>NC_082667.1:115530449-116762532 GCF_025265405.1 Mesoplodon densirostris | reverse complement strand
TCATTACAGGCATCTGTAATGTGGCAGTAGTGATAGGGTTGTCACAAGACCAGAGTGTATGTAAAGCACTTGGAAGAAGACTCCATGAATATGGCTATTCTACCATTAGTTAAGGGCTCTTCCTCCCTGGCCCACCTTACCTTATCTTGACCTCTACAGTCTCTACCTGAATCATATTCTTCCAGGCCCCCAAATTCCCTTTACCCCCTTCACATGGCCTTTGGGTGTAATGGAAGTTGGTTTGTTATTGCCAAGCTTTACGTTGCTTTCGTGACCATTGGGATACCATTCATCCGCTCTGAGTTTGTTTTCTCAGTCATAAAATGTGACCATCAACACACCTCCTTAAATTTTCGAGTGTGAATGAGACAATGTGTGGTGAAAACACTGTAAGAGCGCTGGGGAAGCAGAGGCACGTCTGGGGTGTCCGTGAGAAGGGCTCTGTGCTTAATCTCCTGGGAATCTAAGAGGGTCAGGAGGTTGGAGAATCCCATCTCATTCCCCATCTTCTTCCTCCTTGCTCCCTCCATATAAACCACCCCCTTCTCATCGGCTCTTTCCCCCTAATTCCTGTAGACACAGCTGCAGGCGTCCTTTCCCTGGAATTTCTTCCCTGTCATTCCCGGTCTCAGGAGATGATTCGACAGCAGCTAATGAATAGCTAATGGCCATGCTAATGGGGCTCTGGCGCTCCTCCTCCAGCACCTGGAGTACCCCACTCACAAACACACATCCATTGCCTGGGTCCCATTTCTTGCCACCTTGGAGTCCCCAGCACGGTGCTGGTAGATTCGAGCGGGTAGAGGCGGAGGGATGAAGGCTGTGCCCAGAGGGGGATCAACAGCAAAGTCGTTCAGGGCTGCGGGAGTTCCCGATGCGGCCGGCAGGGGGCGCAATTGGCCCTCTCCCCAGGCTCCGGCAGATCTACTCTCGCCGCCTCCCCGCAGCGCTAGGGGAAAGCGCGCTGTCTCAATCATTTATTAATCACCTTAATTAGCGGTAATGACCCCGCCAGCGCTGCCCGCCCGCCGCAGCTCTGCCGGGGTGGGCCGGCGGTGAGTTCTACCTCTGAGGGGCAAACTTCTAAGTTTCCCTGAAATGGTCGCCTCCTCTGTCGCCTTCTGTAGCAAACACATCTAATATTTTGGCGTCATCACCCTCGTCCTAAGTGAGTTCTTGGAAAACTTAGGGTCCCGAACGTAAACCTGTTACCTGGGTGGGTCACCGAGTGGCCCGGCTTGGCCCAGGCCCTCCAGCGACCGCGCCCCTTCCTCTACCCTCCGTGCTGTGGGTCCCGGCCTCTCTTACTCCGGTTCTTCTCACCTGGGGTGGCCGTGGGCATCGGTTGGGGAGGAGAGGAGAGTGATGGACTCAGCTGCCAACTCCTCTCAAGCCCTCGACCTCCCGCCGATATCCCCACTCAGGTGCTTTAAGCCCCAAACTATCCATTGGTCCCCACCACCCGGGAGGCGCTGGGAGGCGCGGGAGGGCGTAGCTGGGTCCCGGACCTTGGGGCAGGAGCGCTTTGGACTCCCCGTCCATGCCGCCCTCCCACCTTACCCCATCCCTGGATCCGAAGTCCCCGTGGGGCAGGGTCTCACCGTTGAGATAAGGATCGCCGGGGGTCAGCTGGCTTTGGTTGAGCGTCGCCACCGAGGAGTTGAAGCCAAAGAGCAGGTCGCTGGAGTTGGAGATGTCCCCGCCCAAGGAGTCCGCGAACAAGTTCATCTGCAGCAGCGTTTTAAGCAGGTAGCGCAGCATGGCGCGACCCGACTGGGACCGGGGCCGGGGGCTCGGGGCCCAGCCCCTGGGTCTGAGACCCGCGGGCCGGGAGCCGTGAGCCCCTCTACAGCCTTTGCGCGCTGTCCCAGCCACGGTGCCGCTCTCCTGCCGGCGCGCCTCGGTACGGCGCGTGCCTCCGCGTGCCCTCCTCCTTCCCTCGTCCTTCTCTCTCCACACCCCCGTGCCCGGGTCCCCCGGGAGCTGGGCGGGCAGAAGGCAGGTGCCACGCGGATCACCGCGTAATTAAGGGATTAATCCGCCGCCTTCCACCCTCCCACCCCATCCCCGACGGCCACTAGCAGGGCCAGAGACTAGAGTCGCGTTGCGCGCGAGATGGAGTCCCCGCCCCGCGCCCCGCGCCCCGAGTCCCGCGTCGGTTCTGGACACCTCGGGAGAGTTTCCCTCCTTTCTCAAAGCACCCAAAAGGAGGGATGAGGCTCTTTCGGATTCTGCCCTTCTGCCTGACTTCAAAGGAGGAATCCCTCCTCTCTTTTCCTCTTTTAGGAAACTGAGGCAAAGCGCCAAACCGTTCCTCTAGCTCTCCAAGTCCTGGCTTCCACTTCCTCCCAAGTCCCTGGGCTTTGCTGCGGGAGTTCGGACGGCTGGCGTGGTTTGGGGCGGGAGTTGGGAGTGGGTGGAGAATAATTCCGCGGTGCGGCCACCCCTTTGCCCAGCAGTCGCCTGGTTTGCAGCCGAGAGACCGGGGGATGAGGAGGCGCGTCTTGACCGGGGAGTCCTTGCCCCAGATGCACCACTAATCTAGTAGTTCCTGAGGATACTCAACAGGGATAAAACTGGAGGTGGAAAGCCCTGGGAAACCCAGGCATCTCGCATCTATCTGCATGCTTTTGCATTACTTTGCTCTGACATATTTTATTAAATTGTCTTACCTTTCGGAGGAGACTGAAGGGGAACCAGGGAGTCTGGGGCTAAGACAAAGAGAGCAATATTGTTCCTGTAAAGGCAAGTGCAAGAGAAGACGTGGGGTTGATGGAAGCCTCGCTCAAATCTGTTCAAACTTGATAACGATCCTCCTTAGGGGGAGGGGACACGACACCCCCCACCCTACCCCCCCACCCTCCTGCTTCTGGCTTTTCTGGAGTTCTTTGTACCTGAAGATCTCCCAGTCGCCCGCCACACACACACACACACTTTCCTAGGCTAGGGGTGGCTTTGGGGTGTCAGGGGAAGAGAGACCCGGGCCTATCTGAGCTAAGGCCCTGCTGCTGGTGGGGTTCTGGTTCAACTGGAGGGCTCCGTGTGAGGAGATCACCTTTGAAGAGTGGCTGCTTCCGAAGTGGGAGGAGGCAGGCGAACAGGTCAACATCCTGAGGGGTGGGGGTGGGTGCTACACAGACGTAGACCCCATCGTAAGCTAAGTCAGGAGTTGAGTATTTCAGGCAGGCAGCGCTCAAGTGAACTAGAGACTTAGTCAAGGGGTGGGGGCTTGTCCCCAAACTCCTCCCTCAATCCTCAGAGCAGCCCTTGGGGGCCTCAAACGAACGGACGTTTAGGTGCCTTCCTACGGCCCCCGCCCCGACTCAGCTCTGCGCGTGACTTCGCCAGGCCAGAAGCAAGAAGGGCGGAGGCGGGGCGGGGCAGTGGGGCCGGGCGTGCCCCACCGGAGGCTGCGCCCTAGGAGCTGTCCTTTCAGCACCCCGTCTGTCCTTGCTGGACTAGGAATCTGGCGCCCCACATACGACTTAAATCCCAGCGGACCTTAAATTGGGGTAGGTGGGAGAGGAGCTGGTGACACCTTCTTTCTCAAGGACCAGATACTAAGAGACAGGACCTGACGTCTGATCCTTGTTCCAGGACGAGGCTGCATTCAGATAAGAGAGGTGATAAGGGATAGATTTGCCCACCAGAAATCAATCCCTTCGGGAATGACGAACCCAGACGTCCCAATCCTATATTTGCCAGTGAGAAGATTTCACACTCTGGACCTGTTTGCCCATCCGTTAAGGAGAAATTGGACTACTTGCTCTGATCTGATGCTTCAGATTCCCGGTTCAGGAGCCCTCTCCTCCCCTTCCTGCTGACCCACCCGGGTCACCTGGGTTCCATTACATCAGAGGATGAACCAGGACAGAAATCCGGTGTCCTGGCACCAGCCCTGCTCTGGGGCAGGGAGGGCTGCAGCAGACAGGAAACCGCATCCCACCATGTGGCTCCTGCCCCCTCCTAATCCCCTGATTTGCTCCCGGTGGGCCTCTCAGCAAACACAGGGCCTGCCAGCGTCTAGGGGCTTGTCACCCTGTTAGCGGATTTGTTCCCAGAGACAGCGCAGTTAATTGGCCCTTTATGTGGGGATCAGGGCTATTTGCTCAGGGTTCCCTGAGCGGACGCTGCAACTCAGCCCATGGGCAAGGCTGCTTCCTAATCCCTGGCATCCTGGGTTTGGAGGCTGGACAAAGTAGGGCCACTCTCTTCCTTTCCGAGACTCTCCTGGCCCAAATCTCCTGTCCCCCTTCTACACCTCACTCCTTCTCAATGCTCTTTTCTCTCTCCCCACTTTTTGTTCTTGTTTCTTCTCCTTCCTTTTTTGTACTTCTCTGTATCTCTAGAATACTCTCCCTTTGAATCAACTCATCTCCAACGCCAAAAGAGGGTGCAGTACTCAACTGGGGTGTATTGGAGAATAAAAACCTCCCAACCACAGCCCAATTCCCAGCCCCCTCAGGGTCCCTGGAGCCCTGCATTTAGTAGAGCGTGGGGCAGAGAGTGGGCAGAGAGTGGGCAGAAAAAGCCCAGCCTCCCTTTCTTAAGGTCCGATGGGCAGCCTGGACACCGGCCCTGCACCTTTTCCAGTCCGGCTTCTCTCCACGCTGTTCCCACAGGCAGTTCTGGAAGGAGTTTGCCTCCTATTCGTCTCCCCACTGCGTGCCCCACCTCACCCCACAAACGACCAACACAACTCTGGCTTCTACCTCTTGCTTAGAGAGAGTAGGTAACTCGCTGCATCTGTCTCCCTTTCCTAACCTGTAGACCACAGGCGCTGGTACAGCACCTAAAGCAGTGGTCCCCAGCTTTTTGGCACCAGGGACCGGTTTTGAGGAAGCCAATCTTTTCTACCGATGAGGGGTGGGTAGGGGAATGGTCCAGGAGTTAAGGCGAGTGATGGGGAGCAGCAGATGAAGCTTCACTCGCTCGCCCGCCACTCACCTCCTGCTGGGCAGCCCGGGTCCTAACAGGCCAGGGACTGCTACCGGTCCGAAGCCCAGGGGACTGGGGACCCCTGACCTAAAGCACTCAGTGGGTGCACTGGAATTGGAGGGTCCTTGTCTAACTTCCACCGTAGGCTGGAGAAAGAATTTGAGTTCCAGGCCCCTCCCTTCGGCTGCCTCAGAAGACTACTTCTTTCCCAGGGTTTTATCAGAAACAGTCTGCACTTCAGAAAGAGTAAAAAAGAGAAAAGGAAGTTGTGAGGGGAGTTGGCAAAAGAAGAGAGTAGCAAGAGGCAGAGAGGAGGGGGAGAGTTGAGTCTATGGAGAGAGAGGGTAAGTTTCTTCTGATAGGGTTTGGGCGTCTGGTGGGAAGAAATGTGTGTCTGGGGTGTGGGTGTGGGTGTTTATGGAGAGAATAGCTACCCCAGGCCAACTTCCGTGGCCTAGAGCCATCACATAGGCCAGAGAACGTAGCTGGGAATTTTCAGTGGCCAAGCTGGGGGCTGTATGGGAAGCTTCTTGGTGGTTCAAAGCCTGCATGCCAGCTGGTAGTGGATGAGCTGCTGGCATGTAATTGCCCAGGAGGGCAGTCTGAGGACAACCCCCCTATCTCACACTGATTACTGCCCCGGCCTCTCCCTAGTACACACACACACACACCCAGTCCATTTACATCCCCCCAGAGCCTGTAGCCTCCCATCACTCTCTCTGCCTTGGTCCCTTCCCAGGGCACTGATACACACCGAGCATATGTGTGTGTGTTTGTTGGGGAGGGGGACAAGGAACTAACATCTGTCCCCCACCCCTACTAGGCTATGCCTGTGAATGGCCCAGCAGGGTTGCTGGCTTCAGAGCAATGATGCCAGGGGGCACTGACCCAGCCTGCAGGGGCCAGAGGGCCAAACAGGAGGGGGGATCAGAGAGCAAAGAATAGGCCCCCGGCTGGAAAGCAGACAGCAGGAGCCAGGGTCTGTTGGCTCAACCCCTGTAGCTGCTGAGATAATAGGCCAGGGCCCCTTGTCCTAGAGCGCACTTCCCCACCCCCCGCCCCGGCACCCCACCCCTGGGGTTCCAGTGGAGGAGCCTGGGGGGAGTTAGTGTGCAACACACACCGCCAAGTCTGGAAATTTGGAGGCAACTGGGCAGAAATGCCCACATCCCAGTACAGATGGAATAAAGGCTAGGGAGAACAAGAGCTTTCCTGATTCCTTTTATTAAACTTGGTACAGAGCAAGCACTCTGTACATATTGGTTTAGTGAATACACCCAATTAACTAGTCAGTCCTCACAACAACTGCCCCCGCAGAGCCCACTAGCCTTCCCTCTGTGCCTCCCATTCATTCTTATTCTCTGTCTCTGTCTCTCTCCCCTTCTATATTATTTTCCTAGGGCTGCTATAACAAAAAACCACCAACTAGGTGGACAAAAACAACACATATTTATTCCCTTTTGCAGGCTGCAAGTCTGAAGTCAAGGGCTATGCTCTTTCTGAAGGCTCTAAGGGAAATTTCTTTCTTTTTTTTAGTATGTATTTATTTTTTTAAACATCTTTATTGGAGTATAATTGCTTTACAATGGTGTGTTAGTTTCTGCTTTATAACAAAGTGAATCAGTTATACATATACATACATCCCCATATCTCCTCCCTCTTGTGTCTCCCTCCCACCCTCCCTATCCCACCCCTCTAGGTGGTCACAAAGCACCAAACTGATCTCCCTGTGCTATGCGGCTGCTTCCCACTAGCTATCTATTTTACATTTGGTAGTGTATATATGTCCATGCCACTCTCTGACTTTGTCCCAGCTTACCCTTCCCCCTCCCCATATCCTCAAGTCCATTCTATAGTAGGTCTGCATCTTTATTCCCGTCTTGCCCCTAGGTTCTTCATGACCTTTTTTTTTTTTTAGATTCCATATATATGTGTTAGCATACAGTATTTGTTTTTCTCTTTCTGACTTACTTCACTCTGAATGACAGACTCTAATTCCATCCACCTCACTACAAATAACTCAATTTCGTTTCTTTTTACAGCTGAGTAATATTCCATTGTATATTTGTGCCACATCTTCTTTCTTGTCTCTTCCAGGTCTGGTGGACGCCGGTAGTCCTCTGCATTCTTCGGTTTGTAGACACATCACTCCAATCCCTGCCTTTGTCTTCACATGGCATTCTTCCCTGCGTGTGTACATCTTATAAGGATACGAGGCATTGGATTAGGGCCCAACCCAATCCAATGTGGCCTCTTCTTAACCATCGAAAAGGTCCTACTTCCAAATAAGGTTACATTCTGAAACTTAACCCAGTACACCTTCTTCTTCTGTTTTTCTTCCTTCCCTTTCCCCCTCTATTATTTCTGATACTCTGCTAGGGATCCTATTTTGTTAGTTTAAAAAATACTTTTATTATCCTAGGCATGATACATGCTCATGCAAGAATATCCACGCAGAATAAAAGAGTATGAGATGAACAAAGTCCTCACACCATTCTTATCCTTCTGCAGCCTGGGGTAACTACAGATGGTTTCTTGTGTATCCTTTCAGATTAAAAAAAAAAACATGTATCTCTCTATCCTTCTTAAGACACAAATATGATCATATTAATTGTACTGTTTTGAAGCCTGCTTTTTTTTTTGTTTGTTTGTTTGTTTGTTGTTTGTTTGTTTTGCGGTAAGCGGGCCTCTCACTGTTGTGGCCTCTCCCGTTGCGGAGCACAGGCTCCAGACGTGCAGGCTCAGCGGCCATGGCTCACAGGCCCAGCCGCTCCGCAGCATGTGGGATATTCCCGGACCGGGGCACGAACCCGTGTCCCCTGCATCGGCAGGCGGACTCTCAACCACTGCGCCACCAGGGAAGCCCTGCAGCCTGCTTTTTGTTAACATCAATATGTTTAGGGGATCCTTTCACATCAGTATATATAAATAGAGCTGACAAGATTTTACTGGTATGGGGAAACCTAAACATATTGTAGATTTTATGGTTAATATTAGTAAATTAGTTTGGGGCATGTTAAGTTCGAGATGCCTGTTAGAAATCTCAGTGGTGTCATCAAAAGGGCAGTGGGATGAACTAGTCTTGAAGTTCAGAGGAGCAGTCTAGGCTAGAGATATAAATTTGAGAGCCCTTCAGCTCTATTATTTTAAGATATTATTGGTCATTTTTATGTACCTTTTAAGTTCAAGCATCATTTGGGGGGGATTGTTTCCAAAGTAATTAAATAAACTTGTATTGCTTATTAAAAAATTTTTTGAGAGCCTTCATCATATAAATGCTATAGAAAGCCACAAAACTAGATGAGATCATCAAGGGAGATAGAAAAAAAAAGTAAACAGGTCCAAGGACTGGAGCTTTGGTTACTTTAATATTTAGAATTTAGGGAGTTGAGGAGGAAGCATAAAGAAAACTTAGAAGGGGCCAGAGAGATAAGAGGAAATCTGGGAGAGTGTGGTATCCTGGCAACCAAGTGAAGGAGGAGGGAGGGATCTATAGTAAATGGAATAAGAAGAGCTAGAATGAAGACCGAGATGAGTCATTAAATTCAGTAATGTGGATGCCACTGTGACCTTGTTAAAGGCAGTTCTGGTGGTTGGGTGGAAGCAAACTCTGACTGGGGTGGCATGACAAAATAGAAGCAAAGGAATGAGAGTTTTGCTGAAATGGGAAGATTTGTGGGGAGAAAGTTGAAAAAGAAGTGGGATCAGAAATCTCTTTTAATAAAATGGGAGGGAGAGCCTCCTGCTTCTGTGCTGACTGAAATTACCTAATAGAGAAGGGACATCCACAATTCAGAGAAGAGAGGGAAGAGTGGCTGGAGCAACGTCCTTGACTGGAGAGACGACGGGGTCTCGTGCACACGTGAACAGTTTCACTTAGGACACAGATCGTTCTTCCACAATAAAAGGAAGAAGAGGGTACAGCGTCCAGACACAGACACGAGTAGGTGGTAAGATGTGATGGTGGGAGCCAGTGGGAGTTATCTTCTTTTTGACTTAATTTAATTAATTTAATATAATTTAATTTAATTTGGCTGCACCGGGTCTTAGTTGCGGCATGCGAATTCTTAGCTGCAGCATACATGCAGGATCTAGTTCCCCAACCAGAGATCAAACCCAGGCCCCCTGAATTGCGAGCGTGAACGTGGAGTCTTACCCACTGGACCACCAGGGAAGTCCCGGGAGTTATCTTCTGATTGCTTCTCTATTCCCCATGAAATAGGAAGTAAAGTTATCAGCTAAGAGTGGGATAGGGGAAGAGATGTTGACGGTTTGAGGAGGGAGGTGTGTGTATGACATATTCATATAAGAGAGCAGTAGAGTTAACAACTACGGAAATGCAACATAATCACCAGACAGTGTTAGAGGCCTGCTTGGGGTTAGTGATCATGAAGTTAAAGTGAGACCATTGTGCATAGTTTTGCATGTTTTCCAGGTACGTTCAGTGGCTTGGGTGCAGGTTCAGAAGAGGTGGAGAGTTGGATTTATTCAACTTTGTGGGTTAGTCAAACACACTCAGAGAAGTGAGGGTCAGATAGGAAAGCTAAGAATGTCTACAAGAAACTGATTCTGATGATTGACCATGGGAATTTAAGCTGAGTAAGGAAGGAAGTAGGGCCACGAGTTGAAAAACTGGAGTGATTGTGAAAAGGAATTGAGATCAATGGGAAAAAATAAGATTCATGGATTATCCTGGTAGTGGTCTAAGGTTTGTTGGAATTGGAACATCAGAAGAAGCCAATGGGAAAAAATAGGAGATGACGATTGGAAATGAGGTTGCTTGAAATTAAGATCATGGAGTAGTTCAGTTACTGGTTATGACAAGGTCTACTAGGGTATGACCACAGGAATTAATGGCTAAGGTAGAGCAGACAACAAGGTTGTGAGAGGAGAGGTCAAGAAACTGAGCAGCAAAGATATTGTTCTGGGTTTTGTTTTGTTTTGTTTTTTGATTTTTGGGGGGTTTTTTGGCTGAGCTGCCAGCATGTGGGATCTTAATTCCCTGACCAGGTATCAAACCTGTGTCCCCTGCAGTAGAAGCTTGTAGTCCTAACCACTGGACCACCAGAGAATTTCCGAGCAGCAAGGATATTGGATGGATCATCTGAATGGTTATTAGAACCATCAAGAATTAGAGCAGGGCAAGAGTTGGTGAAAACCATTGAGCTGGAAGCTAAAATCTGCAAGGAATGGGGTGGTAGGACCCAGGAGTCGGCAGTAGGTAGTACTGAGATGGTGGGTAATAGAGTCTTATGACATTAGACTCAAATATGGGGCATCTTCATCAACGAGGAGCAAGCAGTATATTGTTCCCCTTTAGGACCAGTGATACATGTTTGTGGCAGAAAACATCTGCCTCATTTTTATGTCCTTTAACAATTTTAAAGTTTCCATGATGTAGATCTTGAGTACTTCTCATTTGTTTATTCCTATGTTTATTATTGTCGTGTTACAATTATAAACAGAACCTTTCTTTTGGACTCTTTCTAAATTCTTTATACCTCCCCCCACTTAAACCCTGAACCTGAGGATGCCAGTCCAGTGAGTCTCTGAGAGCTATTTCATCAGCTCTGTACCTCCTGCCCATCTCCACAGCCACTGCCTTAGTTTAGATTCTCACCATCTTTCACTCTGACTATTGGAAACTAACTCCCTGCATTCAGTCTCCCACTGGGAATCCATCCCCTACTCTGCTGCTTCAAGGAGTTGTCATATATTTGTTCAAACCCCATTTAGTAAGCAACTGCCAAGTGCCAGACACTGAGCTACATGCTTGTCTCTGATGTTCAAATCTGATCATGTCACTCACCTACTTAAAAATGATAATGGCTTCTCAGTTCCTAGAGGAAGTGCATACAAGTATCACCATAGATCATGCGTGCCTTTCCCAGATCTTCTCCATTACCCCACCTCTCACCCCATCCCTCTGGCCATCTACATCCCACCACCAAGCTGCCTTTTTTCTTTCACGTGTGGTGCTCTCTCTACTTCTTTACCTTAGCTCTTGCCATTCTCCACTTCCTTTTCCTGAAATGCCCTCTCCCTTCCGTTCTCCACCTGCCAGGATTCCATGCATCCTGGCAATCCAGTCACCTGATTAGTGAAGCCCTCCCTGACTCTCCCAGACCACCTGATTTATTCCCCTAGTGTATAACTTAACATGTGATGTTTAAATTATTTGCTCCATGATTAGCTTCCCCATGAGCTCCAAGTTCCCCTTAGGGAGCTGGAACTTATATCTGACTCATCTTTGAACCCTGGGTGCCTGACATAATGTGTAGCATAGCATTTATTGTGAACTTAGTATTCGCAGGGCTGTTCTAGGTGCTTTTCTCATTTAATTCTCCTAATAACTCAACAAATAGGTACTGTTACTACCCTCATTTTACAGATGGGGAGATGTAGGCACTGAGTGGTTAAGTAACTTGCCCAAAGTTGCTTAAGTGGCTACTAAATGGAGGATCCAGGATTTAAACTCAGGCTGATCATACACCTGTGTGCTTGGTATACCACCTCTCTGTGAAAGACCTGCATCTGAGGATATCAGAAGGAAGATTCCCCTGCCCCCACCCCACCATTCTTATGTATAATTCATAATTCTAGTAGCAGAATGACTTCTACAATCACATCGCTGAATGTAATCCACTGAGAGCTCCAGATCTTTTTCTACCATTCTGTTTTTAGTTCCGAAATCCCATATAGTACCTGGTACCTATCAGTATTAAACCTGCTGCTCTTTCCATCTGCTCATTTCTATAATTCCTGAAACTTTTGCAGTTTCAGGGAAGTCAGAAATGGACTATGTTTTTTATCACTCTTTGTCTCAATTTCCCAGCCTCAGCCTCTCTCTCTCTCTCTCCCCCTCTCCCCCTCCCTCTCCCTCTCTCTCTCTCTGAGCATAAAATTCACAAAGGAAGAGACCAATTAAGATCTTCAAATCCCCTGCATCCAACAGAGGATGTCTCATTTTTCAATTAAAGAGAAATATTCCCGTGCCTCTAATGATTTACATTCAGAGGGAAATGTTTTTGCATTAAATACATATGTGAAAGGTTTTCCACCTTACGTCATTGAGTCTTTAGTTTCTGTGTTCTTTGAGTTGCTACTTGTGTTCATAGATTTATTTGTATTCACCTTGAGTACTGGACCTATCTCCAGTGTCTTTAGGGACCCCTCTGCCCTGGAGTCCTTCCTTCCACTGCTCTACATTGATCTTTGGTTTTCTACACACAAGGGGCTCTGTTTAACCGACATATCCTGGAGCTCAATTCCTGGGAGTGAAGATGACTCCAAGATCTCTCTGGGCTTCCATGGTCTGACCTGGAAAAGCCAGCATCATTGAGACCTCATTCCCCATCCACACATGTAGAGAAGTCATTATTCTGACAAGTCACGAGAACCTATTCTTCTTCTTCCTTCCATTCATGTGTCCCTCTCCTTTCCCCATGGCTTTTCTTCCATGTCTCTCTCTCTCCTTCCATCTTCCCTACCCCCATCCTGCTGCCTGTTTATTTTAAAGCCTTACCTCCTAGGTCCTGATTGCAAGGCTCATAAATATTCAACATTTCCTAGAAGCAACCTCTGAACGTTATTTCACCACTCAGTGTTGTTACCACATCCAATCAGAAATGGAGCTAGACTTTACTCAGGGTCACTTGCCTCCACCCCCTGAGCCCTGCACTATCAGCATGGGGGCCTTATTTTCCTCTCCAAGATCTTAATCATAAAGGGATGGCCCACTGTGACTTTGGAGCCCTTTATGGATTCCAACCATGACAGGTGCTGAGACCCCCATCTCAAATGTGAGAATTTCCAAATATTCCATCATGAGAGGGTTTACCTATTACAGAACAATAACCCTGGCATTAAAAGAAGAGAAGGATGGGCTTCCCTGGTGGCACAGTGGTTGAGAGTCCGCCTGCTGATGCAGGGGACACGGGTTCGTGCCCCGGTCCGGGAAGATCCCACATGCCGCGGAGCAGCTGGGCCCGTGAGCCATGGCCGCTGAGTCTGCGTGTCCAGAGCCTGTGCTCCGCAACGGGAGAGGCCACAACAGTGAGAGGCCCGTGTACCGCAAAAAAAAAAAAAAAAGAGGAGAAGGAAAGATAGGAACAGGTCTGGAGTTATAATCCAGGTAGAAAAACTATAAGCACTCTGCCTGATGCATAGAAGACATTCGGTAAATACTTTAGTTGTGTTGAATGATTTCTAAGCATACGATAAAAGAAAAAAAGGAAAGAAAAATAAAACAAAATCTAAGCAATGGTTGGTTAGTTATGAGGGACTATATGCACTTTTTTTCACCTTTCCTCCATTTAAAAATATTTTGATAATTAATAATGAAAAATATAAAATTATCATTTTAAAGGTTTAAGTAGAGGCGGGAGGGCAGGCAGATTACAGGTCGAGGACTCTCCTCAGGACAAAGTGTTCCTGCCTCGATGGGCACCGAAGCCCAGGCAGCAGCCAATCTCTTCTTTCCTCCATTGGTTTGGAAAAAGGGTCAGCAAACCCACAGCTCTTTATATCGGAGGGAGGGAAGGAAGAGAGATGTAGGGACAGGAAGCAAGTACAGGGAATCAGAGAATGGTAGGTTCCTTTGCAAATATCCTCCCCAAACCTTTCTTCTCATCCAGGCTTGGCTTGAATCCTTCCAGAGACAGGGAGCTCAAAACCTGGTGGGATGCCTAGGACAAGATGGGCACCTCCAACAGAGAGAATGGCTCTGGTCTGTCAATACCTGCCTCACCTTTGGGGCTTGGTTCTAGTTCTGCCTCTAAAGAATTGGTTGGGAAGTGGGTAGGAAGAGAAGTAGGATCAAAAAACAGAGATGGAGTCCAAGAATTAAGGAAGAGAAAATCACTTGGTGAGATTCCAACATTAGTTGAGTCATTGGAGACTGAAGGCCAAGCTCATCTTTTAACACAGCCTTGAGCCGTCTCTGCCCAAAACCCACACGGGGACTTAGGTTGGCAGAGGTTGAGGGTAGAGTGGGCGGCAATGACTTGTGCCAGCGTCCAAAGAAACAGCTTTCCAGCTCCCATTTCAGCACAGCTTAGGTGGGAGATGGAAGTGGGGAATATTCCATGGGGCTATTTCAAAAGGCCAGGGCTGCTGTCAGAGGAAACTGTAAAAGTGTGTGTGTGTGTGTGTGTGTGTGTGTGTGTGTGAGGGGGGAGGGGGAGGGTCGGTGTGGGGACAGGGCCCATGTGTTTTGGGCTCTATTAACTAACTCTCTCCCATCCATCACAGCCTCCCCCCGGGCCTCCGAAGCCCTGGCAGCTGGGTCACCCCGGGGAGGCTGGGCTGAGGGTCCCTAAAGGGAACCAGGCTTCAGGCAGAGCAGCGGAGACACATGTGTGCCTGGCTGGGTTGGGGCTGGCGCCTCATTGAGAAGGGGGCTCTCCAAGCTGGGCTTCATTAGGGCAGTGGCGCTAATAGGGGAGGGGGTGCAGGGGGCCGGGCTGACAGCCAATTACCTGCTCGTCTGCATTATGGATTAACCCATCTGGGTCTGGGAGATTGGCTCCGAAAGGGGCACAAAAGGGGGGGCGTGACCACAATCACACACTGAATTATCCAGTCTGAGCACAATTGTCCACCAACAAACGGGGCCTCAGGTTGGGTGACCCCCTTGGGTTCTCTCCATCCTCCACCCTTCGCCCCACAGGAAGAGCCAGAGATAAACTGCCGCCTGGTTAAAAGGCAGGGTCTGGGATGAGGAGAACAAGGATGCCATTCCAGAGAGGCAGGGAATTTAGGGAACGGGGGCTGGGTTTGAGGTTAAGCCAGAGAAGTCAGGAGCCAAGCAAAAGTTCTCCCAACAGACTTTTTAACTTCAGGCCTCTACTTCAGACGCAAAACATGACTTAAACTTGCCCATCGGAAATACCAGACAGAGTCAGAGAGCAGAGGGTCTCAGCTGAGTCTAGGGGGAAGGAATGGAAGGACTCTCAGCATCGGGGGTCTCACATCTCACCCATCACCCTTTCTGAGGTTAATTGATTCCAGAAGCGAATAAGGGGCTTTCAGATGGGGTCCTGCAGGCCCCCTGCCCTGCTCTGGCATCTCTGATGCTTTCCCAGTGGGAGCGCCCTGCACCCTCCCCCATACCTCCTCCTCTAGGAATAAGCCCACCGTGCAGGGTGATGGAGGAAGAATGGGAGGGGGCGGCAGGCAGGGGGCTTCTCTCCTCTGGCTAATCCCCTCATTACCATCTCATAATCAGAATCACGCTTTCAATGTAAATGGGGTTGTTAAATATTGGTTTCTCTAGACACAAGCTCCTTTGGAGAAAATTATTTATGCTCCCTCTTTTGCCATCCCTGGCTGGCTCCCACAGTGAGGGTGGGTTGTATGAAGTGTTAGTGAGGGCTGGGGGCTTCAGAGGCTGGTTGGTGGGGAAGGTGAAGGTGTCTGACAAGCAGGGGCAGACTGATTTGTTTCTAGTTGGCCTGGGCAGCCTCAGTTTCCCTGGTTCAGCAGAAGAAACTCATCTGGAGAAAACTGGCTCATCTTGAAGTCAAGAACTTCTTGACTTCAAGAAGTCAAGCTGATTGGCTTCTGGTACCAAATCACTTTAGACTGGAGATCAACATGGAGCTGTAGATCCCAAAGTGAGATTCCTGGGAGAATGGAGGTGTATTCATTGGGCAGCTCTGGCATCTTGCCCTTTGCCCATTGCTAGAAACCCCTGGCACGCCCCAGGGCAGTGACCTGGACTCCCTGGCCAGCCATTTCTAGATACAAAGCACAACATAAAGTTACAATGACTCTTCACACGCAAAGCTTCATGCTTGTCCTGTTACACCAGTCCTGTGAGATAGCCATGGTGGTTATCATCCCAACCGGCAGGTGAAGCTCAGGGTCGTCACGTGACTCACCCAGGTCCACATGGCTGGTCAATGGCAGATTCATATTGGAACGTGGTTCTTCCGAGTCCAGACTCAGCCCCATCCCTTTGTGCCAAGCTCTGTCCTTTAAAATTGAGGCTACTACTCCTACGCCACTGTGCGGACATGGAGACCATTTGGTGTGTCTGTAGTATGACCGCAGAGGTGTGTGCCTTGAGAGGTCGGTACGTAGAGCAAAGCAGGTCATTTTCTGCTCTGTTCTCCCACTATGGTTAAGACACAAGGCTGCAGACGGTTGGCGAGGCCACCACACCGCCTGTTGTCTCTCTCTGTTCAGGGGCCACATCCTTCCCAGCCCTGTCTCTACCCTGGGTCCAAAACTGAGTATGAAAATAATAATAATAATGACAACAACAACAGTGGCTTCTCACATTTGCTTAGCATTTAACAGTTTACAAAGTCTTTTCCATGTGTTCTATGATTAAATCCTCACAACCACCTTGCAAACTAGCACTGTTGCTTACTGCTAAGGACATGAGCTCTGGAATCACACCGTAGGTTGACGTCTCAGCGCCACTTAGTAGCTGGGTGGCCTTGGGTAAGTTACCTCACGTTCCCTGCTTCTATGTCCTTCTCTATGTAATAAAGATGGTAAGAATAGAGCCTGCCTCCTAGAGTTTGGGGGAGCAATTAAGGAGATTATACATGCCAGCTGCTTACAGGAGTGTCTGGTATGTACTAAGTTCTCAGTCAACCTTAGCCATTTTGAGGTGGGGGGGGTGTAAGGACTATGATCCCATTTTACAGATGCAGAAACTGAGGCTTAAAGGACTAAGTAACTTGTCTAAGTTTAGTCGGTTGGTAACGACAGAGCTGTTTATTAATTCGGGTCGGGAATGAAATCTGCAGGGGGTCTGGGACTCCTGCCCGACAATGAAGAAGGCGGTCTCCTGAGGTCTTTTGTTGGGTTTTAGACGGGAAGGGCGGGTGCTCTTTCTCCACAGTGGCGAGTGTGAGGTGACCCCTCTTCTCCCGGGCCGGAGGCAGCTTAGTGGAGCCCGGGAACCACGTGGCTCGCGCAGAGCCTCGGCTGAAAAAAGAGGATGGGAGATGCCTTCGGAGGCCCCTCCCCCCCAGGGCCTGAGAGTGCTTCCGCTGCTCGGCTCCCTCCGTTTAGCTTTCTCCTCATTAACTCCCCGGCCTCATTAATCAGCCACGATGAAATGCGCCCCCGGGAACACTGCCCGCCCGCTCCGCCGTTTGGCGCTTTAATTATCGTCCCAGCGGGAGGAGGAGGGGTGGGCAACGTGCGCGCGCGTACACACACACACACACACACACACACACACACACGTGTCCTCGGATGGACAAGACCAAGCCGGGCCCGGGTCGTGGCTCAGCCAGGGCAGCACACACAGGCTTGGTCCCCAAGATGCTGCATCAGCCCCAGGCAATCCTAGCCAATACTTGGCATCTGTCAGTGAGTTTACTGTAGTGGTGTCATTTGCATCAAGCCCCCTCCCTACAACGGAAGGGAGAACTTCCTTCTGTCCAAAAAAGTCCACAAAGCTTCATCTCTCTGATGTAATTTCATTTACTAACCAAAATCCTCGCTGACCCGCCTACTGTGTGCTGCGCTTCTAGGTGTTGGAGATACAGACATAGCACCTGTCAGGCCTCAGGAAGCTCCCACATTGTCCAGGTGGGAGACAAGTGGAAGAAAAAAACGAACCTAACTTGAAAAAAGAGAATACAAGAGCCAAAACCCACACAGGAGGCCACAGAAGTGCAGAACAGGGCAGAGAATGCAGCCAGGGCCTGCCCAAAGCAGTTTTCCTAAGAAGATCAAAGCTTGAAGGGGACTTAAGCTATAAGTGAGAGTTAGCTAGGGAAGGAGTGGGTGCTTAAAGAAGCAAATAGAAAGTACAGAGGACAAAATATAGACAGCACTGTGTGTGCAGAGTCCTGTGGGTAATTCAGTCTGGCTGGAGGACAAGATCATGACAAGGGGACAGCATGTGGTTAAGACGCAGGTCATGGGGAGCCTTGTCTGACGTGCAAAGGAGGCTGACTTAGATCTAACCTAAAGGCAATGAGAAGTTACTGACAGATATTTAAGCCAGAGAGTGACATGATTAGACTTATGGTTTGGAACACCTCTTCGTGATGAGGAGGATGAATTGGAGGGGACAGGAATGGAGGCAGGGAGGCTAATTAGCAGGTAGGTGACTGATTGGGTGTAGAAGGCAAGAAAGAGAGAGAGAGGAATTTGGGATAGCCTCAAGTTTCCTCTGCAAAGTGTGTTTTGGGAACTGGGAGGAAGGTTGTCTTGAGGTGTTTCAAGGTCTCTGACTCAGCTCAAATTAAAGGTAAGGCAGAGTCCAGCTGGTTCTCTCCTCTGAGGAGGCAACCAGGAGACTTGTCTTCTAGTCCCAGGTAGGTAAATTACTTCACCAGTTCTCTCATCTGTAAGATGAAATACGGATTGAATCTGGTTTACGAACTCACACCTGCAGTGTCCAGGGAGGTAACAGAAAAGATCTGAGCGGACCAGGAGAAGAATAAATGCTCACTAACGAGGGCATTGCCCTTCAACAACAGACTGCTCTAGCCATGTTGGAAAAGGGCTCAGGATTGCCAGATCATCTGCAGGAGAAACCAGAACTCAGAATTTTCAATATGGTGCCTCCTAATTTAACAATACCCATGTAGGGCTTCCCTGGTGGCGCAGTGGTTGAGAGTCCGCCTGCCGATGCAGGGGACACGTGTTCGTGCCCCGGTCCGGGAGGATCCCACATTGCCGCGGGGTGGCTGGGCCCGTGGGCCAATGGCCGCTGAGCCTGCACGTCCGGAGCCTGTGCTCCGCTATGGGAGAGGCCACAACAGTGAGAGGCCCGCGTACCCCAAAGGAAAAGAAAACCCCATGTAATCAAAACATACTTGGTGTGAAACATATCAAATATATTTAAATCCATGAGTTCATAATGATTTTTTTTAAAAAATCATTGCTTACCTTTAGAGGATGCTAAGGAATTGGTTCATTATTTTGAGAAATAATAGGTAAAGGAAAAGAATCAAGCCTTTATCCTACCTTTTCTATTTGGATGTACCTAAGTGTAAACAAATAGTTGATGACAGGTTTTCTTTAGAAAAGTATTCCAGCTAATAAATGAAGATGGAATCACAGAAGTAGAATGCCACTATTTGGCAATCCCTAATGAAATAATGGATCCAGGCAATGATCTTTACTGGATACTGGATGCTGATATAACAACAACAAAAAACAGACAAGCAGACAGTACTCCTGATACAATTACACGATATTGCCTATGAAGTACTCTTGCAAAAAAAATATCAAGCATTAATTGATCAAGCCTTTATATCTAATAACCAATTTACGGGAAATATAGGGGAAGAAGAACATGTTAAATGACCCCATGGGGATACATTCAACAAAATTCAGACTGTGGAAAACTCTACAGAACAAATGACCCAGTTTTTCTTTTGCAAAGAAACAAAAAGAGAAAGATTAGAGGGGAATATCCAGTTAAAAGAGACATTGCACTGTATAGATTCATTTGGATCCTAATCTGAACAACAACAATGAAGAAAAATCATTGAAACAACTGGGGAAGTTTGAATATTGATTATATACTGGGAGATATATTTTAGGTGTGACAATGTTATTACTCTTATTATGTTATTTAATGAGACCTTACCTTTTAGGACTACTTTGAAATATTTACAGAAGAAATATGATTTCTGACATTTGCTTCAGAATCACGAGGGGAGAGAGGTAGGGATAGATGAAGGAAGATTGCTTTTGAATGGACAAGTGCTGAAGCTGAGTGATGGATCCATGGGGCTCATTCTATTACTCTCTCTAATTTTGTATATGTTTATTATCCAGAATATGCTATTATCCATAATAGAATGCTTAAAAATACTTAACGGGCCAAAATGTGTCTGTCGCCAAATTTGGTCCACGAGCTGCCAGATTCTGGCCTCTGGATCTGATGAGCTTCAGCTTCCACTCAACGCTACCCCTCCCACCCCACCGTGAGTCCGAACCCTCAGTGGTGGACGCTTTATCTCTAGACCTCGCTGTCCCTTTTCAGGTCCTTTCCCAGAGGTGCCCATCTCCCAGGGAACGTAAGAGTGTGGCAAAGAGGAGCATGAAACAAAGCCATAAAGACCAGCGTGAGTTCCCTGGGACAGAAGACACCCCAGGATTAGGGAGCAGGGAGCTGGGTGTCAGGGGCCGTCACAACCTAGCACACTTCGTTTAGTTCCCTCCCTCCACCCCTCCCCTCTCCAAGTCTTCTACCTCAACGTCAAAGGTACACACACCTGTCCAGCCGTCCCAGCTTTTATCTCAGCATTCCAAAGCCCAGACAAAGGCTTCCACTGCCCAGGAAAATAAAATAAAATAAAAAGAGGCCATCCCTCCCGGAACAGTTCGGGTTAGAGAAGAGAGTCGTCAACCTGGGGAGACGAAGCATTTGGGGCGCGGGAGGGGAGCGAGTGAAAGCCCCGTGATCCGCAGGCACGAGTGAGGGACGGTGTTGGAGGCCGGCTAGTGCCTTTCTGTGCAGCCTCTGCTTCCTGCCTCCCCTTCCTCTCCTCCCCGCAGGCTCCCTCCTTGAAAGACCCTTTCCCCGGCACGCGCCGCCGGCGCTAGCTGCTCTTTTCGAACGGACGAGGCCAGCAGGGAGAAGGAGTTAAAGCCAGGCGAGCGCGCGGGGCGGCGGCCGGGCGCGGGGCGCGGAGGGGACGCGGACAATAGGCAATCAGCGGCCCAGCAGGGCGCGCGCTCCCCGGGCGCCGCCCGTCCCTCCCCAGCCCCCTTGGGCCTCTTGTTGTTCCCTGGCTCCTCCTCCCGCCCGGCCTTGGGGGCCCAGATTGGCCCGGGCATTGGGGGCTTGGCGAGGCCCGGAGCTCGGCCGCAACTGGACCGGTGTCCGCGGTGCAGGCCTCGCCCCTCCACCCTCGCGCGCTCCGGCCCCGGGGTCTGCGCGCAGCGATCTGGAGGCCGGCCCTCCCCCTCTCCCCCATCCTTCAACATCCGCTCCCCGGCCCATCGGGGTAATGAGCCGCCCTCGGCCAGGCCCCGGCCCCATTGTGTGCACGTAGGGAACGAAACCGGGTCTCCGCGGTGCGATGGAGAGTGACCACGCGCGCGGCTGCGACCCCCGCTTCACACCTGCTCCCCGCCCCCAGCCCGGGGCGGGCGCGGGTGTGTCCTTTCCCTCCCCGCGGGAGGGGTCTCAGCTGGGGCTGCACTTGGTAAAGAGGCCGTGGAGAGGCCGGCGGCGGCCCGAGGAGGAGCTATAAATTTGGAGCAGATGCGGCCTGACAGGCCCCGAGCCCGGGGAGGTGGGGGGAAGGCTCCGTTCCCGTCCCAGGCCCCAGCTTCCCGTCTGCAGCGGAGTTAGACGGACTCCGGGCGAGGTGACTCGGAACTCTGGACGTACAGAGCCCGTGCCCCCACCCCCTGCCCCACTGCCACCTCCGCTTCGGCTCTTTGTGTACCCACGTGTGGGGAGGAGGAATGGAAGGCAGGGAGGTGCCGGAATAAGCTTATTGCTTTCCCCTCAAAAAGACTGGTTTCTTTGGAAGAGACTGGCAAAGTCTGAGCCCCTGGCTCTGGCCTGACACTTCTGGGCAGCAGCTAGAGAAAAAAAAAAAAAAAAAAGCAGATAGTAGAAGCATGCTTCGGCTGTTCATTCCACACCATTTAAATGCCCATTTTGTGCTAAAAATGCAAGGTAGGGAGACACAGGCAGACGGGATGGGGGGAGGATGGGAACGGGTGGCAGAAAAATACTAAGGAATAATGCCTGCCATGCTGTAAGTACTATAGGTGCTGCGATACTGTACATTTAAATAGCATTTCCCTTTAGTAAGTACAGTCCTCCCTGGGTATCCTCTGGGGATTGGTTCCAGGACCCCCATACCAAAAATCGGATACTCAAGTCCCTTATCTAAAATGTCCTAGTATTTGCATATAACCTATGCACATCCTCTCATATATTTTAAATCTTCTCTAGATTACTTACAACTCCTAATACAGTGTAAACACTATATAAGTACATAGTTGCTCTCCCGCAGCAAATTCAAGTTCTGCTTTCTGGAATTTTTTTTCCTCAGTATTTTCGATCCACAACTGGTGGAATCTGTAATTGCAGAACCAACTGGACCCAGAGGGCCCACTGTAGTATTCTCTCCGTCCAACAGAGGAGGGAGGGAGGTGCTGAGTGCTGCCAGGGCTTTGATGGAGTTAGTATTCAATCCAGGTATCCCAACCCCAAGTGGGAAGAGGTGGGAGGGTGTGCTAGGGGGGCTTCCCAATACAGTACACTGCCAAGGAGGTGAGGCGGGCCTGTCATGGATCTGGAAGGGAGTGGAGAGAGTTGAAACTGAGTGTCAGGAGCAGTTGACACAGCCCTGATTGACCTTACCTGGACTCGACACTGTGCAGCTACTTCTCTGGTGTGGCACGAATTGAAGGCTGAGTCCGTGTCCCAAGTCTGAAGGTCGTGGTACGGTCACCATTCTGACCGTGAACGGGGGGGTTAGTGTCTACAACACTGGTGCCAAGCTGAGTTGGCAAAATCCACTGTGTGCAGTGTCATCTCCTTTTACAGCTGTTCTCTGCTTCCTCTGCTTCTAACACGCCATGGGGCTAACCAGATCGGCCTGCAGGAGCCATTGCTTCTTCCCTTCCCTTCCCTTCCATTCCTACCAGTCTCCCTGGTCCATACCCACATAGTTTTGTAGACTAATGGTTCTCAAACTTTGGCATGCATCAAAATTGCCTGGAGGGCTTGTTAAAAGCACTCCCTCCCAGGGTTTCTGATTTATTTAGTCTGGGAAGTCGTAGGGCCCGAGAATTTGCATTTCTAAAAGTTTCCCAAGTGATGGCGGTGCTGATGGCCACAATGTGAGAGAGCTGACCTAGATGGAAGGAGAAATAAGGGCTGATGTGTGTGGGGTGCTGGAGAAGGTTATTGGAAGTTCAAGCTCCCCAGGGTCCTGGGGTATCTGCACTCTCTGTGAGGGATAGATAGGCTGTATCCCCAAGCAATTGTGGACATAGTCCAGAATTAGCCCAGTGTGTGTGTTTCTTGTCTGGAGACTTAGCACTCCCCCTAATGGACTCAAATGATTCTGCGCTCTCCTCAGCCTCCTAATGGAAACAAGAATTACCCTAATTTATTTTCCCAACCTATCTTGGTCATCCATTCATCTCTTTGTCACTAAAGGTGCAGGGTTGTTGTCTTACACATTTTTGTTTTCAAATTGATTAGCATGTGTTTTTTTTTCAAGGAAAGGCATTTTATTCTGATTAGCATGGTTTTGGGTGCTCAATGGTGACTCCGTGAATGAATGAATGAATGCTTTCTTTCTTCTTTAGGAGAACCCTAAAACCTACCAGTCCCCTCCTCCTCACCTTTGCTTCTCCCAGCTGATCTAAAATACTCTACAGGTGATTTAAGATCCAGATATTTGCTGAAAAATTCTCCTCGACATGTCAGCATCATTATCACCAGTTACAAGACTTCGGCTGTGGGTAAGCAAGCCCAAGTCAGAGGCTGAGGATGGGTTTTGTAAAAATGTGACTAAAAAATATAGCAAGAGATTAGATGAGAAAAGCAGGTGGCATTTTATTTCCTACCACCAGGTGGCAGACCTTGCCCCATTAATGAGAATTAACCCTGGACTTGAAGCCTGGCCTAAACTACTTTTTTCAAATCAGAGCCAGGACAAAAGGCTGTTTCTCTACTTAAATGACTTGGGAGTTGAGGCAGGGAGAGCAGTTACTTGAAAATACCTTTGTAACTGCTGCTACTCAAGGTACTTGAGTAGATCCCTTGAGTTTCCTCAAGGGCTCGCTGAGACATGCTAGTTTTTCCTTCCGGAAAAGAGGTTCACCCTCTTGTAGATGGAAGAAAATGGGTTACTTAACTAAGAAAAATGCAAAAAATGTAACTTCAAACCAGAGGTTTCTGGCGCCGCATCCACACATGGCAGCCCTGAACGGCTTTAAGCCCCAGTGCTTGGCTTCTTTTTCCCAGCCTCCATCTGGCAGTCAATCTCGATTTCCTACCACCCGACAGTTCTTTGTTCTCTTGTTCATACTGAATCTTCCTCAAACTAAAAATGAACGCTTTCTTTTACCTCCACTCCAGGGTGGAGTTGAGTCCAGTCTAGGGCCTTCTTACTAATTCCAGTTTGCAATCTAATGGACACATGGATGGTCTCCAATCTACCCCTCCCTCAGAGGATCCTCAGTATGTTACAAAACCTAAATCATACAGCAACTTGAGCAAGAGTTACAGGCTCACAGCAAGAATATACATACAGGGCTTCCCTGGTGGCGCAGTGGTTGAGAGTCTGCCTGCCGATGCAGGGGACACGGGTTCGTGCCCCGGTCCGGGAGGATCCCACATGCCGCGGAGCGGCTGGGCCCGTGAGCCATGGCCGCGGAGCCTGCGCGTCCGGAGCCTGTGCTCCGCAATGGGAGAGGCCACAACCGTGACAGGCCGGCGTGCTGCAAAAAAAAAAAAAAAAAAGAATATACATACATATGTGTTTGTGTGAAAAATATATATATATGTATATATAATGTCTTACAGGAGGGCTCAATGAATGTTTTGGGAGACAAGCAGGTGAAGATTCGGTTTTATACAACTTTTTTTTATCTTAGTTGTATGTGCAACAGATATTGAGAATAGAGTAGTATCCACCACAGTGCCAGGGTCAGAGCAGATCTATACCTTACACAGAAAACAGGAAGTTGTCTATACCATTGTTAAGGGTCTCTAACACAGGTGAGCCATTACCCTCAGCTCATCAGCTTGCAGCTTCCTCCCTCCCTTGGCGATGTGCAAATCTCAGGTAATACTGACCATCTTAGACTAAGTAAAACTCACAGCCCAGAGCGCTTCACTGGGCAGTTCCCTACCACTGCAGCAGCTCCCTTGGTGGCCTAAAATGTTTATAGATATCTGTGCTAAAGACAGACTATGAGAAAAAAAATAATGGAAACAGTACATATTTGGTTGTTTTGTTTTTTTTTCTATGTGAATTGTTAACAGAGTCAGTCAAAACATATTTATGGCATGCCTGCAGGGCACATAGCATGGTACTTCACCCCTCATTGAAAATCCATTAAAACAATTACCAGGCCGTGCTAGGAAACTTTTTTCACAAAGGAATTTGCTTTAGTTGCTGGGTTAGCAGGAACTAATTTGAGATGCAAAACTAACAAACCCCTTTGTACTAGAAGTCCTCACGTAAACTGTCACATACTACAAATAATATATGTGTATTTATTCGTACCTGTGTCTGAGTATATGGACTTAAAAGCTACAAACCTAATGGGATAGTGATATAAGGGAAAAATAATTTTAAAAGTTAGTTAATCATCTTCTACTAATGCTGCAAAGTTAAGTGTTTACCTGGGAGATTGTGCCCTGGTTATAGGCCATTAACGACCATCAAAAAATAAAATCACGTTCACATCTATCACACTTACGGGATGTCATATTGTCTTGACTCTCATACGAAGAAGCTAGATTCAAAAAACCCCACTTTTATCGAGATACTGTTGATCAATGCAAATAGTGAGACTCATTCAAACCAACATTTGGTCTTAGAAATTAATTTATAAACATAAGGAGATTTCATAAGTTTGTTTATTGCTTTTCCCCACTACTAATTGTAACAACCTTTATTAGCATATGTACATACACACAGTTGGTTCTGTCTTCTTTCAATTATTTGTTCAACAAGGAATCTTCATTACCTACTTAAGGCACTGAAACAGAACTTACCCCCATATCTTGCAAAGCCCAAGTTATCTAGTAGAGAGATACAGCTTGAGGGAGTTGCGGGGTCTTGTTAATGGTGCCCAGTTGTAGTAGGTGCCCCACCATTGCTACTCCTGTCCCATGTTTCTAGTTCCAAATCTTCTCTGCAACCAGTGTCCAACCCAAGACCCTCTATTGAATCCCCTCCCTACTTTAGGGCAGAAGGGGAGAGAAAGAGTAGATTTGGGCAGAGGGCCTTACCCTTAAGAGAAGAACACACTTTCTATCAAATGGTAGAACTGTGGTGACTGACACAAGGAAAGTAATATAGGTTTAAAGCATAAGCTGAGGTCATACAGTCCCAGCATCAAAGTTTAGATTCATCATTTACCAGTGATCAGGTTTTGGGAAAGTAACTTAACTACTCTGAGCTAAGGCTAAACATCTCACTTATAATGTGACAATAAGATAATGCATGTAAAATGCTTAGTATAGTGTCTACCAGAATGCATCAGTGAATGGAAGTTCTTGGTAGCCACCAAAGCTCTGTGAGAGTAGAAAACTACTTCTCCTCTGATGCTTCAGGTGGCTTCTGGCCGACCTTCACCTGTGATCAAGAGAGTATGTATGGGGAATTCCCTGGTGGTCCAGTGGTTAGGACTTGACGCTTTCATTGCTGGGGCCTGGGTTCAGTCCCTGGTCAGGGAACTAAGATCCTGCAAGCTGCGTGGCCAAATTAAAAAATAATAATAAAATGTAAAAAGAGAGAGAGAGAGAAAATGTATGCACTTGCAATACAACAGAAAGCTCACTGATCTGTCAGTAAGCCAGGGTACTGAGTCATGGGAACATTCTCTTTGGGGAAAAGCTCTGTTTGGGGCTAGGAGTCATAGATGAGCAAGACTCTTTTCTTTTTTTCTAATTATTTTTCTAATTATTTTGGTAGGTTAGTTTGGAACTTCCAGAGATAGATGCTGAGACAAGGATTAGAGTGCAAGGAGTTTACCTGGGGAAGAGGACCACCAGTAGGGAAATAGAGGTGTTTAAAAAAAAGGAAGGAGGGCAATAAAGGGTGAGCGTGGGCAACTGGGGTTTCATCCCGTCAGAGAGCCCTGGGAGATGGTGTAGGACACACCTCAGAGCAACCCCACAGGGAAGAGCAAGGCTGTTGGGATATTTATTTATCAACTCTCCATCATCGGTTAAGATCTGCTTCTGGGAACATTAACTGTTGCAGGCACAGCCATGCAGCAGAATCCTGGAGGTCTACACTACGGTTTTCCCAGTGGAGCTTGCAAAAACTCTACATGGCATACACATGTACAACTAACACCGCTAGCACCAAGGAATCTACTGGTCATAGGGCCAGGCAGCAAGGCCACTTAAATGGTACCCAGAACCTGCTACAGAGTCTGCTCTTGCTCTGGCCCCCCTCATAATGTGTGACCTTTAAAGTCACTAATACATGGATTGGAGTGGTACTCCCTAACGTGGATTATGCTGTCTCCAAAATCCCAAGAAGCCTACCAGATCTACACCTCCATGTGGTAGGCGGAGCAAGGTACAGGAACTTGTCCTCAAGCTTGGAGTGGACCTCTTGGGCATGCCCCAGCCAACCGGACTCTAATAACTACTGATATGGCAGGCACCCCCCAATCATTTTAGGGTATATATCCTCCCTGCTGGTATTCAAGTGATCCAATTAACTCAATGCTATCAAAGTAGGGGAACTTTATTTTTTTATTTTTTTGCGGTATGCAGACCTCTCACTGCTGTGGCCTCTCCCGTTGCGGAGCACAGGCTCTGGACGCGCAGGCTCAGCAGCCATGGCTCATGGGCCCAGCCGCTCCTCCACGGCATTTGGGATCTTCCCGGACCGGGACACGAACCCGTGTCCCCTGCATCAGCAGGCAGACTCTCAACCACTGCACCACCAGGGAAGCCCAAAATAGGGGAACTTTGTGGTGTTTCGTGTCACATATACCAAGACGATCAAGGTCTCTGGGGGCAATAATTTGGAGCTACTGTGGGAAAGCATCCTTAAGATTCTCAGAAGCCCTTGCTGAGAGTCCTTTAGGCATTAACCTTAAATCATTCAGGATTCTTAACAAAGGTTCTCACAGCCACACCCTTGATTTGATTTTGGCCTCGGACTCTTTTAATGTTGAGAAATATTAATGAGCTGGGAAAACAGGGGATAAGAGACAGTTATATCAGCCAAACCAGCAAATCCTTGTGCTTCTGCATCTCCTCCAGATTCTGCTTGTAAATTGCATGGTGCCTTCTTTCACTCATCCCTCTCTTCCTGTGCGTTATTATACTCCGATAGAAGAAACCAAATGGCACTTTCAACATTCTGTCTGGAGATCTCTTTATCGTATATTTTAAAGTTTATTAGGTACATTTCTTATCTTTCAAGTTTCCACGTTGTCCTTTCTCTAGCCTCTAATAACTATTTTCTTGCTGCTTTCTCAGCCTCCAGCAACTGTTTGTTCACCATTCCTCCAGGCTTTGCTAACAGCATCTTTGGTGTTTTTCCAGCTTCTAACCACCAACTGGTCCAAGGGCAGAATTCCAAGAGCATGAGAGGTTAGGCTCTGGAACCCTTCTGCTACATTTTATTGCAAGCAAGCCCCAGGGCCATTCCAGATTCAAAGAGTGGGGGAAACAGATTCATCTCTTAATGGAAAGCATTGTAAAATATTGTGACAGTGTTTTTCAATATACAGCAGACATCTTTACACTAACCAATGGATACATTTTTAGAATAAATTCCTGAAAGTGAACTTGCTGAGTCAAATGCAAATATGCATTTGTAAAATGTTGCCAAGCCCCCTTCACAGAGGTTATACCAATTTTGAATCTCCCCAGCAACCTAAGAGGGTGCCAGATGAGGTTTCCCCAGATCTCACAACACAATGTGTTATCCATATTTTTTTCTTTGCCAATCTGACAGGTAAAAATGACATCTTCTTGTAGTTTTAATTTGTATTTTGCATATTATGAGTGAGATTGGGAATATTTTATTTACTTAAGAGCCAATTGGATTTTTTTTCTTGAAACTGACTATTCGTATGTTTGTCATTTTCCATTTGGTTTGTACGCTTGGCTTATCATCTTTCAATGCACTCAAGAACTTGTGTATGTTAGTAGTGTGATACAATTCTGGGACAGGTTCTCCCAAGTCTTTGAACTGAAAGTTTCCTCACATACCTAATTTTGGTCTTGCTGAGGGTAACGAATTCTCTCCTCCCCTGGGAAAGGCCAGTAGTATGAGACCATTATGAGCTCTAAGGGAATATGTGGTTCTCTAACTGGCGAAGACCTGGGTTTCTAGAGATGTTTCCCCAAATTTCACTACCCCCAGAGAAGAAAGTCACATATGTGGAAGAGGATCCTGAGTCCTAAGTCTGGAGGAACCTAGTTGCTTCAATTTCCTAACAAGGGCTTAGGCAGAACTGACCATAAAGATACCCCTGCTTATGTGTTATAATTGACTTATGTGTTATAATTGACTTATGTGTTATAATTGACTAGTTTGTGGGTCCTACTTTAAAGAGTTCTGTGTTGAAGTAGAACATCTGTGTTTGAGTCTAGTGACCTTGGACAAGTGTCTCCCCTTCACTTCAGTTTCTTTGCTTCTAAAAGGAGGATGATATTACCTGTTTAGAAACTCAGATTTGAAATTTGCCAAGGTAAGTTGTACAAATATGTGGTGTTATGATGTTTACCTAGAGCCACTGGGTACCATCCAGGATCTAATGCAGGCTGTGGAAACTCAGTAGTTCTAAACCATCATTGCTTACGGGACACCACTATTTCTCGCAACCTGAGATACTAGATATTGTTGCCTAAATTCTTCTAATGCTACTGTTAGAGCCAACCGAGGTTAAGAGCAAAGACCTCCAGACTGCCAAGTGTGCCTGAGACTAGGCACCAACTGCAAGTTCAGGGATCCCTAGGGCCACTCTTACTTCAGACCAGCTGGCTACAAATTAGGAAGCTTCCATGACCACCTTCAGGTTCCATCCTTTGCTACAATGACTCACCGGACTCAGGACTTATGATGGTAGTTTTGTTATAATAAAAGGATACAAATTAGAACCAGTCAAAGGAAGAGATACATATGGCAGAATGTAGAACTGAGAGGGTTCCAAATGCAAACATTTGTGTCCTCAAGAATGAGTTTCTCTCATGGCTTCAATGTGTGGTAATATGCAGAATATTGCCAACATAAGAAGCTCATCCACACCAGTCCCTCCCATCAGGAAGCTTGCACAAGCCTCTTAGATAGCCTCATCCACCAGACAGCAGACAGCAGAAGCAAGAAGAACTACAATTCTGCAGCCTGTGGAAGGGAAACCACATTCACAGAAAGACAGACAAAATGAAAAGGCAGAGGACTTTGTACCAGATGAAGGAACAAGATAAAACCCCAGAAAAACAATGAAATGTAGTGGAGATAGACAGCCTTCCAAAAAAAAATTCAGAATAATGATAGTGAAGATGATCCAGGACCTCGGAAAAGGAATGGAGGCAAAGGTCAAGAAGATGCAAGAAATGTTTAACAAAGAACTACTAGAATTAAAGAACAAACAAATAGAGATGAACAATACGATAACTGAAATGAAAAATACACTAGAAGGAATCAATACCAGAATAACTGAGGCAGAAGAACAGATAAGAGACCTGGAAGACAGAATGGTGGAATTCACTGCCATGGAACAGAATAAAAAAAAAAAAAGAATGAAAAGAAATGAAGACAGCCTAAGAGACCTCTGGGACAACATTAAACACAGCAACATTCGCATTATAGGGGTCCCAGAAAGAGGAGAGAGAGAGAGAAAGGACCTGAGAAAATATTTGAAGAGATTATAGTCGAAAACTTCCCTAACATAGGAAAGGAAATAGCCACCCAAGTCCAGGAAGTGCAGAGAGACCCAGGCAGGATAAACCCAAGGAGAAACACGCCAAGAGACATAGTAATCAAATCAACAAAAATTAAAGACAAAGAAAAATTATTGCAAGCAACAAGGGAAAAATGACAAATAACATACAAGGGAACTCCCATAAGGTTAACAGCTGATTTCTCAGCAGAAACTCTACAAACCAGAAGGGAGTGGCATGATATATTTAAAGTGATGAAAGGGAAGAACATACAACCAAGATTACTCTACCCAGCAAGGATTTCATTCAGATTTGATGGAGAAATCAAAAGCTTTACAGACAAGCAAAAGCTAAGAGACTTCAGCACCACCAAACCAGCTCTACAACAAATGCTAAAGGAACTTCTCTAAGTGGGAAACACAAGAGAAGAAAAGGACCTACAAAATAAACCCATAAAATTAAGCAAATGGTAATAGGAACATATATATCGATAATTACTTTTAACATGAATGGATTAAATTCTCCAACCAAAAGACACAGGATCGCTGAATGGATACAAAAATAAGCCCCATATATATATGCTGTCTACAAGAGACCCACTTCAGACCTAGGGACACATACAGACTGAAAGTGAGGGGCTGGAAAAAGATATTCCATGCAAAAGGAAATCAAAAGAAAGCTAAAGTAACAATATCCATATCAGATAAAATAGGCTTTAAAATAAAGACTGTTACAATAGACAAGTAAGGACAATACATAATGATCAAGGGATCAATCCAAGAAGAAGATATAACAATTATAAATATATATGTACACAACATAGGAACACCTCAATACATAAGGCAACTGCTAACAGCTATAAAAGAGGAAATCGACAGTAACACAATAATAGTGGGGGACTTTAACGCCTCACTTACACCAATGGACAGATCATCCAAAATGAAAATAAATAAGGAAACAGAAGCTTTAAATGACACAATGGACCAGATAGATTTAATTGATATTTATAGGACATTCCATCCAAAAACAGCAGATTACACTTTCTTCTCAAGTGCACATGGAACATTCTCCAGGATAGATCATTTCTTGGGTCACAGATCAAGCCTCAGTAAATTTAAGAAAATTGAAATCATATCTAGCATCTCTTCTGACCACAATGCTGTGAGATTCGAAATCAATTACAGGGAAAAAACCATAAAAAACACAAACACATGGAGGCTAAACAATACATTACTAAATAACCAACAGATCACTGAAGAAATCAAAAAATACCTAGAGACAAATTATAATGAAAACACGATGATCCAAACCTATGGGATGCAGCAAAAGCAGTTCTAAGAGGGAAGTTTATAGCAGTACAAGCCTACCTCAAGAAACAAGAAAAATCTCAGATAAACAATCTAACCTTAAACCTAAAGGAACTAGAGAAAGGAGAACAAACAAAACCCATAGTAGAAGGAAAGAAATCATAAAGATCAGAGCACAAATAAATGAAATAGAAACAAAGAAAACAATAGCAAAGATCAATAAAATTAAAAGCTGGTTCTTTGAGAATAAGCAAAATTGATAAAAGTTTAGCTGGACTCATCAAGAAAAAGAGGGAGAAGACTCAAATCAATAAAATTAGAAATGAAAAAGAGAAGTTACAATGGACACCGCAGAAATACAAAGCATCCTAAGAGACTACTACAAGCAACTCTATGCCAACAAAATGGAAAACCTGGGCTTCCCTGGTGGTGCAGTGGTTGAGAGTCTGCCTGCCGATGCAGGGGACATGTGTTCATGGCCCGGTCTGGGAAGATCCCACATGCCGCGGAGTGGCTAGGCCCGTGAGCCGTGGCTGCTGATCCAGCGCGTCCAGAGCCTGTACTCCGCAATGGGAGAGGCCACAACAGTGAGAGGCCTGTGTACTGCAAAAAAAAAAAAAAAAAAGGACAACCTGGAAGAAATGGACAAATTCTTAGAAGGTATAAACTTCCAAGACTGAACCAGGAAGAAACAAAAAATATGAACAGACCAATCACAAGTAATGAAATTGAAACTGTGATTTAAAATCTTCCAACAAACAAAAGTCCAGGACCAGATGGCTTCACAGGTGAATTCTATCAAACATTTAGAGAAGAGCTAACACCCATCTTTCTCAAACTCTTCCAAAAATTTACAGAGGAAGGAACACCCAAACTCATTCTATGAGGCCACCATCACCCTGATACCAATACCAGACAAAGATACTACAAAAAAGAAAATTACAGACCAATATCACTGATGAATATAGATGCAAAACTACTCAATAAAATACTAGCAAACAGAATCCAACAATGCATTAAAAGGATCATACACCATGATCAAGTGGGATTTATCCCAGGGCTGCAAGGATTCTTCAATTTATGCAAATCAATTAATGTGATACACTATGTTAACAAATTGAAGAATAAAAACCATATGATCAGGCTTTCCTGGTGGCGCAGTGGTTAAGAATCCTCCTGCCAATGCAGGAGACAAGGGTTCAAGCCCTGGTCCGGGAAGATCCCACATGCCGCAGAGCAGCTAAGCCTGTGTGCCACAACTACTGAGCCTGTGCTCTAGAGCCCTCGAGCCACAACTACTGAGCCCGTGTGCTAGAACTACTGAAGCCTGTGTGCCTAGAGCCCATGCTCCACAAGAGAAGCCACTGCAATGAGAAGCCTGTGTACCACAAACGAAGAATAGCCCCCCACTTGCCGCAACTAGAGAAAAGCCTGCAAGCAACAGTGAAGACACTATGCAGCCAAAAATAAATTAAAAAATTTATTTAAAAAAAACACAGCAACATATGATCATCTCAATAGATGCAGAAAAAGCTTTTGACAAAATTCAACACCCATTTATGATAAAAACTCTCCAGAAAATGGGCATAGAGGGAACCTACCTCTACATAATAATGGCCATATATGACAAACCCACAGCAAACATCATTCTCAATGGTGAAAAACTGAAAGCATTTCCTCTAAGTTCAGGAACAAGACAAGGATGTCCGCTCTTGCCACTATTATTCAACATACTTTTGGAAGTCCTAGCCATGGCAATCAGAGAAGAAAAAGAAATAAAAGGAATACAGATTGGAAAAGAAGAAGTAAAACTGTCACTGTTTTACTATACATAGAGAATGACATGATACAACACATAGAGAATCCTAAAGATGTCACTAGAAAATTACTAACGCTAATCAATGAATCTGGTAAAGTTGCAGGATACAAAATTAATGCACAGAAATCTCTTGCATTCCTATACACTAATGATGAAAAATCTGAAAGAGAAATTAAGGAAACACTCCCATTTACCATTGCAACAAAAAGAATAAAATACCTAGGAATAAACCTACCTAAGGAGACAAAAGACCTGTATGCAGAAAACTATAAGACACTATGAAAGAAATTAAAGATGATACCAAGAGATGGAGAGATATACCAACAGATGGAGAGATATACCATGTTCTTGGATTGGAAGAATCAATATTGTGAAAATGAGTGTACTACCCAAACCAATCTACAGATTCAATGCAGTCACTATCAAATTACCAATGGCATTTTTTACAGAACTAGAACAAAAAATCTTAAAATTTGTATGGAGACAGAAAAGACCTTGAATAGCCAAAGCAATCTTGAGGGGAAAAAACGGAGCTGGAGGAATCAGACTCCCTGACTTCAGACTATACTACAAAGTTACAGTAATCAAGACAATATAGTACTGGCAGAAAAACAGGAATATAGATCAATGGAACAGGATAGATAGCCCAGAGATAAAACCACACACCTATGCTCAACTAATCTACGACAAAGGAGGCAAGGATATACAATGGAGAAAAGACAGTCTCTTCAATAAGTGGTGCTGGGAAAACTGGACAGCTACGTGTAAAAGAATGAAATTAGAACACTCCCTAACACCATACACAAAAATAAACTCAAAATGGATTAGGGGCCTAAATATAAGACTGGACACTGTAAAACTCTTAGAGGAAAACATAGGAAGAACATTCTTTGACATAAATCACAGCAAGATCTTTTTTGATCCACCTCCGAGAGTAATGGAAATAAAAAGAAAAATAAACAAATGGGACCTAATGAAACTTAAAAGCTTTTGCAAAGCAAAGGAAACTACAAACAACACGAAAAGACAACCCTCAGAATGGGAAAAAATATTTGTAAACGAATCAACGGACAAAGGATTGATCTCCAAAATATATAAACAGCTCATGCAGCTCAATATTAAAAAAACAAACAACGCAGTCCAAAAATGGGCAGAAGACCTAAGTAGACATTTCTCCAAAGAAGACATACAGATGGCCAAGAAGCACATGAAAGCTGCTCAACATCACTAATTATTAGAGAAATGCAGATCAAAACTGCAATGAGGTATCACCTCACACCAGTTAGAATGGGCATCATCAGAAAAGCTACAAACAACAACTGCTGGAGAGGGTGTGGAGAAAAGGGAACCCTCTTGCACTGTTGGTGGGAATGTAAATTGATACAGCCACTATGGAGAACAGTATGGAGGTTTCTTAAAGACCTAAAAATAGAATTACCATATGACCCAGCAATCCCACTACTGGGCTTATACCCAGAGAAAACCATAATTCAAAAAGACACATGCACCCCAATGTTCATTGCAGCACCGTTTAAAATAGCCATGTCATGGAAGCAACCTAAATGCTCATCGACAGACGAATGTATAAAGAAGATGTGGTACACATATACAATGGACTATTACTCAGCCATAAAGAGGAATGAAATTGGGTCATTTTTAGAGATGTGGATGGATCTAGAGAGTGTCATACAGAGTGAAGTAAGTCAGAAAGAGAAAAAGAAATATCGTATATTAATGCATATATGTGGAATCTAGAAAAATGGTACAGATGAACTGGTTTGCAAGGCAGACACAGTGACATAGATGTAGAGAACAAACATATGGACACCAAGTGGGGAAAGGCAGGGGGATGAACTGGGAGATTGGGATTGACATATATACACTAATATGTATAAAATAGATAATAAGAACCTGCTGTATAAAAAAATAAATAAAATAAAAGTCAAAAAAACATTCAGAAAAAAAAAGAAGTTCATCCACATGCTTTGTATATTCAAGAAACAGGAAGAAGGTTGGTGTGACCGGAGCTGGGAGCAGCAATAGGAGATGAGGTCAGAGAGGTAACTGGATGGAAGCAGGAAGACCACTTAAGCAGTTCTCTAAATAATCTAGGCAAGAGATAATGGTGACTTGGAACTAATATTACTGATATATTATTTCACTAAAGTCCATAGTTTATTTTAGCATTGGTTTTTTTGTGCTGTAGAGCTGTATGGGTATTGACAAATGTATAGTGTCATGTATCCATGTGTGTATGTCAGTATCATACAGAATAGTTTTACTGCCCTAAAAATCCCCCCTGCTCCACGTATTCTTCCTCCTTCCCTTCCCGCCCAGCCTCTGGCTGCCACTGATTTTTTTTTTTTACTGCTTCCATAGTTTTTCATTTTCCAAAATATCATATAGTTGGAATCACACAGTATGTAGCCTTTCTGACTGGCTTCTCTCACTTAGCAGTATGCATTCCTCCATGCCTTTTCATGGCTTGATAATTCATTTCCTTTATTCGTTGAATAGTATTCCATTGCATGGATGTATCACGGTTTGTTTTTCCATTAACCTATTGAAGGACTTTCTGGGTGCTTCCTGTTTTTGACAATTATGAATAAAGCTATTATAAACATTCATTTGCAGGTTTTTGTGTGGACATAAGCACTATTGCTGGATTGTGTGGTAAGACTATGTTTAGCTTTGTAAGTGGTTGAACAATTTTGCATTTCCACCAGCAATGAATCAGAGTTCTGTTGCCCCACAGCCTTGTCAGCATTTGGCCTTGTCAGTGTTTTAGATTTTAGCCATTTTAATAGTTGTGTGGTAGTATGTCATTGTTGTTTCAATTTGCAATTCCTCAATAACATATGACATTAAGCATATTTTAATATGCATATTTCCATCAATATATCTTCTGTAGTGAAGTGTCCATTCAGATCTTTTGTCTATTTTTTAATTGGGTTGTTTTCTTTTTGTTAAGTTTTAAGTGATCATTGTATATTTTAGATATGAGTCCTTTATCAAATATTTGTTTTGCAAATATTTTCTCCCAGTCTGTGGCTTGTCGTTTCATTCTCTTAAAAGTCTATTCTTCTTCTTCTTTTTTTTAATGTCTGATCTTATTTATGTGTTACTCTTAGAGCATCTCATTTTTGACTGGACTCAGACTTAGAAGTAGAAGCTCTCAGGGCGGACAGCCTCTGTCTCGTGACAATCTGTTCCTGGCGTTTTTCTTTGGCCTCCTTCATTCTTTTTTTTTTTTGGGTGGGGGGCGCCCAGCCGCTCTGCGGCATGTGGGATCTTCCCGGACCGGGGCACGAACCCGCGTCCCCTGCATCGGCAGGCGGACTCTCAACCACTGCGCCACCAGGGGAGCCCTCCTTCATTCTTTAGGCCAGAAGTTTAGCATATTCTGTAGCCTCTTCCTTATTCTTCTTAGTACGCTGTTTCTTCAGAGCAATACACCTATGTTTATGTTGCAGAACACGTGGAGTAACAAGACGCTGAATTTTAGGTGCTTTGGTCCTAGGTTTCTTACCTTCTTTGTTTAGGGGCTTTCTCAAAACATACGGGTGGACATCATGTTCTTTAGAGAGATTGAAAAGTTTGCAGATTCTGCAAGTTCTTCTGGGCCCCAGGCGACGAGGCACAGTAGTATCAGTGAGTCCAAGAATATCCTTCTCCCCTTTTTTTACGATGACCAAATTGAGAATACTCAGATTGGCATCCACAATGCAACCCCGTACAGATTTGTGCTTTCTTTCTCCAGTCCTCCTCGGTCTGTAACAGGAATGCCCCTTATTCAGTAGCAGGCAGACTTGGCCATTGGTCAAGACACCCTGCTTCATGGGGGAACCTTGTTTGTCATACCCACCACTGATTCGGAACACATAACCCTTCCATTCTTCATCCAGAGCGTCAGCAGCAACTTCCGTGGCCGTATGCTTCTCATAAAAGGTATGAAGTTTTCGTTCATCATCCACTTCAATGAGTTTCTGGCAGTCAGTGGCCGGGAAAGAGATGTTCAGCTTCATCCTGAAGCAGCCGACTGCCTCCAAGGTGCCATGAAAAAGAGCAGTCTATTATTCTTGATTAACAAAAAATAGTGTAAACATCTCTCTAAGTTAATTCATGTACTACATCATTTTTCTTGTCAGAATAATATTTTATGGAATGAATATAGCAGTGTTCATTTAACCGGTATCTTACTGCTGGGTTTATAGATCCATTCTAATTGTTGGTATTGCACACAGTGTAGAGGTGAACCATCTTGTAACTGAATCTGTGTGCAATCTTGTTTTCTCAGTATACATTTCTAGAACTGGAATAGCTAGATCAAGGGGTTCTTATGTTTTTTGAAGATTTTGTTATTTATTAAAATTGTTCTACAGAAAATTTCTCCCAGTTTACATTCTGATTAGCAGTGCAGAGAAAGCATCTATTTCCCCAATCTCTTAAGTAGGTATTATAAAATGCTTTAGAAATGGAAATAGCTTTCTTTTTTCTTCTGAATACAAAAAGAACTCATGCTTATGCTATCATTTAAAACTATTTGCAAATTGAAAGATTAAAAACAATATTTCATTCTTTTAATTTGTATTTCTTCGATTGTTAATGAAGTTAAACACTTTGTCAAGAAAAATATCTTTAGTCCCACTTAAATAACATTAATATAATGGATATGTAATAAATGTGCCATGATAGTATTCATAAAACATCATTTGAATATTTGGTATTCACATGGTACTTTGCTGGGTATTACCTAAATATGTATAGAAGAGTCAATCGCTAACCACTAAGAAATCACAGTCCAAGAAAATCAACAGTCAGTCAACAAACGTTTATTGAGTGTCTACTATTTGCCTGGAACTATGTTTTTTTATAACAACTTTTTTTTTTTTTTTTTTTTTTTTTGCGGTATATGGGCCTCTCACTGTTGTGGCCTCTCCCGTTGCGGAGCACAGGCTCCGGACGCACAGGTCCAGCGGCCATGGCTCACGGGCCCAGCCGCTCCGCGGCATGTGGGATCCTCCCAGACCGGGGCATGAACACGTGTCCCCTGCATCGGCAGGCGGACTCTCAACCACTGCGCCACCAGGGAAGCCCTATAACAACTTTACTGAGGTATAATTAACATACAATGAACTGTACATAGTTAAGTGTACAATTTGATAATCTCTAACATATGCATGCACCTGTGAAACCATCACCACAATCACCTTGTTTCCCATCTCTTAGGTTCACTCTCCTTTGTTTTCTGATGTCTTTTGTCTTGAATACCACTGTTTCATATATTTTGTCTGGTTTTCTAGTTATTCAAGGGAGGAGGGTATATCTAGTCCCTGCTGTTGCATCTTGGTTGATGATGAAAGCCTGCCTGGACTATTCTACATGCTGGATCTAGTAGAGGGAACAAAATGGACAAAATCCTTGGCTTCAAACAGCCTACATTCTAGAGGGGGGTGGCAGACAATAAATATATGAAAAAACTTAAGTTGCATAAATAAATGATTTCATAAAATGTGTGTCAATAAAATAAGATGGTAATGTGATAGAGATGCAGTAAAGGTGTCTCTGGGGAGGTGACATTTGAGGAGATGACTTATGAGAAAGAGGCTGTCACTTGAAGAGCTAAGATAAGAGTGCTCCAAGATAAGGATATATGACAAGTCCAAGGGCCCCCAAATAGAAATAAGCTTGACTTACTTTATAGGACAGATACAAGGCCAGTGCAGTTGGAATGTATCTGAGACGGGAGATGAAGTTGGTGTGGTAGGTAGGCTGAGCTTAGAGTAAAAGGGTCTTGTAGGTCAGTGCTCCAGTTACCAACTGCTGCATAGCACAGAACAGCAATCGTGAACTATGCTCATGAAGCTGGGGGTGCCTGGGGTGAGCTAAGACCCTTGCTAAGGGTCTTGTGTGGTTGCAGTCAGGTGGTGGCTCGGGCTGGGGTCATCTCAAAGCTTCTTCATCTCCCTGACTAGAGCCTGGGCTGTTTAGACACATAACTGGAGGATGGAACATTTCTGGCTCCTGGGCACCCTCTCTCTTTCTCTCTCTCTCTCTCTCTCTCTCTCTCTCTCTCTCTGGTATCTCCACATGGACTTAGGGTAGCCCAATTTGTACATGGTGGCTAAAGGTTTTCAGAGCAAGTGTATCAACAGAAACTGGCAGAAGCTTCAGGGTATTTCCAAACCTAGCTTTGAAGTCACACAATGTCACTCCCACCACATTTGGTTCGTCGAGGTAGTCACAAAGATTCACCCAGGTCCAAGGGGAAGGAACATAAATTCTTATTATTGGAAGAGCATCACATAATGTGTGGATATGTTCTTAAATCACCACACTCATGACAAAGAGTTTGGATTCTATTTTTACAGTGGGAAGCCATTGGTGGGTTTTTAACAAGGGAATGATACGCAATGATTTACAATTTTAAAAGACCAATCTGTCAGGATTATTTAGATGCAAAATCAGCATTCAAGCACCAATCCCATTATTACATACCAGCAAAAACAATTAGAAAATAAAATATGAAAACATAATGCCATTTACAAGAGTGTTTTAAAAATACCAACTACATAGGAATAAATCCAACAAAAAATGTGTAAGACCTTAATGCAGAAAACTACAAACATTTTTTGAGAGAAACTAAAGACTAAATAAATGGATATACTATTTTCCAGGATTGTAAGACCAATTACTATAAAGACGTCAGTTTTTCTCAAATTGGTCCATAGTTTCAATGCAATAGCAATCAGAATACCCACAGCTCTTTCTGTAGAATTTGACAAGCTAATTCTAAAATGTATATGGAAATGTGAAGGATTAAGAATAGCAAGCCACTCTTGAAGAAGGAGGAGGAAGAAAGGAAGAGGAGGAGGGACTTTCTGTACTTGATATAGACTTATCCTAAAGCCAGTGTGACCCACTATTAAGGCAGTGTGATATTGCCACAAGGAACACAAATAGAAAAATGGATACATGGACCAATGTAACAGAAGAGCCCAGAAATAGATCCATGCACATATGGACACTTGATTTATGTCAAAGAGACATAAATGCCTTTTTTTGGCATTGCAAAAAAAGGAAGGAAAGGATGGTCTTTTCAGTAAATGGAGTTGGAGTAATTGTGTATCCACATGGAAAGGAGGAAGGAAAGAAGGGAGGGGGAGGCATATACTCTGCAGAAGTACTTGCACATATGCACTGGGAGACATGTACAAGAATGTTTGTAGCAGCATTATTCATAACATCTTAATTTAGAGACAACCCAAAGATTCAACAGTAGGATGGATAAATAAAATGTGATATGTTCATAAAACAGATGATTTTACAGCAACAAAAATGAATAAACTGCAGCCTCATAGAGAATAGATGAATCTTAGTTAGAAACATAATATTGAATGAAAGAAGCCAGACACAGAATACATGTGATTTCATTTCCAAAAAATTCAAAACCAGGGAAAACTTTTAGCGATGTATAATCAAGTGATAAAACTATAAGGAAAGGCAGGTCAGGATAGTGACTTTATGAGGGAGATAGGGGTTAACATTGGGAAGGGATTGTAGGGTAGGGCTTCTAACGTGCTGGCTATATTCTATTTCCTGTCTTGGGTGGTGATTATATAGTATTTGTTTCATAATTCATATAGTAGTTGTACATGTACGTTTTATGTACTCCCCTATATGCACGTTATATTTCACAAGAAAAAAGTTTTAAAATACCAAGTTCACTCTGGCTACTGTGAAAGCAGGCAAGTATGCAAGTGGGAAGTCCAGTTGTCCAGTAACGACATGATGGAGGCTTGGACCAGGGTTGAGAAGTAGTCAGATTTAGGAAATAATTTAGAGGTACAGGTAACGGGACTTGATATGGAATTTGAAGGGCAAAAAGATAAAGCAACAAACACACAGACAGTCATAAAACACAGCAAGAGAGTATGCAACAGAATTAACTAAGCTTCTGAAAGAGAAAACATTAATGTGAAGTGCTAAGTTGTGTGAATGGGTATTAGATGGAGGACTTCTGTCCAACAGATTAGGGAAGGCTTCATAGAAAAGCTGGGAAAACAAACACTTGACTCAGATTGTGGAGGAAATGGATAAGGGAGTAGTGTATATTTTACAGGTGGAAGATTTGTATTGTTGTGTACTCTTTTGCCCATTATTATATTTTTGAGACCTTTCATATATTAGCTCTCAAATAAGATTTTATCTACTTATGACTACCCTTTGGATCCACAATAAAAGGTGTAGCATATCACTTCAATCATAGTAGCCATTCCATAAGTCTTGATTAAACCATGAAGTCTTGAACAAGTATATCGCACAACTTCTGGAACCCAGGAGCGGCCACAGGAAGCCAACACGATGATCACATGATCCTGGTGGACTATACAGCAGTGCCTCTATACTATGGAACACATATTAATAGCTTTTACATTATTGGCTTCGTTTTAACTTCAGGGTGTTAACAGAAGTTTTATTATTTTACTTTAAAAATATTTTTAAAATAGATTTATTTATTTATTTTTGGCTGTGTTGGGTCTTCTTTGCTGTGCACGGGCTTTCTCTAGTTGCGGCGAGCGGGGACTGCTCTTCGTTGCGGTGCGCGGGCTTCTCATTGCAGTGGCTTCTCTTGTCGTGGAGCACGGGCTCTTGGTGTGCAGTCTTCAGTAGTTGTGGCATGTGGGCTCAGTAGTTGTGGTCCACGGGCTTAGTTGCTCGGCGGCATGTGGGATCTTCCCGGACCAGGGCTCGAACCCTTGTCCCCTACACTGGCAGGCGGATTCTCAACCACTGCGCCACCAGGAAAGCCCAGAAATTTTATTTTTGATACAAGATTTTGTCATTGGATAGACTGATGGGTGTGGGAATAAAGGGGGGGTATATAGAAATAATGTCTAGAAACAGAAGTTTGTGGGAAGGGAGACTTCTCAGTCAACCCACTTCATCTAGGAAGGCTTCCTGAATGAGTCAAAGTTGATTTGAGAATCATCCAGAATTAACAGTAGAAGGAGGGAGGATTTTTTTTTTCAGGCTTGTGGTAAAATGAGAGCGGGAGAAGCAATGATTTTAAAACTCCTTGGAGGGCTTCCCTGCTGGCACAGTGGTTGAGAGTCTGCCTGACGATGCAGGGGACACGGGTTCGTGCCCCGGTCCGGGAAGATCCCACATGCCACAGAGCGGCTGGGCCCGTGAGCCATGGCCGCTGAGCCTGCACATCTGGAGCCTGTGCTCCACAAAGGGAGAGGCCACAACAGTGAGAGGCCCATGTACCGCCAAAAAAAAAAAACAAAAACAAAAACTCCTTGGAGTTTCTGATTTCATTATGATTCTAGGCATGTCACTCCTTTTCATACACCGATGACATTAAAAAACTTACTGTTGGGCTGAATGATAGTGAATTTTACTTTGATAGGTGTTTGAGCTTCCACTAGAGCCCTTAAGAGAATTGGAAATGAGAACACTGAAAACCAGAAGTGGAGAGAAAGCGACAAAGGGAAGATTCTATTAATGAGAGTACAGGCAAAGGGAGATGACAGTAATGTTCACACATGTTTATGTGAACCAGGCACCATTCTAAGGGTTTTATCTGTATTAACACATTTATTCTCATGACAATACTGTGAGGTCATCCTCGTTATATAGATAAAGAAACCAAGGCCCTGAGAGGCTAGGGACATAAGTTGGCTGAGGTTGCAGAATTGGAATTTGAAGCCAGGTATTCTGACTCTGGAATTCATACACTTAACTGAGGTGCCAGACTATATCTTTTATTTATTTATTTATTTTTGGAAGGATGTGAAATATTTTTGTTTTTAATTTTTATTGGAGTATAGTTGATTTACACTGTTGTGTTAGTTTTAAGTGTACAGCAAAGTGAATCAGTTATACTATATCTTTTTCTTAGAAAAAGAGGAAGAGATAGCATAAATGTTGGAATTTCTTTGTTTCTTCATATTGCTAACATAAACTACAGTGACATTTTAATATGACATACGGAGACAATTATCTCCTCTACTTCAACCCTATTGCTTATTCCTTTGGCTTTCCAGTGACAACAACCATGTCATTCTCTGGAGTGATTCTGAGTTTAAAATGTAGCTGACCTCAGCTCTATTTTTTTTTAAAAAAACCTAAAATATATTTGCTATTTAAAAAAACATTGCATAGCTTATTCATATTTGAACAAAAAAATCAGCTGGGGCCTTCAAGTTAAAGATCCAAGATAAACAATTAGATTTTTGGTTCTGAAGAATATTGAAATACCTTACAGCGATGTATTGGACTTGGGGTGTTCATGTGCATTAAACTGCAGCATGTTATGGAGGGCTCAGGCGCGATTACCACTAATTACCGGAGGTCACAAGCGCTGTCATAACTGGCAGTCTTCTTTTTAGCCTCCTTACACTTGAGAGCATGAAACACTGTGGGAAAAACATGCAACTTCCAAATTAGGGCGGATGGAGAATGGTATTGTAAAGTAACTTTTCTGCTGAGCTCGAGAGTTCCTACCTCTTTAAGTTGTAGACAAACAGTGCAAGCGCAAAAAAGACATCTAACTATTCTACAAATCGTCACACCCACCCAGATTAACTAGAAAATAGATCAGAACTGGAGTAAGAGTTGCTCTTCAAATAATGCGCTTGGATTTCTTGAAAAGCTACGCCGCAGGAACTCTAACCCTGGTCCCCAAATGCTTTTTAAAGTCTTCCCCAGAAACCCTCCCCCTGCAGCCTCGGCGCCTTCCTAGCTGTGCCCTGCGCAGGGCTCCCCAGCCTCCGCCCTGGACGTCAGCCTCTGCACCCCGAGGCCAGTTCCGAGTGGGGAGCGGCAGAGCGGAGGGAGAGAGGCGAGCGAGCGAGCGAAATGGTCAAGTCCTCCTTAACTCTGGGCCCCCTCGCGGGCCTCACCCCTCCTCCCAGGGGTTGAGATTGGAGAGGAAGTGGGAAGGCTTCAATCGGTTCCTCACACCAGCGCCCTCATGCCCCCACCCTACTCTTCGGCTCGGGGCTTCGGCACGCCTCACCGCCGCCCCTCGCCCCGGGAGAGGAGCGGGCGGCGCGGCCGGGCTCGCGGTGAGAGGCCTGGGGCGGCAGGCGGCCTCCGCGGGGCCGCCAGGGCCCGCAGCCGTCCGCCCGCTGGAGAGCCAGGCCCGAGGGCAGCCCCGGAGTCCGCGGCGGCCGGATGCGCGGGCGCGTCACTTCCGGGCGGTGCAGCGGCGGCCGCTTGGAAAATGGCTGCGCCCTGTGGCTCGGAGCTGCCCGCCAACTCGCCGCTAAAAATCCCGAAGATGGAGGTGCTCTCCCCGGCTTCGCCTGGTGGCCTGAGTGACGGAAATCCATCGCTGTCCGACCCTTCCACGCCTCGGGGTGCCTCCCCGCTCGGGCCGGGCAGTGCGGCGGGCTCGGGGGCAGCGGCGTCCGGGGGTCTCGGGCTGGGGCTGGGGGGCCGCAGCGCCGCCTCGTCCTCGGTCTCCTTCTCCCCTGGTGGCGGCGGTGGCGGAGCTGCGGCAGCCGCCGCCGCCGCCTGCCGGGGCATGTCGTGGACGCCGGCCGAGACGAACGCGCTCATCGCAGTGTGGGGCAACGAGCGGCTGGTGGAGGCGCGGTACCAGCAGCTGGAGGGAGCCGGCACGGTGTTCGGCAGCAAGGCCCCCGGGCCAGCCATGTACGAGCGCGTGTCCCGGGCCCTGGCCGAGCTGGGCTACGAGCGGACCCCGTCCCAGTGCCGGGAGCGCATCAAGGTAACCGGCCGCCCGGCCTGGGGCAGCGAACCAGAGGCAGAGAGAAGGCGGGGAAGCGGGCCTCGGGGGCGGGGGCCGGTCTGAGCGCAGGGCTCCCCTCCGGGGCCCGGTGGGCGATTCGCATCTCCTCCGCCTTTTTCTTCTCTCCCTGGGAAGGGGGCTTTTTTCCAGATGGCCGCCAGCCCGTAGGTTTCCTGAGTTTGAAGTTGGGCGTGCCTGCCGCCGCCCCTCTTTCTTGCCAATTGAGGATGTTCTTGCGCTCTGAAGTTGGTAGTTTCTCATTGTGCAGCGGGCGGCGGTCCCCGTGCTGCCCGCGCCTCTCGCCCCCACCGCCGGGGCCCCTCGCTTTGTTCCAGGCCGGGGGCTCCTAGGCAGAGGCTTACCGGCCGGGGCGGGATGGAGCAAGGGTAGAAGAGCGGGGCCGCTGAGCCCCCAGTTTAGGAATTTTCAAGTGAGTGGCAGGGGCAGAGCCGTATGAAAGGCGCCGTCGGACGATGGCCTTTGTGTCAGTCGTCTTGCTTCCGACTTGAGCTTGCTTCAAACTCGAAGGGCGACCAAGTCTTGAGATGCTTTGGAGAATTGGAAAGGCTCGGTTGTAGCCAGATAGTGTATTGCTTTCGTGGAGTTAGGAGCACACAGTTAGCCTGGCTGGTAGTTGGTCTGGAATTTGGAGTGTGATGCTTGCAGAGTTAGGTTGGTTTGAGGCCCTGCTATGTTTCTGACTAAACTCCTTCTTGAAAGCCCGTGTTCCCCTGCTTTAGCTGTTGTGCCGGCTGCGGTGACAAGTAAAGTTCTCACTGTGCATCTGGCCATCCTTGTGTACCTGAATGTTTAAATACAGAGGCTTAATTTGAGCTAGAAATTTCACCTCCAGCCGGGTTATCGTTTTGCTCTTCCTACTGACTTTTAACCTAGGAGTTCAGATTTGTAGTCTTGGCAGATACGGAGTTGTTTTTTAGGTAAGCTGGTTCCCTGTTCACAGTGTCTGCTAAAAGATTCTGGTAGGATTCTTTCTCCCAGTTTTCACGGAACTCCTTCTTGTTCAGAGTTATAGTATCTGTGTGCTTCTTTTCTGGCAGGGATGACACTTTTTTGGGAACTCCTTGTGGGGTAGAAACCCAGTAAGAACTATCATACTCACACTAGAGAAGGAGATTGCTCCAAAGTTCCAGAGATCCTGGCTCAAGTAGTGTTCATCTGAGGACATTGTTGCTTAGAAAATTTGGTCCAGAAACCAAGATATTTCAAACCTATTAACTATTGTTCAGGGAATTTGACACCCATTTCTCAATTACAAAATTAAATTGGTTTACCTGATAACATGTACCTCTGGGTTCCATCCCCTCCCCTGCCTTTTTTGAACAAGGATGTCATTAAAGTGATAGTTTATAGGTAGGATTAAAGTAGTAGCTAATAGTAGCCGCTGTTCTCTGAATCTCATTTGTTGTTCTGTTCAAGGTGAAATTTGGGGGAGAGTTTTTGCATTGTACTGTTTAGCATCTATCCATGAACTTTTCTTGAGTTTAGACGTGCACTTTAGGTATTTGTAATTGTTTTAGCTTTATTGATATTTGTCCATAGAAATTTACCAATCAAAAGGAAAAAGAGTCTTATCCAAAACTCACTGCTTATAAATCTCACTGATTATAAAATTGTTTCTCAAATAACCAGGAAATCTTTAGTTGGGTTGCAACTTTGTCCGGTTATGAGAAACATAACCTAAAGCAAGGAAAGGAGATTAAGTGCCTCTGAAGAATTTTTAAAAGAGGATCGTCTTATCTGTCTCCAAACAGATAATATCAAATTGACCTCAAGCTCTTAGACTATTTTGAGACTATATAGATGATGGTGGCGGGTTCTCTGATCCACAGCAGCAGTTGACAAGGAGGGTAGATAACTGTTATTTTGTTTTCTTTTTTAAGTGCCCTCCTCCTTAAGTCTGATTTCAACCAAGAAACCAGACTTCTTCATGAACAATGTAGGTCTTTCCTGCCGGAATTATAAGCTCCGTAAGGACAAGTTCTGGTCTCTCCTATTCACAACAGTATTTCCAGTGCCTAGCACATAGTAGGCACTGGATACATATTTGTTAAGTTCACCAAATAAACTAAGTCTAGAAGGAGAATTTTGGAAAGTATAGAAATCTAGAGCAGTGTTACTCAAACTTTGACCCCAAAACATAGACTTTGAAACCCAATTTGAAAAAACTGCATTAAAAACTAAGCTCTGTCCCTCTAGGAGGCTTAATATGAATGTAATCTTAAGCATAGAAGGACACGTAGTCACTGAAATCATAGCTTTACACAATCATGAGGTGGATGTCCAAGTACTCCAGATTACATTTATGAAAATAAAAACACAACCTTAGAAAATTCTCAGAGAATCCCAAACCCCTGAAACAAATCTTTCGATCCTAGTTTCAGAAATGCCAATTTAGGGCTTCCCTGGTGGCGCAGTGGTTGAGAGTCCGCCTGCCGATGCAGGGGACACGGGTTCGTGCCCCGGTCCGGGAAGATCCCACATGCCGCGGAGCGGCTGGGCCCGTGAGCCATGGCCACTGAGCCTGCGCGTCCGGAGCCTGTCCCCCGCAACGGGAGAGGCCACAGCAGTGAGAGGCCCGGGTACCGCAAAAAAAAAAAAAGCCAATTTAGAACAAGTAATTCAGAAATCTCTTTCACCTTGTGTTAATGAGAACTGCACAAAGAAATTAAGTAATCCTTTTTGCTTTAGAATTTGCAAAAGAGAAACAAAGTAGTGCAGTAAGATAAGGACCTGGAAAAACATCTTGTGTAGGCTAATGTAGCTCACTTAAGTGTGAACTCATGTCAGAGGCTCCCAGGGAAGGAACACCACGTGCGTCAATTACATTTCTGGTCAAATGTATTTAAATATCTATCAAAATTCAATTATGAAGACCCAGTAAATAATTTCTTCTAAATTTGAAAGGAAGCATGATACATAGTAACTTCAGTTTTTCCCTGAAACTTTCCCTTAATCATAGTTTCAATATATTGATGTAGCAGCCTTCACCTCATCGTATGAAGGCAACAGCAAGCTGAGTCCTATCCCAGCCTCTTCGTGGACCACCTTCCTGAGTAACCTTAAAGCACGTCACTTCCCTTCTCTGGACTGTGCCTCAGTCCTCTTATCTATACAGTGAAAGTATTAAAGTTTTAAATATTGAAATTGAATTAATGACTCTTGGATTTTGCTACCAAAGTACTATTTTTAAATACTCTCCAAGCGAATATGTATATTTCTAAGCACACAGAATTTTAACTTAAAGTCAGATATAAACATTTTTTTATTGCTGCAAAGACTTTCATTTTGAAGTCTGACATGTCCTGTTATTGGTATTTGTTCAGCCATTTGGATAAAATGGATGTGTTTGAGACTGCCTTGCTACACGTTATTGTTTTGTTCTGAAGTTTTGTTGCTTTTTATTTGTTTGCCAGAAGAAAATTAGTCTGCTAGCAATTTCAGCTTAATTTTGGAGTCAGATAAACAAATAGGTGGTTTTCTGTTCTTTTCTGTAGACCTTGTCTTCATATCTCCATTCGCCAAATACTTCAGTGTTTACTGTCTGATAGGTGTTAGGACGAAGAAAAGAACTGTAATGTACAGTCCGAGAGCTTACAGTGCAGTTGAAGTCTGTAAACACACATCCAAAGTTAAAAAGCTGTACAAGACAACACAGGGGATAGTATGCAGTGCAGTACTTGATTGAGTGTCGAATGACAAAAGCAGACAATAAGTGTGATAACTGCAAAAGGAGGGAGAGATCTCAGCACAGTCCATACTGTAGTAGTTGAAAGACCTATCTAGACTTGGAATTCATGAAAGCATTCACTTCTGAGCCAGATGCTGTATTCACACTTCAGTCAGCTAATCTGATGCACTGCAAAACCCATTCTCAGGTCCCGTATTTTTGGGTGTTCTCCAAAAATTTGCCTCTTGAGGGTTGGCTTTATGTCTTTGAAACAGGTGTGTACTTTTAGGTCTCCCTCAAGTTGAAATGCAAGGTGATTGTATGACCTGAAAAACTTGTCTTTGCTGGATCAATGCCAGTTGCTCATCAGGTAAAAGTGGTAGGGAGTCTTCTGCCTAACAAACAAGATGATTAATCTTTTAGGGACTTTGCTTAGACCTGTTCATCATAATTCATCATAATCTTTGGAACAAATATTGTACTTTAGCAGACAAATCACAGTATAGTATATGTGGTCTTCATTTTAGCTATCAAGACTTGTCATTATTTGTCTGTGAGAACCAATAGGGCAAAGATAACTTGGAGCCCAAAGATACCATTGTCCCTGTTTAAGCATTTTAAGACTCTCTGTATCTCTGAGGACTCTTCTCTGGTGTTTGCAGACAAGACTTTCCTTCTGCATTATCGTTGGAAGATTTTCCAAAAATACGGTATACCACTCAAAGAGTTCGTAAGATTTAGTGAGATTTGTCTCCTTCCATTTCTGTTGTTCTAAAGTCATTGCCACCAGAAAGCTTGTGTGTTCCAGTGTTTTTGTCTGCTTATGAATCTGACAAAGGCTTGATATGTATCCTAAAAGAAGAGACCATCCTAGACTCCTAGCCATACATTTATATTTAGGCTTTCAGTTTTGGAGGTAAGGGATCTAGTAAGCACATGTTAAAACTGTCCATGAACAGGCAGGCATCTGAGTTTATTTCCTGGCGTATTGGGAAGTCTACTGAAGAGTGGAGTGAAATATTCTGGATCCTTCATTAAGAGGATATATAAAAGGAAAAAAAATTAGAAAATCCATAGTACAAAACAGTGTAGTTCAATAGAAATTTCTGTAATGATGGAAATGTTCTGTATTTGCTGCAGTTCGGTGTGATAGCCACCAGCCACATGTGGCTGTTGAGCTTTTGGAATGTGGCTAGTGTGCTTGAGGAACTGAATTTTTAATTATATTTCATTTTAATTAATTAAATTTTAAATAACTACATGTGGCTGCTAGTGGCTACCATATTGAACAATGTAGGTAAAAAGTTATTATTCAGAATATTAAAGAAGTCTTTATTTTATGAAAGGATTCTCTTGGCTACACATTCAAACCTCCAAAAGGAGCTCAAAGTTTCTTCTTCTTGCCCTCCCTGTCTCTTTACCCCTGAGTAGGAGGAACCCCGTAGAAGTCAAGAGATATGGTCCACCATCATAGGAAGAGGAACTTTTCCTGTAAGGAATAAAGTATTATAACCTCAGTTGGCTGGAGCAAACCATGTCATATTCTTGGTTCTCTAGGACAGTGCTGTCCAATAGAACCTTCTGTGGTGATTTGAGTGTTCCGTGTCTACACTCTCCAGCAGCCACTGTGCAGTAGCCACTGGCCCCAGGTGGTGATTGAACACTTGAAATGTGACTGTGAAACCAAATTTTTAATCTCAATTTTAATTAATTTAAATTTAAATAGCCATATGTGGCTAGCTAGTGGCAATTATATTGGCCAGAACAGCTTTGGAATAATGGTGTTCAAACTTTTCTGCTTATGTACTCCCCAAAGAGTTTTGAAATCCGTGCACTCTTGAACATTTTAAAGCTGACATTAAAATGTTTTCATCATATGTTTGAAAGTTTATGGGAAATTAACAGGGTATAGGACATATTAAATCTAGTATAAGATGAGTAAGATGAGAATTGGCTGTAAAATTTATTGAATAATGTACTCTGAATCTGAAAGATTCACCCCAATTCTTATCTATAGGTTTTATCAAATGTACCTTGAAAGTGTTGATGATCAGACAGTATTCCACTTACATTTAAAATAAACAATATCACTAACCTATATTCCTTTGGCTATTCTAAATTCAGCAGCCAAGCTGCATGCCTAAAAAATACATGCAAGACTGAGAATGACAGGAATCCCTAAGGTTTAAGGTGCCTTGATCAGTCATTAAAAAAAGGCATATAGGTACCACAATTAAAGACCACTGCTTTAGAACTTTGAGCATCTTTTCGATATCCTTCTTGGCAGATGTAGAGGGCCTGGGCCCTTGAATTCCACTGCCCATAGGAAACAGGAGAGAGGTGTGGAGCTTAACTCTTGGCTGAAGTCCAAGCACTTAGGGGAGGATTTGGAAATCTTACCCATTCCCTATCATCAGATTCATCTGACAGATTAATCACAGGGTTTCTTTAAATACTAAGGTCTGAAATAAGGACTTCACTTTTTAAAAATTATTCACCAGCAGATACTCGAGTGCCTCCTGTGGGAGGCCCTGGAAATACAGCAGTGTACCAGGTACTGCCAAGGCGTCCGCCTTCCGGGGCAGGAGTCAGGCTGCTAAAGCGCCAGCACTGTGACTACGGCCCGGGTGTTGTGTGGACATTAGGCCCATGGTGCTGCAGGCGCACACAGGAAGGGCATGTCAATTTAGGCTTTCAGGAAGTGGATCGCGAAGGTGAGGGGGGACTAAATTGGGCAGAAGGGAAGAGAGATGGATCACTAGTTGGGGTAAAAGCCCAGAGGCAGCATGGCCTAGAGTGGTGCAAACTGCAGATACAGTAAAATCTATTTTGTCCAAGAATCCAAAGTTGGAAGCATCCAAATAATGCAGTTCCAAAAATTGTAAGTGATCAGCTGTTTAAAAAGGCATGCCTTTCAGTTGAAGAACAGTTTGCCGTAGCTCATGAAGGTACGCTGTAGACACCATGAATGACTGTTCGGTGGTGTCCTCAAGGTCCTTGTCAAAGGGTGGGGCCGATAGTTTTGGGTTAACTGCGGACATACCAATTCTAGAAATTTATATGTTTTGATAAATGACTTTTATAGTTTGAATTGCAGTTATGCAAATATCCATTATCTATCTCATTCCTTAATTTGTATACTAGAAAGAAAAGCAAAGCAATGCATCTTTCTGAGCAAACAACAAGAAGAAATATATTTTACCCTGTGGCCTAGTACTCACATAACATACCTATATGTGCATAAATATATACATGTATATGTATAACTGAAACACATTTCACAAAATAATAACAATGCTTATATAGCATTTGCTATGTGTCATCCACTGTTCTTAGTGCTCTACAAATATTAACTTATTTAACCCACATAATGACACTGTACTTAACTGTGCAGTACACTCTGGTATGTTCCACGCTATTTGAACGCAGATCTTCTAGCCCCAGCGCCTCTTGAGTAACCTAAGTCTGCAGTGCAGCACGTGCCGGCACCTGGCAGGGCCTCTTTCTCCAGCCCCTCCCCACACCCTCCTCCTCCCCCCACCCCGCCAGTGCTTTTCAGCATTACCTCCCCTGGCACCCCGGCCCCTGTGGTACGTCATCTTTCCTCTACCCCAGCCACACTCTCAGTGTCTCCAGAAGGTCCCTCACCTAAAACAGGTGCAAAGAAGACCTGGGAGGATGGGGGCGACCGCACCCACTGGTATTGGGCAGCGGGCTTACTCCTTGGGGACTGGCAGCTCAGGGTCACGTTGGTCCCCACGTGGGGCACGCCCCGGAGGCGGCAGGATGGAGGAGCTGGAGGAACTGGGGGAGGAGAGACAGGTTAAAAACTCACATCCGGGGGCCAGCGGCTCCCCCTCCCCCGCTCCCACACGCGGACCCCCTGTCACTCTGTTTGCCCCTCCCCCAACCTTCACACTCAGTCATTTGGGGGAGAGACCTGCCCGACCTCCCATGGGTGCCTCTCACTTACCCAGCACATTGAGTTCTAAAGTCTTGCTGCTGTGACCTCGAACAGTGCCTTGACTGTCTTGCAAGTTCACGGAACAGAGGTAGGGTCCGGAGTCTTTCTCCTGGAGGCCCTGCAGCCGCAGTGACACATTCCGGGAGGGCATGGGGTAGACCAGGGATGCTCCAGCTTTGCTTGATGTGACCCCACTGATGTGCGCCAACACCTGGTGGGCGGGCATCACACCTCCCCATTATTACTTGTCTGCTCTGTGCCCAGGGCTCAGCTAGCCCCGCTCCCCCAAACTGGGGGTCTTCAAATGCCCCTCACCTGCACCACCCCCTCTAACCTCTACCAGCTCTCCATTCACCCCGGTCTCTCGAGCTACCGTCTCCCCGCCCGGGGTGTTCTGCACCAGAACAGGTCCTGTTCCCCCGGACGCTGTCTCTTCATCTCCCACTTGGGGTGTTTAGAAAGGTGCCCACACCTCATTAAAATTGCCCAACGTACTAATGGGCCAGAACCTGCAGTTAGATAAAAGAGGAATGGAAGAGAATGAGGTGAGATCAAGTTGAGAGATCATTGTGCTACTTTAGACTTAAGGTATCAAAACTCCAGAAACATCATTAATTTGGAACAGGTCATGTCCCAGGTATTCTGGTGAAATATTTTATACTGTGTAGTTCTAGACAGCTGGAGCCTAGGGTTTGAGGGAAAGGGTGAAAGGAGGTGGGAAGCAGTAAGAAATGAGACGGGAGACATAAACACGAGGGCAGGTGAGGGGCTAAGGAGTTTGGACTTTATCCTAAATTATCAAGGAATTTTCAGCTGGGGAGTGACATGGTTCATCTTAGGTTCCAGAACTGGCTGTAAGGCGGAAAATGAATTGGAAAGGGTGAGACTGGAAGCACAGAGACCATTTAGAGTCTCCTTGCAGTGAGCTAGACAGGAGGTGAAATAAAGCAGTGGCAGTGAAAATGGAGAGAAGAGAACAGATTTCAGATATACCAAAATTAGTGGAGCTGTTTTGGAGAATCTGAAAATTCTAATTTATTGGATTTATTAGATCTTAACCTGGCACACAACTCACTATGTACTTCTCTACCAGCTTACCCAGAGGATTCTTAGTTGTAGTCCTCAGAGATCATCACAGTACATCATAGCCTAAGTTTTAAGAATTGGTTCTTTTTTTTTAGCCTTGCCGCATGGCACGTGGGATTTTAGTTCCCCGACCAGGGATCAAACCTGTGCCCCCTGCAGTGGAAGCGCGGAGTCCTAACCACTGGACTGCCAGGGAATTCCCTAGAGTTGGTTCTAGAACCCAATGAGATCCAACTAAAACACTGTTTTAGGGCAGTCCTGTCTGTGTTACATCCAGGCTATATACAGACTCTTGATTCAGATCCAAAATTTCAAATGTTAATTGTCATGCAGGCACTCTGAAGTCTGCTCATATCACTAGGATGAGGTAGAATAGCAGTCTCCCGTCCCCTACCCTTTGGATGGTTGTATCTGTGTAATGTTTACAAAATGTTAAAAAAAAATGGGAGAAAAAACTTCCTGAGTTTCAAAATCAAAGACCAGTACCACAAAAAGCTCTAGATTTTAGGCAATTGTTAGGATTGCCCATTGATTATTAGGTAGTCTTTAATTTTATTTCTGTTGTGGGGATTATGCAATGTGTTCTTCTGCCTGCTGTTTACCATTGCAAAAACTCCCTTCAGGGTTCAAAATGAATGCTTAATGACTCTGTACCTCGTGTGCTGCATATGTTACAAATTATCTGGGGTTTGTAATCTATGTGGCGTCTTCCCCCTATTGTTCTGAATAATTGAAAAATGTCTTCATATTGGAATAAGGCATGTATTTACATCTGTATAATTCTTACCTATTCATAGTTGAGAGAGTCCTTGAGAGCCAATGGAAATACTTTTTTTTCTTGGCACCAATCAAGTGAGTGTTACCTTGTCACTTAGTGGGTGGGATGTGGTGTTATTTCTTAGTAAAATACAGACCTGTGTTTATCCTCAGACATCTTAGGAATAGCAGCCATCATCTATCTTACTTTTATATATGTGTTCTTGGCTGTATTCATAAATTACAGTTTTTGAGCTACCAAATAGTACTTCATTCAATATAAAGTGATACAATAGAATGGAAGTTATTTACCTAGATATGTTTTCTAGTTGCATTTTCTCAGCCTGTGTAAGATGACTTTGTTGTAATAGCCTGAATTTTTGAAACTCACAATGTTGTTTCTCTACTATCTACCTTCAGATTACTTCATTTATCCAAAAAGTCAATTATGTTTGTACTTGATATTAATAAAACCAGAATAAAGTTCATATCTACCAAAACCTGCTTTTATCATTATTATTTAAAATTTACAGATACTTTTCTCTAAATGGATAGAGCTGGTTTATGATTTAGAAAGAAGAGTGTGATAGGTCAAAAAGTACCTTGACCTTATATTTGACCTCTCAACTGCCACATACTGTCTTAAGGAGTTTTCATTTATTCATTCATTTAGCGAAAATCTATTGAGCCACTTCTGGGTGCCAGGTACTGGGAATACTTCAGTGAATAAAACTGAAAAAAAAACCCACCTGTCTTCAAAGAGCTTATATTCTGGTAGAAAACAGTATATTTTAAATATGTTAATTCAAAACAACACAATTAGAAAACCGCTCAAATATGATATTCCTTTATATCGGCCTCATTGATCTTAGAAAGTTTGAGCTCTCTACCTTTCATTATGCATAAGAAATAGAAATTCATTTGCCTTGGCTTTATTAAGAATGATTTACATGATTTCATATTACGCCTTCTTATTGTGATATGTTCTGTTGTCACTTTTACCCCTCCAAGCAGCAAAGTGCCATATTGTTGGTATTCATGCAGTCATTAGATAATAAGCACGTCTGTGCTGGTCCTGAAGGTACAGTTTTCAGCGGAAATAGGTAATGTTCCTTCTCTTTTGTACAAATTAGGAATCATGGTTAATAGTTGGACTTGAGAAATCAGAGTTGTGCCAATTTTAGAACAATATAAAATATTTTTAATAAAAAATACGTAAACCACATTACAAAATAAAGAGAAAAAAAGCAAGGGAAGAATTTTACCTTCTCCACTGTAGCATAACTACATATCTGTGAAATGTTATTTTTCAAGAAGTGGTGAATCTGATTTTAATCCCAGTAAAATTTCCATGCACCAAAATTGAGAGGTCTACGTGCTTTTTGTTTTATTGAACTCCAAGAAAATACAAAGGTCATTCATACTTCTTATTTGATTCATGCCTGCCACCTGCTTCTTGCAGACAGGTTGCCCAGTACGTGAGGCCAAATCCTCACTCTGGATGGGTAGTTAGGATTCCTTTTTTCTCCCTTGTTTATATATCAGTGTGTTAGTCACCATATTCTTGCTAAGACTATAAACCTTTGAAAATGGTTAAATGATTGGCTTTTAACTATAAAAGAATAAATATGAGTGAAAAGTTGAAGCTGTGATGACAAAGCCAGGTGTTTATGAAACTTGAATAATGTGTGGCAAAAACATGTTTGTATAACAATGTTACTTAACATGTAACAAACCTAAATCTAAGTATAAACTTTTACTTATAGATTTCACATGTTATTAAACAAAAACAACTTTATAAAATATTTTTTAAGTACTAATAAAACTAAAAAAAACAGAAAAATCAAGTGAGCATTCTTTTAATATTGGATGGTGTGGTTTAGCTGAAACTTACTTGCTTTTCCAAACAAGGTTCTGATACTGACTGCTAAAGTAAGGTTCTTTTGGGTTTGTTATTCTTACCATGTGCTTAGTGATAAAACTTCGCTGCTACTTTTTCTCTACTTGAACTGACCTTTACGTAAGGCACCTTGGTCTCCAAATGGTGTGACTATCATTTTTGTAATAATAACAAATAGTTAACATTTACTGAGTACAAGCTATTAAGCAAACACTGTTTTAAATGCTCTGCTTGAATTTCTTCATTTAACACAACAAATCTATGATGGAGGTACTGTTATTAGCTCCACTTTACAGATGGAGAAGTTGAGGCAGAGAGATTAATATGTCTAATGTCACAAAGCTAGCAGGTGGTGAAGCCAGACTAAGGAGTCTGACTCCATGCTCTTAAACACTTGATTATACTGTCACCTTGTGAATTATCAGCCCACCTTTATTAAAATTTGACAGTTGAACTAATATTTTGGCAACAATGAAATCATAAAGTCATAAATGCCAAAAATACCAAAATCACATAGCAACTCCCAGATGGACATCATTGTGCTCCTACATGTTCCTTGTCATGGAAATGAAAACACAAATTTAAAAAATTCTTGCAGATAATTCATGGTGTCCTAAGATTGTAAACACAGTGAGAAACATTGATTTGGAAGTCCCAAGGAAGAATTCAAAACAAGTGTTGAAACATAAGACTTTTATTGTAGAAGGCTCATTCAGTCATTCATTCAAGCCTTTATATACGTGATGGTATTTATTGGACTACCAACTGCTCTTAAAGGAAGTAAGTTTGACATTATAGAAGGAGAAACATTTACAAAGTAGAATTACTTTTTGACAGTAAAAGTGGGTAAGGATGTGGCTTACCAAAGGAGGCCACGGAGTGTCCATTATTTTATGCCTGCCATTGTTCACCTGATGTGTAAATGATTTGGATACTCTTCTTAGAGATGATGAGGATGAGATGGACTGTCTTGTATAATATAGATATACAAAGAAGGGAATATGCATATGAAGAAAGCTAAAACTAGAATCAGAAAGTGAGAAATCAGAGTACAGGGAGTATAGCAGTAACCTAGGTAAATATGGTTACTTCAGCTAAATAGTAAAACGAGCTATGAACTTCCCGGCAACCATGGCAAAAAGGTAAATAGAGTGACTTTCTGTACTTTTCAGTGTCTGCAGGAGAGAAGCGTACCAGGTCCTAGTTTTGAAAGCTAAGATGAATTTGCATTAAGGACACTCTGATAGTGACCTTGGATAAGCTCTTACCTTTCTCTTAGTTCTCTTTTCTTTTAAATAGCGATGCATCACATATCTTCTGTGATCCGTAATACACTGCCCGGACCCCTCCTCCAGGAATGAGACACTGGTGCATCTCCACCAGCTGCCTGGAGCACTGATTGGTGATGGCTTCTGGTTGGATTCCTCCCAGGAATTTCCCGTTGCCCGAGGTTAGGCTCCCTCTCCAGTGGCATCCTGGACCCAGTGATTGGTCGGTGCTGAAATACAAAGGTACAGCCTCCTTGCCTCAATTCGGGGCAACTCTGAAGGGTCATCCAGGTTCCATACTTCACTTTAGGATTAACCGAGGCCTCTGCTGCAACTGTGAGTTACTTCAACTCCTCTCTCTGCCCCATCCTGCTCCTCGTTTGCTCACAAGTGCTGTTCTGAAGAGCCCTCCGCTCTAAGCCTCCTGCACGGTCTCCTCAGCGTCTGTTTCCTGGGACACTGTCTTTTAGCCTTATTGTAAAAATTAGAAATAATAAGTGTAAACTGCTTACCCCAAATCTCAGCACACGGTAGGCACTGAGAAAATGGTAGTTATGGTTTACTTTCATTGCATGGGACATTGAGCCACCTGTGGAAATGCTTTGATTTTTGTAGAAGGTACAGACATTTTTTCATAGGGTGATTGCTGTTAGCAATGCTCATAAAAGTAAGAGTGAAATACAAAAATGCTACCAAATGAGCTTTAAAAAGTGTTATGATTACCTGAATTTCTTTCTAACAACTTCCTAAATAAGTTCAGGTTGCCCAAGGACAGGCACATAAACTTAAAACAGGCTTATTTTCAGATTTTTCATAGAAAGTTTATATGTCAGGATGTGAAGATGTATTCTTTTCATGCATTTATGACCTAGAGTTTATACCATGTAAATGCAAAAAAAATTTTTTTAAACCCTTTTGAAGTAAGTTAATATTTACCAGGTTTTAACAGTCGACTGAATCTTGACTTAATGCTTGAACCCAGATATCTTGATGGAGGATTTCTAATAACCTTTTTAGATGATTTTATCTTAGATGTCCAAATTACTTTTTTTCACAACCAAATACATAAAACTTACTAATGGGAAAAAAATCTGTATTGTAAGTTATCTTTGCATCATAGATGGTAGTTTTTAGTAACAAAATAACTACAAAACAGAATCACATGGTCACCATATGAAAGGAATCAAGTGACCTATTTCAGGGGTGAGCCTGCTCTACATAAACATTGGTCTCATGAGTATAAGAAAGTACCTTTGTGTTTGGGAAGCTATACAATGTTGTAACGATAAAGGTCTGTGAGGATTTTTGGAATGTGTGTGCATGTGTGCACGTGTAATGCCTAACCTTTAGACACCGCTGATTACAGAACAGTCAGTGCGTGATGCAGGGTGTTTGTATGGCAGGACTTTAAAGATGAATGGCTCTCACTGCTATCCTAGATATATTTTAGGTAATTCTCTTGAGTGTGTTTTCTAGTTCTCACATACTAATAAAAGTTACCATTTTAATATCATCCAAATACTACTTCTAGGTGGTGCCGTGGGATGGGAAGTACTGAGAAAAGATTCAACAGAGATGCTAATGTAGCAACGTCAGAGGTAATATAGGAGATCAGATGAAAATAACCTCTAATTCAAGTCAGTGCTTTACCAAACAACTGATTTCTTTTCCCTTTTAGGTGGAAAGTTCTAGATACATAGTGTTATCTGACTGTGCTTGATGACTACCTGCTGCTTTTGTCTGAAATAGTTAAGTAGTTCAGTAAACCCTAATATTTTTACCTGTCTTGTTCTAAATGGAGAAGCCCTTGAAGGTGTCTAGAAGGGTTCTTGTATCCCAAAGAAGCCCTTAAACATGACCATACATACTAGGTATAGCTTATCTAGTATTGCTGCCAATGTGAGATTTTGCATGAGTATCTGTATGATTTACATACAGAGTAGAGTTAAAAGCTTTATGGCCATGCAAGTATAGTTCCTTGAGCAACGAAAGGTATTTGGTTCTGGCGATTAGTATTGTCCTCCTTGAGGGCTTTTTTCTTCATAATCTGAATGGATTAAGACCCTCAGCTCCTAGCATGGAGGAAGCTAGAAAGCTTAGGAGTTGATACTCACTGAGAACAAAACTTCCTGAATGATTTGTTCTATGCAAGTATTTCTCCCTCATGAAGACACACTGACCAGTTATAGACACAAAAGTGAGTCGTTGAGAGGCAGACTGGGGATGAAGTGCAGCTGATGGAATTCAATCCTGGACAGTCCCCACAAAGACTAAGGCTCCCGAGAGGCAGGAGCTCTTGGTTTCTGGTGGTCATTCTTCTGTCTGACCCTGTTAAAATCCAGGAAGCAATTGAATCTTTTTTTCCTTTTCTATCTTTGACAGAACTACTGTCAAAGAATATTATATTCTTGAATATTTTATTTATTTAATTTGTAAGGCATAAGAAATAATAAAATTTGGACAGGGTTACAGAGTTCCATTTGGCAGGTAATCCCGCCTGCCCCCCCCCCCCAAGAAAGTGTAACATGGTAGATATTTTAAAATAGCCTTGCCCTCTGCTGTTAGTCCTCCTTTGTTACAAACAAATTAATTTGCTTTGCTAATTATAGCTGTAACTGTTTTATACCCTTTAGGGCTCCTGCTTTTTTCAAAAGGTTTTAGGAGTCCTACCTACCTTGGATTTATTGATTTTTATAAATATAATCCCTCGTTGTGGTTAACCGATGAGTTTCCTGATTTTCTTTGCTAAAAAAATGTTGATATTCTTGGTAGTGATTTACTACTTTCAAATTACCTCAATTCATTTAATAAATATATATTGAACAATTCTTATGTGATAGGTACTATTCTGGGCTCCGGGAAACAGCGAACTAGGCAGACATAACCCCTGCCTCATGGAACTTACAGTCTAGTGGAATAGCTTTCTTAGGATACAGTAACATTTTGTGAGTGGCATTTGGTAATTTTTCTATGCAAATCCCTTTTGAAGGAATACTCACTTGTCTTGGGGCCTCGGCTCCTCATTTGTTAATTAGACCTAGATGATCTCTAAAGTTCTTTTCCATTCAAAACTTCTGTAATGTTTTGGAGGTTGGAACCTGGTTTGCTATCAGAGCGTTGGGCAGCTCCACCCACTCTCTGTCAATGAGTGTATTACAGAAAGTTTTACAAAAGAGGCACTTGGCAAGGATGGTGACACAGATAGGTAATGAATGGTATTAAGTGCTGCAGGAAAGTCAAATGAGTTCAGGACAAAGTTTGAGGACCACTGTTCTTAGTAATTAAGAAGGCATTGCTGACCATGACAGTTTCAGTGGAATAATGGATCAGATTTTGATCCCATTGAGTTAAGGATTGAATTAGTGTAGACATTGCCTATTCCTCTGAGTCCCTTTAGTCTTCAGGCAGTGTTAAAATGGGGAAATGTTAAGGCTTAGCCATTATCCACTAAGGAAGGTAGTCAAGACTTACTTTCCTATACTTGTTTCTAGGTGTGTGCATTTCCCTAAGTTGTTACCTCAGGTAATTTATATAGCATCTCTATTGATAACTTAATCAGAGAGTGAATGATCAAGTACTATGTGATACAACTGGAACAGGTGATCAACATGTTATGAATCATTTATTATTGTTTAATTGCCACTTCAGAAAAAACATTTCTTCCCCAGCAGGTAGAAAAAAAGCGCTATATTTTTGTGAAGAGTAAGTTGATATCCTTGTATGCTTTTACTGATAGAAATTGTTTCTTTCAAGAAATGGGAATTTTGCTAATTTACCTCTTAAAGGAAATATTAATGCTGCTTTATCTAAATGAGCAGGATACTGAGGAAACTGGAGAAGTTATTCTTGAACTGGCCCCAGTCTCCAGACTCTCTTGTAAAACCTATGACACAGACTAAGTCTACCTCATTTTAGGGTTTCTGACTAATACCTATTATATTTTTTTATGGAAGAAACAACCACATGGCATAGAGCTGAGTTTCTTAACCGAAGGTTCTTGTATGAGCTCTTCAGAGAGTCCATGTTCCCCTTGACATTGTGTGGAACAGTTTTGTATGTGTGTTCTTCTGGGGAGGGAATCCAGGACTCAGAAAAGTTAAGAACCTCTGCTCTGGAGTGGAAAAGGAAAAGGAAATCTTAAGAATAAAAAGGTTTCTCACTTGCCAAAACTTCTGTAGCACTAAGAACCGGGGAGTGTGAAACAAGTGCTGTTTTTGGTTTTGGTTTTCCTCTGTTGGGGTTTTTGGTTGGTTGGTTTTAAAGGATTTAGGTTGGTTTTAAAGGATTAGGTGATTGGCAAGTCAGTTTGCCAAATTTTTAATGTACAGAAAACCTAAGAAAGCAGGTAGTAAAGCTGCTACTGGCCCCAGATGGATTTCACCTTAAGTGACTTCCTCATCATTAGTTACAGCTCTGCGTCCAAAATATATATAGTAATTTATACTATGTCCTTAATGTCCCTCTTAACTTTGCAGAAATGTTTTTACAGTTGTCTGCCATTTCAGGTTTTTTTTTTCCCCTGCCTTTGTGCTCACAGAAAATAAAACTAATTTAAGAAATGTTGAATCTTTCTTAGAGATATTGAAATAAACTCAGTATTGTTCTGTTGCCTCAGTTAACTAAGAGCAACTAATCGCAACACAGTAAAGCAGTAGCTTTAGTTGAAAGGAGGAGGATAGATCTATTTCACAAAGGCTTCTTTTGCTTTGCAGTACACATCTGCTTAGGCTGAGGTACTGTTCCTAACACTTATAAACAGTCACTGGAGATTTGCTCCCAGTGTAATTTCCCCTATCTCTTATGGAATATCATATGTGATTTTTAAGACTTTGTTTGCAAATAAGTGTATTCTTTATTTAATCATTTGGGTTAAAGAATTTTAAATTTATCATATTTAGTTGGCAGAGGGTTAAGATAAACCATAGTATGTAAGTCATTTCTAGTATGGCCAGTTTGACAACTACATTTGAAAATCTGTTTCACTGCTTGTTTTTTCTTATAACACCGTTTCCTGCTGTTATAACTAAGCTGTCCTCCCTGCAGTGTGACTATTTTCATCTGACATCTTAGACTGATCATGCCGGTGTTTTCTAAACAACACGTTTATATGGCAATTATGCCTTATTTCTGTTCCTCCCTGTTATATACCCTGTTCCATCGACAGACAGTTCTGTTAGAACAGTGGTTTTGTCATGGTGATGATTTTATGATTGTATGAATTGGTTGGCATATGCTCATATGATTTATTTAGCTTGCTTCCTACTTTGCCACACCAGGGAAGAATTCTGTTCTTCCTACTTCTTGGAAGTCGAAGGAGGGATTGGAGGACACTGAAACAAAAGAAACCTTATTTTTACCCCCCAAAGTAGCTTATATAATGTCAGGAAGGGCTTTGATGAAACCACTGGCCCTACTTAAAGATCTTATTTTCCAAGCCTTTCATTATTTTATTTGCCCTTTTCTGAACTCTACAATTTCCCTCTCTTGTAGCTGGTTCGATGCCCAGAACTGAATGCTGTGCTCCAGCTGTGGCCTCACCGGTGCTGAATAGAGAGGAAGAGCCACCTTCATAGCTTACATGTGATTCCTCTGCTTATACAACCCAATACTGGATTTACTTACTTTGGCAAGATAGCTGCATTGTGCACTGTATTTAATGTTACGTGTACTGTAACCCTGGGTCTTTCTCTGCATTGCTGCCGTTAAACCCCCAATCCTGCCAATCTAAAACTCCTGCCTTTGTTTACCTGCCCCATCCCCTACCTCCAGACTCCCCTTACGTTCATCCACAATGAATGTCATCTTTATTCTCTCATTTTCTTTCACTGTAATCTTAAACTTTGGCAAAACTTTCCCTCTGTCTATAAATTGTCAGTTGTCAGCCATCTGATTTTTCTCCCTGCTTTGGTAATGGGACGTCTTTCACGTCTTTCCTGTGGTACTTTTCCTTTCCTAGTCATTGAACACTTGGCATGGTGGATTTACCAAGCATTCACTTGGCATTTCTTCCACATCAAATACCTTTGGACTTCTCTGATCTGACCACCTGGTCAGGTTGTTTCCTGTACTTTAGTTCCTCTGTTCAGATTTTTTTGACTTCTCCTGACCTCTATCCTTATAACTTCACTCAGGATATAGTATTATCTCATAGCTCTTGTCCCAGGGAGGAGACAGTAATACTGATTTATCATGGACATTCCTGACAATAAGGAAAGTGTTCTTCTACACTGTGACTAGAATAGTCTTTAATAATTTTAAGCAAATTCTTTCCCCTCTGAGATCTTAATTTTTTAAAAAATTGCTAGAGCTAAGTGACTATAAATTTCTAAGATGAGTGAGGTAAAGGAAGAAGGAAGAGAAACAAGGATTTTGTGTTGAACAGGAAATGGTTCTCCAAGGAAGCTGAGTTGAGGTTCTTGTTGGGTTTGGTATGGCTGTCCAAAATGGGAGGCAAGACTTCATTTTTCCTAGATTCCAGAGCATTATCTTAATCTAAGATTTACAGTAGGTGTTAAGTTGATTTATTTAGGACTGTTGACAGAGACACACAATCAATTATATGTTTTGGTTAATCATGTAGAGTGTGGAAAGTGTAACCTTTTCTGATTTATTATGGATGATAAGAAGTGGAAGGTCTCCATATGTCCTTTTTATCCATTTCCAAAGTCCCTCTCATTTATCTAAATCCCAGTGTTTCTTATAGTAGCAGTCAAGCTGATGTTTAAGTTCTTGCTTTTTTTTCTTAGTTGATACGTGCTACTTAAACAGCCTCTCCTTGGATCTGTGGTCTTTACTGAATCCAGAAGATACGTCTTTTGTATATTTATGTCTTGAGAGAGTTAAAATCAATTTGGAAATCTTTCAATACATCAGATACCTATCATATGGATTTAGGAGTTACCAAACATTTTGCATTCAGACCCCTAATAGATATTTTACATATCAGCATATTGCACTATTAAAGTGTATTTCAAAAGTACACTACAAAGTAAGAGGTGGCAAGATCTGTCAGGCTTTTTTGATGAAATATAAAATATATCATCTGATTATTCTTCCATATCTAGAACCCTTAGATATTTCTAGTTTGCTTATTCATAATTACACAAGCCAAGTGAAATTTTAAGCTCGATTCGGTGGTTTCAGAGAAAGTAAATCTTTTCTGTGGTTTCCCACCATATATAGTGTCAAAGATTGGTGGCTTTGCTTATGCCTAGGTCACGTCCTAAGTGTGGCCCCTTCCTTCAAAGGAATGTTAGTTTTATTCCCTGGCTTCTGAAATAACCCTCCGTGAGAGATCCAGTTGGGCTCTTTTGTGTGCTGAATGCCTTTCTCTAGGCGGCCAGTAAGTAATGAGCAGTGGCATGGTTTCCATCTCCATTTATGGCCTTGGAAGGGTGACAGGGACATGGCTGGGACTCTCCATTTACGGTCCTTGGAGGAGCTGAGAAGAGTGGCTGGGGTGCTCTTGGAGGGCAGAAAGTAGACATTGTGAGATAAAAATAAATAGGAGACGTTTGCAATTCAAATTCCAGTCCCTGGGGGGAGGGCAGAGGGCACCGGGAAGGGGAGTGTGTAGGAAGTCAGATGAGATCTGCTGCAGGCATTTGTCTCCTTCCATTGGAAGGGTCGCTCATCACACGTTTCCCAGGTTCATTTCTGATTTGTTCCAGAAAGTTGTGTGTTACGTACTTGTGACTCTCCTTTACAAAGAGAGAGGAGGAACGCTAATTAAAGTGTGGCAGAAACCTAACTTCTTTAAGGCATCATTTGAGGCACCAGAAAAAATCTCCAGAAAGGGAGAATGAGGCAGGTGATAGGCTGGCTGGTTTTAGGACGGGGTGACTCTAGTCACTCCTCTGCTTGTGTCAGAGGGAGATCATCATCCGTGTCTTATGTTTATTATTCCTTTTGCCCATCTGGATTTCTGGCCTTGAGGGACAGATCTGCAAAGTATTTGACAGGGTATCTTCCTGTAGTTTATCAACTGCGATTTAAAGGTACTGAACTTCCGAGGAGGCCCGATAAAGATTATTCAGAGTTGTTTTTGTTTGGCGAGAATAGAGGACATATTGGTTTATGGAGGGTCATCTCACATTCAGGAGAAATTTATAGTCTGGCTAATGTGTGTAAAGTAAGCCTGAGGTGAACTTGTTTGACACAGCTAAGTTAGAAAGTATTTGGAGCCACCAGAGAAAAAGGGTCTTGTCTGTCACGAAAATCCTCAGAGTAAAACCCAGTAAAGCAGAGAGGAGAGCAGAAGGAAAAAAAGGAGACAGTGATGGGACAGAGGACGAATGTAACTAAACTAAATTGGGAACTAAAGGCCCAAGGACGGGGACTAAGTCCTTGATTTATGTTTTGAAATGTCGTGTAAGGTAGCATAAGATGTACCATGAAACTAAGGAAATCATCAGAAATACGCGTTAGAGGACCACGAAGCAAGTTGAAGGGTTGTGCAAGATAATAAAACTATCCAGGTTTTATCTGTGGATTTGCATAATGATATTTGCTGTGTGCCATGAAAAAGAAGTGAAATAACACCCTTCCACCTCACTTCCCCCCGAAAAGGAAATTATTGGCTTCATTTGTTGGTGTGTTTGGCTGGCAGTTTGAGTTGGTAGAATAGACTAGTATTATCACTGGCTAATTTTTAGATGCAGGTATTAGTGTATTGTTTCTTGATAATTGATGTTTGAGACTGGAAGTCTGTAGCATTATTGATTTGATCTCTTTTAAATTTTAGCAACTTCCCCAAAGACAGAGTGAGTTAGTAAAGATTATGGACTATGTAAGTAACAAGTTTTACCAGCTGATTTGTTTAGGCAGTTGTTTTTACTCTGTATTCCTTCTTAATCAAGGGTAAGGAAGGTTATATTCTTTGCTTTGGGAAATTCTTCTTTCTGTCCTCCCCCCCCCCTCACTTTTTCCAAATTCTGGGCACAAATAGCAGCTCTTTCTTTTCTGTGGCAGGTGTGCATCCTATTGGCTGGCTGGTATTTCTTGTTTTCCTTTTTTTTTCCCTTACTCTTTTAAAATGGGGGTGGGGGTGTACAAATACGTGTATGGGACACATGCAATAATGTTGTAATGTTTCTTGTTGTTTAATGGATAATTAATTGCAAAGTAATTGTTTGAATTATAACATGTTTGAGTAAATGCTAAATTAGTATTTTTTTCTAATATAATCATGAATTTAAAATCTAGCATTCCTGTAACAATGTGTCTGTGTTTGTCTGTCTGTGTCTGTCTAATAGTAATTAATATCTGTGGTCCGTACCTGGAAGAGGAAGTACAGCTTTAAAGGAATAACAAAAGACTTTGTGTCTTAGACCCTTCGCAGGTGTTACAGTCGGGTGAAAGAACATGGTGTTGGGAAAAGAAAGAGCAGTTACACATTTGAACAGTTGGAACAGGTGTTTGGTCAGGGAGGATGGGATGCTCAGCCCTGCCAGCCTGTACTTATTAACAGTAGTGGCTTGTACCAGGAGCTGGAGTCAGATGGCAGCACTATGGAGGAGTATTCACAGGAGGACTGGGGAAACCACAGTCAGGATCTCCACGGCTATCCAACAGATCAGGAATTGGGTAAGAGAGCCAGTATCTATGTTACTTGTGTGTGTGTGCACGCACGTGCACGTGCATATACATATCTTTATATGTGCACAGGTACTTCATATCTGTAATATCTTATACCATTCTCACTGACAGCACAATGCATATAGCCAGTCTACTGGGGGCAATTTGGGTATCCTTAAACTACCAGCCTAGTGCTTAGTGACTTGGGTTCCACAAAATTCCTAAAGACACAGAAGAATTCCTAATGCTGAGCTGCACAAGGAAGCTCAGTGACAGGCTACGCAATTAAAAATATCCTGCACCTCTTAGTTCTAAGATGACTGCTAAGAGTGTTGACTCTTGGCTCGACTGGTATAGATATAACTGTCTTTTCCTTCCTTTATCCCAAATACTTTATTTTTTCCTGTTTGTGATTTGCAAAAGATCCCTTTCTAGGCTTCAGTCTGAATAATCAATGAAGGGAAGCCTTGGTTTGAAACGAGCTGATATTTGAACATTATCAGGGATCATACTCCTTCAAACTCTGTGAAGGATCCCATCCCAACAGTAGCTGGAATGATTTATTCCCAGTCTTCACATTAAAAATGGAAAACAAAACTCGGCCATCAAATCTAAACTTGTGTGGACTAAGTAAGAGGGTATATGTAGTTGTTTTTCTTTTTTCTTTTCCGTACATGCTCCAATTTTAGTTTTCATAATTTGCAAGTACTAATCAAGTTTCTGCTGCAACCTCTGTACATTCATAGCACGTTGTGTAATGAGTGCTCACTTACAAGTAAATGTTCTCACTCTCCAGTGAAATACTCAGGTAGCCCCCAAGGATTGGTACTATAAATGTGCCTCCCTAGCTTAAGACAAAAGCCAATGGGCACTATTTTACAGAACTCCTGATGATAGAGAAAGGCTTAATTCGAAAGAAAAAGGATTAAATGTTAATATTTCTTGTGAATGCTGCGTCTAAAAAAAATCTCTCAAATATCAGAAGAGAGAGGGAGTGAAGAAAGAGGTTATAAAACTGTAAGAGTAACACAATGTAAGAGAGAGAATTTGATGACTACAAGAATAAAAAGGACAGATGCTAAGTGATCACTACCTCTTAATTTCAAAACGGTACTGAGGTCTAAATTACTCTGGCATCCTCTAACTCTGGTCTTGCTGGAGAGAGTTAAGTCACCTAAACCTTTGGGAAAAAAATAACATGCATAGTATATATTGATCCTGATATTAGGGAAATAATTGCTCTCTAAAACCTACATAGAAAGTCTAAATAGAACAGAATTATTTTCATTCTCGTTCCTTTAAAAATCATGTTTGCCATGAAATTAAGCTTTAGGCTCCTAGCTAGAAATCCACTGGTGACCTTGAAGAATTTTATACTTGTAGAGCTGGTTTCTGATCTTGCATGTAAATGTATGCATCTCATTATGTAAGAGTTATATTTATAAATCTGGCATTGGACAGTGTTTGACACTAGAATTAAGTTCTCGCATTGGAAAGTATGGAACAAACAGTAGACATGTAGCTACTTGGCTACATAAATGTATGCACCACTTAGGAAAATATAACTTTTTTCAAAACCTCTGTTTTTCAGATGAAATACCTGTCACAAAGAGAACATTAAAAATAAAACAAGAGTCTTCTGAAGAAGCACAGTAAGTAGATGTTCCACCTTTCTACAAAGTGTATTTACCTAAGTTTAATGACAAAAGTCTTGCTGTAATGAAGCATGCTCTGAGAGTTACAGCCGTGCCACTGAGAGAGCATGTCCAGTTGTTCTTCCTCATCTTTGTAGCCTAAGTTTTCCAGTGGTTAATCCAAAATGTTGAGAATGTTGTATACAACAAGAAGAAATAAATATATGAAAATAAGCGTGTTTATGGTTTTTTCCTGTGTGTGGATGTGGTGTTTGGATGTTTAAATAAGATACAAAGATAAGTCACAGGGCCCAGAGTTTGTCTGGGGTTAAGTGAAATGATAGGAGGGCCAGAAGGACACCTAAGTTCCTTATAATATTCCATTTTGGGACTCAAAAAGCAAGTGCTTAGGAACTACAGGGGAGGCCCAATTGACGTAACTAGGGATGAACTCAAGCTTCACAGAATTGGTGTCACCAATCTCAGACCCCCTGAACTTTTCCCATGGTTGGAGCTTCAGAAACACAACAGATAGTTCTCAGGAACTGTTTAAATAACCGGATCTAGTTCTCATTGTGCTCCATAGCTGTGAAAAGCTCATCTGAGGCTTGAGCCCAGGGAGCTTCAGGCCGAGATCAGATCAGTGGGGCAGGAAACTGACAGGCTCTGCAGAAATGTCGTGTGTGGCTGCCTCTTCTCCAGGTCTCAGCTCACAGGGTGAGAGGGTTCTAAGAGACAGTTCATTTCCCAGTGCAGCAGTTTCCTCAGAACTGTTCCTTATTGATGGTTTAGGGCTATGACAGTGCTGAATAAAATAACTTCATTTGGGCACGGGATCTTTTCCTTCTAAGTTTAAGTGGGATTAGCCTGAACTAGCTGATACAGCCTGTAGTCAGATATACCACCCCTCACCCACGAAGAAGAGTCAGCACTTATTTATCAAATACCTACTGTATGTCAGGCATAGGAATACAGCAGTGAGCAAAACAGACAAAAAGCTCTGCCCTCCACCCCACCTCCTTAGCCTAGTCCTCCTTGAGATCAGTAAAATATTTTAAAAGAGGACGGGAAGAATGGTAGCTATGAAAGATAATTTTTCTTTAAAGCATTGACCCATGCAGAAACATGGTCCTATGTCTTAGCCTCACAAGCACCACAATCTAAATATTAGAAAAGTGATCGAGTGCTTTCGTGTACTCTGAGAAGAGAAACAATCTCCAGAAATGCAGTGATTTCATCCTGATGGCCACTTAGATACTTGAGGAGCTTTCAAGACAAACTAAAGTGTGGAGGATAAGTCCAGGGCAGTCTTTGGTTCAAGAAGCAACTGATAACAAAACATTAGCTCTTTGCCATCTTGAAAAGAAAATCAAGGAAAGTAAGAGAGAATGACTATGTGGAAGATTCCCCAGTTTGTTCCAAAAGCTCTTCCAGAAGGTATGAGAATTTAAGAATAAAGTTTCCAGGATCTGTCTCCTTCCAAAAAGCTGTTAGCAAACCACCATTACACCCTCTTTTCTTGCCTGTGTTTGATTGTATGTGAGTGTGGTAGTTGAGTATTTTTGTAGCTTAAACCTATGATTGATGTCGAGTGTAATTGTTTGTTGCTAAGTTGATATTTAACAAACTTCAGTCTTCCAATATCAAAGTTGTACCCTACCTGAGAAACAAATATCCTCATATAAATGTACGAATCATCATGAAGTATCCGTTGGAATTACATGAATTAAGCAGCATGTGAAACAAGAATTTCCCTGTACTTTGTCTTCTTCTGTTAACTGTCCAAATCAAAATTGAAATAATTTCTATACTTTTGCTTCCCTTTATAAAATATATTTTAGAAAAATCTCAATTCATTATCTGGAATTTTTTTTCTCTTAAAACTGAAGCTTAATAATGGAATTTTTTCATCTGAATTCTAAGATCTTAATTCTGTGCTAAACTGACAGTTCTTTTAAATTTGGGAGTAGTAATGTATTTCAGACAAATAGAAGAAAATGCCCTTTTTTCATGTTTTTGTATCAGATCAATAGTCATAATCAGTTGTATATTTTCCTATGGCCAACGTGTATGGGCCAAACTTATTGAACTTTCAGAATTTCCAGGTTAGAAATTAATGTGTTCATTCCTTTAAGTGATACCTCCTGGTTACTTTTCTGAATACAGCATCCTTCACCTGCTTTTGGTAGTTAGGTCTGAAGGTCATCATATGCACTATAATAGCCACTTTAAAAAGTACATGATCCTTGGTTTCTGAAATCCTAGGGTCTTATGTATCAATAGTTACTCAGTGGAATACAGCCAGACTTTAGAAGTAATGGAAAGCAGTTTTTCACTAGTTCCTAGGAACTTCCTAAGGGTGAGCATGTCTCAGATTTTAATACTATGATTATCTAGACTTGCACAGTCCAGTATGGTAGCCACTAGTCACCTATGGCTATTTAAATGTAATTTAAAATTAATTAAAAACTTAATACCTCACTCACACTAGCCACATCTTAAGTGCAATGGCTAACATTGGACAGCGCAGACACAGGGCATTTCCACCGTTGCAGAAAGTTCTACTGGACAGTGCTCATCCAGATACCTGAAGAATCTGACTTTTATTTCTCTTTCCAGGAAAAGAGACATCATGCAGAATATCATACAGATTTTGGAATCCGTACAGTTGAAATGGGAACTGTTTCAGAGCTGGACAGACTTTTCAAGGCTTCATCTTTCTAATAAACTGGCCATTTTTGGAATTGGTTATAACACCCGTTGGAAAGAGGATATCCGTTACCATTATGCTGAGATCAGCTCCCAGGTGCCCCTTGGCAAGCGACTCCGGGAGTACTTCAATTCTGAGAAGCCTGAGGGACGGATCATCATGACCCGAGTGCAGAAAATGAACTGGAAAAATGTTTACTACAAATTTTTGGAGATCACTATTAGTGAAGCGCGGTGCCTGGAGCTGCACATGGAAATTGACTGGATACCCATTGCCCACTCCAAACCAACTGGTGGGAACGTTGTTCAGTATTTATTGCCAGGAGGCATTCCCAAAAGCCCAGGCCTTTACGCCATTGGCTATGAAGAGTGTATTGAGAGGCCCCCCTCACCCCACATGGAGCGACATTCCCTGGACCCAGGAAAGGAGGGCCGGGTTGACTTGGAAACCCTTTCAGCACAAGCCTCACTACAGGTGGAAATAGAACCTACCCGAATTATCTATTGCTACCTCGGGATCGCTGAGGTCAGGACTCTGCAGCAATGCTTATTTTTACATTTCCAAGCAAATACCAAAACCTTCAGCAAAGATTGGGTCGGTATTAATGGGTTTTTGTCTCAGAACTGTATTGTGGATCCTGGAGTTTCCCCCAAATCCATCTATATCAAATTTGTAGAAGTAGAGAGGGATTTTCTTTCCGCTGGCTCTTTAGTTGAGTGCCTGGAAAAAGCCATTGGCTACCCCTTAAAATTTAACAACTGAATGTCATCCTTCATAAGGATTTGGGCTCTTACCTCTCTCTTCTCTACCCACATCCCGTTACCCAGACTGTCCCTCATCCAGATGCTGCCATCAGACTTCATGGAAACTCTTTCCACGATCGGGCCAGTACAACTAAGAAATCATGATAGACTTTGGGCAGAAAAAACAGACCTCACCTGAAAATGCTCATTTTGAGCCAGCAAGCTATACAGCGGACTTGCATGGTGGGTCAGTTGTTTCTTTTTTAAAAACAAAATCAATTTTTAAATGGATTTTAGAGCCCTGATGTAAACAAATGTAGGTACATTCCATATTGGACAAAACTTATACTTTGAGTTTCATATGAAATTGAAAAATTGTATTTTTTTCACGATGTTTCATTTTTACACATCTCTATGTCTCTATATAAGTATTATTTACAACCTTGAATAAATAAGCAATAGATAATGGCAAGTTAAATCTTGAGTCACAGTAAATAAGACTGTTTTTCAATATTACCCTTAGCTACTATTGTATATAATTTAGAGTTTCATTTTTTTCACCAATCAAGTGTTTTGCTATTCCCAATCAGTGTTGCCTGCAAAGACCTTTGTTTCTGTGATGTACCAACTTTATGGTTGTGCTGCCATTTAAACTTTTTTTTAAAAAAAATCATTAAAGTAATTCCTGGCCTCTCGGCGTACTAGTGGAGCTTTTTGTAGCGGAGTGCGGTCGCACTGGCAGTGGGACTGTGCTCTGACTTTACTGCTAGGGATGAACACAACAGAGTAGGGCAGCTTCACTTCCTTTCACTCTCTGTACCCCACTGACCAATGTCGTTATCTCTTGTCAGAGTAACAAAGGTCACTGGACATTTCATTTTGTGCTACTTTTTAAAACTACAGAAGGATATTCCTTTTGGCCCAAAGTACATGAATTTGTAAGAGACTCTCATTCCTCATCTTTGCACTCAGTAATCAGGGGCAGCTCTCTCAGGAGCACAGGTGGAGAATTGATGTCATCATACTTCCTGTAAAAAAGGAGAGAAGATCTCATAGAAACATCCAAACAAAAAGTTTAAGTGATCCATAGGATAGGAAACTGTAAGGTATCAGTCCATTAGGAGGGTAACTATCACGTTTAGATCTTTCAGTGATTTCTGTGGGTCAACCAGCACTCCAGTTGGAGGTTAGTACTCTTGGCTAAGAACTACCTTACTAAGTAGGGTAGTTAAGGGTCACTTTGGTCTCATGACAGGGACTTGTTAGATTGGTTATTTATCTTTAATGATTCCCCCAGAATCTCTCGGGTACTCTAAATGGACTGCAAATCCAGGTAAGAGCTATAATTCTCCCCGTTTTTCTGTACTGTTGAAGGTAAAATTGCATATTGATTAAAAAAATGTACTTTCCTGCAACCTGAGTTATCTTAAATCAGTGGTTTTTCTCATTCTGATACCTCTTGGTTGGTTGATGCTTATTTTTCTAGTGACTAGAGAGCTTATAACCAATGGGATGACTTTTATTAATGTCATTTGAGTCTAGGTTTATGGAGTTGGCTGTTTCCTGATGTGAGTTGCTAAAAGTGGGTGCTAGTTCAGGGAGAGTATAAATAAATATCCTGGAATGTTTGGGTGCAGCCCTTCTTCTCCCTGGACACAGGCTGTAGGTATGGGCTTTAGGAAATTCTCATGAGTTTGCTCTTCTTTGGAACTTGGAATTATAGTCCTAAAGACCGAGGCTTCATTGACCATTTTGTAGCAATAATCTCATAATATTAGTGCCAAGTGCTGCAGGAAAAAGCATTATCATCAGGAGTAGTACATGGCATCCCCCAAACTTTGCCACTGATCAGCCCTAAAACTAACATTATGCTTCATTCATTTCTTCCCCCATCCCGCTTTTCACTGCTGTTAGTTACTTAGCAGGGGCAGAACATTTGGGAACATTTAGTGAGGATGTCTGAGATCTACCTGTCGTTACTGAGAATAGGGCATTGCTAGACCACTGTGAGCAGCACAGAGTGTATGGCAAAGACTGATCCAATATGTGTTTTCACCATGTGGCTTGGGATGGGTGAGGGGTAGGGGCAAGAGGACAAAGCTGAGCACTGGGAAATGGAGACTTGGAGAGAAAGTACCTTGCTGATACTGAATATCCATTCTCTTTGGCCAGAACAATCTAGAAAAGAGGACAGGGTGTCAGATAACTATATGAGCATTTCTAAAAACAAAAAGTAGACTATTTAGACCTTAATGAAGCCTTATAACTGATTCCAGGAGGATGGAGACACTACATTCAAATGTAAGTATCCGCATTAAAAAATACTGTAGAGATAAAAGATGAGGTATGACCAAGAGAAACACTAGTGAGCTGCAAGTCTCTTAACATATGAAACTGTGAACTTAGTTCTTGCACACAACCTGTTTATTCAGGTCACTCACAGATCATCTGCACTAACATTCCCATTTTTTATTTATTTTATTTTGTTATTATTTTTTAATGATATTCATTCATTTAGCAAGTATATTTATTTATTTATTTATTAGATGTTGGGGTAGGAGTTTATTAATTTATTTATTTTTGCTGTGTTGGGTCTTCGTTTCTGTACGAGGGCTTTCTCTAGTTGTGGCAAGCGGGGGCCACTCTTCATCACTGTGCGCGAGCCTCTCACTATCGCGGCCTCTCTTGTTCCAGAGAACAGGCTCCAGATGCGCAGGCTCAGTAGTTGTGGCTCACGGGCCTAGTTGCTCCACGGCATGTGGGATCCTCCCAGACCAGGGCTTGAACCCGTGTCCCCTGCATTAGCAGGCAGATTCTCAACCACTGCGCCACCAGGGAAGCCCTAACATTCCCATTTTACACAAGGGTAGAGAGCAATGTTCACCCTAAACTGCATCTCAGCAAAAACTTCCAGAAAGTAATAGAACTGCTCTGCTAACTTCTACCGCTTGACTGCCTCAGGGTCAGCAGAAAAGAAGTGGCTGGAGTAGGAGATAGTATAGAAAATTCTTTGATCGGGTGAGAGCAGTGAAAGAGTCCTGAAGGGACTGTTTCAGTGTCACATGGAGAGAATCACTGCCTACACATCTTTATTTGTATCTTTACTTCTGATGTTGTAAATTATTTGGGGTGCAAATTCCGGAAAGTTAGCTACTGAGAGTGGATGTTGAGGCCCTCCCTGCCTTACGTAGCACTTGATAGGGATGAGCACAGCCTCTGTAATCAGATGCTTTGGTGCTCCTGGGATACAACCAAGAGCATTGTACTGCCGTTTTTGGAAGGAGTAACTTATTTGGGGTAACCTAGGCCTGACCTGGAAATAAAGGAGGGATGTTTACAAGAGGTGCTTTGCAGTGAAGAGCAAAGTAAAAAAAAAAGAAAAAAGAGTGTGATAGACTAGACAAACCAAACCAACAGCACCCTCCCCCCCATATATATATATATACACACACACACACAATCTACTTGACAATTCCAAGTTTGTAGGTCCCTGCATAAGGATATGAGACTAGCAGTTACCTATTCCTGTTGCCTTTGCTGTCACTGAACCGCCAAGTACTAGATTCCAGGGGTTGCATGAGCAGTCTAGTGTTTGCATAGCCGTTTCTCAAAGCCACTGCATGGCAGGTATTTAAAGAGCAGCCAGGCAGGTCACACTAGGAAGAAGCAGCTGAGAGGGTCCGCCGCCAGGAGGCGCAGAGGTGCCCGTGACCGGCTGGCGCGGGGAGGGACGGTTAAATTAAATTTCACAGTGAACATGATCTAGCGGGAATTAAAGGATCAGAGCGGGCCTGAGGAAGGATGGGAGGCAGCGAAGACATGGGGATAAATAAATGGAGCGACTTGGTCCAGTTTACCTTCCCGCAGCTGCCCCCTCCTCCCCAGTCTGCATAAGGCTTTTCAGAATTAAGCGGGGAACCGGGATCTTGTTTCCTCAGTTTCCTGCTCAGCTCCTGGGGTTTCCTTGCGCCAGTCACTTCCCTGCTTGGGTTTGCGGCGCAAGCTCCGGGTGACCCTCGGGCCTTGGTTTTAGGGAGTCTCCGAGAACCTGCTGAGAGGCCCCTTCTTCTCCGGCCACAGGTGAACACGGTCCTCGGGTTCACCGCCGGCGCATCCTCCACCGCAGCCTCGGGGCCACGCGGCACGTGCAGGGGTGGGCGTGGCCGCCTCCCTTCCTGAGCCTCTCTCCCTGCCCGCTCCCGCGGCCCAACCCGCCCCTGGCCCTGGGAAATTGGTAGTTTCGGGCAGCAGAACCGGGCCCGCGCGGCCGGCACTCTGGACCTTTCCCGCCGCCTCAAGCCCCACACTGCGGAGCCCCAGTGGCCCCGGGAAAACGCGGCTCCCCTCCTCCCCGCTTAGGCTGAGGACGCGTTACCCCCAAGCTCGGAGCCGGTTGGTCGGGCGGGAGCCCCGGCCGCTTAGGGTGTCGGGTGCGGGTGGCCCCTGGACGTCGGATAATCCCCAAACCTCCCTTCCTTCCTGGCCCTCCTTCCTACCTCACTTCGCGGAGGGGGAAGGCTATGGCGTAGTCTGAGAGTTAGGGCTCTTCTCTTCTGCCCTTGCCCCCGGCCGGCTGTGGGGGCGCCACGACTCACCCGACCCCACCCTGCGTCCTGACCCGGTGGAGGCCGCGGGCGCCGGCTGTCGGAGCGCGAGGAGCGTCCCCCTGCGGCGGGTCACCCTCGAGCCCCGCCCGCGAGGACGGCGACCTCTCCGCCCCCTCGAGTGCCCCGCCCCCAGTCCCCGTCGGTCCCCACCCCCCCCCGCCGGCACACGCACGCAGACTCTGGCCAGAGCCGTCCTTGGTGTCAGTGGCCCGGCTCCCGCCTCCGCTTCGGCTGTCGTGCGGCCCCAGCACCTGTCGCTTGGTGTGTCCCGGAGCCGGCGCCCCTGACTCCGTCGGGGCCAGGGAAGGCCATGGTTTCCCTGCCCGGGTCCCCTGCGACCAGCTTGCTGCGGTGTTTGTTCCTGGGGCTGACTACTCTCGGTGAGTGAAACCCTGGACCTGGAGGGGACATGAGATGAGAGAGATGGGGTGAATCCGACCCTGAGGGAGGTGGTTTTGGGCACTGATGAGGAACTGGGTGGGACAGGACTCCCGTCTCTGACTCTTTCCCTCCCCGCCCTTATACTTCCCCCCACCTAGGGCATCACTTGTGTCCCCACTGCTTCGGGGAACAGCTCCCACTTTGGGTGAGGTGTGTTTGTGGTCGGGGAGAGGGTTAGGGCACCGCCTGGGGTGAGTTGTTGGAACCATTCCTCACCCCAACTCCCCACCTCCACCCAGCAGAGCCGGATGAGCTGAGCTGCTGGATGAGACACTGGCTAAAGAGCTTAAGGACTTAACTCCAGCCCCCCTCCCGACCCCCACCCCACCACAAACTGATGTGCAAGAGCCCCTGGGGAATTCCCTGGTTCCCGGGCGTGACACACACACTTCACCTCAATTCTCCATCCCAGATCCTCCCACTTGCCCCCCCGCTCCTGCTTCCTGCTCTGGGAATCAAGGGAGGTGCCCCCAAAGCACGACCGTGAGGTCATTTGGGACACAGGAAATGGAGGAGGGCTTTGAATGCCTAGAGGAGCAGAATTGTGACGCCCCCCCAAGAGGTCCACCACCCCCATTGGCTCCCAGAGCCAAAGGGACAAAGGAAATAGAGAAGAGGGCCTTTGAGTCAGAGAGGAAGGGCCCCTCCTTGGAGCAAGTGCTTGAGGAGTGTTTGAAGGCCTCCAGGAGCGCCCAGGAGCTGGGGTGGCCCAGTGCAATATCTGGGAGAAAAGGACCCACAGGAACTAAGCTCATTATAAGCTGTTTCACATGCTGCCTCCCAGGCTTTCTTGCCATCTTTCTTCAAGGATCCCGAATGAGGGTGAAGGGTGGGTTTGTCCAGGTCAGCTTTAACTCCTCATTTCTCTCAGGTTGGAAGTCGCCAGGGCAAGTAAGGCTTGGAAAGATGTAGGGTGAAATTCAGCCACAGTGATGGGGCTCACCTAACTTTTACCTGTGTCTCCTTTAGCCCCGTCTGTGCTGCAAGGGTGTTGGGGCAAGAAGTATTAGGGTCCCCAGACAAAGTGGGGCTCAAGACCAGACCACCAGCCCCTCTAGGCTTGGTGGGGCTGCTCCAGGATCCCTTGACTTCTCAGGCCCCCCGTCCCAGCTTCAACATCAACACCTCTTTCCCTTCTGCATTCTACCCCCAACTTCCCCACCCCCCTTCCTGCTGGGGATCTCTGAAGAAAGGGAGAAAAATTCAAGTTAGCGGCCAGGGTGTCTTCGGCAGCTGTCCTGCAACCCGTCCTCTTTCTATCCTAACTCTGAGCCTCAGATTTCATACTGAAGACCCAGGCTTCAGCATCCCTACCCGGCCACCCCCGGGGGGCCACTTGAGGGTTAAATGGCCCTCGGGATGGTCAGCACTTTGGGTGGCACAGGCTCTATTGGGCTCTGCCCGACAGGGTTCTCCGCCGAGGCCTTTCTGCTCCCTCGCTCCTCGGTGGCTCAGCAATGCTGCCCCTGGGGCGTGAGAAGCCCGCGGGGGGAGTTTCTCAGAGAAAGAGGGAGACTAAAAATAGTAGCCCTGGGGAGCAGGCCCATTTTCCTTCTCCTGCGCTCTAGCCTGCTCCACACTCTGGTCTGGCGTGGGCCAGAAGGGTCCCTTTCCTAGGCTGCTCCCGTCTCCTTCACTCAGACCCAACCACCCCCTTTGCCTCTCCCTGTGGCACCTGGGAGCAAAAGGGGCCGAAGAGTTGAGGGGCTTCTGCTCCAGCGGACACCCCGGACCAGGGCAGCGAAGCCTGGGGCCCTCTCCAGCTCCTAGCTGGCCTTTGCCCAGACCCCAGTGTGTCCGCATTACTATTGATTTACCACCCCTCTACCTTTGGCAAAGTGATCTCGTAAATGCAGGACCTGAGGGAGGTCGCTGGGGGCCTAGGGAGGAGGCGGCTCACCCCTCTCCGGGGACCGCGGCCGCTTTCCGGCGGCGGGGAACTGTGTCTGGCCGCTGGGGGTGAGCTGCAGAAAGGCTGGGCCAGAGCCTGCACCACCCGTAGGCCTCTCCGCGTCCCAGCCGGCGGGCTGGTCCTGAGCGGGTGTCAGGCTCCTTGAGGCAGAGGTTGTTTTTGCCTGCAGAGCCTCCGGTCCAGCGGCGCCCTCCTCATTGTCTTCTGGCTTATCACCGGGCACAAGTTTCCTGCTTGGCCCACAGGGATCTGCCAGGAAATGGGGAGGGGGGTGGCTAAGAAGGCCAAGGAATCGGGCTTGGGGTTCTGTAAAGACACGCAGCCAGGAAGCCATGGGGGCGGTGTGCATCCTGGCCGGATCCACTCCTGGGCCCTTAGAGGCCTTCAGCCGGCCTCTAGCAGGGTGGAAAGCCGGACCCGTGCGTGGCCGCTGTCCGAGCGGTGGCCCCCTGATCACCACGCAGAGGTGGCATCTCAGACTCCAGGGCAGAGTGTTGAGGCCGAGGACTCAGGGCCTCAGTGAGAGCAGGGCTTAGGACTAGGTCGGCCAACATCCTCAGGCCTGGCCACGGACAAGCCCAAGCTTATTCCCCCAAAGGGCTTTTGACTGGCTGCTCCGTTGCCTCTCCAAAGGGCAGTAAGTGAGTGTTCCTGGGCGCCATGATGCAAGCTTTGATTCGACAGCCCCCTCCTTGAAACCAACATCCCAGGCCACCTCCTGAAGGTCAGTCACAGGCAGAGGCAAGCTCTGTACTTGATTGCTTTGTACTTGATTGTCAGGGGACCTTCATTCTCCTCTAGCTCTGCCAGGATTCCCTGCGACCCGCCCAGATCCCCTAGGCCCCAAAAGGGCCCTTGGGAACTTTTCTGGGGAAGCCCACGTGTGGGAACCCAGCGGGAGGCCGGGGAGCACGGGCAGTCACTGGGCCAGGTTGGGCGCTGGGACACTCCAGCTTCCCTGGCTCGGAGTAGTTCAGAAGGAGCCGCGGAGTTAATCGGTAACCGATTAACCCTCCCACCCCCCTCCGCCCATCTGGTTGAGAACGCAGGAGATGGGAACACTGTTGATCCTGACCGGCGCCTTTCCACCCAGAAAAATTGGGGGAGCAAGTGGCCTACGTAGGGTGTAGATAAAAAGTATTAACTCTTCCCTTCCTCTTGGATGTTTTTCCCTTCTCGCTAGAAATCTCCCCTCCTCCTCTTGGTGCGCAGAAATCTGTGCCTCTGGATACAAATAAATGCGTAGACACGGGTCCCTATCCCTGCTGCAAGCCAGCGGGCTGAGGTTGGGGAGAAGAAGCTCTGGTGAAATTGACAATGGGATCCCAGGCCAACAGGCCCTGGGCAGTCTTCGAGGCCTACGGGGGCGGGGCCCCGCGAGGTTCGTCTTCTCCTGCCGCCGCGTTGAGCTGGGTCCTTGGGCTCCGCGCTCACCCTCCTCGGTCTCATCCCCAGCGTCACCCTCGCGGGCCCAAGTGGAGCTGCACGTGCCCGCCGGCCTCACCAAGCTGCGGGCGGTAGAGGGAACGGAAGTGGTGCTCCCGGCGTGGTACACCCTGCACGGGGACCAAGCTTCGACCAAGCCCAAGCCTTGGGAGGTGCCCACCGTGATATGGTTCTTACTGGAAGGGAAGAATATGAATATGAGCCAGGTGAGGGAAATCGTCTCGGCCAGAGGCTAGCTACGCCGGAGGTGGGGCGGGGCCGGGGGCGGGGTGGGGAGCAGGGAAGAGCGGGCAACGGTGGGAGGGGTGGCCAGGGGATGGCTGACTCGAAGGAGGGTCAGGGAAAAGCAAGGTCCACCTCACCCGTTCAATTTTTGTTTTGATCTTGGAGGCTTCCCCAGAGAATTCTCTTTTTCCCAGGTTCCCCTAGAAATCCAGCACACCAAACACTGACAAGTGCAGAGGCATTTTACTTGCCGGGCAAGGGGGAAAGTGAGGATTGAGGGTATAGGAAACAGGAAGGGTTAGGGCAAGTATCACACAACTTTTAAAAGTTGAGCATCTTCCTGTTTTCACATTATCTGTGCTTTGGACATTGTCACAGGCCGCTTCTCTTTCCAAATGATTATCTGTCCCTCGGCTCCCATATAACCTCCTTGAGAGGCAAGGGTACATGTCCTCCTACAATCTCTCACCTATCTTCCTTCCTGACATCAGACGAAGACTCAGAGGCAAATTCACCCAGAAGCCAAGGAAACGTCATTTTCAGAGCTCCTTATTTGCTGGGCTCCTTGCAAGGTCCTAGAAAGTGTGTTCAGGAGGTCAGTTGAGAAGTAGGGGGTATGTATGAAAGAAACTTAGATTGCAGGGGTAGGACTTATACAGTGGGGGGCTGGGGATCTTCAAAAAAAAGAAATTGAAAAAGATATTTTTTCTCTTGGCACTACCCCTGCTGTCTAAGTTTCTTTCATACATTTCCCCCTATTTACATTATCCCTCAACCATTTTACCACTTTCTAAACACCCCAAGTGGGAGATGAAGAGACAGCGTCCAGGGGAACAGGACCTGCTCTGGTGCAGAACACCCCGGGCGGGGAGACGGTAGCTCGAGAGACTGGGGTGAATGGAGAGCTGGTAGAGGTTAGAGGGGGTGGTGCAGGTGAGGGGCATTTGAAGACCCCCAGTTTGGGGGAGCGGGGCTAGCTGAGCCCTGGGCACAGAGCAGACAAGTAATAATGGGGAGGTGTGACGCCCGCCCACCAGGTGTTGGCGCACATCAGTGGGGTCACATCAAGCAAAGCTGGAGCATCCCTGGTCTACCCCATGCCCTCCCGGAATGTGTCACTGCGGCTGCAGGGCCTCCAGGAGAAAGACTCCGGACCCTACCTCTGTTCCGTGAACTTGCAAGACAGTCAAGGCACTGTTCGAGGTCACAGCAGCAAGACTTTAGAACTCAATGTGCTGGGTAAGTGAGAGGCACCCATGGGAGGTCGGGCAGGTCTCTCCCCCAAATGACTGAGTGTGAAGGTTGGGGGAGGGGCAAACAGAGTGACAGGGGGTCCGCGTGTGGGAGCGGGGGAGGGGGAGCCGCTGGCCCCCGGATGTGAGTTTTTAACCTGTCTCTCCTCCCCCAGTTCCTCCAGCTCCTCCATCCTGCCGCCTCCGGGGCGTGCCCCACGTGGGGACCAACGTGACCCTGAGCTGCCAGTCCCCAAGGAGTAAGCCCGCTGCCCAATACCAGTGGGTGCGGTCGCCCCCATCCTCCCAGGTCTTCTTTGCACCTGTTTTAGGTGAGGGACCTTCTGGAGACACTGAGAGTGTGGCTGGGGTAGAGGAAAGATGACGTACCAGAGGGACCGGGGTGCCAGGGGAGGCAATGCTGAAAAGCACTGGCGGGGTGGGGGGAGGAGGAGGGTGTGGGGAGGGGCTGGAGAAAGAGGCCCTGCCAGGTGCCGGCAGGTGCTGCAGACTTAGGTTACTCAAGAGGCGCTGGGGCTAGAAAGATCTGCGTTCACTAGGTGTGTGACTTTGTGACTCTGTTTCCTCATCTGTAAAATGGGGATATTAATAGCCCTGATTTGAACACACCAGCTATAAAAAAACATTTGGGGGCAATTGGAACTTTTTTTTTTCAATTTGACTGAGATAATCGATGGAACAATTTTAATATGGAGTACTAGATGCTCTTGGAGAATTAGTCTTAACTTATCAGGTGTGGTAATGGTATTGTGGTTATGTAGGATACTGTCCTTCCTTATTTTTGGAGTTTCATGCTGAAGTATTTACTTTAAAATGTCTCAGAAAAAAGAGAAAGAGAAATGAAATAAGTATAGCAAAATGTTAGCAACTGTTGAATCTAGGTTGTGGGTATATGGATTTTTATTTTGTCCCTCTTTCTACTTTTTATTTGACCATTTTTATAGTAAAAGTTTTAAAATTATTTTTACATAGAGCTTACATCATAGGTTTGTTGTGAAACTTTTCTAAGTTAGTACATGTAAAGAACTTAGTCTCTGGTGCAGAGTAAGCAGCCAATAAACTTTAACTGTTAAAATCATTAGATTATTTCATATATTCCTTTCAACACAATCAAGTAGGTCGTATTACCCCATTTTACAGATGAAGAAATTGGGACCCAGAGACAGCAGGTAACTTTCTTAAAGTCAATTGACCAGTCTTCCCAAGGAGAAGACCAGTCAATTCTGGATCCTAGGTTTTCTAATTCCTCACTCAGTGTCCTTTCTCTCTCACTCTCTGCCATTCAGAAATAAAAGTAAAAATTGGATTTTGGGTTTTCTGGGCATCACTTCTTCTTTAGCCTCCTTTCAGATATCACTTGGGGACACTGAGCGGCGGAAATGGAGAGGGGTGTTGAGCTAGCAGTTAGGCAACTGGGAGCAGAGCCCAGCACACTGGCTGTCACACCTTCCCCTTCCCTCAGGGAACGGAGAGCCAGGGTGTCTCTCCCAGGGAGTCAAAGAGGACATTCCAGAGGAGGGACAGGATGTTTTTCATGGGAAAGAGGATCTCTGGACTGACAGCTAAATTGTGTCCACAGATGCCATCCATGGATCTTTAAACCTCAAAAACCTTTCTACTTCCATGTCTGGAGTGTATATCTGCAAGGCCCACAATGAGGTGGGCAGTGCCCAGTGCAATGTGACCCTGAAAGTGAGCACAGGTCAGTGAGGGGTAAGTGTGGTTAGGGAGAAGATTGGTCAATGGGGGGTGGGGTGGGTTTGCAAGAGAGGGGAGGAGGCCTTTCATTATAACAGGACAAGGAGCTTGTCTTGGTCAAATGTCCATGCAGGTGCTTGGTCAGTGACCACTTTCTTCTTGACAGTCACCTTCTTAACAACGAGAGAAAATGTGTATGGTGATGGTAGGGCAGTGGGGCAGTGGGGTTGGAAAGGGCCAGGGAATAAGCTGAGAGTCCCCCTCTGACGGCAAGGTTTTTCCAGGGCCTGAGGCTACGGTGGTTGCTGGAGCTGTCGTGGGCACCATGGTTGGATTGGGGCTCCTGGTTGGGCTGGTCTTGTTGTACCAACGCCGGGGCAAGGCCCTAGAGGAGCCAGCCAACGATATCAAGTAAGTGTCCCTGGTCTCTGCCAAGATGAGGGCTCTCCTTGGGAATTCGGGCAGCTCTCATCTAACGGAAGGTTGGGCGGTGGCTGAACCATCCTTCCTGTGGGCAGATTTTAAGTGAGAGGAGAGTTGAAGAAGAGGGGAGGTGAGAGTAAGACAAAGCACGTGGGAACTCTCCCCCTCCCCCTTTCTGCTTCTGACCTCTTATCGCTTCTTTGATGACTAGGGAGGACGCCATCGCTCCCCGGACCCTGCCCTGGCCCAAGGGCTCAGACACAATCTCCAAGAATGGGACCCTCTCCTCTGTTACCTCGGCACGAGCCCTTCGGCCACACCAAGGCCCTCCCAGGCCTGGTGCATTGAGCCCCACACCCAGCCTCTCCAGTCAGGTCCTGCCCTCACCAAGGCTGCTCCGAACAGATGGGGCCCACCCTCAGCCAATATCCCCCAGCGCTGGGGGGGTCTCTTCCTCTGCTCTGAGCCGCATGGGTGCTGTCCCTGTGATGGTACCCGCCCAGAGTCAGGCTGGGTCTCTGGTGTGATGGCCCAGCCACTCGCTGGCTGAGCATCTGGCTTCTCTCCTTCCTACAGGGGTCACCCCTGGCACAGAGGCCTGAGCTTTGGGAGGGTGGCCGCCTTCCAGACCTCTGGTTCTCTGCCCCCACCTTTCTTTACTATGGGAAAACTGAGTCTCAGTTAAGACCCAAACTTCGGGGAGGTAGAAGAAGAAGACATGGACCTAGGATTAGGAAGGCCCCCGCCCTGGGCTCTCTCTAAGACTGCAGTGGGATGCTGCTGAGATCGCTACCTCTGCCTCTCACCCTCATCCCCCAGGGCCTGGTAGGGACCGCCCGTCAACCAGTCCTCCAGGCCCCCTTGGTCTGTACCCCGTCCGACCTAACCTCATCCTTCACTCCCCCTCCAGCTCCCAGCGTTAATATAACCTGTCCTGCTGGTTTGGTTGGGTTTTGCTGGGGCAGGGGATAAGGAAGATATTTTTTATACTAACTTGAAATGCATGGTTTTGTTTTTATTTTGCAAACTTCAATAAAGATACATTGTGTTTGTGTGGAAAGTGAGAGTCAAATCACCTTTTCAAGCTTGGAATTCCCAGGAGAAGCTGAGTCTCAGGATGATGCAAAAAAAGGACCCTGCCCAGGCGGTGGACCCAGGAGGGCTTCTCCGCACAGCCTCCAGCTTGGCTGACTGGCTCGGGATAGCTCTTCTAGAGTCTTTAAAAGGGTCATTTGCTGTCAGGCAGTGGTGGAGAGGCACAAAGAGCCTGGGGCTGGGAGACCCTCCCTCACTTTGAGCAGCAAGGGGATAAAACTGGTGACTTTCTGCGGGAGCTTGAGCGCTCACAGCTCAGGTGTGTGTGTGCACTTAGCTCCTGTTTCCCCCTCAAGAGCAGGGGAGAAGAACCTGACTTCTGCTGTTCTCCCAGACCACTGAATCCTTACCCGTCTTCTTGCCCATCCAGCAGTGACCCCCGTCGTACTGGGGAGGAGCCAGGCACAGGATGTGGTGGCGCTGTGTCCACCCGTCCTGCCACACCTTTTCCTACCAAGGGTAGGGGCTCCTCCAGACCTCAGTTTCTCTGCCCGTGAAATGGGGTGGCTCTGGGAGGGGGGAGGGCTTGTAGTTTCCATGGAGACTCCTGCCTCAGCAAGTGGGGATAAAGGTGCCAAAGAAGGGATCTCAGAGGAGTAACTGGAAGAGGGGCTGAGGGGCTCAGAAGGAACAAGACTCTGAAGGGGGTTGTAGGGCCTTGGCCTGGGGCTCGAGCTCACAGTGTGAGACCCCAAAGTGGTGGCGTCATTCGCCAGCTCCCAGGTTATCAGAATGCCTCCCTCTTCCTCCTGGGTCACTCTTTCCCTACAGAGCACCAGTTCTGATCCCTCTCCTGCCCTGAGGTGCCCACCCCAGGCCCAGCCCTTTCCCCAGGGCCTGACTGCTTCAGGAATTGGGGGGAAGGGGACAAAAGAAGGGAGTAGGGCTCGAATGATTCCTGTACTGGGGCCTGGAGGAGGGAGGAGCACTTCCTTACCTGACGGCCAGGCCTCTCCCCTTGTTTGCTCTGAGATAGCCAGTCCCGCTGGGGCCGGGCACCAGGAGGCTGCCCTGTGGGCACTTGCTACCTTCTCCCAGAGCCAGACACCCAGACGGACCAAGAGCCGGCAGGACGCGGCCATGGCCTGGCTCCAGGGGCCCTTCCTCTGCGGGGCCCTGCTGGGCTGGGTCTGCTTGAGTGGTGAGGAGGGGGCCAGCGGACGGCGCTGGTCGGGGGGCGGGGGCAGAGGCCGGGGAGAAGACATCGAAGGCTGCTGGGAGGGTGGAGGACAGTGGAGGCCGCTGGGCCAGCAGACAAGCTGGGCCTCTCGGGAGGGTGTAACCACCACCCAACTTCTGTTTTCCTTTCCCCGACAAGCACACCCTCAGACCGGGCCCAGTCTTGGCCCTTTCAGGTCCTTTCATCCAAAGAGCTGGTGGTGTGTGGGCTCCTCCCTCCGGGAAACCTCAGGTTTCAGGAAGGGAGGGATGGAGCGGAGGGAGTTGAGCCCCAGGGGAAGAAGGGCACCCCGGCCGCGTCATCTGAGCGCTTCTCCCGCCGGCCTCTCGGCCACTCCAGCCCCCGGGCTGGCCGTGGAGGTGAAGGTGCCCACCGAGCCCCTGAGCGCGCCGGTGGGCAAGACCGCCGAGCTGACGTGCAGCTACAGCACATCGGTGGGAGACAACTTCGCCCTGGAGTGGAGCTTCGTGCAGCCTGGGAGGCCCGTCTCCTCGTCCCAACCCGTGAGCTAAGGGCACCCGCGCGGAATGGGGGGCCCTCCTGCCTTTGGCGGGCTTGGCCAGGAGAGGCAGGAACAGGGGATCCACCCAGCGATGAGGGCGAGGGGGTCGGAGAGGGTGCATTTGTGGATCACTATGCTTGGATGAAAAAGATCTTTCTAGATCTTCCTGGGAACGCAGTCTCCGTGAGGCTATTTCACACATACAGCCCTGTGTATCCAGCCGCCTCCCCCAGAGTTCCTCCATGCAACCCCCGAACGTTAGTGCCGCTCCAGTGTCAGTTCATAAACCCACCAAGGCTAAGCTGTTGTGATTAAAAACAGGATAAAAATGCTGCCCCCTCCGGGAATATTTGCTTCCCCTCCCCCCAGATTGAGAGCATGCTTAGCGGAAAGCAATGACTCTAGTTCATTCAGCACCTGGGAAGGGACGGTATTTGGCGACAGATAGACCTTCCTGGTTCTGGCTACAGAGTATCAGCTTCCCTGGCTGCCATAAGGGAGGGGCTTCTAACACCCGCGTTGAAGAAGGACTACAGAGTTGACGCCACGTGGCAAAAAGCACATATGTGTCTTCTGCTTCTCCCCAGATCCTGTACTTCACCAATGGCCAGCTGTATCCAACTGGTTCTAAGGCAGAGAGGGCCAGCCTGCTTCAGAACCCCCCCACAGGAGGAGTGGCCACCCTGAAACTGACCGATGTCCGCCCCTTGGACACTGGAACCTACCTCTGCCATGTTAACAACCCGCCAGATTTCTACACCAATGGGTTGGGGTTAATCAACCTTACTGTGCTGGGTGAGGCAGGCTGGGGACCCACCAGCCACCCACATAACCTGAAAGATTGCACTGGCCCTGCTAAATCCTCCCCTATCCTGATTTCCAGCCCAAGGGCACAACGGCACTGGGGACCCCCGAAGGAAAATGCCCCCTTCCCAACGTCCTCCAATCCTACCCCGGCTCCACCCTCCACAAAGAATGCCTCCTCCCTCAGTCGCTAGTGAGGGTTGAGAGAAAGCCCTTCCCACAGATAGGGATCTGAGTCATGCCCCCGACAGCTCCACCTTTGGGGGAACCTCCCATTTGTAGCTAGGTTTCTGTCCCTCTCTAGGTCAGTAGCAGAGAGGGGGAGGGCCCATTAAAGGAGAAAGGGCCCATATCACTAAGCACTGACTGTGTTTCAGAGCACCCATCTCACCCCAAACTAGAGCCTGCTTGGAGATGAGCAAACAGAAGAAACTATTAAAGGGGCTGGAGATGCTTAGATGGGAAAGAGAAGACTTAGGAGGTGGTATATGACAGCTGCATTCAAATATCTGAAGGGCTGTCCCAGGGAGGAGAGATTTTTTTCATCTCTCTTTGTGGGCCCAGAGGGCAGGTATTGGGACCAACTGGGATATTATACTAACACAGATTTTGGTTCAACATGAAGAAGAATTTTCTAACAATCAGAATTTCCAGTAGTGGAAATCATTTCCCTGGGATGCAGTGGTATGTGAATAGAGGTGGACCGCTACGTGGTAGGAGGTATCGAAGCAGGAAACCTAGCACTTCATAGGGGTGGGGTTAGAAGATGGCTAAGGTACTTCCTGTGATTTTTGCAGTGCCCCCCAGTAGCCCCTCGTGCAGTCAGAGTGGTCAAACCTCCGTGGGGGGCTCTGCTGCATTGAGATGCAGCTCTTCCGAGGGAGCCCCCAGGCCAGTGTACAACTGGATCCGCCTTGGATCTTCTCCTACACCACCTCCCAACAGCATGGTGCAAGGTAAGAGCTCACGCCATCAAGGAAGAAGGGACTCAGAACCTGGGCAAATCTGACCTCTAAACTCCACACGCCCACAGTACGAGTTCCAAACTTGTAGGTATGAGACACACTGCTATACCTTTCCCCTGCTTCTTCCTTGGCTCCCGTTGTTGTTCCCTCCTGTCTTCCTGTACAGTCTGTGGCTGCATGGTCCCTGGAGCATTACTCAGGCTAAACGTACTTCTGATATCCTGGAAGAGAGTGGAAGGCAGGGGCATTCTATGATTCCCACTTGCCTATTTTGGGGGTCGGGATTCCTTTTAGATTTCTTGAGGGTCATGAATCATTTCCAAACTTCCTAGAGAGGAAGCCGAGGCAGAGTAGCATGGACTGGCTTGAATCATTTAGCCAGTTTCTTCAAGGAACCATGTGACTGTCTAAGAGCCTTGGCTTCTCAGCCTCCTCATGCTGGCTCCAGTGCCCTGGTTCTCCTCCCAGCCCCAGCAAGCCCCTTTATCAATCCGGAGAGACCCCCAGATCACCTCCCAATGTGTGCTCTTCCTTCTAAAGGGAAGGTAAGCAGCTTAGAAGAGCATCTGGGTCAGCTTAGAGCCACCCAGAGGGCACAGTTTCCAGCAATCAAGCCCTTTTCCCCCAACCAAGAACCTGACATCAGCCAGTAGACACCCCACCCCGATTCCACTGTGGTTTCTGAGCCCTTCAGGTGTGTACTGTCTCCCCCTTCCCTGAAAAGGCAGCTGTGTAGTGTGGGAAGAGCACAGAAGTTGCAGTGGTTTTGACACTTCCTCTCTAGGTCACCTTGGACAATTACTTTCCTTCTCTGAGCCAGTTTCCCCACTAATAGAATGAGGTTAGTCCCTTCCTGACAGGATTACTGTAAGGATGAAATGAAATATGCTTTTGTCACAGTATAGCTCACTGTGAGTTGAATGAGTGATAGAACACTTCCTCTTCACCCTCTAGATGAGGTGTCCGGCCGGCTCATTCTCACCAATCTCTCCCTGGCTTCCTCGGGCACCTACCGCTGTGTGGCCACCAACCAGATGGGCAGCGCATCCTGTGAGCTGACCCTCTCTGTGACTGGTAGGGGATGCTGGGCAAAGGCTGGGCTGGCAGACCTGGGTTGGGGGTCTGCATGAAGCTATCTGAGGCACCAAGGAAGGTCTGCAGCTCTGAGGATCCTGTGTCTCCTAGAGCCTTCCAAAGGCCGAGTGGCCGGGGCTGTGATCGGGGTGCTGCTGGGCGTGCTCTTCCTGTCAGTTGCTGTGTTCTGCCTGATAAGGTTCCAGAAAGACAGGAGGAAGAAACCCAAGGAGACATACGGGGGTAGTGACCTACGGTGAGCAGGAGGGCTGAGGGCTGGTGCAGAGTGGGAAGAAAGGGCTTGGGTTAAGAGTTGGTGACTTCAGCCCTCAAACTCTGACACCTTTAAGGGGGGTTTCAGGGCACGGGGTGTTGCTCAGCCCTGGGCTTTTGTGGTAGGAGTGACAGTACAGCCCGTGTAGTTGAGCGTGTGAGCAAAGTGTGCAGGGTGGAGGGCTTGGTTCATGAGCTGCCCTCACCTCCTCACATTTAGAATAATTTTTACTTTTCACTATTTAAGGCCTTCTATATACATCAACAGGATGTGGAGGCCAGGAGTTGTTTGTCCTGAGCACTCAGCTGAGTTTAGTTCTTGTGTGGGGGGCAGTAAGGAAAGGAGAGGCAAAAGCCGCCTGTCATCAACTTTAGCTGTCAGTCATGGGGTCCAGAATAGGGATCAGAGCAATATTTCTCCAAGTGTGGTCCTCAGATTACTCGAACAGAAGTCACCAGGAGCTTGTTAAACATTCAGATTCAAGCCACTTCCTATTCCTCCTGAAGCAGAATCTGTGTGTGTGTGGGGGGGGGGGTGTATGTGTGTGTGTTGGGGTGATGGGGCCTGAAATCTTCATTTCAACCAAAGTTCCACCATGATTCCTACGCAGAGTGAAAATTAGAAGTCCCTGGGTTACAGGATGATGGTGCTCTGAGGGATGCTTCCAGCCTTCATTAAGAATTGCCTATGTTTATCAGGGAGGATGCCACCGCACCTGGGATTTCTGAGCAAACTTCTGTGAGGGCTGATTCTAACAATAGGCTCCTGGAGAGGCCCCCGTCTGCCAGCACTGTGATGACCACCAAGTCTAAGCTCCCTATGCTTGTCTGATTTCTCTCCCGATCCCTGAGGGGGAATATCAAGAATTAAAGCCTTTGGGTACCATATTGTCTCCTTCTTTCTGCCGGTATAGCAAATTGCTCTTGGCGGCCCAGAGAGTGTTACCGGTAAGGGAAGGAGCGGGCTTGAAGTCCCAGAGGGGATGCTGTAGGCGGGAAGTCTGGTTGGTTCCGAAGGTACGTTCTAACCTGGGTTCCTCTCCTCCCTTCCCCCTCTCCACCTCCACTTTCTGGTTGGGTCAAAGGAGATTGTTCAAATTTCGAACGGTGGCCTTGTGCACCCAAACTCCCTCCCCCCGGCACCCTCTGAACACTTGGACATTCCTCTTTATTGTTCACATTCCAACCCAGCACGGTCACATGCACACACGGAGATAAAAACCCTCCCGGCCACAGCCCCAGGAGCCCGTGGAGGCGGGGCCAGCAGGAGCAGGGGCGGGACCGCGGAAGACTCCTCCTACCGAGCCTCCCCCACACTCGGCCTTTGCAGAAACAAGCAGAGAGCTGGAGAGGCGGCTCTCGGGGTGCGCTGGGGAGAGGGGAGGGCAGATTACAGGCAGGTGTGGGGTTGGGGTGTGAAATGGGGACTTCCGATCACAGCTAGGGGTATCCGACACCATAAAAACCCTCCTCCCCTATCCAAAGTTCTGGGACTAAGCTGGGAAGTGAACAGCGCAGAGAGGCACGGCTCCCCCTTTAGCTGCGCAGAGATCGAAAGGACTTTTTTTGGGAGTGTTTTTGGGCAACGCTTAGGGCGCCCTCCGCAGAGCGCGAAGGGAAGCGCACCGAGGCTGCGGAGGCAGAGCAGCATGCTGGGTGCGGGGAGAGGTGGGCGAGAAGCTAAAGAAGGAAGATTTGGGAGCGCGGAGATTGGGGTTAGGGTCGAAGGAAGGGCGAACGGGGACCATACGAGACTGGAGAACTAACTAAAAGGGCATGGCCTTAGTGAGTCCTCGACGGAGTCTGCCTGGTGAGGGAGTCTCTGAGGACGCAGAGAGGGCTCCTGAAGCTGGCAGGTTGGTGGGAAGGAGAGGATCACAAACACGGCAGGGAAGTCTCGTCACTGCGACGGGGACGTGGCATCCAGCTCTCTTCGGGAACTGAGGGGAGAGAAGGTCTGAGCACCTGCCCTCTCCCAGTACTTCCTCTTCCCTCTCCTTCCTGAACCAGGAACCAGGGCGGGGAGCACCAGGGAGCCCCGGTCACCCGGAACTGCCCACCCGGAGTCACTGAGCTGAAATGAGCCCGCGGCCGGTACGTGTGAGACGCTGGGTGTTTATGGCCCCCGGCCGGGCTGGTCAAACGCGGGTGACTGGGTATCTGTGTCGGTCCAGGTGCGTCCCCGTCGCAGTCTCAGGCGTCTCCAAGTGTCAGAAAGCCTGCAGGCGCAGGTGCATTTTCCCTGGCTGGGAGGAGGTGAGGGCGGGCGGAGGGAAGGGCTGGGGATTTGGTCCTTTCCTCCCACCCAGGGGTCCCACCCCGCTGCTTCGGAGGCGTATTCATTACCTTCGAAAATGCTCAGTTCTTCGGTCCGGGGCGGGACAGCAGGCCGGGTGGAGAGAGAGAAACAGGTGAGCGCTCCAACCCGCGGCATCCTCAGCCTCCTCCCACCCGCCGCACGTCTCAGATTTCTAGGTCTCCATCCTTGACTCCTTCCACACCCCTCTCCACCCGCCATCCACCCTGTCTTCCTTGCTCTTTCGGAGGAGGGGGCCCGGGGTCGGGAAGGAGAGCCTGCGGCCCGCCTCACCTGGCCTAGTCTCCGCTGGGGCCGCCGCCCGCGCCTCCCCGGGCGCCCCCAGCTCCGCCAGGACCCCCGGGGCCCGGGCCCTTCCGGCCGCGCTCTCCGCTCTTTATCTTCTTCCGCGCCATGTGGCCCCGGAAACTCGCCTGGATTTTGGCAGCGGCCGCGTTGGCACCCGGATCGTCCAGCGGGATGTCTAGAATGTCGTCGTCCGGCTTGGAGCAGGCGCTCTCCTGGGGGGCGGGGGGGGCGTCCTTGTGGGGTGACCGGGCCGAGGCCCCCCGAGGGTGGGGTGGGAGGAGAGTGTTGGGGGATTGAGGGGATTGAGACGAGGGCGACGCGGAAGTGGGAAGTGCAGAGAAGGGCTAAGACAGGGCGTGTGTGTGTGTGTGTGTGTGTGTGTGTGTCTGTCTGTCTGTCTGTCTCCTGGGCAGCGGCAGGTAAAAAGGAAGGTTCAGGGTCAGGTGGGCACAGTTGTGTTCCCAGCTCAGGAAAGAGACGTGCGCGGTAGATGGGATAGAGGAGAGCCGGGTGGCCCTGAGTGAGCGAAGGCCCCTTGCCAGCAGCCGAGTTAGGGGAGCTGCCCAGCTGACCGGAGGGTGGGTTTGGAGGAGCACAGTAAGCCACAGCAGGGACTCCTGGATGTGGCTGCCTTTCCCCCTGTCCTCAGAGGGTGCCTCCAGCTCAGAAGGGTCCCTTCTGAGTCCAGGATTCCCTGGGAGAGGGTTCAGAAGAATCAGCAGGCCAGTCCCTCCGCTGAGTAAAATCACACCAGAGCTCAAAGCTGGAGTTAGGGTGAAGATGGGGCTTACCCCTCAGCGACGCAGCCTCCCTCCACCCAGGGCTAGAGGCCAGAGACCGTTTTCCCATTGCCTCTCCATTTTGCACTGCTCCTCAGGATGTACTCAAACACAGAAGAGAGGAGATGGTCTGGAAGAAGCTACAGAGAAAAGGCTTCACTCCAAAAAAGGACAAAAGGAAAATAGCAGGAGCAGGAAGCCCTTTCCATGATGTGCTCAAGAGAAAGAAAAGAATTATGACAACAGCTACCATGTAAGCACTGCCCTTGTTCCTGGCTCAGCATCACGGAGTTTTACAGATGTTATTTTATTTAGTCTTGGCAACAACTCTATGACGAACCTTTTATTGTTATCCCAGTCTACCCCTGATAAAACTGATTAGAGTGTTGAAACCATACCTGAGGTCATACAGGTAGTTATCAGTGGACCAAAGAGTCAATCCTTTGTATGTCAGAGTCCAGAGTATATTTTTAACCCCTACTCTGCAGGTAAGCAAAGGCAGTCAAGAAAAGGAACCAAGCTCTACCACTTGCTAACTGAGTGGTCTTGGGCAATTTTTCTAATCTTTTCCTAACTCAGTTCCTTCATCTGAAATCAGATAATAATATCTACCTCTGGGTTGTGGGGAAGGATAAACAATGTGATATGCAGAAAGCTTCTGGCATGATCTAGTTGGTCGATTAATGGTAGCTATTATGATTTCTTTAAATGATAGTGAGTTGATGTGAAAGAGCTGTTTTTGTAGGCTAAAGTGGTCATTTAAAAACAATTTCATAGGGATCAACCTAAAAATAATAAGACCCACCCACAGGCTCCAGGTTTCTGTTTCTCCAGCAGCCTGCCTTAGCTGAGAATAGAAAGGGTTAGGGAATTGATGGGACTGATTTCAGAGTCGAGGCTCTGGAACGGAGAGGGCCTCAGCGCCCCCGCCCCCAGCCTGCTTCTTGCTTAGTCGCAGTGATGACGTGGGGTAGGAAGCAGAAGGGTACTGTGGAGTTAGAAGGGCATTTCTTCTTTGAACTGACCCTCTGGCTTCTAGGAATTTGCTTCTTTTTTGCCTGAGGACTTCCACTACTTTCCCTGTGCTTTGCTTCTCTGCAGAGGTCTCACGCAGTAGTAGTAATTCAGTTCTATTCCTTTCCCCTCGCTCCATCACCCGTCCGGTTCACAGAATTGGGATGGGTGTGCGTGGGGCCTCAGTGATCACTGCCCCAGCCTGGTCCTGTCCTAGGAGGCACAGATTTACATCCCAGATGCCCTAAGCCCAGGTTTACAAATGGCTTCCTCTCATTATGGTTCCCAAGGCTGTCTTCATTTCCTGGGCTTCAGAGTTCTTCAGTGTGTGCTCAAGATGTCCGCAATTGATTTAACTTCGGTTAAAAGGAGTTATCAAGGGCCGGTGTGGTTGTGGAGGGGTCTGACACACTCTTTTTGTCTTTCCTGGGTCTAGTGCTCACCCCCCCCAACATCTTATTCCCCACTTAGAAACAAACCTTTTCGGATCCTTGTTTCTCAGAGCTCAAGCCTTTCTTGGGATGTCTCAGAGAATAGGGACGCTTCTTCTCAAAAGAGGACAATGATCAAGAAAACATTCCTGAGCCCCTCTCCTGGGCCAGCAGCTGTAGAGGTTGAGCGGAGGAAGGGGTACCTTCCCCCAAACATGCTAAGGCCCACCTGCGGTCACCACCCACCCCAGCTGGATCCAGGATGGAACAACAGGCAGAGCCACTCTCAGCATGCTGCTCCTCCCCGGAATCAGCCCCCTCTCCCTCCAGGTGAATTCTCAGGGCGGAGCTGGAGGGACAGAAATGGAGGGACAGCAAAAGGAATCCAGGAAGGGTCATGGTTCCTGGGTCAGTGCCTTCCAAAGCCAAGATCTGATGGTGTGTGCCTGAGAGCTCTGCATGAACTGGGGGGTTTGTAGGAGGGGGAGGGGGAGGGGGACAGAGGTGGGCAAAACACGAGCCATGGCTTCTGGTCCCAAATGGTCCCATCACTTCACCTCTGAGGGTCTCAATATCTTCAGCCACAACTAGAACTTGGCCTAGATGAATAAAGTCTCCTTCAGCTCCCCAATCCTAAAAGCTTTAAGAATGATCCCTGCCTACTGCTTGTTATATGCTGGGCCCTGTGTTAAGCGCTTTGCACACATTACCTCATTTAATTCCCATTTTACAGGTAAAGACACATCCTCAGAGACATTTTGTAACCTACCCAAGGTCACAGAGCTGACAAATAGTGATGGGATTCAGAAACCTGTGCTGTTAACCACTACCTCAGGGCAGGTAATTATTTCTATGAGTTCAGCTGGACCAAGTCAACTAGACTAAGCAAAAAATGGGTCCAAAAACATGTTTCTTTGCCTTTTTATGTTAAGTGAATTCACGAAGGTCAGATATAAAGTCACACTATGTAAATTGGCAACTGGTACCTCTGAATCAACAGCTCTTGCCCTTAAAAAAAAAAAGCAGATCTGTTTTCTTCTTCTCATTTCAGTTTGAGCCTCCTTACAAAGGAGAAAGAAGAAAATAAAGCAGGACTAGATGTTGCCCGAACACCAGGTTGGATGGCCAGCAAGGAGAGCCCCAGAACGGAAGGTGAAGAGGGACCGGCCCCCACCCCGCGATGTGCTCTGCTTTCTATGCATGTCCCAGCACTGAGCCCGGCCCTGAGCCCGGCCCTGAGCCCGACCCTCCACAGGATGGGGTTGGGTAGGAAGATGCTCAGTGCCAGCACTGCTCCTACGCTCTGCCCCGTTACCTCTTCTTGGCCGCCACGCCACCCCTCCCCCCCTCGCCCCACAGCCTGACAACCGTGCTGTCTCTTGCTCAGTTCTTTAGCCCTGCAGACCCAGGACAGGGCCTGAGAGGGGAAGGCTCCTGTGTAGAGAATGTGCTGGAGGAGGTGACCCAGGGTGCCGGGCCACTGGGATAATTGTGCATTTGCCTCTTCTGTACTGTTTGGGTGGGCAGCTTCTCCCTTTTTTAGGGGACACTTATTCCAACCATGTCTGCCAATCCCTCAGTATGGCCTTGTGGGCACCCAGGAGCATGGTCCAGGGCAGACCAGAGCCTACAGGCAGGGACACGACATCCTACTCTAATTAGTCCTGCAGGTACCAGGGGAGACAATTTACATTCCTTCCCTGGCTTCTTGGAGTCTTTGCTCTCTCACCTCCTTCCACTGACCAGTCTTCCTACCTTCCCTTCCCCATCATTCTTACCATCTTGGCACTATTTCCCCTCCCTTACATGTGTATCCAGAACCCACCATCCATTTATTTTCTCTGTTTTGTAAAATACTGCTGGGGGTGAGGAGCCCAGGAGCCTCCATTAAGAGCCCATTCCTCCTTTCACAACCAAAAACTGCTTCCTGGGGAATAACAAACAGAGGAGAAAGCCTGGAAGAAAATATGTTATTAGAGCTTTCTCCGGGGGGTGGGACTGTAGATGATTGATATGTTTCTTTTTTATACTTTTCTTTAGTTTTTAAATTTTTCTGTTATGACCATGTTACCTTTATAATGAGGAAATATAGTAAATGTTTATAGGAGAGGTTAAATTACAGCTATTGGAGTCAGACAAGGCTAGTGTCCCACCTCCACACTTAGAAGCAGTGCCTCCTTGGGCAAATCATTGAATCTTTCCAAACCTCAGTTTGCACATCCGTAAAATGGGACAAATATCTACTTCACAGGGTTGTTGTGATGATTAAACATAAAATGTTAGGTACACGGTAAGCATTCACAAATTGACAACTATTATTTGTATCAATAAGAGTTAAACATCATAACAACAGCCACAACCACCTGTCCCTAAGTTCTTTCTGCCTCTTGGTACCCAGACATAGGGAAGTCTCACCTCTTCTAAATTGGTCTATTCTTTCCTTCCAAACCTCACTTTTTTTCCTTTTCTAAGCAGGCAAAGTCATAACCTCTTGTATTATTAGCTGGGTTGACCAAACGTCTGAGAATACAAGACTTTGGAGTAGGGCTTTCTCCATATGTAGGGGCTAAAAATAAATAAATAAAAATATCAAATAAATGAACAAATAAATTGTATACATGCATGATCACTGCACTCCACGACTGTGCCAGCAGCCTGGTCCTGTACCAGGCGCTTTCATACCAGAGTACTTTAACAGCAGCCCGCTTTGGCATTAGGTCTCCGTGTGGGCGCTGACAAATTGCAGACACTTCCTTCCCTCGCCAGCAGGGCTCTCTCGCGGTCACTTCACCCAGCCCCCTCCAGGGCTAGAAGGCGTTGGAGGTCTGGCCAGTCCCTCCCCAGAACCACATGGACTAGGCTCTTCGCAACCCATCATCGCTACTGAGCTAACCAATAATAACTGACTATCTCACCCGGCGCTGTACAGGGCGCGAGGGTCACGAGAGTCAACCTGTCAGCCCACCGACGGCGGCGGCAGTGGGATGGGGAATGGGGTGGGGGACGAAAGCCAGGGGAAAGGAGTCGCGGTAGCTTCGCTAGGCGACGGTTTCCAGCGTCTCTCTGGGGGAAGTTCCTCTTCTCGTCTAACCTGCAGCTTCCCTGTTGCAGAGCCTTGCCGAGCTCCCAGACCAACCTAGACTGCCTGGCGGATGCGCGCCCAGACGCCCCCACGAGTTGGGGGACAGTCTTCCTAGGGCTTTCAAGTCAGCCGGCGCCTTCCACCACCCACCACCCACGTCTCAGCAGGCACCCTTATTGCTACTAGGTCTTCTGCACCCACTTCCATCCCTCACTCGCCCTCCAGGGGCTTCTCGGGTGCCCCTTCCCCCAGGCCAAGCTGAGTGCCCGTCCCCCAGACCCTCTAACTTACGGTGCAGCAGTCCATGCTGGTGTTGGGGGCCCTTGGCTGGGATGGAGGCTGGCGCAGGGTGTCGGTGCGGTGCCGGGTGGGGACTCTGGGGCAGTGGGGAGGCAGCCGACCGGGGCCAAACCAGCCGCTCAGCTCTCGGGTCCTCTCTCCCGCGCTCGGCCCTGCGGGAGAAAGTAACCTGAGCCCTGCGGTCGAGAAGCCAATCAGGAGCAGCCTTCGGCAGGGTGGGCGGAGAGATTGGAGGGGGACCACGCCCCCTCTCGGCTCCCTCCGGCTCGCTCCCCCTCCTGCCCCAACCCCTCTGCCTACACACTTCCATCCATTCCTCCTACACACCCCATCCTCCCAAACTCACCGCCCCTGCTGCCGAGGCGGCAGACTGCCAGGCAGATGTATGCTGGCGCAGGCAGAAGGAGGACCCCGACATCCCGGGCATAAATACACTCGCATCTGTGCACAGCACCCCTCCCACCCACATAGAGAAAAGCATGCACCCCTCACCCACCTCCCCACACTTCCACAACCTAGCTAGAGTCCCAAATATGGCTCCCTCTACCTTCCCTCCCCCTCAGTCCTCAAAGAAATGCCCCCTAAGACGTGCGGTTTAAAGGTATCGTCATCACTCTGCTGTGGAATGGAGAAGGTGGGCACACATAAACACAAAAGCTCACGCCTGAGCCCCACATGCCCATATAGGATACTCCCCAGGCTCACTAAAACGTGCACTTCAACATGCAGACACTACAGACACAGCCTGCAAAAAGAACTACACAGACCTTGTACACACACTGAGCAGATACATGCAGACTCCCGGTTATGTGCACACACACGCACACACATCCACAGGCAATCACACTACCTGAAATGTCTGCATTACATATCTATCTATCCATCCATCTATCTAAATGCCCTGCACTAAACAGACTAAATCATACATGCACTACCCCCATTGTATGTATTTATATATGGATATGGACACTCTTCCTTCCCACTCACTGAACCACACTCTCCCTAACCTCTTAATCTACTGTTTCTGAATATGACAAAAACTGACCACTCTCACCCTTGCCCCTGGGAGGAAAAAACTACTCTCAACCCAGTATAGGGAAATATCAGAAGTCATCAGTTCTTTAGGTCCATGATGGAGGAAGGATGTGGGCTTTGTGAGAGGCCTGGGAAGGGGTGATAGGGGAGGAGCCTCGTGGAGGAGCAGCCTGCCACTTTCGTGGTCGCCAGCCCCCCCAAACCAGTCAGGGTACGAGAGCTGGTAGTGTGGCATGTTAGTGAAGAGAGTGGGCCACCTCTGAGGAAACTAGAAAGTCTTTCTCAGCTGAGGTCCCAGAGGAGGGAAGGAAGAAAGGAAGGCTGCCCTTCAAGCCTGTTGACTGAAGCAGAGGGAGGAGGGGGAAAATGCCCTGTGGCTCTGGTGGGGACAGGGGATCCTGCAACAGCACTGCTATGAACCAACAGCCCCTGGCCAGTCTTAGCATGGCTCTCACACACTTCCTTCTTACCTGAATATTTGGGCCACGGGCTTTGCTTGCCAAAGGGAAGATGAGCGGGAGGGAAATTCCAGTGGCCACTCTGGCTGGGGACAGGGTTAGCCAGCTTGGGGCCCCAAGCTGAGCTGGATGCTGGCTGGGATTCCAGAGCTTGGGGTGTAGGGGTGTCTCTCCCAGCATGTTTGGGACCCACCCACCCTTGTAGCTGAAAATCTGTTCCCCAATCTGTCTCTGGCACATCCTCCCTCCCCCCACCTCCACCAAATGACAGGATGTCCTGGGAACTCGAGCCCTTGCCTAAATGATGCGCACATCTAGGGCCTTGGTTTGTGCCAGTTCCTTGGTTTGTGCCAGTTCCCGTTGGATTTCAACTCCAGATTCCAGAGGAGAGAGGGAAGGAGGACACTGGGGGCAGACTGGATATCAGGCTTGGACTCCGTGCTTTTCTCTTCCCAAATTAGAGCTGAGGAATTCAGGATTTAGTGAGTTTGCAGTAAAGTCTCCCAAGTTGCTAGGCAACATCCCTCTGCAGGCTGCGCTGCCTCTAGGCCCTCCTTCCTGCTGGTCAGAGCTGAAGAGGGGCTATCTTTAAAATGTGCCCCCCCCGTCAAACCCCCTCACCGGCAGCACAGCCCTTTCATCTTCCTAAAAGACACCTTTGTGTGGGGTGAGGGTGTCTCTGAACACCAGTGGGCCCAAGGGAGAACAGGTACGCGCGCTTATCAGTTCCATCGGCAAAACAACCATTTCAGCGACAGCCCACTTGAGGCGCCTACGCAGAACTGGCCGCAGTGCTTGTCCTGGGGGATGGGCAGGCCCCGAGGTGAGGAAAAGGTAGACAGACAGGAAGGCAGAGACTGGAATAGGAAGACAGACACCCACAGACTCAAATATCCAGAGGCAGGAGCAGCAACACAGATGGCCCCATTTAATGACACCTACACGCAGACACACACAATGTCCACACAGCCACAGAGACACATACTGTGGGCACCTTGCCACACACTCACATCCAAGCACAGAAGTGGACCCCTTCACCAGCACACATCAAGGGCACGCACTTCCCCTAGTAAGGGGTTCCTCATCTGGACTAAGTGGCCAGAGTTTGTCAGCAAGTCCGGCTGGGTGGAACTCTGAGCCTCTGATTCTCGAACCAGTGAGAAGGAAAGGGGACAGGAGCGGTTTGGAATGCTGGGTCTGGCTGGCTTAAGGAGCAGGCTGTCTCACCCTGCGTCTCGCCTGGGGCCAAGGTCAGCCTTTAGAGTGTTGCCTAGTAACCTGCTGGGCTTGGGCCCTACAGTTATCCTCCTTGACTCTTGAAATCTGGAGATTTCAAAAACTCTCCTCTATCTTTGCCCACCCCCCCCACCCCCCAGCTATTGAAGGAGAAAGACTGCAGGCCTGGACAGGAGAGGAACTCTGGAAGGGTCCAGTTAGAGAGGGAGCTGGGACCTGTGGGTACAGGGTCTGGACCCAGCATGGAGCATGGAGGAGGAGGGCACAGAATAGAAGGCAAGGCTGGCAGAGGAGGAGATGGTTCAAAAAAAGAGAGGATAAAAGATGGATTAGTGGGAAGCTTCTGGGGTCTGATACAGATCCTTCTTGGGACAGATGGAGGGGGATTTGGAGAGAGTTGGTCCTTGTGAGCAGAGAGAAAAGCCAAGCCACATGACAAGCTATTTGCCAGTACTTGCGGCTTCCCCTCCTGGGAGTGGGCACTTTCTGAACATAACATCCCGGCTCAAGCCCACAGAGGGACTCCATGATAAGACGAGGGTGGGAAGTAGGAGGCTGTGCCTTTAGTGGAGCTGATCTGGGGTCTTCTTAGGTCAGGATTTTACTCATTTGAGCGGAGGGGGTGAGGGTGGCAGGAAATTCAGTTTTCTCGGCAAATATTCCAGCTTTTGCTGTAGTAGTATTTTTAGCAACTTGGCTGGCAGAGGGGGAGCCCGGGTACAGCTTTAAAGGGGCCTCTGCTAGACGGGAGGCCTCCTCCCACCCTCGCCCCACAGGTCATAAAGGAGAGGGGGAGAAAGCACGCGGCTCAAGGGGTGCATTCCAATTTAAAAGCCAGGCTTGCTGGGCATTGGACGACCATTAAGTCATCTTCACCGATAGTCGATAGTCGTTATCTGTCATCATCGACATCGTTCTCATTAGCAGCTTTATCAAGAAGAGTAAATATTCCTCGGACTTCTGCTGTGTGCAAGGTACTGTCAGGGACACGATATAGAAGGCTTAACAGGACACACTTGGTGAGACGAGGGAAGGAACCAAGACTTCTGAGTGAGTGCTGGGTGCTGTGTGTCGTACTAGCCACGTTATATATGTGATTTCATTTAATTCTTACAACAACTCTGCAAGTTAGGCACTGTCTTTCCTGTTTTACAGGTGAGGAAGTGAAGGATTTTAGGGGCTGAAGAATTTACCCAAGGTTACACCGTCATGAAATGGAAGAGTCCAGATTAAAACTCAGAAGAGCATAATAACATTATCCTAAATCCGAAGAGTGATTTACAAGGTGCTTCCACATCCATGATTTAATTTGTTGCTTTTGAGAACTGTGTGAGGAGGTGTTAGTATTTTTAACCGCTTTTTCTGAGGAGGAAGTGAGGCCTAGAGAGGTGATTTAAGTCTTGTGTCTTGTTGGAATTAGACCTCTAGTGAAGTGCGGTACTAGGGCTAAAACGCAGGAGTTCTAGCTTTGAATTCTGTGTGTGTTCACCTCTTTGGCTCCCAGCATGTGCACTGGGCTCGAAGAAATGGGTTACAGTGGTTAGCAAATCCCTCACAGTCTCTTGTCTCTTGTCTCTTACAGTCTTACAGAAAAAAGTATATATGTATGTACGTGTGTATATATCTATGTGCACATATATCTTATGTATATATAGATATGGATGTATATAAATATATACATATCTACATGTACATGTATGGGATATATTTATATTTCCTGAAGTAATACATGATAGATGCCAAATGAATGATGTGGACAGTAAGTATTATGTGAATTGAGATGGGAGAGAAATAATTGAGAATTTGGATGGTCCAGGAAAGCTTCCTGGATGAGGAGAGTTTGGAGGAAGAATAGGACTCAAAGAAGTAAAGGGGCCTGGGAATAGGCAGGGGGACATTTCAGGCAGGGGCAAAAGTTGTGAGCCATGCACTGCATTTAGTGTCACTGTTAGCTTATGCTGTCCCAGTGCAGAAAGGTCCTGAGGACAGCAAACCCCGTCTCCTGCCTCTCACGCAGGGTTTTTTGTCTAAAGCTCAGTGCCCTGACTAGATACACCGGAGCAGTTCTGGCCCTCTAGGTCACACCAGCTGTGTGCTCGTGCCTGCTTGGCAGCCCCACTGCTCCTCGGAACTCTAACATACATTTGCCTCTTGCTTCTGCCCATGTGCCAGGTGCCTGCTTCCTCCACCTCCGTGCCATCTCCTCTGGGTCTCAGTGTAGTTCAAAGTCCTGGATGTGGTTTGCTCCTTGTTCCCATAGCACCCCAAACATTTACCTGATCTCTACCCCTCCACTTCCCTTTCCTCAGTTTGCTTCCCCACACTTCCTTATGAATAAAAGCTAGTGGTGGGGACTTCCCTGGTGGTGCAGTGGTTCAGAATCCGCCTGCCAATGCAGGGGACATGGATTCGAGCCCTGATCCGGGAAGATCTCACATTCTGCAGAGCAATGAAGCCCGTGCACCACACTACTGAGGCTGCACTTGGAGAGCTCTTGAGCCACAACTACTGAGCCCACGTGCCACAACTACTGAAGCCCGCGCACCTAGAGCTTGTGCTCTGCAACAAGAGAAGGCACCGCTATAAGAAGCCCATGCACTGCAACGGAGAGTAGCCGCAATTAGAGATAGCCCGTGTGCAGCAACGAAGACCCAATGCAGCCAAAATAAAATAAATAATTTTTTAAAAAGCTATTGATGGCCAGGCAACGTGTGTACCTGCTGGGCCTCACATCCCACCTGCAGACATTGGACCAACACAATCATTTTTTTAATATAAATTTATTCATTTATTTTTGGCTGCATTGGGTCTTCATTGCTGCGCGCAGGCTTTCTCTTCTCTAGTTGCGGCGAGCGGGAGCTACTCTTCCCTGCGGTGTGTGGTCTTACTGCGGTGGCTTTTCTTGCTGTGGAGCACCGGCTCTAGGCGCACAGGCTTCAGTAGTTGTGGCTCTCAGGCTCTAGAGCGCAGGCTCAGTAGTTGTGGTGCTCGGGCTTCATTGCTCCGCGGCATGTGAGATCTTCCTGGACCAGGGCTCGAACCCATGTCCCCTGCATTGGCAGGCAGATTGTTAACCACTGTGCCACCAGGGAAGTCCCGCAATCATTTTTATAACAAGGATACAACCATTTTGCTAATATTTTAAACTCTCACACAAACCTGAGAACCACTTCAATTTTGGTCCAGAAAAATGCCTATTTTAATTGTTTTTTTTAAATAAAAAGGCTTACATGAGGTATGATTTTTCCTTATTCCTTAGTTTGTTTAAAGACCTTTTCTCCTTTTGTGGTTCAGCTGGACAGTCAAATAAAGGAAATTTGTGGTTCTTCCAGTAATGTGTGTCATGTGAAGTGCAGGCCATTCTCCCCTGCCATTGTCTACCTTAGGGAAGAAGGGAGAAACTATTATATAGGAGATAGAGACTCTCAGAATCATCCAGGATGAGCACCTCTTGGAGTGTGTGTATATGTCCAGTAACCCAGGCTTACGCTTCTCCACGCTGACACTCTCTAGTCTGAGAGCTTGGATGGAGTGTTGGTTTTGATCTGGGTCCATGTGCCATGGCGGTCATTCATTTGGCATCTAGCGACTATTGCCTTGTATTTATACTTTAAAAAAAACTTTTGTTTTACTGTAGAAAAATTTAAACACATGCAAAAGCAAATAGAGTAGTATATAAGGAACTCCACTGTATCCATCTGTACAGTAATTCTCAGCTCATCACCAAACTTATTTTATCTATACTCCTTATGATTCCCCCATTATCATTTTATTCATAAATATTCAAGTATTTGATTTCCGTTGGTATGGAAATGTCTCTTACCTAGACTTCAAAAGGAAGGAAACATTGACAGAATTGTCCTCGCAGACTGTCATCCAATATGGCCAAGACACAGGTGAACAGATGTTAGAACTCAGCCGTTGTAGGGCCTGGGTAGCAGGCTATCTGCAAGAGAAAGCTTCCTCAAGGGTACCACCCAACATGAAAGTCATGTCACGCACCCCTCAAATTGGATCATGACACAGGAATTTGGACATTCAGTCCTATGTAAAATGTAAAAATGAGAGAAGTTCTACTCAGATTAACCCTGGCTCTAACCTTGGGAAGTGATGTTTGTTTGGTTTGACTTTTTTTTTTTTCCTTTTTGGTCATACTGAAGCACTGGAAAGTAAAGGGTTATTATCTATAAGCTTTTGTTATTCTGCAGCTTGGGTGGAGTGTTTGCGTTTAACGGGGTAAGAACTGATAGTTATTTGGGTTGATATACTTTTGTTATTTTTGCTTTGCCTGCCGTGGGATCGTGTGTTGGAGTGGGGTGAGGGTGGGGAGTGCTGGAACATGAGCTGTTTTTGGATTGTGTTGTTAGTGGAAACGTTCCTGCTGCTTAGACAGAAAGCATGTTAGGTAAAACCACTCTGTCCCTTTGACCCTGAAGCCTTAAGGTATTTAGTCTTTCCACCGGTGTTCAGTGTTCACACATACCTGGGAGACGGAGTCTCTGTACAGTAGGCACAATCCTATAGCAAATGTTCCTCAGAAGTGAGAGAGTATAAAGCTTGGTTCTTCTTTTTTTTTAAATTTATTTTATTGAAGTACAGTTGATTTACAATGTTGTTAGTTTCTGGTGTACAGTAAAGTGATTCAGATATATATATACACACACACATATATATGTATACACACATTCATTTTCATATTCTTTTCCATTATGATTTATTACAGGATATACTGTGCTATACAGTAGGACCTTGCTGTTTATCTATCCTCTATATACTAGTTTGCATCTGCTAATCCCAAACTCCCAACCCATCCCTCCCCCCCCCGCCCTCCCCCCTGGCAACCACAAGTCTCTTCTATATGTTTGTGAGTCTGCTTCTGTTTTATAGATAAGTCCATTTGTGTCAATTTTAAATTCCACATATAAGTGATATCATATGGTATTTGTCTTTCTCTTTCTGACTTATTTCACTTAGTATGATAATCTCTAGGTCCATCCATGTTGCTGCAAATGGCATTATTTCATTCTTTTTTATGGCTGAGTAGTATTCCATTGTATATATGTACTGTATCTTCTTTATGTCATCTGTCAGTGGACATTTAGGTTGTTTCCATGTCTTGGCTATTGTGAATAGTGCTACTATGAACATAGGGGTGCATGTATTTTTTTGAATTATAATTTTGTCCAGATATATTCCCAGGAGTTGGATTGCTGGATCATATGGTAGCTCTATTTTCAGTTTTTTGAGGAAACTCCATACTGTTTTCCATAATGGCTGCACCAATTTACATTCCCACCAACAGTGTACAAAGGTTCCCTTTTCTCCACACCCTCTCCAGCATTTATTGTTGTGGACATTTTAATGATGGCCATTCTGACTGGTGTGAGGTGATACCTCATTGCAGTTTTGATTTGCATTCCTCTAATAATTTAAAGCTTGGCTCTTAAAGAAGAGAGAGCACTTTCTGTTCTACTGGGAACAGGATGGTGGAGCTGAGCTATGTTATAATTTGCTAAACATATGTCAGATCGTAACAACGGGAAAGTTCCATGTTTGGGATACTGTGTGAGGATGTGTGGATCTTAATAAAAGCATCATGGCAGACACTGTTGGTTACCTAGCCAACAGCCATGCGTTCCCCCTACTTGCTTCCTAACAGAACTGCAGTTTTGTTGGAGCCTGTCATGGGTCCGGGCCTGAGAATGCATCATAATCAGTCTAAGCCTGTTTCCACTTTCTCAGCTTTTATGACAGCTAGGGCTGATCACATGGCCCAGATATGACCAATAAGATAGAAGCAGATTTCTGCTGAGAAATCTTCTGGAAAGCTCTTGCTTTCCAGATAGGAGGAGGCAAAGGCAGCTGGCACCACCAGTCCCTCTGCTTTCTGCCTTGAATACAGACCTGAAGTACAGAGCTGCATCAGCTGTCTTTTGACCAGAAGGCAACAATTCAAATGCTAAAATCATGAAGAAACAACCTCCTATATATTTAAGCTAGTATCATTCAGGCTTTCTGTGAGATTTACACGAAGGAATCCCTAATAGGCCATAATAATACAAGAGATGTTTGAGTGCCTCAGATCAATGTACCCAGCATTGTGACAGGACGGGGGCAGCATGTGCAAGTTATTTCCAGGGATTCTTTGATGACAGACCCTGAAATTTCTAAGTTTGAACAGCTAGCGTTTCAGACATGAGTTTATGCGACCTCGTGCAGCTTGGCCTCTTAATTGGTTGTCCTAGATTGGCTCTGCTTAGTTGAGGAACCATTGTAGGATTCTGGGTGACCATGTATAATTCCTGTAGTCACACTCAAAGCCTTGGTGCTCGGGTCTCTCTCAGCATTCCTTTCTTCTTCTTTTTTAAAATAAATTTATTTATTTATTTTTAATTTTTGGCTGCATGGGGTCTTCGTTGCTGCGTGCAGGCTTTCTCTAGTTGCGGCGAGCGGGACCTACTCTTCGTTGCGATGCACAGGCTTCTCATTGCGGTGGCTTCTCTTGTTGCGGAGCACGGGCTCTAGGTGCGTGGGCTTCAGTAATTGTGGCACACGGGCTCAGTAGTTGTGGTGCACGGGCTTAGTTGTTCCACAGCATGTGGGATCTTCCCGGACCAGGGATTGAACATGAGTCCCCTGCATTGCCAGGAAGATTAACCACTGCGCCACCAGGGAAGTCCCTCTCTCAGCATTTCTATCACATCAACCCCTCACCCTTGTCCCATGTCTCGTGTGTGGGCTTGCTATACTTAGACTTACTGGCAAGTAAGGAAAATTCCTTTAAGACACAGAAGAGAGCCCAGAGATAGATGAGGACTGGGTGGATTTGGGCATTTTTTTCTCTAGTCAGATGGCTGATCTTTATTGTTTTTAAAAAAGTGATAGGTGGGAGACCCATAATTCCTTATAATTAGCAGTGACAGGCTGGTCTTTATCCACCCAACAGGCTTGGTAGAGAGAAGTCATTAACATACAAACTTTTTCAAATTGGGATCAACCATATCAGATCACCCAGTGAAGAAACTTCCCACCTCTTTCACTAAAAATAAAACCCTCCAAGGTTAACACTGGAAGGAGACAGATTCAAGCAGAGCAGATATTCATCCCGAATCTCTTGTTTGTAGAGCCTTTAAGAGCTCCTTCAGGGCACGTCCCCTCTCCCCCACCACTCCTGAGGACAGTACATCCACATGCAGTTGCCAGTCTAGTTGGGCTGATATTTTTTTTGTTTTGAATTGTATTTTATTTTATTTATATTTTTATACAGCAGGTTCTTACTAGTTATCTATTTTATACATATTAGTGTATATATGTCAATCTGTGCTGATATTCTAAAGGGTTAATCAGATGTCCTTAGAACAAATATTCCTTACCAGTTCTTTGGGTAAAGTACACTTGTCTCCTTTAAAATAGGCATTACTTTTAAGCACTACATGGGAATGACTTGTACCTATAAGCAGAAATCTCTGGGACACTGGGACGGCACTTATTAGTAGACATTATTATTGTTGTAAACACATATGTATATACAAGGACTTCTGAATTTACCTTAAACTAAAGTAAAAATTTCATAAGTCTGAAAGATCTCAAACCGTTTTCCTGGGAGCACTTTCAAATATGCCAAATATTTACTGTGAGCATTTATTATGTGCCATCTGCCTTACATTAGGGGCATCACACATTGTATTGATCAAGAGTCTCTTGGTTTTAAGGGTTAGAAACCCGACTTACATCAACGTAAGCATCAATGCACTGCAGGGTCAGAGGAGGAGCTTCACAACCAGATCCAAGAATACAAAATCTTTTTTTTTTCTTTGCGGTACGCGGGCCTCTCACTGTTGTGGCCTCTCTCATTGCGGAGCACAGGCTCCGGACGCGCAGGCTCAGCGGCCATGGCTCACGGGCCCAGCTGCTCTGCGGCATCCCAGATCGGGGCACGAACCCGTGTCCCCTGCATCAGCAGGCGGACTCTCAACCACTGCGCCACCAGGGAAGCCCCAGGAATACAAAATCTTAACCAAAACTCTCTTCTTGCCTTTCTAATCTCTTGTCTCTGCTTCCTTCTGCTTAATGCTGCCATCCCCATAATACTAGAATTGTGGCTGCAGGTATCACTGAACTTAAACCATTATAGCCTTGGAAACAAAGAGGAAATGTCCTTCTTCAATCCCAGCTTCATTAATAATAATTTTAAAATTCCCAGGAGTGGTCTCTGATAAACCTGACTTGGGTCGCCTGCCCATCCCTGCACCAATCCCTGTGGCTAGAAGGATTAAAGTATTATAAGTAACCCAGCCTGTGGCACAACTGTGTCACCAGCTGGACTGTATGATTGGCAGTGCCCTCCAGAACCATTTGGTTAGAGTGTGGGAAGAGCAGTTCCCCAAAAGAAAGGGGGTTGTTCCGGACCGGGCTGACTGAGTAATGCATGTCCATTCTCGGTACACTATGTCCTATAATGCTCACAGTAGTCCAATGACGCAAATACTATTATCCATGTTTTACCAGCAAGGGACATGTGGGGAAAAAGAGAGGTTAGGTAACTTGAACAAAGTCACACAGCTGGTAGGCAGCAGAGCTGGGATTCCACTCAAGTCTGTTTAACCCCAAATCTCCTCCATTACCTTGTCACTTCTGCTGCCTAGATGAATTTCTCCTCAATCCATGTATCTTAGAGTCATGGGGCCATAAAGACAAATTACACTAAATTTGCACGTTAGGCAGCCACCTTCTGCTCCACTCTAGGAAAGGGTCTTGGTATCGAGGGCTCTTGTCAGGCTTCTGCTTCCTTCTGGAATTCCTAGTTTAAACAAAAACCAAGAATTTCTTGGGCCACTTAACTGGGTTGGCATGGCTGGACCCAGGGGCTTAGCATGGTGTTGTCAGGTCTCTGTTTCCCTTGCCATTTTCAGCAGTGCTTCCCTCAGAGTCTCTCTGTATTAGGTTTACCATCGTATTGGTGAGAAGGCTGCAGTTAGGCCCAAACTGAAAAAAAAAAAAAAAAAAAAAAAAAAAAAAGAGAGACCATCTCTCTGTATGTATCCATATACCACATTTTTGAAAGCGTTCTGCTCAGCCCTTCATGGGTATTTGTCCACATTACTGACAAACACTCCAGGATGACACAGAACAGACCAAGCCTAGGACGGGATGCTGGCAGCCATAAACACATCCATATCAACCCCTACCAAGGAAGAATCATAGAGTGAAGAGCTGTGGTCAGTCTCCTCCTTCTCAATATTCCACTAGCACTTTATTAGCAGTTACAGCCCTGCCTAGTAATTGTTTACATCTTGTCTTCCTCACTAGGCTGTGAATGCCTGTGGAGCCAGGATCCGGTCTTCCATTTTGACATCTCAGCATCTATCAGCATCTAGCATAGTGCCTGACATATAGGAACTCAATAAATATTTATCAAATGAATGAATATAATACAGGATAATGCTACAGTTTGCAATGCTATGGTTAAGAAAACAAACATTCTCCAGAGGTCTGGCGGGCACCACAATAATAAAAGCTACCGCTTAGATGCCATTGTATAATTTACAAAGTAAATGATAACTACTTTGCTGAAAAATTTTATATCTGCATCTCATTTAAACCTAAACACAATGAAAATGCACGAACCACTACTTAGAAGCCTTGCACTTAGCTTGTGTACAGGAGGGTGCGGGAGGATGCTGAGGGACAGGATGTGATCTGTAAGGAGAGTCTGGTCCTGTGGAGGCAGGACAACTCAGACAAGTAGAAAACCTCTCCAAGGCGGTGCAGGATAAGTTCCGCCATTCAGATGGATGCTCAGGTGCTCCCTGGCGAAGGCCCAGCATCTGCTGAGATTCCAAGGAGGAATTTGGGGATATATTCAGAGCAGAGTTAGAAGAGTGACAAGGAGATGAGCTAAAAAACATGACATGTGTGGAAAGGTTAAAAGAACCAGAATGACTCAGGTTGGAGAAGAGAAGGCCGAGAGGAAACTGAATCATCTTCTTCAAGACAAAGAAGGGCTCTCTTGCTGGGGGGTGGTGACCAGCTGTCCTCCTTTGCCTCTGCATGCGGAGCAAGGGGAAATGGGCTTAGACCGAAGGCAGGGCTAAGATTAGAGAGAGGGAAGAATTTGGCAGGAGGGATGTTGTATAACCTACTTTACAGACACTTGGGGGACGGAGGAGACTCCCACACTCCTGGTCCCCGCCCAGTGGACTGGATTTGGGGACGGTCTGGCAGGCTGGCGGGGAACAGAGGAGGGCGTCCTGCGGACCTTCTGTCCGTGGCCTGATCTTTCTCGGTGTCCTCAATTTCCCATTGGAAAGTAAGTTCCCCAGTTTTGGAACCGGCAAGGCAGCACCTCCCCCACCCATCACGCACTGCACCAGTGTTCTGGGCTGGGTAATAATGCCTGTCATTTCCTCTCCCGGGGGAGTGGGGCTGCATGCGCCCTGACAACCCCGAGGGATTGAAGGCAACTAAAAATAGTGCATTAAATATAATCTGTAGAGGGGCACATTTGCATTGCTTTTCTTTCCCCCTCCGGTCTCTTTATCCTTCTGGGCAGGCCAGGCCTGGGTCTAGCTCTGGGCCCTGGGGGTTGGGTTCTGAGCTCTAGCTGCTCTCATCTTGTCGCAGAAGGGTTCTCTAGACAAGGGCTTTGAGCGAGCAAAACCAAAAAGTACAACCGAGCGTCCTCAGGGGCTTCCTCTGCCACCCCTCCTCACTTCCCGTTGGGCCCTCTGTGTCCTTCAGGGCCCGAAGGTACAGGGAGAGAAGCTGGAAGTGGGAGAGGCAGTGTTGAAAAGGAGAGCCAGCTCCAACTTTGTTCTCCCATCAGCCACTTCCATCTGCTGCACAATCTCTCTGAGGTTAAATATTAATTAAGAGCAGAATGACAGTGAAAGCGGAGCAGTGTCACTTTCTGTCCCAACACAAATGCTAATTTCCTTCCTGGTATAAAGTGACTTTGGAGCGGGATTGGCAGCCCAGGGAGAATAGCTGGGGAAAGGGAAGGAGAGGAGGTGAGGAGAGGAGAGATGGGCAGCCCAGCTTCAGAACCTTTAAGAGGAATGAGGCGAGGGAGCGGGGAGAAGAGGGTTGTCAGGTTACGGAGGATGTGGTCACAGGACAATCCTAGAGTCTCCCCACTTTAACATGGTGATTTAAGAAGCTGGGGTAGAGCTGGCTCTCCCCACATCTCTAAGGCAGGGTTCTTAACCTGGGGTCCATGCATTGGGTTCAGGGCTCAGGAAACTGGAAGCTGTTTGCAAAACTACGTGTGTGCACATAGACAACTCTTGGGGGAGAGTTATGAATTTCCCTCAGAGCTGGTGTGGTGTTCCACAGGGTCATCCTCAGCATGTGGTACCCATCTCATGGTTCAAGATGGCTGCTAGAGCCTTAGCTGAACATCTGTCTTCTAGGAAGGAAGCAGGAGAACAGTGCGATGGGAAGAGGAGGGCAAAAAAGGCTCCACTCCAGTTTTCTGTCCCCCTATTCATGAGCTGGCCCAGAAATCCACTTCCATCTTCCTGTCCACACCCACCCTCAAGACAGGCTGGGAAATACGGTCTCTTGGCTGAGTGTGTTGCAACTCCATATAAAATGTGTTTCTATTAATAAGAAAAAAGAGAGAAAGACAGATAATCAAGAATTTCTGCGGCAGTCTCTGTCTCACCGAAGGTCAAGAATCTCAGATTCGAGGGAGGAGATGTTACATCTCTCTGCGATTTCCATGCCCACTGCCCAGGCAAAGCTGACTGAAGACAAAGGCCGAGCATCAAAGTGCCTACTTTGTCTTGGGAACCCATCAGCCACTCCTGAGTTCACACTAGGTCTTCAGAGTCTGGTCCTCCCAAGTGAGGTTGGCAGGTTTAGCCTTTGACAAGGCTCGTTATTTGAAAGGAGGCTAAATAAATGGGTGCTTGTTCCATTGAGGAATGAGGGGGCTTTGTGATGTGTGTCGAGGAGCGGCTTTGTTTGGTCTGTCTCCGTCATCTTCTTCCTGGCAGCACAGCCTGGAATAGGTGACCAAGGAGACAGAAGACATTTTTACTTCTTAAGAAAGACACGGTGGGGGCAGGTTTGGGGTGTGGGTGTCAGAGAGGTGAACTGGACCAGAGTAAGAGTCCACCTGGGAAGGACCTGGGTGGTAGACTCAACTCCATGGCTCTCGGGTCTTTGTGCCTTTGCCCGGGCTGCTCCATCGGATCAGTGTGGTCATGCCGTGGTGGACTTTCCATCCCTCTTCAAGAGTCAGCTCCGTGGCTCCGTTCCTGGAGGCTCTGGCTCTGCTTCACCACCACCGCTGCCGCAGGAAACTGGGTGCAATTTTTTAATATGAATTTAATTTTATCCAATACCTATTATTTGAGAGACAGCATAGTATCTTTTTTTTTTAAAGACATCAATTGTACTTGAACACTTGTTACTTTTTAAAAATTTTTATTTATTTACTTTTGCTGTGTTGCATCTTCGTTTCTGTGCGAGGGCTTTCTCTAGTTGTGGCAAGCGGGGGCCACTCTTCATCGCGGTGCGCGGGCCTCTTGCTATCGCGGCCTCTCTTGTTGCGGAGCACAGGCTCCAGACCCGCAGGCTCAGTCGTTGTGGCTCACGGGCCTAGTTTCTCCGCGGCAACTGGGATCTCCCGGACTGGGGCACGAACCCATGTCCCCTGCATCGCCAGACAGATTCTCAACCACTGCGCCACCAGGGAAGCCCGGGATGAACCAATTTTAAAAGGTGTTAATGGGCCTCTATGGTGAGCAAAATATTCTAGAGGTAATAAGGGGATTAAAAAATAAAAATTGCGTGGACACTGGCTTCTAGGAGTCCATAGTCTAGTGGGGGAGAGAGAAGAACAGATTACCGATCAAAAGCAAAGGTAATGGTGATACTATGCAGGTATTTTTAGAACAGGGAGGGAGAGATTAGTAGAAGGGAGAGGGATCTGGGAAGGTAACACTGATTTGTGTGAAGCCTTAAGGAAAAATCAAGCCTCTATCTTTAGGGCAGTGGCTGGGAGAGAAGGGGCAAGAAAGAGGAGAAGACATAATCTTTGGAGATCAGGTGTTTTGGCAGGGTTGGAGAATTCCTTTGGGAATCTAGAAGTGTTTCTATTTGTTTGTTTGTTCTAACATGGGGAAACTATGCTCTCTGTATGTTAGGTTGAGTACAAGGCTCGACATTTTTTCTGGAAGGAAACTGTGTTTTGTTCTTGTATAGCTTGAAAGTGCTTGTGAAGGTGTTGGGACTGGGAGATGGTGCTGTTCAGGGAGAGGAGGTGAGAGGCCAGGGTGGGGCTGGGGGTTGGGATGGGTGCCACCTTGGTCTGAGTGTTTTGCAGGCCTTTGGGAAGGAGATCCCATGCTAGGTCCCTCCCTCGTCCTTCCTTTTTCTGTCTTTCTTAAAATACCTTGTGTTTCTGCAGCAGTGCGGCTGCTAATCTAAAATAAAAACAGCAGGAAATGCAAATGGTCAGGTTCTCCTAGCAACAGGAGCCAACCCACGCAGGGCGTGTGGAGCAGAGAAAACTGTCCCGAGGCTGAGAGGCGTGTGGCTGAGGCGAGGAACAAGTCTCCTCTTAGAGCCTCGCTCCTCTAACTGCAGAGAGGGGCTGTCTGGTGGGCAGCCACCTGCTGTGCAAAGAAACCCTCCATGAACTGGACTGAGACAAAGGATCGTGTACTGGGGAGATGGTGCGAGGGTAGGGAGACAGCGGGAGCTGTGGTTTATTTAAGATGTTGCCTGACGGCAGCGGCTGAAATGGCATCTGAGAACCTGGCTTTAGGGGGTCTAACTAGGTGCGTGATTGGGAAAGGTCTTGATCTGTGGGCATGTTTCCATGTGTCCATTTGAATCAACCCACAAGCCTTGCCATTCCTAAGGTTATGAAATAAAAGGAAGTAGAAGATGCCTCAGATGTGTAGGTAAGGGGACCAAAATCAGGAAACTGCAAAGACTCTTAGAGATACCTGGTTTAAGCCCCTTCCGTTACAAATGCAGAAACTGAGGTCCAGAGAGGTAAATGACTTTCCTGGGACATGGATCTAATTAGTGGCAGAGGTAGACCTAGAAGACAGGTAACCAGGCCGAGGCTCATTCTATTTTAAGTTGAAGCTGCTGTTGGTCCTCCTCTGCACACAGCTAGACAATTAGAAGCCATGATAACCTTGCTGGGCCCCTGGAGAAGAAATCCAGTCCTCTTAGGCACATCAAATAACTCGAGAGACATTTGAGAGACAAATGAGGACCACAACCCCCATGGAGTGCCACGGAAGAGTGAGCCCCTGAAGATGAGGGAGGCATCGGCTGGGTGCCACCCAGCACCTGGTGGCCACCATGCACAGGCATTCTGTGGGGGTGTCACAGTGGGAAAGGGGAGGAAGAGCACCACCTCAGAGTGACGTGGGAGGAAACTGGAGAAGTTAAGGGTGACTTGCTCAAGGGGTCAAATCCAAGAGTGGTAGAACTTGGAACAGAACGCTGGACTCCTGGCTCCCAGGCTCCTGGAGAGGCCCATGTGTCCTAGACAGTGTAGTTTCCTTTTACATAGCTACTCCTTTATTACTCACGCCCCTGGCTTCCTCCTGCAAGTCTCCTGTAGCCTCTCCCCCAGAAAACGCAGTGCAAGCAAAGTGTTCTTATTTCTAGCCAAGTCTTGGCTACTTGAGTACATGGTCAATCGTGAGGTTTCCAGGATAGGTAACAGGGTGGACAAGAGCAACAAGCCATGTGGGGGAAATGGCTGGTGTACTCAGAACTTGAATTCAGAGCCATCATCCAGGAATGACCTATGCATCTGCATACTTCACTTCTCCGTGACCCTGGGGCACCCCTTTCAAAAGCTCAGTCCTCATGTTTCCAAGCTGTCCCACCCTTCTGGGCCAAAGCCCAAACTGAGACAGTCAGCTGATGAACAGAAGAAAGAATATGGGCTTTGGTGTCTGCATCCTGAGCTAAATTCTAGCTTAGTCACTAACTGTATGACCTTAAGCAACTTACTTAGCTTCTGAGAATTGGATTCTTTATCTGTAAAATGAGAGCAACTGTGTCTGTCTCATAGGGTCATATCTCAGAGAGGTATGGGAAGCCCCAGCACAGCCAGACATACAGCAGGCACTCAACAGGTATTGGTTTCTGCACCTCTTACTTGTGGTTGCAGTTGCTCAGGGACCAGGTGGGAGTTTCGATTGCTATTGCCAGCACAGGGAAAGCTATTTTCCAGGTGGACCGAGATGGAGCTCAGAATGGAATTCTCCCACACACACAAATTAACTTGCCTTTATTATTGATGAAATGGGTTTTTACCGATAGATCTGGGAACATAACATCTATGTCGGTTTTTCACCACTGTTTCCCCAGCACCTGGTACTCAATAAACAATTGTTGACTGAATGAACCAATGTGTTGTTTATGTGAGAAAAAGCATTTTAAATTCAAGATAGACAGCGTACAAAAGAATATTTGAAGCGTAAGGAGTTCGTAGATTTGGTCTGCTTACAGAATCTCTTTGAGGCCAGGCCCAGAGAAGACAGGTCAGGGTCCAGGCAGGGGGACCTGATCTGCTAGTGGGTTTACCAAGCCATGACCTGTAGCCCAGCTCCGGACAGTTTCCTAGCTCAGACAAGACAGCAAACTGCAGTCATTCATATAAATGGTTTATGAGGGGGCGGGTCTTCCCAGGAGATCCCTGATGGGCAGTTGGGGTCAGTAAAGTGGATCGTCAGCCTTGGCCTTGGCTACTCCATCTTCCATCCTCCTCTTCCAGCAGATGAGGGGCATATGCAGCTGAGGTCTCCTCCAAGGAGGGGTTTTCTCTTCCCTCTTAGTTGTAAACATCTCTCCCACCCCACACCACTGTCTCAGTCCCTCTGTCTCTCTCCCTCTTTGTTTTTTTCCTCTCTTTTCTCTCTCTCTCTCTCTCTCTCTCTCTCTCTCTCACACACACACACACACACAAGTTTGGATATTGATTCTACCATTTTGACTCCAAATTCTGTTTTTCAAATGTAGATAGTGTCAGCTTATTCATTATTCTCTTGTTGCTGGAGTTGTCATAAAAATCAATTTCCCATCGCTGAGATAGTAGCTCCCTGTGTCTCTTAGGGGATCAGCAGGAAAAAAGACCCCCCCATTGGACCTCTGGGAAATCACAGAGGCTGTTAGAGCTGTGGGCTCAGCATGTGAGGCCCCGAGGGGATTATCACCCACTCTTCCTGGGAAGTGTGGACCCCCTGAGCTTATCTGCAATCGCCTTAAATTGCAGACTCATAGGAGTGTTCAGATTCTCTTCCTTTTTGCTTCTTCTATCGAACACATTATAGACCTGCAAGAGGACAGAATCCCTAAGTGAGAGACAACGTCTTTAGCCTCAGCTTTTTTCTTTCTAAAATAAGGGTCTTTGCTCCCAAGAACCAGACCGCCTGATATCATTATCCATGAAACTGGTGGAAAGTAAGAAAATCGTCTTTCTCTTCATGAGTAGGAAATCAGGTCATCCTCCCCAAAGGTACAGAATACTCCCCCAGGCTGTGGAGAGCAGGTTCTGGTTTCTACCCAGAAAAGCTATAGACGAAAACTGTGGCTGCCTACTACTGAGTATCAGGGGAAAAAGCAGAGATATTTTTAACATATGGAATATCAGTGAACAGAATGCTAAGGAACTAGAAAACTTATTCCAATAAATATGAAGCATATGCTCTGCCTAAAGCAAACCCAGCTTCTGCTATATACAAATTTCATGAAGGAAAAAAAAAAGTTGGAAATTGCAGAAATGTCTGGCCCAGAGTGGGCTACAACCACTTGCTGCAGGAGACCTGGAAGGCTGCAGAGGTGACCTGGGAACAGTGACTGGGCAGCTGGGGGTTCGTGGGGTCCTTGGCCATCTTGTCATGCAGGTTGGGGATTGTCCAGAGCCCCCTGGAGTCCCGGGAGCCCAGCTCCAGCCGGACAGCCCTACACACACAACCTCAGTTTGTAATGTCAGGGTGTGCGTCACCAACGATCGGAACATCGGCTCTGCTACCCTGAATCCTCAAACAAGGAAAATGCCTGTCTCAGTGGCAGAGATTCCTGAGATAAAATGACCTTTTGGATTTTATGCGACCGGTTCTTCCTCTTGCAACCAGGAAAGGCAATCTGCATTCGTCTCATTAGCGAGGTTCTGGTAACTGGGGATATTAATTTCATTGCTAAACCTGACAAATATTTTACTCTCTCCTTAGTGGGTAATTGCATCCCAACAGTCTCTTCTTTTGTGCTGCCAGATGGAAAGGACGAGTGTTTGCCATTCTCATTGATACAGCTAGTACCTTAGCATTGCGCCTGTCCCCTCCCTAGCCGCACACTTCCCGGGCTGGGGATGCGGAGGGGAGACCGAGCAGAAGGCCCCCGGGTCCTGGGTGGGCTGTGGGAGGGGATGGCGGGAGAGTCCTGGGCACGGTGGAGGGAGGCGAGGCGCCGCCGAGGGCTAAACCACGACAATAAAAACACCGCCGCTAAAACAGTGTGGTGGAGGAGAGACAAATCATTCTGCCGCCTGAAACTCCCCCTGCAGCCTCTCAGCCCCAGAAGAGCTCCCCGCACCGAGGGCGCCGCTGCCCGCCCCCCGCGGCCCGACTGCTGACACGCTGCAGCCACTCCTGCCCCGGTCGTCCCCACGCCCGGCACTTTTGCTCCTGCAGGGCGGCGGCCCCACTGCGAGATGCTGGGAGCGCCGTCAGGGAAGGGGGAGAGCTGACTCTCTGCAGGCAGGTAGCTGAAAGCCTTTCTTTTCCTGGGGAAGAGGAGCAAGAATCGTGCTCAGCTCGCCTGGGCCTTCATGTCACTCCCTCCATTCCCCCTTCCCAAGGTTGCTAACTTTGCCAAATCCTCACTACGCTCTCGGCCCCGCCTCCTCAGTCCCCGCTGGACCCTGACTGGCAGACACTGGCTTCTGATACAGTTTCTCTCCTGGAGAGATGGGGGCCAGGGCAGGCGCGGTGCGCGCGGGAGGTACTCCAGCCTGTAGCTCAGGATTCCTTTCTGCTGGTCTCACAAATGAGACCCATGACACACTGACCGTTCGCTGGTCTCCTTTGCCCAGCTGTCGGGGAGATGGGTGCAGGGTGCCACTAATTTCCAACCTCGCCTAAGTCAAAGGGAAGGCAAAACTAGGCAGGGTACCCTTTCCCACTCTCCCCCTCCCTCTGGCCTCTGAGTGTGGATTTGGGGACCCTTAGGCAAGAGTCCCAGAGGGACACCACCTCAAGGACAACCATGCTCCTAAGAAGGAACCTGTCCTTCAAGGGACTGTGTTTGTTATAGAATGAAAACAATTAGAAAAAAAAAAATCATCCTTGGATGCAGCAGATAAGAGTGGCCATAGCACAACACTGTGCAGATTCGCCCAGGGGTACCACATTCTTTTACCCCATCTTGGATCACCTCCCAATATCATTTTAGCCAGCTATGGCATTAGTGGCAAAGACTATTACATTGGGGTTTGGAGTGGAAGGACCTGGGTAGAAGCAAGCCCATGGTCCCTAATCCCGGTTGTGTCACCATAGGACCCGAAGCTCTGAGCTTCATGTGATCTCTCTAATAAGACTGATACTTCTTCCTGAGCCTGGGGTTTTTGAAACAAAGCTGAATGGAAACGCATGAGTCTTTTAGCGGTTTTCCCTGACTGGAAGGGACTCATCTTTCCTTTCCAACATATGATCCCATACCTCTTCTTCCAAGAAGCTTTCCTTGACCTGTTATTTTCCTGTGTGAAATAATTCTTATGGAGAATGCACTACCTGACCCACTCACCATTGATCTGATAGCCTTGTTATGAGTTTCCTGATACACCGGTAGGAGCAACACACTCATATGTGGTATATGTTGCCTCTAAAATCCAAAGAGTCTTGCCAAGCATTGTGCCTCTTTTTTGTTGATAGATGGAACCAACTGTCTTTTACTTTGGAGAGTATATCCTGACATGAACTAGACCACTAGGTCCTTAGGAATGTCACTGATGTGGCAAGTCCTTGAGTTTTCTATCATGATACCAATGTAATGGACTAGTATGATGTTCTTAGTGTATCAAGACAATCAAGGTCTCTCCAGACCATGTTATGACAAAGAGCAGGAGATTTAACAGTGAAGGATACTGTTGTCCCTGCCACCTGAAGTCAAATTGCTTCTGATTATCTTTGGTGACAGGAATGGGGAGTTGGGGGGAGAATTTGTTAGGCTAATATCCACATACCAGCTTCCAAGGGCTCTGTTATTTTGCTCCAGCAAAGTTATCACATCCAGAATCAGCTGCAAATGGCATCACTGATTAAGTGCGTGATAATCTACAGCCATTCTCCAAGACCATCTGGTTTTTGAAAGAGCCAGAAAAGGAAGTTAAATGGGGATGTGTTTGGAATCACACCTCTGCCTCTTTCAAGTTTTTAATGGTGACACTAACTGTGATTCTTCTGGGATGGTTTCTAGCTTGCTTTTGTGTTACTAGCTCAGCAGAGGGGACTGGGCTGGGGTAGGGCAGTTCTAGGGCCTTCTACTTGGCCCTCCTTTCTGTCCATAATAGACCTCACTCTGTGGGTCAGGGAATCAATATGAAGATTTTTCCTGTTACTAAGTGTATCTGTTCCAAATATATTTTTCTGAGACTGGGAACCATGAAATAGATCCATGGTCCCACTGAGTGTGAATGGAAGCTTCATCTTTTACCTGACTTCCATAAGCACACTCTGGCTAGTGAACCAAGGTGGGATTTCAGGTTTTAGGATTAGGGTCAGTTCAATTCATTTCTTAATGCCCTGAAGAATGGAGCATCCTCTGGGAACTCTTGAGGGAATATGGCTGCTGGGTGGTTGAGCAGGCTGCATATAATAGATCCTTTTTAGCATTTTCATGTTCTTTAGCATTTAGACAGATTCCTCTATATCTATAGAATGCCAGGGAAGTCCTGACATTTCAATCTTACTGGCTATAGCCTACTGTCGAGACTGGCCAACCTAGTTGACCCTTAATGCCTCTTCCCAAGTGCTCAAACCATGACGTTAAATCCCAGTTTCCAGTTGCGCACCCATTTCAGAAGATTTTAGCTTATCAAGCCTTAGGTTATGTTCTCCTTTGTCTAACAACCTTAGAATCTAGTTAAATACATGTTCCCCAGACTCCTGTTGGTGTAAGCTAATGAAGTCCTGAAATTGTTTTGGCAAATAGTCTATTTCCTCCAGGCCCAGGTCTTGTACTTTACAATCGGAACTATGCTGCCATTTAACCCTCCTTGAGGATCTGGAAGCAGTGAGCATAATGGATGTGGATCCTGGAGAAAATCAAATTTTCTTGGCGTGGTCCTTGAAAGGTTTTAATTCAACCTTCGGGAAATGGGGTTGCAGGATACTCCGGGAGGTTTAGGAGGATTTGAGCATTCAAGGTCTCAGTCTCATCTGTGTCTGCACAAATGTCTCTATCCCATATCTTAGGGTCTCACTTCTTTCCCATCAGTACCCTCAGATTACTGTAAGAGACTTAAACTGAAGTGTTTGTGTATTTAATTGGGTTTGCAACTCTGCAACATTAAAATCATTGTCTAGGCTTTATCCTCATCCATATGGTCCAGAGACTACAGGAGGAGGAGTCTTTAGGACAATTCCCAATTTTCCACCTGGCTCTGAGTTGGATATTCAAGGCTCTTTTCCCTGTTAACTCTCTTTGGAGCCATCAGAAGCAGCCAGATGACTCTACGGTCTTTATAATAACTATTGTCACCATGGTGACTAAGTACCACAGTCACTTTGTTTCTATTGCCCACCACCTGAACTTCATTCCTTGTAACCACTAATGATAAATTGTCACTGTGATGCCACTGAATGCCATGCATTACCAGTATCCCATTTTCTCTTGGGCAGGAGGTTAGCTGTGTGCTTCTTAAATATGAGAGCAATAGAATATTAGAATCCCATTTTAGGGGACTGTTTTCTTGGGCCCTTTCTGATAGCTATTCTTACCTCAGTCTAGAGCCTGGAAGCCAACACATAGTACACTCAAATAATGTAACTGAGGTGGATTTAATAAAGGGGCTATTTATAAAAATGAAGATAGTGCTGGCAGATTGAATAACAGACTTCAGTTCTTCAACCCTACCTTTATCCATATCCTTACATGTTCTTGTTATGGGTGGAGTGTACTTCCTTGTCTCACTTCTTTGGGCTTAGTCCTATGACTTTTTGGCCAATGGCATGTGGGTAGAAGTGAGACCACACCAGTTCCAAGCTTAGGCCTTCAGAGTAATCACATGTTTTTGTTTGCTCTTTTGAGGCTCTGCCACGACCATGAAAGAAACATACCTACTGGTCCAAAGAGGGTGAGAGGCATGTGGAACAGAGTTTCTCCTTCTACGCCATAGACCTCCAGTGAGACGCATAGCTGCTCTAGCTACCAAAGCATGAAGTAAAGATGCCCAACTGAGCCCAGCCTACGTCACCCAAGTTCTAGCTGACCTGCAGATCTATCAGAACAAATGGTTGCTTTCAGACATTGGACTTTGGAGTGGTGGAAATGCAGCACTGGTGTAGCAATAGCTAGCGGATACATGAGAATAAATAAAAACAGTAAGAGATGGGGCAGACCCCCAGAGATGCTGATGGTAGGCTTAAAGGATCAAGGGGAGGAAGAAGTTACTAGAACCTAATGAGAGTAGCTGAAGGGGAAAATGTTTGACGAGAGCTGTGGCCTTTGATAGAGGGATGTAGACAATCCATAGAAGCCAAGCAAGGGGCATAAATTTTATCCCTTCACTTTCCTCCTGTCTTCTGACCTCCTGCTGGTGTCTCTTGTTACCAAAACTAGAAGGGAAGGGAGCCCACTGGTGCAGGCCATTAAAAATTTTTTCTTAGTGCATAAAGCAGGATGAAGTCCTGGAAGGGACAATGGAAAATATCCAACATACTTTGTATGCCTGAAAATGTCTTTGTTTACCCTCATACTTGTATGATAGTTTGGTGGGTGGAGTATAGAATTCTAGGTTTGAAATGATCTCTTCTAGAAGTGTGAAGAAATTTCCAATGTAGTGTAGCTATTGAGAGGTTTGAAATTCTTCTGATCTCTTATCCTATAAGTGTGACCTGTTGCTTCTCTCTCTCTTGAAATGAGCAGAATCCTCTTGTTGTCCCAAATATTTGCAAATTGTCTCCATGTGCCTTGCAGTGGATTTACTTTCAGTCATTGTTCTAGACACTTATAGGGTCCTTTCAATCTGGAAACCTATGTCCTTCAGTTCTGGAAGTGTTTCTAGAATTATTTCATTGATAATTTGCCCTATTCTGTTTTCTTGCTCTCTCTAAATTTCTAATTTTCTCTCTCCTATTTTCCATCTTTTTCTTTTTACTCTCCTTTCTGGGAGATCTCCTCAACTTTTCCCTTCAATTCTACTGAGGTTTATTTTAATAACATTTTAAAATTGAGATATGCCTCATATAACATACAACTTTAAAGTGTACACTTCAGTGGTTTTGTCTATTCACTGTGTTGTGCAACCATCATCTCTATTAAATTCCAAAACATTTCTAACATCCCCATAAGAAGCTCTGTACCTATTAGCATTTAATCCCAATTCCCTCCACTCCCATCCCTAGAAAGCACTAATCTATTTTCTGTCTCTATGGATTCACATATTCTGGACATTTCATAAAAATGGAATTATACAATATGTGGACTTTTGTGTCTGGCTTCTTTCACTTGGCATAGTGTTTTGTTTTTAATTAATTAATTTATTTATTTTTGGCTGCGTTGGGTCTTCGTTGCTGCATGTGTGCTTTCTCTAGTTGTGGCGAGCAGGGGCTGCTCTTCATTGTGGTGCGCGGGCTTCTCATTGCCGTGGCTTCTCTTGTTGTGGAGCACAGGCTCTAGGAGCACGGGCTTCAGTAGTTGTGGCACGTGGGCTCAGCAGTTGTGGCTCACAGGCTTAGTTGCTTTGCGGCATGTGGGATCTTCCCGGACCAGGGATCGAACCCGTGTCCCCTGCATTGGCAGGCGGAGTCTTAACCACTGCACCAGCAGGGAAGTTCTGGCATAGTGTTTTAAAGGTTCATCATGTTCTAGCATTTAACAATATTTCATTCCTTTTTACGGCAGAATAATATTCTGTTGTACACTTGTCCCTCGCCGTCTGTGGGGGATTGGTTCCAGAGGTCCCTGTGTATACCAAAATCCACAAATGTTCAAGTCCCTTATATAAAATGGTGTAGAATACAGTCGACCCTCCATATCTGAAGATGCAAACCCCACAAATACGAAGGGCTGACTGTGTATTTATTGAAAAAGAATCCAGGTGTAAGTGAACCCCTACAATTCAGTCCTCTGGTGTTCAAAGGTCAACTGTATAGATATACCACATCTTTTTTACCCATTCATCAGTTGATGAACATTTGGGTTATTTCCACATTTTGGCCATTATGAATAATGCTGCTATGAACATTCATGTACCAACTTTGTGTAAACATATGTTTTCAATTCTCTTGGGTGTACACCTAGAAGTGGAATCGCTGGGTCATATGGCAATTCTATGTTTAACTTTTTGAGGAACTGCCAAACTCCATTGAGTTTTAAAATTCTGCCACCAATTTTGACATTTCTCAGAGCTCTTCTTTTCATTTCCCGAGTGTTTATCCTTTTAAAAAATTGAATGTAATATCTCTCTGAGGATATCAATGAAATTTTTAAAAAAGATTTCTTCTTTCTGTATAGTCTGTCTCATGAAGCTAATTTAATTTACTTTTAAAAAATCTCTGTTGGGCTTTCCTGGTGGCTCAGTGGTTAAGAATCCGCCTGCCAATGTGGGGGACACGGGTTTGAGCCCTGGTCCAGGAAGATCCCTCATGCTTTGAGCAACTGAGCCTGTGTGCCACAACTACTGAAGCCCGTGTGCCTAGAGCCCGTGCTCCACAACAAGAGAAGCCACTGCAATGAGAAGCCTGCGCACCACAACAAAGAGTGGCCCCTGATCACTGCAACTAGGGAAAGCCGTGCACAGCAACAAAGAAACAAAGCAGCCAAAAATAAATAAATAAAATAAATAAATTTATTTTTTTAAAAAAGCTGATAAAAATCTCTGTTTTCATGCAAACATTCATGACACTAAATAAATATCCAGTGTTTTAGATAGCTTCCTTTTGCCCTTGCAATTCCATTCCTCACCTGGCTCAGTGCTCCCAGAGGATGATGTGTATGGTCTCCATCATAGGCTTCCTAGCCCTCTGGCTTCCACTTGGGTTCTACCGTTTGGCTAGAGATGAGAGATAGAACAAAGTCTGGGTGTTTATTCTCCCAGCAACCTCTCTGTGAATGTGACCTGATTTGGAAATAGGGTCTTAGCAGATGTAATCAAGTTAAGATGAGGTCATACTGGATGAGGGTGGACCCTTATCTAATGACTGGTGTCCTTATAAGAAGAGGGAGGTTTGGACACAGACACAGGGAAAAGGCCATGTGATGATGCAGTAATGTGTCTACAAGCCAAAGAATGCCAGGGATTGCCAGCAACCACCAGAAGGAGAGCCATATGGAACAAATTCTCCCTCAGAGCCTCCAGAAGGAACCAACCCTGCCAACACCTTGATTTTGGACTTCTAGCCTCCAGAGCTGTGAGAGAATAAATTTCTGTTGTTTTAAACTAAAAAAAAAAAAATCTCTGTTTTCTATGTTAAAGGCTTTGCCCAAATGTTTATGTCTCAAAATCCTTGACCTATCAAGAGCGATTTTATTCAAGAATAAAGAACCAGAAAACTGATTGGATCACGCTCACTCTCATGTGGGTAGTCTTGTTGACTTTGAGTTTCAAAGTGAGTTGATGGGCTGTTTGTTGAGAACCCCTAATGTCAGTTATTTAGGTCAGATTCTTCAGAGAAGGGCCTTCCAATCTCTCATCTGGAAGGTTAGGATCCTTCTACCTGTGCTCTGGGAGATGAATGGGAAAGAGGGCTGGATGTCTCTGGACTCACGATTCAGTGGCACATGGTCATGTCACATTCTTCTTTGGGCACGGTGGTTCTGTCCTCAAGTGGGCCTGTATCTCTCAGTCTAGGGGCTATTCTATTCTCTCTGGAATGTAAACCTCCAGATTTCTGCTAGGGTGTGGGGCACAGATTCCCAGTGGCATGGACTGGGAAAAGAAATCTAAGGACCTAACTGCTGTTCAAGCAGCTTTTACCCCATTTTCTTTTATGTCGCCTCCCCCTTTTCACTAACTGGTACTGCCTATTCCTGCCAATGCTACAGTGCAAATTGTGTTGATTCTCAGCCTTCCTCGCATGGGCTTGGGATTTGGCTTTCTCTGTTCAGCTGAATCTAGTTTCCAGCTTCCAAAACTTGTTGATTTTACCTCATTTCGTGTTTGCATGTTAAAAAAAATCCATTTGCTGTTGTTTTCATGGGGTTTCTGGAGGATACAGAATTAGATGCCTGTGTTCAGCCTTCCCTCTTCAGCCAGCAGTCTGCACTCCACCCTTCTAAGTGAAAAAAAATCTGATATTTTGATTCCCATCTGAATTAGACACCATGTAATCAGACAACAAAACCCTCTATAGTTATCTTAATAGATAGAGTATAACATAAAGAATTGTTAATCAGGTGTAAAAATTGTTAACACAGTGACTGAAAAAGCTAACAGAGGAATCTCAGCTGTTATGGAGATGGAAATTGCAGGAAGCAGCTACCACCCCTAGGCCTGGAGGAACAAAGAGAAGAAATTGGAGTTATTAGAACTTAGAAACATAGTGAAAGGGCCTCACACAGCTGTAACCCCGACCTCTGAAGAGCAGCACCGCTTGCCTGGGGCTGGTGTCTCCAAGCGTGGCTGAGGCCGGCTGTGGCTGCTGGAAAGCTGGACTCAGCTGCTTTTGGACTGGACACTGCTCTGGGGTGAGGAAGACACAATGTGACACCGACAGGCAGAGGAAGCCAACAGGAAGTGGAGAGAAATGCGCACATACCATCCTCCTCCTCCAGCCTGGAAGTGTCTCCCTAATGGCCTATGGTCAATGCCTAAAGGAGGTCCAGCTTGCAAAGGAGAGGTGTGGTGTGCGGTGCCCAATCCCAGCATCACGAAGCCAACCGGAAGGCTGGCTTGAAGCTGAGGGACCTTAGCTTAGTAACTAGTATGATCTATTCTTTCAGGTACTTGGGTATGTATGCATCCCACTAAGCCTACCTGAGCGTGCCTAAAATGACAAAATCCACTCTGTGCTTCCACCTTCTCACAAAAGCATTCTCTCTTTCACTAAATGAGGAGACACGAAGTCCAAATAGCAATTGTATGCATATGTGGTAGATGGTCTCACTATCTATTCCTGAGCTGAATTAATTACTGATCGAATTCAGTCATAGTCCCATTCAAATATTCTGTTTCTAAACACTATCTTTTTTTTTTTTTGGCATATAGTTGCTTTACAATGTTGTGTTAGTTTCAACTGTACTGCAAAGTGAATCAGCTATATGTATACATATACCCTCTTTTTTTGGATTTCCTTCCCAGTTAGGTCACCACAGCGCATTGAGTAGAGTTCCCTGTGCTATACAGTAGGTTCTCATTAGTTATCTATTTTATACATAGTATCAATAGTGTATGTATGTCAAACCCAATCTCCCAATTCATCCCACCACCACCCCTTTCCCCCTTGGTATCCATACATTTGTTCTCTATGTCGGTGTCTCTATTTCTGCTTTGTAAATAAGATCGTCTATACCATTTTTTTCAGATTCCACATATGTGCATTAATGTACAATATTTGTTTTTCTCTTTTCGACTTACCTCACTCTGTATAAACAAGACAAAAAGACAACCCACAGAACGGGAGAATATATTTGCAGATGAAGCAACGGAAAAAGGATTAATCTCCAAAATATACAAAGAGCTCATGCAGCTCAATACCAAAAAAACAAACAACCCAATCAAAAACTGGGCAGAAGATCTAAATAGACATTTCTCCAAAGAAGACATACAGATGGCCAACAAACACATAAAAAGATGCTCAACATCACTAATTATTAGAGAAATGCAAATCAAAACTACAATGAGGTATCACCCCACATCGGTCAGAATAAACATCATCAAAAAATAAACACTATCTGGGCTTCCCTGGTGGTGCAGTGGTTGAGAGTCCGCCTGCCGATGCAGGGGACACGGGTTCGTGCCCTGGTCCGGGAAGATCCCACATGCCGCCGAACGGCTGGGCCCGTGAGCCATGGCCGCTGAGCCTGTGCGTCCGGAGTCTGTGCTCTGCAACGGGAGAGGCCACAACAGTGAGAGCCCTGCGTACCGAAAAAAATAAAATATAAAAAAAATAAACACTATCTTTTGATCCCAGTTTTCCTCCTTACTTTCCCTCAGTTGGTTCAGAATTTGGGGTGGGAAGAGAGAGGTATTATATACTGATCTTCTTAAACACTAATAGGTATGCTTATTGTCAACAAATCTATCAGGTACTGTGGCAATTTACATGCATTCCCAAGAGCAGTATAAGCGAGTTCCGGCTGTTCCACATCATCCGCTTAGTACTGTCAGACTTAAATTTTGCCAATTTATGAATGAGAAATTGTATCTCATTATTGTTTAATTTACATTTTCCTTACTGGGGAGGCTGAACATGTTTTTGCTATTTGCTTATTGGACTTGGGTTTCCTCTTCTGCTCTTATTTTTTGTCTATTTGTCTAATTTTTTCCTCTTAATGATTTGCAGGAATTCATAAAACTTTTTTGGTAAAACATATTTGAAACACACAAATAAGAATAGAGGATAATATTTAAAAATTCATGTTTCCATCACCCAGCTTCATTAAATTGTCTCATTTGTTTTCATTCATTGCCTTATTTGCTTCAGATTAAAAAAAAAAAAAGAAACAGAGAAACATCCACAATGGGCACTCTGTATCCATGGGGGAGTCCTGTAACCAACCCCCCATGGATCCCGAGGGACAACAGTATACACTTGAGATCCTTTTGGTTCCCTTCTCCAATCCTACTCCCCTCCATTGCTCCCACAGTAATCACTATCATGAATTTAGTGTTTACCATTCTCATACCTAGTTTTTATACTGAGTAGGAGTTATATTCTGGATACTAATCTTTGTTAATTTTATGCATTCTGAACTACAAATATCTCCTCTCGTTCTGTGCTGTGTTTTTCACTTTGCTTATGTGTTTTTTGATATTTGAAAGTTTAAAATTTTAATGTGATCATGTTTATCAGATGTTTCCTTTATGGTTTGTGCTTTTTGTGTTATGTTTTAAAAATTCTTTCTCCATCTTTCCTGTATTCTTTTTGTGGATGTATGTTTTATCTCCTTGATGAATGTCTATGGTCCCTTGAGGAAAGAAAGACTCATGATTTATGTACTTCTTTCATCCTCTACGTTGTTAATTCCAGTAACTCTCAACTGGTAGGTCAGAAACACCTGATTGGTGGACAGTATCTTGTCTTTCTCTGCAGATCAGGCTGTAGCTGCTGCCCTCTTTAGTCACTATCTTGGGTCCTTTCCTTTCTTTTCCTTTTTTTTTTCATATCTACATTTCTCATTCTCATTCTTTTACACAGGACTCACAAGTTTAGAAAAATATCAGTTTTAGCTGAAAACTATTAAAAATAAAGGGGATTAATTGGCTCATACAAGTGGAAAGTCCTCGGACTTCAGCTTTGATTCAGCAGGTCCTTGACATGATCACTAAAGGAACAGATACGATGTCTTTCCTTTTGCCCTACTTCCTACCGGGTCAGCTTTATTCTAAAGCTTGTTCTCCCTCGCAGGCACATGACATTTTTATGCCTAATTTTGGAGGTGGGGATCTGTCCTGAGCGTTGAGGATGGTAAGACGCATCCCTGGGCTCCACCCATTCCATACGAATAGCATTCCTCCTCCCCACACTGAGTTGTGACAAGCAAATGGCTCCAGGCATTGTCAGATGTCTCCTGGGGGTGAAATCACCCCTGGTTGAGAGCTTCTACCCTAATTAGATAAGCTTAAATCGCATGTCTGGTCTTGGAATAATGAGAGCCGGCTGAGGGATGAAGGTGCTAATTGGCTTAAGCCGACCTGGATTTATTTCTAGAGCTGGCTCAACTTTCGGTCTGTGTTGATGAAGGGCAGAAACTAAAGGGAAAATCTAGGTACTAGTAGAAAGGGGGACGGTGGAAGTGATACTGGATTGTCAAAAAATGGCCACCCCCAGAAAAATCTGATATGAAGCCCAAAGTGATAGCTAAGTGACCCTTGCGACTCTTTCCCATTTTAATATTCGATAGTCAATCAAAGCTAAGCTCTCACCGTTAGCTCTTCCATTATTATAGAAAGAGAGGGAAGGAGGAAGGGAGGGAGAGAGTGAGAGAGAGAGATCTGATGGTTTTTTTCATAAGAGCACTAATTTCATCATAAGGAAACCCCCCCATTTCCTCATCTAAACATAATTATCTCCCAAAGGCCCCAAATAAATCACATGGGGGGTTAGGGCCTCAACATATGAATTTTGGAGGGGATGCAGTTCAGTACATAGTATTACTATTTGGAATTTTGGTAATTAGAATTCATTTAGAGAATAAATAGAAATGTATATTCGTCTGTTATAGATTAGCCCCTGATCAGCAGGTATGCCCATCATTGAATTCTTATGCAGGTGACATTAGATGAAGAAAAGAGTTTTTAGTGACTTCTCTGGTAGTCCAGTGGTTAAGACTTTGCCTTCCAATGCAGCAGACAAAGGTTCAATCCCTGATGGGAGACCTAAGATCCCACATGCCTCGTGGCCAAAAAACCAAAACAGAAAACAGAAGCAATATTGTAGCAAATTCAGCAAAGACTTTATAAATGGTCCACATCAAAAAAAAAAAAATCTTTAAAAACGATTAGTGTTAAATTTTTTTTTAAATAGAAAAAAAAAAGACTTTTTAAATGTGCAGATACCTCAGAGATTTTCACCTTACCTATCATAGATTGGGTCCCCTGGGAATGGTTTTTTGGACCAACAGTTTAGAGAGTTTGAGTAGAAGTGATTGATAGGAGAGTATATTCAGGATCAACACCTGTAGGGATGGTAGGGAAGCAGGACTGGATAGGGGACCAAGCTGAAATGTGATAAAGTTGCAACACAGCCTCAGCCAGTACTATGGCTGGCTGAGAGCTGGGCTGGCCCTTCAGGGTTGCCTCAGTTTGAGGCAAAGGGCCCAGCCCTTGTACCACTGCAGTGGCTAGTCATTAGATGCAAGCTGCCTCTAGGGAGGGTGCAGTCTAGGCTGAAGCAGCTCCCAAACGCTGAAGGCAATTCCTAGAAAGGAAGTAGCCTTCAGTCCTGAAAAAGTGGGGTGGGGTAGAGGCGGGTCTGGGCAGCACACCATAGGCTTACGTTAGCCAAGCAATCTGAAAGCAAGTGACTCTAAACTCATCGTCAGGATTGCACTGTAGTGATCATGTTTCTCTACCAATCGCATGTTAGGTCTCCAGCCAAGCATGCTTTCTATTGTTTCAAAAACAGATTTTTCTGATAGCTTCCAACATCGGTTTAATGCCTGGTTTATCAAACTGAGCCCTACTTCATAGTAATATAATTTCACTGGAATAAAATGCCTTGGTTCTTGGTCAGAAGCCTCTGAGACAGGTGTCTTCAGGGAGAGAATGATGGCCAGTGTTCACACCTTCTCCATTATATCTGACCCCCTTGGGGTAGTGTGTTTATATAGTTCCTCTGGTGATTTCTTGGTCTTGGAGTGTTGACCATCCTCTGCCACGGTGTTTGATAATGAGTGTGGTGGCTCTTCAGATTTTAGTCACAGTGACATCATCACCTGGCAGGGGTTTGCCTTTTTGCTCTACACACAGAGACTGGTTACTCCCAAGCACATTTCATTCACGAAAATAATTTCACATTGTGAAATATTGTATTCTGCATGTTCAGTCTCTTCTGAGAGCCTCACAGGCATAAATAACTGTCAATCCCAGTAGCTCTATTTGTCTAAAGCACTTCAGATTGGAAATGAGTTTATTAACATCATAAATTGACACAAAATGGGTTGTCATTATACGCTCCTGAGAGATAGATGGGAGAGGGAAAAGAGGACTAAAAATGAAGAGCCAAAGTGCTAGTCCTATGTTTGTAACCTGCACTTTAGAAATATCCTCAGGCCAAGAGAGCTGCTTATGGGAAATTAGTACCTGGCTCCTGTATAGTCTCCCCTCCTTCCCATGAAATAAGATCATGGGAAGAATTTCATAGGAGAAAACTCGCAGTTGAAGAAAATATGGTACCTGCTGAAATGTTTTCAAATGTTAGGAAACTCAAACTCAAGTTGTTTTGAGGTATAGAGAGGAAGTACTAGGTTAATTTTGTTGAGAAATTAGGGAAGTCAGTGTTTTGTTTGCTTTAGAACAACAACAAAAGTGAATGATATTATTAAGTATGGAAAATTATTAAACCTTGAAAGAAATGTTTGCTTAATTAGCAAATTTTGACATTGACCCATGTTCTAAAATATTTTTTTAAATGCAGTTCTTTAAGATGAAGATTATTTTAAAATAAACTGTTACGGGGACTTCCTTGATGGTCCAGTGGTTAAGATTCTGTGCTTCCACCACAGGGGTCATGGGTTCGATCCCTGGTCGGGGAACTAAGATCTGACCTGCTGCATGGCAGGGCCAAAAAAAAAAAAAAAAATTTAAAAAAATTTAAAAAAAATAGTGTTCTGGACTAGAATAAATGTATGAAAAGGTAAACATATTTTGTTAAAGAAAATCTACTCTGATTTAAAAAAGAAGTGAATGATATGTGTTTAGAAGTGGAATGACAGCAACAATCAGATACTTATCTGGGCCTCATCTCTCACGCACAGAGACACGGATCGAGCTCCATACACAGTGCAACAGAGAGCATGTCCCTCCAGATTATACTGGACTTATATTTATTAAAGAAGACTGATTGATGATCTTGATAGAAGGTTGCTATCCTCTAGGTACAGTGTTCATATGAACGTTTTATGAAAAATTCATGTTCACGAACTCTCACACGTGGCTGCTCACAGAGCAACATTTTGCATGTATTTAAAAAACGGTTTCCATGTTTTCTCTTTCACACGATTTTCATATTCTCCTAGACTCCAAAGCTCTTTCTTTTGGGAGATTCCCCTGTTTGCATTGCACAGCTCCAAGGAACACCGTTCACATTGCAATTTCTATGGCAGGCGACTTAAATCTCTACATGCCTGTGTTTGTTAACCCCTCCTTCACTGTTTTAAATATTTCCTTTTTTCTCGATGCTTCCCTAGCCTTTGGTTTTGACAAAAAAATTAATAAATGGTGCAGTGTAGTGAGAAGCCATGTGGATTAAAGTACTGTGATGGGTATTTGTTGTTTGCTGCCCAGCATCCATTATCCCTTCCTCCTGACATTACTCTGTTTCCTACAAGGAACTTCAAATTGCCTTGACTTTTACCCAGGTGACCCCTTACTCCAGGGATGGGACCTGACAGTGATTGGTGTACTCCAATTAGCATATTCTTTTCCCCAGACCTCAATGATCCATTCAGGGATGGATGTATAACCCAATCAAAGATAATTTGACAGAAGGGATATTTGTTAGGACTTCTCCCACTTCTGTTTAAGCCACCAGAAATAATTCGCCCTTTCTGGCTGCATGTTAAAAAGGCTGTGAACAAAGTAGCAAATCCCTATCCTCCAAGAGCATATGTTCCAGCAGCAGGAAACAGGCAGTAAACAGGTTGGATGGAATGGTCTTCAGAAACAAGGAGAAAAATTAAAAAGATAAGGAAAAGTGGTTAGAGGGGTAATGGGAGTCAAGATCTGCATAGAACTCTGTAGACCATTATCAAGACTTTAGCTTCCACTCGGAGTGAGATGAGAAACCACTGGGGGGTTTAGGAAGAGCAGTCACATGATATGACGTAAACTATAACAGGACATTCTGGCCTCTGTGTTGAAAGGGGAAAAGAATGGAGGCGGGGAGATCAGTTATGACAGCTACGAGGCTGTAGTTTATTGAAATATTGGTTCCAATTCTTCACTCCTCAATAGAATTAAATCTAGAGAGAGAGGGAAGCATATCTATAAAGAAATTGTGAGTGCAGCTTTTGACACATGGAACTGACTAGAGTCAAACACACAGAAAAGTTTCTTGGAAAAGTTTGTTGGCAAAGCATTGCCAACAACTAAAAGAGAATGAGGGTGTGCAAGATGTAAACATCTTTGTACTCTCAGTTTTCTACAGACAGGAATCAGGTTGAGACATATCCACCCAAAAGGGTAATTTTCCAATGCCCTTTCCAAGGAAAGATGTATGGAAGATGATGGAAAAAGAATGATTGCCTAGATTGTAGAAATAAGAGCTATGGAGACTAGACTGGACAGTCATTCTTAGGGAGCAGAACCAGCGCTTAATCATGAAACATTATCTCCCCTCCCCAAATAGAGGAACCTGAGGACCTTTGCTCAGTGGGATTTTATAATTGATTTGGACCAGTGACTGTTATTTGCTTCCATTATTCTCCTTTAAAAATGAGAGTACTTTTTAGTGGTTATGTTATCCCTGTCCATTATTTGTGGTATGTTGGGCGTATGAGAAGACACTTGCTTTTTTTTCTTTTTTTGGCCATGCCACACAGCTTGTAGGATCTTAGTTTCCTGACCAGGGATCGAACCCATGCCCTCGGCAGTGAAACCACTGGACTGCCAGAGAATTCCCAAGACACTTGCTCTTTTAATTCATAGGTCTCTACATCAAGAAGAGCCGTATCAGGACCTGATGTAGATCCTGGACTTCAAGGATTTGATGGATCTTTTAGGGGCCGTGGGATAGGAATGAATGTATTTTGCATGTCAAAAGGATGTGAATATTTATAACCAAGAGTGCAGACTGTGGTAGATTGAGTTATTGGTTCCTCACAACTCTTCACTACCTCTTCATATGTACTATGCATACACGAGGCCTTTGCCACGGTTGCATGGTAAGCAGTGTATTTCCTCACCTCTTGACTTTGGGCTCGGTCACATGACTTTGTTTGGTCAATGGGATGTTAGTGGAAGTGTTAGGAGCAAAAGCTTGAAATATTCTCCTATGTTGGCTTTTCCTGCTGTGACCACCATGAAAAGAGCACGCCCCGGGTAGCATTTTCAGCGTGGGCTCTGAATAGGACACATGAAGCAAAGGGACTGCAATTGACTCTTGGGCTCACAGCTTGAAGCAGACCTTCCCCAACTAACCCACAGACCCTTAGCTTAGAGCAGACCTGAATCTACTCTCAAGCTTGAAGTTGAGCGCAGCTCAGCTAAAGTCTACATGGATCTACAGGTCCATGAGAAAAAATAATTGTTTTAAATCATTGAATTTGGAATGGGTTGTGCAGCATTAGTGTGGCAATGACCAATATAGAGGTAATTGCAGTAATTCATGAGAGAGATGATGGAAACTAGGACCAGGGTGATAACAATAGAAGCGGTCAGATTCTGGGTATATTTTAGCGACAGAGTCCACAGGTTTTGCTAATAGATTGTAAACGGGATGTGAGAGAAAGAGACGAGTTGGGGATGAATTCTAGGTTTTTGGCTTGAGCAAGCAGAAGACTGGAATAGCCATTTTTCAGAGATGGGAAAAACTGAGAGAATGAAGATTTGAGGGGTATTATCAGGAGCACAAACATGCTACTGGACATGTTGTTTGAGTTGCATATAAACATCCAAATAGGGATGTGCAGTAGGCAGTTGATTATACAAGTTTGGAGCTGGAGTGGAGAAAGGTCCAATATATGCAGGTACACATCTGGGAGTGATCAGTATGTAGGTAGCTTTTAAAGCTGAGACTGGATGAGATTCACAGGTAAGTATGATCACTTGAAAAGGGGTCCAAGGACTGAGCCTCAGGGCATTTTAGTATTTGGTGGTTGAGGAGTTGAAGAATTAGCAGCAAAGGAGATTGAGAAGGAGCAGCCAGAGAGATAAGAGGAAAATCAGGCACATGCAAATAAAGTATTAATTCATATGTATGGTCCTAACACACCACAAACATTCTTCTTCTACCTTCTCCTCTTTCTTTTCCTCCTTCACCAAAAATATCACCATCCCTAGATTTGTGTGTGTGTCTGTGTGTTTGTGTGTGTGTGTGTATACTGACTATATGGAAGGCACAGTTTTAATCACTTCACGTGTATATTAGAATTATTGAAAAAGTTAACTGGTATCTTTTTTTGCCCCACTATATATTCACTGGGAAAGAAACTTTTTCTCTTCTGGTCTTCTCTCCAGGACAGGGAAGTCAAGTCTTTGCCTAATTTGGAGTTCCCTTGATAATCTCCCAAGCAGCATGACTTTGTTTGGGGTGGAAAGGGGTTGGATTGGAATAGGTGCTTTGAATGGAATGAGGGAATGAACAGCTGGAATCCTGGAAGCCAGTTGATTTTTTTCTCTCTAAGCCTGGGAGAAGGGGGTTAAGGATGGGTGGAAGGGGTCCATTGGGTATTAGAGACTTGTGTTTAGCTAGCACATAGCTCTCTATTGGCAGTAAGACCTTGGAAGAGGGATGGCTGCCTGGAGGTGAGTGGAGATCAGAGGATGAATGTCACAACCTGGAAATCATTGGTATAAGTCGTCTGTTTTTGGGTGAAGAAGATCACTTGGGTGAACTTCTGTTGTACAGCCTAATAAAGGCTCTGATAGGAAAGGGCAATCGGGTAACTCAAATGGGGTACCTTTCTGCTTTGCAAGAAGAGAATGTCTGAGCTTAAGACAAGGATCTCAGTGTGTGCAGTTGATGTGCATAACATATGGCTGTTTTTAGAAGCTCTTCAAGTCTGAGCCACCCAAGCATGTTATTGAGCTTTGGGGAATAATGGCTGTGTGACTGTGAACTAAGAGAGGTGTCACCCTAGAACCAAAGCCTGGGACATCCATTGTGGTGCAGACAGGAATATAAACCAGCCAGGACATTACCTCAGTCTGTTGCTCGTAGATGGCAACAACATTAATTAAATGTTAAGACTCCACTTTCTCTCCATTTTGTTTTGGGAAGGGAACTGCATCTTTTGGTCTAAGACATGAACCCTGCAGTTTCTTGGATATTCTAGGGTGGGGAAGCCTCAAAAAGGGAAAACTGAACTTTCTAAAAATAAGGCACTGGCAGCTTGAATGGTTCACTGAAAAAAAAAAAAAAAAGACATAGGCTCCTGAGTTTGTGAAATAGGTATTATCATTTACACATTAAAGAAACTTGGGAAGTTTTAGCTAAAGAAGAGAGCATTTATGATGTTATGATAACTTTTGTTTTTTGCAAATGTTATGCATTAGTCTTATTCTGTGTGGTTCTGGAGAGCAAGACAATAAAAAAAAGAAAACTGTCAGCTGCATGAGTGTAAGAGCAGATATTTACTACTAAATCCCAGCACATGAATTGTGCGCAATACATTTTTTTCAATAAAAGATTGCATACATGACAAATGAAAACCAATGGGTGAAACTTACAGGGAGACAGATTTTTGACTCAACTTATCTTCTAATAATTTGAGTTATTCAAAAACTAAATGGACTATCCTTGAAAAGCAGTGGAATTCTCTACTACTGGGAGTGAAAGAGGAGCCAAAGGACTATTTTTCAGGGATGTGATAGAGAGGAGTTATTCATGAGATAATGGTTAAATCACACAGCCTCTGAGATCTCTGAAAACTCAGATACTCCAGTTTTGTAATTCTAAATCCAAGGGTCTCTAGACGTAGACTTGGGAGAAGTATAAATAAGACTCATGATCTCAGAGAAGTCTTCAAGAGGCATGTGTTCAATGGCACGTTTATTAAACAAATGCTCACGACAGGTTTTCACAACAGCAACAAATGATATTTCACTACATCAAATCTCACTTATTAAGAAAAAAAAGACAGTCACAACAAGGTTGATGGATTTGGATTTTTTCGTGTTTTCTGGGGGTAAAGCCAGTCTCCTCACTCAATTTTCCTCTGTTTTTTCTTGAAGATCACTCGATTTCATTTTCTTTACCTCCTTTCTGGCTAAGTGTCCCCGGAAGGCTGCTTGGATTTTGAGAGCAGCATTTTCCTCCACGTCCCTGTCTTCTTCAGAAGATTCATTCTCAGAAAGGAGAAAAAGTAAGAGGGTTCTTAAGCATCTCGTATTTTGATGCTATAAAAATAAGTGCATAAACTTAATCAACTTAGGGATGTAACAATCGAGATGGGTTGATTCCTGAAGGAATTTTATATATCATCACGTTGTATATGTACCAAATAGTGAATGCCAAAATATCAGACATCTTGCTTTGTCACTCTTTGATATGTCTCTGCAATAAAGGATCGTTGCCAACTTCTTCCCCGCAAAACAGCAACTATCCAACAGCTTCCTATTTAACATTTTTGGGGGGAAATAAGTGACAATCCTTGAAGCAGGGTAAAAATGCCAAGAAGAATAGTAAATGTGCTGTTTCAAAATAATCATGATTACACAAAATGGATTATTTTTAATTTCTCAATGATTAGCTAATTAAAATCATACATTTAAAGTGAAATGCCAAAGCAGAATCCATTTAGTCCAATAAAATCAGTTTTAACATGGTTGGTTGAATTTTTGTACACAGCTTCCTTTTTAAAAAGAATTTAGGTATAATTTACAGATAGTGAAATGCACAGATCTTAAGTGTACAGGTCAATAGATATATAGCTTTTAATATATTTTTTAAATTATGAAAGTGATACATATACATTTAAAAACTTAAATACCACTGGCAGTGAAAGCTTTCTCCATCTTCCCAAATCCTATACCTAAAAGGTAACCCATCATTATGCATTGAGTATATATATCCTTCTAAAATTTCTCTATATACAAATGTATTCATATGGGTATATATTTGCCTTTTTATTAAAAAAATGAGATCATGCTAATCACAATGTTCTGCAGCTACTTTTCCCATGTAACAATGTATCTTGGTTCCCTTTTTCCCTTTTTCTATGTTATTCAGTATATAATTCTGCCCATTCCTATTTTTTTAATGATACCATTGTAGTCCATTGTACTGATATACTTTGATTTATTTACTCATTCTCCTACTAATGGACCTTTGGGTTGTTCAAACCCCCCCTCCCCCCATGACAAAGAGGCAAATCTAGCTCTTAAACTTTAATATGCAAACAGATTGGTATAAAATCCTCTGAGATGATGCCCTAATGTGGGCAAATGAATTATGCTGAAGTTGGAAATCAATGGGCTCTCAATTCAAAGTCATAAAAACCTGTGTAAGGGCACCTATTAAAGATGTAAGGAAATGACACTACCTTCCTTCTTTCCTGACCTCCCACTGTATCTTATGCTAATGTTAGGCTGACTGAGTTGCACTGATATAATTCTGAGATGACTTATAAAGGTTATAAGGTAAACTTATGACCCACTGGGTAGGAAGTAAGGTATTCCTGGAGGGGGATTTCCCATTTTGGGTGTCAATTATTGGGTAACTAACTGGGACATTAATACATGAAAAGAAACTCAGAAGTTTGGCCTTCAACACTGTAGACTGTGAGTTCTTCTTTCTCACTAGGCTTGGTCCTCTTGAATCTGGACTATGAAGCATATAGGCAGTGACATGCTGGTAAATGTTTAACAACTGGCTCTCCAGAAAAAAAAATTGGTCCTGATTTGTAGTATTTATCATGATCTTAATACTCCCACTGTGGCTGATTTCAAGCTATCAAAGTGATATTATTGAACATGGGGTTGTGTACATATGTGCACGATTGTCTCTTAAGAGCTGGCTTTAGCACACCACTGAATAGAGGCATCTTTGATAGTGGACTGAGCCTAACCCATTGTTGTTTGGATGTAGGCTGTCAGGCAGGAAGTCATTTTTGTAGAGCGAAATGCATGGAAGATGAGTAGGACTCATTGTGTAAAGCCATTTTATTTGGCTGTACGCAATTCCCCATGAGCTTCCTTTTGTTATATCTGAACCTTTACCACTGTGTGGTGATGACAGCATCAATTAGTGAAAAGTTCCTGAAGTGGAAGGTGAATCCGAAGGATCAAGACTGAGGCTGTATACCCTGAGAAAACCATAATTCAAAAAGACACATGCACCCCCAATGTTAACTGCAGCCCTATTTACAATAGCCAGGACATGGAAGCAACCTAAATGTCCATCGACAGATGAATGGATAAAGAAGATGTGGTACATATACAATGGAATATTGCTCAGCCATAAAAAGGAACAAAATTGGGTCTTTTGTAGAGACATGGATGTACCTAGAGATTGTCATACAGACTGAAGTAAGACAGAAAGAGAAAAACCAATATTGTATATTAACACATATGTGTGGAATGAAGAAAAATGGTACAGATGAACCTATTTGCAAAGCAGAAATAGAGACACAGACGTGGAGAATGAATGTATGGACACCAGTGTGGGGAAGGGGTGGGATGAATTGGGAGATTGGGATTGACATATATACACCACTGTGTATAAAATAGATAACTAATGAGAACCTGCTGTATAGCACAGAGAACTCTACTCCGTGCTCTGTGGTGACCTAAATGGGATGGAAATCCAAAAAAGAGGGGATATATGTATACATATAGCTGATTCACTTCACTGTACAGCAGAAACTAACACAACATTGTAAAGCAACTATGCCTCAATAAAAAAATTTTTTAAAAAGACTGAGGCTGTGATTTTTGTCTGTTCTTCCCCTTGGGGAGATTTTCCCATCCATAATCTTCTTCTATAATCTTGGAAAATAAGATTTTATTTTTAAGGGGAAGAATGAGTTTTCCTTTATAAGAGGCATGGCTAAAACTCATCCACCAGTTAGTATATCACTGGTGCTAGTTATCTAAAAAGCAAAATTATGATTTTAGCAATATGGATAACAGACTGGATTCATATTTGGAGGATAATTTTAAATTGAGGGATGTCATTCTTTGTAGGAATCCAATAGTACATGGAAAATATAACTTACTAAGGCTATCACCTCTTTCATAGATGTCTGAGACTTTTCTTTTCCAGGCTCACATTTCTCCAGTGGTTCTGGCTCCTAGAGGGGAGAGGGCCAAACAGACAATGTTTCCAAAACAGTAAAGTCTTGGATCAAACTGCTTAAAGGTAATTAAATATTACTTTAAGTTATTGATAAGTGGTGGGAATTAAACACATATTTTTTAACAAGGAAAGTAGGTTGGGAAAAGGGATAAAAGAAAACTCTCAAGGGAATATGCATAAACAAATATTAAAGACTAAGGAATTGGTTTTAAAAAGTTTGATCTTTTGCTTTTGGAATGTGTATAATATTGTTTTATATTAAAAACAAACCATTGTCTTATACTAAAAGTTTATATGATGCTGTAATGAATCCTGAACAAGGAATAAAAAAGAGGTGCCAATAGTTTCTCAAACAGGAATGAAATAAATGCTATTGTATTCCATAGTATGAGGTCAAGTTGACTTTTTAATGATGTTTGTAGATTAAAAACTGAGTCAAAGAAGTAAGTTTTGCTGTAGGGAGGGATTTAAATAGAAAAAAGGGAAACCAGCTCCATCTATTTTGACATGGTTACTGAAATATTACTCCAGAATAGAAGCATGGTTAACTCACAACCTTATGGGAAGAGCTTCTTTAATTCATAAAACGTAAAAATAAGGACATATAAGCTAATCAAATAAAGCCTTTAGAATTCAAAAGAGAAGAAAAACCATTCTAAAATTGCTATGTGAATAAGATTTAAATTTTTTCAACATTATTCCTTTTATTTCAATAAAACATGAACACAGAGAATCTAGTTAAATGGAAATAAACAGAACACCCCCATATCTGGCAGGCACAGATGGATGGAACTTCACTTGAATTCATGGAATAAGTGACAGGGGGATTTCCTCAGGAAATCCCCCAAATCTACTGTGCAACACCATCAAAATTTGACCTTTGTTAACTCCTTTTAATTCTAATATCTGCTGCTGCTTCATGGCTAATGTATTATCATACTTGCCTAGAGTACTGCTTCTCAGACTTTAATGTACCTACAAGTTACTTTGTGGATCTTGTTAAAATTTAACCTCTGATTTGTAGACCTGGGGTAGAGTCGGAGATTGAATTTCCACCAAGTTGCCAGTTGGTGGCAATGACGCTGGACCACACACAGCCTTTCTCAACCGGTGTTCCTCATTGGGATCATAGAACACAGAATCCTTGAAGTGATTATTTTTCTCAATTTTCCAAAGGATGGTACATAAATAGAATCATTCTAGATACAAAGAAGAGACATTGATTCCTTACGTGCAATGGATGCCTTTGGCTTAGGGCTTAATTATTTTGAGATGTCTTGGTTGAGAAAGATTGGCTCTGAGAATGCTGCTAAAGAGAAGATGGATTTTTTCTCTGAACAGATTGGCTTAATAGAGAAGACTCTACACCATTATCATCTTTAATTCTAATCAGTCTTTTGTAAGACGTCAATGATAATGAACTAATTGGACAAACAGCGTTTTATTTTATGAAATATCATTCATTAATTCAACCAATATTTATTGTGTATCTGCTATTGATAAGCACTGTGATACTCAATAACATTGGAACAACAAATGAAAGTAATTATACTATCACTTTCAAGTACATACTTCCTGTTGATCATCTTTAAATTTAAGCTAAGTACTGTACACGATTCAGATACCTTAGAAAAGAATTTCTTGCCAGAAAGAACAGCACAATCAAAAAGGTTTCATAAGATATTTGTGATGCCTCTCACAATATTCATGATTTTGGGAGATCCCAATAATCTCTGTATTGGAGACAAGGAGAAGAATTAACCAAATCCAATAGCTTCACGGGACTATACCTTGAATGCATGGTTGTTATAGAAGCGGTCATCTACCTTAGTCCCCCATTCTGCTGGATCAAAGTTGGTTTCTAAATAACAAAAATATAATAATTTCAGACTTACTTTGAGTTCATTAAAGTAAATGTAGACTAGTAATGTAAAATGTTTTCTTTTTCAAATTATAGGTCCTTTACTGCCAGTCGAAAATTTTATTGACGTTGTACACAGCCTACTGCTGTAGATATAACCAGTGATTATTAAATATATGATGATGAATTAAACATTAGATGACCCCTCGAGGATATTTAGAAAGGCAGTTAAAAAACCTAATTGCTGCTTTCAGAGTTTACAGTAAAATGGGAGAGACAGAGAACAAATGTTAATACTTAAATATAAGTATAGAAATTTATCATTATATAATTATGGAAACTTATTATGTATTAGCAAACATGGGGGAAAATGTAAAAAAATAAATGTTAAACAGTAAGGAAGTTTGGAAAAGTGAAGGATGGGAGAAGTTTTTAAAAATTAGGTATATTATGCAGTCAGTTGACATAGAAGTATTTAAGCAGAATTTTTCTTTAACTTTTCATTATGAAGAATTTCAGACTTAGAAAGGAGAATAATAACAAATTTCCATGAGCACATTACTCAGATTCAACAATTATAATCTCATGATTGGTCTTATTTTATTTGTAACTTCACTCACTTTCCTCCCCTTTCTTCTGATTATTTTCAAGCCAATCCCAGGCATCCTACTATCTTATCTACAAATACTTGCTTCAGTATGCGTCTCTAAGATATAAAGCCACAATTCGATTATCACACCTAAAACTACTAACAATAATTCCTTAATATCATCAACTATCCAAATTTCTCCCATTGTCTAATATATTTTTGTTTATTTATTTTTTTACTGCTGATTTGTTCAAACCAGGACCCAAACAATGGGCACACACGGCCTTTTGTTATGTCTTTTAAATCTCTTATAATTGAAACCTCCCTACCTCCCACCCCACATTTTTTTCCTTGCAATTTATTTGTTGAGGAAATTGAGTCATTTTTCCTTTGGAGTTTTCCATAGTTTAGATATTTCTGATTTCATTCCCACTATGATTTTTTTTACCAAGTTCCTCTGCCTTTGAATTTCCTGTAGATTGCTAGTTAGATCTATAGGTCTTATCTGATTCAGGTTTGAGGTTTTTTTTTTCAAGAATACTTCATAAGTAGTGTGGTATAATTCTGCCAGGAGATATATAATATCTGGTTGTTTCTCTTTATACAATTTTTATGGGCCCATTGATGATGACTGCTTAGATCATTTCTTTAGGGTTGCAAAATGGCAATGTTCTAATTTGATCATTACTTCTTTATTTCTGGAGTACTCAATAAAAAATACTTTCCCTGTTTGGTTACCCTGAAATACAGTTCTTACATAAAAGGCAGGTTAAAGGTGTGATTCTTTTCCTTTATTTACCAGTTTTCAGATTAATCAGTTGGTTCCTTAGGATCCTCTCAATGAGATTTCTTGTTTTTTTTTTTTAGTAAATAATTATGAACTAATGAATATTTAACAAATTGAATGAATTTCAATCCACTGCATTTATTAATCTTCTTGATGCTCTAATTGTCCAAAATTGGCCAGTAGGAGCTTATTCAGGTGCTCAGATGTTCCTGAGTCCTTTGGAAACAACTCATAATCTTTGATAGTTTTCTTATTTTCTGGTATGGCAAGGTGTTGAGGCTCAGCTTGTATATTTCCTGCCCAGTTTATGGGATTGGTTAGTTCTCCAAGAAGCTCTGGTTCCTGGAAGATGGTAGCTGGAGGCCAAAGGCTAGGGACTAGGTGCTCACTGGTACTGGGTTGGTCATTGTTTTGAGGCCTTTAAAAAAATACAGAGAGCTAGAAAATATACTTTCACTTTTCAAAGAGAAAATATATCATGAAGTCTGATGATATTTTTCAATTCAAATTTAGAATGATGGGATTTTATTAACTTCTTTCATTTTTATATTTGTATGTCATTTTTCTTACACTAAAAATCCTATTCCTAATAATAGTAGGATAGTTACTTATTTGCTATGTTCTACAATATATAAAAAATTACAGAAAAACTGCACTATAATATTATTAAATGTTATTATTTTCAGTGATAACTGAAAACAATTTAAGATTTTTTTTAAAACTTCATTTTGTTTTTAGGCTATATCCACCAGGAATGCACAAAGTACTGTGTTATAAAGTCTCTTGAAATAATTCTTTTTTGTGTGGTTATGTTACCCATTTAATACTAGTTAGGTTCATTTGTTTCACTTTGCTTCTAAATTTAGAAATTGCTTAACAATTTAAAATTTTAATTCTATTTTATAACTATGTGAAACATATATGATTTTGAATTTAAGATGTATTCAAACAAGTCTAGCTTCTATCCTATTCCCTCTGCTCTCTGTTCCTTCTTCTGCTAGAGGTAAATGTTTTTTTGCTTTTTTTTTTTTTAGAGGTAAATGTTAATTTTTTAAAGATTTATTCTTCCATTTAAAAAATATAAATGAACGGTTATGTATTCATATCAACACCTCTTTTTAGATAATTGGTAGTATACTAAAAACATTTTTTTCCACCTTATTTTTTTCACTTAATATATCTTGAGGGTCACTGCATAACATCATAGAGATCTTCCTTGTTCCATTTTTGTTTGTTTGTTTACAGCTATACATTAATCAGTAGTGTAGATGTACTCAAGTTTATTCAAAAAATCCTCTTTGATGAATATTTGGGTTGCTTCCACAAGTAACAATAAATTGTAAAATGATTAAAAATGGAATGTTTATTTGCTTGTGACTATTTCTAGTCACCTTTACTACTCTGTTGGAATACTGTAATCAAAAGTAATGATGACAGCTTAAACAAAATGGTTGTTCTAGTCAGGGTTTTTAATAGAAACTTATAGCTGTAATAATTCTCATTTTGACCAGTGGGTCAGGTTTTGATTGTCATGAACCTTCAAGGCTGGGAATTTGGAAATTTTATTTATGGAAGTGAAGAAACTCTGCTTTGGCTCTCAACCAAAGAGTCACTGTTGGCAGGAATCTTAGTCTCTGGACAGGATGGGACCTTGGAAATATAGAAAAAGAACATAAATTACCTTCCCAAGCTGGAAGTTCACTTTTCAAAGCAGTTTTTCTCTGTACCTTTATTGAGGAACAGTTTCATATACCCCTGTGAATACCAACTTATTGAATCTAAGGAGTATAGAATTATTTTTTTACAACACTTAATAATACTTTCAAGTAAAAAGAGTCAAAATGTAAAGAAAACCATAAACTCTCCTCCCAGGAAGAATAGACAGTCAACTGCCTGTGAGGCATAGGAACAGCATGCTGGAAAACAGACAGCTAGAGTGGGTGCTCTCCTGAGGTCCCCTTCCACCCAACATGTCCCTGAGAAATACAAAGAAGAAGGTCTGAGTGATGAACAGTAATCTTCAATAATGTGAATTAAGAGAGCCTGTCAAAAAGGCACATGCTGTTTCAAATAGCAAGAACTGTTAGTTGAAGATACCTGCCCCATAAAGGCTTTCTGTGGAATAGAAATGGTCTTAAGCAGGTCTCACCATAATCAAATGCTTAGTCTCTTATTTTTAAAAAAATGCCGATTTTAAAAAAGCTTACTCTCTCTTTTCTCTAGAAGATTATCAAAATATGCTGCTGCAAAAGCTGGTATATTGTCTGGTTGCTCCCTCAGAATCTCGCGTGTGAGCCCTTCAAGAAGATTCCGAAATCCTTGTGGAATTCGGTAGTGGGTGCTGGAGAATGGAATCGACATCTCCTTGGGAAGAACTGCCTATTGTACCTAGAGATTCATTAAAGAATACTGTCTTTAAATTTGTCTGATTTTACTTATATAATCACAACTATGACAACAAGTTACTTCTGAGACTCCAAATTTCTGGACTTCAATCCTTTTTTCCCCCAACACAGCCCAAGTCCATCCATTTCTTCCCAAGAGTTTTGAATTTTTCCATTATTAGAATATTAAAAATATTTAATAGGTGAAATTATTTTTTAAAAATTACAAAAATCAGAGATTTTCACTGTAATACAAAGTACTTTTTCCTCTCCCTCCCTCTTTGTCTTTAAAATGGCAATTTTTCCTATCCCACAGGAATTTAGAGAGAATGATTGTTAAAAATTCATCTTAAATTGCCGAAAAGACCCGTTTAAGGCCTAAAATTAAAAAAAAGAGAAAAAAAAACTAGTCCTTGTTATAGAAATTAATTTGTCGAGTGAATAAGTTTCACACTTAGTCGTTCCCTTAGCTTCCACTTCTGACGCATGACCTACAATGCCTCTTTGAAGCATCTATATACTCTGGAAGGGGCAGTGGGGGCAGAGCGGCTGGGGGCAAGGTCATGATTCTGCAGTTCCAGCCTGCAGAGTTTGGGGATGCTTACATTTTCTGGTTTTGTCTTGACCTGGTCTTCTCTTCCTGTCTTGGAATACAAGGGTCAGATAAGGATAGCTGCTAAGCAGCGGGTTGGGCTACTGAGTCTGCAAACAACACTCAGGAACCTGGCCTGTTTGTGAGTGTCAATGCCGAATAAGGCCGGAAGCCGTGGTAGGGGTCTAGGTGGGGGGACTAGTCGGTTTAATGAGGCCGAATCTATAGAGTTTTTCCTTCTTTTTTTGAGGGAACAGGAAATGAGGCATTGAGTCATTCTAGGGTTGTGAAAAGGAAAAGACTCTGAACTAACGTGGGGAGTGGAGGGCGGTCAGAGGGGGAACACAGGTCTAGTCGGGGGCGGCACGGCGAGGATCTGGGATTTCGGACTCGCTGCTTGGCTCCCAGTCTGCCGAAGGCTTCCCGAAATGCGGCGGGGATCCTGAGAGAATACGAGAGGCGAAGGGAAAAGGCGAGGTCTCGATTTCGGAAAGGAAATGGGGTAAACCGCCTCACCTCTTAGGTCTCTCAGAGCTGGAGCCGATGGTTCAGGTTGTGTTTTCTTGTTGCCGGGAAACCGTGTTTTGTTGGTTTTTTTTCCATTCAACTACGGCGGCCGAGGAGAGGCACGAGCCCTCCCGAAGGCCGCGGACAGCTTCGCGGACTGAACCGCCTGGGAAGGGCGGAGTCAAGCCTTTCCCGCCCTGAGCAGGCCTCGCCCCCACGGCCCCGTCCATGATGGCGGCCCCGTCCCTGACGGCGTCCCTGACGGCGTCCCCGCCCCGAGGCCTGCGCTAGGCTGAGGGCTCCTCACAAACATGGTCGCGCCGGGATTTCTGTTTGGGCTCGTGCTGCCGTTACTCCTGCGGGCCGACGCAAGTGCAGGTGAGGCGGCCGGGCTCGGCCCGACCCCTGCCCGTCCGTCAGCCTGCGCGGGCTCCGAGATCCCGTGTCCTCCGCAGGACCGCCCCCCGCGCCCTTCTCTCTAGCTCCGGGAAGGAACCCCGGGTAGGAGCCGGGTTCCACCACCCAGGCCTCTGTTGCGGGTGTCCGCTGGGCAGGGGCCCCGGCATGTCCGCTTCCTCCACTCCCTTCCACCGCCCCTATGATGCAGCATGTGGGGCAGCGGGAGAGTTGGGTTTATCTAAGGAGGGGAGGCCCAAATGTGCCCAGACCGAGGCCCTCAGTGTCTGAATGATTGCAGGGGAGCTCGAAGGGGAGGGGGCGAAGCTAGTTAGATAATATTTGGAAACTGGTGACTGAGTCATGCAAAACATTTCAGTGCTGCCCCCTCAGTGGTGCCCCTGGGGAGGGTTTGCTTCAGGCTGGGTTGCTTGGGGGAATTAAATTTTCCTAGTTTAAGTGGTGATTAGGGCTAAGACATACAACCCCCTCACTAGCTCAGAGTATGTAAGACTCAGCTTTGATTCCTGCTGCAGCTCGCAGACACTGGTGGTGGGATAATATGCATGGCACTGGGGAGGAGGATGGCCCACTTTGACTATTGTCCAGGTCATATCGTTTCTTTTGAATACCCCAGACTGGATGCTGGGTCACAGAAAAGAAATGAAAGTTGAGGTGGGAGAACAGAGTGCAGAAAAATGACTGCACTACCTAAGAACCTGCAAAGTACCCAGATGCAGACAAACTGCAGCCCTTAAGTGGTTTTTCAGGGTTTAACAAAAGTGTAAGCTAGCAGCACTTTATATCAGTTCCTGACTCATCCCCACTCAGTGACCTTTGAGTCCAGTATATGAGGTGGGGAGAAGGGAAAGAGGAGAATAGGGCCCTTATTCTATTAATTTTTCTGTTAAAGGCTGTTAACTTTAACATCACTATTTTATCTTTGCCTTTGGGTCATACGGTTACATCACCTTCATTAACAATGACTTAATTTTTTAATTTATTAATGCTCTAAATTTTCTTCCCTTATTTGGTTGCATATCCTGACTTCTTTCCTTCAAATCATTTCCCCTGTGCTCATGTTTATCACGTAATAGTTGAAATGTGCAAACATGTATGTAGCAATGATAAAATGAACACTCAGAGGCGCTTCACCCAACTTAAGAACTAGAACGTTGCCAGTTTTATTGAGATTCCGTGGATATTCCTCCCTAGTGCATCCACCAGTTCCTCACCAGAGGTAACCAGTGTCCTAATTTTGTCAGTCTACTTTTAACTTCCCAGAACACTAATTCCTGTTTTTCTACTCCAACACCCAAAGAAAACATTGAAGACCTAAAAAAAATATCAAATGTTGTGTCTTTTATTTGACAAAAACAATTACCAGGCCCACCTCATTTCTTGTTCTCCTGTTTGGTCCATTGCTCAATTCCTTGGTAATGTTCCACTGTCTATTCTTATCAGCTTGGAATGTGAGCTTTATAAGAACAGGGAATATGACTTGTCTTTGATTTACCACCAGTATCTAACTGTGGCAGAGTGGAAATTGCAGTGACTTTGGAATCAGGTGGCTTGATTTCTTGTCCTGTCTTAAACTAACTATGTGATTTGAGGCCAAAGAAGTTTAACATCTGTACTGTGTTTAGCTTTCTGCCCGACACAGTTACTCTTCCCAGTAGAATGTAAGCTCCCTGCTGGCAAGGATTTTTGCCTGCTTTTTTTTTTTCTTTCTTTCCCTGTTACATCCTCAATGCTTAAAATCGTGCCTGGCACACAGTAGGCATCTTTAAGTATTTGTTGAATGAATTAATGTGCAAACTATTTTAAAAAATTACCTAATCCACTTGGGTCTCAGTTTGTTGATCAGTAAATAACGTGATTATACCCCCGGGTGTAAAAGATTCTTTCCACCGCTAAAATTCTTTAACTCAGAATAGGGCCATGCACAAAGAGGTTCAGTGAATGTGTGTTGTCGAAAACACAGTGACTGGGAAAAGTATTTTCCCCAACATTTGAGAAGGTGGCTGCACACCTCCAGAGCCCCTTATTCGCCTGGGCTCATGCCTGTGGCAGCCAGTTTTCTTCAATCCCTTCCTCACCCCATGCTCTTTCTGCTCAGCTCTTAGGCCTTTGGTTTTCAGGTTTTGTTCCATATAAAACTTACCCAAGACAGGGCCTTCCCACACATGCGCCTCTTCCCTTCCCTCCAACGTGCTTATGCAATTCTGGGCTGCTGTAGTCTCTTCTTAGAGCGTTTTGCTCCTGGTAGCTGTGCATCTCCAGCCCAGTGGGTCTTCTGGATGATCTTTGATTGTCATATAGGTTTTATGATGGAACAGACTCCTAAGAGAGAGCTGAGGATGTCTAGGGACTGGGTTGTTATTCGAAGTGCAGGAAAAATAGGCCACCAAGTCTGTGTAGGAGACCCCATTAGCTGTGCTGCCCTGTTAAGTATAGCCTAAGGGGCTGTCATCATTGTAGCTTCCAGGGGGGAAAATGTCAACTTTGTTAGTTCTGATTCTCTTTCCTGCCAATCATTTTTGTTTAAAACCCTTTTTAAAAATCTTTTTTGTTAATTATTTTCTTCGAGGGAGTTTTGTCTGTTTTGTTCAGACAAATTGGGGTGTAACTTAAAAAAGGTTTTTTTCCCCCTTACGAAGTTTTGATGAGGAACCCACTGAGATAATTTGGATAGATGCTTGTTATTAATAAAATACTTCGATATAGGCTGGATGTTAAAAATAGGAATGATATCGTTAAAGTGAATTCTTATTCAGTCTTGTTAGTGACTGTCTAGAATAGCATCCACAGTTTCAAGTGCTCGTTCTCTTTTTGTATAATTTAGCTTGTGAAATGGGCGAATTGCAACAAAAGACCTTTTGTTCAGACACTTTGACCTTCTGTCTCTCACTGACCTTATTTTTTGCATCTGAATTTACCTTAGAAGGAAGCAGACTTGTTGCAGATATTCATAAATGTTTATTTAGAATTTTCAGTGGGTTGTCAAAAAACACGATAAGGATAATTATTGAGGGAAATTGACACTGAGAGGATGGAAAGGGGGAGATAGAGTGGGGAAAAAGTTTAGAAAAGGCTGTGTTGAAGAGAGGCAGCCTTCTTTATTCCCAGCTATGAGGAGCGGGAGTGGTAATGGGAAGGAGGGAAAGGAAGTGGTTTATTTTTCTCATATATACCATCTGTGAGGTGCATAAAAAGAGCATTTTGGTGATTTTGGGAGGAGGGAGTCAAGCGTTTGGGCCAAGACTGAGAGCAAAGGAAGATGAAGAGCTTTGAAGGGGAGGAGGCTTGTGGTAAATGGCTTGCCCTAGGCTTTTTGAATTTTCCTTATTGGTCATCTTGTACTGTGATGCATATTGCTGGAAACTGTTCTTGTTATGTTGCTTAGCTAATTAGGAGGAATAAGCTCTCATTTTAGAAAATTAAAAGGACTGGTTATCTTCAAATTCTCATGTATTAAGACTGTATGTTCCTTGCCATTTAACCAGATTCAATCTGGTGATGAATCTCTCCAACGATGCTCTCCTAAGTGTTTGCTAAATTTTTTAGATGTTGGTTTTCGCTTTGCCTCCTACATCGATAATTACATGGTGCTGCAGAAGGAGCCTGCAGGGGCAGTGATTTGGGGCTATGGAGTATCCGGAGCCACAGTGACAGTGACTCTGTGCCGAGATCAGGAAACCATCATGAAGAAAGTGACCAGTGTGAAAGGTAAGACAGGCCATCCTCTGCTCAGCTTTTGTCTTCTTCTGCCACCTGCTGGATGATCTGAAAATGAATGCTAATAGTCCAGCTCAGGTTATCCATCCATCATCCATCGATCCATCGATCCATCCATCCATAAAAGTTCTTTGAGTATTTACCATGTACACTCAGGATACAAAGAAAAATAAGACCAAGTCAAAGTCCCTGTCCTCAAGGAGCTCATGGAATAATGGGAATAGACACCAAGCCATGTAGTGCAGTGTGATAGGTGCTCTGGTGGAGGTGGATGTGGGGTATCATGGGATACAGAAGAGAAACATCTAACTCAGATTGAGTGGTAAGGGAAGGTTTCCACTGAAGGTGACATTTGAACTGAATCATATATAAAAGAGAGGTAGTATTGAGGAGGGGTTAAGAACCTAGGCTCTGGAACTCACCATCCCCATTCAGACCCTGACTCTGTCGCTTAATGGCTATATAACCTTGGACATGTAATTTAACATCTCTGTGTCACAATTTCTTTATTTGTATAGCAGTGATAATATTTAGGATTATTGTGAGGGTTAAATGAATTAACATATCTAACGTGCTTAAAACGGTGCCTGGCACACAAAAAGTACTGAAGAAGGGTTAGCTGTTGTTAGTTTTGTTACTATTATTATTATAATATTTAGTCAGTCACTCAAATATTTACTGAGTGCCTACTAAGTGCCAGATACCGTGCCAGGTACTGGTTATGCAGTGATGAGCAAAACAGATGTGGTCTCTCCCCTAATGAAGCTTATGGACTTGAGGAGAGACAGAAAAATAAGAAGCAATTACAGTTAAGTGTAGTAAGTGCCACAGTTGGGAAGTATAGAGTGCTATGGGGGTGCTTAAGAGGGAAAATTAACTTAGTCTAAGGCTTATTTTGAAAGGTGAGCAGGGCAAGCCAGGTAGAGGGAATAGCCTGGGCAAAGGCATGGAGGCGTGAGTGAGCCTGGGTCACTGGAGGAATGACAGGCAGGTTGGTTTGTCTGGACCACTGGGGTGTGTGACCGGTGGTGGATGGCAGGAGATAAGGTTGGAAACGTAGGGAGGCTAGTTTGTCGTTGCTATGGAGCGTACACTGTACTTTGGATAGATGGATTTTAAGCAGCAAAATAACACAGTCCAATCTGTGTTTTAGAAAGATTACTCTGGCACCACTGTGGAAGAAGGATTGGAGATGCATGAGACTAGAGGCGGTGGGACCTGTTAGCAGGCTGTTATGATATTTAGGCAATAGACATTGAAGGCTTGACCCCAAATAGTGGCTAATTCTCAAATAGGTGAGAATTAGCAATTAGCAGGCTTCACCGAGCAGAGACGTCCTAAAAGGAGTCTCTGTCTAGAAGAGATAAAGATGTAAAAAAAAAAAAAAAAAAAAAGAGAGAGAGAGAGAGAGAGAGATGTATAAGAGAGCGTGGGGAGGAGTTCAGAGTTACTGGATGCAGGAAGGTGTGTTCAGGGCTGGGTCAAGTGGAGACCTGGTTGTGTCTTAGTTAGAGGTAACTAGGGAGCTATGGGATGTTGAGGTGAGAGTCAGGTGAGGAGGTTTCTCTGGGGGGGTGGAGTTAATGTGGAGGCTGGTGGTTTGACAGGGACTTGAATATATATGTGACAGCGAAGCTTGTGGAAATTTTATTGGCCCCTGAAAACAAGGATTACCTGATTCGTTTTGTCAATATACGGGACTGATACCCAATCCAGAGCGATCCAGATGCTGGTGCAGACTTTTAAAAATTCATTTCCATTCAGCAAACATTAAGAACTACTAAGTACCAGGCATAGATGCAAGGTAAGTGCTTCTAGTTCTTGGGTTTTAAGACTTTTTAAGGTAAGAAGCTTATTGGGTGAAATGCAGAGACCTGAAAGGGAAGCTTAAGCTGATTGAGAAGTTGTTCTCTGTTAGATTTAAATGCTATTGGCGACTTGTAGGATGCACCAAAAATGAAGAATTCAGGAGACTAGCAGTGCTTTCTTTTTGTGTTGTGTCCATCTCAGGAATGAGCAGTACGGAGTACAGATAGTGGTACTCTCAGTGAAAAGACATTGATTTAGAGATCTAAATAATTGATGTAATTGTTTAAAAACAATAAATAGGATTTCCTTAGTGCTAAAAAATAGCATTACCAGTAAATATTTAGGAGACAGAGACTGTACAGTGTCGTAGAAATAGAGAAAGCACATAATACATAGCATTTCAGTTTTTAAAAATGTTCTTATGCATTATTTTTAGTTTATTCCCTTTCATGGCTGTTGCAGGGCCAATAGTTGGAGTGTCCAGAGACGAGACAAGAGGGTAGGTGGTGACGAGAAGGAATAAAAGGTAATAATTAGGGGATGAGCCCCTCTTATTTTGAGTTCAATTCTATAAACATCAACCGGAGGCTTATTATGTATAAAACACTGAGCTAGCAAGCCTAGGAAATACAAGGAAGAATGTGCCCACCCTCCAAGAACTCACTGTCTCATGCTGTCCTTTCACATTTAGCAATTTAGGTTCAAGTAATGCTTCAGTTGCTTCACTGCAAAGTGATGCTTCGTTTGGAGTTAAAATATCCAGCAGCAACTTAAGGGAGCCAAGTGATTCGTGGACTCTTGAGGTAATTTTACAGGAAAAGAGATTGTTATTGGTGGGGTGGCGGGTAGATCTATTTGTTAGGCTCTCCACACTGGCTTGGGAGAGAAGAAAGGCACTGTGGTTTATACAGATCCACAAACCTACTTCAGTGGACAGCATGCTCTGTCCTGCCCATGAAGCAAAATGGTTAAAATGTTATTTGGAATAAAAGAGATAGACATGTAAGAAATTTCACAGGACAGCAAAGAACATGTTTCTCAAAGGAGATACTATAGGGCATATTGAAGGGTTGACTTCTATTTAAATTTTGATGATGACTCTGGGACTTTCAGCCAGACTCTCTATCTCTGTTAATATTTAACTTATTACCTATAATCCCCTAGGTGCCCACAGCAAAGTGGAATTTAACAATGTAAAGGTTTTTGTCCAGCAGACTGACACTTAAGCATTGGGAAAATTAAAACCTGAGGGATGACTTGGAATATGGTCAGGTTCTGGGCCTGTTCAAGCCATGTTGTCAAGTGATGCATGATGATTCTCTCAGACACAAGGAGTAAAATTGGGGCAAATAGTCTATATCCTCTCACTTTGACACACATGGGGGATGCATATGTAGGTGATAAACTGAAGGTGTATCTGTCTGAATTTGTCATGATTGAGGTAAATAGAAAATACAAAAGGCCTAAACCTCTTACCAAATTAAAAATCTCCTGGTTGCAGTGTTAGCGCACGTGCTAGTTTTCTATGCCACATAATAAGTTACCACAAACATAGGTGCTTAAAACAACACACTTTTACTATCTCACAATTTCTGTAGATCTGAAGCCTGACCATCATTTATCTGGGTTCTCTACTCAGAGTTTCAGAAGGCTGAAATCAAGGTGTTGGCTGGGCTACATTCTCATCCAGAGGCTCGACTAGGGAATGATTCGCTTCCAAGTGCCCTTAGATTGCTTGCAGATTCATTTCCTTGTGCCTGTAGAATTCATAGCATCATTTCTGCTGCTTCAAATCTCTGACTGCTAGACCCTATTTAAAGGGCTCACCTTATTTAGGTCAGGCCCACCCAGGATAATCTCCCTTTGGATTAATTTAAAGTCAACTGATTAGGGATTTTAATTATACCTGCAAGACCCCTTCATCTTTTCCATGTAATGTAACTTAATCATGAGAATGGCATCTTATCCCGTTTGCCATTTTCTGTTGATTGGAAGCAAATCATATATTCTGCCTGCACTTGAGGGGAGGGACTATACAAGGGTGTGACTAACTGGGGGTCACCTTAGGGTGTGTCTGCCATAGCAAGCTATAGTTTAAGTAACTTGCATCAACAGTTTTATTGATAGAAAAATAGTTAAGCTTTTTTTTCTTTTACATTCATATTTGGTGGTGGTGGAGTTGAACTTTATACAGAATAATGCAGGTCAGGCAGGGGCGGTTTGGGCAGTAAGGCCTTCTTTAGCTCCAGGTCACTTCCACAAACCAGTGGACCCGTTTGCAGCTGGTGAAGTGCCAGGCTTCTGTGGGGGAAGAGGTGATTAGGGCTGCTTCTAGCTCTAGGTTTTCCCTCTTGGGAAGGGAAAGGTTGTGGGATAATTTTCCTTTTTCTCTTCTTGGTTTCTGAGGTTTGGCACAATAATCTGAAAAACAATTAACATCTGATGTGAATAGCAAAGAGAAAAAATAGCAAGATGCACATCGTGACTAATCATGTCTTTAGACAAATTCTTTTAATTTTTTGGCTTTGATTGTTTATTATTCCCATTTTGAGGTGGGGTTGGTCAGGGAGATGGAGAGAACATGGAGAGAGTTCTTTACTTATGCTCTTGGCTGGAAGAGGAAGAGAAGAGGGACTGTGAGAAATAGGCCACTAAATACGCTAACCATTGGGCCGGAAAACACAAAGCCCCAGTCAATTTGCGTGGCTTTCTTGTCAGTATAACCCAGGAGGACTGGGGTTTACTCTCTGCCATGTACTTGATGGAGTGCCTGGCACTTGGTAAACGCTCTCAGTAGCTGTACAATGAAGGAAGGGCATGAATCTTCCTAGATACAAGAAGAAAGAACGGGAGGAAGCAGAGGTTTGAATGCAACCAAAATGAGCATTTACAGAAACCTGAGCCCGGATTGGTAAGAGATGTCACAAGATAGCAAGTGATTGGGGCCCAGAGGAAGGAACCAGAGCAACTGTTGCTCAGAAGGCCCATCAAGCTCAGCAAAAGCCAGCTGGATGGTGAACTTTAACTCTTTGTGGTTTGTCACTCAATTTTTTAAAAAATATTTATTTATTTATTTATTTATCTATGTATGTATGTATGTCTGGCTGCATTGGGTCTTTGTTGCTGCACGCGGGCTTTCTCTAGTTGTGGTGAGCGGGGGCTACTCTTTGTTGCGGTGCACAGGCTTCTCATTGCGGTGGCTTTTCTTGTTGTGGAGCACGGGCTCTAGGCACACACGCTTCAGTAGTTGTAGCACGCAGGCTCAGTAGTTGTGGCTCGAGGGCTCTAGAGCGTAGGCTCAGTAGTTGTGGTGCACGGGCTTAGTTGCTCCGCGGCATGTGGGATCTTCCTGGACCAGGGCTCGAACCCGTGTCCCCTGCATGGGCAGGCGGATTCTTAACCACTGCGCCACCAGGGAAGCCCCGTCACTCAATTTTATTGCTTGGACTCAACCTAATGGACTTGGTGGGTCAACACAGTTTCTGAAATCTATAACTGGACTTCACTGGCCTGTGGTCAGCTCCACTTTCACCAGCCGGTCCTTAACGGACAGGCCAAGGCCTAATCAGTTCTCCTTGTGAAATGTCCCACCCTTGCCTTGAGTCTAAGAAAACAGTCTTCACAAGGGCCGCTCTCCTTTGTATATATCGATCCTTACATAGCAGTAAATCCACACTGTTGTATACAAATCATTTCTGAGTTAATTTGACCATTAATAACCCCTCTGTAGTGGAGCTGGTTTCCCCTGCCTTGTGTGGCAGTTAACTTTACTTAACACTCATTCTTGTGTCAGAGTTTTTCTCTTATGAAGTGGGAGAGGAAAAGAGCTAGAAACTAAAAGAACTCGAGGACTAGAACAGAAGGAATTTCTCCAAGGTCTTTGTGGAAGTCGAGCCGTTTCCTGTGGGGGAGCAGTCCTGGGGAACAAGGCTCAGATCTCGATGCCTAGTTCTCTTCAGACGCTTTAGTCTCTAGAGGGAGCTCATCCTCCGGGTGTAGGATGGTGTTGCCCTGTTTTGCCCCAACATCCCCCCCCCCCCCCTTCCTTCTTTGTCTTTTTATTGCTGGGCAGCAAAGCTTTTCAGAAGCTCTGGTGAAGGCGCTTTTCCACACCAGCCATATTGCCTGGATGGAGACTAAATGTAAATACCTAATTAACAGCAGTGACTAGGAATAGCTTGCACCATAGTAGAAGGCTCAAAAATAGTCCTGTCCTGGGTTTTCTAGGGATTGACCTCATCATCACAAATGAGTAATGTTGGTGGCAGGAGGACAGAGCTCCAGTAAGCAGCGTCAGTGCAAGAAGTCTGGAAAGACATTGGCAAGGCTGTGGTTGGGACAGATTGGAGAGTCTGCCTGCTCAGACGAGAGAGCCATACGGAGCACATCACACCTGTGCGACACAATCTGTACTAGCTGCCCACTGTTTCCAAAACAGTGATTTTTCTGCTTTAGGTGAATTCTGCATTTAATATGTTGATGTCTGTGACTATTGGTGGTGTTAAAAGCAGTAACGAACGTTTAGTCCTGGGCTTACTTGACCTCGCAGGGGTGGGAGTAGCAGGCTCAGTCAGTTGTGCTTCTGAGAGGAGCGACCTGTGCCCTTTCACTGATGCCTGAGGGTTTTGGATGTTTCCCACAGGACTCTGAGCAATCCTTTATGGTTTGAGCCTTTACCAATCTCCTGCCGTGAGGCTGGACTTCTCTTCTTAGCTGTTACTGATTAAGAGGAATTTAGCACAGTGTCTGGCACGAGTAGGCACTTGGCTAGTTTTTTTATAATTAATTTTTTCCGGTTGGTGTAATAACCTTAGGATGCCTCGTTTCCAGCTCTTGCGATTCTTTCCCTTTGAATTTACATTGATCCGATGGACACAAATTATAAGTCAGTCCATATTCTTCAGCATTATGGCAAGAATATTTATTTTTTTAATAAATCTCTTTTCTTAAACATTTATTTATTTTATTTATTTATTTTTGGCTGCGTTGGGTCTTCGTTGCTGCGTGTGGGCTTTCTCTAGTTGTGGCGAGCAGGGGCTACTCTTCGTTGCGGTGCGCGGGCTTCTCATTGTGGTGGCTTCTTGTTGTGGAGCACGGGCTCTAGGGCGCATGGGCTTCAGTAGTTGTGGCTTGCAGGCTCAGCAGTTGTGGCTCACAGGCTCTAGAGCGCAGGCTCAGTAGTTGTGGCGCACGGGCTTAGTTGCTCCGCAGCATGTGTTATCTTCCCGGACCAGGGCTCGAACCCGTGTTTCCTGCATTGGCAGGCGGATTCTTAACCACTGCGCCACCAGGGAAGTCCAAGAATATTTATTTTAAAACAATCATCTCTCTATTTTGTCTATTTTCTCCCTCTCGTTTCTTCAACTTTGTTCCTGTTGTTTGGTTCTCCTAGGCATAATTTTGCCACTTGGAAGATATTTTTCTTAAGTTTCCGAGTATGATGTTGGCAGCGGTGGTGGTGTGCGTGGGTGAGAGGTGGGAAGGTGGTAGGGGGGTGGTTCCTAAGGAATATGCCATGAATTTCTGAAATAGGGTCTTGGATAGCTTTTCATCTCCCAAACTGCGTTCACAAACCTTAAATCTGGTAGATAACTCTGTGAAAATAATTAATTGGGCAAGTCTTAATATCTTCTTCAAAGAGAGATTAATTTATGTGCCTCCTACTACTTCTTTATGTGTCACCTGTTTAACTGTTGATAGGAGAGCCCAGAACCACTGGTGGTATTTATCCCTGAGAGCAACAGGGGGAGGAGTTGGGGGGTTGATGACAAGGATGATACCATCAAGTCAGTTTCAGATGATAAGTGATTTTCTCTAACCTGTGCTCACATTTGATTGGATACTTACAAGTTAGTTTGGGGCACTGGGTAAATCTGTTAGATTAGGATTATGTTAATATTGATAGTTGGATGGTACAGGAAGAATTTCTATTTTATGTTTTTGTATTAAACTCCCTTGAATTTTAATCTCTGTGTATTTTTGTCTGTCCTCGCTTAGGATTATAACTGGGTGATTTATTTTTCTTGTAAATGCTTTGATTAAAAGTAAGGAGGGATTGGTACAGATTAAAGATAGCTATGCTGCTGCTTTTGTTATTTCTGTTGACCTGTCTGAAATTTGGCCAATCTTCAGAGCTTTGAATCCAGTTCATCACAGAAGCTGGGAATTGCCACAAATGAGTCTGATGCATGATAGGACTGGGTTTTAATTTCACTTTAGTTGATTGATTGATTAATTCTTGGAGCCTTATTATTATTTCAGCACAGTCTAATAGCTGGATGGTGGTACTGGATCCTGTGAAGCCTGGTGGACCTTATGAATTGATGGCACAGCAGATTCTTGGGAGGAAGAACTTCACCCTGAGAATTCATGATGTCTTATTTGGAGATGTCTGGCTTTGCAGTGGGCAAAGTAACATGCAAATGACTGTTTCACAGGTAATTTGCAGAGTCTCAGTGTTAATAATGTTGATACGAAGAAGAGAAAGGAGGAAGAGGAAAGGGGCAAGGAGGAGAAGGAGGTAGAAGCCTTCTTTTTCTACCGTGTGCCAAGATCTGTTCTAAGTGCTTTCTTTGCATGTGTTAATTAATTTGATTAACAACTTTATGCGGTAAGTACTTATATGATATTCCTGTCTCACAGATGAGGAAACTGGCCCATCTGAGGTTAAGCTCCCTGCCTAAGGTCATAGTGTAATTGTGGAGCCAGGATATGAATGCGACCCCAGAGCCTGCTTTCTTAGTCACGGCTAGTGTGTCAGTGTGTGGGGCACTATTTTCTCACCTTCCTGGGCTAAAGGCAGAAGCTAGAGAGTATCTGATGGTAATGATTTCATATCAAATTGAAGGCAAAGTAGATTACTCTTCTTTTTGATTGGTCTTAGAAGATGAGCTTCTGGAGAGAGCCTAGGGAATCAAAACAATTAGATTTTGTTTGGATGCTGGGTAGCTAACATACTCTGTCTTTTGTTGTCATGGAGATTTAAAAATTGAGAGTGAATGTTGGCTTTGCCTCTTACTAGTTGTATGGCTTGGAGCAAATCACTTGGTGTTTGTGAAACTTTGTAAAACATGCTTTTAAAAAATTGTGGTTAAAATGAATATAACATAATATGTATCATTGTTGGTAAGTGTACAGTTCAGTGGCATTAAATATATTCACAGTGCTGTGTGTACCCATCACCACTATCTATCCTCAAAACTTTTTCATCATCCCCAATGTATACTCTGTACCCATTAAACAATAAATCCCCCCTTCCCCTTCCTCCTGCCTCCTGGTAACCTCTATTCTGCTTTCTCTCTATGAATTTGCCTCTTCTAGGTACCTCATGTAAGTGGAACCTTACAATACTTGTTCTTCCTTGTCTGACTTATCTTGCTAAGGATCATGCTTTCAAGGTCCATCCATGTAGCATATATCAAACTTTTATCCCTTTTTATGGTTGAATTGTATTCCATTGTATATGCCACATTTTGCTTATCCATTCATTTATTGATGAACACCTGGGTTGTTTCCACCTTTTGGCTATTGTGAGTAATGCTGCTATGAACATTGATGTACAGATATCTGTTCCAGTTTCTGCTTTCAGTTCTTTTGGATATATGCCTATGAGTGGAATTGCTGGGTTAGTTCTATATTTAACTTTTGAGGAACCACCAAACCATTTCCACAATGGCTGTACCATTTTACATTCCTACCAGCACTATACAAAGTTTCTAATTTCACTGTATTCTAACACGTGTTACTTTCCGTTTTCTTGATTATAGCCACACTAGTAGGTGTGCAGTGGTATCTTAATGTGGTTTTGATTTGTATTCTCTAATGACTAGTGATGTTGAGTATTATCTCATGTATTTATTTGCCATTTGTATGTCTTATTTGGAAAATTGTTTACTTAGGCCCTTTGCCCATTTTTGAATTGGGTTGCTTGTTGTTAAATTGTAGGACTTATTTGTATCTTCTAGGTATTAATCACTTGTCAGATACATGATCTGTAAATATTTTGTCTCATTCTTAGTTTGTCATTTCACTTTTTTGAGAGTGTCCCTTGATACATAAAAGTTTTTAATTTTTATGAAGTTCAGTTTATCTGTTTTTTCTTTTGTTGTCTATGCTTTTAGTATCATCTTCTTGAAATTGTTGCCAAGTCCAATGACATGAAGATTTTCCCAATGTTTCTTCTAAGAGTTTTTTGGTTTTATCTCTTAAGTTTAGGTCTTTGATCCGTTTTAATCACTTTTTTGTATATAGTGTAAGGTGAGGGTCTAACTTCATTCTTTTGCATGTGGATATCCAGTTCTCCCAGCATCAATTGTTGAAAACACTGTCCTTCCTCTATTGAATGGTCTTGGCACTTTTTTCAAAAATCCATTGGCCATATATATGAGGGTTTATTTCTCAGCTTTCTAGTCTATTCCATTGGTCTGTATGTCTCTTCTTATGGCAGTACCATACTGTTTTAATTACTGTAGCTTTGTAGTAAGTTTCAAAGTTGAGACATGTGAGTGCTCCAACTTTATTCTTCTTTTTCAGTATTGTTTTGGCTATTCAAGATCCCTTGTAATTCCACATAAATGTGAGGATATGATTTTCCATTTCTGCAAAAAAGGTTGTTGAAATTTTGATAGGTATTGTGTTGAATTTGTAGATTGCTTTGGGTAGTACTGACATTTTAACAATGTTAAGTCTTCCTATCCATGAACATAGAACGTCTTTCCATTAATTTAGATCTTCCTTATTTTTTTCTCAGTAATATTTTATAGTTTTTCAGTGTACAAGTCTTTTACCTACTTGGGTAGATTTATTCTGAAGTATTTTTCTTTTACATACTATTATAAATAGAACTTTCTTAATTTCCTTTTGGGATTGTTCATTGCTCATGTTTAGAAACGAATGATTTTTGCATTTTGATGTTGTACCCTGAAACTTTGCTGAATTTGTTTATTAGCTCTAGTGGCTTTCTTGTAGGTTCTTTGGGATTTTCTATGTATAGGAGCGTATTATCTGCAGTTAGAAATAGTTTTACCTTTTTTTTTTTTTGCAATATGGATGCCTTTTATTTCTTTTATCTTGTCTAACAGCTCTGGCTAGAACTTCCAGTACAATGTTGACTAGCAGTGGTGAAAACAGACATCCTTGTCTTGTTCTTGGTCTTAGGGAGAAAGCTTTCAGTCTTTCTATGATGTGACCTGTGGGTTTTTCATAAACACCTTTTATCATATGGAGAAAATTTCCCTCTATTCCTACTTGTGTTAGAGTTTTTATCATGAAAGTTTGTGGAATTTTGTTAAATGTCTGAGGCTTAGTTTTAATGACTATACTACAACTATATCTGACCTAACTAACAGAGCCATTATGAAGATAAAACTATTTTGTTTGTCTCTAAAAGGCCCTTATAAATTGAAAAGTGATGTCTAAATATAAGATGTCATTATTTTAAAAAGCTTTTTATTGTAAAAACATCAAACACACACAAAAGTTAAGAGACTTATAAAGACCTATATATCCATCACCTAGATTGACAGTTGTAAGTATTTTGCCATATTTGATTTATCTGTTTGTTGTTGTTATTGTTGAACCATCCCAAGGTAAGCCGCATGCAGACACCTTGATACTTCAGTTAGGGGTCATGTGTCAAATTGATATATATATTCATATATCAAATTAATATATGTATATTTTTTACACAGAAATAAGAGCCATTGATGACTCTTTTTGCTGAACTTTTTCATAGCCTAGGATTTCTTTTGTTAGTGTCAGTTTTTTTCTCTGTTTCAGTCATGGCCTTTGAAGATTAATTGTTCTTAAATTTTGAGAACTAGCATTTTTTCTCCCTTATTGCAGCTATAGAGAGACTTCACTGGGCTCTTGTTTACCCTGATAGAATGTCGGGAGGAAGAGCACTACATGAGCTCCCAGGTAGGGGATGGGGCGTATACAGTACCCAGAGAATCAAGCGGGACAGAACACGGGGATGCCGACCTGCCAGTACGTTGTCAGTGATGAAACTCATCTTGAAGTGTGCCTGTCCCCATTGCTATTAGAGGATAGGGCCCCTCTGACACACGATGAGCGAGGTCTCTTAAGTAAAGCTGGATAAAATGGACATTGAAAGAGTTATCAAGGGAGAAAGTTTCTTAATTGTTCATTGGTATCCGAGCAAGACAACGGTGGTAGCACAAAAGCCTTGATGCTAAATGTCTTCAGCACTGAGATTTCTTTTTACAAAAACTCCACTTTCTAATTGAACACAAAACCAGTCCAGAATAAAGAGAGTGGATTTCTAGGTACCGTGTGATGGGGTTATTGCTTTTGGGCCTCAGAGTTGTCATTGCTTTGTTTGTTTAGTGGAAGCTATCTGACTTAAAAATAAAAGTAAGCGAGACCATTGCTGTTTCATTTATATTAGGATCAGGGCTGGACAGTAGCAAGTTCATAGACATATTTAAAGATTATCAGCTTAAAATATTGCTGAAAGATGAGTAAATATTTTTTACTCAGTATCAGACATCCAGAGAAGTTAGTGTGAGTTAAATTCTTTGGCACATTTGAAATTGGGATTAGTTTTCTTTGCTTGTCTGTATTTTTTGATTTTTCTATAATGAGCATGAAATAACTAGAATTTTTAAGAGCAAGTTAAAAAATCAAGAAATTGATATTCACCTACCTAACTGATATCTTAAATATCTATCAAAGGCTCAGTTTACAGTAAAGAGGCACATTATATAAATAAGAATCTTAGGAATAAATGATTTAATTTGCATTATTCATCAGAACTAATACATTTATATACTTTGATGTGTACTTTCATTTGTTTCCTTTAATAGGTTAAGGTCTTGAAAAGATTATCATCTTCCCTAGCTCTTTCTCTAAAACTCAATTCCTCCTCAAGTTGATTTTTATTTCCTTGCCTTTTTTCCATTATCTACTTCTCCATCTTTGAGAAATATTTAAATTTGAGATTTAAAAATCTCTACAGCTGGACCATGATCTCAATTAATCTTTTTTTAAAAAATTTATAAAATTGAGTCCTTGCACATACTTATGATTTCTTGTTTTGCTTCTATAGCTTCTACCCCTTATGGGTTCTTCCTTTTTTTTTTTTTTTTTTTTTCCTTTTTTTAACCAATTAATAAATAATGCTCCTAAAAAGATTCTACTCTGGACATATCTACTTCCTTTCATTATTAGTTTTCTAATTTAAAAATCTAAATTCTTGCATTTATGTCTTCCTAACCAATATTTTACTTAGTCTTTCTTCCTGCCCTACTTAAGTATACAGAAACCTTTTGAATTTAAATGTTTATTAAACTGGACTTTAACTGGGCTCCCTTTTAACATAAGTGAATAGAAGCAAAATTGAAGTTTTATCTCTTGATAGAAAGCATGGTTTTATATAGAAGTGGGATTGCTGTTAACTCATTAAGGAAAACAGTATTTTTCTTAATGCTTTAATTACAGTTCTCTGTTTGCACAGAAAGGCATGGACCAGATCTATTTGTATCTGTACAGTCAGGTTTTCAGCCGCAGTCTGTGCCAGGGGATCTCATCCCATTTTCTGTCAAGCTTAATCAGATTTTGATTGTTAAGACAGAACACATTCTTTCTGCCTGGAATTTACTCTTAAGCATATTCTGTATTAAACTAGGGCTACAAGCTCTGAGATACAGGGAAATAGAAAAAAGATTCCATCTGAAAAAGACAAGTGCTAATTTTTTTATTTGTTTGTTTTAAATCACGCACTTAGTCTGCAAGACTGAATTTTAGGTGCTGACAGTACCGAAAGCCAAGTTTTCTAGTCTCTAAACACTCGGTAGAACTTGTTTTTCATCAAAAGGATGCTTCACATGACTCCTCCTTGATTCCACTTGCTCCTTTCCCCCTGAAGACTCCCAGCACACATGCGCGTGTACACACATAGAGTCTCTGTCTTTCTCCTTCTCTCCCTCCTTGTGACTTTTCTGAGGAGATAAGATTTCCACTATAACCAACCACTCTTCACAGTCAAATGAGGGAAATGGCAGATTGTGTGCCCATCTTGTTGTTAGGGTAAAGTGGAATTTTAAAATCAAGTGTTATTTATAACACTGAGTGAGATGTTTATAAATGGAGGAAAGTCTAAATGTTCATCTGTCACCTCCTAAGTCAGGCTATGTCTTAAGACTGGGATATTTCTAGTTAGCTTGGAAGAAGATGGCCAACATTAGATAGAAAGCCCATTTTTCAATATCTCAGCAATCCCCACATTCCTGCTTTACAAATAGGGGAATTAAAATCCAGAAGAGAAGGGCTGGTGCCACATTACAATACCAGATTCATAGGAGTTGTGATGACTGGCTTATTTGTAGTTATTTTCTCAACTAAATCTGCTATATTGTACTGTGGTAGAAGGTAAAGTAACATACAGGATCCAAATTCTTTAAAGTTTCCCTGTGTCCTTCAGTGCGTGCATTTGGTACACATACACACACACATTCACACACGTGCCTTGCTCCCCTGTGCAGACCTCATGCCAAGATTCTCTGAGGAAATAGATTCTTGTCGTTTCTTCATTAATTCAAGAATGTAGTATAAAGGTTACAAAATGAACACCAGTGAGCAGCTGCTTTGATGGTGAACTGCGGGTCCCCAGAGAGGTGGTAAGGCTCTCCCAGTCGCTGCAGCCTTAATGACTTCAAATACCTTGGTATTCATTTACATCCTCATTTCAATACTTGGTAGAAAAATAATTACACTGAGGTGTTTGATGAGATGAAATTTGATCTCAGCAGATGGAGTAAGGCTTCTCCTCTCATCAGCAGGGAAACCAAGTGTCATTTAAATGAAAATCTTCCTGAAACCTCTTTATTCCTAAGTTTGCTGCCAATATCCCCAAGGAAATCCTTCCATCAAAAAGGCTTGGTGATGTTGGGACAGGGTACCAATTTCAGAAGTAATTGTCATCAGATGCAGCAAGAATTTCCCCCCACCCCCATTTTTGCTAACACTTTCTGTGGCTTTCGAGCTTTGGCTTGAAATAATACACAAATGTGAGTTTGAAAATGGAAGTTTTCCAGCCAATGCTTTGGATCCAGTTCTGTGTGCTGGTAACGATAGAGGAGGATGCCAACCACCCCCCCGCCCCGCTCCCCCCAGTTCTGTTGGCCTTGCAGTACTCTACAGTGTTAGCAGCGGGTCGAAAAGACAAGACGCATGTTCCCTGCGCTGCCCCCCGCCCCCCCAAACTAGCGTCTCATTGCGAGGAGGCACTGGAGTTCCCAGTCGGTGCAGAAGCTGGTGTGGGTGGAGAGAAGCAGTTTCATCCCGTTTCCATGGAAGCAACATACGATCCTTAGTGCTTGGTGCAGAACTGAATTTCAAGGGAGGCGACTTTTTACAGGTACTTGCTGCTGAAAAATAACTTCCCTGCCAAAATCTACTGTGAGTGCATTAGTCTCTTCTTAGTCTTTAATGTTTATTTTACATGAAACTTGCCAGGGAAGATCCTGAACAAGCAGGTCTGGATTTCCTGTGGAATTTTCCTGAGACCATGTGTGGAAGACCAGTAACCCTGACAGCCTAGAGCTGCCATTACCCAGGGAGCATTTCAGGCTGCGGCTCCCACTGGGACCAAAAGAGCCATTTCTTTTGCATCTGGCCATCTTATCGGCCACAGCAGGCTCAGCGGCAAGTCAAAAGGCGATTCAAGGGGCAGCGCATTTCAATGAAATGCTCTATGGAGGCACTCTGGCTGCTCCTACGCTGCAGCAGCGAGGCCAGCTGTATTCTCTGTGGCGGGTGGGAGGGAAAGCCAGCTGCACACTCTGTGGCCAGCAGCCAGTGGAAAGCGGCCCAGCCTCCTGTGCCTCTGGCTGTGGCAGTCCTGTCTCAGCTGGAGCTCTTGTTCCCGGAGGCCAGTGATAACTGGCCTTCTGGAGGCTCCTGTTAGGCCTTTGTTTTGGAAAGACCAGACTGTCCAGGGGGATGGAGAGAAGACCAGAAAAAACAAACACTAAGTAAAAAGCAAAACAATATATTTATGATACATTCTTTTTAAAATAAAGAGAAACATAACTACTGAAAAATCAGGATTGAAGGAGATAACACTTCCATGTAAGCCCAGAGAGGAATGGTGCTTCATAGGACTAACAATGAAACCAGTCGGTGTAGCACACATTCGTGTCCAGAGGAACCCTAAGCCAGTCCTGTCACTCTCTTGGCAACTGGTGAGGTTTCATAAAGTGCTTTGGAAAAAAGTGCTGTGTCTTTGGACGGACCCTTTTCTTTGTCTGGTTTCCTGGGACTGCTGTCAGCGATCACTCTGAACACCCCCTTTCACTCTGCCAGGCCTCCCGTGCTTTTCTTGGGTGATTTTCCAGGACTGAGATGAGAAGATAAGCATCTTGAGGCTGATTTCAGGATGTTTCAGGAGTTCAAAAATCGTTTCTCGGGTGTGTTTCTTTTGAATATACATCTCGAGTGGGCTATGGATTACATAAACTTACCTCCCCACGGCCTTTCTGGCTCCATTTAAGAAAAAAAAGTTAATGCTATGGCTTTATGTTAACAGCTACTTTTTCTGAATAGAAGTATTTTCGTTTCAAGGTATCGGCCTTCTTTAGCCTAAACCCATCCACAGCTCTTCTCATCTAACACAGACTTGTCCTTGAGATCTCAGATTTCATTGTGTTCCCACCTTCTCTGGGGACATGATTTATCATGGTCTCTGTGGATCAAGGCGATCCGGACCAGCCCATCCTTGGTTTTGATTATTCATTTTGGTTTTGGTCTCCTGAAGGCTCAGAAGGAGCTCAGAGGCTTGGCGGTATTTACCAGCAGGCAGTAGCATCACTGACCATCCACTAGGTTGGTGTGAGAAATGACGTTCTTGCTTCTTTTCCAGATATTTAATGCCACAAACGAGCTGTCGAACACAGCTGCCTATCAGTCTGTCCACATCCTCTCCGTGTCTCTCAACCGGGCTCAGCAGGAGCTGGAGGACCTTGCCAAGGTTGATTTGCAGTGGTCCAAGCCCACCTTGGGTAAGTGATTGCCGGAACATGTGCCATCTCTTCTGTGAGGGGCTGGTGCCCTGCTTGCAATCTGTGATCGTGAATTTGGTTCTGATCTCTTTCATCCTTTTATTCATTTCTTACTGACACCTCCCCCATTCCTGATGGTACCCGTTTCATACATTTCTTCCCAAGACTCCACAGTGAATCTTGCCCCCTTGCTCTGAGGAGATGGCTCTTCCTCCATCTTCGTCGGTCCCATTGAGGCCACTCAGCACAAGCTCCGCCAGCATCTCTTCAGTGCCTGACGCTCTCTTCTCCTCTTCTCTTTCTTGCTTTGTTTCTGTGTCTGAACACAGCTGACTCTTTCCTTTCAGGCCTGCCTCTGATGCGGGCTCTTACCTTCTCCAGGGCCTTCTCTTATCCCTCAGGCTCTGTCCTTTTACCCCACTGTCCAGTCTGCACGAAATCTTTAGTTCAGGCTGCTCTGCGTCAGGCTCTGATCTAGGCCCCAAGGGTGCAGTTGTGATAGGGGCAGACACAGTCCCCGCCCTCAGAGCTCTGCTTTTCTTTTATTCTAACAAAACCAAGCAAAACAAAGCGTAACACACACCCTTCTCCTGGTACCTCACCTCTCTCCTTTGCTCTGTTAAACCTTTTTAGAACACCTTTTCATTCTTTTCATTGCCTTCCAACGTGTTCACTCTTTAACCCTTTATAATCTGGCTTCTGCGTCCAGGTCAACAACCGCTTCCCCCAAGGTTACGGCTGTTCTTCTACAGTGCACTCTGGACACCCCGTAGCATCGGCCCTGCTGACTGCTGCTTTTGGAAGCTGCGCCTCCCTCTGAGCTTGCTTGGCGCTTCCTTTCCTTCCTTCTCCCTCTCTGTCCTCTCCCTGCCTGTTTCTTTGCTTTCTTCAGTCCCTTCCTCCAGACGTGGTCCCTCGTCCTCTTTCTGGTCCATTTTCTCTTTCACCTGTACATGCTTTACCTTGGTAACCTCAATTGCTCCCACATTTTCAAGTATTAATTCATTCAGCCAATGTTTGGATGCCCACTATGAGCTAGGCGCTATTCTGAATGCTGGAGGTATAGCAGAGAATAAAGCAGGCAGGCACGCCTGGTCTCCTGGATGGAGCTTACAGTCTAGTGAGGGAATACAGAAAATGAATAATAAAATTTGTAAATTCTATACAAAGTATTGATACTATTCAGTATCACACTGTCAGAACTTTCCCTTTAAGAACTCAGAAACTGAATAGATTTGGGTAGATTTTTAATGAATCCTTTGGTCTGTGAACTCTTAATGCATGTCATCCAAAACTCAGGAATCAATTAGATTTGGATAAGGTATTATACCTTGCTGTCGGCTCCATTTCACTCTCTGAACTCAGAGACTCAAATTTGTGAGCATCAAGGGATAGGTTAGATGGTGGTGCTTGCTGAGACAGAAATAAGTACATAAAATACATCAGGGAAGGGGGCCAGTACTGCTGGGGCTGGAATGGGGTGGTGGTTTCCCACTTAGAGTGGCCACGGAGGTCCCAGCTGAGAAAGGCAGCATTTCTGTAATAACCTGACAGAGGTGAGGCCATGCAGGTGTGTGGGGAAGAGCCTAGTAGGTCAAGCCCCTCTCACATTTCCAGTCTCTGCAGCCTCTTCTACTGCCCTCATATCTCTGATTGCAGCTGGGAGGGGTCTCTGATTTTAAAGACTCCCGTGATTAGCTTGGCCCTATCTGGACCAAGCTAACTGTAGAGAGGAGGCAAACTGTACCCCAACCTGTACCCTTCTCCTAACCCGTACCCTAACACTAACCCATACCCTAACCTGTACCCTAACGCATACCCTAACCCTAACCCTTACCCTAACCCATAAAAAAAACACAAAAAAACAAAACAAAACAAAACCTGTCCAGTTTTACGTGCCTTTGTACATACTGTTTCTTCTGCCTAGAATGCTAGCTCTACTTCCTGGACTCCTGTCTTTCAAGGCCGCCCGACCTCCCTCCCCTTCCCGCTTAACTACGTCTTCCCTCTACCTGCCCATCAGTGAGTCACCTTTATTCCAGCTGCCCACAGCTACCCAGCACCAGCCAACAAACATTCACTGACTCTGCACTGGGTGCCAGACATGGAGAATATAGAAGTCCTGATGGTTTAGTGGGGTGAGGGAAACACCAGGCACAGAGTATGCCCGGAGAACAGGGAAGGAGGTCCGCCCTCACCTGGCATTTAATGGTCTGCCTTTCATTTCATATTCTTTCTCTTGCTGTTAAAACCCCTTAACACTTGTTTATACCTCTTAAAGCACTAAACCATATTTTGCCATCTTTTGTACTCAGCTGAATATTTGTCTTATTCTGTAGAATATAAGACCTCTGAGGAGAGGTTCCATGTCTCTCCGTATCCCTTTAATTACAGTACCCCTATCATCTAGAAGCGCCTGGCACCTGGCGGGTGCTCAATCCATTTTAACTGATTTGAAACTGATTTCAATTCCTACTGTTATGCTATCCACATTTTGAGAGCCGAACTGTATTGAGTTTTGATCTTTCACGTGCCAGGCCAGTGATTTACACAAAGTGGTTCTTTAACAGCTGTTGGATTGGACTGATCCCATCAGCTGCATGTGTTCACGTTCCCCTCTTCACCAGCCTTCTTCTAACATGGAAATTGCCTCTTCTGGTCTGTCTTGGTTACAGGGCTGTATGGATGAATGAGCTAGATGATGCTGAACATTTATTTATTTTAAAAAGATTTACTTATTTATTTGTTGGGTCTTAGTTGTGGCATGCGGGATCTTTCATTGTGGCATGTGGGCTTCTCTCTGGTTGTGGCGTGTGGGTTTTCTCTCTCTAGTTGTGGCATGCGGGCTCCAGGGCACGTGGGCTCCGTAGTCTGCGGCACACAGCCTCTCTAGTTGAGGCACACGAGCTCAGTAGTTGTGGCACGTGGGCTTAGTTGCCCCGCTGCATGTGGGATCTTAGTTCCCTGACCAGGGATCAAACCTCTGTCCCCTGCATTGGAAGGCGGATTCTTTACCACTGGACTACCGGGGAAGTACCGATGCTGAACATTTAAACACTGGTTTTGGTTTCTGTTACTTTCCCTTTTGGCCAAACTCCCCATCACTTGTTTGTTCTTGTTTTCATTACCATAGCTACAAAATTGGGTATAAAACTACCCAGAAAAAATATACCTTTCTTCTTGACATTGCCCCATGCTTGCTTGTTCCCTTCCACAGAGCTAAGTGGGGATGGATGCTGGGAAAGAGGAACACGTAGGTGAGGGTGGAATGGGGGCCAGTGGCCTTTCTGCCCCTCACCTATTGCAGAGGAGTATTAATCTTCCTAGATTCTCAGGGCCCTGCACACGGTGGGGAAGCAGGGGGATGCCTGCTTGCCTGGCCAGAGAGCCTTTGGCTTTCTGCTAGCGAGACAGCTGCCTCTCAATCTTATCCTACTCTTGGAGAGTCTCAGAAAGAAGTGCAAGGCCTGACCCACACCCATTCTTCTCACCTGGACCCACCTAGGAGCTGCAGTCCCTATCCATCTGCTTTTTCCATGACTGTTTAACTGTTTCTCCGAACAGAAAACTTGGGCCACGGCAACTTCACGTACATGTCAGCAGTGTGCTGGCTCTTTGGGCGTTACCTGCATGACACTCTGCGGTATCCCGTGGGGCTGCTCTCCTCCTCGTGGGCCGGGACGCCCATTGAAGCCTGGTCATCTGGAAGGTCGCTGAAAGCCTGTGGGGTCCCGAGGCAAGGGTAAGAAAGCGTCCTCTGGTCTGGGAGAAAGCCAGCCAGGAAATTTTGTAGAGAGGAAGATCATGGTCTCCTTCGGGGAGTCAAGAATGTGTTGAATGTACAAATATGTATTAAATGTTTGTAACTTATTCAAGTATTATTTTCACTGTCATGAGCACCACACTCGTCTGAGAATATGTCAGGAAGGAATTATGACCCTTTTCCTTAATAACAGTGATAGCTAATACTTAATAGAAGCTTTCTAAATGCTGGATACTGCTGTAAGCACTTTATATATATTAACTCACTCAATACGACACTCTCTTGAAGTGGATACGATTAACACCTGATGGAAAAAGGTACTAAGTCTGAGAGAGGTTTAGTGACTTGCTTGTGGACACGACTAGGAAATGATAAAGTCTGGTGTCAGTGTCTGTGCTCTTAACCACTGTGCTGTGTTGCCTGTGAGGATAAACACAGTCTAACAGTTTGGAAGAACAAGTACCCATGTAATCAGAGAAGTGTATTAGAAGACTGATGGTGAAAGCACGCTCAGGAAGGGCTGGATCACGAAGAATATTTGGAGGTGGGGGAAGGGAGAGAAAAGGCTGGTTAATAACATCTTGACACTAATGTTAAAACAGAGATGAACAATATGTGAACTGCTTTCACCGACCTTGTCTCATCAGTTCTGGGAAGAGCATGGACTTGAGCTGTTGGTATATCTTGGGTAAAGGCCTGCCTGTTGGGAAGTGAAGTTTTCCAGTTTTGGAGCAGAAGGACTTGCCTTCGGTAGAGCTGGAGGAATCTAAAGCCAGGCTTCCCAGATCTCTGGGGACATGGCAGGGACAATAGCAAGGGGAAGTGGCCATTCTCATATGCAGCTGCTACAAGTGTAAATTCATACAAGTATTGCACAGAGACAATTTAGGGACATGTTCAAAGTCTTAAGAAAATGTGCCTTTTGACCTGGCAATCTCATTTCTGGGAATTTATCTTAAGGAAATAATTAAGACTGTATGCAATGATTTAGCTCTAAGGAAGATAATCATGGCATTGCTTATAAAAGCAAAGAGCTTAACGCAGTCTCAAGTGTCCACCCATTGAGTACTAGTTAAATAGACTTACTGCCTGTGCGATAGACTCATTGAACGCTCCTCCTCCCTGGTCTTAATCACTAGATGGAAACCAGGATGGCCCCGTCTGAACTCACAGAAAGCTGACTGATGACAGTTATTCTGGGAAGAACCTGGAGTGAAATTTGGAGACTGTCCTCATGCTTTCATGGGAACAGAGTGGTTGAACTGAGCTCAGTGTTGCTTTCATCAGGAGTTTGCCCCTAGTGAAGCTGGATAGATGCCCAGCTCCGGGATCATCATGTGATCAGTCATTGGCTCTCTCTTGACACTTGTGCGTCTTACTGATTTCAGGTTCATGCCATCTGATCTTGAAACTGGTCCCAGTGACTACTCTGTTCTCTGGAATGCCATGATCCATCCGCTCCGTAATATGACTCTGAAAGGGGTGATATGGTACCAGGGTGAGTGTTCAGTTTGCTGGTTTTCCATTGTATCAGTTAGCTGTTGCTGCATAAGAAACCACCCCAGAACTTAGTGGCTTCCAGCAGTAATAATGTTAGTGAGCTCACTATTCTCTGGCTTAGCAGGGTAGTTTTTCTGTCTGAGCCACTTTGGCTAATTTCTGCTGGGATCTCTTATGTGCCTTTGGCCACCTGGCAGGTTGTCTGGTGGCTGGATGACCTAGCCTGGCCTCTCCCTCATGTCTTTTGACTGGGGCGGGCTGTCTGCCGGGGCCTCCCGGTTCTCACGTGGCCTCTCATCCTTCAGCAAGCTAGTTCAGATATCATTTACATGGCAGTGTCAGGGTTCCAAGTGTATCAGGAGAGAACAAACCACAGAGCTGAATTGCTTTTCAAGCCTCTGCTTGCATCGTGTTTGCTGATGCCCCATTGGCCAGAGCAAGCACAAGGCCAGTCCAGGGAGACCTCAGGAAGGCCCGCTACCTAAAGGCATGCATAGAGGTTGGGGAGCAGTGTGTGGCTGCCTTTGCATCTACCCCAAACTCTTCTCACAGTTTGGACTGTTTTTAGGGGAGTCCAATGTAAACTTTAACAGGGACCTGTACAATTGTACATTCCCTGCACTCATTGAAGACTGGCGCCAAACCTTCCACGATGGCTCCCAGGGGCAGACGGAGCGCTTCTTCCCATTTGGATTTGTCCAGGTATGTGCTGAGAGGAAGAGGGTTCATGGGCTTTGGTGTGGGGAGGTGCTGTTGAGGTCTCTTCCCTGGAATCCGTCTTCCTTTTTTTGCCCTCCTAGCTTGCCTGCTGGTCAAGAACTGAACATAACTTAATTCATCTCAGTTTACTGATGGGACAATTACATCTTAAAAAAAGTTAATAAGTAACCAATATTTCTTCTTATTGAAAAGCATTACATGTTCATTAAAGAAATATTAAAGAGAAAGGCAAAAAAAAGAAGCTAAAAACACTTATAATTCCACAATCCAGAAATAAGCAGACCTTTTCTGCTCATATATTTTTGAAATAGGATCCATACCATAATACTGTATCATATCTTGCTTTTTCTCTTAAGGTCATATTGTGAACATTTTTCGTGCCAATAAATATTAATCTCCAGCACAATTATAACAATTGGAGGGTGTTCAGAAATATGGTTGTATTGTAATTTAACTAGTCTTCCATAGATAGGCTCTTAGGTTGCTTTAAACGTTTTGCCTTTATAAGCAGTGGCATGTTTATTTTCCTTGTAGCTAAATCATTGCACACATGCTTAATTATTTCCATAAGATAAATTCCCAGAAATGAAATTACTAGGTTAAATTGCACACTTTTTAAGGCTTTGAACATGTCCTTAAATTTTTCTGTGGAAATGTATCAATTTGTATACATTTATACTCTTAGCAACCATGTGTGACAGTGTCCACCTCCCCACACCCTCCCGAACTTGCTGTTATCCCTCCCACCCCTGAGAATGAACCGCGTTCTTTCACTCACTCCCAGCCCACTGCGCATGCTCTCTGCCTAGAACAATCTTTCTCTCCCACACTTTCCTACCTAACTTTTATCATCCGTCAGCCTGGATATCAGGAAGCTTCTGCGACTACCCAGAGTCTGTCCCCATATGGGTGATTGCTTAGTACCCTTCACTTCCCCTTTTTACTTGTATGCACGTTGTGCACATGACCACATTTTCCTGGATCACATTTGTAGCCCCAGTATGACCTAATTGGTCGGCACTCATTAAATATGGCCCGACACACAAATGAAAAAGTATATCAAGAGAAACCATACTTTCAGTTAGCGGTACCTCGTCAGAAAGATTCTGCTTCAGCCTTGTCTAAAAGGAATAAACATATTTTACCAAGTTCATAATTGCCTTGCCTCACCTGTTCACGTGACCCCTCCGAGACCTAGGTGTCTTAGCAGGGTAGTAGTTCTGACTTGTCTAGAACATAGGAATTAAACAAGTAAGGTGTTATAAAAACAAGGCCCAGGTTCGTGACCCGGTCTGGGAAGATCCCACATGCCGCGGAGCGGCTGGGCCCATGAGCCATGGCCGCTGAGCCTACGCGTCCGGAGCCTGTGCTCCACATCGGGAGAGGCCACAACAGTGAGAGGCCCGCGTACCGCAAAAAAAAAAAACAAAAAAACCCCGAGGCCCACCTCACAGCATAAACACAAAATAGGCTTTAATGTTTGAGTTGGACGCACCTACTTCGAGGCGTCCGCCTCTGAGTGTCCCCGAGATGCTTTCCTCTCACCATCCTCCTGTTCCTCTACCTCATCCCATTTCATGTACCTTTTTTTGGATAAAGATTTTTATAGACCTTCTTTCCACTTATAATTACTTCACAATCATTTTCTTTCTTCTTTCTAACATTTGTTTTGACTTTGAACGAGAATATTCTGCTCATTATTTTCAAAATAGCAACTCCTGTCACCAGTTCTGTATTACTGTTGGTGGAAGCTATTCTTTTTGTCTCTCAGCCTGTGTACATGGTGATTTGAATGTGACTTCAACCGATTCAAGCCAACAATATGTTTAAGTGCTTATTACGTGCCACGAACTGTGTGAGGTACTAGAAATATAGCATGAAGCAGAGAGACCTGGTCCTTGCACTTGTGCATGCAGTTTAGTGGAAGTCCCTTAGCCTTGGGTGTCAACTTTATCATCATCAACAACAGTATGTTGGTTGGTTGGTTGTGGAAAACTGGGAATATAAATGTTTAACTTCAAAGGGAAATGGCAAATTCGGCAACATAATGGCTCAGAGCATGGTCTGGGGATTCGAATCCCAGCTCTGGCACTTCTTTAGCTATGTGATTTCGAACAAGATATTGAACCTTTTTGTTATTTTAAGTATTAAATGAGTTAGTCCATGTAAAGCCTGGCACAAGCTAGAAAATGTCAGTGTTGTTTTTTTTTTTTTGCTGTACGCGGGCCTCCCACTGCCGCGGCCTCTCCCGTTGCGGAGCACAGGCTCCGGACGCGCAGGCTCAGCAGCCATGGCTCACGGGCCCAGCTGCTCCGCGCCATGTGGGTTCCTCCTGGACCAGGGCACGAACCCGCATCCCCTGCATCGGCAGGCGGACTTCTCAACCACTGCGCCACCAGGGAAGCCCAGTGTTTATTATTATTAATGAGAGAAGTCAGAAAATCTGGAGGGACAGTTGGTGTGTAAAGGAAGATGAATTGACTTGATGGAAGGGCCGAGTGTGAAACGGTGGTGGCAGTAACTAGAGCACAGTTAGAGGCAGGACACGAACTCCGTGGAGAGAGCAGGGCTAGACGCCTGTGTCTGAGTAGAGAGGTGAGCGGAGGCCCGGGGAGAGAGTAGAAGGAGCCGGAGTTGAGGGACTGGAGATCCTAGGAGTGTGCTTTTTTTTTGCAGTATGCGGGCCTCTCACTGCTGTGGCCTCTCCCGTTGTGGAGCACAGGCTCTGGATGTGCAGGCTTAGCGGCCATGGCTCACGGGCCCAGCCGCTCCGCGGCATGTGGGATCCTCCCGGACCGGGGCACGAACCCGCGTCCCCTGCATCGGCAGGCGGACTCTCAACCATTGCGCCACCAGGGAAGCCCAGGAGTGTGCTTTTTAAAAAGGGTTTTGGAGGAACAGTGGAACCCACTGCAGACTGCAGATGCTATTGTCAAGCCCTCCAAATGTGCCCACTTTTATATTCTTTGGCTATTATATGCCTTCTTTAGCAGTGATCAGTATTTCTACTAATCACTGCAGGAGACTGAGCAAGTGCCCTGCTTTATCTCAGGAAAAACAGGAATTTCATGCGAGTGTGGAGTCTGCTGGTGCCCCCATGAGGCCAGTGTGTAGTAGTGCAGCCGATGAAATAGTGGAGAATTACTGCAGGAATTCTCAGCAAACTGCCATTTTGAGACCACTTCCTAGGCTTGAGCGGCTGTTGGTAGCATTTCCCCTCAGCGCTTCAGGTTAGTAACTCACCCTAGACTTTGTTGCCATGATCCTCATCATGGCGCTGGTTGGTGAACATGGCTCCACTTTCACTCTTCTTCTGGCTGTTGTGTGGGAAGTAGTAGGGTCACTTACTGGATCTTTTTTTTTGCCATTTTCTAGTTTTCATGACATTTCATTGTGCAGCTTCAGCGCCTTTTATCATTTCGTATGTTAAAGCCAATTTGCATAGGAGATTTTAATAAGAATCAAGTGGTGGGGAAATGTACACCTTCTCTTAGTGGGAGAAACCACAGAGCCATATGGCAAGAGGGTGTGGCTCTCGGAAGGTGTGAAGGACTGCGGTCCTTGGTGCAATGTGCCGCGCGCTCAAGGGCAGATTCCTCCCTGCTTCCCCACAGGGCTTTGCCCTGTGTTGTACACAGAGCTGTCAGTGGCCGACCTACTGCTTTGTAACAAGCTACCTCAGAAGTTCGGGGCTTACCGCCTCAGCCACTGTGTTTGCCCCTGATTCCATGGGTTGACCAGGCAGGGAGGGCTCAGCTGGGATGGCTCATCTCTGCTCTGTAACTTCAGCCAGGCTTGCTCATGTGGCTGCAGTTTGAACCGAAGGATCTAGAATTCACATGATTGGCCCCTCAGCTGGGACGGCTGGGATATTAACACCTCTCTCCTCATGACCTTCCAGTTTCCAAGGCTGCTCTCTCCACATTTCTCCAGCAGGGTAGCTGGACTTTGGTTACATGGCCATCTCAGGGTTCCAAGAAAGTGAAATCTGAAGGCAAGGGCTCTTGAGGCAAAGCCTCAGAAGCTGCACACCATCACCTCTGCCGCATTGTTTGTCAGAGCAAATCACAGGCTTAGCCCAGGTTCAGCGAGAGGAGAAATAGACCCCACCTCTTGCTGAGAGGGGTGGCAGAGTTCCATTGCGGCGAGGGGGATGAGAGGTTCAGCCACGAGGGTGAGAGGCTCCGTAAGTACGTGTTGGGTGAGCACGGGAGTCAGTGAAGCAGAATCCGGGTCTTCTTGTGAAAGACTCTAGTGTAGGTTTCTTTTTAAAAATTTTTAATGTTTTTCCAGCTTTATTGCAGTGTAGGTTTCTGATGAAATAAAATGCTGATGCACAATGTCTACTTTCTAGTTATCTTCATATTTGTCTGGTGCAACCCCGAATGATGGACTTCCCCAGATCCGCTGGCATCAAACAGCGGACTTCGGCTATGTCCCTAACCTAAGGATGCCCAACACTTTCATGGCTGTAGCTATGGATCTCTGTGATAGGAATTCGCCTTTTGGCAGGTGGGTGCTTCTTGGGCTTTGTTTGAACAATAATACATGTTCTTTGTCTGTGGCCTTCACTCTGATGTTCACTTGTGAGGGGGCCTGAGGATTGGACATTAGAAGCATGATTTATCAATCATTCACACTGGATGTGCTTCAGTAACCAAAAACCCTCACCATCCCAGTGCCTTGATGCCATGGAACCTTATTTCATGTTCACACTCCACGTCCAAATAAGGTCAACAGAGAGGCTTTGCTCTCATCGTCATTCACAGATCCAGAGCGACAGAGGCTCCAGGGTGATCTGTGCTTCCACATGCACCTACGGTCTCACGTTGGTAATTAAATGGTTCCACCCAAAGCAACGTAAGTCACTTCTGCTCACATTGCACTGGCCAAAGCAAATCCCATGGCCATGCCTGTCTTCAGCGAGAGCAGGAAATGGAATTCTACTGTGGACTCAGAGGGGGACTATCTGGATGACTACCCTGATGTAAACAGCCCCTATGATTACCACCCGCTAGCTGTAGGATACCAGGGGATTTCAGTGTGAAATGGAGCCCAACACAGAGTGTCTGGATTATAGCAGGAGCCTGAATGAACATTTCTTTCTTTCTTTCTAAATCTTTCTTTCTTTCTTTCTTTCAGCTGTGCTGGGTCTTTGTTGCGGCGTGCGGGCTTCTCTAGTTGTGGTGCACAGACTCTAGAGTGCGCGTGGGCTCGGTAGTTGCAGCATGCGGGCTTAGCTGCAGTATGTGAGATCTTAGTTCCCTGACCAGGGATTGAACCCGGGCCCCCTGCATTGGGAGTGTGGAGTCTTAACCACTGGACCACTAGGGATATTTATTTAGTTTTGAAAGAATGAATGTTTATTGAATGAACAAATAAAACCTAGAGGGGACCAAGTAATGAACAGCTGATTCAGATGAAACACAGGACTTTCAGTGGTTGCAGCAGTCTTACGAGAGCTCTCCTAGGTTAGTTCCAGTACCTGACCTCCCTCCCTCCCTCTCTCCCTTTATTCCTTCCTTCCGAGTCCTCGGTTATTTCAAGGTTTCCGACCCATAGAAGGCCCAGAGCCCCATCTGTGGTTACAACTCACCATTTCTCTTAGGCTGACTCGCCACAGATCACTGGCTATTAGATTCAGTCAACTTTATTCTCACCTTCTTAAAGGGTGCTTTGTATAAGATTTCCTTTTTTAAAAAATGTGATTATTGTTGAGCCCAGATCCAAAGTTCTCTACCTCTTCTTTATCCTGTAGCACACACCCTCGAGATAAGCAGACGGTGGCCTACAGGCTGCACTTGGGGGCCCGTGCCGTGGCCTATGGGGAGAAGTTGACCTTTCAAGGACCACTGCCTCAGAAGATAGAACTCCTGGGCGACATGGGGCTGCTCAACCTCACGTATTCCCAGCCAATCCAGGTGCAGAGGCACAACAAGATATTTGAGGTGAGAACTGCAGAAACAGTAGGGGTTCATCCTGTGGGGGGGGGGTCGGGATTTCCTCCACACCGAGGCCCACCTCTAATTATAACATGACTACGAGGCAGGTTTTGGTTGGTCAGGTGCTGAGTTTATCTCAGAGCAACAAAAAAGCAGCTACTGATTCATTCACTTAGAGGCAATTTTGATGAGACCACCAAGGAAGGGAAGACGTGCCCACATTGAAATGATACTCCTTTTGCGTTTTCCCTCCCAGAGCAGCCATCTTTGCATGGGAAAGGGCCCGTGGCTTTATCTGTGGGCACCTATTGAAAGGACCCTCGCTCCAGAACGTTTCCTTCATCCGTAGACATCTTTTCTTTGTTGTACTATCCTAAATTCTGATTTTCTTTTGAGTTGAGTCTCTCCTTTAAGAGGTTGAAGCTTGGTGATTTGCAACTTAGTATGAATTACTGTAACGGAACTCTGTACTTGCTTCTAATACCTGGTGAGGATCATTCCACTGTGGAACTGGGGCTATTGATTAAACAGCTTATTTAGGAGTCTTCTAAGGTCGGGGTTGGTGGTGGAGGCATTCCCAGGTGGAGCATTTAAATGTCTTTGGGAGCCCCGAAGTTGTTAGGCTGCGGTGGGCGGTGAGTGAAAAGAGGGCATCGGAGGGGGGATGAAAGAATGTAGAAGACAAACTTTAATTACACAGGAGTTTATCTAGGACTGTTCCTCCTCTGGAATCCTAACCAGAGCATCCACCTGCCTCAGGTGCTTCCTCAGCACCTACTCCACCTAGCTTCTCTGCATGCTGGGTTTTAGGTGAATCCTAGCTCCAAGGAGTCTGTGTTCTGAGTTCTCCTCTCTAGTCAACAGCTGGCAGGCTGCCCATCGTCTGGACCTGGAATCTTAGCTGGGACCAGGACAGAACTGAACCTTGGGAACTGGGTATTTCATGCTCCCTTCACCAGATGGATTGTTTTCTGACTTGAGACCAGCTCACCATCCACAGTTCCTTTGTGCCCCTTCTTCATTCCCCAGCTCCTTTGGGAGCCAGAGAGCAGCACTGCGGTGGCTCACTTCACCCAAATTCCTGCCTGCTTTGCTGTTTGGCTGGAGGATCACGGGAAGGTTGTTCAGGGGAGCCTTCCCTGAATGTTTCATGACTATGCTGCCTTGTCTCCCTCAGTAATTTCATGTTTTACTTACTGATTTAAGCTATTTATTTTAGCACGTGAACTTTTATTATGGATCTGTGGCTGTGCTGGCCAGACCCAACCTGGACTCAGGTTTGTTCTGGTCACTGTAGGAAATGTGTCTGTGGCTGCAAGTGGCCGCTTCTCCTCTTTCAGTCTGTCTGAAGAGTAGTCCCGCCTCTTGGCATATCCTGCTGACTGTCCTAACTGTTCCTGTTTATGACTCTCCTGTTAGATCTCCTGTTGCAGTGACCATCAGTGCAAGTGGCTTCCAGCTCCTATGGACACTTTCTCCGCCCAGACGCTGGCCCTGAATGTCAAGTCTTGTCATGACAGCCTGGTTGCTGTTCGCTATGCGTGGACCCCATGGCCTTGTGAATATAAGCAGTGTCCCCTGTACCACCCCACCAGTGCCCTGCCAGCTCCTCCCTTCACTGCTTTCATTACAAACCAGATTCCTGGGTATCGCAAGGTTGCTAAATCATTCCGTTGCAGTATGATCATATCTTAGACCGAAGTGTGGATCCTTTAGATTTGGGCATTTAGGAGTTTAAACGACAGCTACTGCTTTTTAATGGAAATGAATAGAACTGCCTCACTGACAGTGCCCGGCTAGCACATGGCTGTTTCCATATTCTGAGATGCCAGAGCTGGTAGGCAAATGAAACGCTTGTCTTTTGTCCTCCAGTTGGGCCAGGTATCCATATTAGACTAATTCCAAACTACAAACAACTTGAATCTCAATATCATTCACTTCCCTTATTACTGGGAGTGAAATGTCTTTAACACTTTTGTCCCCTTACCTCCAGACCGTGGAAACTCAGGGCTGGAAGAGATTTTAAGGCCATGCAGGCCAGCTAGCATTTATGTTTTTTTCTATAAAATACGAGAGGTGGTTATCAAATTTCTGTATAAAGTTTCCCTTCTAAACTTCCCAACAGTTTTTCCTCATGTGGAACTGAAATGTTTCTTCCACTACACCACAATCTTTCAGAGAACTGATTTCAGCCCTATTTTGTTCCAAGCTGAAAACAATTCTATTCCTTTAGTCTAAGTAATGATAATGTGAATATTTAACAGAAAGAAACCAGAATCATGTGAAGGCATTTTGGGAGGCGCTAAGGGACGGCCTCAAGGAGGGAAGAGAAAGGTGAGGTGGAGCAGCCCATGGGGAGGCCATGTGACCGCAGAGGTCACTGAGAAGCAAACAGAGATATCAGGCTCTTTAAAGGTAAGAGGTTTAACTATGAAAAGGACAATCCAGCTGGAAGAACAACGTGAGGCTGAAAGTAAAGCTACACGATAAGCATTTAGAAAAATAGATGGGGCAAATGTGAAAGAGGGCTTTTGTGTATACTATTAAGAATCATAATGCTGTTTATTGGTTGATTAAGAACAGTTAAAGGCACTTGACAATTGTCTGTAATCTCTAAGAAGCTGGAAATAAAAGTATAATCATTAGTCACGTGTACACGTTCCCCTCTAGTCAAAACTGGGTTATGAATGGGCTTGCAAATTGTCCTCTGAAGCGGAGAAAGGAGTGAGGCTTATCTGTGGGTAGCTTCCATTCCCTTAATGTGAAAAATGAGAACGAAAGCATAAGCATCTCTCTTGCCATACGTGTCCCCAAGGGGCCCTGGTGTAACTGAAGAGCAGGAATGCTTCGTCAGCGCCAGGATCTTCGTAAAATGCGAAACAGCTACGCAGCTTGCGAGGAACTCTGCTCCTTCGAGGACTTCCCAGCGCACAGTTGGCTCCTAACAAACACCCAAACCTTGGCCTCTTACTCATCCGGCCTAACGGGAACCACGGACCCGGTAACAGACTCCTGCGGAAAAGCCAATCTGCTGTCCACTCCTCCTCACCACAACACTTAACGCGTGTGGCGGCTGTTCTAACTTGGAAGAAGCTAGAAACAGTTAAGCGCTCCAGGCCCAGGTTCCCTTCACCCCCAGTAAGCTAGGGCACACGGTGTAAAAAGTTAGGTTTAGGTGGTGGATATCTTAATGAAAAGTCATATGAAAGTTTATTTTTAATGGTTGAATAATTTAAAACATGCTGTGGGAATTCAGTTTCTTTCCCAAATGAAAATAACTTTTTACTGTTTGAAAAAAATCGAATTCATAATCACTAGAGAAGACTTGGATGCTAAAGAAAAGTATAAGTTAGTAAAAATCACCACAAAATTCATCATTTGGAGACACTTAACATCTTGGTGAACATCACTTGATTTGTTTAGGTCACATTTTACATACTACTACATGGTATATTATTTTTTAATCTGCGTTTTGACTTACTCTAGCAAAATAATTTTCCTATGTAAAGTGAAAACAGATTTAGTTTGTTTCAGTTTGTGGGAGCTCCATATTTTCTTTAACCAATTTGCCATTAGTGGACACAGGGTTTTAAACAAATACTGTGATAACTGTTACGTGCAAACACCATACCACACTTAATTCCTTAGGGTCCTTAATATGGAATAATGGGTTTAAGGATAAATATGTTTAACATTTTGATACCTACAGCTTAACCCTCCCAAAGGGTTCAACAGTTTACATTTCCACCAAGGCATAGTACCATTTTCTCCCTCATTTTCACTGACATTGGATGTTGTCAAACTTAAGAAATCTTTAACAATCTAATAGATGAAAAGATTTTTTAAGTATGCTAGCTAGGGCAGTGTTTTTCAAGTTACTTAAAATGATGATCCATAGTAAAAACATTTTACATCATTCCATGTATCCCCATGTGTATTGTGTGAATGGTAATATAAAGGCCTATATACACACTATAGTTGAAACCAGTTTCAACCTTTGACATGTGATGCATTCCAATATGTTCTAACTGTCTTCTAATTTAATTTTAAAAGATGTGGGTCTTGATTGCCTAAGTTTAACAACTAGTGTGTTGAGATTTGTAGTTTGAAAAACAGTTTTAGGAAAGCTACAAAATGAATACTTAGTAAAGTAAACCGCGCACTAACTTACATAAATTTTTTTTAATGTCCTTCTTAGAATGACGCTTACTTTGAATCTGTGATTAACTCAGGCTGTAACAGAATGGAAAGATATTGGTTATGTGATAAAAGCAGCATATACCATTTCTGTGTAAGTGCAAATGGCTTCAGGCACCTTATGCAGAGAAAAAAGAAAAACATTAACAGTTTTGAGTAATCTCCTTTCTATCCCTGATTTGCTATTATCCAAATTTTACTATTTTTTTTGCACTGTAAAAGCTATACAAACTTGTAAGACTATAATTAAGAATCATAAAATTAATGTTAGTTACTTTAGTTTCTGATACTTTGAAGTGGCCAGTGTGATGTGCTCTAAATGCTGCATCTGATCCCTCCCTCTGCCGTCCAGATATAGTCCTGTAAGATGCTAGGCCCATTTGTTTCCTCCCCCGTTAGCAGCTATGGACGGTAGCACAGTGACAATCCAGTTCTCACCGCCTTCCCCATTCTTCTACTTCCGGGGTCCTTTTGTTCCTTCCCATTCCAGCCAGCCCTGGTACCGGGCTGGGTGGGCAGCGAAGCATCCCACAAGGCACCGTGGAGTTGTACTGGCTGGGATTAGGTGTTGTGGTATGCCTCTACCTGAATGCTGTAAGTAGAGTCCAAAAATTTCAGTTATACAGAATGCGGAATTACATCATTACACGACTAACGAACTGTTGGGGTGAGTCTGTTACGGAGGATGGGAACCAATCACGTTCTATCTAAATGTGTGTTATCATGTGGTTTAGCTAAAAGCACATTCTCCAATAAGGAGCCACAAAGGGAATGTAGGAAGGGTTAGAGAGGATTTTTTGATCCCCTTGTGAAATGTGAAAAAGATGAACATGGGCCTGGGACTGGACCTTGCAGCTTGGGGATAAGCAGGATTTGATTGTGGTGACGCTGACATGAAAACAAAGCAGCAGCTAGCTGGTTGCAGGGGCTGCGACTTAATATTCACTGACCTAGATCAGAATCAAGAGTGCAAGGTTGTCAGAATCTTACTACCTTCCTCATGAGTCAGCAGCCATCTCTCCCTCTGGTTTACAAAGGACTTAAGTTTACCTCAGGCAGAGCTAAGCCAAAAGATTATATCCTGATTACAAGATGAAAATAAGCAGAACTGTCAAGAAAAATTTATTACTAAAAATAAAGCAGCTGAAGTTTTTCCCAGGAAAGCTGTCACCATGGGAACCTCCGCGACAAAATGTGTTAATTTACTACCTTCTTCACTTGAGTCGCTGCCTTCTTCCATATAGTCTTAAGTTTTAGTTTAAGTTAAAAAATCCATCCTGATGAAAATGATGTGGTTATCGATGCCTTCTTGTTCAATCTGAAGACTGAGTTGGGCTACACTGCGACGGAGACTTCAAGTGCTGTAGGTGAGTATCTACCAAGGGTTCATGTGTCAGCAACATGCGTTGATAAGAAGACACAAAGGCTGTAGGCTGAAGCTCTGGGAGGTCCAAGGACCCTGGAGAAAAAAAATTCCTTAAGTTCCACTGCTGCCTGGGAATCTCAGGAGACTGGCTTGATCAGACACATACATGTCCTTTTAATTCTTTCAACTCTTTTGCATCTGTCAGCCCAGTTCTTCCCTTGTTTGGTAAGACAGGACAGCTATTTACTTTTACAATGAAGAAAACTGTGGCTGAAATTCAGCAAGTGGTACTGGAAAAATTGGACAGCCATATGTAAGTCAGTGAAATTACAACACACCCTCACACCACATACAAAAATAAACTCAAAATGGCTTTAAGACTTACTATAAGACATGACACCATAAAACTCCTAGAAGAGAACATAGGCAAAACATTCTTGGACATAAATCGTACCAATGTTTTCTTAGGTCAGTCTCCCAAGGCAATAGAAATGAAAGCAAAAATAAACAAATGGGACCTAATCAAACATAAATTTTTGCACAGCAAAGGAAACCATAAACAAAATGAAAAGGCAACCTATGGACTGGGAGAAAATATTTGCAAATGATGCAACTGACAAGGGCTTAGGTTCCGAAATATACAAACAGCTCATACAACTCAAAAACAAAAAAACAACCCAATCAAACAATGGGCCAAAGACCTAAATAGACATTTCTCCAAAGAAGACATACAGATGGGCAAGAGGCACATGAAAAGATGCTCAACATCACTAATCATTAGAGAAATTCAAATCAAAACTACAATGAGGTATCACCTCACACCAGTCAGAATGGATCATCAAAAAACATACAAACAATAAATAATGGAGAGGATATGGAAAAAAGGGAACCCTCTTGCACTGTTGGTGGGAATGTAAATTGATATAGCCACTATGGAGAACAGTATGGAGGTTCCTTAAAAAACTAAAAATAGAATTATCATATGACCTAGCAAACCCACTCCTGGGCATTTACCCAGACAAAACTATAATCCGAAAAGATACATGCACCCCTATGTTCACAGCAGCACTATTTACAATAGCCAAGCCATTGACAGATGAATTAATAAAGAAGATGTGGCATATACACATACACACACGCACAGGAATATTAGCCATAAAAAAGAATGAAATAATGCCATTTGCAGCAACATGGATGGACAGAGATTATCACACTAAGCAAAGTAAGAAAGAGAAAGAAATACCATGTGATATCACTTATATGTGGAATATAAAATATGACACAAATGAACATATCTATGAAACAAAGACTCACGGACATAGAGAAAAGACCTGTGGTTGCCAAGGGGGAGGGAAGGATTGGGAGTTTGGGACTAGCAGATGCAAACTAGTATATACAGGATGGATGAACAACCAGGTCCTACTGTACAGCACAGGGAACTATATTCAATATCCTGTGATAAACCAGAATGAAAAAGAATATGAAAAAGTATATATGTGTATAACTGAATCGCTGCTGTACAGCAGAAATTAACACAACATTGTTAATCAGCTATACTTCAATAAAATATTAAAAAAGAAGAACAAAACTGGCTGAAATAGATCAAGTGACTTGCCTGGGGTTACACAGCATAGTAGGCAGAGACAGAGAAGTTAATTCTATCTTCTTATTTCTAGTCCAGAGCTCTCCCTATATGACTCCTATGCCGGATCCCCTGATCACTCCACTCATTTGTGGGAGGGAATCCATGGAACACAGGCAGGACCAAGGCCATGACCTGATCCCCTTTACTACATCTGAAATTTCAGTCCCACAGTAAACTTTCCCTTGTATTCTGCTTAGGTCTTATTTAGGTTAGAAAATGAGATGCCCTAGTTTCTCGGTGAGCCCCGCCTCACCATGATCTCAGCCATGCCCTGTGACTTCTGCGAGGGCTGCCCATGGCCGGAGCAGGGAAAGCTTCTATCACTCACTGCCCAGATATGGGATACTCCGCAATGAATGAAGAGGGGGAGGGTTGCCTAAAAATGGCCAATTTTCAAACCAGAAGGGAAAAAATAAAAGATACCTTGTAGAATGGGATCATTATGATCTTTATGGAAGGTCTGTCTCTGAAAGGCTTCAAAGCTTGTAGCTGCATCATTCTCTAGCTGTCCTTGGGGCGGCAGACTGTCTCCAGGTTTGCACACGTCGAACTTCACCCACTGGTAACTGCAGGACCAAAGGGATCATTACTGAGTTGTCTGTTGGCCATACAACCCATTCTTCCCTCCAAAGGGATCAGGTATTTTTTTCTTTAGGTCTCTCCCATATATATGTGAAAAATGTATTAACTAACCAAAAATGAACAGCACCCAGACAGCCTTCTTTAGTGACACTTATTCTGCAGGACTTCCCAATCCATTTGCTGTCATGGTGCACACAGGTGGTAACAACTTCAGTGCAGTGGGGTACTGGCTCCTGCTCGCCATCCAGGGGCCGCAGAGGACCAATACTGTGCCTTGTGCACAGAAGCAGCTCATTAAATAGATGAATGAGCAGAGCAGTGACCACCAGTTTAGGTCCCTGGCCCACTGATCATGGGGCTTCTTTCAAGGGAATGGATTTGACCCCACTTACTTGACGCATTTTCGAGCTCCTGGACAACTCTGGATCAGGTTGTGGATGGTTGGATGAGAAAACCCAAAAAAGTCAGCTCCAGATGGATGCACGTTGGGCATTAGTTTCCCCCTAAATAGGAGAGGGAGAATTTTAGCTTGAGAGCTGAGAGGGAGATGAGAATGTGGGCATGAACACACAGAATAAGCCTTCCTCACTTGCATACTCTGAAGACTGTAGCTGCTAAGACATTCAAAGGACACAGGATAGCTTTCTATAAAATAAGGGATCTCTACTCATTAAAAGCAAGAGAGAAGGCCTCAGTATACCCAAAGTGATCTTTTTAGCCTGTCTCCAAGCTGTTGGTCAACTTACACAGCAGCACTTATGGTCTTGAGCAGTTCTGCATGACAGGCGTCTGCAGAAGAGCTGACAATGGCATTCTGGGGATCATCTTCAGGAACAATTTCAAACTGAGAAATACAAAGGAGCAATGAGGTCAGTCTTCGAGGAGAAGGTGGTAGAGAGAGTCATGCTACTGCTATTACTCTTTCTTCACTCTGGAACCTGAAGCTGAGTATATCAGGTAGGAGTATACCAGGTAGGAGGTGGGTACCATCTAGAGGGCTGTTAGAAATTCCAAGCCAAGAAAACAGAGAAAGGCTTTTGACTGTTTAATTTTATACCCTTTGCTTGACTCCTCTCCAAAGGCCAACACTTAATTTCTTATATACCTTTCCAGATGCTTTCTTATCCACTTACTTACATTTGTAAATATAAATACAAATGGTATTTTAAAAACAAATGAAATCATTCTCATATAATCTTAGATTTACTTTATAATGCCTAGGAAGAGTATAGGCCATATTGACTGCAAATCGCCATTTCACTTTACTTTTTGAATTGTAAAATATCCTACTTATAAAAAGAAACTGTTAAATCAAAATTATACTGAGGAATTTCTGCCAAGAAAGCATTTTTGTAACAAGTGCTATCTACCCAACTTAATTCCTTGACCAGTTTTCTATAAAGTTCACGACTTTTTGCAAAAAAAAAAAAAAAAAAAATTCCTGTAACAGGTTCTATTTAGTCAGTTAAATTCCTTAACCAGTTTTCTATAAAGTTCAGTTAAGCAGTTTCCAGTTTTTCAATGTTTAATAAAATTATTCCACACAATTTATTTTCTGTATATATATATATATTTTTTTCTTTTTCCCCCCAGTGATGTGCATTATTGATCATTTTTTTAGAATGCAAAAGCAAACCTTACTGAGTACAGTTTCTACTGCTGTTAGTTTTCTTCTGTGGTTATTTCATTTGATTCAATCTTCCTGTGTCAATTTTAGAGCTCTTTCAATTTTGTCAATAATAAATTATCTTGAGAGTAGTTTTAGTCAATGGTTTTGTTACTTCAGTGACATGCTGCAAGTTTAACATTGTGATGGTTTATACTGATTTCTCAGCTAAATCATGAAAAAACCGTAAACAATTATCTTTAAATATTTCAGGGTTGCTCTTCTATTTGGTATTGATCATGCCAACTCCAATTTTTTATATTGTGTGTAAACTATATATTCTGTTTGAGCAAAGAGCAATTAAAAGGCCAAAATGTAGTATCTTGGTTTGGGGATCTTTCCCTACTTCATTCTTTTAACTGCCGTATAATATTACACAAGGTGGATATATCTTAATTTTTAACCATTCTCCTATTGGTGGGTATTTAGGCTACTTTTAACTTCTTGCTATTGCAAACAATGCCACAATTACATTGTTGTATATAACTCTTTTGTTCACATTTGCACATTTCTCTAAGACATACTAGAATATCTAGAAGTATTCTGGATCAAAAGAGTCACACATTAAAATTGATATTGCCCAGCTGCCTTCCAAAAAAGGAACTTTACAAATTTTCCCTCCTACTAATGCCATTTGTACTTATTTTCCTACATGCTGGCCAACATTTGCTATTATCTATCTTATATTTGCCTATGAGAAAAAATAAGATCTTTGTTTTATTTGCATCTCCCTTAACTACTAGTAAGTTCTGCTCTCACCGACCATCTGCACTGTTTCTGTGAAATGCCTGTTTTATCTGACTGCTTTTTTATCTTAGACCACAAGAGCACTTTATCTGGATATTAATCCACTGTTACATATTTTCTTGTTTGTCGCTTTTAACTTTGATTATGGTGATTTTTGTCATTCAGAAGTGTTTAAAATTTTAATAGTCAAATCTGTTACTACTTTCCATTATGGCTTCTACTTTTCACATCTTGCTAAGGAAAACCTTTTCACCTCACCCTAGGATTATAAATATATTGTTCAATATTTTTTAACATATTTATAGTATAAAACATTTTATAAAGCTAAAGCAATTAAAAGTCATACTGGCATTTATAGACAAATAGATGAAATAGAATCGTCTGGAAACATACTCAAGTATTATATGTATTTATTATATACTAAATGTGTCATTTGATGTTAGGGGAAAAAAATTAAAGCTCACAATGTAACTGAAAATAATGTCTGGGTGGGTTAGTGGCTTAATAAAGGAAACAAAAAAACCCCCAAAGACTGTTTTTTTTTTTTTTTAATATTTTAGCAATTTGTCTTTCAGAGGAAATTAAGGATCAGCTTGTCAATTACCATTTACATTCTATTAGGATTTTGATTAGATCTTCCTTGAACATATAGATTTGTTATAATTATTGCTACAATATTGAGCCTGTTAGAGCACTTTCTAAAGAGAAATGCTGCATGGCCAAGGTCATCCGAACTCTCAGTGGCATCCGACAGTGTTCTAACCAGGACAGGAGTGATGCAATACTGTCCACATGTGTCAGGCAGGCTCTCAGCTTCTGCTCAAAGGTTCCTTCCCTTGCTTCTATCTCCTTCCACCCCATTTTCTAGCGATCTGTAACATCATCAGACAGTGAATACTGGAACTCTGAAAATGGTTTATTTCCCCCCAATGATCAGAGGAGACTGGGAAAGTGAACTGTCTTGAACAACAGCACTGAGAAGGATGAACAAAGATACTTAATACGACTAGGATTCAGGTCTCCCAGGTCCTCAAGATTACGTGCAGTCAGAAACTAATATGCAGTTTCTCTGCTATCTCCATCTTGGTCCCACCCGAGTTGGCAGAGTGTCAAACTAATCTTCCCTGAATGTAGGCCTGCACTTTACAAACAAGCAGCTTGATCAGTCCTCATGTGGTCACCATATTGACATTAGCACCAGCACAGTTCAAGGGAATGGGTGTCAGTAGGACAATCATACAAATGCAGATTCACATCCCAGCTCAAATCACTTATTAGCAGAGGTGTGACTCAGGGCCAATCACTTTCTGCATCTTACACACTATCTACCTTGTAAAGTGTCTGAATAGGTAATATATATTAAGTGCGTGTCACAGAGAAGGTCCTCAAAAAAAAAAAAGAAAACCAGCAGTTATTCTTAAGAGTGGGTACCTGAGGCTGTGTGCCACCGTCCTTGATCTGACAGGTGTACAGACACTCCTGGTCTGGGCTCTTCATGCTGGCGTATACCCGAGTACTGCAGTAGCCCACAGGGTAGATGGCACCCTCGTCATGGAAGCCAGGTCGGTCGGTGATGATCTATAAAAAAAGATTCCCCCAACCTGCCACTGAGGTCACCAGAGAATGCAGAAGTCCAGGGTACTGTGGTAGCCTTTAGAACCACCTTGGGGCTGCAAAGAGTGACTCAAATCAGAGAGAGAAAGAGCATAGGATGTGTAGCAGACAAAACTGACCTGGTTTCCTAGGGACTGGAGATTTTCTGGGGTTGGTTTGGATCAGCACGGGGCTGCTGCTAACGGGAACAGGGAGGGAAGGCTCAACCCCACTCCCGTATTTCTGATTCTCCTCTCTCTTTATCGCTGGTCTCACTCACCTCCCCCAGGCTATATACTGTTAGACCCCCCAGTCCGATGGGGAACACAGGCCGTCCTGAGGGATCCAGGGCAATGGGCTGAACCAGCTTGCGAGCACCTGTCTCCATTTTCTTTTTCTTGGATGTTTTCTTCAGAACTGAAACGCAAATCTGGGGTCACCCACTTTAGGCCCTTCCCAGTGTTGAGGGGAAGGGAAAACTCTGCACGATGCTAAGAGCAATAAGCCAATCCTGGTTCTACACACGCCCTGAATGGGCACATGGGACTTTTCCCCAAAGCCCTGAGTATCCTTCTAACCCACCCACCTGGCAGTAACCAATTTTGGTATCAGTGCTTAGCATCTAAAAGCCTTATACTTTTTAAAGCCTCTGACTTCATTTATAAGGTCAGCAATTTCCCAAGTCATCTGTGTGCTCAAAAGGCCACCAAGCCCATTTCCCTGCCTCTAGGAAAGACTGAACTGAAGGCACTCAGAGAGTCGGGTGTGTAGGAGAAGGGGGAGGCCTTGGCCTGCTCCCATCACGTTTAACCAGGTCTAACTGCAATTCCTCCACCTGGAGTGGCTTTAAGACACTTGGTTTTCAAGGGCTACCAGGGCTGCTTAAGGACCAGGTGAGAGTTTAAGTCATCTCTGTGGCCGAGTGTCTACCAGTTAGTACCAGGTCTTCGTCATTAGTCGTTGAGCCACTGGGGCAACTGATATCCTCTCCCCAAGGTACCTTCCAGTTTGTTGTTCTCTTTGCCTTTTTCTTTTTTCTCCTTCTTGGATTTCTTCCCAAATGGTTCCTCAGCTCCAGTGCTAGGCCCAGAAAGCGGCCCAGCTCCCTGGATAGTTCCCGCAGAGCTGGCCACACCATAAGTCAGGGGCAAACTGGAGCTGTGGGAAGGAGCTGCAACCTGTGCTTCCCCTTCAGTTAGAGCCTGGAGCTGAAGGAGCTTCTTTAGCAAGTACCTGAGGTCGAGAAGGAAAGGGAGCAGAGGTATGAGCTTCTGTGTTATCACAATTCCATATTTTATTCAAGTACTGGGAAAAGCCAGAACCATACACAAAGATTATTGCATTCACAAAAATAAGGTTCATATTGGACCCCGGGAAAAACGAAGCTCCAGAGAATAATACTTCAAGAAGCTAAGGATAAAGGATTATAGCGTATCTCTTTTGCATCTGGAGAGCTCTTCTAATTGGATGTTGGAAGGTGTTAGGCTTCTGAAGGGCACATACCATGAACTGCACATGTACATATACTCACGGAGTACTATATATGGAATAAAGATATGTAGAATGAAATGCAGTTTCTTTTATCCCTTGGCTTTTATAACTGCAGAGTTATAATAAAATTACTTATAAGATGTGGCAAGAGGGTTTTGTCAGAGAGATGAATAGAGCTGTTTCATCATCATGGTCCAACACGACCTGGGTAAACAGGAATCAATACCATAGGTTGTGACTTTCTCTGTACCAGATTAGTGGCCAGTGGGCTGTGCAAAGCACAAAAATCCCGATGGAGGAAAATTCTTAGGAGCAGAAACACCGTATCAATAACCAAAAAATGTAATTCTGAACACAAAATGAACCAGCTCACCGTCTTTCTTCTTTAGCTTTAAGAAATTTTTCCTCAAGACGAGCAATTTCATCACAAATAGCAGCATTTTCCTTGAAGAAAATTTTGAATATAGTCACACAAAATGAATAAAAGATCAAAGTATTATACTAAGAAGAGGAGCTATATTCCAAACCAAAGAAGTCTGTGTTGCTGGGTGAGAAGGAAGTGCTAGTCTACCTTGCAGAGAAACTGTAAACAAACCTACAAGTAAAGGTAGGGTCAAGTTCTAATGTGGGCAGAGTAATTAGATAATTTATAGAAACTGGGGCACCTTCACATGAAAAGGGGGAGCTATTGATGATTTTGCCAGAATAATATGGCAAAGTAGGGCTGTCCTAGGCAAACCAAGACATATGGTCACCTTAATTAGGGTAGCCTTTAGCAAAGAAAAGGGCATACTGCTCAAATCATAGATGCTTAAACTCAACCCCTGTAAATATGGGGAAGGTCCATTCCCAAGTGCCTTGACTCTTGGGGAGCTTACAAAGTGAACCTAACCCAAAACATCCCATGCAGTATGAATCTTAAAGAGAAAATATAGATGGAACAAAATCAAGTCGTCTATAAAATTCTTAAATTTCATAACCTATTTATGTGTATTCAAGCATCAGCTTTCTTTACTGACGATTCAATCTAGTTCCCAAGCATGAGTCCTGAGGGGACTGCTCCAATCTGGATGCTCCAGAGTTGGGACCTCAAACTTTGAATGATCAAAACAATATCCTTTTTCTTCACAAAACCTTCTGCATAGACGTGGTGGAACCAGTATCCTAACAACATAGGTGCCAAGCTTTAGGTACCTTTGACATTTAGGGAATAAAAGAAAGGTAACATAATTAGATACTAAATCCTCTTAATTCTGCTTTTCTTATTTCTCTCCAGTGTACATGGCAAGTGCCAAATAAGTGTTTTCGGAATGAATGCTCTGATTTCCAAACCTTCCCTTATGCTTCCAAAAATGCTGAGGGATGTTCTAGCTTTTGGTAGAAGAAAAGGTAAGGTAGTGGTGATTCAGATGTGGGAAGATATTTGAGACACTTGCTATTTCCAAGCATTGAGGTGAGCTTGAGCAAGCCAGAATATTATAACACTTAGTTGTGGCTGGAAAACTATTTCATTCATTCAGTAAACCCAGTGCCTCTACAATAAAAGATCGGGAAGACTCAAAATAGGTTAGAAGGGGGGATATTGAAAGCTTCATGTGCCTGTTCATGGAAGGGGTCAGTTATGGGTATGCGGGGTGCTTGGGAAACAGGCTGCGTAATGGAAGTACTAAAGAAACTAGAATCAGGTGTTTGCATTGGAGCCAGGGCTCTGACATAGTGCCCTCGAGCAAATCATCTCTCGGGGCTTAAGTGCTGCTACTTTAAAAATAGCGCCTCATTCTCAGGGTTCTCTGGAGGCTCAAAGGCATTTCCAAGAGTTCTGCGGTAATAACGATAATGACTAAAACTTATTAGCACAACTTCTAGGTACCGAGCGCTTAACTTTCCTCATTTAATCTTCATTAAGTCTGCAAGGCAGTTATTAGCTCTCATTTGCAGATGAGGAAACAGGATTACAGGAATTACGTAATTTGTCCAAGGCACGAGGCTAACAAGAAGTAATGTACAATGTAAAACCTAACACTATATTAATACTGTCACTCTGGGAAGGGGAACAGTTCGGGGAAAGATTTCGCGAGTTAGGAGAGGCTCGAGGCTGAGAAGGGCTGAGCGCCGGTCACACTCACAAACACCGTGGCTTTGGCCGCTTTGCGCAGCCGCAGGTACTTGAGCCGGTACTTCTCGTTCTGGCTCTTCTTCGGGAGCTTTTTCATCCTGGCCTTGCTGGACTGCAGCGGGGCCCGCGGCGAGGAGGCCAGGCCGCCCAACAGGCTCATGGTCCAGCCCCGCTACGGGGGCTCCAAGGAGCGGCCGGCATCAGCTCCTCGGCCGAGGAGTGGCCCCTAGCGCCGGATACGTCTGTTCTGGGCTGGTGGAAGCGGGCCGCCAGGAATCGACCTCTCTAGAACATTCACGAGGCGCAGGGCCGGCCACAAATCCTGCAACCGAACCCAGCTCCCGGCACCTCCCTGCACTTCCGCGTCTGCCTCGTTAGTTAGCCGTGACCGGAACTTACATCACGGCGCCGGCTGCGCGTAACTTCCGGGGCTGGGAGCTGGGTCCTCCGGGTCCGGCGGATCCTCGGCTCCGGAAGAGGGGAGGAGAAGGGGAAAGGGAAGGGGGAGGAGGGGGAGGAGGGGGAGGAGGGGGAGGAGGGGGAGGGGAGGGAGAGGGAAGGGGAGGGGAGGGGAAAGGGAGGGGAAAAGGAGGGGAGGGGAAAGAGAAGAGGAGGGGAAGGGGGAGGGGAAAGGGGAGGGAAAGGGAATGGGAGGGGGAAGGGGAATGGGAGGGAAAGGGGAGGGGAAGGGGAAAGGGAAGGGGAGGAGAAAGGGGAGGGAAAGGGAAGGGGAAGGGGGAAAGGGGAGGGGAGGGAAGGGGAGGGGAAGGGAAGGGAAGGGGGAAGGGGGAAAGGGGAGGGAAGGGAAGGGGGAAAGGAGAGGGAAGGGAAGGGGGAAAGGGGAGGGAAGGGAAGGGGAAGGGAAGGGGGAAGGGGAGGAGAGGGCAAAGGCGGGGAAAGAGAAGGGGAGGGGAAGGGGAGGGGAAGGGGAAGGGGAAGGGGAGAACCCGGTGAGGAGGAGGGCGGCTGGAAAGGACTCCTTGAGACTCGCGTGTGTGTGTTTAGCTGAGGCGTGTTATTGTTGAGCTAAAGACGCACAAAAATCTTCCCGAAGCCAATCTCATACACGCTTCCGAAGCCTACCCACTGCGTTTCAGCACCACTTTTCCACACTTTATACAGACTGGCCTTCCGGACTGTAGGATGCACTCCAACGCATTGCTGGGACTGCTGCTTTCCCTACTTCCTTTCTTTATACAGCTCGCATAGATGTTTCTTGAGGGCCCGTTACACTGTCCTTTTACTGGGAGCTGGGATTACAGTGGTGAATAGAAAAAAGTCCTCTGCTCTCAGATTAGGACTTAGTAGGGAAGATGGAAGATTTAACCGGCACTTTTAATGATATGCTTGCACTAAGTAGGCACTGAGTAAATATTTGCCTAATGAAACAAAAAATATGTTTCTGTACCTAAACTTATATGTATATAGCTCTAACTTTATAACCAAGTTCTGTCTAATCATCAAATAAATAGACAGTTCTTTAGAATGCAGTATTGGTAAATGAGCTGGGCTGGAAGGCAGAAGGCTTGTAGTATTCATTTTTCTCCCAGCAATGCCACTAACTAGTTGAGTGAGCCTCTGGGTCACAGGTTTTTCCTCTCAAAACTGAATATAGTCTTTAGAATAATGAGGTGGATAGTTATAAACTGAAAGGTACTCTACTGATATATAATTACCATTGTATATACTCAAAATTTAGACTTCTAGAATTGTATACGGAAATTAAGGAAAATATGTACAGAGTTAAAACACTAAGTTCAGTAAGTTACTGGAGAAAAAACTAACGCCAAAATAAGTAACTTACAATCAGTTCAAAAAAAGAGGTTTAGAATCGATAACCCAGGTACTTCATTTCTGGAATTGTAAGAACAGTGACAAGAGTCTTGACAAAATGGTTTTAACACAGAGAGAAAGACTACGAGAGTCCTTTTTGTCCATTCATATTGAAAGCTGTCCTTTTGGAACTCACGGTTCCAGTATGCTTTTGCAAGCATACTCAAGGCAACCATGTAGATTCATTTTTGGAAATTGCCAGGAATACTTTCAGTTTACAAAATATCCATAATCATGCCTTTCATACTATAGACTGGCACTTTACCTTGGAACCTGAATATAGGTAGTTCTGATTGACAGATTTTCTTTCTTTCTTCTTTTTTTAACCCTTATTTGCTAACTGCCTGATTTATTTGCTGTTCAGCTGTATTTTGTCCTTGCAGGCTTTATTTCATTAGAAACATTTCCTTACAATTTCTAAAACATTTCATGCAAAATTTAGAAAATACAGTGCAAAGAAGATTTTTTAAAATTCATAATGCTGCCATACAAAGTGAATCACTTTTAACATGTATGTTTAATTTTTTATTGAACTATGGTTGATTTACAATATTAGTTTCAGGTGTACAGCATAGCGATTCAGTATTTTTGCAGATTATACTCCATTGAAAGTTATTACAAGATAATGGCTGTGATTCCCTGTGCTAGACAATATATCCTTGTTGCTTATCTATTTTATATGTAGTAGTTTGTATGTTTAATATTTTAACGCATTTTATATAGGTTAGATCATACCGAACATAATGTTTCCTCTTTTGTTCACTTACCATTATCATAGTCATTTTGTAGTGCTATTGTAAGTTCTTTATAAATGTTATTTTAGATGGCTGCTTAATATTCCAGCTACGGCATAATAATTTTACATAATTATTTACTTCCATGATTGACTTTTTGGTCATTAATTGCTGTGAAGTGCATGTTTGTGCACAAAGCTTTTTCAATACAGGGTATTTTAGTGGCTGGTTCTGTGTTCTCCAGACAATGTAATGTTCCTGAGCAACTCATTCACTATGTATTCAGAAGAATATTTATTTATTAGTGCCTATGATGACACAGCCTTTAGGAAACTTATTTAAGAGGAAAAGACAAATACATGGGCTATATTAATAATATTATTATTATTACGTGTAATAAGTTTTATCTCAGAGGTAGGTATTGGATGATATGGCAGCACCTAGTTAGGGAAGGAGGGAGGAGATTGGGAAGGCTTCTTGAAGGAAGTATGCCTGGGCAGATTTTGAAGGAGAGCTAGCAGTCGGCCCAGTGAAGAACAGAGGAGGGCCTCCTGGGCAGTGGGGACAGAATATTCACAGGCTCAGTATCGTGAGAAGTGTGGGAACTGCAAGTTGTTGATCAGAGTGGAAGATGTATGTGGACAGAGGCAAGAGGAGAGACTGAAGGAGCAGGCAGGATTTGGATTGTGAAGGTTTTGTGTACCAACTGAAGAGTGAGACTCTTACCAAGCGACAACAGGAAGCCATTGATGAATGTCGGTATATTGACCCCTTTGCTTGTTTTAGGTAAACTTATCTGATTTTGCCTAACTTTTCTACTTATCTATATGAAGGGGGTCTAAATGACTTATGCAAAAATTCTCTGAAGAAATACATAATGTGCAGCTCTACAAATAGCAAATGAGAGACAGCATGGTACTGTGGTCCGAGCATGGCCTTTGGAGTCAGATCAAGGTTCCAAATATAGCAATAGGAGTTAGAAGCTAAGATGGGTAAGAGAGAGTTGGAGTCCAACAGCACTTTACTGTTTATCCTGGTTAGTTCTAAATGGTTGCTATCAGTGATTGGCTGTAAGTGGAGGTAGCGCATCCCCTGGGGTATTAGAAGCATATCTGGGCCCATCAAGAATTACGGAGTCTGCAGCCCATAATCCCAGCCCTTGGTGAAGTGAGTCCCTGGTTTACACAATGAAAAAGCGTATCTGTACACCTCAAGGCTCCACCCACAGCTGATGCATGGCCCTGGCCTTGTTCTATGCTGTCCTTAAGCCCCAAGAGCACACGGCAAATTCCTGCCATCAGCATCTCTTGGCCCATCTTGCAGGCCACAGGATCCCTGTGCAAGGTTGGTGACTTCCACAAGACAAGCTGGGAGAATTCCTAAGGTTTGAGGCCACACCACAGGGTTCCCAGGGATTTCATATCTTTATTTTCTTACCAGATTACTCCACTTGCTCTAAACTGAGTGTGTATCCTACAAAGGCCATGGCATAAATACAGTGAGAAGAAACTGCCTCCATTTAATAGCCTGTAGAGACCTCTCCCTTTGTGCAATGTCTAGACTTTAATTTTTTTTTGAATTTTTTAAAATAATGGTAACCTTTATTTTTAAATTTTTTATTTTTTATTTTTTGGCCATGCTGTGCAGCATAAGGGATCTTAGTTCCCCGACCAGGGATCAAACCCATGCCGCCTGCATTGGGAGCGCAGAGTCTTAACCACTGGACCACCAGGGAAGTCCCTAGATTTTAATTTTAGTCTTAATTTTTCTTCATATTTTGTCTTCATATTAAGCTCTAGATCTAATTTTTTTAGCTTTTGGACTCATCAGCTCCAACTTTCAGATTTGTTTCCATGTATTGATTATATCTTCTCACCTTTGGGATAGCATAATACAGGATGTTCGATTCAGCTAAATGCAAGTTTAGCAATCCTAAAGTGGGTGTTTTTGTATATTAGTGTGTGAGACTTGTGAAGAAGGGGAGAGATTTTTACTTTCCATAAAACTTCTTGCTTCATGTTTTCTTAATTATGGATTTTCATCACACATCCCGTGGGTGAGATGTTTAGGTTTTGAGGGTTCTAAGCCAGCCAATAAAGTCATGAAATCAACCACTGTGTCAATGTTGTGCTTCTGGGTGGTCGTGTCCTTCAGTGCACGTAGGACACTCAACCAGCTAAAAGAGATGAGCTCAGAGATGTTGGCTCGGAGGAAAAGAAGGATCACATTGAGATCATTGATGGGACATCCCAGCATCTTTCTGCTGAGGAGGTCAAAAGCCGGGAGCATCTCATAGATGGATAGGAGCCGTTTGTCCCACCGACACAGCCGCATGAGGTTGTATATTACCACTGGAACCAACAGGGTGTATATTGCTACACTGGAGAGACTAACAATCTGGAAGACAGACAAAGAGGTCAGCCTGCATGTGATCGGATCGGGGATGTGGGTCTCATCATGTAGCAGCCCTGTCTTGATGGAACAGCTGAATTCCTCTTGGAAGAAGACATCCAGGTGGAAGTGGCCAAGGTATAGGTAGGTGGCTGAGGTGAAGAAGAGCAAGAGGGAGTTCCTCAGGAGGTAGGCGGCCACTAGGGAGTGTGAGCGCTGCTTACAGGCCAGGTACCGCTCGAGCAAGGGGAATTCAAAGTATCGCTCTTTCCGAGCCCTGGGCAGGGGAAGAAAGGAGGCAAGATTAGGAGGGACCATTTAGAACTGTATCCTGAGAGAGCCCCGTGGGGAAGTAACAGCATCTGTGTATGCAACACGGCGTTATTGGCTCACGGGAATATCTGCCTTCTTTGAGCATAACCCCTCCTTTCCCCCAAAAGAGGTGTGTGAGTGTATCTTAATTCTCCAAGACATGAGTGCAATGCAGTAAACCCAGTGAATGATCAGGGAATAATGAAGGATCACTCTGGATTTCTGCCTGGGAAGGCAGACTAAATCTCTAAGCTGAAGTACGATCCTTAAGAAGCATTAAGACTTATTAACTTAGCACTGGACTGGGATTCTAAATAACCACGTTCTGGTTCTTGGTCTGTTTCCTTTGTGTATGATTTTTTTTAGGCCAGTTCATTCATTTTATAGAAATAAATCTGCTAACAAGTGTTTGTTGAGAGCTGTGGTGTTCAGGTAGATGTAGTCCAGTCTCTGCCCTGAAGAAGCTTGCAGTCCGGCTTGTAGGGAAGGGCAGATGAAACATGCAAATAGGGAATAAAAATAATGCTCATTCTGTTGCTAAAATGATGGATACAAACCATGGTAGTTGTAAAAGTTAGGAGAGAGACATACAGTGTGAGCTGGAGTGTTCAGAAACCTCTACGGAGAATAATGTCTTAGATTGGCCTTCCAAAGGTAGATGGGGTTCAGAAAGGTAGACAGGAGAGGAGCTTTTCTCAGAGGATAGAGATGTACACAAAGGTTTCCAACCTTAGCTCACCTGTGCTCTGAGGGGGCCTGCCCTGGCCACCCTATTTAAAACTGCACCCCCCTCCACCTCCCAGCTTTCCTGAGCCCCTTCCCCTGTCTTAGTTTTCTTTGTATCACTTATCCTCTACCATATAACTTTCTTATGTGTTATGCTAATTCACTGTTTCCCTCCATACAATATAAGCTCCCGACCCAGCACACACACACACACACACACACACACACACACACGTATGCACAGCACCCAGAGCTGTGTCTGGTGCTCCTAAATGACAGATGAATGCTTAAATGAATGAATGGCTTGTTCAGGAGGAAAGCAGGAGACTGCCTAGGTGGAGTGGAAGGTTTCTGTCATTTAGTTGTTCGACAGAAGTCTGAGGAAGTAGTTGATGACAGTGGTGGAGGGCCTAGGAAAAGTATTTGGGAGAATTGGGATGTTTTTTCTGTAGGCCTGGGAGGAGCTATTCAGGGTTCTGAAAAAGTGGTCTTTCAGAGGCTAACCCCTTTGTGACTCAGTGGAGTCACCTATAAACTGGAGGCAGAGTCCCTTCCCTCTCCCTGTACAGAGATGATAGAAAGTCAATGCGGTGACATGTTAAGAATGCTGAATTCTCGATGGCGCACAGGATAGTTTAAAGATTACTCTGCAAGATCCCATTTTAGGGCTCGACCGCATCTTTCAGAAAGCAGTGGAGGAGACAACTCACTTCTCCAGCTCATCCCAGAACGCGTGCGGGTCCGAGCCCTCCTGCCGGATCTTCAGCATGTGCTGCACCAGGCGGATGGCGCGATTGTAGGATTTGTCCAGCTCGCTGATGATGAACAGCAGATCTGAGCTGAGGGCCGGCACGGCTGCATACTGCCACAGCAGAACCGGCAGGTACATGGCCACGGCCAGGGCCAGCAGGGAGTAGGGGAGGGCCTGCAGGGTGAGAGCGAGCTGAGGAGGGAGGACCAGGGTGCCCAGGCCTTGCAACCTTGCAGACAGAGTGCTGAGTGAGGGGCTCTCATTCCCCGGTTCCTGCCTCAGAAGGGGAGGGCAGAGAGACAGAGACAGACAGACAGACAGACAGAGACAGGAGGGAAGGAAGGAAGGAAGGAAAAGAGAGCAAGAGGGAGCGCTAGCTTCCTGTCCCCATTCTCCATGCATGTTAGCCTGGGTAGCTAACTAGAGATCATGGCCAATGGTGGTCATGGCATCCTAGGGGAGAGCATCTTCATTCTCAGTCTTCCACTTTTCTTTCTCTGACTGCTCCAGACATCCAGAGTCCATTAGCTTTCCAAGTCCTGCCAGGGGCCCCAGCATGGCTGACTTTTACTACGACCCTCCAGAGAGGAGGTCAGGTCCCATTTCCTCCACGTAGCCTGCCCTGCCTTCTCTCATGGGCAATGGCCTTTTCTCATCTTTGGATTCTTGGTAAGACCAAACTACGCCATCAGGCACTGTCTTGGAATCCTTGGGGGCTGTTTCTGGTCTGTATTTGTATAAACTGACATTGGGTATGCATGAAGCTGGCATCCTCCGCTACACTATTTGCTACCTTAGATAAAGGACTTTTCCTTATGCTTCTTATCATACTCACCACACCTAACAGGTTGGACCCACTGTTTTGCCCACAGCAAAAACCCTACTCGTAGAGGCTCAGTTAAGTGACATTTTTGCTCGGTACTGAACATGCATTATTCATTCTTCGTCAGGTACTATCAGTATCTCTATTTTATAGACCAAGAAACTGAAGCATGAAAATGTTAAGTGCCCGATACAGGGTTACATGTCTAGCAGGTGAGTGAACAGGATTTGGAACCAGGCAGTCCGATTTTGGAGCTTATTCCCTTAAGAAATACTGGACTATAACTTCTCCTGAACCATAGATGCTTTTTTTTTTTAGAGGAGAGTTTGAAGAAAAAGAGAGAGCGAGGCTATTTGATTTGTGTGTGTGTGTGTGTGTGTGTGCGTGTGCGTGTGTGTGTGTTTCTGAACTAAACAAGAGAGGTAGGCTAGGAAAGGTATACTAGACCACGAGAGCAAATGAGAACCTTTTCACTCCTGTCTAAGAAATGATGTTTCTTGAAAATGAGCTTTTCACCCTCGAGCTTCTGTTTCAGTAGGCTTAAAGTGGAGCCAGAGAATCTGGGCTTAAAGACCACTCCGGCCATCTGATGATCGACAATTTGACTCTTTTCTGACATATGAATCCCCTCTGCAGTACTCTGAACTTGTTACCATCTAGATCCTGCTTGAACACTTCCAGGGACAGACACCTCATGAACTCCTTCCATTAAGTCTCTGGTTTTGTCTGGGTCCTAGAACTGTGGCATTTTGAGGCCCTGTAAATTGTCAGAACTAGAAAACATTATGAGTGACTTCTGATTAAAACTGTGCCTTGCACATACATATTACTTCTGCTCCCTCATGAAACCCCACTAGAATGACAATAAAGGGACCCAAAAGACATAATCCTATAAGGACAAAGAAAATAGAAGAGGAGACAAGAGTAACAAAGTGTTGAAACCTGGGAAGCAGCTGCATGACAGAAGGTACCAGCCCGTGGAGAGGATGAGGAGTTGAGGTGGGCACAGTCAGGCTGTTTTCACCACAGAACCAGGAAGACTCAGGGATGGGAGATACCAGGTGTGTCTGAAAATGGGGGTGCAGGTGGGGCTGGAAACAGGGATATTGAGAAAACAGACCCGCAGGTCCCTTCTGAAACATGGTGCACTCAGCCGACCGCCCTTGTGGTTTATTCTTTGGAAACGTTAAACCAGACAGATTCTGCACTTGGGTCCATTGAGGGCAGGGGAACATACCGAGAAGGGGGGTGAGCTGAATGAGTAGTGAATGCTGACGCCCACGGCTGAGTTCCCAGAGGGTTGGCAGACGAGCTTGATACCAACTGCATGCTGCCGCCTCCACCCAAATTAGGGATTGAATGATTCTTCTTGGGAAAACTGACCAGCCCAGAATATCAGATTGCAGATACTGATATCTGGGGTTTTCCCAATGAAATGGCCCAAAGGGATTACTTTGAACTGACAGCCTCAGCCCTAGGCACAAAACTTCCAATCAGATAAAAGTGGGTGAGCAAATATGACCAGATATTTGAAGAATGCCTGAGACGCGAAAGTCAATGACAAAAATAAAAAAGCAGAGGCAGGCAGGAGAGAACCTGTCGATGCAGTTCTGCCCCCCTCCACCCAGCCGTGAGGTAGGCTTGACAGAGCCCCTGCCACTTTACCTTGTGAGGCCAGAGGGATTTCGTCTTGTGCTGGCCAGACACATCCTGTTCGTGGTGAACCAGCGAGTCCCAACAGGAACTGTCCACGTAGGCAGTCTGCCGGATGCTGAAGTTACTGGGACAGAAGCAGCTGATGGGAGACCCTGGAACAGGAACACAGCTTTGAGGCAGCCCTGAGTTGGGGTGGAGGAATGGAGATCCAGGGGACAATCAGCTAAGAGCTTTCTGGCCATCTCTGAATCTGGCAGGCACTGTCTTCTTCCCAGGCCCTAGGTTTCTGGGCCTGCACTGTGGGTGAATGAAGAGGCAGTGGGAGGCTGACACACCTCCCTGGGAAAGGTGGTGAACTCAGCACACAGCCAGAAAAGAAAGCCAGCAATCCCAGTTCTCGGGAAAGTCTACGTTGTCTTTAATAGAGGTGGCAGATTTGCTGTGTTAATCTAGCACCTAGAACACTGGGTATACGTATTTGTTAGTGCTCTTGCATGGGGCTGGGGCTCTTGGAGAGGAAGGAGTGGATTTATTCAGCACCTATGATGCGCCAGACTCTGTCAGGTGCTTAATATGTTCTCAAGTCAATAATCCTGGAGGTGGGGAGTAGGAAGAAGACTCCAAGAAGATAGGAGAGTTATCTGAAGCTTGGCTAATTAAGACCTTTAGAGGTCATAAGTCCTGGAGAGATTATAGGATCCTAATCTCTTTCATCCACATGAAAATCAAAATAAAAGTTTAGTCATTGCAATGACACAGAACATACAAATACTGAAATTAAGACAAATATATATATATATATATATATATATATTTTGGCAGTACACAGGCCTCTCACTTTTGTGGCCTCTCCCGTTGCGGAGCACAGGCTCTGGACGCGCAGGCTCAGCGGCCATGGCTCACGGGCCTAGCTGCTCCACGGCATGTGGGATCTTCCCGGACTAGGGCACAAACCCGTGTCCCCTGCAGACAGACTCTCAACCACTGCACCACCAGGGAAGCCCAAGACAAATATATTTTATTGGAAAATTTTAGAAATTACTTTCAAAGTTTTTTTAACACCTCTGCTTTGCTGGTGCCCAAAACGGATGGATAGTCTGCCTTTTGGGTGATGCCCGGCCCGAGTCATGTGATCTAGACAGTGGGGGCTGACTCACTTCAGGGTCTTGGAAGCCACTTACCAGAGGAGAACTCCTGGGCAAATGCCAGCGACATCAGCAACAAGGGGAAGCCCACGGCTATGAACTTGACCATGCGGTCCAGGGGCAGTTCCAGGCGCAGTCCTTTGAGGCGGGGGCCCCTGCGGTCGGGCAGCAGGGCATCCGAGAGCATGTACTCTGCAGCTGTGTGTGCAAGCGACATGATGCCCCGAGCTTGGGCACGGGGGTGGCAGGAGGGGTCCCAGGAGAGTGGAGTCAGGAGGTGGCAGCTTCAGGCAGCAGGCTTTCAGCAGACGGTGCCTGCAGCCCTGGCCTCATGGATATCTGTGCGAGGCATGGGCACTGGTTCTCTAAATAACTGGCCAGGCCCTGAGCCAGGCACCTGGTAATTAGAGGGAGGCATAGCTTAGTGGGTCCTCGCTAGAGGAGGGTCGGGTGTCAGCTGGGGCTGGTGCCAGGCTGCCCTCTGGATTGTCCCCGAGCAGATGCAGTCCCGTGGCTTTATGCTGCCCTCTCATTAATAAAGTATTTTTGGTGGGGTGGTGGAGAGGAGGAGGGCTGTGGAGCAGGTCCCCCATGTAATTGGTGTGGAATTTGGGTGGAGATTGCTTAAATGTGTTGAAAGCCCTCATTTTGTGGTTTGGGGTGGGAATGGAGCCCCCAAGACTCAGATACGGTTGCTGCTCCTACATAGTGTTCTTTGTCCCAGTGATGATTTTTGCTTTGGGCCCCGGCTCTCTCCCAGAAACCGATCTGTGTTTGGTGTTACATTCCCTTCCCCGCCTCTGGTCTTTTTCTAAAATATTTCAACCATGTATTTACAGTTTCCATATATTTACTAAATTTTTTTTTTTTTAAGCTCCTGTTAGTTCTCTAGAAAGCTGAGGAATGGGTGGCAGTGTTGAGTAGTAGAAAGAACATGACTTTTGAAATCTGGAGGGAAAAGTCTCCCACTGGAGACCTAGCGGTACTTGTGTTTTATCGCGTGACTGCAGGGAGTCACTCTGGGCTCTGTATTCTCATCTGTCAAATGGTATTATATTGATTGTACAAAACTGTGAAGATTGATGAAGAGCATTTGTATGGGAAGATGCACTGTAAACTGTAAAGTGTAGGGTAAATGTCAACTCTTACTTTAATTTGGTGGCTTTGGTCGGTGGAAAAGCAAACACTGGGGCATATGGTAATCTTCTCTCTAGTACTGCCCTTAGACTTGGCAAGAGAGGCCCTGACCTTGGCTTTCATGCTGGTCCCCTTTGCCTGTGGCCTTCCCACAAGGCAAGGAGTGCATGGGGCCAAGGGGATGTGCTCCTTCAGAGCCCATGTGCCTAGACCACTCTTCCAGCACCAGGGATGCTGTAATTCCCTGCCCAGATGGCCCCAGCCTGCTTCCAGGGCCTGTGCAGGCCTTTTCCTCAGGTACATTCCCCCATTCGGCAGATCATGCTGCTGATGTGCACCCTTGGGCTTCTTAAGGCTTCAATGGCCCATTGTTGGGGTCTGGATGGAATTTAGAAGTCCTGGGTGTCCACACATGAAATTGTGAGACTTCTTGCAATGTGGGACTTCGCTGGGTTGGGAAGAAGGGATCTGGGCAGTTCGAGTATTCTAAATTTGAACATGGCATTCCTGATCATTATGAAGGGGTGTGCGTGTGTGTGTCTATATGTGTCAAGGTAGGCAGATATAGAGCATATTTTATTTAGCAGTTTTTTCCCTTGATTTATAACTTCTAATTTGTTAGATATATGGTATGTGGGCTGGCACTGCCTCTCTCCCCATCCCCAGGCTAGAGGCCAACTCTGAATCAGAGCTGTCCTGTCTGTACTAATGGAAGTGATCCAGGCCTGGCAGCGGGAGAAGGGATCCTTTATTTCTATTCCCCATCAGCCTCTCCACACTCCCCTTTCTGTATCTTTTTATTTATTTATTTATTTATTTATTTTTGTGGTACACAGGCCTCTCACTGTTGTGGCCTCTCCCGTTGCGGAGCACAGGCTCCGGACGCGCAGGCTCAGCGGCCATGGCTCACGGGCCCAGCCGCTCAGCGGCATGTGGGATCTTCCCAGACCGGGGCACGAACCCGCATCCCCTGCATTGGCAGGTGGGCTCCCAACCACTGCGCCACCAGGGAAGCCCTGTATCTTTTTATTATATGTGTTTTTGCCAAATGTATTTTGCCAAATATTATTGGTTCATATGCATGTATTTTCTTTTGCCTTTTAAAAATAATTTACATTTTAATGATGTATAATATACATACATTAATATACACATGTTCCATACATTTTCATCTGATCAAGAAACAGAACTTTAGTTTACACCCCAGAAGCCACCTTCGTGCTCCTTTCTAATAACCATCATTTCCCAAAGGATAATCATTATCCTAACTTCTAATAGCATAGATTAACTTTGCCTTCCTTATGCTTTATAGAAATGGAATCGTATGTATATACTCTTTTGTGTTTGGCTTCTATTGCTCTACATTATATCTATGAGAATCCATTTTATTTCCTGTTTTTGTGCTCTATATAAATGGAGTCATATGTATATATTTTTTTGTGTCTGGATTCTCTGCTCAACATATTTCTGAGATTCATCCATGTTGCTGTGTGTGTCAGATTTCCATTCCTTTTTATTGCACAGAAATACAACAACTTGTTTGTCTATTCACCAGCTGATGGACATTTGAGTTCTAGTTTCTGGCTCTTATAAAATAATTCTACTGTGAACATTCTAACTTGTGTCTTATGGTGAAAATATGTATGCATTTCTGTTGGTTATATACCCATGAAAATTGGTGTACTGGAATTTCTGGGTCATAATGCTTTGCATATGTTCATCTTTATTCGTTTTCCAAGTGGTTATATTTATTTGCATTTTTATCCACAGTTTGTGAGAGTCCTATTTTCTCCACTTCCTTATGTTTTTGCAATTAAAAACAATCTGGCCATTTTGGAAGGTGTAAAATGACATTGGATTGGGGTTTTCTCTGATGATGAATGCAGTTGGCCACTTTGACCATTTGGAAATCTTCTTTTGTGAAGTGTATGTTTAACTCTTTTGCCTGCTTTCCTCTTGGGCTGTATATCTTTTGAATATTGATATGCAGAATTTATTTTTATAGTCTGCATATGAGACCATCACCAGATATATGTTTTATTTATATCTTCTAGGAGTCTCAGTTCCTTGTTGGGTGTTGGCAGGAGGCCTCAGTTCCTCAGCAGGTGGGTCTCTCCCTACCTCCCCACCTCTCACCAGGTGATCTGAGCAAAGCGGGAGCCACTGTGCTTTAATGACCTAACCTCTGAAGTTTCAACTGCTACTTCTATTTTTTTCCTATTCAATAGAAGGAAGTCACAAAATCCAGCCTATATTCAAGGGGATGGGAATTGGGCTCCAGATTTTAAAGGGAGTGTCAAAGAATTTGTGGAATATTTTAAACCACAATTTTTGAGGAAATTGTCCATTTTCATTCAAATTGTCAAATTTATTTGCATACCATTATTCATAATATTCTCTCATCATATTGTATTACTATCTTATTATGAAAAAATCTTAAAAATACAGCAAAGTTGAAAGAATTTTACAGTGAACATCTATGACAGTTAATTCTATGACATTTTACTTGGCTTGCTTTGTTATGTATCTATTTTTCTATCCACCCCTCTATCCACACATAAACCATTCCATTTTTTTTTGGATATACTTCAAAGTACATTGTAAATATTGATATACTTCTTCCTAAATACTTCAGCACGCACATCACTAACTATATTTCAATATTTGTTTACAGTTTTTTTTAAGGTAAAATTTATGTACAATGAAATGCACAAAGCTTAAATAGGCATACACAGATTCTGACAAATGCATACACCTGTGTAATACACACCTCATCAGGACTAGGACGTCTTCACTCTAGAAAATTCCATTTTATTCTTTTTTAGAGATCCTAGTTTTCTGATGAAATCTCCATACTTTCATCTAATTTATCCATCTTCTATTTTTTCATCATATTAATCAGGGTTATTTTTAAATCCTTATTGCTAACTCCAGGATTGGGGTAATCTATAGATCTGCTCCTATTGTCTACTTTTTGCAAAAATTACTGTTTGGAACTTGCACTGTATGCTGAACACCGTGGATAAAGGACCATAGGAACCAGAGGCGCTCTGGATGATCCTTTTACCAAAGATGGTTCCCCTTTCTTCTATTAGTCATATAGGGTGAGGAACTGACCACTGAATCCAATCAGGGTCTGAGCTGACGTAGGTCTGCGCCGGAGTTTTAGTAAGAGTCAGTGTACATTTAGTTTTTCCTATTGCTAGAGCCTGATCTTTCCAGGATTTTGATTGAGCCTGTTGGGTCTTTGTCTCTAAAGCTCTGAAAGACTGTGAGAGGGTCTATTTTCCTCTTCAGAGGATTTCAGTGTAGCTCGTTAGCCTCCTGCTGCATTTAGCTTCTCAACCTGGCAAATGCTTTGAAGGAGAGACTGCCTCAGTGAGTCTGGTCAGTGACTTTAATGCAGGACCCTTCCCTTTGTAGTGTATTTGTTTCATAATTAGCACAGGGTGTAGGAGATTTCACTTTGCATTTTAGAGGCTTTTAGTCTAGTCCACACAGCCCCAGTGCTCAGGAAATGTCCTGTGGGGAAGACTGGGCATGCATTTGAAGTCTCTCAAATTTCCTGTTGTCACTCCACCTTGTAACTACCACTAAGAGCTTTGATGGTTCATCTTTCCCTGGCAGAAGCCCTCTGCTTGGACCAAGAACAAAGTGAGGTTGGCACCCAGAAGCAGGAACTTCCTCCAGGGGAAAACTTCCTGAAGATTGTCTTCTTACCTCAAAATGGTTCTATCTCCTGTGGAGTTTTAATTCACCTTGTCTTCATTTCTTCCACAACTTCCTGATATCCACAAAACATAGTTTTTGTAATTAATACAGCCTTTTCTGCTATGGCTACAGGAACAGTTGCCTGTTACAACATACTGAACTTTGCCTGAAAGTCTGTGCATTATAATTTTAATACACATAGGTGATTTTATGTTTTATATTTTATGGTTTCTTACTTTAAAAAAACTTGTCTCTGTACCCCTAAAAGTCCATCAATGTGGCTATGTACACAGATAATATATTGTTTCCATTGCTGCAAAACATTGCATTTTATCTACTTGCTTGCCTGTTGATGAGTATTCATTTTGCCTGTACTCCTTATACCACAGTAATGCACATTTCCCCCTGTGGTTCTATGACAGAATTCAATTGGGATATACATCAAAGACTGGAATTTCTAGATCGTAGGGCAGCATATACTTAACTTGTCTTAGGTGATATCATATTGCTCCTAGAACGGCTGTAATGCATAGTTTCTTATATTTCCACATCTTCACCAACAGTTAGAACCATCTAACTTAAAAATTTTTGTCACTCTGTTGGATGTTAAGCAGGGCTTCTCACGGTGCGGTCCAGGAACCCCTGAGAATCCCTGAAGCCCTTTTAGGAGGCCTGCAAGGTCAAAACTCTTTTCACACTAATATTGGCATATTTGGTCTTTAACTCTCATTCTTGCATGAATGTAAACTTTTCTGGAGGCAACATGATATGTGATTTTTCAATGGGTTGAATGTAGAGGCAGATATGAGATTCCATCTGTTTTTTATTAAGCCAGGTATTAAAGAGATTTGCAAAACTATAAAGCAGTGTCACTCTTCTCACTAAATTTTTGTTTTATTTTGGAAAATATAGTTACTTTTCACAAAAATATTTATGTAATAGGTTTGTTGTTCTTATTTTAAAATGAATCTTTAAAGATTTTCAGTTTTGATTTCTAACATGGTAAATATAAGTTGATATATCTCACATATATAAAAGTTCTTTGGTCCTTGTTTTTGTTTTTTTTTTAAAGAAGATGTTGCAGGTAGGATTTTTTTCATTTATTTATTTATTTTTGCTGTGTTGGGTCTTCGTTTCTGTGAGAAGGCTTTCTCTAGTTGTGGCAAGTGGGGGCCACTCTTCATCGCAGTGCATGGGCCTCTTATTATTGCGGCCTCTCTTGTTGCGGAGCACAGGCTCCAGACGTGCAGACTCAGTAGTTGTGGCTCACGGGCCTAGTTGCTCCGCAGCATGTGGGATCCTCCCAGACCAGGGCTCGAACCCGTGTCCCCTGCATTAGCAGGCAGATTCTCAACCACTGCGCCACCAGGGGAGCCCTGATATTTTTTAAGAGTGCAAAGGGGTCCTGAGATTAAATGTTTGAGAGCTGTTGGTATAAAGTGATATCGCGTTATTTTAATTTGCATTGCTCTTGATAATTCATGCGTTGAATATCTCTTCATATGTGCATTAATTATTTCTGTGTAACATATTACTTCAAAGCTTATCAGCTTAAAACAATAAACATTATCATCTCCCAGTTTCTGTAGGTCAGGAGTTTGGTAGCAGCTTAGCTGGGTTGCTCTGGCTCAGGGTCTCTTATCAGGTTAAAGTCAAGAGATTGGCTGGGGCTACAGTCATCTGAAGGCTTGGTTGGTGCTGGAGGACTCGTGTCCCAGAGGCTCACTCACACGGCGCCTGGCAGAAGCCCTCCGTGTGGCAGGCAGCCTCATTTCCTCATCACGTGACCCTTTCCATAGGTCAACTACAAGAAGAACTCCATGTTCTCACTACATGGCAGCTGGCTTCTCCCAGAGTAAGAAATCTGAGAGAGAACCAGGAAGAAGCATGAATGCATCAAACCCAGAGAAAAATCCCAGAGCTTCTGCTAAAGGCTTTGGACTTGCCCTCTATGAAGCTGATGTGAGGATGCTGAAGAAAAAATGCATAGGAAACAAGGACTGTTAATCTAGTGACTCCAAAGTTGAATCAAGTCAAAGAGAAAATTGTCATATCAATATTATACAAGATAATGGATGAGAGAGGTAATGACTGATGAATAACTCACAAAGGACAATTTTTTTTTTTTTTGCGGTACGCGGGCCTCTCACTGTCGTGGCCTCTCCCGCTGCGGAGCACAGGCTCTGGACGCGCAGGCTCAGCGGCCATGGCTCACGGGACCAGCCACTCCACGGCATGTGGGATCTTCCCGGACTGGGGCACGAACCCGCGTCCCCTGCATCGGCAGGCGGACTCTCAACCACTGCGCCACCAGGGAAGCCCACAAAGGACAATTTTAATACAAGGCACAATGTCTATGGTTGAACCAACCAACCCCATTACAAATACTGCAACTACCAGCAGGAGCTGATGAGATATGACGACACAGAGGTCATGGGTCAGCATGTAACCCTCAGCCACGACAAATACAAGCAAGAAGTGGAGCTGTGACAAGCCGACCTCAAAGGAGATGATCTTCTTTGATACAAAGTTCATCAGTATTTTAGGGGTAATAACAGAGCAGTTGCAGAGATCCACAAATGATGAATTTCTGATGAAAGTAGTATATGGGAGTGTCAAGTTGAGAATTAAGAAAAGTTAGAGCAATCAAGACTGGGCACCCCACTATGGCACTCCCTGAAAGAGAGGGAGCTGGAGCCCTGGCTGCCTTGTTGATTCCCTGAGAATGAACTCTGTCCCTGTAGAATGCTTTGCTGCAGCCATTCTCTTCCAGGTGGGAGTCCTGTGGTTAGGCCAGGTATGAGCATCTCCCCGCACCTAACTGTTTCTTGTGTTTTATTCATCTCACTACTGCTAATGTTTGTTAGGAGTCAGACCAGGTGGGCAGTGTTTCAGAGACCAGCAGGGTTAGAGGGAATGGGCAAGGCCTGGAGTTTTTACTGCCTACAACTTCATACATTTAGAGCTAAAAATCTCTGTTTCTTGGACATGCATTTCGCTTCAGAATTTTAATCTCTCTTTTTCGTATAGTCAATTCCAAAATAGTCACCAGAACATGATAATATAAAGCTGACATTATCCCAAATCCAGGGAGTATAGTGTGGTATGCTTATACTACTTACTGAATGACAAGTCATGTCCTTACCTATAAAGTAAGAAATAAAAATATCAACTCCGAAGGTTCATTGTAAGCACAAAATGGGATAATGCATATGGAAATATTTTTTCAAATGCTCAGTTGCTATAGAAATGTGAATTGTCACTAGGCATCTGGAAATTGACCTTAGTTTTCCCCTGGACTTGAAGCTCTGTGATTTAACTCAACAGGTATCTTCCTACTTTGGGGAGGTTGATTACCAGCTAAATTGGAGGGCAGTAGTTGGGGTGAGAGCATCACGTGGTGGTTCCTGAGAAACCATTCCAAAAAGGAGTATAATCTGCACCCCGATAGGCCATGCATATCAGTGTTAATGGAGCTTGACTAATTGAATTTTAATGCACCAGATGTAAAAGAAGACCATGAAGAAACTGTGTTTTAGGTGCCTGTATGTGGCCTGTGTGTGGCATGGCCCAATGTAGCCAAAGAAGAAGGAAAAGAATAAATAACAAGGGATTATACACACCCACGAAACACATGCATGTTATCACAGTTATGTATTTGTGAAAAATTGTATATATGCTTGTGGGCATATGTATGGAAAATAAAAGATGAAGTAGGATATAGCACTTTATGTATTTATGCCAACAACCAGGTTTGCTTTGCATATGAAATTGAATCCGACAAATTGGTAATTGGGCTTAAGTTCTATGATTGCTGAAAAGCCAGCATCTCTGACTCTAGACTGAAGGCACTGTTCTACTAAAGACAGATTAAATTATAGCAACTGAGAGTTTTGTAGCTTGAAAAATTGGGGAATCAGAAAAATTTTGTAGTTTAACAAATTGGGCAAATTAGGCTTGAATAAAATAAGGGAATTAAGAAAAAACGATGTGATCTATTGCTCTTGTGCTCAGAGGAGCTCAGGAAAATTCAGGTTAGGTCAGGTTAGAAGTAGGTGGAACTAGAAATAGAATATGACATTCACAGATCAAAAGAGAATGATTTAAGTGGGGAACCAGACGCCCCTCTGCTCTGTGCCCTTTATATTGGGGTCCCAAGAAGTCTGTCTGTCCTTGAATTCCTTTTCTCATGTCACATTCTATCCCTGAAATTGGAGTATGTGGAAATATTAAGAAGAGGCACATAGAAAACCATGGGGACAATATCTACTCTGGGAAAAAGTAAAATGGAGCAAGTAAGGAAACATAATCATAGTACAGTAAACATTAAATGTTGAGAAATGAAAATTGTGATGTACCCATATTGGGAGGAAAGGAGAGGAGAAGTGAGGATGGGGAATGTAAGAGACCTAAATCCCAATCAAATTGAATTGGCAGTAATTCCCTAAGCAAATAATGGTAAAATAACTATTATGAGTTAGCTATTATTCTAGGCCATAAATCAATGAATTATGTTTAAATTAGATGAATCAACAAATAGCATTATAAGCATATTATTTAGAAACCCTGATTCTAATCTTTGCTGTGTAACCCTGAGCAAATTTTTTGACTATTTGAAGCCCAAACTTTTTCAGCTACAAGTTGGGAATTATTACACAGCTACTTCATAGGGTTGTGAATTTTAAATTACTACAGTACCTGAAAAAATACTAAGTTTCAGTAAATTTAGACTGTTGTGTTATTATTATTATTTACATGTTTCTATAATGGTACTTAAGCAAGGCACTATTATCTCCATCTGCAGTGGCAAAGGACTCAAATTTCAGACATGCTTGCTAGAAGCATGGATCTTTACCACTGGGAATCTAAACTGACAGACACCTCTGCGTCTGAGATGTACTTCCTAAAATAAAAATAATTTAAATTCTAGCTACTTTAGTTGCCTAACTTATATAATTAATGCTATTTGCATAATTCAGTAGAGTTTATGCATTCTTTTCACAAGTTTAAATCTTTTAATCTTCATAAAAATCTTGGAGGCAGATTGTATTTATTAGCAAGAACTATAATATATATATTTTTTAATTGGTGAAGAAACTCATGTGTAGATAGATGAAGAGATTTGTTCAAAGTCACAGAACTAAAAGAAGTGACTTGGAACTTGAACCTGAAGAGTCTGTGCTTTTTTTCTTTGCCTCTAGTTAATGATTCTCAATGTGTGGTCCCCAGACCAGCATCATCAGCCCTGCCCAGGAACTTACAAATCCTTGGGGCCCACCCCAGACCTATTGGAAACTCTGGAGATGAGGCCTGATAATCTGAGTCTTAACAGCTTTTCTAGGTGACTCTGATGTACATTAATATTTGAGAACCACTGCTCTAGTTTGTAGCCTTTTAAATCTGTACACCTGTGTCTCTCAGGCATGTTGTTTACTCTTGATGTCTTATTATCAGTATGGCATAGGGAAAAAGAGGAATGCTGCATTATTGTTTTCATTTTCTAGGAAACAGAAGCTCGAGAAGTTACTCAAGTTACCCAAGGTCACATAGCTAGCAAGAGGCAGACCTGGGCATGACCTTGAACCCAGGACTTCTGACACCAGCCCATCCTGTCCTCTCGGTAACATGCTGTTTTGCTATAACATACTTTTGTGTAGGACTTTATTTTTTCAAAGTAAAATAGGTTTATTGAATTTCTGGGGATAAATGGGATCTCATTGCTGTATTTCATAAGCATTTTTTAAGATTTCAAAAGCAATATATGTGCATGAAGAAATAAGAAAATATAAGTAAATAAGAAAAAATGAGAAATTAAAAACACCGTATTTCCTCTACATTCTTAATTACTTAATGTCTATCCTTCCTGATATTTTGTATGGATACATATATCTTTCTTTTTCTGAAATGAGATCATACTACATATACTGTTTATAGCTTGCTTTATTAGGCTGCCTTTTAAAGTACATGGTTTTATATGATTCCCCTCCCATCACACACACACACACACACACACACACACACACACACACCCTCCGCTAGCAATACCTGTCCCAGCCATGCTCCTGTAGGCTTCAGATTACAGTGGTAAAGACAGGGAAATCCACACTGCACCATAAGCTTTATACCTTAAATTGTGGTGCCCAAAATGGCACCATTTATTCAAAACTACAGTTCTGAGTTGTGTTTCTTATCCACGTTTTAAGACAAAGGATTTGAAGTTCAGTGAGAGGTTAAACAAGTTTACCACCGTCATCCAGCTAGGAAGTGGCAGAGCCCGGATTTGTACTGAGATCAGACTGATTCCAAAGTTTATTTTCTGAACACTTAGCAGGGCCATATAATTTGTAATTCAAGTGGGATGCATCAGATTTGAAAGGGGTTGAGTCTAAAGTGCTGTCAGCCAAAATAGCACAGTAGGGAACTTCCAAAGTCCTTTCATCGACAAAAGCAATAAATAAACTGGCAAAAACTTTCCAAATAAACTTTCTTGGAACTCTGGATACTAACCAGAAGCTTGTAGCAACCAGGAGAACACAATCAAGAAAAAAGGCTTAATCTTGGTTAAGACAGTTTTGTGGCATTTTAACTTATCCTTGCTGCAGCCCAGCACTGGCCTTGAAGACAGCAGCTTGCATTCCTGGTATAAGTGCCAGTACTGGAAGGAGCATAACAGATCTTATTCTCCAAGAACTGTGGTTGTTTGTTTTGACCTATCTGGTGGCTCTCTGAAGGATCATGAAAGGGCTTGCCTCTATTTTGCTTAACCTGGACTCCTCCCACCCACTGATGGGGCTACAGGGGGAGGAGGCCACGTGTAGGCAAATGTATTAGTCAGTGTGACCTGGGGCAAGGGATAACAGTTGGGGCAAACTATAGATTAACCAAGATCTTGGGAGGAAAGACTAGGGAATGAGATGTTTTTGAAAATAAGGGCTTTGAAAAGAGCCCATGTATTCCTGGGAACCTAGAAGGCCACACATATGGCTAGGGTTGGGCACATGCTCAGAAAAGACCTGAGAAGACCCTAAGCTCTCACCTCTGGCCGACCTTCGTGCAGCATTATTTATAATAGCCCCCAAGTGGAAACGACCCAAATGTCTACCAACTGATGTATGGATAAATAAAATGTAGTATATCCATTCAATGGAATATTATTCAGCCCTAAAAAATGATGTTTAGGGCCTCCCTGGTGGCGCAAGTGGTTGAGAGTCCGCCTGCCGATGCAGGGGATACGGGTTCGTGCCCCGGTCTGGGAGGATCCCATATGCCGCGGAGCGGCTGGGCCCGTGAGCCATGGCCGCTGAGCCTGCGCGTCCGGAGCCTGCGCGTCCGGAGCCTGCGCGTCCGGAGCCTGTGCTCCGCAACGGGGGAGGCCACAACAGTGAGAGGCCCGCATACCGCAAAAAAAAAAAAAAAAAAAAAAAATGATGTTTACAACACGGACAAACCTTGAAAACATTAAGCTGAGTGAAAGAAGCCAGACATGAAAGGCTGCATATTATATCATTCTATTTATGTGAAATGATCAGAAGAGGCAAATCAATAGAGACAGAAAGCAGATTAGTGACTGCCAGGGACTGGGGGCAGAGGGAATAGGAAGTGACCGGGTTTCTTTTTGAGTCAATAGGATGTTCTGGAATTAGATAGTGCTGATGGTTGCACATTATTATGAATATACTAAAAACCACGGTATGTATACCTTAAAATGGTGTATTTTATGTTACATGAATTTTACCTCAAAAAAAGTAAAAATAAAGTTTAAAAAACCCCAAAGCACAAACACATAAAAAATGGTTGCTCTAATAGCTTTGAAATGCATTTGAAATGATGCTTCTATGGCAACAGTTTCTGAAGTGACATCAACTCAGAGGAACTTTCCCTGATGTTGCATCATCCAGACAAGAGCCCTCAAAAGTTCGTAGAGAAAAGTCAACTTTTAATGAGCCCCTGAAGTCTTATTTGCTCTTGAATCCCAGGGAGAGTCTGCCTTCCGGGGCTTATTTGAAGTTTGTGATAATAAATTGTTTTTCCTCTATTTGTAGCATATGTGTTGCTGAAGCAAGCACTGTTTTTCTCTAATGTAAATTTTGTGCAGTAGGATTGAGGACAGGGATTGGGATTTATTAATGATATTGAAGGATGTAGCAAAATTCTAAGTGAAAATCTATAAATAAGGCACCATTACTTCTGAGTTTTTGTCGAATATTGGCCACAGAGAAATATAATCAATTATTGATAAGTACTCATAAACACAAACAGGCCTTGAAGAAGATGGGTTTTGGTCCTTATATTATGATTTCATAACTTCTCCAAGGGGACTCCAGCACTTAACTCTGATCAGAAATATATCTAACCCACCCACTCTCTGAGGCTTTAATTTCCCCAAACTGAGATTTATTGCTTTGGCTGAAAGGTCTGTCTTCATTAAAATAAAAGTGTCCTTAATAAGGAATGTGGATCACAGGTGGTCAAATACCAGCTTTATTAGTCCTTGAAGAAATAAATTTATCATATCCCTTCCTGAAGTCAGTTATATAATGTATGGAATTTAGAGATGCCAGGGCTGGGTGTTTGGAGAACAGAATTAGGTGTATATAGATACCTTCATGAAATGACATATGATTTCTTAAAATGTTCAGAAAGGATTTTTGCTCCTCTAAACTCTCAATATATCTCAATTTTTCTTTGCTTTGGGTTAAGGCATGGTTACTGAAGTGCACGGTAGAAGTGTATTGCCTAGGAGGGATGTTTCATTGAGCCATGTTTACCCAAACAGACATTAGAATAGCTGACATTACCAAGCACAACTCTGGCTGCGTCTTTTCCAAGTATTTGTACAAATACTACCTTCACAATGAGGCCTAACCTCACCACTACCTAAATTTGCAGCCCATGCCCCTCCTCCCTTTTTTTCTTGAATTATTTATTCTGGAAGTTTTTGTTGAGCACCTGCCCTATGCCATGGGCTATTTTAGGTACTAGCGATACAGTGCTAAGCAAAAGAAACAAAATCCTTGCCCTCAAGGAGCTTACATTCTCTAGTGGACAGCAATATATTGAGAATCCACGATATCATGCCCCTCCCTTTCTACCATCTTTCCTTGCTTTATTTCTGAGCATATTAAAAATTGAGAAAAATGTCTTTTATATTTATCCACACATTTTACAATTTTAGGTGCTCTCCAAGTTTATATCTATGTTGTATCTCCAAGGTTAATTTTTACACTTTTAGGGGCTCCTCAGTTTTCCATCTGGTATCTTTTGTCCTTCTGCCTAGAGAACTTCTCTTAATGTTTTCTGTAGCACAGTCAGTTGGCAGCAGATTCTCTAAGGTTTTGTTTATATGAAAACTTTATTTCACCTTCAATTCTTTTTTATCTTTATTGGAGTATAATTGCTTTACAATATTGTGTAAGTTTCTGCTGTACAACAAAGTAAATCAGTTATATGTATACATATATCCCCATATTCACCTTCAATTCTGAAAGATGGTTCCACTGAATACAGAATTCAAGATTAACAAATTTTTTTCTTTCTGTACTTTCAAGATGCCATTCCATTATCTTTTTGCTTTCATCTTTTGCATTTCTGATGAGAAGTCTGTAGTCATTCTTATTTTGTTCCTCTGTATATAATGTGCTATTTTTCCTCTGGTTGCTTTTAAAATGTTCTCTTTATGACTGATATTCATCAATTTGACTATGATGTAGCTTTGTGTGGTTTTATTTTTGTTTATTCTGCTTGTAGATGCATTGGGCTCCTTGGATGTGTGGGTATATAGTTTTCATCTAATCTGGAAAATTTTAGCCATTATATGTATAAATATTTTTCTTTTTCCCTCCTTTCTCTTGCTAGGACTCAAATTACACCTACGTTAGACTGCTTGATATTGTTCCATAGGTTACTGAGGCTCTATTCATTTTTATACTAGTCTTTTTCCTGTGTTTCAGTTTAGATAGATTCTACTGCTATGTCTTCAAGTGCATTGATATTTTCTCCTGCAGTGTTGAATCTGATGTTAATACAATCAAGTGATTTTTTTTGCTTCAGATATTATATATTTTTAAGCATCTAGATGTTCCATTTAAAAATATCTTCCATTTATTGGGCAGAAGACCTAAATAAACATTTCTCCAAAGAAGACATACAGATAGCCAAGAGGTACATGAAAAGATGCTCAACATCACTACTTATTAGAGAAATGCAAATCAAAACTACAATGAGGTATCACTTCACACCAGTCAGAATGGCCATCGTCAGAAAATCTACAAACAACAAATGCTGGAGAGGGTGTGGAGAAAAGGGAACCCTCTTGCACTGTTGGTGGGAATGTAAATTGATACAGCCACTAGGGAGAACAGTATGGAGGTTCCTTAAAAAACTAAAAATAGAATTACCATATGACCCAGCAATCCCACTATTGAGCATATACCCATAGAAAACCATAATTCAAAAAGACACATGCACCCCAATGTTCATTGCAGCACTATTTACAATTGCCAGGTCATGGAAGCAACCTAAATGCCCACTGACAGATGAATGGATAAAGAAGATGTGGTACATATATACAATGGAATATTGCTCAGCCATAAAAAGGAACAAACTTGGGTCATTTGTAGAGATGTGGATGGACCCAGAGACTGTCATACAGAGTGAAGTAAGTCAGAAAGAGAAAAACAAACATCGTATATTAACACATATATGTGGAATCTAGAAAAATGGTGCAGATGAACCAGTTTGCAAGGCAGAACTAGAGACACAGATGTAGAGAACAAACGTATGGACACCAAGGGGGGAAAGTGGCCGGGGGGTGGTGGTGGTGGGATGAATTGGGAGATTGGGATTGACATATATACACTAATATGTATAAAATAGATAACTAATAAGAACTTGCTGTATAAAAAATTAAATTAAATTAAATTTAAAAAACATTAAAAAAATAAATTAAATAAATAAGCTATAAGGATATATTGTACAGCACTGGGAATATAGCTTATATTTTATAATAACTATAAACAGAATATAATGTTTATAAATTGTGAGTTGCTATGTTGTACACCTGTAACTTATATAATGTTGTGAAACAACTATACCTCAATAAAAAATAAAATAAAAATTTAAAAACTCTTCCATTTCTTTTAGCATGCTTATTTATTCCTTTAAATTATTGAGCATATTGAGTATATTTATCACAGCTAATTGTAAAGTTCTTGTCTGCCAATTCCATCATCTCTGTCATTCCTGGGCTTTTTCTGTTGGCTTATTTTCTTTCTGTTTACAGGCCACATTTTTCTACTTCTTCCATATCTAGTAATTTTTGATTGGATGTGGACATTATAGATTTTATGCTGTTGAATGCTGGATTTTATTGTATTCCTTTAAAGTGTGCTGGGCTTTCTTCTGGCAGGTTTTACTTATCTTTAGAATCAGTTCAACCCTTTGAAGTTTATTTTTGAGCTTTTCTAGGGTACATCTAGAATAGCCTAGGGTATGCTCCATGCATTTATTGAAATCTTTTCTCTCTGGCTGGTAGTAATTTGAATGATGACAGGCTGTGTGAGCTCTGGGGGTTGTTCTGCTTATTGCTCTCTGGTAATTGGTTTTGTCTAAGAAGCTCTTTTTTTTTTAAAAAAAAAAAAACCTGTCCACATGGACTTTAACTATACTCAGATTTGGTATTGAGCCAAAGTCTCATCTAGAAGGTTTGTGGAGTTCTTGTTTGCATAGCTCCCTCGGCTTCAGTATTCAGCTCTAGGGATTCTAGCTGCTTGGGCTGGTTGAACTCCAGCATCTGTCTCCTCAGTTCAGTGAGACTACCGAGCTTGGTTTGCTTCCCTTTCCTGACACCCCTGTTTGAAAATTGCCTCTAGGAAGAAAATCAGAGTGATCACATTTGTTTTTCTTTTTTCCCCTGAATTAAATTCTTCTGCTGCCTTTTGTCAATGTCTGGAAACAGTTGTTTCATATATTCTATTTGTCTAGCTGTTTAAGGCATAAGGAAAGTCTGAACCTTGTTGCTCCATCATGGTTGGAAAAGGTAGTCTCAACCCCAGTTTTTCTTTAAGTATCTTTTCTGTAGTTGTAATGTGCATTTCTTGTATGAGAAAAGTTGAGCATCTTTTCATATGTTTAAAAACCATTAATATTTCTATTTTCTCTGAAATCTCTCCATATCTTTTGCCCAATTTCTCTTGGGTTGTAGGTGTTTAGATTCTCAGTTTTTAGAAGCTCTTTATATTAAAGACATTAGCTTTTTGTCTGAGATACAAGTATATACATTTGGATACATTTGAAATTTATACTGGTTATGGTGTGAAAAATGAATCTAATTTTATTACTTTTCATATGGCTATCCAGTTGTATCATTGCTATTATAAAAAATGGGAACCCATTTTTTCCCTGATGATTCGAGATGCTACCATCATCATATATTACATTTCTATTCTCAGGTCTATATGTGAACTTTACGTTCTATTTCAACATTCTATCAATACCATTCTATTCATGTGCTAACTAACACCAACCTGTTTTAATTATAGAAGCTTTATATTGTTTGCATACCTGTTAGGGTTAGCTTCTAAACAATGTGTGTGTTCAGGATTTTTCATGCTACTTTTGCTTGTTTATTCTTTCATATAAACTCTATAATCAGTGTGCATTCCTCCTGAAACAAAAACCTGATGCTATTTTTATTTCAATCCAAGGACATGAAATGTCTATTTTTCTTTGTGTTTTTTAGGTGTGTTTATACCTTTAGTCATATAGGTTTTGTAAAATTCTTGTTAGATTTTTGCTTAGGAATTTATTTTACTTTTCTACTGAAATGAGATCGATTTTTACACGTTCTAACAGGTTACTGTTTGTATGAAGTATATTGATTTCTAATTTTATTCCTGCAATTTTACTGGTATTATTTTTAGTGTATTTTCATTGATTCTTTTGGCGTTTCCAGATATATAATAATATCATCTGCACATAGAGGTAGTTTTACCATTTCCTTTCTGATTCTTCTGCCTCTAAATCCTTTCTCTTGTCTAATGGCATTTTCTTTTCCCTTCTATACAATATTAAGTAATAGAAGAGATGATGGGCATTCTGTTCTTGGTTCAGGTTTTAATAGGAATGCATCTGTATTAGTTTGCTAGGGCTGCCATAACAAAATGCTACAGACAGGGTGGCTTAAACAACAGAGATTTATTTTATTACAGTGTTGGAGGCTAAAAGTCCGAGATCAAGGTGTCCATATGATGGTTTCTCCTGAGGACCCCCTGCCTGGTTTGCAGATGGCCGCCTTCTCCCTGTGTCCTCACATGGATTTCCCTCCTTGTGCACACACCCCTGGTGTCTCTCATTGTGTCCAAATGTCCTCCTTTTATAACGACAACAGTCAGCTTGGATTAGGCCACCCTAGTGGCCTCATTGTAACTTAATTACCTCTTTAAGGGCCTTATCTCCAACTACTGTCACATCCTGAGATACTGAGGGTTAGGCCTTCAATATATAAATTTTGAAGGGGACACAATTCAGCTCACAAGAACAATGAATATTTTTACATTAAGAATGTTCTTGGGACTTCCCTGGTGGTGCAGTGGTTAAGAATCCTCCTGCCAGTGCAGGGGACGCAGGTTCGAGCCCTGGTCCGGGAAGATCCCACATGCCGCGGAGCAACTAAGCCCGTGTGCCACAACTACTGAGCCTGCGTGCCACAACTACTGAAGCCCGCACACCTAGAGCCCATGCTCCGCGACAAGAGAGGCCACCGCAATGAGAAGCCCGTGCACCACAATGAAGAGTAGCCCCCGCTCACCACAACTAGAGAAAGCCTGCACACAGCAACGAAGACCCAATGCAGCCAAAAATAAATAAATTAATTTTAAAAAATGTTCTCAATTCATCTTACAAACTATCAATTTCTATTTCATTTAGTATTTATAATAATGAGTGAGTATTGAATTTGGTCAAATGCTCCTGGTCCCACTCCTTCCCCCATCCCCTCAGGTACTGCAAATCCTCAAAGTTCCATTTTCTTCCTTGTACCTTCAATATTCTTTTCTCTACTAATCCTTTTCTTCAGTGTACAGACATAAGTATACCTTTATTACCTTAAAAATATTCCTACCAATGCCCTTTCTCTCTCTTTTGCTTTAATTGTAAAAAATTTAAAAATAGTGATGCATGCCTTCCTGTCTACCTTGAAGGGCTGGTGTTCATTTCTAAATGTTATACCATTCCTTGTCCATCTCTCTCCTCATACCCACTGCAACTCCTATACAGATGTACTTATAAATCAAAATCTGGGCATTCTCTGTGTTTTAGAACTTGCTGTGTAATGACCAAGTGTTTCCTGAACTAGAAGATGATCCTGAGCACCTTTTTGGATTCTTAATTTTAGGCATGTTGCCACCAGGTGGCAGTAGGAGTCATCCTCTGAGCTGACATTGAAGATGTTTAGGCCATTGCTGATTTTTTTTTTTTTTTAATTTTTTATTTATTTATTTATTTATTTTTTCTTTTTGCGGTATGTGGGCCTCTCACTGTTCTGGCCTCTCCCGTTGCGGAGCACAGGCTCCGGACGCGCAGGCCCAGCGGCCATGGCTCACGGGCCCAGCCGCTCCGCGGCATATGGGATCCTCCCAGACCGGGGCACGAACCCGTATCCCCTGCATCGGCAGGCGGACTCTTAACCACTGCGCCACCAGGGAGGCCCCATTGCTGATTTTTAAACACTGCCTTCTACTTTTCAAAATGGAAATGTACGTACATATATATACACTCATATATACATATATATTAATATATATGTATATATGCACATATATAATGTATACATACATATTTATATTTTATATACACGTATATACACATATAATTTATTTAATGGAATATATATACATTCATACATATATATAGCATTCAAATATTTATATATAATATATATGCATATTTATTTTCAAAAGTAAAATAAAAGCAAGCACTAGAATTTGTCATGTAGACACTACGAAAGCCCTGCCTAATTTCCAGGTTCACAAATTGTGTTACTGAATTTTGGTCATCTTTGTAGAGATCTAGTGTACAGATTCCCACTAGCATCAACCCTGGGCCCCAGGGCCAAATGGGGGAGGGGGACAGAGTAGGCCCCTCCTTCCATTGTTCTGGGGTAAACAGTGCCAGGGTTGAAATGAAGTTGTGCATGGCAGTGGTTAAAGGGTCCTTCATGTGTGAACTCGAAGGCCACAATTTCTTGTTTTCTCTGGGAAAAAGGGAGCTACCTCTTGATTACTACTTAGACCTCTGATACATTTACATGTGAAATAAAACTCTTTAAAAAATATCATCCTATGGCCACAGTGACATGGACATATGATACTTCCCTCCTTTATTTGGCGAGGAGCCTCAGGCATAGCCTTAATCAGAAATCATGGTCTTTAGTTCAGAACTCCTGCCAGGATAACGTAGAAACAAAGGGACTAGGTTTTTCTTTTCCTAGCGTAACACAGAAAAGAAGGATCTAGGTTCAGGACTTTCCCCCTCTCCCTTATCTGAGTCTTTTCCCTTCCAGGAGCCCGAGAGAAGGGACTACAGGACCCTCTATGATGACACCAGTGGGAGAGTGGCCTCATCCCTTGTCTCTTCAAGTCTGTCTTAACCTACAGTTGTGCACTGGAATGTTTTGGATTTGGATTTTGGTTTGGTTTGTCCCCTCCCCTTGTTTGATCTGGGTGAGAGGAGAGATTGTGATGTCTCTAGGTCTCATCCTGGGTCTCAGTCTTTGGACCTGGTTCAAGACCAAGCTCTGAGTAGCCTAGACAACTACTGAATCTCTCTGAGATGCTGTGTGGACTGGATTCTGGTGCACAGTCTAGAGCAGCCCAGCCTGGACTGGTGATATGCCCTGGGTGGGGTGGCAGGGGATGAGGACCTATAGACACTTGACACCTGCAGATGAATTTATAGGGGAAGGGCACACTTAAGTGTGGAAGGGGGCAAGAAGGGACAGCCATTGCTCCCTCGCTCCTCTTCCTTTGCATGAAGATTAGCCGTTCTCCTGATATGGAGAAAGAAATTCTCATTCTGGAGGTAAGGAACTGGCACTACCTCTAATAAGGTTCTTCTTTTCTAAACCTAGAGATCACTACCCAGAAGAGGGTGGCTCAGCCGTGATCACAGACCCCTGCTGAGTTCACACACAGACCAGAGCTGCCGCCATTCACTTCTTCCTGATCTTAGGGATGCCAGGGCTTCACCACTCTGTCGAGTCACTCAACTCCCCACGTTCTTCTTTTTTCTTATCCCTTAGCTTCTCCTTCATAGATCTCTTCTATTCATCTTTCAGGTCACCCAAAATGATAAAAGGGCTTAGGTGTTTTATTCATTTCTTTGTCATTGGTGGTCATTGGGCTTTGATACTAGTGGCCTGTGGTCACTACTGAGGCTATGTTCTCGAAGGATTCCTTCCTGCTCATGCTTGGTTCCGATGTTGCCGTGTTTTCTAGGGCCATGACTTGACCAGGGACCAGGAGATGTGGACTGAACACGTCTGAGATCACAAGAGCAACAGCTTTCACAGGTGTGCCATGCAGCTCCCCTCCTGCAGCTTTCCTGAGTTAGCACCTATGTCACAGCTGGTGGATTTCCTGTCATGGGCATTAACTTCATGGTTCCCAGTCTCAGCGTCATTATCTCATGTTTTCATTCACTTCATCACCTTAGTCATCATTTTTTTTTTTTTGGCATCATCTTTGATGAGGACTTGTCCAAAGTTTCAGTATCTGCAGAGTCTACTCAATCCTGGTCACTTTCTCTTCTTCCTTCTTGTCTCCTATTCATCCGCCACCCCCCGCCCTTCAGCATTCATGTACTTCAGAGATCTCTTGGCACTGTAGTCTAAGGTAAACCATCCAGTTTGAGTGCTGCTGTTTTCTACAGGACTCTGAGGGATATTGTCTTGATTTTCTGGGCAAGCGCTCTATTTCCTTGACCTGGACTCCAACCTTACCTCTTACTAGCCCCCTCCCTGGGAACTAAATCCGATTGTGGCCCTATTTTGCATGGAAGGAGCACCAGGAAGCAGGAGAATGATTCCTTCCTAACTTCAAGTATTTCTTCTTGCCTTTACTTTTCTAGCTCCTGTGCCTCATTCACCCATGACTAGGACTCCTTATTCTCCCTGCCTCACCAAACACACAGATTTTCTCTTCTCCAAGGAGCCTGTGCACTAAACCCTCATCTGGTCAGGTCAGGTGTACTTGTCTGTCCCGGCGGCACAGGGCAGGGAAGGACAGGACACAGGGAAGCTAAGATTAAGATTGGCAGGGAAACGTCTCTCTGCTCCCCCCGCCATATATATATATATCTGTAGAGAGGTTTGTTTTAAGCAACTGGCTCATGTAGTTGTGGGGGGCCTGGCACGTCCGAAATTTGTCAGGCAAGCTGGCATCTTGGAAATTCAGTTAAGAGTTGATGCTTGTTTTGAATTTCAAACGCATCAGGCAGGCAGGCAGGCTGAAAACTCAGGCAGGATTCTATGTTACAGTCTTGGGCAAAATTCCTTCCTTTCTGGGAAATTTCTTTGCTTTTAAGGCCTTCAGTTGTTTCAATCAGGCCTACTCACATTATGGAGAATAAGCTGCTCTGCTTAAAGTCAGCTGGTCATGATGTTAATCCCACCTACAAAATCCATTCACAGCAACATCTAGGCTAGTGGTTGAACAAACAACTGGACCCCTAGCCTAGCCAAGCTGACACATAAAATTAACCTTCACAGTCTACCCTTTGTCAACGAGGCATCCATACACATCTCCTTTAACCATACTGATATCCGTATAAAGACAATAACGAATCCATACTTCCACCCAGAATGATACGGCCAAGCTGACACATAAAATGAGCAGTCACACCACTCTTCCCCAAAGCTCTCCTATTTCACTCTTCAGTAGGCTCGGTGATTTAGCCACAATGTCACCTACCTTTTCTTAAATACACTAGGGTTTTCTGTATCTCCATGTCTTTTTTCATTTTGTTCTCTCTGCCTGGATCCCTCCCCCATCCTCTGCTGGTCACCTACTTAGCATTCAGGACTCAGAGCAATGAGTTCTCAGCACACCATAAACCTGATTGTGTATTTCCATAGCAACGATGTTAATGAATAGGACATGGTTTCTGAGTGAAGACTGAGTATAAAATAAAGGTATGGCCACTTATCTGTCATACCATATATTATAAGCTATAATCATTTAAAAACAAAACCATAAAATAAATTTTATAAAAATGGGCAATGAGCTTCTCCTTGTACTGATTACATAAGGCACCTCAACAGACAACAAAGGGGGTGTGTGAGTGTGAGTATCTGTGTGTGCATGTGTGTGTCACATGAAACATAGGCCTCTACGACAACAGTGAGTTTTTAAAATATAAATGCTAACTATGCCACATGTTAAACATTTAAACAATAATGATGTCATTAGCTTTATGTGATTTTGGAAATAATTTCGGGGATGTATTAAATTATTTTAAGATGCTTCCCAGTAAAATTTGAGCTGACATATATATATATATATATATATATATATACACTATATATATATAGTATAGATATATAGTATAGATATATACTATATCTATACTATATCTATACAATATATATATATACTATATACATATAGTATATATATATGTAAGCAAACATGTTTATAGTTGCTTTGCTGACTTTAGAGCATTAATGTTTGGTTTATCTTTTTAAAATGTAGCTCTTGTGAGACAAATGGCCTACAGATTTCCCCTTCCCTATTCTCCAAGGATGTTACTCTCTGGAAGAATAATAATCTGGAATCTGGTCCATTTGTACATTTCCACCTCTTAATACACCAACAAAAAGAGCCTGGAAGGGAAAAACAAGTTTAAATACGTGAGTGTTGTATGGAAGGAAGAGGGAAGGGCTGTTCCCACTTTACTGGGAAGATGGTGCAGGGGCCCACGACCCATGTGGGGAATGAGAACACTGCTCCCCAGCCTGCGGTGCCTTCCTCCCATTCCCTTCCCACCGGTGCTCCATCTTGCTGGCTTCTGTTATAGCCAGTGATGGTTCCTGGCTGAGAAGAACAATCTGCCTCATTAACTTCAACAGGAAATAAATCTGTTGGAAAGATATGGGGTAATCTGCAGAATCACAGAGAAGCCTAGGGAATCAGGCTTGGGAAATAATTAGGATCCAGGGGAAGCCACGTGGCTAGAATCACAGCTAAGGCCACAGGTAAGGAGCGTACTGCTCTAAGGAGCACTGGCCACTGGCCGTTACCACTGGCACCACCTGATACACGATGTAACACAGCTGGTTGCAAGAGCGAGTCAGCTTTGTCTGTCCATAATGGACTCAAAATCCTCCTTGCTTCTTTGTAGTAAAGAAGTAAAGTCCTTTACTTGCTCCAGAAGTAAAGTCCTGAGTGGGGGCATCTGACTGGCTGAGGCTGAGCATCCCTCTGTACATTTTCAAGGCCTGGGGAACAAGGATCTAGCCTTACTAGCTACCATGTAGGGAGATTTGAGCTAAGACTCAAACAAGGGCGGATTTCCAGACAGAGAAGGGGGATCCTGGAAGCCAAACAGCACCTCCACCTCCTATGCTTCAGGTCTCTGAATTTCACTTCCTCAGAGAAGTTATTCCTGACCTTGGGAACTTAGTTCATTTCCCCCATCTTGTGTTTTCCTCCAACTCCGTACTTCCCCTTGGAGCACTTATCACACTTCTAATTCATTATAATAACACCTAGGACCTCTTTATAATAAATCCAGTTCCATACACATGTGATTGCAGGTGTGGTTAAAGATTCTCAGGGGAGAGGGTTTTCCTTTTTGCCCCTGCTCCATCCAGAGCCAAGGCTGCATTCTTACCATCTCTCTGGGTGGGGCATTTTTTTTCTGTTCATTCACTCAGGCATCAATTTCTTTGAGCATGCATTTATAAGGGTGGTGGGGAGGTGACATGCCCCAAACCCCACTTTCTCTCTCCTTGGGCCCAGGCTTCATCTCCTGCCCCTCATATGTGAAAATCTAGGCTCTCAGCCTCTGAGGACCGGCACACACCCTCAGGTCAACACTGGCTCCAGCTTCATTTACGTTTTCTTAATTTTTCTTTTGCCTTCACAGCAACTTCTGATAGTTTCCCACAAACCATACCACATAGTAAAAGGTTGTTTTAATATTGTTTATCCACTATTTTTTATGTCTCTAGTGACAGAAGGTTTTCTTCTTCTGATTATATAATCAGAAAGGACTGTTTCAAAAAATATTTTTCAATTTAATGAATGGCTACTTTAAGAATTGTCTTTTTTTTTTTTTAAGGAACATTTATTCATTTATTTTGGCTGCGTTGGGTCTTCGTTGCTGCGCGCGGGCTTTCTTTAGTTGTGGTGAGCGTGGGCTACTCTTCGTTGCAGTGCACGGGCTTCTCATTGCGGTGGCTTCTCTTGTTGTGGAGCATGGGCTCTAGGTGCGTGGGCTTCAGTAGTTGTGGCACACGGGCTTAGTTGCTCCGCGGCATGTGGGATCATCCCAGGCCAGGGAACAAACCCTTGTCCCCTGCGTTGGCAGGTGGATTCTTAACTACTGCGCCACCAGAAGTCCCAAGAATTATAAACAGAAATATTTGCTCTTTCATGTGCTTCTTGGTCACTGCTGTGGACTGGTGAATCTTCTGTAGCAGAAGGAAGAAAAGCCATTATTCCAAAAGTAAACCCAGAATGTACAAATTTGGGACTGAGCTTGATTCTCAGGGTGGGGAGAGGTGATTGGACGCAGTGACCCAGACTCTGTCCTGGAGATTTCCCTGTTCCTTTCCTTGGGTCTCAATTTGATGTCCACCCACCAGCCTGCAGCCCTCACAAGGCTTCTGCTTCCCTTCAACGCTGAACAAATGACCGTGACCTTGTTGTCCTATGATGCATCTGGAGACAAGGCCAGAGGGTTCCAGCATGACTGTCCTAAAGGCCAGGGGATGACAAAAGTGAAATAAGCATGGAACACATCTACAGCAAACGTCTTATGAGATATTGTTTAATCATTGTCAGCTTTGGGGGTCCCACAGACGTTTCTGTACCCCAGCTCCTGTGGCACAGGCCATCCTTTACCCTCACTATCCTTATCATATTTGGACTTGTCTACTTCTCAAAGTCCAAACTGAGAACACACATCCTTCATCTGCTTGTTTCATTTCTTTCAGGCCAGTCCCAATAATGAAACTTGGTCCGCATATGATTCATACTTGGAGCTGCCTTATTTTAGATCCCATGCAAAGAGAGGAATAAGGTGGTGGAGACCCTCTGCTGCACCTTGTAGTGAAAGTAACACAGTGGAGGGGAACCCTGGGCGAGGGGCACTAACGGCAGGGGGACACCCACAGCTATGAATGTGACTCTGTGTCAGGCACCAGGGCTTCCAAGAGCATGTGCTCTGCAGCCGTGTGTACAACAAGATACTGCTGAGCACGGGGAGACCCCAGGATAGGCAGGGTGAGGACCCGATTACTTTAGGCAGATGGCTCTGAGCAGTTATCTATACTAGAAGCAGGAGATGCTTCTCTAAATACCTGACCAGGCCCCTGGTAATTAGAGGGAGGCTTGGCCTTGTTGGCTTTGAGCCCGTCTTTGCTGGAGGAGGATCCAGCTTCAGCTGGGACTGGTGCCAGGCTGCCTACACTGAGCCATCCCTGAGCTGGTGGAGCCCCATTTCTTTGTGCCAAAGTCTTGCAAATGAGAAGTTTTCAGTATGGTGATGGGGAAAGGGGTCCTATGGTGCTACAGACCCTAAGTAATTGGTGTGGAAATTGCTTAACTGTGGAGGCCCTCATATTGTGGTTTGGAATGAGAATGGAGCCCCAAGGCTCTCTCTGGGATTGTGACACCTTCATTTATTCTTTTTCCCAATGAAGGGCTGTGGGTCCCATGCCAAAACTGCTCTGCACTTAATGATGCCTAAGGCTATCCTTCCCTGCCCACACCCTGGACTTTTTCCAAGTGGTTTAAACTACACTGGATTTCTGAAAAGCTCTGGAATGCAGGGCAGGGAACAGAAGTGGAAAGGGCATGAACTTTCAAAGCTGCAGTCAAAAGACCAGCGATGATAGTACCAGTTTTTCACTGTGTGACTTTTGAGAAACTGAATATACAAACACACGATGGCTAGACCATGTGTAAAACTAGAACTCCTACTCACAACCCCGGCAGCAACCAGCCCAGGAAGCCAAACCACAGTCTCTGCAATAATCAGCCCAGAATGAACAGGACTTGCTCACTGCCTGCCAGCTTCCCTATTTTTTTTTTTTTTAACCCCTGCTTCCAACTTGGGGCCAATCAGGAAAAGCCAAATATGCTCCCAAACCAATCACAAAAGATGCCCTGCTTATAGTTAGCTCCCCTCCATCTTCCCCGTGCCAACAACCTCCAATCAGAGCACACGTGAAGCCTTCCCCTTTCTTCACTAGTAAGCTTTCCCACTCCCTTTCTGCTTATGAGTGTCTGCCAAAGGCAGTGATGGTGGCTGGATCCCTCGCTAGAGCAAGCTCTGGATAGATAGACTTTGCTTGTTCTCATTTGCTGTTCTTTGTTTATCCCACACATTGGACAAGTGACATAGCCCCATTTCTTTTATTTGTAAACCGTCTATAGATGATCTCACAAGATTGTGAGCACTGATAGATATTGAGTGTGAAGATGCCTTTAAAAAAAAGAACGGGGCTTCCCTGGTGGCGCAGTGGTTTAGAGTCCGCCTGCTGATGCAGGGGACACGGGTTTGTGCCCCGGTCCGGGAAGATCCCACATGCCGCGGAGCGGCTGGGCCCGTGAGCCATGGCCACTGAGCCTGCGCGTCCGGAGCCTGTGCTCCGCAACGGGAGAGACCACAACAGTGAGAGGCCCACGTACTGCAAAAAAAAAAAAAAGAACCATTTTATTGAGGTATCACTGACAGAGAAAAAGCTATATTTAATGTATACAACTTGATGAGTTTGGAGATAAGTATACACCTGTGAAACTGTCACCACAATCAATGCCATAAACATGTCCATCTTCTCCAAAAGTTTCTTCCTGCCTATTTATTTATTGTGATAAGATCAATAAGATCCTCCCTATTAGCAAAATTGTAAGTATACAACACAGCATTGCTAATTACAGGCAAAAACAAAGTGACCCTTTGAGGTTTTGGCTGCGACCTTATGTAATTGGTGTGGAAATTGCTTAACTGTATCGAAGGCCCCCATTTTGTGGTCCTTCTCAGAGGACACATCTCAAGAGCACTCCACGTGTATATGTTCCTTCTATGTCTAATGGTATGAAACATGAATGAGAAGCATGAACACACACATAGCCTTTCTCTCTTTTTAGGAAAACACGATGCCACCCATAATAAGGGAAAAAACACCCCAAGAAACCTGAAATAAAATTTGTCTTGAATTTAATATGACTTTCCCACAAAGAATGGTCTTCGGCATATACATTTAAATTCACTCTCAAAAAAACGATGCTTTGTAAACTGTAATATGTGGGACACAAACATCTTATCTCAACTGTGAGACTTGCCAGCTGGGGAGAGAAGCAGCAGCTATGGGCAAACACATGGGCAAGGTCACCTCTCTGCACAGTAGCCATAGCAACCTCCTCAGACTGGGTGACAGGTTCCTGTCCTTGACCCTTCTCTGGCTGTATCCCGTTGGATCCAAGGGGCTGTGCCCCAGACAGAGCCTCTGTACCTCCTTCTGGACTTTGCTTGTAGTGTTGGGATACAGAGTTCCCTGCCCAAATACCCTGTACCCGCCAGGGAATGGCTGTGTGCCAGGGCATGGATGGAATACTTGTGGGTGGGACAGAACAAGGGGTGGGAGTGGACGGGGCAAGGTGGGGCTGCAGGCAGGGGGCTGGGGAGCAGGGAGACGCTTCCTTTACTATTGTGTTCGGGCGTGAGACTCTTAGACTCTGAAACTTCTAAATGTGAACCGGGTCTTCCAGCTTGTTATAACGGCATATTTGTCAGCATAGGTAGAAGAAACTATTTAACGTTTTGTGAATGCTATTTTTTTTTTTTTTTTTTTTTTTGCAGTACGCGGGCCTCTCACTTTTGTGGCCTCTCCCGTTGTGGAGCACAGGCTCCGGACGCGCAGGCTCAGCAGCCATGGCTCACGGGCCCAGCCGCTCCGCGGCCTGTGGGATCTTCCCGGACCGGGACACGAAGCCGTGTCCCCTGCATCGGCAGGCGGACTCCCAACCACTGCGTCACCAGGGAAGCCCTCAAGAAGGGTTTTTTTCCCTCTTTTTTTCTGCACAACTCTTCGTTTTCCCTCACAGATTCTCCTAGAGGAGAATGGCTGCAGATAACATCTTCTCTGTGACACGGTTTATCCTCGCAGGCTTAACAAACCAGCCAGGACTCCAGATCTGCTCTTCTTCTTGTTTCTAGGTTTCTACATGGTCACCATAGTGGGGAACCTGGGATTGATAACCTTGACTGGACTGAATTCTCACCTTCATACTCCCATGTACTTTTTCCTCTTCAACTTGTCCTTCACAGATTTTAGTCTCTCTACTGCCATCATCCCCAAAATACTGACAAGTTTTGTCCCAAAGAAGAACATCATTTCCTATGCAGGGTGTATGACTCAGCTCTTTTTCTTTTGTTTTTTTGTCTTTTCTGAATCCTTCATCCTGACATCGATGGTATATGACCGCTATGTCGCCGTCTGTAAACCACTGGTGTACACAGTCACTATGTCTCCTCGGGTGTGTTTATTCCTTTTGTTGGGGGTCTGCGGGATGGGGGTTTTGGGGGCTGTGGCTCATATAAGAAATATGGTATTTCTGACCTTTTGTGCTGACAACCTTGTCAATCACTATATGTGTGACATCATTCCTCTTCCTTGAGCTCTCCTGCAATAGCTCTTACATAAACGTACTAGTTGTCTTTATTGCTGTGACTATTGGCATTGGGGTGCCTTTTGTTGCCATTTTTCTCTCTTATGGTTTTCATTCTTTTCAACATTTTCCACATTAGCTCCACTGAGGGAAGGTCCAAAGCCTTCAGTACTTGCAGTTCCCACATAATTGCAGTTTCTCTTTTCTTTGGGTCAGGAGCTTTTACGTACCTCAAATCACCTTCTATTTCACCTCTTGACCAGGGGAAAGTGTCCTCCCTATTCTATACTATTGTTGTGCCCATGTTCAACCCATTAATCTATAGCCTGAGGAATAAGGATGTCAAATTTGCCCTGAAGAAAACCTTGGGCAGAATAATCTTCTCTTGAAGAAATATTAGAAATTGAGACATAGGATCCAAGAATTTTTTACTGGAGTGTTTATTATTATTATTACTATTACTACTACTGTTGTTGTTATTTGGTGTGGACTCCAAGCTCCAGTGCTTCCTTTCTATTCTGTATGTAGAGGAGATTTTAACTCTTTCCCAAATGGATTTATCCTCCTTCACCCTAATTTCCCAACTCTTTCTTCTTTGTTTTACAAAAATAGTTGGTACTATTGAATGGGACTTAGGAATCATTTAATCCAGTGCCTTTATATAATACATCACACTTTGGAGACTCAGAAATGTTTGTATGTTGCCCAAGAAAATAAAACTACCTGGTGCCAAAGCTGGGACTGAAATCCCAGCTTGAACCCCAATCCAGTCTGTTTTCCCTTATGCCATGTTTTCTTGCCTCATGTCTTTCTTGGAAGATTCTATTTCACATGTTTGTTGACCTAGCACATTGAATTATTAATATATTCATAGTAATTTCATGCTACTTTTCACAGGATAATTTTGATATATCACATTTTTTAAGAGAGTAGGAGGTGAAAAATTTTGTTGAGTTGGCCTTGGCAAAATGACAAGATCAGTTCTGATGGATTTTGTAGTGTGTAAGTGGGAAGTATGTTAGGTTTCAGACAGATGCAAGTATGGTGACCTTTGGCTTGGTGGATGGAGCCCTAGGGACGTAGCTTAGTGAATTAGAACTTCCAGGTGAGAGAAATATAATTTTATAGGCTATAAAGATATGGGGTGGAGGTATATATTATTTCAAGACTAATGAGTCAGAATTTGGAGTTTCATTTCAAGGGTTACCTTGGTTGTGGCCCAGGTAATTGGGAGCTGAACTATCCAATACAATAATCACTAGCCATATATGGTATCAAGCACTTGAAATGTGATCATCGAATTGAGACATAGTGTAAGCGTGCAATGTAAGTGTAAAATACACACTGGATCTTTGAAGAATTAAGATGAAAACTAATGTAAATAAGCTCCTTGATAACTTTTTATAATGATTACATACTGAAATCACACTTTCGATCTATTATGTTAAATAAAATATATCATTAAAATGAATTTATCTGTTTAGTTTTTTAACATATCTACCAGAAAGTTTCCAATCATATAGGTGGCTTGCATTCTATTTCTATTGGATGACACTGGTCTGGAGGATGTAACAGAGCAATAGATGGTTGTGGGTTCACATTTAGTTATCAGGGCAGCACCAAGCTATTGCTTATTAGGAGAGGCAGTTGCTATTGAATTTTCAGGCACTGCCCATTTCCAGGACATTCTAATAATGAGGCATATGAGAAAGGGATGTTGAACTCAGGATAAGTTTATAAATACACGGTATTATGTAATGGAAAATATAGCTTTATATAAAAAAATCAAAAGAGAAAATCTTTGGTCTAAACTCACCATTAGTGGTAAAATTTCTTTGAGAGCAATGACAAGTGAAGTGCTAGGGAAATATCTTTATTTATCAATTTTTCCTTAGGAAAGTTCTTCTATTAGAAAATAAGGGAAGTTTGGATAAATGTTTAGTTTTGCCCTTTGATTCTGTTCAATGTTGCTTCCATGAAAAGAATAAGCATACAGAGAAGGAATGTACTTTAGATGAGACTGAATAGATCCTTGAATTCAGGGGACCTAGAATTTAGGAGTGGTTTGGTATATTGGGTAGGCAGTGCAACGTAGGTAATGAAAGAAAACAGAAGGCTTTAAAAAAATTTGTAGTCTAACTTTCATGTAGTAAAGTGCACAAATCTTAAGTGTATAGATTATTGAACGTTTGCATATCTCTATATAACCACAACCTAGATCAAGATGTAGGGCCTCCCTGGTGGCGCAGTGGTTAAGAGTCCGCCTGCCGATGCAGGGGATGCAGGTTCGTGCCCCGGTCTGGGAGGATCCCATGTGCCGCGGAGCGGCTGGGCCTGTGAGCCATGGCCGCTGGGCCTGCGCGTCCGGAGCCTGTGCTCCGCAACGGGAGAGGCCACAACAGTGAGAGGCCCGCATACCGCAAAAAGAAAAAAAAAAAAAAAAGATGTAAAACATTTCCATCCACATTAGAAGGTGTCCTCTTTCTCTTTTCCAGTAAAAACGGCCTGTCCTCAACAACTTCCCCCCACCCCAAGAGCTATCCACTATTCCTTTATTATCACAGATTAATATTTGAACTTCACCTAAACATGTGCTCTATTGTTTATGGCTTCTTTTCCTCAGCATGAAGTCTGTGATATTCATCTATACTGTTGCATTGGATAGATCATTATTTTTTAAGGCTGTGTAGTTTTCCATTATATGAATATACAATTATTTAGTCTGTTAATGAACAGATAGTCTCAAGATTTTCCCTATCATTAATAAAGTTTCTATAAACATTTTTGAACATGTATTTTGATTAAAGTAGGCAAATATTTCTTTTGGATGTGTACTTAGATGTGGATTTTCTGGATAATAGAGTAGGCATATATTTAGATTTTGTAAATACCCTCAAACGGTTTTCAAAAATATTTAGGTCAGTTTACACTGCTATCAACAATGTCCAAGAGTTTCAGTTTCTCTGCATCTTCTTTAACACTTAATATTTTTATTTTATCCATTCTGGTGTCTTAGCAGACTGCCTTTTTGTTTTAATTTCCATTTTCCTGATGGGTAATGATGTTGAGCACCTTTTAATATGTTTATTAGCTATTTTGATATCTTCTTTTGTAATTATTCAAGTATTTTTCCCATTTGAAAAACAGGATTGTTGGTTGTTTTCTTATTCCTTTGGAGGAATTTAAAAAATTCTACATATAAGTCCATATACATGCATGTGTGTATGTATATGTACATGTATGTATAACATATATGTATATACAGGTAATATATACATGTATACACACATATCTTTTTCTCTACCTCTACGTTTATCTCCATCTCTCTTTATATATTTTCTTCCAGACCATGTCTCATTTATTATTATTTTTTTACATCTTAATTGGAGTATAATTGCTTTACAATGGTGTGTTAGTTTCTGCTTTATAACAAAGTGAATCAGTTATACATATACATATGTTCCCATATCTCGTCCCTCTTGTGTCTCCCTCCCTCCCACCCTCCCTATCCCACCCCTCTAGGTGGTCACAGAGCACCGAGCTGATCTCCCTGTGCTATGCGGCTGCTTCCCACTAGCTATCTACCTTACATTTGGTAGTGTATATATGTCCATGCCTCTCTCTCGCTTTGTCACAGCTTACCCTTCCCCCTCCCCATATCCTCAAGTCCATTCTCTAGTAGGTCTGTGTCTTTATTCCTGTCTTACCCCTAGGTTCTTCATGACATTTTTTTCTTAAATTCCATATATATGTGTTAACATACGGTATTTGTCTTTCTCTTTCTGACTTACTTCACTCTGTATGACAGACTCTAGGTCTATCTACCTAATTAAAAATAGCTCAATTTTGTTTCTTTTTATGGCTGAGTAATATTCCATTGTATATATGTGCTACCTCTTCTTTATCCATTCATCCGATGATGGACACTTAGGTTGTTTCCATCTCCGGGCTATTGTAAACAGAGCTGCAATGAACATTTTGGTACATGTCTCTTTTTGAATTATGGTTTTCTCAGAGTATATGCCTAGTAGTGGGATTGCTGGGTCATATGGTAGTTCTATTTGTAGTTTTTTAAGGAACCTCCATACTGTTCTCCATAGTGGCTGTACCAATTCACATTCCCAGCAGCAGTGCAAGAGTGTTCCCTTTTCTCCACACCCTCTCCAGCATTTATTGTTTCTAGATTTTTTGATGATGGCCATTCTCACTGGTGTGAGATGGTATCTCATTGTAGTTTTGATTTGCATTTCTCTAATGATTAATGATGTTGAGCATTCTTTCATGTGTTTGTTGGCAGTCTGTATATCTTCTTTGGAGAAATGCCTATTTAAGTCTTCTGCCCATTTTTGGATTGGGTTGTTTGTCTTTTTGCTATTGAGCTGCATGAGCTGTTTATAAATTTTGGAGATTAATCCTTTGTCAGTTGCTTCATTTGCAAATATTTTCTCCCATTCTGAGGGTTGTCTTTTGGTCTTGTTTATGGTTTCCTTTGCTGTGCAAAAGCTTTGAAGTTTCATTAGGTCCCATTTGTTTATCTTTGTTTTTATTTCCATTTCTCTAGGAGGTGGGTCCAAAAGGATCTTGCTGTGATTTACGTCATAGAGTGTTCTGCCTATGTTTTCCTCTAAGAGTTTGATAGTTTCTGGCCTTACATTTAGGTCTTTAATCCATTTTGAGCTTATTTTTGTGTATGGTGTTAGGGAATGATCTAATCTATACAATGGAATATTACTCAGCCATAAAAAGAAACGAAACTGAGCTATTTGTAATGAGGTGGATAGACCTAGAGTCTGTCATACAGAGTGAAGTAAGTCAGAAAGAGAAAGACAAATACCGTATGCTAACGCATATATATGGAATTAAAAAAAATGTCATGAAGAACCTAGGGGTAAAATGGGAATAAAGACAGAGACCTACTTGAGAATGGACTTGAGAATATGGGGAGGGGGAAGGGTAAGCTGTGACAAAGCGAAAGAGAGGCATGGACATATATACACTACCAAACGTAAGGTAGATAGATAGTGGGAAGCAGCCGCAGAGCACAAGGAGATCAGCTCGGTGCTTTGTGACCGCCTGGAGGGGTGGGATGGGGAGGGTGGGAGGGAGGGAGATGCATGAGGGAAGGGATGTGGGAACAGATGTATATGTATGACTGATTCACTTTGTTATAAAGCAGAAACTAAAAAAAAAAAAAAAAAAAGAATTGGCTTGTAAATTCCTACAAAAGAACCTGCTGAGATTTTGACTGGTATTGTATGAAATCTGTGGATTCCGGGGGGAGAAGTGACAATTACTTTCCCCTAAAATATATGGGGGGTCCTACTTCCCTACACTCCCTCCAACATAGTATATGCTCAAAATTTTTCAATTTTTCCAAACTGATAAGTGAGAAATAATTTTTAAGTATTGCTATCATTTGCATTTCTCTAATAATTAGAAACATTGGAGATGTTTTCAGGTATTTAATGGCTGTTGGTATTAGTTCTTATATGGACTATCTTTTCACAACTTTCCCCCACTTTTCTATTGGATTATTATCTTCCCAATTTTTAGGAGGACTGTATATTAACTATATTAGCTTTTTGTCTGAGGTATAAGTTGCATATATTTTTCCTCCATATTTGTGACATGGCTTTTGACTTTCCTTATGATACTAAAATTTTAAATTAAAGATTTTAATCTGTTATTGCTTTCTGGTATTTTTATCACAGTTAGAAATATTTTCTCTCTTCTTAGGTTATAAAGAAATTCACTAATTTTTTCATAATGTTTCCATGATTTTATTTTTTTACATTTGAACGTCTGATCTTTTTAGAAATTGTACCAGTGTATGGTGTGAGGAATGGATCCAACTTTATCTTTTTCCATATGGCTATCCAGTTGTTCTATCACCATTTATAAAAAAAAGTCCTTCTTTTCCCTGATGACTTGAGCTGTTGCCTCCACTACATACAAAGTTTCATAGGCACTTGAGTTATTTCTGTGTTTTCCATTCTGTTCTATTGGTCTGTAAGTCTATTCGTAAGCCAATACCGCACTGCTTTAATTATAGAAGCTATATAATGTTTTCATATCTTGAAGATAGCTTCCCACATATTGTTCTTATTTTTTTAGGGTTTTCCTGGCTATTCATTTTTAACCATAACCTTTATAATTAATCTTTCTAGTTCCAGAAAAAAAACTGATGGCATATTTATTTATTGCATCTTAAATTTATAAGTAAACTTAGGGAGAATTGACATTTTTGGATCTTCAGACTTCTCATCATGAAGTGTGGTATGTCTTTCCATTTTCTGCAGGTCTACTTCAGTAACTTTTAGCAGTATTTTGTAATTTTCCTCATTTCTGTTTTGCACATTTCTTATTAGATTTATCCTTAGGAATTTTATTTTATTTTGTTACTATAAAAAGTGTCCTAGCTTTCAGTTTATATTCTGATTAGTATTTGTATATATGAATTCTATTGAATTACATGTTAATTTTATACTTTGTAATACAATTGTTATTTTTTTGTAGAAGTTTTTCCATGGATTTGCTCAGGTTTTCCAATTATGTTAATAAAATCTTCTATAAATAGAGATAATTTTGCCTGATTTTCCTTCTGATTCTTAGCCTCTATTCCTTTCCTATTTATAATTGCATTTCTAATACTTTTAATACAACGTTAAGTAACAGTGGAGACTGTACATCTTGGTTTTACTCCTAGTTCTAATTAGAAATGTCTCTAGGGTTTTCAAATTAAGTTGCTGACTTTTGATCTGAGTTTTATATATTTTATCATCTTAAAGAAGTATCTATCATTGTCTAATTTAAAAATATTTTAAAAACGAGTGGATGTTGAATTGTCAACCGCTTTTCATCTTCTTTGGGGTTTTAGTCTCTCAGAATTTCCTCATCTTTCTTAGATCTTTAAGATCTCCATCTCTACAGACTCTTCTACTGCTAAACATATGCAAGCCTGCTTTACCTTTAAAAATTCCCTTTGATACTCCTTCTCCCTTCTGCCTTTTCTGTCTACATTCACAGTTTCAATGATATTTTTAAAAATGTTATATAGTCTTTCCCATGTCTCCCTCTGTACCCCAGTGTCAGAATGTAACACTCCTGTTCAGATGCAAGTGTATCTTAAAATCAGATTTTTCCATGCCAGTGAGGACTTCATGTCTGATTTTCAGGGCATTCTTAAACCCTAGGTTCAGCGCCTGCTCATGTGCCTTGACTATAGTCCTGAAATTTAGGCATGAGGCCACCAGGTGGAAGGAATCGCTCTGTCTGACTTGAATTTGCAGGTGTTATGCCCACTCCAGTTTTTCAACAGGTATGAAGTTTCAGTTTTACAAGATGAATAAATTCCAGAGATCTGCTGTACAACATTGTACCTACAGTTAACAATGCTGTATCGTACACTTAAAAATTTAAGAGAGTAGATCTCATGTTAAGTGATCTTACCACAATAAAAACAAAACAACTATGACACAGAAACAAGAAACATAACATAAAAAACCCCACTACATTCCATGTCATTTTTATGAGAAAATACATAGCATTATTTAAGAAAGTAAATTCTAGAAAAAAATGCACCATCATTCAGTTAACACCATGTTTTATAGGAAACTTTTTACAGCAACTGGGTATAATTTTTCAGTTCTTTTTCAAATGAAGAAATGATGAGATTATGGAATAATTGTTGAATAAAAGTATGAATCATTCATATATTGAACTTCTACCTTAGCCAAAATAATAGAGAATATGTATTGGATTCTTGGCCTCCAAAAGTGAGGTATCTTTAGAAAAATGTCACCATGGCTATGTGTGATTCTTCCCTGCTGTCTCTACGTGGCACATTACTGCTTCCATGGAGTCAATGGTAATAAAGCATTTACTTCTCTCACAGATTTTAAGCCACTTTAAGGCAGCTTTCATTGTTATTTGATAACGTAAAGTCTTTAGTAGCTTTGAAGTTTCTATATAATTTTATTGAAAAAGGTAATCTGATGAGGGGCTTTGCCATGTTGAGTGTGCTAGGACCCTAACCAATTGCCAGGTCCACAGATTGTGTTTCTGAAATTTGTCATCGTTCCCGAGAGCCAGCATAGGGATTTCCACCTAGAGTCAACCCTGCACCCTATCTATGGCTCTAGAAGAGGGGGTCCTGCTTCTACTCCTTGGATAAGCAGTCCTTGGGGAATTGAAATTCTGTGCAGAAGTCAAAATGAGCTCTATTTGTGAAAACTACATTTTCTTGTTTCTTTTATAGATGGTCGTCCTAGGAGAACGCCTGAGGGAAGCTTCTTTGGGTTCCAGCCAGATCTTGATATATACACATGTAAAAGAAACCCCCTTTTAAATATGTTATGGCCTCAATGCCATGGACAGATGATGTGTCCTTTCTTCAATAGGACGGCAGTACCTGGGCATGGCCTTCATTTGAGATCATGGTCTTTGGCTCAGAATTGATTCCAGGATAATGCAGCATTAATTTTGCCATCACAGGAAAAAAGAAGTATAAATGCTTAGGGCACCTCTCTTCCTACGCCATCCAAGCCTTTTTCGTTTTAGGGAAAGCAGAGACTGTAAGACTCTGTACTGCTGACCCTAAGCTGAACAAGGGCGAGTGGCTGCATGGTGGCATCCTGTGTCTCTTTTTGTCTTTCTTCCTCATATGAAGGCCAGAAAACAGAGTGTTTTGGAACTACCTCTTTCCCTAATTTTGTTCTGGGGTGGGGAGTGACTGAGGCAATGGAGGCAGAGATCATGATGTCTCTAGGTCTCTTCCCAGTTCTCATTCCTTATTCAAGATGTGGTTCCTAAGCAACCTGGGAAATTACCGAACCTCTCTGAGATGTTGCATCTATGCCTTTGCTGTTTCCTGTGATGGCAGACTGGGCTTCCAGTGCACACTCTACTTTAGCTCACCCTGAATCACTGGCCTCCCTGAGCTTCTCACTGTGTTGGGACATTTCTCAAACAGGGGGGTGTATTCATAAGTGTAGAAAGAGACAGGAAGGGCTTTTCCTGTGTTAAGACTAGTCATTCTCCTGTTACAGCAATAGAAGTTCTCATTTCTGAGTCATGGAATTTTGGCCCATAAAGAGGTTCTTTTCTCCTACCTGCTGAGATGACTTCCCTGAAGCCAGTGGCTGTGGGAAATGTCTCAACAGTGACTACTTTATTTTTATTTGTTTCACGAATGGACAAGAACTCCATCCCACAATCTTCTCCTTATTCCTAGAGCTTTGTCATTTTTACTGGGCTTAATTCTCTCCTCAACATTCTCATAGCTTGTCTTCTTAGATCTCTCCTATTCCCTTGTCATTTCACTTAAAATGATAACTCTGTATCAGAGAGGAACATCATCACCAATTTGAAGTGCAAGATTCTGCTCTTCTGCTTGTCATTTGTGATCACTGTCTTATTCCTTGTGTCCTGGGGTCACCATGGGATCTATGTCCCTCAGGAATGTTCTCTGCTGATGCTTGGCTTGTTTTGGGATAGACACTGGTGGTGTCACGCCCCACCTAGCGGCAACGGTCAGACTCTCTTTCTGGGACAACACCATCAACCACTGCATGTGCTGTAAACAGCTTCTCATCAATGTCTCTTTTATCAGCACTTGTTTCACAAGCTGGTGGGATTTGTAGTCATGCGCATTAGACTGATCATCTTCTTCTCTTACATACTCCTGCTTTCCACCAGCCTCCATTTCCTCACTCCTGAGGCAGAGTCAAAAGCTGTTTCTTTTTCTTTGGATCAAGGAAATGCCTGCACCTCAGTTTACCTCCTGGGACTGGGAGCTATAATGGCGGTCCTCAAATTAAGCAAGAATCTGAATCACTTGGAGTGTTGCTAAAACATAGATTCCAGGCCCCATTCATAGGGTTTCTGGCTCAGTAGGCCTGATATAGACTTAAGAATTTCCAGGGCTTCCCTGGTGACGCAGTGGTTGAGAGTCTGCCTGCCGATGCAGGGGACACGGGTTCGTGCCCCGGTCCGGGAAGATCCCACATGCCGCGGAGTGGCTGGGCCCGTGAGCCATGGCCGCTGAGCCTGCGCGTCCGGAGCCTGTGCTCCGCAGCGGAAGAGGCCACAATAGTGAGAGGCCCGTGTACCGCAAAAAAAAAAAAAAAAAAAAAAAAAAAGAATTTTCATTCCTAGGAAGTTCCCAGGTGATGCTGCTGCTTCCACTCAGTGTGAACCAACCACTGAGAACCACTGGGCAATACCATCATCTTCTACAGCAAAGTAGCAGCCACGCTGAACTATCCACTCAACAGCTAGTTTCCTGAGATGTAAACTCTCTGAGAAAGAAAACTCTTCCTTTGAGTTAGAGAAATACTGGCATATCAAGTATGTTTCATTTTTGAATTTTTTTCATGATACATTCTGAATTCTAAATGTTTTCCGTCTAAAAAGTGATGGTGCTAATCTGTCCTCAAATGGTTTTTTCTCACCTTTCCTTTGTGTACAATCTTCTCCTGTACTCTTCATTTCGTTTCCTCCCCCTCATTCTTGGATTGGTTTCCCCAGAAGACCCTGAGATATTCATGTGATAGTGATTTGTTAGGAAGTATTCCCAGTACAGAATGAAGAAGTGAGATTGAGGGAGACTGAGAAAGTGTGTAATATCAAGCAAACTCTGATGATGGGCAACTTTGGCTCAAAGCCTGCATGAAATCTTTGAAGACATTGTGCAACATGCCTCAGAATTGTCGTGAGCAGGGCCAGGGACCTGGAGTATTTATACCCTGGCACATGTCAATCACAGGTTCAGGGGCACTCCAGGGATGTAATCCACCTGGCACTCTGGGCCCTCCTGTGTGGGGAAAGTAGCTCTGGCATCCTGGTGAAGCTCTCTGGCAAATAAAATAGGTGCTAGCTGTTGGGAGTTTGTGAAAGCGTGCTTGAAGATGGTGTGCATCAAAATGAGAACAGGATCTGAGGGGATGCAGGTGGAACACTAACAAGTATTTGGTACACTTCCCAACTGTCAGAGGTGTTTCTATGTTACTGATGTGACATTAAGGAGAGAAAAGTTGCATCTGAATCGATCATTTGTCATTTGCCTCCTTCTGGACATACTTGCCATTCTTCATACGTGATCATGAACAAAATCCATAACACAGTGTATCTATCTTTATCTTATGTTGGTTTTGCTCATTGTAAATACATGATTCCCTCTTACAATGGAAAAGAAGAGGTCTGTTTTGCTGTTAGTGGTATCCTGGCTTCTTCTGCCTGTTTTCTTCCCAGATATTTAGAGCTGATTCCTTCCCACTTAATCTGGTATTATTCCAATTCTGACAAAAACGAGTGGTTCTTCAATAGCCCTCAAAATCCTGGAGGATATTGGCAACTTCTTGCTCCTCCTAACTCTCCTGTCAGGTGTCCCCCAAGATGCTTTGGAAGTAGACGATCCAACATTCTATTTTTCCTGACCATCTAGGCTTCGTTCATAGGGCTGCATTTCTGCCTATGCTGGATTTTTTCATTTGTCCCTGCAAGTCCATTCTCTATGCTTATCCATCCTGCTCTCTCCCCAGGAATCTGACTGATAAGAACTGCATTAGCAGACTCTCTTGCCCTCTCTCATTAGCAAGCAATGTGTGAAAAGAAGAGAGTAAGGGCAAGGTATTTATTCCCCTGGCCTCCTCTCTGTGGGAGTGCTAGGGCTTGCATCCATCCACTAAGAGTCACACTCAGGTCAAGTGGCCCTCCCCACACTGCTCGCTCTTCTTGCCCCTAATCAGACCTAGAAGTGTAATGGTTCTCCCTTCACTAGTCCTGGGATATTGCACAGTCTCCTCTGAGTTTCCTATATCCTACCCATACTTCAGAAGTAGTTCCTATTCTCTCTGCCTAACCAAATGTGTTTGTTCTTCTCCGGACATCTTGTGCACCCAGAGGGCCTAGCTGGTGGGCTATAGGATCCGTTTTTTAAAACCTCATCCAGACATCTCTGGTGTTCTTGCCTACTCCACCAACCCACAGGACAGAGTGACAGATGTAGGCCAAAGATTATGATAGATAATTGCACATCTCTCTGCCCCTCTTTCCTCACACAAATAATGACAGAGTTGACTGCCCCGTCCCTTCTCTGAATTCAGGAACGTTATTGCAAGCAGGAAGTTCTGGTGAATTGTTCCAAAGCAGGGTCCACCTTTTCTCTTCTTAAAGTGACATATGGTTTGGGAAAGCAGACTCCTCAAATAGCTCTGATTTTGTGTACTTGCCTAAATTTTGCATAGTATGACCTGGGTTCCCAGAGGTAGGGCTGATAACTGACCAATCCAGGGAAAGGGAAGGGAAATAGTCTTTGAGAAATTGTAGTCTTCACATTTCTAGTTACTTTTTCAAGATGATTTGAAAAATAAATGTTTCAACAGTGAAGCATTTCTGAACTATATCTATAGAATGTTGGAAGCAAGAATTTAACATACAACTATGCACATATGTGAACTAATGTACTTATATGTTTACCCACAAAAGGCAACTGGTTTGAGCAATTATTCCTCTTCTCTGTAAATGGGCCAATTCTCTCTGGCCAAAAGCAAATGATTCCTCTAAAATGGGTACCTGTCCTTCCATGCTCTAGGAGAGTAAAGAATGGGAAGAAACTTTTCTCCTTATCCATATCCTTGTTCTCCTCTTCCTCAAGGAAGAGGAGTGACATTACTGCTGAAGCTGGGAAACTGAACTGGGAATGAATGGCCCAGTCCCCTTTGGGCTCTCTTTTTAGGACTGGCCTGTCCTTTGGACCAGTATTTGTCTCCTCCTTCATGTGTCCCATCCCCCTTAGTAGGGAAGGCCTGATGTTGTCCATTATTCCTATGCCTGGGTTCATCAGACTTATCTGGGGAAGGCAATGAGGGAATTAGAGAAACCCACTGTGGCTGCAGAGCTAAGCTATACCCTCCAGTTAATTCTATTAGTATTGAAGCTCACCTTTTGATCTCCCTTTTATGAGGCTCCTGTGTCTCATTTCTCAGTTAGTTCTCTACTGAAAGTGCAGAGAGTAGGATGAGTGATTATCATCCTTAACAACTCCAACAATCTCCTTTCTGCCCTTTCATACACTCAGTGATTCAGCCCATACTATCACTTGCCTTTACCCAAATATGAAAGGGTTTACTGGGCTTCCAGTTTTTGGGTTTTTTTGAGTTGGTCTGCCTGTGATGCTCTCCTCCACCCTCTGCTGTGAACCCACTTATTATTCAAGACTCATAGCAATATATTTCTAGTATGTCATAAACCTGGTAACACATTTTCTTAGCACCAATATAATAGTAACGTATAATGAGACATGGTTTCAGAGTGACGATTTAAAGTATATTAAGTTAAAGATATGGCCGTTAACTTGTTATAAAGGCAAAAATACACCATATACTAAAACATATCATTATTTTACATCAAAAACCAATTCTTTAATTTTATGCAATGGATCGATTACCTAAGGAAACTCAATATGCAACAAAGTGCAATTAGATGGCCCATGAGAAATAGACCTCTATGACTAGATAGTACTGGAGTTCATAGACTTCTGGTTGCCAAGGGTGGGGCGGTGCGTGGCAGGGAGGGAAGGACTGGGAGTTTGGGGTTGGCAGAGGCAAACTGTTACATATAGGATGGATAAAGAACAAGGTCCTACTGTATAGCACAGGGAACTATATTCAATATCTTGTGATAAACCATAATGGTAAAGAATATGAAAAAGAATATATATATATATATGTATGTGTGTGTATGTATAACTGAGTCACTTTGCTGTATAGCAGAAATTAAACACATTGTAAGTCAACTATACTTCAATAAAATTTAAAAAAAGATTAATGGATAATAAAGTAGAAAATTCTTTCTCATGAAAAAAAAATAAAATGGAGTTCAAAACATTGACCACGGGCTTCCCTGGTGGCGCAGTGTTTGAGTCCGCCTGCCGATGCAGGGGACACGGGTTCGTGCCCCGGTCCGGGAGGATCCCACATGCCGCGGAGTGGGCCCGTGAGCCATGTCCGCTGAGCCTGCATGTCCAGAGCCTGTGCTCTGCAATAGGAGAGGCCACAACAGTGAGAGGCCTGCATACCGCAAAAAACAAAAAACATTGACCACTTAAAACGTAAGTACTATCTATGTATGCTATATGTTAAATAAGCATTTAACTAACAGTAATGTCATCAGCTTTTTTTTTTTTACTTAGTTTATTAATTTATTTTTGGCTGCATCGGGTCTTCGTTGCTGCGTGTGGGCTTTCTCTAGTTGCAGTGAGCGGGGGGCTACTCTTTGTTGCAGTGTGCAGGCTTCTCATTGTGGTGGCTTCTCTTGTTGCAGAGCATGGGCTCTAGGTGCACAGGCTTCAGTAGTTGTGGCATACGGGCTCAGTAGTTGTGGCTCACGGGCTGTAGAGCACGGGCTCAGTAGTTGTGGCGCATGGTCTTAGTTGCTCCACGGCACGTGGAATCTTCCTGGACCAGGGCTCGAACCCATGTCCCCTGCACTGGCAGGCAGATTTTTAACCACTGCACCACCAGGGAAGTCCCATCATCAGCTTTAATACACATGAAAAAGAACTTGGAGATGCACTGATAGCCTGCATTATTTTATAAATTTGCACCTACGACAGTATTCCCCTCCACAGGGACATATTCCTACTTAGCCACCAATGAAATCTTTAGTAATTGAGCAGTCACTGTATGCTGGGCACAGTCCACGAACCAAGATAATGATTTCTTCACCCACCTGACAATGAGTTAAGTCAATCCCTAGTCCCTATCTCACTGTATTTTTGATTGGACCAAACTGAATTAGTTACTCCCTGAATTAGTCCAGTCCTCTGAGAAGGGGATGTCAAGACAAGCTTAGGTGTGTAGCATCTGTCAGGGAAAATGAGGCAGGAGCTAGAGGAAGCTGGGAGAGCCATCAGACTGGGGAGGCTGATGGTAAGGCTGACAGAAAATTCTTGAGCCAAATTCCATGGGAGGAGGACCGTATCTGGCAAGAACATGCCTGCTTTAAAACCCCTGCTCTTTTCAGTCATTTTAGCTGGGGGTAGCCTGTAGGAAGCATGGCCTCAGTACTAATGTGGTGATGATTGATTTCAGAGTGTAGCAACAGGGATGATCAGACGTTCACACTTCCTGAAGTAGTAGCTCTGAGAATTACATGTTCATATCACCACAAGGAACTCAAATATACAATACAATGTTTATTTCATTAAGAATTATTTTAAAAGATAATTCAATGTTTAAAGTAAAAATGAGAACAGTGTGTTATGGTGGTGTTTATAACATATGATGAAATAAAATATATGACAATGATCACAAAGAATGGAAGGGAAAATGAAAATATAGTTTTTAAAGGTTTTTAATATTTAAAGAGTACTAAGCTTTTATTTCAGGATAGATTTTGAAAAGATAAAGTTATATATTGTCATCACTATTAGAAACCATTAATAAAATGTGATACAGTTAATAAGCCAACAGAGGAGATAAAAGAGGATACTAAAAAGTACTCAACTAATCTCAAAGAAGTCAGGAAAAGATGGGGAAAAAGGAACAAAGACCAGATGGGACAAGTAGAAAACAAATAGCAAGACTGTAGGTTTAATTAAAAAATTATACTGAATATAAATAGTCTAAACATGCCAATTAAAAGACAGAAAAAGTTACACTGGATAAAGAAAAAATAAAAACCCACTTATACGCAGTTTAAATAAATCACATTTCAAATGCAAAAACAGACGTTTTCTTAAAACAGAGAATGGAGAAAGATATACTGTGTAAGAACTAATCATAAGAAATCTGAAATAGCTATATATTTCTGACACAGTAAATTTCAGGACTTGAAATATTAACAAACATAATGAGGCATATTTCATAATAATTCAAGTATAAAGTAATAAAAACACATAATTCTAAATGTATTACACAGAACACGTTTACCACCACCTAACAACAGACCTTCAAATACATAAAGCAAATGCTGACAGAACTGAAAGGAGATACAGAAAAATTCACAATAAAAGTTGTAGGTTCAACATTCCCCTTTCAGTAGTTGATAAAACAAGTAGACAGAAAATCGTTATAGACACAGAAGATGTGAATAACTCTATCAACTGAAAGGAACAAAGTGACATTTATGCAACACCTCACTCAACAATAGAATACGGATATTTTCTTCAAGGGCACATAGACAATTCACTAAGATAAACCAGATGCTGGGACATTAAAGAAGTTTCAATAAATTTGGAAGAACCTAAAGTGTACAGAGTATATTCTCTGACTACCGTGGAATTAAGTTTTAGAAACTAAGAAGAGATCACTGCAAAAACAGTGTCAAGAGATAAGATCATGAAAGAATAGGATTTAGTATCTCTATGGTTTGGAAGAGAAGGAAAGAGAAGAAAGAAGCACAAATTAAATCTGACTAAAAGTTTGAGCCCAGGGAACCATGAGTAGGATGGCAGAGATGAAGAAATAAGGAGTGGAGACGGTAAGGAGCTAGGTTTTAGGCTATTTGGAAATTGGACTACACATTCTTTTTTTTTTTTTTTTTTTTTTTTGCTGTACGCGGGCCTCTCACTGCTGTGGCCTCTCCCGTTGCGGAGCACAGGCTCCGGACACACAGGCCCCGCGGCCATGGCTCGCGGGCCCAGCCGCTCCGCGGCATGTGGGATCCTCCGGGATCGGGGCACGAACCCGTGTCCCCTGCATCGGCAGGCGGACTCTCAACCACTGCGCCACCAGGGAGGCCCCTACACATTCTTTTTTTAAAAAATTTATTTAATTTATTTTTTATTTTTGGCTGCGTTGGGTCTTCATTGATGTGCACAGACTTTTTCTGTTTGCGGCAAGCGGGGGCTACTCTTCCTTGTGCTCAGGCTTCTCATTGCGATGGCTTCTCTTGTTGCAAAGCACGGGCTCTAGACACGTGGGCTTCAGTAGTTGTGGCTTGCAGGTTCTAGAGTGCAGGCTCAGTAGTTGTGGTGCACAGGCTTAGTTGCTCCATGGCACATGGGATCTTCCCAGACCAGGGCTCGACCTGTGTCCCCTGCATTGGCAGGCAGATTCTTAACCACTGTGCCACCAGGGAAGCCCTGAACTACACATCCTTAAATAACCCAATTTTGAGAAAGAAACCACAAGGGAAATTAGAAAATATTTTTAAACTGAATAAAAAATGACAAAAAATAAAAAGCTAAGCATTTTGTGGTGTAGCTAAGGCAGTTTCTGGAGGGAAATTTATAATTTTAAATGCCTATATTAGAGGAGAAAAAAAGTTTAAAATTGACAACCAATGTTTCTCACCTTAAAAATCTAGAGATAGAAAAGCAAACTGAATCCAAAGTGAGAGGAAGGAAAGAAATGATAAAGATGAGAGTATAAATTAATGAAACAGAATATCAGTAATTTACAGAGAAAAACAATTAAAACTTAACAACTTTTAAGAAATCAAGAAAGTTGATAAAATACTAGCTAGACTCATCAAAAAAAGATATAAAACAAAAATTAATAATATCAGGAATGAAAAGGGGGCAATCACTACAGATCCCAAAGATATTTTTTTAAAAATAAATAAATATTATGAACTTTACCCTGATAAAGTTGATAACTTAGAGAAACTGGGATATTCTTTAAAAGATGCAAATTTGTAAAACTTACAAAAGAAGAAACAGAAATCTGAATAGTCCTAAATTATTAAAGAAAATCCTTCCCAAAAAGGAAATTCCAGGCTTTAATACTGAATTCTTCTAAATATTTAAGGACAAAATATAGATTAACAGTGATATGGAAGAAGTAAATTGGAATGCAAGAGTTCAATTCATTTAAATTCATTTTCATTTATTCTTCTTTCCCTTGGATGCACAGAAACATTAGTTAATTCTCATCCTAGAAATTCTTTTTTTTTTTGGCTTCTGTGAATTTCATGAATTCAAGAAATATTTACTTACCCTTTGACTATTCTGTCTTTAAATATTTCTACTTGGAACAATTCATCATTTTCTGTGATCAGAGTATCCTAATTTGTATTTTGACCCCTTTCTCGCAAGCGCTGTTCCTCCATTGCCAATTTTTTACTTTTCCTTTTAAAGATATTTGTCAGCATTTTATCATCTAGTCTAAAATCTAGCTCCTTAGCCTTTCCACTCCTTATTTATTCCTTTCTGCCATCCTACTCACGGTTCCCTGGGCTCAAAATTTTAGTCAGATTTAATTTGTGCTTCTTTCTTCTCTTTCCTTCTATTCCAAACCATAGACATACTAAATCCTGTATTTCCATGTTCTTATCTCTTGATGCTATTTTCACTTTACTATTTCCACTGCTTGTGAAACCTTAACTGATTTTCCTGCTTTCAGTCTGTCCCTATTTTAACTAATTCTGTGTACCACTACAGTCTTAAATATTTTTCTCATTCAAAGGTACAGATCTGAATAGTAATGACGATAACAGCAGTAACAACAATATAATATTTTTTGTGTCTTCTATGTTCTATGTAATGGAAGATACATCATTTATGATTATTATCCCCATTTTAAGATGAGTAATTTGAAGCTCAAAGTTCCCAAGGCCACACAGCTAGTAAGTGTCAGAGCCAGGAATTGTAAAGGTTGGCTTGATTCCACATACAATTTCTCATTTAACTGGGATATATTTCAGAGTGAGAGAAGCTGCTACTACTAATAATTTTTGGGGACAAGAGATTTTAACTGGGGCCAACCCAAATGAGCTAGAATTTATAGTACCCCACTAATACTATCTTCTACTTCCTCTCCAATAAAGACATAGGAAAGTTGGGCAGTCTGCTTTGGGGACAAAGAAGATGTGTTAATTTTTGTACTTGTTGAGTTCAGGGTGACAACAGGACAGCATACTGGAACATTTTAATAGAGAGGTTGTATACACAAGACAGGGAATTAACAGAAAGATGAGAACTAGAGGTACAAACTTAGGAACTAGTAATAAAGATGATGTTGTTGAAGTCATGAATGAGCTCACCAAACATTTAAGGAAGAAGAGGCTCAGATGGTTGAGAACTAAACACTGGAAATTTTGAAACATGAAGGGAATAAAGTGGTAAAGAGACAGAACATGAGATGCCTCTATAAGACTGTAAACCCCTTTGGGGAATGAACCATTTCTTTTGAATCACTTTACCTAGCATTTTAATGTGCCAAGTAAATATATCAGAAACCAACTGAACATTAAGTATAATACAGACCATATGACTTCTGATAGATTGATTTAATGTTATGCCTGTCCTTAGACCCTAACTGAAGTCATATCAATTGAAAACATTTCAGCTGTCATATTTTCTCTCTGTACAGGCTCTTCGACTTTTTTTTGGTTGGAATTATGGCTTATTCTTGTATTTCTCTTGTGTGGAGTGAAGGGTACACCACTCTGGTGCTGACTGAAGGCCTACCAGACATTTGAGGGTTAGTGAATATGTGTGAGGCATATGTACATAGACACTGCATTATACAGACATTTTCCACATGAGTATGTTATAAACCATGTCTCACAGGTATTTTAGTGTTAGCAGTTAGTAGACAAGGAATCCATTATACAGAGATTCGAGTTTTGGGAAAGAGTTCTGTGACAAAAGTAACTTAATCAAGAATATTTATTTCTATGTTTCTCTCTGCTTGTACTGGAGCAAGTGAACACTGAAAATGACTTTAGAGAAGTCCTGGTTCACTTGAAATAAAACCTTGATGCATTTAAAATACAATTTCCATGGAAACTGTCTCTGAAGTGACAAAAATCGCAGAAGAGTTTTCCCTGGTGTGGCATCATGCCTGCAAGAACCCTCTAAGATTCCTAGAGGAAAGTGAACATTTAATGAACCCCTAAGCTCTTCTTTGCCCTTGGGTCTTAAGAAGAGCTTATTTATGGTGATTACTCTAATTTTTTGATAATGGATTGTTTTTCTCTATTTCTTAAATATGTGAAGTGGGATTGAGAATAAGGATTGGGATTCATTTGAGTCACTCTGGACCACGGACAATTCTCAGTGTAAATGAGACAGATGAGACTCCATCATTGCTGAGTCTTAGCAAGTGCTCATTGATGTATGTGTACCTACTCATAAACATACAGTGGTTTTAGTTGGGCTTGCTTGGAGAAAGGTGGACCCCTGCGTTTGTGTTTTGATTTCACAACTTCTCCAAGAGGACTCCAGCCCTTAACTCATACCAAAAATATATATAACTCATCTGTTAACTTCCCCAAATAGAAATTTATTTTTTGGATAGAAAATCTACTATCCTTAATATTTAAAAGATCCTGGTAAAGAGTGTAGAATGCAAATTGCTACATAGAATTTTATTAGGCTTTATATCAGTTTCAGTCAATAACCTACATTGTGTGATTGTCACTGTCTGAAACCTCAGCAAGGTCTCTTGCCTCTCTATCCTGTTACTATGATCAAAATTTTCTCCCTCACAGCCAGCAATTTGGGATACAGTATTGCATTTAAAGTGCAGGAAAAAGATGTGATGCCTTGGAAAGGTGCTCTGTTAAGCCATGAACATGCCATGTTTTGTTAGAGTAACTGTTCTTATCAGGATAAGCTTTTCAGGTATCTTTCAAGTCATCGCTCAAACATCAGATTACTCTGCTTAAAGTTGAAATCTGTAACGCTTGTGTTTTCTATCCCTTTCCCTTGTTTTCCTTTTCTTCATCACATTTTTCATGTCACATGTTTTACCTTTTTCTTTCATGTATCTTTTGTCTTCTCCCAATTGAATGAAAGCTCCATGAGGGCAGGAATCCTTTTTTGTTTTTGTTTTGCTTTTTCACTGAAGAATAACCAGGTCTTAGAAGGGTTTCAGGGACAGGGTATATATTCATTAGGTACTTGCTGAAGGAATGCCATTTTTGTTCAAAATCTTTCATCAACTCCACTTTACCTGGCAGGTTGGCTGCAGAGTTTGTTCTCTGCTTTTAGGTCTTGACAAAAGTTGTTATTAACCCAGTAGTGGGACTGCTGGGTCATATGGTAGTTCTATTTGTAGTTTTTTAAGGAAACTCCATACTGTTCTCCATAGACGCTGTATCAATTTACATTCTCACCAACAGTGCAAGAGGGTTCCCTTTTCTCCACACCCTCTCCAGCATTTATTGCTTGTAGATTTTTTGATGATGGCCATTCTGACCTGTGTGAGGTGATACCTCATTGTAGTTTTGATTTGCATTTCTCTAACTATTAGTGATGTTGAGCATTCTTTCATGTGTTTGTTGGCCATCTGTATGTCTTCTTTGGAGAAATGTCTATTTAGTTCTTCTGCCCATTTTTTGATTGGGTTGTTTGTTTTTTTTGATATTGAGCTGCATGAGCTGCTTATATATTTTGGAGATTAATCCTTTGTCAGTTGCTCCGTTTGCAAACATTTTCTCCCATACTGAGGGTTGTCTTTTCGTCTTGTTTGTGGTTTCCTTTGCTGTGCAAAAGCTTTTAAGTTTCATTAGGTCCCATTTGTTTATTTTTGTTTTTATTTCCATTTCTCTAGGAGGTGGGTCCAAAAGGATCTTGCTGTGATTTATGTCATAGAGTGTTCTGCCTATGTTTTCCTCTAACTACTGAGCGTATACCCTGAGAAAACCATAATTCGAAAAGAGTCATGTACCACAATGTTCACTGCAGCACTATTTACAATAGCCAGGACATGGAAGCAACCTAAGTGTCCATTGACAGATGAATGAATAAAGAAGATGTGGCACATATATACAATGGAATATTACTCAGTCATAAAAAGAAATGAATTTGGGTTATTTGTAGTGAGGTGGATGGACCTAGAGTCTGTCATACAGAGTGAAGTAAGTCAGAAAGAGAAAAACAAATACCATATGCTAAAACATATATATGGAATCTAAAAAAAAAAATGGTTCTGAAGAACCTAGGGGCAGGACAGGATGAAAGATGCAGACATAGAGAATGGACTTGAGGACACGGGGAGGGGGAAGGGTAAGCTGAGATGAAATGAGAGAGTGGCATTGAAATATATACACTACCAAATGTAAAATAGCTAGCTAGTGGGAAGCAGCCGCATAGCACAGGGAGATCAGCTCGGTGCTTTGTGACCACCTAGAGGGGTGGGACAGGGAGACACAAGAGGGAGGGGATATTAGGATATATGTATCCATATAGCTGATTCACTTTGTTATACAGCAGCAACTAACACAACAATGTAAAGCAATTATACTCCAACAAAGACGTTAAAAAAAAAAAGAGAAATGTGTGTGAACAAACAACTCATGAGATGGGAACTTGAAGTGGCTATTAAAAATTTGGAAAAAAAAGGTTGTTATTAGTTATCTGACAAATATTTGTTTTTAGTAATCAAGATTAAACAGCATGATCAAGTATTGGAGAAAAAGCAGAGAAAGCTTCTTTAGGTTTAAGCTTGGAGAACATGCAAATAATTCTTGGTATATTTTAGAGGTGACTGAAATAATGAATATCCTCCTCTGAAGTCCAATACCCCTAATTTTACCCTTCTTGTCTCTAATACTTTCTACATTCCATTAAAATTATGTAAGTACTTGTTTTTATCTATAAAGAATCTCATGAGATCCTAGAAAGTAAAAATGCTGATTCAGAGATTTCATTGTCACTTACAGGGAGGTATTGTAGCCCAGTGATTAAGACTAAGAAGTTTGGAGTTGAACAGGCTAGGTTTTGACTCAACATTCGGGAACTTCTAGCAGTGTATGCTCCTCACTTTTAAAGTAGAGATTAATAGGTCTAATATATAAGGTTGTTGTGAGGAATAAACAAGATAAAATTATTTGTGCATTGCTTTAGATACTTGGTGTCATATGAGGGTCCTGGGTCAGATACAGTGTTTGGGTACATGGTAAGTGCTCAATACACGGCAGCAAGAATTATTTTTCCCACACTACTTTGTTCTTAATTGTGCTTAAAAAGATATCACCTGAATAAAAGAATAGGTCATTAAAAGCCGTGTCAAGCATTATCAAAGATTTAAATAAACATTTTCTTCTTCCTCAGGGAAGGTGGTCTCTGGAGCAGTATCTTGAGGGAGTCTCTTGTAACTAGGTCAACTGAGATCTCTAATCCAGAATAAAACTCTTTAGTCTCCTGTTATCCATGTGCATTAGGAAAGGATGCTGTTTCATCCCTGGAAGCTGGACAGAGGCTTGGGGCAAAGCCACAGTCAGAGATCTTGTTCTTCTGCTCAGTAAGAGAATCAAGATAAACTAGAGGTTTTAATCCTTAAAGTAGAGAAGCAGAAGCAAAGGACTCTGAACTCCAAGTTTTCACCTTCTTTTCACCAGGGCATTTGAGTCTCCATGAAGGAGATGGATGAGAGCCAGTAGAGCACAGCACTGTGACTCCAAACAGAAGGAGGGTGAATGCCTGCCTGACCTGGTATGTCCTGTAGCAGAGTGGTTACAAGATCAAACACTGGGAACCAGACGACCTGTATTCATTCACCTTCTGCTGAAACTTAGGAGCACTGGGTTTTGTGCAAGTCACTTAGGTCCAATGTCCTCATCTGTCATATAGGGATAATCAAAATGCCACACAGCATTTAGATCAATGCCTATCCCATAGTTAGTGCTCAGTAAATGTTCCTTTTATTTTCTTCGCCATCTCACCTCCATAACTTCCATTAACTTCCATAATATGTTGCCTCTGTTTCATTTAGTGACTCTTTTCTTTTCCCCTCACAGGTTCTCCTAGAGGAGAATGGCTGCAGATAACATCTCCCCTGTGACAGGGTTTATCCTCGCAGGCTTAACAGACCAGCCAGAACTCCAGATCCCCCTCTTCTTCCTGTTTCTAAGTTTCTACATGGTCACTGTGGTGGGGAACCTGGGGTTGATAACCTTGATTAGACTGAATTCTCACCTTCATATTCCCATGGACTTTTCCCTCTTCAACTTGTCCTTCATGGATTTTAGTTACTCCACTACCCTCACCCCTAAAATGCTGATGGGTTTTGTTTCAAAGAAGAACATCTTCTCCTATGCAGGCTGTATGACTCAGGTTTTTTTCTTCTGTTTCTTTTATTTTCTGAATCCTACATCCTGTCAGCGATGGTATATGATCGCTATGTCGCCATCTGTAAACCACTGGTGTACATGGTCACCATGTCTCCTCAGGTTTGTTTATTTCTTTTGTTGGGGGGGGTCTGTGGGATGGGAGTGTTTGGGGCTGTGGCCCATATAGGAAACATAATGTTTATGACCTTCTGTGCTAACAAACCTTGTCAATCACTTTATGTGTGACACCATTCCCCTCCTTGAGCTCTCCTGCAACAGCTCCTACAAAAATTTACTGGTGGTCTTTCTTGTTGTGACCATTGGCATTGGGGTGCCCATTGTTGCCATTTTTATCTCTTACGGTTTTATTCTTTCTACGATTCTCCACATTAACTTTACAGAGGGTTGATCCAAAGCCTTTAGTACCTGCAGTTCCCATATAATTGTGGTTCCTCTTTTCTTTGGGTTAGGAGCTTTTGTGTACCTCAAACCACCTTCTATTTTACCCCTTGGCCATGGGAAAGTGTCCTCCATATTCTATACTGCTGTTGTGCCCCTGTTCAACCCCTTAATCTATAGCCTGAGGGGTAAGGATGTCAAAGTTGCCCTGAAGAAAACCTTGGGCGGAAAAGTCTTCTCTTGAAAATGATTGAGAAAGGAGCTCCAAAGCTTTATCAATTTTTAATTTTTTTTTTCAGTGAAGGAAACAAATGCCAGCCAGTGCTTGTTCTCCTATAGTTAAAGGAAATTTTTAACTTGCTCTTAAGCATTATATTTCTCTACTCCTTACTCCAGCCTAACTATTCCAATCATTCTTTGTTTTATGAAAACAGTTTTCACAGTCATACAGGGTTACTCTTAAATAGGTCTCAGAAATGATTTAATCCAGCCCCTCATATGACACATTACACACTGGTGACTCATAAATATTTTGAGGTGGCCCATGGACACACATGTACCTGGTGCCAGAGGTGGGATCGGAATCTAGGCCCTTCAGTTTGAATCTACTGTGCTCTGCTTTCCTTTAGCCATGCTTTCTTGATCCATCTTTTCCTTGGAAGATTTCATTTCAAAGGTTTGTGTGTGTGTATGTGTGTGTGTGTGTGTGTGTGTGTGTGTGTGTGTGATTTTTTTTTTCTTTTTTCTTTTTGGCCATACAGCATGGCATGCGTGATCTTAGCTCCCTGACCAGGGGTTGAACTCGTGCCCCCTGCAGTGGGAGCACAAAGTCTTAGCCACTGGACTGCCCGGGAAGTCCCTCATTTCAGAGGTTTTTATTTTTGCATTTAAAGAAACCTAATTCTATTTACAGTGATGTCATGAAACTTTTCAGTGGTTAATTTTTGGAATATTTTTGTAAGAATGTTGGAGGTGAAAAATTTGGTGATTTTGTCTTGGCAAAATTAAAAAAAATGTTTCAATATTTTTGGGTATGAAATAAAGTTCCATACAGAACCAAGCATAGTGCCCACTGAGGTGGTGTACAGAGCTCTAAGGACACAGGCTAACTTATTAGACCTTCTAATGGAGAGATATACAGATTTAAGGGAGTTAAAGATGTTGGATATGAACTTCACTCATTATTTCCACACTAATATGATAGAACTTGGAGCCTCACTTCAAGGGTCTGAATGATGTAACTGAGCAATAGATAGCTTTGGGTGGAAGGGAGACACTAGAGCAGTAACAACCAACCAACCAACCAGTTATTATGAAGGCAGATGCCGTTGTACTTTAAGGCATTGCATATAGCTATGATCTTTTAATAGTAGGGCAAAAGGGAAACAGATGGTGGTCTCAAGACAGGTCATATATTCACAGCATTGGGCAAATGGAGGTACAGCTTTATATAAAGACTCAGAAGAACATTTTTTTTTTTAGTCTGAACACATTATAAGAAGCAACACTATGTGACCTGTTTGCAAGATACTGTGACTTTTGAGCTTTTTTTTAGAAAAGTTCTGTTCCATTAGAAAAAAAGGGAAAGTTTGGATACACGTTTAGTTTTGTCCTTTGACATGGTTCTGTTCAATGAGGATGTAATAAAAAGAACGAACGTGCAATGGAGGATTGTGCTTTCAGACTGTACGGCAGAGGGACAATTAGCTTGATTCAGGATGTTTATGGATTGAGGGTACAGTGGGGGTGATGGAGAATCAGTACAATATTGGTAAGTAAAAAAACAATGCCACCTCCATTTAAATTGGAGTGTAAGCTATATATAGCAAAGTGCACCAATTTTAAGTGCTCAATTAATTTTTTCACATACATAAGGCTATGTAACCACCACCTATACCAAGGTAGAGAAGATTTTTATCATTTCAGAATATTCTTGTCTGCCTCTTCCCAGTAAGTATTACTACCCACTCTCTTTCTGGAAATACCTACTATTCTTACTTTTATCATTACAGATTCACTTTGCTCGGTCTTGAGCTTCAAGTAAATGTTAAATATTACATTTACTTTTTAAAAAAATTTCTGGCTTCTTTCTCTCAATACAAAGTATAGTGTGAAATTCATCTATAACATTGTATGTGTAGGTATTTTGCTCTTGGTTATTGCTGTTTAGTATTCCACTGTATGAATATAGAGCAATTTATTTTTCAATGATCCTCTTAATAAACATTTAGCATGTTTTCAGTTTCTGCATATTATTAATAAAACTGCTAAGAAGGGCTTCCCTGGTGGCGCAGTGGTTGAGAGTCAGCCTGCCGATGCAGGGGACACGGGTTCGTGCCCTGGTCTGGGAAGATCCCACATGCCGCGGAGCGGCTGGGCCCGTGAGCCATGGCCGCTGAGCCTGCACATCCAGAGCCTGTGCTCCGCAACGGGAGAGGCCACAACAGTAAGAGGCCCACGTACCGCAAAAAAAAAAAAAAAAAAAAAAAAAAAACAACTGCTAAGAACATTCTTGAGCATGTAGCTTTTTTTTTTTTTTTGTAATTTACACTTATTTATCTTGGTTCTATAGCTAGATGTGGATTACTGGGCCACAGGATAGGCATACTTCTAGGCTTCTTAAATACTAATAAACTGTCTTCCAAGATATTTAAATTGATTTGCACTCCCAGTAGTTTCCAGGTAAGGATGCTCATCTTTCTTCTGAACATTTGTTATTTTCAGTCCTTTTCATCTTACCTACTCTTTTGGGTGGTAGTGCACTATCATTTTAGTCTTTTTTTACATTTCCCTAATAAATAATGATTTTGAGCACTTCTTACTATATTCTTTAGAATTTAGACATCACCTTTATGAAGTGTCTGTTCAAGTCTTTTGTCCACTTAAAAATAGTGTGTTAGTCTTTTAAAATTATTATTAATTTGAGCTTTAAGAAAGCATATTCTGGATATGAGTTGTTTTTCAGACATATACATTTGCTCAGCCTATAGCTTGGCCATTCACATGGCTATTCTTAGCAATGTTTTATAGTAATAGATCTTTTAATTTTAATGAAGTTCAATTTATCATACTGTTAATGCTGTGTCCTATTTAATCTTTGTTTATTACAAAATTACAAATACATTCCTATGTTTTCTTTTGAAAGCTTTATTGTTTGTCCTTTAATATTTATATATGTTATCAATTTTAAATTAGTTATGTATGGTATGAGGGAATACGTTTATTTTTTTCATGATATTATATATCATGAATACATGTATTTTTTCAAGATATTAAATTGCTTTAGGATAATTTATGGAGAAGGCCATCTCTCCTCTTTAAATTGTATTGGCTTTATATGGATCTATTTGATGATCACGTGACAATGTTTTTATGGGACTAGATGGAGAGAATCAGGATTGGAGCCAAGGTGGTATATCCTACCAGTACAATGTTCCCTGGAAGTGTTAAGAAAAGACATTCTTGTCTTGTTTTGAAGCTGACATTATATTTATCCCTAGGAATTTGATATCTTTTGCTACTTCAAATGAATTATTAAAATTTAATTTTCAATCATTTTTTACTAGTATTTAAAATACAATTGATTCTTACATATTGATTTTGTACCCAGTAACCTTGATACTTTTGTTTATTAATTCTAATTATTACTTTAACAAAAGAGGAAATAGGAAATCTTTTTTTTTGTATTTCTATATACACAATTATGCCATCTGCAAATAAAGGCAGGATTAATTGTCTTAATGATCTTTTATTTTCCTCATTGCACTAAGACATCCAATACAATGATGAGTAGAGGTAAAAATAATGGATATCTCTGTCTTGTTTATGACCTTAGGGTAAAAGCATTCAGGTTTTTGCTCCTGAATATGATGTTTGCTGTAGCTTGTTTGTTTGTTTTTAGATAGCAACGATTAAGAGTGGGTGATTAACTTCCATTTAAATGTAATATTTTTTTCAAGAGCATACATATACATAGTAAAAAATTAAACAGTACAAAAAAGAATATAGTAAAAATAAGCTTTTCTTTCCCTTTAGTTCTTCCATGTCTCTGTTGTTGCCTTAGATGTAACTAATCCTAGAAATGGTATAGGTATATACAAGCATATCTCTATATCTATTTATATTTATTTACATATTTATCTATATATATTTAGAGATCCCTTTTTTGTTTTAAAATTCTATAAAAGGGCATTAAAAGGTGTATCTTCCAATAGAAATGGTTTAGGGACTTCCCTGGTGGTGCAGTGGTTAAGAATCCACTTGCCAACGCAGGGGACACAAGTTTGAGCCCTGGTCCAGGAAGATTCCACATGCCGCGGAGCAACTAAGCCCATGTGCCACAACTACTGAGCCTGTGCTCTAGAGCCCACGTGGCACAACTACTGAAGCCCACACGCCTAGAGCCCATGCTCCACAACAAGAGAAGCCACCGCAATGAGAAGCCCGCGCACTGCAACAAAGAGTTGCCCCCACTCGCCACAACTAAAGAAAGGCTGCAAGCAGCAACGAAGACCCAACACAGCCAAAAATAAATAAATAAATGAATGAATAAATAAATGTATTAAAAAAAAGAAATGGTTTAAAGAGGGAGTGAGCAGAGGACATTGCTGGGCAAGAAGAAGAGGAATCAAATACAGAAGAGACAAGGGACAGGGTGTGAGTAGGAAAGAGAGAAAAGAAGAGGCAACACAGCAAACTCATGGTAGCTTCAGTTCTGGTAACATTTTAAATTCTCTTGATTTTCTGTCCCTACCCCATGGTTTGACTAACTGTACCTTTGTTTGCTTGTTGCTGTAGTGGGGGCAGAGCCATTGAATACGTGAGGTGCTAGAATGGCAAGCACTTTCAATTCAACAAACTTTTATATATTCGCTCATTTATCTATTTAAAAAAAAAAAAAGGTTGGTTTCAGTTCCAAGAGGTAAAGAGCTTGGAAGCTATCATAGTCATTCTCACAATAAGAAAAAATCTGAACAAACTGAAAAGTTAACAACTCTTCTTAGATCCAAAAGAGAATTGGGGTCACAGGACAAACTGACTCCCAGAAAACTGGAGAGAGAGTTGAGAATACAGAATCACAGTTTACTTAGAGCAGAAGCTGCTGGAGCTGGTATACATGTATTGGTTGTAACACTTAAACAGTAACTGATGAATTGCTGGAGGATGATTATGGACTATCTCGAAATGTAAAAGCTCTTGGGGACTCAGTCTTAGTGAAGCACCAACACTTTTGTGGATTTTACCTCCAGGAACACCACCAGGTTCTCAGGGAAAATCTCCTCCAGCTTTGGGTGGGGGTGGGGGTGGAGTAACCATTTTAAAACACACTCAGGGCTTTCTGTTCTCTGCCTGCCCTTAAGGGAAACTACTTTACCAGAACCTAAACTATGTTGGAGGTGGGAAATACCCAACTCCTGATCCTCCTGTTCCCTTTAGTCTTCCTGTCCCAACAAGTCTTCTTTGTAACAGGCTATAGAGCTGAAAGAACTGCAAGACTCAGACTCTAATTGAGAAAGAGTCTCTAGGGAAATCAAAAGACAAAAGGGGAGAAAAAAATGACACTAGAGAAAACTGAAGCCTCAGACACCCACAGCTATAGCAAACAGTAAACACAGCATAAATCCTAGCCAGATAAACATAAAACCTCACACTAAAATCCTATTTACCTCAGTTCCTATTACCCAAAACATCATGCCTGTCTTTTGACAAAAAAATAGCAAGATACACTGAAGGGCAATATAAAACAAAGTCTGATGAGACAAAGCAACCAAAAGTACCAGACTCAGGTATAGCAGAGATGTCAGAATTCTCAGACAAGGAATTTTTAAAAATTATGTTTAATGTGCTAAAGATTCTAAAAATAAGCAAGAACAGTGGGTAATGTAAGCAGAGAGATGGAAACTCTAAGAAAGAATCAAAGGGAAATGTTAGAAATCAAAACACTGTGACAAAAATGAAAAATGTCTTTGATGGGCTCACTAACAGACTGGGCATGGTAGAGGAAAGAATCAGTGATCTTGAAGAAATGTCAATAGAAATCTCCCAAACTGAAATGTAAAGAGAAAAAAAGAATGAAAAATATGGAGCAGAATATCCAATAACCATGGGACAATTATAAAAGGTATAACATATACATAATGAGAATACCAGAAAAGAAAAAAGAAACCAAAGAAAAAATTGAAATAACAGCTGAGAATTTTCTAAAATCAATTACAGACATGAAACTACAGATGTAGGAACTCAGTGAAACCAAGCATGATAAATACCAAAAAATCTATACTTAGCCATATTACATTCAAATGGCAGAAAACTAGACAAAGAGAAAACCTTGAAAGAAGCCAGAGGAAAAATACCTACCTTACCTATATAGATACATGGATAAGAAGTACAAAATACTTCTCTTTAGAAACCATGCAAGAGGAGAGTGGAGTGATGTATTTAAGTATTGAAAGAAAAAAATCCCACCAATCTAGATTTTTTATTCAGTAAAATTATCCTTCTCAGAAAAACAAAAACTGAATTTGTTGCCAGTAGACCTGCCTTGCAAGAATGTTAAAGGAGTTCTTTAGAGAAGAAAATATGTCAGAAACTGAGATCTACATAAAAAAGGATGAGCTTTAGAGGAGGAATAAATATAGGTAAAATAAAACTTTTAATTTTAAATTCTTAGCTGATCTAATAGATAAATATTTGTTCAAATGATAATAGCACCAATGTAATGGGTAATGAGGTAACCATGGTTATGGATAGGTGAAATGAATGACAGCAATGTCATAACGGATGAGAAAGAGGAATTGGGAATACTCTGTTATAAGGTACCTTCTATACCCATGAAGTGATATAGTGTTATTTGAAAGTAAACTTAGATTAGTTATAAAGGTACAATTCAAATTCTGGGGCAATCATCAAAAATAGAAAAAGAAGTATAACTGATATGCTAAGAGAGGAGAAAATGGAATAATATAAGTTCAATTAAAACTAGGGAAGGTAGAATGATAATGGAAAGTAAAAAAGAACAAGTGCAGCAAATAGAAAACATTCAAATATTGCAGGCATGAATTCAACTATATCAATAATTACTTTAAATATGAATAGTCTAAATGCACCAATTAAAAGAAAGAGACTGACAGAATAGGTAAAATAAAAGACCCAGTGATATGCAGTCTATAAACAACCCACTTTAAATATAAAGACACAGATTAAAATAAAGGGATGGAGTAAGATATACCATGCTAACACTAATCAAAAGAAAGCCAGCTTATCTATATTAATTTAAGACACATCAGATTTCTGAACAAGGAAAATTATCAAGGATAAAGAAGGCATTACATAATAATAAAGGGGTCAATTCTCCAAGAAGACATAAGAATTCTTAAGTGTACGTACCAGAAAACAAGGCACCAAAAAATGTGAGGCAAAAACTGATGTAACTGGTCGGAGAAAGAGATGAATTCACTATTATAGCCAGAGACTTCAACACCCCTCTATCAGTAATTGACAGATGCAGAAGCCAGAAAATCAGTAAAATATAGTCATACTGAACAACACTATCAATCAACTTGATCTAACCGACATTTCTAGAACACTTCATCCAACAACAGCAGAATACACATTCTTCTCAAGCTCATATGCAACATTTACCAAGACAGACCACATTCTGGACCATGAAACACACCTGAGCAAATTTAAAAAAATAGAAATCACACAAAATATGCTCTCAGACCACAATGGAATTCAACAGAAATCAACAATACAAAAATAGGAGAAACATTTATAAGTATTTTGAGATTAAACAATACACTTCTAAACAGCACATGAGTCAAAGAAGTCTCAAGAAAAATTAAAAAATATTTTTAATTAAATAAAAATGATAATATAACTTATTAAAATTTGTGGGATGCAGTAAAAGCAATGCAAAGAAGGAAATTTATAGTAGTGAATGCATATATCATAAAAGAAGAAAGATCCAAAATCAGTAATCCAAGCTTCCATCTTAGGAAACTAGGAAAAAGAAAAGCAATACAAATCTACAGCAAACAGAAGAAAGGAAATAATAAAAATTAGAGAAGTCAGGGAATTCCCTGGCGGTCTGGTGGTTAGGACTCTGCGCTGTCACTGCCGAGGGCCTGGGTTCAATCCCTAGTCAGGGAACTAACAAGCCATGCAGTGTGGCTCAAAAAAAAAAAAAAAAAAAAAAAGAGAAAAGAAAAGAAATTAGAGAAGTCAGTGAAGTTGAAAACAGAGGAATATTAGAGAAAATCAACAAAACTAAAAATTGGTTCTTTGAAAAGATCAATAAAATTGATAAGCCTTTAGCCAGTTTCACCAAGAAGAAAACAGAAAGGACAAGAATCACTAATAACAGAAATAAAAGAGGGGCCAACTATTAATCCCATGAACTCTATGCCTGCAAATTCTATAACTTGGATGAAATAGACCAATTCCTTAAAAGACACAATCTGCCAAAATTCACACACAGAGTAACAGATAACCTGAATAGGGCTTTATCTATTAAGGAAATTGAATCAACAATTAATAACCTTCAAAAACAGAAATTATCAGGCCCAAATGGTTTCACTGGTGAATTCTATCTCCCAGAAAATAGATGAAGAGAAAACACTTTGCAACTCTTTCTATGAGGCCAGCATTTCCCTAACACAAAAGCCAGACAAAAACATTATGAGAAAGGAAACCTACAGATCAATCTCTCTTTATTATAAATGCAAAACTCTTCAACAAAATGTTAGTAACCTGAATCCAACAATGTGTAAAAATAATTACCATGACCAAGTTGTATTCATTTAAGATATACAAGAATGATCAACATTCAAAACTCAAATGATGTAATCCATCACATCAACAGGATAAAGAAGAAAAATCATATGATCTCATCAATAGATGCACAAAAAGCATTTGACAAAATCCTACACCAATTCATAATAAAAATGCCCAGCAAACTAGGGTTAAAGGAAAACTTCCTCAACTTGATGAAGAACCTCTACAAAAACCCTACAGCTAACATAATATTTAATGGTGAGAAAGTAAATGCTATTCCCCTAAGACTGGAACAAAGCAAAGATGTCTCTTCTCACCAATTCTATTCAACATCATGCTGGAAGTCCTAGCTATGCAATAAGACAAGAAAAAAAAAAAGGTATACAGATTGGTAAGGAAGAAATGAAACTCTTTGTTTGTGGCTGACATGATTGTCCATGTAGAAAATCCCAGTGTACTGACATTAAAAACTCCTGGAACTATATAGCAATTATAACAAGGTTGCAGAATACAAGGTTAAGATACAAAAGTAAATTCATTTCATATATACCAGTAATGAACCATTGTGACTTAAAATTAAAAACACAGTATCATTTACATTAGCATCAAAGCAAAAAAGTGCCTAGGAATAAATCTAATAAAATATGTATAAGAGGGCCTCCCTGGTGGCGCAAGTGGTTAAGAGTCCGCCTGCCGATGCAGGGGATACGAGTTCGTGCCCCGGTCTGGGAGGATCCCATATGCCGCGGAGCGGCTGGGCCCGTGAGCCATGGCCGCTGGGCCTGCGCATCCGGAGCCTGTGCTCCGCAACGGGAGAGGCCACAACAGTGAGAGGCCCATATACCGCAAAAAGAAAAAAATATATATGTATAAGATCTCCATAAGGAAAAATACGAAACTCTGATTTTGAAATCAGAAAGAAGATGTAAATAAATGGAGATATACTATCTTCATATATAGGAAGACTAAACATCATTAAGATGTCAACTCTTCCCAAGTTGATCTATAGATTCAATACAATCACAACCCAAATCCCAGCAACTTATTTTGTGGATATCAACAAGCTGATTCTAAAGTTTGTATGGAAAGGGAAAAGACTCAGAATAGCAAACACAATACTGAAGAAGAAGAGGGAAGTCAGAAGATTGACCCTACCCAACTTCAGGACTTACTATAAAGCTATAATACTTAAGACAGAATGCTACTGGTGAAAGTATAGACAAATAGATCAATGGAACACACTAGAGAGCCCAGAAATAGATCTACACAAATATAGTCAATGGCTCTTTTGACAAGAGGCAATTCAATGGTGAAAGCATTCTTTTCAACAAATGGTATTCACATCCACATGAAAAAAACTGAATCTAGACACGGACCTTACACCTCTCACAAAAATTAACTCAAAATGGACCACAGACCTAAATGTGAAATGCAAAACTGTACATCTTATTATAGAAGATAATACAGAGAAATTCTAAGTGGCCTTAGGTTTAGTCAAAGAGCTTTTAGATAAAACACCAAAAGCATAATCTATGAAAGAAAAAACTGATACACTGGATTTCATTAAAATTAAAAACTGCTTTTCAAAAGATACTTTAAAAAAAACCCAGACAAGTCACAGACTAAGAAAAATATTTGCAAACCACACATCTAATAAAGTACTTATATACAAAATATACAAAGAAATCTTAAAAGTCAACAATAAGAAAACAAACAACCCGATTTTTAAAAATGGGCAAAATTCTGAACAGACACCTCACCCAAGAAGATATACACACGGAAAACAACTGTTTGAAAAGTTGTTCAACATTATACATCATTAAGGAATAGCAAATTAAAATGACACCAAGATACTACTACACACCTATTAGAATAGCTAAAATCCAAAAAAACCTGACAATACCATATGCTAGTGAGGATGGGGACCTAGAAGAACTCTCATTCATTGCTAGTGGGAGTGCAAAATGGTACAGCTACTTTGGCAATCTTTCCATTTGATTCAGTAATCACACTTTAGTTATTTACCCAAATGAATTGGAAATTTATGTCTACATAAAATCCTGCATAAGAATGTTTACAGCAGCTATATTCATAATTGCAAAAAAACCCTTGGGTTGAAGGAATCAACCAAGATGTCCTTCAAAAGACAAATGCATAAACAAACAATGGTACATCCATACAATGGATATTATGTGGTTATAAAAAGAAATGAACTATCAAGTCATGAAAAGACATTGCGGGACCTTTAATGCATATTGCTTGGTGAAAGAAGCCAATGTGAACAGGTTACATATTGAATGACTCCAATGGGAAATCATTCTGGAAAAGGAGAAACTATAGAAACAGCAAAAAGATCAGTGGTTGCTATGGGGGAAGGAGAGAGGGATGACTGGGTGGAGTACAGAATAATCTTAGGGCAATGAAACTACTCTGATGATACTGTAATGGTAGATACATGACACTATGCATTTACCAAAGCCCAGAGAACCGTACAACAGAAAGAATGAAACCTAATGTAAACTATGGACTTTATTTAATAATAGTGTATTAATGTTGGCTCATATACTGTAATAAGTATACACCTCACTAATGGCAAGGTATTAATAAAGAAAACTGTGAATGAGGACGAAGGGGTATATGGAATCTCTGAACTATCTGTTCAATTTTCTGTAAGCCTAAAACTGTTTTTAAAAGTCTATTAATGAAAAAAATAACAGTTATGATCATTTTCTTTTCTGAGTCTTGAAGTAATACAAACTTTTTTAGGAATTTGGAAAGTAATAAAATTGTTAAGAAAGAAATTTACCCTTATGACTACTAAGCAAAGATCAGGAAAGGTTCTCATTTTGAAGCATTTTCTTTCAGTAGGATTATACTTTATATTTTATGTTACAAAATGTTTCCACGTGTTATTGTCATGAGTTTTTCGTTGTTATTATTCTTTATAGTTTTGCTACATATGATTTCATATGACTGTATCATACTTTGTAACATTTTTGTCCTGTTTCAAATCCTCCAATGTTTCATTAGTATAAATAATACTGTGACTATCACCTTTGTGTAAAAAATCTCTGGCTAGATTTATGGCGATTTCCTCAGGATAGATTCTCCACAGGAAACTGTAGCATCAAACGGCATGATGTTTTGAATTTGATATTTCTTTCCCAGTGAATTCATTCCAATTTAAACTCCCAACAATAGATTAATACCTTTATGAAATGTCTACTCTTTGCCAGACACATTGTACTAGTAAGGCTATATGGTAGCTCATAAAAAGTAATCACCCTGATTATTTAAGCATAGTTTACATTATTTTCTTCTCTTTACTTGCCTCTCTTACTAGGATGACAGTGAAAGGGCATTGTACATTTATCTTTTCTTCTTGTTTTTCTCTCTGGATACATAAACCTTATCCACTAAGACTTCATCTCATTAATTTTACCACAGTTTTGGCATCCTTCAAATTGGAGGACAGGAATATAGGGCTTTGTGAAGCACATAAGACATTTTGTCAGTTATAATAAATTTCTTAGAGATTTGTAACATAAATACCCATTTCTTCCTTTTCCCATTAAGACTAGGTGCCTCTGTATGTGCTCCCACAGCACCCTTCACTTAACCTGTTAGAACATTTACTGCACATAAAGCAGTTGCCTATTTATGCATGGCTGATCCTCACACAATATAAGTTCAGTGAGGGCAGTGTCTGTGGTGTCTGTCTGGTTATCTCAACGCTGCTGAGGAGAGTAACTGGCATACAATAGATGCTTAATAACTATTTAGTGGAGGCAAAAAAAGAAGACTCCAGGAGATTGAGAAGATTATTTTTTAAAAGGCCATGTCTGATTTCCAGACCTATGATTTTATACACACTTGAAAAGAAAAGACAGCATTTTACAACAGAGGTGAATGGTGCACTTTTCCCACAGCAATTGCTCTCTGTTCTTGCTGGCTTGTCTGGGTACAGGCTGTCCCTCAGCCTCCTCTAACTCTGGATGAGAAGGGTCTTTTCCTAGATCAAGTGACTCAGGTCTAAGTATGATATGCAATGCACACTGTCAGAAATTTAGCCTCGTTTAGGGCAGTGTTTTGTAAGAAGCACAGATTCTACTTAAATGTTTTTGTCAGCGCTCACTGCCGTGATCTTTCAGTTTACCTTACATCTTGGAGCTGTCTTCATTAACACTTAGGGAGCTGGAGTATTTAGGCTTTCACACTAATCAATCATTCATTCTGGGTTGCCTTCAAAGGAATGCACATTCTCAGAACTTCTGTCTCTCCTGAGTAGGCAAACCAGTCTCCAGCATCCCGAGCCAAGCTTTCTGGCAAAGAGAAGCGGGGACAGGTGTTGGAACTTTGTGAACGCTTATTTGAAGCTGGCATGCATAACAATTTGAAAAAGGGACCTGAGGGATATGGTGAAGCACTGACAGTATGTAGTACACTCCCCAACACAGACACGTCTTTATGTCACTGCCGTCACATTAGTGAAAAAAGAAAACTAAAAACACATCACAACTCCATTGTCCATTTGTCTCTTGAGCTTTTCCTCTTTCCGATGTACTTCTCTATGTCCTAAGGTTCTTATGTTGGGTGAGGTTTTGGTTGTGGAATCAACTGCTCCCTTCTGTAATGGAACGCAACAGGCCTGTTTTGCTGTTAGTGGTAAGTATCTTGGTTTCTGCTAAGTTTGCTTTGCCCGAGGCATTTAGCTCTGGAACCACTGATTCCTTCTCACTTATGCTGCCCGTATTCCAATTCTGACAAAACCTGGCAGTTTTCAACATACCTCGCTCCCCTGGAGAACGTGGATGTCTTCTTGCTGCTCCCAGCTTCCTGTTTGATACGCCCAAGATATCTGGGTAGCCTACATTTTATCATGTTATTCTTTCTATCCATTTGGGTCTCATTTTTAGGGCTGTGCTTATGACTATGCTGATTATCCTCCTTTTGCTCCATCCAAATCCATTCTTCACACTTGTCCATCCTGCGCTGTCCTCGGGGAGTCTGACCGATATGGACTGCATTAGCAGACTCTTTTATCCTCTGCGGCAAGCAATGCGGGGAAAGGGAGAGTGAGGACAGGGTACTTATTCCTCCGGCCTTCCCCTGTGGGAGTGCTGTGGGCTGCAGCCACAAGAGTCACACTCAGGTAGAGCTGCCCTCCCCACACAGCTTGCTCTCCTTGCCACTTCAGGCCTACAGGGGTACCAGCTCCTGCATTATCCCTGTGGTCTTCCTACCTCCTACCTACAATCTTGTAAACTATATGGCTTTGCTCTGGTTTATGGGCCTTAAGCACCTAGTTAGCGAACCGGATGATCAGAGGTTTTCTAAGCCCTCATCTGGCCAGCGCTGGTATACTTACCTACCTCACCAGGCTGTAGGATAGAGGCACCAGGTGAAACAGAGATACAATCGGCAGTTACATATCTCTTTCCCCTACCTGCCCACACAAAGAATGGCAGAGGGCCTTGTGCACGCTCTGAATTCAGGAATGTCGTCCTAAGTAGGAAGTGCTGGTGAGTATCTTCAGAGCAGGGTCTCTACCCTTTCTCTTCTTGAAGTTATTTATGCTGTGGGAGAGCAGGCTCCTTAAATAACAGCCCCCAATTAGAGCTAATGTCTCTCTGAATTGCCCTTGCACAGTTATGATAATTGTTCAGAAAAATTTTATCCCTTTATCAAAAAACTGTACCTGAATATCCTGGGCTCCCAGATCATGGCACAGTATTAATTAATACAGGAAAACAGAAAATATGAGGGGGAAATAATGCATGAGAATTTGTGGTTTTAACTTTTTTTTAGATACTTCTTTGACTTTAGAAGTGTTTCGTATTAAAGATATTTGATTTATATTTATGGAACTTTGGAAGCAAGTATTTAGCATGTCATTATGTGCATATGTGGTACACGTATTTATATGCTTCTCCGTGAAAGGAAATGTGGCTTTGTGCAAATAATTCCTGTGACTGGGCAGATCTTCTTTGGTCTCATTGGGTACCTATCTTTCCATGCCCCAGGAGGATAAAGAGTGGGAGGTATTTCCCTCCTCATTCTTCCTCAAGGGGGAGGAATGCTCCTAACTGCTAGGACTGGGAGACCAAGCTGAGCATATGATGTGCTTCTCCCCTTCTGTAGGGAAGGCCAGTTTCCCCAGGATAAGAGCAAGCTCACCTACTTCATTTTATTCCCATCTTCTTATCTTTTCTGCCCCTCCCAGGAACTTCTTTACTTTCCTGAGAGCTAAGTCAGGCACCAAAATTGTGCTTTTAAAAAAAAAAAAATCCAGCATTTTAATGCATGCTGAACTGGAAGGACTGTTTTTGAATTTCAAACAGTAATATAGCCAAAAACAGTTGCCTATACATATTTTTAGATTGTATAAATGAATGGAGTGATAGACAATAAATTACAATATGAAAGAAAGGAGTTTTATTTTATACCCTAAGGAACCAAGATAATTACTTTTGTCTCATGTCTGTGCTTGGTTATTGCTTTACGTTTGCTGAAACTCACAGGAGAATGAAAAACATGCTGAGTAGAAGAGTCTTCATGCTAAAAGAGAATGCTATTCTTCTAAAAGTTAACCTTAGAACATTCAAAATTGAAACTGGAAGGAGATTCTCTGAGTACAGAGAAGTTACCGGACCAAGTGACCCAGACTCTTCACTGGAGATTCCTTCTCCTCTTGCCCTTGGGTCTTCTACCTGAGGCCAACAACACTGCCCAGCATGCAGGCCTCACAGGCTGTCCCTGGAAAAAGGGCTGCATAAAGGCCAGGCCGTTGACTTTCAAATATTCTTTTTTTATACTTCATTTACTTTTTTAATATTTATTTTTTCATTTTTTGGCGCTGCCGGGTCTTAGCTGGAAGCATGAAGGATCTTTGTTGCGGCATGCGGGATCTTTTCTTTTTTAGTTGCAGCATGTGGACTCTTTGCTGCAGCATGCATGCAGAATCTAGTTCCCCGACTAGGGATTGAACCTGGGTCCCCTGCATTGAGAGTGTGGAGTCTTACCCACTGGACCACCAGGGAAGTCCCTAGGCCATTGACTTTCAAATGAGACTTCCAAAATGGTTGTCCTGAAGGCTAGGGAGTACCTGCATTGTATGTATATAGATCTATCATATGGAAAAATTCAGTGACACTTAAGACTCTTTTTTGTCTGTATAATATATATTAATACATAAGAAAAAAATGTACATATATATGTATACACACACACAAATACTTTTGTGGAGAATGTGTCTTACATGTTACTCATCTTCAGTGTGTGCCCCCCAGGGGTTAGTCTCATTCCATCTCCTGTGGAAGAAGCCACCTTCCACCCTCAGTATTTAAAGCCTCATGTGCATAATGTCGATGTCTTAATGTTCAGACATAGTGGACACTGACTTCCCCTTCCTCACCACACTTAGGACTATCTTTCTCAGAGTTGGCTTTTGTTTGAGTATCGACTTCTCCCTTGCGAGACCAGCACTGCCAATGCCTTTAACCTGCAAAAGAAATCCTACTACCTTGCAGAGTTCATTTTTGTTCTCGAAATAAATGAAGGAGCTAGAGTTTGAACCAGCTCCAACTAGCCATACATCCCATATACTTTGCACTGGACGATATTGGTATATGGCTTCAATTTTTCTGAGAATTAAAGAATTGATTCTTACCTGAAGCCCACCTAACTTGTAACTACAGATTTCTAATCAGAGTTATCATGTAAACGTTTGGCTATAATGTAGCACGGTGCACTGGTGTGAGCACAACCTGAGATATGGCAGGCATGGGTTTGCAGCTCTATCTTTTACTAACCAAGTGTATTTGAGCCAATTATTTCCCTTCATTAAACCCTGTTTAGTTACCTGTGAAATAGAAATAATACTAGTCTCACAAGGCTGCTACTAATGTTAATGCACATAATTTATGAAAAGCATTTTGCATAGTGCTAGAAACTACCCCTCACCGCCATTTTCTTCCTTTCAAAAGGAAATGTGAGGCTTCATATCCCACATACAAGTTAGTGAAATTTGTTCTTGAAAATCTATACACTGTATAGGGATAAAAAAGAGGCCCACTTCCTGAGCTGCACAATGGTGAAGGTAGGTTTTATTAACCCATTTAACAGATGAGGTAACTGGAGTTTAGAGCCTTTAAGCAACTTGCTACTGAGAAATAAAATATTGCCTGCCATATCAGTAAACAAAGGATGTCACAGTCAACAGTGATGCAGCCACCACCGGTGAGCTGGTGAGCCCTGAGGGAACTCAGGAAGGAAAAGAATACCTGCCCTCTAGCAGCCGTCAGACTGCAGCCACTCCCCACGGTGAGCCCTGAGGAAACTCAGGATATGAAAGCACAGGATACTGGCCCCAGATAGCTGAGGTGCACATCAAAGGAATGATTTCAGTGAGCCCAGACTCTTGCATCTTCGCATGCATAGAAAAGGGCTAAATTCCTTAACTTGAGATATCTAGTTTTCTTTTACTAACAATAATCTTTTGTTCCTACTACCTGCCCTTTGTTGCCAAACCCCTATATATCCTGCTCCCCCTTTGCCTCCTCAGAGCAGTTTTCTCAGGCTTACTTGAGATTCTGCCTCCTGGGCTTGAAGTCCTCAGTGTATCCTCCAAATAAAACATAACTCTCAACTTTTAGGTTGTGAACATTTTTTTAGTTGACACTACTTATATTAATACGTCAGAATAATTGTTGACATAATACATGCTTTTTCTTTCTTATTCCCCTCCCCTGTCACAGGTACAGTTTTGCAATTTTCCTGTCCTGCCCTGGCCTGGCAGAAATCTTAAGGTTTACTCTTTGGAGAGTTTGAACCAGGGGTACCCTGGACCCTGGACACCAGGCACAGCCATGGGCAGGGGACTGACCTGAAAAGACAGGGGTGAAATGTTTGGACTTAATCACCAAACTCTCTGAATGTGGGCAGCATGGTTATTAAGGCCACTCTCTCTCCACTCTTAAATTAGGAGACTGGGGTCTCCTTTCTGGTGAAACTGACCAGCCTATGAGGAAAGACCTATAGATATGGAAGTTAAGGTTTCTCCAATAAAATAGCCCACATGACCCACTGAAGAGTGAAGTCCTCTAGTTTCCAAGTATGGCCCAAACCAGCTGAGTGTCCTTAGGACACTAGGATATTCTTAGTTTCAAGAGAACAGCCAAGGATCAGCCAGCATTTGAAGAAGGATTATAACATGAATAAAAGAAACTCAGACGAAACAGAGAATGTGATTCTGCCATCGTTGTCTCGAGCAGCAGAAGGTATCTAGAGGTGGGCTGTGAACCTAACCCAGGAAAATGGGACTTGTCACCTTGTCTTGGCCAGTCTCGTGTTTGTGGTGAGCTGGGCAGTTCCCACATGGGCTGACCACAAAGGCACCCTACTGGCTACTGAAGTTACTGGGAAAGAAGCCCCCATAGGAAGCCCTGGAACAGGAATACTGTTCAGGCAGCCCTCTGCTGCGATAAAGGATGAGAACTGAGACACAAGGAATTCTCTGGGGGCTACTTCTTAGCCTCTTTCCAGATTTTTGCATTTGGCAGGCACTGTCCATCTCCTGTGCCCAAGTCTTCTGGTTGGGCCTTGCTGTGCCATGGTAGGAAAGGGGACAGCATTCACTCTTCTGTTTGCCCGGGGCCAGCTAAATACACTGACTCAGGCTTCTAGTCTGGGAGTTCTCTTTCCAAACGGCTACTGGACCCAGACAGGCCAGCAGCTGGCTGTGTCTGCTAACCCGCATTTTGGTATCAGTCCTCCTGCAGGGTGATGTTGATATCCACTTCCTGGGATAGGTGACATCTTTTAGAGGATTTATTGCCTCAACTTTGAGTTTAGATGTAGAGGAGCGGTATAGGTTGGGAATGATCTTGGAGGAAAGGAGTGAATACAGTGGGAATGCTCTTGGCTTTGGTTTTCCCATCATCGTTCCCCAAGAAAGAGAAATTAGAGACGCTGATGCTTTTCCCCATTTTATGGTGAAGAAACAGGCAATGTGAGTTTGAGGCTCCCTCCATGAATAATTTAGAAACAGATAGCATCAAAAGAAAAAAAAAGGGTCAGATCTCCCAGCTCTTCCATGTTCTCTTTAACAGGGATTGTGGAGTGGCTGAATAAATCAAGAGCCCAAACAGTACAAGTAATAATGATTTAGATGGAGTTTATAAGAGGTGGGAAGAAAGGTAGAGAAGAAATACAAGCAACATTTATTTAGCACATACTATGTACCAGGAAGTGTGAGGCACGAACAATATGTAATCAATAGCTTTTGGGGATAAGGAGTGAAAGACAGTTCAGAGATGATAACTGTCTTGCCTAAGAACTTTTGAGACTTCTAAGCCCTGAAAAAATATTGTGCCCCAAAAGTAAGAATTAGAAAGAATTCTTTCTAAATAATTAGAAATTTTATTTCCCAAGATAATAAAAACTAACCTGAAGATAAAATAGCTTGTTTCTAGGTTTTTGATTGAAAAATTATGGCACTTATAATAATTATGGAGGTGATAATATAATAATAACTTTCTTACATTTTTTGTCTTTTCTCTTTTGGTCTCCAAAGGACATGCATGCTTCAGACTAGGATTTTTCAAACTATGGGCTACAATTCAAAAGTGGACCGTGGCAGTAAGGAGAACACTTGGGAAAATGCCAACATCAGCAACAGTGGGAGGCCTACAGCTATGAACTTGACCATCAGATCCAAGGGATGCACTGGGCCCAATCCCTTAGGGTGGGGCCCCTGTGGAGGCAGTGGGGTACCTGGAAGCATCTATGTGCTCTGCAGCTGTATATGTGACATGGTGTTACTAAGTGTGGGTATACAGAGCTGTGAGGATGGAATCCCAGGATAGGCAGAGTGCGGACACAGTGGTTTCAGGCAGCTGGCTCTGAGCACAGAGTGTCTGCAGTTCCAGTATTGGGAATATCTGTGCTAGGAGCAAGAGATGATTCTCTAAATAACACGGCATGCTAACATGGCCAGGACGGTGGTAATTACAGGGAGGCTTGACCTGGACTGGGTCCTTGCTGGTGGAAGATGCAGAGGTTGGGACTTCACCTGGGCCTGGTGCCAGGCTGCTCTCTCCGAGTAGGTGGAGCCCTGTGGCTTTATGCTGCTCTCTCATTAATGAGGTGAGTGGAGGAGAGGGCGTGCTGTGGAGCCAGACCACCCATTTAATTGCTCTGGGGTTTGGTTTGATTTTTTAAACGCATTGAAGGCCTTCATTTTGTTGTCTGGGATGCAATTGGAGATCCAAACTCATGAAGGATTGCTCCCCCTCATAGTACACTTTGTCCCAGGGACGTTGGCTCTGAGCTCTGATTCATCCCCCAACACGTTCTGTCTCTCTGAGCCTGATCTTTTCCCAAAATGTTTACTACTCACGTATACTCACAACCTGGGGTGGGGGGAACACTGCAGGTCATGCAGGTTCACGAGAGGGTTGCACTAGAAACAGAGAGGACATCCAGGGGCTGTGGGAGGCAGGCTTCCTAGTATTGAGAGGATGAGTTGCCCCTGCTTCCCAGGGGAGAAGGTAATTGGCTATCTGAATACTTTCTCAGGCTAACAGGGCACTGAAATTCTAGGATACTCAGGGAGAAGCAGGGACTGTGCCTGGACCCCATGATAAGGGGGGGTTGCTTGGTTGGGAGACCTCATCAGTGGGACTGGAGTCGGGTGGGGAACTCATGGTTAGGCCATTTGAGGCCCTCCTGGTTTCCCTCAGATGTCAAGGCAACACATAATGTTGGGCCTTATACCAAGTGCGCACATTCACAAAAAATCATGTGTCTGCATTTATGCATTAATGCAAAGTTATGCATATATATGTGGGTATATACAGTCATCCCTCAGTATCTGCTGGTTCCAGGACTGGTTCCAGGACGCCCCCTGCCCTGTGGATGCCAAAACTCGGGGATGCTCAAGTCCCTTATATAAAGTGGAGTAGTACTTGCATATAACCTACACACATCCTCCCATATACTTGTATATTTTAAATCATCTCAAGATGGCTTATAATACCTAATACAACGTAAATACTATGTAAATAGTTGTAAATACAATGTAAATGTTATGTAAATGGTTGGTGGCATGAGGCAAATTCAAGTTAACTTTTTGGAACTTTCTGGATTTTTTTTTGAATATTTTCAATCTCTAGTTGAATCCGCAAATGCAGAACCTGAGGATACAGAGAGGTAACTTTGTGTATTAACAATGAAGTAAAAAGATTAGAAATAAAAAGATGTAGCTCTCTGATTATCCATGCCAAATAGCTTGTTTTGCTTTGCTTATGGTAACTAACTACTAAGTGACAGGTTTTTTTTTTTAAACATCTTAATTGGAGTATAATTGCTTTACAATGGTGTGTTAGTTTCTGCTGTATAACAAAGTGAATCAGCTATACATAAACATATATCCCCATATCTCCTCTCTCTTGCGTCTCGCCCCCACCCTCTCTATCCCACCCCTCTGCATGATCACAAAGCACTGAGCTGATCTCCATGTGCTATATGGCTGCTTCCCACTAGCTATCTATTTTACATTTGGTAGTGTATATATGTCCATGCCACTCTCTCACTTCGTCCCAGCTTACCCTTCCCCCTCCCCATGTCCTCAAGTTCATTCTCTACATCTGTGTCTTTATTCCTGTCCTATCCCAGATTCTTCAGAACCGCATTTTTTTTTTAGATTCCATATCTATGTGTTAGTGTACGGTATCTGTTTTTCTCTTTCTGACTTACTTCACTCTGTATGACAGATGCTAGGTCCATCCACCTCACTACAAATAACTCAACTTCATTTCTTTTTATGGCTGAGTAATATTCCATTGTATATATGTGCCACATCTTCTTTATCCATTCATCTGTCAATGGACACTTAGGTTGCTTCCATGTCCTGGCTAGTGACAGGCTTTTTGAATCCTTACTGAGAAGTTAAGTTTCAGCTCAATTATCAATATCTATGATTTGGGGCTGGATGGAGAGGTCAGCAAATAAGAAGACTGTGTTAATTTTCTTTGTTAATTTTGTATTTTGCCTTCATTAAAGAACATAAGAGAAGAGAACATTTTAGGGAGAAGAGAAATTTATTCCACATGACTGAGTTTTAGGTGTTTGAGATATTCAAGTTGGGATGTCTGATAGGCTGTTGATAGTAGAGGGTATAAGTCTGAGCTAGACACATACATTTGTCAGCTATCAATTTTATAGCATGGGTTCATTTTAGACAGTATGGATTGATTGCATGTTTATCTTCAGAGCTCCCTGAGGCATGGTACTGACCAGTGGCCAAGGCTATGGAATATATTTACTACAGATAATAGTGTTTTATAACCATGGGCTCCTGAACCATTTTAGGGCAGGATGTACCAGCTTGCCAATACTATCTGGTAATAATAGTTGGATTATAATAATTTAATAAAATAATAATAGCAATAATAATACTTGGTTTTGGCAGAGGCTGGGGGGTCTCAACGGTTCAGGCTGGTCTCATAGGTAGACTATGTCTACAAGACCAGTTCATTATAAAAGGAGCAGACTTGGGACTTCTCGGTACAAAGAAGCTTCCCACGTATGCTGGTGGTGATTCAAGACCCAGTGACAAAGTGCATCTTATGTAATCCAGTGGTGGGAGGGCAAGGAAGCCCATGCCAAAAATATCTGGACCTCTTTCATTGCATACCCTTCTCGTGCTGTTGCTGTACTTGTGATAAAGCTGTTCTGTGAGTGTAAAACGTTTGAGTGTTGTGAGTCCTTTCAACAATTAAATACTTAAAGCAATTAATTCATAATTAACACATCAGTTAATGACACTTAAACCATAGGAGTGGATGGAATTATTCTGGGAAATTGTATGGGACAGGCGGATAAGAAAGGGGAGGTTGGAAATTTGAGAAACTTCATTTAATGATGAGCAGGGAAGGAATACACCTGGTGTACTGTAGATAACATCATGAGGTAGATAAAGCAGGTTTGATATTCCTGTTTACGGAAGAGGAAATCACAGACTGAAAACCATTTTTACTTTTCCAAGGCCACACGACTAGATCTTTAGACTCCTAAACCTGGTTCCTTCAACTACATCACATTGCATCTTGATTAAAACTAGTCTTTAGAAAAGTTCCCTAGAAAAAGCTTTGAATAGTACATTTTACAGAGGTTTTGTGGCTTTCCTGACCAGTAGAGATGTTAAAAAATAGCAGCGTCTTCACCATCCTGCAATTAGGATTTCTGAGACATCTCTGTCCAACAAAGAAAGTCTGTTGCTTTCTACAAAATTAGTGAATCTTAATTTTTAGGATTTATTTTTAAAAAATCAATTGAGACATCCCCACCAATGCCTAGAATAACCTCCCCTCCATCAAACTGCCTTTAAATAAGGCCATGCTATGGCCTTGCATTTTTCTCCCTCTAGCACAATCTTGGAACATGGTGTACCCTTAACACACCTTGAAATCATATATTTTACATTGCTAGTGTTAGTGTAATTTGCTTTTTATAGTAGCATACATATTCCTGAGATAAATGTCACTTAAAAATGGATTCCTATTTTAAGAGCCCCAAACTGTGGGCTATGATGAAACTGAGCTCTGGGCAGCTCCTGACTTGGGAAGACTTTGCAGCTCTTTCTGTCACTGAGTAACTCTCCTTTGCCAGTCCTCAAAATATCAGGAGGTTCTTTCTATTCTGTAAATACCTGGTTTATGGAGGTCACACCCAATAGGTACACACCATCTAACATGACTGTCCATTCAGTGTCAACATTAGCATATTTAAAATGTCAAAAATATACTAAAACCACTTGTGTGAAATCTACATTATTTATCTTTTGGAAATGCGTTTACCACATAGCTATTTAGGAAAACTCTTAACAAATTCCTTAATATTTGAAAAAAATAAATGTATCCCTGAACGTATCAATTTTCAAATCTGGACTTTATTGAACCCCATTTACACTTCTTTCTATTGAACTTAGTAAATATTAATGAACAATATGTGCACTTGTCACTGGGTTCAATATTGGGTGTGCAAATTAAACGGTATTTCGACATACCATCTTGCCTTGCAGTAACTTATGATATAGCTGGAGCTGGGGAAATTCAATCCTGAAACAGTGGATGAAAAGTAAAAGGCAGAATTTGACCAAGTGGATAAAAAGAGATATGCAACAATTCGGATCCTAAGATATTTCATTAATTCAAAATTACTTATTAAAATTATGATAACTGCTCCCCACAACAATGCCATATGTTAGATATTAATCTCTCTGCTTACAGACTGGGTCCCTAAGGGGCAAACACTATAATCTTACTTGGCCAGTGAGTGATGTGATCAGGACTCAAGTCATCTGACTACAAAGCCTGCTCAGGGCCAACACACTGGCCTTCTCTGTCACATTTACTAATAACTTCCTCCTCTCTTTGTATTGAAAAGTTTCATCCTTAATCCTTGATGTGTGGTTTCTGTGATCACCACTGTTTACGTGATTTCCCAGTGCACATCGTGATGACCTCCTCCTCATGGCCCCATCTCACACAGCTTTTCCTGACCATCCCTCTTAGATGTACTTTCAGCACTTGACAGGTCTAAATCTAGGTCTTTATTTGCCATCTTTACTTCCTTTTTTCATTGTCCTGGGATTGAAATCTCAGTCACCTTTGATACTTGATCTTTCCTCTCCACTCTCCTCCTATGATTATTAATTCTAGCTAATTAATCTGTTAATTCCTCCATCACTACAAACACCTGGAGGCTTAAGGAGACCAGGCTGTCCTAAGAGATAACCAAGTCTGATTCCTCTGAGTCAAGGAAACATTCTTGTGCCGAGCAGGATAACAGTACCTACTTCATAGAATTTTTAAAAACATTAAGTGAGTTAATGTACGTAAAGCACTTAGCATAGTTTTTGACACATAGTAAGCACTTAAAGATATAAAATATTAGTATTAGTATTAGTATTCTTGTATTCTATAATCCATTGGATGATATTTTTAAGCATGCCAAATCTGTACTTTGGGTAGATTATTCATTTTCTATAAATGACATAATGTATGTAAAATTACTAGCAGAGTGCTTGGTACACAGGTGTTCAATACATGTTAATTACCCCCAATATAGACCTCCAAGTTCCCTTCTTATTCTAGGATTCTATGTTAAATACATATACCATTTATGTACAGATTTGCATGTTAAGGAGTTGAAAATGTTTAATAAAAGTATATTGAGACTGAATATAATGCAGAGCCACATAATTCCGGATATTTGTTTTCTCAGGAGCTAACAGAGGCTATTTCAAATGAAGACCTGTCAGCTTCCATCTTTTCCCTTTGGTCAGGTACTGTGCCTTTTCTTATGAAACTGTAACTTGCACTTGGCCGCCTCTGGTGGGTAGTGATGGTCAATACGCTTGGGGCCAACCTCGTGCCACCAGAAATCTGAGGGTTAATACACGTGCATGAGAGCCATTGTATTGAATTTACATGTGTCACACATGGAATGACACAAATAGATCATAATTTTAAAAAGAGAGAAAAAATGGAAGTAAATAAAGTAAAGAAGCACTATATAGAGATTCAAGTTTAGGAAGGAGGGCAGTTCTGCAACAAAAGGAATACAGTTAAGAATAGTTCTTCCTACACTGTTTCCTGCTTGGGCTTCATCTGCTCTTCAGGGAACATGACTTTAGTGAAGCCCCAGTTGAGAAGATTTTGAAATGTAGTTCCCATGGCAACGGGCTCTGAAGTGACATAAATCCAGAGAAACTTTCCTTGGTTGTTCTATTATCCAAACAAGAATCCTCTAAGGCTCCTAGAGAAGTCAACTTTTAATGAAGCTTGGGTCCTCTTTGCTTTCTGTGCCCCAAGGTGCCCCTTTCCTGTGAGGGTCATTTCAGGTTTGTAATAATGATTTATTTTCTTTAACTGTGAGTTGAGAGTGGGGGTGAGAGTAAGGATTGGAATTTCTTTTAATCACCAAGGCAGTGGCAAATTTCTAAGTGTTAAGATTCATGGTTGAGGCCTCTTGTTATTGAGTTGTGAGCAAAATATATTCCCCGTATGGAGGACTGGCAAGCACCGGGTATGTGCAAGTGTCACACAACACTCACACACAAAACACACACACACATACAAAGGACTGACATCGGGATTATAATTAGCTTGCCAAGTGGAGGACAGACAGCTACCAATGAGGTTCTCATTATAAACCCAGTGCATGATGACTCCAAATGTCTCATTCTGACCAAAATGTACCTCTCATCAATTGAGTACTGTCTGAAAGTTCATAATTAGGGATGTGGTTTTTTGGCTAAAGATTTGGTCTTCATTAAAAATAATACCTGGAAGAGGGTGTGGAATGTTTGTGATCTCCCATAAGCTTCAGTCGACTGTTGATGAATCTGTGAGATCTTTCTAGAGAATTGGTTCTGACACAGAATTGAAGGTAAAGAAAGCTTAGGACTGTGAGTGTTTGGGGAAGAGGGATTTTTACCAAGACTAGAAGTGGGTACAGAAAGAGAAGATTGGAGACTGTAAAGGAAAGCTCACCTGACTTTGTGATTTGGCCTTTGTGGTGTGGTAGAGTGTGGTTATTTGAAAATAAAGCATTGGTTTTGGACAGGAAGTAGGGACAAGGTGAAATATTCAAAGACTTTGAGCCTGTCTGTGGATTAAGTTGTGTTGGAAAGATGGGCCTTACATAAAATTTTGAAGAAAAAAATATTATTTCAGAGCTCCTCTCATTTCTGTCAGCTCTCTTCCTCTTCCACCCTGTATGAGCTCCTCTTGCCCCTTTCAGGTTCATCTACCTCTTTTTTTTTGCATTGCACAGGCCTCTCACTGTTGTGGCCTCTCCCGTTGTGGAGCACAGGCTCCGGACGCTCAGGCTCAGTGGCCATGGCTCACGGGCCCAGCCGCTCCGCGGCATGTGGCATCTTCCTGGACCGGGGCATGAACCCGTGTCCCCTGCATTGGCAGGCGGACTCTCAACCACTGCGCCACCAGGGAAGCCCTCATCTACCTCTTAATGAGCTTTTTCTCTTCCTTATTCCTTTCTAAATTATACATATTTTATATTTGTTTTATGTATATTTCATAACATTTATAAAGGATTTTCTATGTGTCCACATCTTTGCGAAAGTCTTCCATTATTTGATTTAACTCTCACAACAACCCTGTGAATTATTATCATTATCCCCATTCTGCAGATGAAGAGATTGAGAATCTGAGATTAATGAACATGTCGTGAGTTGCTGCAAGCCAGCTTCTATGTTCGATTTAAAGACACATTGAATAAACCTAGTGCCCATCCTTCATGTTCCTGGAGGGATATGGATGTTCACAAAGACAAAGATATGTTGGGAGGAGAGCTGCAGTAGATCTCAGGACAAGGCACTATAGGATTTTTTGGCTAATCTCCATTAGGCTGTGACCTGATGATGATTTGAGATCCTACTCCTTCTGGTTTTTTTGGCATTTTGATAGAACATACTCCAAACTTTCTGCAAAATGGAATTTCAGGTACTCAGTAAATTCATGATTCACATTTAGTTTTCTGCCTGGAATCAAACAGCTTTGGGGGAGGCTGCTTCTCCCAGGTGGAATGAGGACCTGCTCCAAATTTTGGTCAGACCTGCTCCAAATACCTTTAAGTATTAGGTTTTAGGAGTACCTTAGCTGGGGTTTCCACAAAAAGCCATGCTGGAGACAAGGATCTGTGTGCAGGTAGCTTATTTTTGGAAACGATCTCAGGATAAAGGAAAAGTGAAACAGGATAGGAAAGAAAACCAATCCAAGGGTGGGTTATTGGGCTGTTTACCCTAATGGGAAATTGAGGATCAATCTCTCTGAGGCCCTTTGAGATACTATGAAGAATGAACCACTAGAGACACACAAGAGGGGAGCATTTATCCACTGGCTCCAGGGCGTGTTAACTCCTTTACACTTCCAGGTTTTCACATGCACCAGAATGGCTGAGCAGATTCCCACAGATGTTCCACAGGTGGTGGCAGAGACATCCTAGCACAGAAAGCAGTGCGTATGTGGTGGTGTAGCTGAGAAACTCTTGTTTGGCTACAACTGCATGCAGCCAGCTGCCAGAGCAACAGTAGAAGTTGAAAGCATAGTCTGAGTAATATGAAATGAGGCATAAAAGGTGTCCAACACCGAGAGCCTGGTGATGGCACCTGAACTCGGGGCCTTGTGAAAATGTTCAGAGTGGAAGGTAGAGGATACCACAGCTATAAGGCAAGACCCACATTATATGATTTGTAATGTAAACTTAGAAAGGCCTTTTGTTCCATTTACCTGTTTTTTATTCTGAAAGTCCATCCCTTGTCCCTTATCTTATTGCTGTGCTTTGAGTTAAGGCATCTTGTCTGGAAAACAAGATGAAACATAGTGCCTGGAGGGACTGTGGCATCAAGTCATTGACACCCAATAGCCCATGAGACTAGCTGGTCTTTCTCAGCACATCTGATCATGTCATTCATTCTCCTGTTCAAAATGTTCCATGGATTCATACTGCATACACTTTTCCTGTCATGACATTCAAGTCTCTCCCTAGTATGACCCTGGGGTGCTATTCCAGGTCTGATGTCCAATTATGTCCTTTACTTGTACTCTGCATTTCAGTCAAACTAAAGACCAAGTGAGCTTCTTCTGGATAAGCTCAAGACTCTCTTCAACTGCAGAGGTTAGAGACCCATGTTTTATTCCAGACTCTACCACCAACCAGCTCTGTGATTGGTTGGGCCTGAATTTTCCTAACTGGAAGATATAGGGTGGGAGAATTAGATCAGAGTATGCCAAACCTGGCTAAATATTCAGATCACCAGGGGAGATTCAGAAGAGAAAACAAATTATAAAGTCCCACTCCTGGAAATTCTGATTTATATGTCTGGATTAGAGCAGCAGGGTATGTACTTTTAATAAGCATATACTTACTTAATTCAATTGTACAGCTAGGTTTGTGAACCACAGGATTAGATGATTTTTAGTACTGCTTCAAATCTATGAGGCCCCCAATAGGTGTCACTGAGCTCAAGAAGATTCTAAGAGTCTAGGACATAGAGGGATAATTTCGTCATGAGAGAGGGGAGTTAGGAAAAGAGCAAAGCAAGCAAAACAGGGAAACAAATGTTGGTGAGTTCAGTGGGATGAAAGGGGGATCAAGACACAAGGCCTCAGGGTCAGCCTGAGGGTACCAGGAGACCGAAAGAGAGCTGAGATGATGGAGGACAGGGGATATCAAGGAGAATTCCAACAATTTAGCAATTTTGGAAAAAAACTGTTCTAACTGATGGGGATTGTTCTTAACTGATGAGGATTGTTCTTTACTGTCAAGCTCAAATTCCAAGAGATGGAAGGTTTGTTCTTCCTGGACTAGATACTGTGCAATTCCTGTGATAAACTGAAATGTAAGTGGTGGTACGTGGAAAGCCCTCCTCTAAACTTGCATAGCATTTTATTTTATTTTAAATTTTTATTGGAGTATAGTTGATTTACAATGTTGTGTTAGTTTCTGCTGTACAGCAAAGTGAATCAATTATACATATATCCACTTATTTTTTAGATTCTTTTCCCATATAGGCCATTACAGAGTATTGAGCATAGTTCCCTGTGCTATACAGTAGGTCCTTATTAGTTATCTATTTTATATATAGTAATGTGTATATGTCAATCCCAATCTCTCAATTTATCCCCACCCCTTTACCCCCTCATAACCATAAGTTTGTTTTCTACATCTATAACTCTATTTCTGCTTTGTAGATAAGTTCATTTGTACCTTTTTTTTAGATTCCACACATAAGTGATATCATATACTTTGTCTTTGACTTACTTCACTCAGTATGAGGATCTCTAGGTACATCCATGTTGCTGCAAATGGCATTATTTCATTCTTTTTTATGGCTGGGTAATATTCCATTGTATATATGTACCACATCTTCTTTATCCATTCATCTGTTGATGGAAATTTAGGTTGCTTCCATGGCCTGGCTATTATAAATAGTGCTGCAATAAACATTGCGGCCCATGTATCTTTTCAAATTATGGTTTTCTCTGTATATATGCCCAGGAGTGGAACTGCTGGATCATACGGTAGCTCTATTTTTAGTTTTTTAAGGAACCTCCATACTGTTCTCCATAGTGGCTCTACCAATTTCATGTGCTTTTTGGCCATTTGTATGTCTTCTTTGGAGAAATGTCTATTTAGATCTTCCACCCATTTTTTTGATTGGGTTGCTTTTTTGATATTGAGCTGCATGAGCTGTTTGTATATTTTGGAGATTAATCCCTTGTTGGTCGCTTTGTTTGCAAATATTTTCTTCCATTATGAGGGCTATCTTTTGGTTTTGTTTATGGTTTCTTTGCTGTGCAAAAGCTTTTAAGTTTAATTAGGTCCCATTTGTTTATTTTTGTTTTTGTTTTCATTACTCTAGGAGGTGGATCGAAATTATGTCTAAGAGTGTTCTGCCTATGTTTTCCTCTAAGAGTTTTATAGTATCCAGCCTTACATTTAGGTCTTTAATCCATTTTGAGTTGACTTTTGTGTATGGTGTTAAGGAATGTTCTAATTTCATTCGTTTACATGTAGCTGTCCAGTTTTCCCAGCACCACTTATTGAAGAGATGCATTTTATTTTCAATAAATAATTTTTTCTGTATCTTATTACTATTTTTGCATATTTAATAAGATATATTCTATTTTATCTTTTCCAAGAGAATGTCAGAGCCTTGAAGATAAGCCTTTATACAGTTAGTTATCTCCCAAAGGGAGATATTAAATGCAATTGTTAAAAATACCAGATTTGGAGTTAGATGGACCTAGATTTCATATGACCTTTGTAACATTTAGTAAAATACTTCATCTCTAAAATTGGAGTGATAAAACTTAGTTCATAGGATTTGGGGGAGAATTAAAATAAAGTATTATATGTAAAATGCTTTGGATCCTTGCATGCTGGGTTCAGCATACAAGTGCTAGGAGAGGAAGACTGCCAGGTATACGTATATAATAAGTGCTCAATAAATGGTAAATTATTATTTTTGCATTTCACTGAGTAGCTGTTAACTGAACAAATAATGTTTCTAAAACCCCATTCAAATATTATCCGGGGTATAAGCAAAAGTTCCTTCTTTTTAGAGTTAATTTTTAGGGCTGTGGCTCCGGGGGATCTCTGGTTTTCTATTTCTAATCAGGTCCCTAGATCTCTAAAACCAGAATAAAACTGCTCAGTCTCCTGTCACCGCCTGGCACTGATTACAGGTGAGGATGCTGTCGCCCTTCTGCAAGCTGGAAAAAAGACTCGGGGCAAAGCCTCCATCAGATATCAAGTTCTTTAGTTCAGAAAGAATTCGAAGGCAGTCCAAGTTCTGATCTCCCAAATAGAACAGGGACTAAAGGGGCCACACTTAGTTCCTTCACCTATGTTAGCACCAGAGCCATTTGTCTGTCTGAACAATCGAGGGCAAGAGTTGGACTGACAGGGACAGGGCTAAAGCTGCAGACTCAAAGAGGTGAGTGACGGCATCTGGGCTGAACGTTTCCTAAGTCCCCACCCTCAGGTAGTAAAGGTTTTGGGAAGGACCACCTTCCTTTTCTGGTCTGTCCAAGTTGACCATGAGGTGGACACTCTAGCACAGCTGGGCTGGCTCCATCCTCTCAGAGGACTCTTCCCAGAGACTGACCCCAGTTTACTGTAAACTTGAGCAGACACTGGAGTTGGAATGACACAATAAATGGACTGAAGTAAAGATCCGGGAGACTCCTCAGTACATCCTTGGGTCCCTTCTTCCCAGCAGCAGTGGCCCTCCTCTTGGAGGCAGATCCGTCCCCCGATGGTGCTCCAGAGGCAGAGTCACTAGGGGGTCATGGGAACAGACCCATAGCTTCCGGAAAGGCCTTTCTGCTGAAGTCCAAAATATCCAAGTGTGGATCTAATTCTAAAGAACTGGGAGGTGACAGGGAGGGCAGCAGTGCTCTCTCCCCGTCTCCCTCTAAGTGACTCTTTTCCCTTGTTCCCACAGAGTGCCTTAAATGAGGACAGTAGCTGAGAACTCTTCTGTGACAGAGTTTATCCTCGAAGGCTTAACCAACTAGCAGGAACTCCAGATCCCCCTCTTCTTCCTGTTTCTAGGTTTCTACGTGGTCACTGTGGTGGGGAACCTGAGCTTGATAACCCTGATTGGACTCAACTCTCACCTGCACACCCCCATGTACTTTTTCCTCTATAACTTGTCCTTCATAGATTTCTGCTATCCCACTGTTCTCACTCCCAAAATGCTGATGAGTTTTGTCTCAATGAAGAACATCATCTCCTGTGCAGGGTGTATGACTCAGCTCTTCTTCTTTATCTTCTTTGCTGTCTCTGAGTCCTTCATCCTGTCAGAGATGGCATATGACCGCTATGTCACCATCTGTAACCCGCTGGTGTACACAGCCACCATGTCTCCCCAGGTCTGCTTACCTATTTTGCTGGGTGTCTACGTGATGGGGTTTGCTAGGGCCATGGCCCACACAGCATGCATGAGGAGACTGACCTTCTGTGCCAACAACCTTGTTGACCACTTCATGTGGGACATCCTTCCCCTTCTTGAGCGCTCTTGCACCAGCACATATGTAAATGAGCCGGTGGTTTTTGTTGTTGTGGGTATTGATATTGGTGTGCCCACAGCTACCATCTTCATTTCTTATGCCTCATCCTCTCCAGTATCCTCCACCTCAGCTCCACCAAGGGCACATCCAAAGCCTTCAGCACCTGTAGCTCCCACATAATTGTGGTTTTTCTTTTCTTTGGGTCAGGGGCGTTCATGTACCTCAAACCATCTTCTCCTTTACCCATGAACCTGGGGAAAGTGTCCTCCTCGTTCTATACCATTGTGGTGCCCATACTCAACCCATTAATCTATAGCCTGAGGAATAAGGACGTCAAAATTGTTATGAAGAAAACGTTGAGCAAAAAATCATTCTCCTGAGAAAGAGGCAATGCTTAGGAAAGGGACATTTTTCCTTCCATAGATGATTCAAGTTCCACTGGTTACATGGAGGAAATTTTTACTCTTTCTCAAACAAGTTTGTCCTTCCCATTTCAAGAGCCCTTTAAATTAAGATTCTTAAAACTAGAGGATACTCACATTTAGTGGACGTTTAGGATCATTTCGTTAAGTTCTATCATATTTCTGAGAATACATACAGGCTTATGTACCTTCACCAAGGTTCATTAGTTATGCAGCTACTCAGAAGGGGAACTGTAACTAGAATCCAGGCTCTTGATTTCTAATACTGATTTCCTTCCATTGCTGTTCACTTTCTTCCTCCCTCAGCCCTGGAAGGTTTCATTTCAAATGTGAGCTGGTCTAGGACATGAAAGTCTGGTTCTGTCTACAGAAATTTCAGGCAACTTTTCAAGGGCTAATTTTAAATATCACATTTTTGCATGAAGGTAGGAGGTATAACATTTTGTTGAGATGGTCTTGGCTAAATGACCAGACAAATTCTTGAAGAATTTTGCAGAGTGTGTGGGGGAAGTGTGCTAGGACCTGGAGAGCAGCAAGCATGGTACCTCCTGAGACAGTGATGTGGAGCTTCTGGGACTTGGACTTTAAGGGATTTGGCCAGGCTAGGTGGAAGACCTCAGAGAACATGTCAAGGTTACGAAGGACAGGATTTGGGAATTATTTCAAACACAATCATTTCCGTTTTCAAGTTGTGCTTTTAAAGCAAGAGTAGAGAAGTCTGCCACTCAGGGTGGTCAGCTAAGGATCTGGAGACTATTTCAGAACCATAGAAAACCTAGTGTTGTAAGTCAGAAATCCGGTTAGCACCACACAGCAGCCAGTCACAGAGGAAACAGCCACTGACTGTTACAGTACCGCTTCTGTTTTCTGGGTGCCTCTTCAGATTAACTTTCTACCCTTTGTACTTTACTCCAAGCCCCGGGAGGATCCTGTCAATGGGCTCCCTGGCCCCTGGTTTCTGGTTGGGTCAGCATCAGCAGACGAAATCAGAAGGTGAGAGGAGCATGATATTTGTGATATTTATTTCCTGGAATTCCTTCCAGCTGGGCTACAGTGTCAGGAACTGAATGCCCTGTTTCCTACCTGGTTACAGTAAATGCTCCCTCCTTTGTCTCTTCATGCCAAGGGGTGGCAATGTCTCCTGGCTGTTGGTAGTCTTGGGAGCTCGATCATCCCTTTGTGGTTTCTCTCAATCACCTTTCTGTTTACACCCCTACAAATAGTTCCCTTGTTATCTTTTTCAATCATTTTGTTTCAGTGGATCATCTGTTTTCTGCGGGGACCCTACCTGACACAACTTCCAGTAAAGGGTGGAAGAGTTGTACAGCTTAAGTTTGTAGACCCACAGCCTAATGGTACTATGTAAAGGGAGGCAGGGTTGCCTTTTGTTTTAAAAGAAAATTGTAAGTGGTAAATATTTTTTTGGTGAAGCAACAATATGTGAAATGCTGTGAAAATAGCTTTGATTTGTGAGAGTCTCTTTAGGCAAAGTCTCTTCTATTTGGAAAAATGAAGTGTGGATGGATATACAGTTTTGCCCTTTGGACTGTACAGATCAATAAGGGTGAGTTCAAAAGAATGAGAGTGGAATGAGAGAACTGTGCTTTAGAGAGCATAGAAAAGACAGATGGACGGTATAGAATCTGGATGACTGGGACAGGGGAGAAGAGGAGAGTAGCATAAAGACCTAGAAAAAGTATAGACTAGGGAACTGGAGGGTAGAATCAAATTTGAACCCTCGCTTTTACTCAGTAGCTATGTGACCTTCACCAAGTTACTTGATGCCTCTGAGCAAATGTTTTCACAGGATTATTAAGAAAATTAAATGGCAAGCGCTCAGCAAATTTAATCTCCATTCCTGCTAGATCTTCTCCTCCTAGTGTCAGCACTTCCGCTAATTTATTGTGTGACCTTGGGACAACTGCTTCATCTTTCTGGGCTCATGCTTGTTTATATGAAAAATGATTATGCTCTATCAGATTATTTCTACAATCTATTTACTATACATGTTTATTTGTATATTAAATGGGCAGTACATGTTCATGATAATTAAAATTATTACCAAAAAATCATCAGTGAAAGGACGTCCACTTCACTCCAATTTTCTGGTCCTTTTGTACCCTCCCTCGGGTCCATCACTGTTGCTTATTATATATTTTTAGACAGCCTTTGCACGTATAGTATACGGTACCTGCACATACATATACACAATGTTGCCTTTGCTTTCAAAGTCTATGAGCAGTTGCTTTAAACTGATGAAAATTAATTAGAAGAGGAGGGAATAAGGAATTATTATTGGATAAATAAATTAATAGAAAAGCAGAAAAGATGTATATGAAGGGTCATGGGTAGCCCAAAAGAGGGAGAGAGAAAGCAACATTGTGAAAACAAGGAAGCACCAGCCCTGGTTACAAAAGTGTGTGCCCAAAGACAGAGCTCACAGCAAGAATTTGTTTTTTCTGATCTCTTGCCTCCAGTTTGATTTTCATAATTGTGTAGAATTCTACCATATGGATGTATTATATCCAATGAGCAATTTTCTACTGCTGTATACTATTTTAATATTTCCAAATTATAAATAATGCTTGATTAACAACATTCAATAAATCTTTGAGTCTCCCCTCACTCAATCAGAATATATTCCTAGACAAAGAATTACTGAATTATACAAGATTCTTGAATTTTATTGCAAAATCCCTTCTTGAAAGTTTACCTCAACTTGCACTCTCACTAGCAGCATAAACATATCTGGACTGTCTACGTTGGCCAGATTCTGTACTGGTTAAGGGCGGCACTCATGAAAATTTATCATCTTTAATTTTGGTGGTGGTGGTGTCTGTATTATTGTCTCTTCCTTTTACATCTTTTTTTTTCTCTACTTCATAAACTACTTGTGGTATCGGGATGGGTAAGAAAAGAGGGAGCAAAACTGAAAATGTTTTCTCCATCCTTCTTTTCCTTACTTATATACTCCTTTTATTTCTTAAATGGCTCTTTCTTGGCTTAATCATACTGCTGGTAATCTTTTTAATTCTAGGAAGGGAACATACTCTGGAGCCTTTATGTCTGTGATAATCTATTGTGAGGTGTCTTTCTGGAATATCTTTCTCCTACCCCCCACCCCCGTTCGTTCTGCACCTCTGCTCTGTGCTCTCACAGCAGAACACTGCAGTCAACTTATCAAGTGCTGGTCACAATGTAGGGTCCTGGCTCACTTTCTTTTCTGTATCCACCCCTACCACAAATAAGACTGTAGGTTTTGTGTGAGCAGAGTCCCTGGTGTCCATTTTGAGACAGTCCCACATCAAGCACAGTGCCCGGCACATGCAGGGTGGGGATTTAACAAATATGTGTTGGATGCAAGATTGGAGCATCTAGCAGTTTTAGCAGCTGACTTACTAAAGGGGCTTCCCTGTTCTGTCTTCTGGCAACACATTCTTCCCTTCCAGCACACAGATAAACACATGCTTGGCCCCTAATATCCCATCACTGATGCCTTGATTGTATTATTCTTATGTTTAGTCCTGATCCCCAATTTTTGGCACATGCCACCTGGCGTCTGTAGCAGGAGCCAGACCCTATCATGATTTGTAAACCACAACTTTACACTTCTCTTAAGAGTAAAATGTACTGTGTTATATAAATGTATTGTGTTATATAAGATGTATTGTATTATAGTAAACTCTAAATCACTATCCAATTGAACATAGGGCTCTGAGGGAAATTTTATAAAATACCAACAGTTGGGCATTCATTTTGTACTCCCCATTTTAACTAATATCCCAGAGACAGCATACTGAAGAAAAATTTGTACAATAAAGAAGTGAATCATTCATGACACTCCCAAATGGGGTATGACACTCCCATTTCCCCCAGAGTAACAGAGACTATAAAGTTGAATGATTGTGTTCAAAAGATAAATACACTTGGAAAAAAGTCACCAAGACCACAACCTGGTTCTTCTTTGCTGACCTTGCAAAGCACCATTTCCTCAGAGCAAAGCTTCCTTTTTCTTTACTCTCACAAATGAATATATTCTATGTCCTCTCAGAATTGCTTCTGGGGACATTTGATAAAACAAGAGTTTTTGAAACTTTGCAAGTTCCTTAGTAATTTATTGGGGAAGGTTACTACTTTTTCCTTTGTAATTAAAAGTAAATTGTGGGGAGACATTTTGAAACTACGAAATGTCATGTTCCTTTTCAATGTTTCACACCCTAGTTTTAGCATCCATTGATGATGCTTGCCTGAATCTATTACTCTGATGGTTGTAAAATGGAGACTGTCTAACTCCATCAAACCTTTGTTATTTGTTAGCTTGCATTCTCTCAGGAAGAACCTTTATTTCTTCTATAGTTATTCATTCATTCATTTATATCATTGTGGACCATACATTCTAATTTTATCTGAGTTATGATTCATTATTGTCATTATTTACTTTGATGCTCAATTTGTCCACGATTTGTCCAGTGTGACCCTCCTCACACTGGATCTTATGTCCTTTTAATATATCTCCATTAGATTTTGAGCAGTTTATTACTTTCTGGCAAAACAATCAGGCTCATCCTGTACTTTCCCTGCCCCAGCACTGGTTCTACATAAAGACAAATGGTGTTTAAATCTGAGATATGACTATTAGGTGAAATGAGCTGTATTCAATGTAATTCTGCAAGCAGGTATTTAATCGGAGAATACTCGTGTTTGTAAAGTACTCGTTTATATGTTTGCTCTTTGAGGATACCTGTCTATGAATAAGTGAGACTTGTTTTCTGTCAATAGGCCAATGCTCTCTGTCCCAAACCCGATGATTACAAAGTGTCACTTCTCACCACTTTTTACCTGCTCACATGACAGTTTCCTAGGTTCCCATCAGTGACTTGTGAGACTACATGAAAGGAAGAATTAGGCCTGGAGCGGGAGGAAAAAAGCCCGGAGACGCTTGTGCACACATTTGGTTGTAGATGCCATTCAGTCTGGCCTCCTTAAAGATATGACTCCTTGTCCCATTTGCCTCCTTCTTTCATGTGTCTTGCAATGACTGTGATCTGAGAATGAAGGTGGACAATATTTTCACATTCAAGGAACTCATGTTCTTCAAACAGTAATAATAACATTTTACATGAGTTCTCATTTAGTCTTCCCTACGACTGTATGAGATAATTCTCTCTCCTTTATAGATGGGTAAACTGAGGCTTAAAGACGTTAAGGAACTTGCCTAAGATTGAATAGATAGTAAGCGGTGGAGTAAAGAACTGACTTTAGACTGTCTGACTCTGGTGTCCACACTCCTACCACTCACTGCCTTCCAGAGGCTCAATCTGCATGTGTAAGAAATAGTGATGCACGTATATGCATCTTGTGCCAAGACCAAGGTCTTGCTGCCTTTGAGCTGAACAAGTCCATAATTCACTCTCATTTGAAAACAATTTGCCAAAAAGAAATGTCAAGGGAGACACACTAAAGACTCTTCTCCTTACTCACTGCACTGATCTACTAGGGTCAGTAATATAAACATGTGAGACCTCCTGGACTATGGTAATATGGATTATGAAGTAATATATTCAGAAAATGTCTATTTGAGGTTATATTTCCAACCTCAGCTAGGTGATCTAACGCATGCAGAGAGCTTAATGCCTGACAGATACAGAAGGTGCTAAATAAATGTTGAATGAATCCTTAGTGAGATCTTAAAATACTAAATTATACAGTGTTTTGCTTTTAATTTTTTAAAATAATTCTTCTTAAATTTGCAAAAGCAATGCTTGAGTGTTGTAAGAATATGTAAATGTATAGGTAAGCAAAAGATTAAAAAACCTATGATCTTGTCACCTAGTTATAACTAACTACTCTTAGGATTTGGGTGTATATTTTTTCAGAATATTTGTGTGTGTGTAGTCGTGATGGCTTAAATTGGTTCGCAAAGACAATTCAGACATAAACATATACAAACACACAAAAACAGATGTGATCATATTAAGTATGATTTTATAACTATTTTTCATCCTGTAACACATTGTAAACAGCCTCTGTGTGATTAAATATATATGAAAATCATGATCTTTAACAGCTGTACTCATTATGTTTGAAGCTGTAAGGTCAGTGGAATGATGTGAAATGTTTCTGTTGGCTGCACAGAAGGACAACATTGTTTCCTTCTTTTCAAAGAACTTTTTAACAGTGATGTGTTCATCTGAGGATCCTAAATTCCTTTTCTAAGAGTAGCTTTCTCTTTGATTTATTCTCATGCGTGACATTCTGCACATCCCTCCCACCACCTTAGTTCAGGTTTCCTGGTCTCCAGCCCCATCCTTCTCCTTCGCCCTTTACCAAAATTCAAAGACAAGTCTGGAGATGTCAAGGCTCTCCCATTTTGCTCACCATCAACTACAGTGAAGTCCCAACTCTGGTGCTAACCACTTTGGGCTCCAAATGCGATTCTAGCTTCATTTATGCTTTACTTTCCCTAGTAGGGGAGAAGCTTCTATGTCCCAGGCAGGTAAATGAAGAAGCAACCCTTTCTCTTCCTCCTTATTCTCCCCACTTCACCCCAAAGGAGAGGATGGTTTATAGCAGGGGTCCCCAACCCCTGGACCACCAGCAGTCCGTGGTCTATTAGGAACCGGGCTGCACAGCAGGAAGTGAGTGGTGCACGAGCAAAGCTTCACCTGACGCTCCCCATCACTCACATTACCCCCTGAACCATCCCCTCCATCACTGGCATTACTGCCTGAACCATCCCTTCCATCGCTGGCATTTCCTCCTGAACCATCCCCTCCATCGCTCGCATTACCTCCTGAACCATCCCCTCCATCGCTCACATTACCACCTGAACCATCCCCTCCATCGCTGGCGTTACCTCCTGAACCATCCCCTTCATCGCTGGCATTACCTCCTGAACCATCCCCTCCATTGCTGGCATTACCACCTGAACCATCCCCTCCATCGCTGGCGTTACCTCCTGAACCATCATCCCCTCCATCGCTGGCATTACCTCCTGAACCGTATCCCCATCCCCCCCAACCCTCCACCCCAGCCCCGTCTGTGGAAAAATTGTCTTCCATGAAACTGGTCCCTGGTGCCAAAAAGGTTGGAGACTACTGGTTTATAGGACTGATCAGAAATTGGGAGAGTTAACTTATAATGTGGCTTAGTTGGCCCAGCCCCCTTCCTACAGCCTGTCTCATTTCTAGTTAGGACAGGCACATTCTCAGGATCTCCACTCATCTGTTCCATCTGCAACTCTGTTTCTTTGTCGAGAACACCAACAGTTGTCCAGCTCAGTTTAGACCTGGATTCATAAACTTAGTCTATGGTGTGCAATGAGGGAGCTATAAGGTCCTTGGATGTAGATGTACAACCAAGCTGGGTCTTCCAATCAACCTTATCAGCAGTAAAGCTGGCATTTTTTTTCCTGTCTGTATCTAATTTCTCAATTGATTCTGGACTCAGAGAGGGAAGAAGGATATAATTTACTATCATCATTAATCTACCCCAGCTACCTCCCACCCCTCTCTGCCATGTATATGATTCAAGTCTGTGTCATTTTCCATTCCCCAAATTTGCAGTGCTTCTCCCCACCCACCCATATGTCCTTTAATATTTCCTTTTGTGATTCCCTTTGCCCAGAACATCCTCCTGATATTCTCTGCTGGTAAACTTCTACTTATCATTCAAGACTAAGAGCAATGCATTTCTAAAACCACATCATAAAGCAGACTGTGTGTTTCCATAGTAACAATGTAATAATTGGAGACTGTTTCTGAATAAAGATCTGTTGCAAAATCAAAGATACACTTTCCATAATACTATATAAATGATTTTTAAGAGTAAATTATTTTCCAAGTTTTACAAGGTGCATAGAAAGCTATTCCATGTATTGATTTTATAAGGAATTGCAAAGACAACAAAGTGTATATAAAGCCCATGAAAAACAGAACCTTATAATAACAATGACCAATATAAACACACACTAGTAATTTAATCATTAATAAAAATAATTTGTGTCATTAGCTTTCTAGATGTTAAACATAATCCTTATTATTATTTGTTGTTGTTGTTATGGACCACAGAGCATTAAAAAAGCTGGTCAGACAATTAATCAAATGCATTTCTGTTTAGCTAGAAAAGCAGATTATTAAAGAAAAGAAGAGTCATTGAAGAATTGAAGGTTTAAAAAACTTTGTGTAGGAGTATGAAGAATGGTCTCCAGAATCTGGAATGTGTGTTCATTTTATCCTCTAAACCACATCCACACAACAGTTCCCTGGAAGGGAAAAATCATTCAAAATAAAGAAAATCTCTGAAAGTTTGTTACACCCTTTTAAGAAGGTGATTTTGGCGGGTGTGTCTGCTTTCATCACAGGGATGTGAGAAAGCTGCCCCACAGCCTGGAATGCTTTCCCTGCATCCACTCCCCACCCACATTCCCCTTAATCTCCAGTCCCTATTCTACCAGCCAGGGTTCTTGACAGCAGACAGCAGACATTGATTCTGGTTAACTTCTTCAAAAAAGGGAGTTGTCAAGAAATGGGGTGGTTCACAGAATCTTAGAGCAGACTGAGGAACCAGTTTTTGGAATCAGGCAGCAACCAGGGGAAGCCAGGTGGTGGAATCACAGCCAAGTTACACCTCAGAACCATCTGGTTAGGCTGAGCTGGCTGCTCCTGTTGGCACCACCAACACCTGATGTTTGGTATTGACTGATCGATGTCTTTTTTCTTTCCTTGTGCCAAAAAGAAATATAAGTTGTTCTTGTTTCTTGTGTCACTTGCCCCAGACTCAGAGACCTGCATGGGAATATCTGAGCTGAGCTCAGGTCTTATGTTCTCTGGAGAGATTTCACGGAAAGAGGCCAAGTCCTGGCTCCATCCAAGGCTCACACAAGGGCGGATTCCCAAATGCAGAAGGAGTGCCAATGCTGGACAGTCACAAACAAACAACTATTTTTATCCCTACTTATTTTTTGGTTTTAAACCTGAATTTCACTTCCTCAGGGAGGCCTTCCCTGACCCTCCATTAAATGGGTTCATAGCACCCCATAACTTCTTCCTGGCACACTTACTGTATTTCTAATTGATTATTAGAAGTATCTGTTTATTCTAGGTTTCTCCATATAAATTACATGTTTGAAAGAACAGGGACTATGTACGTCTGTTTGCTTTATTTATGTACACTGTTGCTTTATTTTTAGTGCAAAACACAGCGCCTAGAATGTGGTAAATGCTCTCTATATATCTGTCGGACCTTCTTTACTTCTACATTTCTTGGGTTATATTTCTAAATGATAGTTATTTCCCCATCCCCCTAGCTGATGTTGACTTCTGGATAATTTCTACACTCCAAATTACTTATTTTCTCTTTACCTGTGTCTAATAGGCTGCCTAACATATTCATAGAGTTGCTAATTTCAACAATCATGTTTTTATTTCTAAAAGTTCTATTTGAGGGAACTCCCTGGTTCGGGAACTAAGATCCCACAAGCTGCACAGTGTGGCAAATAAATAAATAAAGTTCTATTTGAGTCTTTAAAAAAATATGCCTTGTCAATTTTGATTTTTCCTTTATTATACTTTCAATTTGTTTTTTTTCCTTTGAATACATCAAGTACATTTTTTCTGTATTCTGTCCCTGATAAGCCTAATAATTTTGCAGGTCTGGTTGTATAGATTGTGATTTTTCATTTATGGTGATTCTCATCCTGGTGGCTTATTTTGTGTTTGTTTAGTGGTTTTCATTAAGAGCTTATGATCCTTGGATATTTATCTGGAGAAATTCTTTGATATCTTGATTTAAACTGTATTTTTCCAAGAAGGATTTTTTTTTGGTTATATATATAATATGAAATTTCCACCTAAAACACAGAGGTGGTTAGAACTTTTCAGGGGATATTTTATCTCTTTTTCTGCCCTTCTAGAGCCAAGGCCAAGACAGATACATGTCTCTGCCCTCTTCCTATGTGAGCTTTTCTCTTCCTCTAATTAAGCCATGGAAGATGTTTCCTTTTGGGGATCTAGTATTATGCATCAATAGGTTCCAAACTCCCAACCTGCTTGATTTCCAGGCTTTATCTCTTATGTCCTGCATAGGCAACCCAATTAATCTCTGACTCTGGGCCACAGGGCATCTACTAGTTCCCCAAGGGCAAACGCCAAGTCCAGTGCTTGTGCACCCCTCTGGATTATTACTTCCTTATTTTTTCTCTTTTGCCCTCATAGGAATTCACTTAGTTTCTGCCAGTTCAAAAATTAACAAATAGATGATTTTTATTCTGAATTCTTGGTTTTGTTATATCAGGAGAGATTTTTCTGAATATAAAGTTTGTAAGATTGCTGGAAATAGCTAACCTTAATACTTATTGGATGATGAATAAATGAATACACTGACTTCTACTCTAATGAACAGAGATAATTCTTTCTTACTCTTCCATTGCTGGGTCATTGCTACACATCTGCTAACCTGTTATTTAAGAGGGAGAAGTGCAGTGGGTAAGAAATTATGTACTAGAAAGAAATAACTATTTTCTTCATAAAAATAAACCTCAAAAACATCATCTAAATATGGAACTGGAAAAAGATTCTCTGAGTAGTGAGGGGGAATTAGACTAAGTAATCCTGACCTGTACTAGAAACTGTCCTGGCCCCTAGAGGGCTTCTGCTCCCCCTCAACATTGGATAAACTGCCATAAACTTTCTGCTTTGTGGTGTTTTGGGAGACAAAACCAGAGTGTTCCAATATGACTGAGATGCTGGGGATGACAAAAGAGGAATAAGAGTACAGAGAGAGAGAGAGGGAGGGAGGAAGGAAGGGAGGGAGAGAGAGAGAAGGAGGGGGGAAGGGGGAAAGAGAGAAAGTGAAAGCTGTACTCTTTCATGACTGAGTCACAAAGCATCACTTCTATCATACTCTTGGTTTGAGAAATCCCAAGTCCCTGCCTAGATGCAAGGTTAGAAAGCACAGACACCATCTCTTTATGGGAGGAGGGTTAGTTTCATTGTACCAAGAGCATGTGGGATGTAAGATGCATGCATGCATTTATGTATGTATGTATGTATGTATGTATGTGTATGTGTGTGCTGGAATGGCCATCTTTGGAAAGAATAATCTGCCACACATGCACATTGTCTAGCTGTTATAAACATAATACATAGAAAACATCCAGCATAATGCCAGGTGCTCTGAAGTTGCTCCATATGCATTATTTCTTTTTCCTCCTGATTTCCTCCCTTTTATATGAGAAACAAAAGGGGGGTTTATTTTAAGAGAAATAAGATAGATGAGAAATTAAAAAAGGTACTTTTGCATGTGTTATCATACTGAAAGTTGGTAGGTTAGTAAATCTCCATTTTATAAATCAGGGAATTATGCCTCAAAGATGTTTAGTAATTTTAGTGTTAAAGTAATTCCACAGGATGATTTATTAAGATATTCATTTGTTTTTGTCCTCCATTTTTAAGTAAACTTTTAATTGAAGGGTAACATAAGAACACAGTTTGATGAATTTTCACAAACTGAACACACCCATGTAACCAGCACCCCTATCAGAAACAGGACATTGTCAGCAACCCTGAAGCACCCTTCATAGACCTTTCCAGTCACTAGCCCTCAACTGACCAACCATGAATAACTGCTATCTGACTTCTAACATCAAAGGTTAGTTTCCTTGCCTTTGAACTTCATATAAATAGAATCATAAAGTATGCCTTCTTTTGTCCTTGGCTTCTTTTGTTTCATAATAGGTTTGTGATGCTTATCTGTTTAACTTTCATGAAACTTTTTGGCATGTTTTAAGGGTATATATGTGTATACTTATTTTTATTCGGTATACATCTAGGAGTATAACTGCTGGGTCAAAATGTATGTATATGTCCAAGTTTGTTAAATACTACTAATCAATTTATTGTACCATATACAGCAATGTACAATATTATACCATGGTACCAATGACTGCAATATAGAATTGTACCAATGTTTTATTCCTTGTTCCTATGTAATTCTTCTCCCCCTATTCCCCTTCCACATACTTTAGGCAGGTAACTACGGTTTTAACTTTATTTGCTTTAGGTTTTTTTGCTAGGTATAAATCAGAAGCAGCCTGAAGTTAATGCCCTTCCCACTTTTAAGCCAAAATCTACTGATGAGATAGTACTGGTTGGCCAGGAAGAGTAGGTTCAGTAAAGGAGAACTCTCAAGGTAAGGAGGGTGAAGGACAGAGAGACTCCCTTGGTCAGAAAGTGGATAGAAGTCAGTGGGTCTAGGAGACAGCAGGAGCCAGAGGACCTGAATAGCTGCTTATGCTCTTTTTAGTAGGGTAACCGTATAATTTGTTATCCAAATCCAGACACTTTTGAGAGTGAGAAGGTTTGCTATTAATAATTATACAGGGATAATGGATGTAAATCAGGACTGTTCCAAGCAATCTGGGATTATTTTAGGCAGCTTCAGTGGAAACTTACAAATGTAGTTGCTCACATATCTTTGAATATTTCTTAGAATATTCATGTAGCAGATCACATGGAGAACAATTTTGTCATCTGAAGGATGACAGGATTAAAACCTTTAGGTACATCTCCTGTTAATACCTTAGCCTGCACACATCCATCGAGTAACTTTGTAAAGGGGTGTGTGTGTGTGTGTGTGTGTGTGCGCGCGCTTCTTTGCATATGTGATGTGATATTTTAATCTCCTCATTTATAGTAAAAACCAGCCTATGGCCCTTAGTAGAGCTGAGGGTAGGTGGTGTTTGGGGCGGGGGTGTCTCCACTGTTCTGAGCAGCTCATGGTGCTAGAAACATTTTGTCTGAGGTGCTTTCCATATCACCTACAAGTCTGACCTAACTTTTTTTTTTGTCCTATTCTCAAAACTCCCTTTGAAAATTTAGAAATAGTGGCTAAAATTAGTTTGGGATCATCCTCTCTTAATGTCAAGTGTAAGTGCCAAGCTTTAATGAAGGATAGGAAAACTGAGGGTCCCCCCTCCAATTCAACACTAAACAACATGAAGTCCTTGGAGATAAGGAGAAGTTTGAGTAGAACACCTGAGTCCCAAGATGCTAGGTAAACATCATCATCCAGGCTGTAAACAAAGACAGTACAATTTCTTCCCTGTAGGGACATATCGATGAGAAATTCCCAGGGGATTGAAACTGTATCTAATCAGATCCCTGAGATCATCAAGTAGCAGTTCTTCATGATATGCCAGCTGGGGTTCTGGTGAAAATGAGCGTTGCTGGGTTTTTTCTCCTAAAGTTGATGTATATACCATCTGGGAAAATCCACAAACAGAAATCTTGGTCTGTTCCTAGAGCACCTTGGAGACTGGGGTCTGTAAAAACTCTGATTCTCAGCACCAATGGAATCAGAAGAGTTAAAACTCGAGGCTGTCTTCTTTATGCACTAACACCATTTTCTCCTTTGAGATAATGGAAAAAGAGATTGCACAGGGCCCAGGACTTTGGGGGCAAGGAGGAGGAAGGTGAATGTCTGACTCCCATTTTTCCTGATGGCTTTCTTTTAAACTCACAAATAAGGGGTCTGGGATGTATTGAGCCCTTCCCTACTCTTAACACTGACTCTGGTGTGAAATGCAGTGAAGGGACCGAGAGGAGGAAGGTAGGAGGTGCAAACAGAGGGGACACTCTTGGCTTTCTCCCCATGGCGGGAACCCCGTATCTAGTTGGGAGAGGGAGGCAGGATGAATGGAGACAGGAGAGCTCCTGTCTCTGAGCCTGAGGCAGTGGGCTCAGGTTGTACTCCTGCTGGCTCTTGGAAGGTCTTTCTGAGAGCCACTGGACAGCCAATTCAGGGGCTCCATCTCCTCATCTCCCAAGTGGGGACAGAACTCTTGCTGCCCATGCTAACAGACTCTAGCTTGGATTCACGATCAACCCAGGGGAGCTGAGATATAGTCATAGACACATTGTCAATAGCTTGGGGGGGCCATAGATGAGAGAAGAAAGGCACAAAGGAGGGCATCCATGCACTGGCTCATCTTCTAGACCTTTCTTCTATCAGCTATGCTTGTGCCTATAACCAGTCTATGTATTTTGCCCCTTGTTTCCACAGACAGCTCCCCAGAAGAGAATGGCTCTGAGAAACAGCTCCTCAGTGACTGAGTTTACCCTTGTGGGATTATCAGAACAGTTAGAGCTGCAGCTCCCCCTCTTCCTCCTGTTCTTAGGGATCTATGTGTTTACTATGGTGGGAAACTTGGGCTTGATCACCTTAATTGGGTTGAATTCTAGCCTTCACACTCCTATGTACTTTTTCCTCTTCAACTTGTCTTTTACAGATCTCTGTTTTTCCTGTGTGTTTACCCCCAAAATGTTGAATGATTTTGTGTCAGAAAACATCATTTCTTTTTTTTTTTTTTTTTTTTTTTTTTGCTGTACGCGGGCCTCTCACTGCTGTGGCCTCTCCCGTTGCGGAGCACAGGCTCCGGACACACAGGCTCCGCGGCCATGGCTCGCGGGCCCAGCCGCTCCGCGGCATGTGGGATCTTCCGGGATCGGGGCACGAACCCGTGTCCCCTGCATCGGCAGGCGGACTCTCAACCACTGCGCCACCAGGGAAGCCCAGAAAACATCATTTCTTATGTGGGATGCATGACTCAACAATTTTTCTTCTGTTTCTTTGTCAATTCTGAGTGCTGTGTGTTGGTATTGATGGCTTATGAGTGCTATGTGGCTATCTGCAATCCTCTGCTGTACACGGTCACCATGTCGCCTCATGTCTGTTCTCTGATGATGTTTGGTTCGTATGTGATAGGGTTTTCTGGGGCCATGGCCCACACCGGAAGCATACTGAGACTGACCTTCCATGATTCCAACGTCATTGACCATTATCTGTGTGAAGTCCTCCCCTTCTTGCAGCTCTCCTGCACCAGCATCCACATCAATGAGCTGGTGTTTTTTATTGTTGTTGGAGTGGTCATCACAATATCCCTTATCAGTATATTCATCTCATGCTTTGATTCTCTCCAGTATCCTCCGTATTCCTTCCACCGAGGGCAGGTCCAAAGCCTTTAGCACATGTGGCTCCCACGTTGCTGTGACTCTGTTCTTTGGGTCAGGGGCATTCACCTATTTAAAAACCTCTTTTCCTAGATCTATGGACCAGAGTAAATTGGCCTCAGTCTTCTACACCAATGTGGTTCCCATGCTTCCCCTCTGATCTACAGTTTGAGGAATAAGGATGTTAAAGTTGCTCTGAGAAAAACCCTGAAGAGAGTGCTCTTCTGATAGTTCTGTTTGTATCAGTTATTTACTGGTAAGCATCATACTCAAGAATTTTTTATCTACAGGTGTAGGAATTTTAATCTTTTTTCCTTAAGGGGGGTGTTCTCTCTACTTAAAAAAATCGCAAATCCCTTACTTATACTCTTTTTGAGGTTTATACTGGTTCACTGCATGCAATTTAGCATCTATTAAGTGCCTATTGTTTACTGGACTCTATACTAGGTCCAAGAGATGAGCAAGATGAGGCTCTATGCCTTCCATCCTTTTCTTGGTAGGCTAAATGGGTTTGTCCAAGCAACTATTCTGGCTGAGAGATGGGGCAGGTGGTGGTATGAAGGTCCAGGAGAGTGAATTTATTTTTTCTTCAGTTATGGGAGCAGGCTTACCAAAGACGAAAGGTAGATATACCTTGGGCCATAGGTAAGGTAAGTCTCCCAACTCTTGGAGAGGTTGCTTGGCTAGGAAGATTGTAAATCATCCCTTTCATATACATCCATGTACACAAAAGAGAAAACCTCACTTACGAGTTCTTTACATGGCCTGAAATGTAAAGATAAAATCTTTCTTTTCAAAGTTTCAAAACTCTTAGGCCATGGATTGGTAACCATGGGGTAGATAGTTTATAACTGAGCCAAATTCTTGGGCCCTGGGCTCTAAGGCTGAAAGCAAAAGAATAAGGGAGAAATTCCATGGATTTACAAGATTATGTTAACTGCTACCTCTATCCTGCCTGAGATATTGTGCATATTATAGGCATTTAGGACAATTCTTTTATTATTTACAATAGATTTAGATATTACTGTCTCTGAGACTGTGTGTATCTACGTGTGTGTGTGTATTATAGTTAACTATTAGAGAACCAGGAATAAAGAGGAGTCACATTACACTTTCCACTTGCAGGAAGACTTGGAAGGAATCCTGATTTTGAGTGCCAAAGACTGCTCTGTACTACTCTGTTGAAGATTCTGCTATTCTATAACGGATAGCTCAGATTTTGAGGAGTACACCCTCATAAACTTCCCTGTGTGTTGGCAGGAAGGTGAACTTAGGGCCAAACCAACCCACATGGAATGATGGGAGAATGGAGACTCATGGTGGGGTCAGAAGAATGGGACCCTCTCTGTGTAAAGACTAGAACTTGGGGTGTCCATGAGATCATCTGTAAAGAGCATTTGGTACTTTTGGATACCGGAGAGTCATATAAAGTACTCGGTCTATATATTTTGCTTTGCTTATATTTTTCCAACTCAGCCATAAAATTGGAGAGCTGCACAGTGTATACTGGTATGAGAAACGAGGAAACAAGAGATGTAAGACCTTTCTCACATTTATCTCTGCTGACACTTGTTAGAAGTGGCAGCATTGTACTGAGAAGAAAGGTAGTTCAGGTGTTCCAGGTCATGGCCAGAAGCAAGGCATCCCGAGATGCAGCCGAGAACAGCACAGAGAAGCACCTGCAGCAAGGAAATGACTAAGGAGGAGGCGTGAAATAAAACTTATTTTCTCCAAATATGTTAAAGGGAGGGTGTTTTTGAAGGTAGAAAAATCCAATACTTGGATTATATCTGGATTATGATAAAAATGATACTTAACCTTTATTGAGTGCTCTATGTCTGGGCACTGTTTAAGGTGCCTTACATATATTAACTCACTTACTGGAATTGTGTTAATGCCATGCTGAACCACTGCTAGTCAGTCCTCTGGACTTAGCTGAACTCTATCCTCCAGAGGACTATCTAGGTCTAGGCATGTGGAGACCTGGGGATATTAGTAAGAGTCAAGAATAAGGAACAGGGCCTCCCTGGTGGCGCAAGTGGTTGAGAGTCCGCCTGCCGATGCAGGGGATACGGGTTCGTGCCCCGGTCTGGGAGGATCCCATATGCCGCGGAGCGGCTGGGCCCGTGAGCCATGGCCGCTGAGCCTGCGCGTCCGGAGCCTGCGCGTCCGGAGCCTGTGCTCCGCAACGGGGGAGGCCACAACAGTGAGAGGCCCGCATACCGCAAAAAAAAAAAAAAAAAAAAAAAAAGAATAAGGAACAATAAGGATAAATATAATTTAATATGCATAAAGGAAAAAATTACCATTAGTATAAATGAGTGGAAATAAGGGACAAAGCAAAACCATAAGGATGTGAGTGGAAAGGAATAATTATGAAATAAGTTCATTAAACACTAAGAATAACTTTATTTACATTCATCCCATATTGGCATTGGGGTAACTAGAGGTGAAAGCATAAGTATGACTTAATAAGACACCAGCTTGGAACCCTTTGTCACTGAAGATCTGAAATGACAAAAACTCAGAGGCTCTTTTCCTGGTTCTTGTAATAGCCAGTAAGAGCCATTTATTTCTCCCACAGAAAAGACAACATTTCATAAATTATGAAGACCTTCACCTCTCTCACAAACTAAGAATAGGTCATCTTGCATACCTTTCTAGGTTGGTGTTGAGGAACTGCTGGTTCATAAATGGTCAACAAATAGGAACAGGTTTGGGGGCTTCTGCTTTACAGTAAGTGAAAAACATGATTTGATGCTCTGTGTCAGATGTCCTAAAGTGGGTCCCTCTGCCGCAACAGCAAAATTCTGTCACCTCATGACATCATGACATTTTGACTTTCAGCAAGTTAAATTTTCTCTCTAGGAAGCATTATTAAAGTCAGGATTCCTCTGGGTTCAGTCTTTGGTCTACTTCTCCTTTTGGCTCTTCCTGGGACGCCTCTCCAGCTCCCACGGCTCCAACAACCACATGTTTGACTCCTAAATCCATATCTCTGGTTTGGATCTATGTTTATAACCTACAATTAGTTATAATTAGAAATATGAAAGTATCATCAGATACCAAACAGAATTATGTAGTAATTGTGTGGTGACGTAGTTTTGAAGAATAGAAAAGAATAAACTGCTCTTGATATCTACACATTCTCCTACATTCTAAACAGGTAGGAGAGCACAGAGGTAAGTGACAGACACCAAGTCCGCGAAGAACTTTCCAGTGGAGCTTGGGAATGAAAGGCACTGCTCTAGGCTGTGGGCAGTGATGCCTGTTCAGTGCTAAGCCTTAGCCCACATGTTAGATCAACAAACATCGCCCTCTCTCCCCTCACACGTCCATAAATGAAATCCATCATTTACTAACTGCTGAAGCTGCTGATAACATAAGTCTGACTGCAGTGGCTTAAACATATGGTTATTTTTCTCTAACAGAAAAGGCATCTAGAAGTAGGAAGTCCAGGGCTGATATGGCAGAGTCACCAAGAACTCAGTGTCTCTCTCTTTCTTCTCTTCTTAGCAGTGACTTCATTCTCGTGGATGCATCATGGCTTCTATATGGCTGCTAGACCTCATATGGTTTTGTCCACAGTCCAACCAGCAAGAAGACAAAGGGGCAAAGGAGGGCAAAGGGTGCTTTGCCTATTCAATGATTGACTTTCACTGACATCTCACTAGCCACCCCTAATTACAAGGGAGACTGGGAAACTTGGCATTCAACTTCAGAAAATTGCCATCCAGGAAAAACTTTAGGATTTTGTTATTAATTAAGAAAGAGTAAATGGCTGTTGGGTAGGCAATCAGCAATGTGTACCAAAAGACAGAATTGGTTCCACTTGCCAGCAGGCAGCAGTTCAGAAGTAAGCACCTTCCATCCCTATTATGGCTTCCTTCCTTAGTTATACTTGGTTTAAAGTGTAAGGGAGAGAGAGAGACAGTTATTAATATTGCTAAATCTCTCACATTACAGTTATCTTTGTCTTTTTAGTATAAAGGGACTTCTGGTAATTGAAGCTCTTATTTTCTTATGCTTTGAGACGCTCCCTCTTGATTTGTAGGTGGTTATTAGAAATGGTAGGAGAGGGCTTCCCTGGTGGCGCAGTGGTTGAGAGTCCGCCTGCCGATGCAGGGGACACGGGTTCATGCCCCGGTCCGGGAAGATCCCACATGCCACGGAGCGGCTGGGCCCGTGAGCCATGGCCGCTGGGCCTGTGCGTCTGGAGCCTGTGCTCCGCAACGGGAGAGGCCACAACAGTGAGAGGCCCATGTACCGCAAAAAAAAAAAAAAAAGAAATGGTAGGAGAGAAAAATAAACTTTCCTCTATCCATCTTAGGTTCATTGACTAGGGCCCTAAAATTAGAATGATGAAAGAGAGATTAACAAGAGAAAAACAAACAGAAATGTATTAACATGCATGTTGTACATATACACAGGAGTACTCAGGGATGAGTAACTCCAAGGGGTGGTTAGAACTTGGGCTTAAATAGCATCTTAACAAAGAATAAATTTGTAGAGAAGTTACAAGATAGAGGAAAAGGGTTTTGAGCTTCTGGGGTGGTAAACTGTGGGAAAGTAAATATATGGGGAAAATTAATGGAGGATAAGATCTAATTAGTAATGTTTTTTAATGCAGGTTCTGCGGGTGAGGTCTCTGGGTTTAGAAGGGCCTAGAGTTGTCTCCAGTGATTAACTTCTGTCCCTCTGGTAGAGGGAGAGGAACACCTCCACACATTTATGTGCTGCTTTTAGGTAGTAGGGAGAGATTTTCTTATATCTACTTTTTCTAAGTAGGCTTCAGTTCAAAATCCTTATCCCAGCACGGTATATTTTGGGTAGCATATATTCTGCTGCCATTAGGAACCATACCAAGAACAAAGTTACTGAGGGCACACAAAAATGCAATTCAAGGGCTTCCCTGGTTGCACAGTGGTTAAGAATCAGCCTGCCAATGCAGGGGACATGGGTCTGAGCCTTGGTCGGGGAAGATCCCACATGCCGCGGAGCGACTGAGCCCGTGTGCCACAACTACTTGAGCCTGCGCTCTAGAGCCCGCAAACCACAACTACTGAAGCCTGTGCACCTAGAGCCCGTGCTCTGCAACAAGAGAAGCCACGGCAATGAGAAGCCTGCGTACCACAACGAAGAGTAGCCCCCACTCACCACAACTAGAGAAAGCCTGCACGCGGCAATGAAGACCCAACACAGCCAAAAATAGAAAAATAAATTAAATAAATAAATTTATTTTTAAAATGCAACCTAAATAGGGTCACGGACAGTGGGGCTCATTGACAGCTAACAGAGAAATATGACAAGAACAATTAGGCTAGGAAATCCATAACTTCACAGAACAGCAAGAAGACTTGCTTATCTTTTAAGATTCACACAACCATTTATGGGTTCAACAGATATTCACTAAATTCTCACTAAGTCACAGGTGAAGAGTTCAAGATTTTACTTAATGGGATCATTAGGACTTCAAACTGTCTTTTTTCCATTAATGTGTATAACCACATGCCCTAATTAATAAATAAGCTGAGGAGGGTTTGATTGATACTACTTTCTGAAAACTGAGAATCCGAATTAGGACATTTGCCTACTTAGAACAATTTGACATCTCCTTGGAGGAGGGACAAGAGTATTTACAAGCTGACAATTAATAAAAGAATAAGTATATTTAATAGTGTAAAATAGACACTAAGGAAGAATTATTTTTGGCTAAAACTTGGTGGAGAAAAGGGAGCAGAGAGGATAAGAAGAGGAAATGTATTAGTTGTATCATTAAATTATAGTGATGATAGACACAGTAAGGGTATTTTATAAAGTTATTATAAAAGCATGCAACATTACAAAAATACAAACCAAAATTTCACACACGTAAGGAGGAAGAAAGGCAAATCACATAGTGACGTAAAATAATGTAAATATAAAATGAGAAGTCATAACATAAAATACTATGATAGAACTAAAGCAAACATATATAAATAAATGTAAAAGTCTTAACCTCTTTATTAGTTGAAAAAGGATTAGGCTGCATCATAAAGCAAGATACAAATCCATGTTACATACAAACACCTATCTAGGGCTTCCCTGGTGGCACAGTGGTTGAGAGTCCGCCTGCCGATGCAGGGGACACGGGTTCGTGCCCCGGTCCGGGAAGATCCCACATGCCGCGGAGTGGCTGGGCCCGTGAGCCATGGCCGCTGAGCCTGCGTGTCCGGAGCCTGTGCTCCGCAACAGGGGAGGCCACAGCAGTGAGAGGCCCGCGTACCACACACACACAAAAAAAACCTATCTAAAACCAAGTGATTCAGAAAGATTGATAATAAAATAGTGGCCAAAGACATACTAAGTAAATGCAAACAAATGAACAAGTATCAATAATATGGGTATCAACTAGAATGGAAGTCAGGCCAAAACTGTTAAGCAAGAAAACTATAATGTTACAGGGTAAATTTTACAATGTATATGTGAGCGTTGTGACTCTCTATGCCCTAAATAGTAAAACAGCAGAACCTATAAGAAGACATAAACACACTAATGGAAGGAAACTTTAAATTACCTTTCTCAATTCATGATAAAACAAGGTTACTGAAAAATCAGAAAAAGACATAGAAAATCCTGTCTAAATATAAGAATCAGAAAAATATAATTTATATATATCATTTACATGATATACTGTATATAAATTATCTGTACGTGTGTGCGTGTGTGTGTGTTTGTCTAGTTCTGTTTCCTAGAAACTAGAAACACATCTTCTTATTAAGAGGTCAAGACAGTCACATAAATTGAATAGCTATTAGGTCATAAAAGCAAACCTCAATAAGTGTTATATATTAGAAATAGCACAATGTCCTCTGATCACTGTGTAATAAAACTAAAACTTAATTACGTAAGTAATTAAGAAAAAAAGTTCTCTATTATCTAAATAATAAAAACTAACTTTAAAGGTATTTACAGGTGAGAGAAAACTGCAAAATTACAAAACATCTAGAAAATGGATATGAAAATGCAACATTTCACAACTCATGGGATATGTGTACTGCTAAAGCAGAAATATAACATATAACCTTAAATACTGTATCAATAAAGAGAACAATGAAAATAAATTAAGTGCTTAATAAATCAGGAAAAGACATAATAAAACCAAGAAAATGAAAACAGAGGGTAGGAATTAATAAAGTTAAAATAAAAAATACTGAATTAGAAAACAGAAAATAGTAGAATTAATGAATAAATAGATCAACTACTATCTATTCTAAACTCAGAATAAAAAGGAAGGGGAACAAATACTAAATTTAAGAAATATGGGAGAATTAGAAATGGAGGAAATAAAAAACTTCAAACTAATTTGTTTTGTTCTATTCAAATGGATTAAAAAGCTTGGATGAAACAGTCCATTTTCTAGGAAAATGTGATTCAGTAAAACTAATGCTGTAACATGTAGAAAACCTAAAGAGTCCAATTCCATAAAATAAGGTTGTCAAGAGTTATATACCAGTCCCAAACGGTTTCACAGAAGAATTCTACCAAAGAACAAATAATTCCAATACTATTTAAACTGATCTAAAGCCTAAAAAAGGAAGAAAAACTCCAAAATTATTTTTATGAGATAACACTGATGCCAAAATCCACACGACTGCATACAAAAAAGGACCAACCTCATTTATGAAATCAATACAAAAATCCTAAATAAAATATTAGCAGATATTTCAGCAGCAGAAAAAAACAGTAGCTCATCATATCTAAGTAGGGTTCATTACATGGCTGCATGGATGGTTCAATATTAGGAAATCTACTAATATAATTTATGTATTAATAGGGCTAAAGAGAAAAAATCATATGATCATCTCCATAGATGCTGAGAAGATATCAATTCATCATACAATTGTGACTAAATTCACCTCATAAAATAGGTCTTGATAGAGCCAGTTTGAAGTTTGGATCTCTCTCTCTCTCTCTCTCTCTCTCTCTCTCTCTCTCTCTCTCTCAGCTAGAACTAAAAACCTTATTGGACTTATTCCATTTAATTTTATTTCTAGCTATATATAATGCTCATCAAACTGCCTGCCCTCTTTGGACTAAATTCACAGAGACATCTCATTTGTCATATTTCTTTCCTGGTCCTGAGTAACTCATGCTATGTTAGGTAAAATGTAACATTTCACTGTCTTATTCACTTGTATTTATAGCTCCTTTTATTTTCTAGCTGTTTCCAAGTTCTGGACAAATATTCTGGGTTTCACAATTTTAAGAGCAAAAACCACAGTATATTGTCCTTAGCTAAGGGCCAAAGGGCTATCTGCAGCATGAAGTTTCTTTGTTTTCTTAACTGTGCAAAACAGCTCCCTAGTGCAAATGAAGATCTTTTATTCCTCTTTGAAAAAGGAAAGAAATGTGGCAGAGAAACTTCCTAGCAGTGGACTGTACCTTTCCATGCAACTCCCACTTGCCTTTAGCTTCTTAGAAGGTAGAAATAATGTGTATTCTCCTGGCTATCATCTTTTACAGAGGAGTAAACTGAATTCCAGAGTTAAGAATCTGCTGAAGGTCACGAGAATATGGTAGATCCTATTTTTAAACTCCACTTTATTGGACTCCAACTCCTACACTTTTTTGCACAAATACACATCGCTTTCTAGAAAGGAATGTAAAGAAACAGGAATATGAAATAGAGAAATATGAGAGGAACAGAGAACGTGACAATCTGGAGAAATGGTTGCAAATCAGCATGAAAGATAGGATGGACAGAGTGTTGGTGTCCCAAATCCCTGTGAGTGAGATATAGTTTACTTTGGTTTAAGAGTCCAAAATAGACACTTGCACATATTCTTAAAAAGTTTGTCTCCAGGGCTGGATGAAGAAAGTCGCTACAAGGGAACATTTAACCTTGCTTTGTTTTCAACAATAACTCTAACGAGACTGGAGAACGCATCAACCTCATTCTGGGAATACGACAGAATCTTTAGGGACACTGTGTATAGTTAAAAAAAAATTATTGTCACATGATTTTGTATATTTGAAAATAAATTAAGTACAAATAATGTCATAATGCAATTTAGTGATATAAAATACTCTGGTGAGAATACCTAAAAGAATGTATCTTCTTAACACCATTTATTCTAAAGAATGGCAAATAAAACTACTCCTTGGAGGTATATATCAGAGCCTTGGGATTTGTAAAATTTAAATTTTTATCAAATGGTTTTAAGATGGTTAAACACACTGCTTTATAGGAATAAATTTAGATCATAAGTTATATTGGTGAGCATTTAAAACTAGATTTTACGTTCATGACACTTTCTATAAATATACATTATATAATCACTAACTTATAAAATCTTTCTTTCACTCAACTTTTTATTGTATTCCTACTATATTCCAGGTTTGGGGGATAGCGCAGTAAACGAAACAAAACAAAAAATACTCGGAGCGGGCTTCCATGGTGGCGCAGTGGTTGAGAGTCCGCCTGCCGATGCAGGGGACACGGGTTCGTGCCCCGATCCCGGAAGATCCCACATGCCGCGGAGCGGCTGGGCCCGCGAGCCATGGCCGCGGAGCCTGTGTGTCCGGAGCCTATGCTCCGCAACGGGAGAGGCCACAGCAGTGAGAGGCCCGCGTACAGCAAAAAAAAAAAAAAAAAAAAAAAAAAAAATACTCGGAGCTTAGATTCAACTTATTTGTTAAATTGGAATAATTAGTTTATATTTGTGTATGTTATTTATATTGTGATTACCATGTCTCATCCATTCTTTCCTCACCGCATAATGTAGTAAGCATCCAGTAAATTTTGCAAATTGAATATATTCAACCTGCTTAATTTAAATTTTGCACTAAAACACATCTTTTTAAAAAGTTTATGTGTTTTAACAATGAATTGAAAATTTTATATAACGAGTTATGTAAAATCTCTGGTTATACACTTAGGGGCCTAAAAATATTCAAAATATAAATTTTAAACTAAATTCACTTTTTTTTAAAACAACTTCACTGAGTCACCAGCACCACCTGGTGGCTGCTTAAATGAATTACGTGGTTCAGTGTTGAAAAGTTTCTCCTGTGAGTTGTGTCTCCATTCTTGTACTGACCTGGCTTTTTCTTTTTTGTATTTAAAAATCACATTAAGAAGCTTATAACTATCATAATTAAAATTTACACAATTTTTTGTAAAACAAATATAGGTATTTCAAAATCCTATACATACTGGTCCTCTAATAGCAATGTGATTGGATGATTTGTCTCCTCTCCAAGTTAATTAATTTCTAGAGGGCAAGAAGAGCATCACGAAGTTTTAAATTATAATCCTGCTCCCCACAGGAACTTAATATTCTTCAAATTAAAAGCAATTATTGTTTTACTGCTTTGCAACATGTTAAAGGGTTTGTGTGTTTTGCAGGTGATCTATACCCATTTAATAGAGTCTGGGATTTTGTCAGATTCATGATATCTATAATCTGAGATGGCTCTTCTTCCAAGTGATCATGACTAGAAATAACTGGGAAGAAGCTGAATGATCATTTGCCAGAAATGTCTTAAAAGGTATTTCACCATGGAAGCGGGTGGTTGCACTAGATGACCTCTAATTCTAAGATTTTAAAACTACTAATGATTCATTAAAATCGATCATTTTTGTCTGCTTGTACTTCCACTAGCTAATGCAGGAATTCAACTCCTGTGAAATTTCCTCAAGAACTTCTGGGAATCTCCGGAAAGATCTTGTTGTGCTCAGGAACCAGTCGTCTCACTGGCAGCACACTACTCCCTTCTGCAACCTTCCCTGTACCCCAAGACTGGAGGATACGCTGCTCTGCAGAGCAGAAGATCAGCTGCTCCTGCCCCCGAGTTCCTGTCAGATGTGCCTGCTGCCCTCTCTTGCCACAGCTCAGAGACCAGCCCATGGGAGTACAGCCACATTCTCCAAGGCTGTTACCAGGCCCTGACACAGAATTCCCCTTCCTTGGTCCCTGTTTCCCACCTCCCACACACATCTGCTGCTCTGGATGGTGGCCACTTTCATTGCTTTTATCCTTTTTCACATATCCCTGTAAGAAGCATTTAAATGAGCATCTATAATGTACTGGGCCCTGCATTTGGCACTGGGGATACAGCACTGAGCTATGCAGATATGGTTCTAGTTCTCATGAAGCATTCATCCCAACAAATAAATATGGAGCCAAATCAGATCATCTCACCATGAATTAATGAAATCCACAACTTCATCAGACATTATGAATCTCCTCTGGGTTCATCTGAACTCCTGCTAAATAAGTATTGATTTTACTTGCTTTGGTAAATAACACAATCTTTATTGAGTTTTAGATGAAATTGTAGGCTTAATCTAAACAATAAAAATCCAAGTGAATCACAGATTAAAAACATCTGTGATTCACTTGAGTGAGTCATATCATTAATCACTGTGATATATGATGTGTGATATGCGATATGGAGATGATGGAGTTCCTAAATCTTTAAGCAGCCCAGAAACTGAGTATTTTGAAGCCTTGGTCTTCCTTTCCCCTTTATGTTCAGGATTGTATGAAGCTTTCATTGCTACAAAGCTGGTAGAAATCTTCCCTGGAAAGGAAGAGTATGGATGCTTTTGGGAATGGAGAGAATTGAAGAGAAATTTCTGGAAGGATAGTCCAGGTGAAGAATAACTAAAATGTTATTTGGATGCAGAAGTAGTGGAAGGGGTAGGGAAGAAAGGTGGATTTTGGCTGTGTTGGGCATGGGCAACCTCGTACACACAAGGAGAATGAGTCATAAAAGCATGTAGGGATCGGGCATATATTATCACTCTTTGATGCTGAATACTGAGCCTAAGTTGTTTGAATGTAACTTTATTTTCATCATCCTGTACTGATGTGAGATGAAAAACACACACTTCTAGTGGGCCCATTTTGAATCTTTGGAATCCCTTGGTGTGTTGGGTGGCTTTATTAGTGGGGAAATTTATTCAGGTAGGAGCAACATGCACATAGGATGCCCCATAACAATATGTGCTAAGGACACACTAAAGTTTAAGAAAGCTGTTCTAGTACATACAACGTTGATTACATTGATATTGTTCATCTCAAGTTAAATTCAAGATAACAATAAAATTAATCTAAATGGGCGATATCCTAAGATTTTAGTTTCAAGGAGAATACAATTTTTTTAATTCCCTTAAATGCCTTAATTTCTCTGTTTCTGAGATAAAAGCCTATATCTTTTATCTTTTTTAAAAATTAAACCTTTTAAATAGTAGATTAACATGCAGTTATAAAAATAATGCAGGGATCCCATGTATCCTCTATTCAATTTCCCCCAATGGTAACATCTTAAGACTACAGTATAATAGCACAACCAGGATATTGACACTGATACAATGTGTTGATCTTATTCAGATTTTCCCAGTTTTACTTTTATTCATTCATGTATGCGTGTGTGTGTGTGTGTGTGTGTGTGTGTGTTTGGCTACGTTGCGTCTTCCTTGCTGTGCGCGGGCTTTCTCCAGTTGCAGCGAGTTGGGGCTACTCTTCATTGCGGTGCATGGGCTTCTCATTGCGGTGGTTTCTCTTGTTGCAAAGCACAGAATCTAGGGCGTGCAGGCTTCAGCAGTTGTGGCTTCCCGGCTCTAGAGCGCAGGCTCAGTATTTGTGGTGCGTGGGCTTAGTTGCTCCGCAGCATGTGGGATCTTCTCAGACCAGGGATTGAACCCGTGTCCCCTGCATTGACAGGTGGATTCTTAACCTCTGCACCATCAGGGAAGTCCCTGACTGTGTGTTTAATTCTGTACAATTTTTATCACATATGTAGGTTTGTGTATTTGATACCACAGCCAATATACATCACAGTTTTATCACCACAAAGATCCCTTGTGGGGCTTCCCTGGTGGCGCAGTGGTTGAGAGTCCGCCTGCTGATGCAGGGGACAGGGGTTCATGCCCCGGTCTGGAAGGATCCCACATGCCGCGGAGCGGCTGGGCCCGTGAGCCATGGCCGCTGAGCCTGCGCGTCCGGAGCCTGTGCTCCATAACGGGAGCGGCCACAACAGCGATAGGCTCGCATACCGCAAAAAAAAAAAAAAAAAAAAAAATTATTTGCCATTGTATCAAGATGTCAGGGTTCTTTTTTGATATGTAGGCAACAGGTTTCTAACCTTGGAAATACATAGGAGAGAAGCGTGTGGAGCTGAGAGACAATAAGCATTATCTGGTACTTGCTGTCTTGTTTATTCTCTTCTGTTCCACATTTAATCCTGAATAAATAGTGTGGGTTGAGAGTCCACAGTGAGTTAAATTAACATTATGCTGAATTTAGCTGGGCACCAAAGTGCCACGGTATTAAAACCAAATATCTTGAGAATGTGACTTAAGAGTAGCTTAAATTAGACAATTCAGGTGAACTAAGTCTTTTTGATCCTGTCTTCCTCATACTTTTGAACAAAAGGAAAATTTGCACGTAACTTATCTCTAACACTTTCTAGAGGCAAAACCCCCAAATCACAGCAGATGAGGTTGATGTTACATTAAAGAGGATTCATTATTGGCAAAGCCAATAATGACATTACTTGCCAGAGTGGGAAGCTAGAATTTTCTCTTTTGATAAGTGAGGTACAGAGGAGGTTACAAAAACTACCACTTGCAATCATTAATCATGAATCAAAACACCCTAAAACCAGTTTTCACAATGTTTAACTTTTCATATACATATCTTTGGCCAGTATGTCCATGATTTGGCATATATGGATGCAGGGGAAAATCCTGTCTCAGGATTTATGTTGATAAGCAAGTCACTCTAGTAATTTACAGAAAGAATATTGGGGATGCAGGCACTTGGTGTGAGCCTGTAAAGCTATACTTGGAGAAAAGGCAGAACTGAGGCAACCCAGAGGCCAACAGCAGGGCATATTCAGCAGGAACAGTCTTGCTACAACGCCAAACCCCTGCTCCATACAACTGGCACGGCCCCTGGACATGCTGCAGCCACCAAAATGGTTCCCAACTGTCCGACTGTGTTCACATCATTCCCATCAGATTAATTTCTCCAGTGGAAGCATGCAATTGGCTGCGTTTAGGTCAATGTGCTGCTTTTCTGTGAGCCTAGGGACATGGGGGAGGTGTTTCTCTCCTACATGGATTCTCCAGTGGGAAGTTGGGCACTCAGTCTCATCAACATGACACTGAATGGAAGATTATCCTCCAAGATATATGCCCACACATTTTTTTCATATCTACTGAAAGAGTGAACTTATATTTTCAACTCTGGTTAGTTGTTTATTTACATAATATCCAATATGACATTTGGTAGTGGAGCACTTGCTGTTTTCCCTTGCATGTGATTAAATTGATGCCAAGACAGTTCAGGTCATCTTCCTGTAACCTATTTCAATTTGTTTTCATATTTTTAAGATGCTTTTTATTTCTGGAATCAGCATTGAATACTGGTGGAACGAAATAGTAAGCCAGCTGGCAAAGTAGAAATATAAGCTCCAGAGGCTTAGCCCCAGTATCATGAAAAGAAGTACAGAAGGATGGATTTGGACTGAGAGGTAATTTAAACTTACATGAAGCAAAGAAATAGGTTCTATTACGGCAACTGGACCATATTCATCAAATTTACATATATACATATCCTTAGGCTTAATAAATGCACTCTAAAAACTTACACACATGCCTAACGATTTATATACTGGTTTACTAATTTTAACCTTTTTTCATAATAACAAAAAACTGGGATTAACCTAGTTATCCATCAAAAAGAGACTGTTCAAATACTTTTTTGGACATTTGTACAAAAATTTTATGTAGGTGTACTAAAAATTAAGACTATCTATATATATATAAAACATATATCATATATGACTATCTTTATATATATAAGACATATATCATATATGACTATCTTTATATATATATATATATATATATATATATATACACACACATATATATATATATATATATGATATGATCTCCAATTGTTAAGTGGAAGAAACCCTCCTAAACCACTGTTCCAGTCTGGACTGGTTGCTTTTAGGCTAGCTGCACAGCTGTCACCCTGGGACTTCACTAGTCTTCTAAATTTACTCTTTCCTGGATCCTAAGTCTTACTCGTTCTCTAGCTGTGTCTCAAGAAATGGTATATATAAGATAAAAAGCAGGTTAAACCAGTGTGCACACAGAATGCTACCATTTCTGTAAAATCCGTGGGCTAATATATATGAACTTTATTATATGTGAATAAAATGTCACTGACAGCAGTGACAGTAACTGGTAGGACTGGCCGCCTCCTGGGAGAACAAGCAGGTAACTGGGTGGACGTGGAATGTGAGGGAGACTTTTCATTGTATATCCTTTCTGTAGCTTTTGAATTTTGAACCATGTGAATGCATTATGGACTCAAAAACAAAATAAGTAAAAAGGACCCCAATACTAAGAAGCCATATTTCCCTTATATAATGAGTTATTAATTCTATATATACATATAGGAGAGGAGAAAAATCTAGACAGAGATGGTGGCGGTGGTAAAAGAACGCAGTAAAAGTAAACTTTCCAGAGGAAATACCATCCTAAGAAGAAATATCAGTAAGAAGTCTAAAAGGCATGAGAGAGTATGGCATCAGGAACAGTGCTTTCATAGAAGGAAATCTTTACTGACACAGGAAAATGCTCATGACAGAAAGAGATCAAAAAACAGAGAGCAGGAGCAAAGGACATAATCCATATAATGAAAAGGCATCCTGTAGAATGGGAAAAAATATTTGCAAACCATATATCTGATAAGGGTTTAAATATACAAGGGACTCATACAACTCCATAGCAAAAACAAAACAAAACAAAAAAACCTGATTAAAAAATGGACAGGGCCTCCCTGGTGGCGCAGTGGTTGAGAGTCCGCCTGCCGATGCAGGGGATACGGGTTCGTGCCCCGGTCCGGGAGGATCCCATATGCCGCGGAGCGGCTGGGCCAGTGAGCCATGGCCGCTGAGCCTGTGTGTCCGGAGCCTGTGCTCCGCAACGGGAGAGGCCACAACAGTGAGAGGCCCGCGTACCGCAAAAAAAAAAAAAAAAAAAAAAAATGGACAAAAGAACTGAATAGGTATTTTTCCAAAGAAGACATACAAATGGCCAACAGGTATACGAAAAAGTGCTCAACAACACTAATTATCAGGGAAACGAAAATCAAAACCACAATGAGATACCACCTCACACCTGTTAAGATGGCTTTTACCAAAAAGACAAGCAATAGCAAGTGTTAGTGAGGATGCAGAGAAAAGGGAACCCTTGTACACTGCTAGTGGGAAAGTAAATTGGTTCAGCCACTGTGGAAAACAGTATGGCGGCTCCTCAAAAAATTAAAAGTAGAACTGCCATATAATCCAGCAATTTCACTTCTGGGTATAGATCCAAAGGAAATGAAATCAAGATTTTGAAGAAATATCTGTAATTCTATATTCATTGCAACATTTTTTACAATAGCCAAGATATGGAAACAACAAAATGTCCATCAATGGATGAATGGATAAAGAACATGTGATACACACACACACACACGTTGGAATATTATTCATCCATGAAAGAAGGAAATCCTGCCATTTGCAACAACATGGATGGACCCTGAGAACACGGTGCTAACTGAAATAAGCCAGACACAGAAAGACAAATACTGCATGATCTCACTTATATGTGGAATCTAAAAAAAGTCAAACTCATAGAAGCAGAGAGTAGAATGGTGGTGGCCAGGGGCTAAGGGGTGTAGGGAATGGCAAGATGTTGGTCAAAGGGTACAAGCTTTCAATTATGACAGGAATAAGTTCTGGAGATTTATACTTTAAATTTACTAAGGGAGTAGATCTTAAGTGTTTTCACCACATACAAAAAGTGGTAACTATGTGAGCTGATGGATGGGTTAACTAGCTTGACTGTGGTAATCAGTTTGCAATGTGTGTGTGTGTGTGTATGTATATATATATAAAATCATGTTTTATACCTTAAATACATACAATTTTTATATGTCAGTTTTATCTCAGTAAAACTGGGAAAAAGAATGCATAAATTTATGTGTAATATCACTCCAATTTCCCCCTAAATATATCCGCAGATGTAAAGAGAAAAGACTTGAAGGTAACATACCAATGATGAAGGGTAGTTTTCTCAGTGTGGTATCTGATACCTAGCAATCTAGTAGCCTAAAACTTAGGGCAAGGCAACTGTCAATCCTACTGAGGAAACTGAAAAGCAATCCATTTTAACCATGGTTCAAGCCATGCATGAGGACTGTGCACAATAGCAGGGATACGTCTGTTATATTTCTGCTGCCACACTTAGAAACAGAATTTTACCTACCATGATGCATTTTGGGGTTCTAAAAATGCCACAGTCGCTTTGCAGGCACACCTAATTTATTTACTTGGTTTTATTATCTTCTACTAACACGTGCATAGGTTACATTTTGGAGACAGGTTTTATTTTATTATATTTTATTTTGTCTTTTTTTAGCATCTTTATTGGAGTATAATTGCTTTACAATGGTGTGTTAGTTTTTGCTTTATAACAAAGTGAATCAGTTACACATACACATATGTTCCCATATCACTTCCCTCTTGCATCTCCCTCCCTCCCACCCTCCCTATCCCACCCCTCTACGTGGTCACAAAGCACCAAGCTGATCTCCCTGTGCTATGCGGCTGCTTCCCACTAGCTATCTATTTTACAGTTGGTAGTGTATATATGTCCATGCCACTCTCACTTTGTCCCAGCTTACCCTTCCCCCTCCCCATATCCTCAAGTCCATTCTCTAGTAGGTCTATGTCTTTATTCCCGTCTTACCCCTAGATACTTCATGACTTTTTTTTTCTTAGATTCCATATATATGTGTTAGCATACGGTATTTGTTTTTCTCTTTCTGACTTACTTCACTCTGTATGACAGACTCTAGGTCCATCCACCTCACTACAAATAACTCAATTTCGTTTCTTTTTATGGCTGAGTAATATTCCATTATATATATGTGCCACATCTTCTTTATCCATTCATCTGTTGATGCACACTTAGGTTGCTTCCATGTCCTGGCTATTGTAAATAGAGCTGCAATGAACATATTGGTACATGACTCTTTTTGAATTATGGTTTGCTCAGGGTATATGCCCAGTAGTGGGATTGCTGGGTCGTATGGTAGTTCTATTTGTAGTTTTTTAAGGAAACTCCATACTGTTCTCCATAGTGGCTGTATCAATTTACATTCCCACCAACAGTGCAAGAGTGTTCCCTTTTCTCCACACCCTCTCCAGCATTTACTGTTTCTAGATTTTTTGATGATGGCCATTCTGACCAGTGTGAGATGACCCACTGCCTACAGAAATGGAAATAAAAACAAAAATAAACAAATGGGACCTAATGAAACTTCAAAGCTTATGCACAGCAAAGGAAACCATAAACAAGACCAAAAGACAACCCTCAGAATGGGAGAAAATATTTGCAAATGAAGCAACTGACAAAGGATTAATCTCCAAAATTTACAAGCAGCTCATGCAGCTCAGTAACAAAAAAACAAACAACCCAATTCTAAAATGGGCAGAAGACCTAAATAGTCACTTCTCCAAAGAAGATATACAGATTACCAACAAACACATGAAAGAATGTTCAACATCATTCATCACTGGAGACAGGTTTTAAATTTCATGTATATAATAACTAGTACAACAAATCCCTATTTTATCTTAGTTTCTGAAGGTAAGATTGCATGCTTTTCCTAATTTATTTTGTAACCAAACCAAACAGTTCTTCTTTTCTCCAAAAGGGACACAACTTCTTCAGGAGGAACATGTTAGTTTGCAAACAGGAGTGCTGTTTACCTGAAACAGTCAATTTGAAAGATACCTATGTTATAATAGACCCAGGAAAACCCAAAAGCTGAAGGATTCCATCACCACTAGACCTGTCTTATCGGAAATGCAGAAGACTGTACTTCAAACTGAAAAAAGAATGGCATTTCCTTCTATTGTATCAAACCAGACTCTTCACCGTTTTGAAGATTTATGGCCACGAATTTTAAGAAAACTCTTTTTCTGAAAAAAAGGAAGTTTTTACTAACAAAAACTTTTAGTTTGCCTTAGAGAAAAAATCTGTATCAAACAAGTTCAAACTATTAATTTCATGAATATTTATTTTACCAGATTCTAGTCTGTAGGGAGACTACAGATGTAGTACCATGTAGGAGAAAGGAGTAAACACTAGGTGGTCAAATTCTATTTGATTAGGCAGAGACGTAAACAAAATTATGTACATGTACATTACATATTATATACATACCTGATACATGTATATATACATATATATCATACCCCTGATGCTATTACAACGAGTCACACTGAATTGATTTAAAGTAATTAGATTCATTTCTCTCAGTTCCTAATTGGTATTAACACACTCCATACTTATAAGCTAATACTTGTGATCCCTGTTAAGTAAGCATAAATATCTCATAGATACTATTGAAGTTTTGCTGAGTTTGGAAATGCAGTACTATAGAAACCATGACTAAAAGAGCACTGAAATTCTACAAAATGTATAACTTACACAGAAGGAACTCCTCAAATGGTTAAAAAACAGAAAGGGCTACATTAACATTGTTTTTAGGGAAAACAAAGTGGGTGGCCGCATCAGACCACATTCATGCTGATGTATGAAAAGTACATGGAAAGAGGCAAAGTGGGAGGTGGTGTGAAAAGGAGTAGGAATCAAGCTGAGACTCTGGAGCCCACTGTTAAGAATAAAGCTCATTCAGTGAGTAAGCATGAAACTGAGAACAATCATGAGACTCAATAATATTTGCATGTTTAAATGGCAAGATTAGACAGAAAAAAGGATCTAAGGCAAAAACCTTGTTCTGAAGAAAATTATGGGAAAACACATTCACACACACACACACACACACACACACCCAACAACCCAGCAATATTGGTTCTGCTTAGTTCGCAACTCTCTTTAGGGTTTTCTTCAGAGCAAGTTTGACATCCTTATTCCTTAGACTATAGATGAGGGGGTTCAACATTGGGACTATATTGGTATAAAATACTGAGAAGAACTTCCCCTGGCCCACAGAACCATCAGAAAAGGTCTTGAGATGTGTAAACAACCCAGAACCATAGAAGAGGGCAAACAGTTATTATGTGGGAGTCACAAGTACTGAGGGCTTTGGACCAGCCCTGAGCTGATGAGATGTGGAGGATACTGGAGAGGATCAAAGCAGAAGAAACAAAAATAATGAAGCTACATATTATTACAACTGTGCTCACAATAACGGAATCCACCAGCTCACTGGCATCAGTGCTGCTGCAGGACAGCTGGAGGAGGGAGAAGATGTTACACATGTAATGGTTGATGATGCTGGAATCACAAAAGGATAATCTGACCATGTGCCCTGTGTGGGCCATGGCACCGGCAAACGCCATTACATATGAGCCAAACATCAGCAAAGAAGAGACCTGAGGGGACATGGTGACTGTGTACAAAAGGGGCTTACAGATGGACACATAGCGATCATAGGCCATAGCTGTCAACACATAGCATTCAGAATGGACAAAGAAACAGAAAAGAAAAACCCAGCAGAGTCATGCATCCTGCAAAGGAGATGATGTTCTCTGACACAAAGCTCATCAGCAGTTTAGGCGTAATGACCAAGGAGTGGCAGAGATCTATGAAGGATAGGTTGAAGACCAAAAAATACATGGGAGTGTGAAGATGAAAGTTCAGGCATATCTGATTAATTAAGCTCAAATTCCCTACCACAGTGACCATACAGTTCAATAAGAAGAGGAAGAAGAGGGGTATGTGGAGTTGACTTTGTCTGTAAGTCCTACCAGGATGAACTGAGTCATTTTCCACAGACATTATCGGCAGGGGTGTGATCTGAGAGGAAATGAGAAAACAATGTCACAGCAAGAAGAGACTGAAATCCTTCCTTTCTAGACTGAGGACTTGTTCCATGGGGGCTCAAGTGTGACTGCTGGGACAGCACTCTAGAAGAGCCAGAGTGACAACTCCGTATCTTTCAACTTTCTTCTCTCATCTGTCCTTTCCTTCCATGTTTTCAAATCTCAGCTGCAACTCCTCACCTCCCTTGGGCTGACACGATCCAGGATAAAGTCTTTCAGCAGGGGTCCAAAGTGATGTCCACATCTGAGAGATAAGGAAACAATATCTTGAAGAGATGAGTAGGCTGGCCAAGGCCATATAGCAAGAGAGCAAAGGAGTCCAGAGTGGTACCCGGGACTCCTTCCTATGGAAATTCCTGAAGCTTGGGACAGTGAGGTCACTGTGATCCCCACTCTGCCCACTGTTCAACCTATTCTCTTCCTCCTACCTTTCAGAAACTCAGCACCAGGCTTAGCAAAAGTACTGACAGTGTCCCCTACGATCCTGCATCCCTCCCACCCATTCCCTTTATCCAATCTTACCTCAAAATCACAATGGATTGTTTAAGAAGGGCAGGTGGCCTCCCATATCTCTCCACTGCTGTAGCGGTGGGAATGAAAACATCAGGACAGAGAAGACTCGCCCCCCTACTTCCTTCGACCTGGAGACTTCACTACTACCAGGCCTTATGTGCTCTTTTCCCTTCACTGACCGGAAGGAAACAGAGGTTTTGACAAAGGAGGAGGCAACATCCCTTCTGTCTGTAGATTCGCATATGTCTTCAGGGCAAGGCAAATGCATCAGCTTTATGTCTCCAAACCATCAGCGGGCTAATAGTGTGAACCCATCTTATTCTCTGTGGATCTCAGCAACTTGTTTGGAAGCTTGGAAAATGAGCCTCATTTAGGATCACAGTTTGATCAGGCTCCTTAGGGAAGAAATTACTGAGCCTGTGTTTACATCTTTTGTTAGTAAGTTGATATTGGTAGACATTTGGGACTCAATGTTCTTCTCCAACTATCAGTTCACATTAAGAATGTATTGATGTGTAATAAATTATCATAAACTTAGTGGCTTAAAAGAACACCCACTTATTAGTCATAGTTCTGTAAATTAGAAGTCTGGTATGGAATGACATGGCTGGATTCTCTGCCCAGGCCGAAAGCAGGGTGTGGGCAGGGCTGCATTCCCTTCTGGAGGCTCTGGGGGAAGAATCTCTTTCCAAACTCATTCAGGTTGTTGGAAGAACTCAGTTCCTGTAGTTGTAGAACTGAGAGCTCCATTCCCTTGCTGGCTGTCAGCTGGGGGTCATTCTCAGCTTCTAGAGGTTGCCTGCATTCCTCATCATGTGGCCCTCTTGTCTTCAACCTGGCGGTAAATGGAGAACGCTTGCTGTGCTTTCAATCTCTCCGACTTCCCCTTCTGCCACTAGCTTGAGAAAAACTCTCTGGTTTTAATATGCTCATGTGATTACATTAGGCCTGCCCTGATAACCTCCCTAATTTAAGGTCAACTGTACCATATAACATGCATAATCCCTAAAGTGATATATCGTTACATATATGGTTCCTTCCACATTCAAATAAGAGGGGATTATACAAGAGGAAAAGACATTGGGGGGTGGGTCATGTTTCAGAATTTTGCCTGCTACATCTATCTTCTCTGGAAATCTATTCTTCACACATTTTATATGGAATTACTTGTGAAAATGCTGTATTCCCTTGTTTAGCTTCTCTCTCAACACAGGTGCCAATTCCTCAGAGCCTTCTAGGGTCTGCTCCCCAAATTTGGTGTCCACAGCCTTTTCTCCCACGTGTCTACTTCTTGAATTTTACTCTCTAGTAGTACTTCTCATGCATTTTGATGATTTCTTGGCTTCATGTCATTTCATCTGCCTGAAATGCCTTCACCCTTGTTCTCACTTGGATACCACTTACTCATTCTCCGAGACTTGTTCTGTCATCATTTCTGATAGAACATCTATTCTGACCTCTTCTCCTGCCTCTACTCCCGGAACCTAAAGTGCCTTCTCTGTGTGTTGCTGAAGCATCTTCTGCATTTATCTTCTCCCATTTATATACAGTGAGTTTACATGGGTACCTTCATTTAAACTGTAAACTCCTAGAGGGCAAGAAGTCAATCTTATTTATTTTTATTCATGCTGCTATTAACAGGTCTTTCTATTTTTTCTTTTTTTGTTTTGGTCTTTATATTTCTAAATAACATGTGGCTGTTTCTTGATTTTTCACTATTATGTCTTGTCAATTGACTTTAAGTCTGGGAAACTAAATCTAGCCAATTTTCACCTTCTACCACCGCAAATATACTTCCTAATGTCTTCATCTTCCCATTACAGTTAATTTTGAAAGTTCCATTAATATTCAGTGTTTACATGATTATGAGGATGTAAATGCTTTGCACATCTAAGGAGTAAAATACGCTGATTACTTCTCCTTCACAACTCTGTTTTCTCTAGAGTAAATAATGGTCTTGATGGATTTAAGCTGCAAGGAACTCTGAATACAAAAAGGAATAAGATGCAGATCCTGCCCCTTGGTTCTCTCATTCTAATTAGAGAAGCAACAAAAGAAAGTGAGAACTGCACAATTTATAGATATCTGGCTCTAGCTACAATACTAAACTCTTTCATTAACTTATCCTTTATAATCTTCAGAACTATCTGAGAAAAGTATTTCTGTTTTACATATGAAGAAACGAAAGCTGATGTTAAAAAAAATTTGCCAAAGTCATAACAACTAATGGCAGAGCCAGGATTTAAACACAGATCTTTCTTAATATAAAATTAATTTCTCTTACAATGCTATACAGAAAAAGGGAGTAATTACTATCATAGAAATTTGTACAAGGTACAGTAGTGACATGTATTAATTAAAAACCTTTTCATTATCATAAATAATTACTTTTCATTGTAAGTGAAATGATATTGAGACAAACAAAAAAGTTCACTTAACTGGCAAGTCCAGGGATGCATTTTGCTTCAGATTTGAATGGATCCAAGGAATCCAGAGGGTTGTGTCTCTTTCTTTCAATTACTTGAAGATGCTTGGTTCTACCTGGCTTTTTCCTCAGACAGTCGTTCTCCTTGTGTAGACCAGAAGACTCTACTCTGTTCCTCATGAATATGTATCTCCACCTTTATTACTCTGACTCACACAATGAAAAGATCACTCCTTTGCTTGATCTTATTTTAGCTGAAATTTCAAAATGGACCTTACTAAGAGTTGGGGTATAACTCAAGGGGAAAATGGCTTACCATGAGACCATATAGGACTAGCTTGTTCTGTGGGGCTCCACCGCCCTTTTCCATATACTCACATCACATGAAATTGAGTAGCTCTTATCTAGGTACCTACTTTTGTAACTTCCAGTGTCAACATGTGGCAGGCATCAACATTATCACCCTTCACCCAAGACTACCCAACAGGTATTTTGAGCTTTTATAGTCCAAAATGAGGAGAAAAAATAAAGAGAAAGGAAAAGACTCAATATATGCTGCTCAAGGCCTGTACTTTTACTTTCAGTATTCTGTATTCAGTATTCTTTCAAACATGACTGATGCCAAGAAAATGATCTCACCCTCAATTGCTTAACTCTGGGTGAGATTTCAAGAGAATAACATTCTCAGGAAGGGACTGGAGAGAGACCAACCCAGTGAAGAATCTCACTCCTTGCTTGATTTTGCCTATTTTTCTTCTTTTCCTTGCTCTAGTCTTTAAGATTTTATTTTTAAAACCATTACAACACAAATTTTATTCTGTATTTGACCTCTCTGCTATTAGTGTCTATTATTTCTTTACTCTACACATAGTACTTTTATAATTTTAATTTTTTTTCTTCTCTCAAGGTACCAAGAGGTGACACTTCAAATTGCATATCCTTTCCCTTCCCTTCCTGTATATCTCACTCTCATCTCTCAAGACAGATTCTTTTTCACATTTAGTGTGAACTTAACTCTTTCTGACCGTGGTTTTGGATTAAATTAGATCCATCACAATCACAACTCTTCTCTCTTACCTAAGCTTTTTCCACCTGCTCTTGCTCATTGCAAAAGCTTGAGGTCTCTAGAGCAGGAGTGAGAGAGATTGCTTCCTGGGATTTGGAGTTTTTCTTTCTTAATTTATAGTTATTTTGAAGTTCGGGCATTTTTTTTGTCTTTGGATTATGCTGTGGATATTGTTTTTATGGATTTTTATTTGTTCATCTTATTCTTCTGTATTGCTTTTACCAGCAGTATTGGGAGGTGCATATATAGGCAGCTGTCATTTTTTCTGGCTTCCTGAAAGTCTTCTCAAAAATAACACCAGGGGCATATATCCAGAGAAAACCATAATTCGAAAAAATACATGCACCCCAATGTTCACTGCAACACTATTTACAACAGCCAAGACATGGAAGCAACCTAAATGTCCACTGACAGAGGAATGGATAAAGAAGATGTGGTATATATATACAATGGAATATTACTCAGCCATGAAAGGAAATGAAATTGAGTTATTTGTAGTGAGGTGGATGGACCTTCACTCATACAGAGTGAAGTAAGTCAGAAAGAGAAAAACAAATACCATATGCTAAAACATATATACGTAATCTAAGGGAAAAAAAAGTCATGAAGAACCTTGGGGCAAGACAGGAATAAAGACACAGACCTACTAGAGAATGGACTTGAGGATATGGGGAGCGAGAAGGGTAAGCTGTGACAAAGTGAGAGAGTGGCATGGACATAAAAACACTACCAAACGTAAAATAGATAGCTAGTGGGAAGCAGCTGCGTAGCACTGGGAGATCAGCTCGGTGCTTTGTGACCACCTAGAGGGGTGGGATAGGGAGGGTGGGAGGGAGGCAGATGCAGGAGGGAAGAGATATGGGAACATATATATATGTATAACTGATTCACTTTGTTATAAAGCAGAAACTAACACACCACTGTAAAGCAATTATACTCCAATAAAGATGTTAAAAAAAAGGACATTAGGTAAATACTAAGGAAATCTGTATAAAGTATGGATTTTAGTTATTGATAACATAACAATATTGGTTTATTAATTGTAACAAATGTACTGTAAGATGTTAACAATACGGGAAACAGAATGTGGGGTATATGGTAATTCTTCGTACTGTGTTCTCAATTTTTCTATAAATCTAAAACTGTTTTAAAAAATAAAATTCATTTTAAAAAATGAAGAAGGAAAACAAGAAACAGGAAGATATAGGATCCAGAGAATATAAGGGATCTAACATAGGTACAGGGACCTAACATAGGTAAGAGGTGAAGAGTATCCCCAGAAAGATGGTGAAAGGGGATCTCAAGGTGTTAAATCTTCAACAAAGTAAGAGGGCATCCTGTCGTCACTGGAGTGGATCATAAATTTATTGGAAAGACATCTTAAAGAAGATAACACTTTTAGAATACCAGCTAACATCATATAGCTACAGCTGTACATAGTGAGAGGAGATCTGTACAAATGGGCACGAGGTTAGCAATAAATCACAGAAACCCATAGAATATTAAGCAAATGAAAGCACCTAAAAATATTCACTTCAAGGAAAACAAAAAAGGAAATGAAAGCAAAAATAGCATTTTATGTACTATCTATAAATAGTGTTTAATAATCTAACTGCCAATATTTATCTAACAATTTACAGTTATAACCATATTGCAAGAAAGAGAGGCATGTGTGTGTGTGTGTGTTTGTGTGTGTGGTGAGAGGGAGGTAAGATTCCACAGGAACTCACACTGGAAACTATTAGAGTAATCTAAACATGAGATGAGGAGAAGCTTATCAAATCAGTATAATTGAGAGGGAAAGGCCAGACCAGGATTTCAGGGAGATAAGTTCTCTGGGACTTGGAGACCGGATGAAGAAGCTGAGTGAGAAGAAGATGTTTACAATTTGCTTGTTGCCTAGGTGGTAGCGAAAAAAGCTTAGAAATGGATGACCAGAGGTGGAGCAGTGCTGAGAATCGCCAAGTAAATGTTGACTGCAGTTTGCGGCACTTTAACTTGAGGAACATAAACAGACATGAAACAGAACTGTCCAGGAGGCAGGGAGGGAACAGGTTCAGGCTGTACATTCAGGTGAATATGAATGAGGAGAAGAAGAACAAAAACGTATCAGACTCTATGTTCCAGGCAGTGTTCTAACATTTTACATGTAGTAAGTCATTTAAGCCAAAAGTCAATTATTCTCATCTCACAGATGAGGATACCAAGGGTGAAAGAGGTCACATGAATTGTCCAAAATTTCACAATTAGAAAGTGGAGAATCCATCTGGGTTTAAATTTCAGAAAGTCTGACGCGACGGCCCGTTCCCTTAAACGCTTTGCCGCAAGTCAAAACCTCACACTAGCAGAATCACTGCTCTCCTGACACTGAGCGAATGACATATCCACAACTACACTACATGATGTGGGTGTTGCCAACTGCTCAGAATCGGCTGAGCATCCTTTGTCAGTGGTAGCAAAGCTGCCAGTCCTTCTGGCCTGCCCCACCCTTGCAGAACCTCTGTCTACCAAGCTGTCTATAAGATGCCTTACAGATGCGGACACCTGCCACATCTGCCTGTTCTCCAACCCTGGTTTTAGAACTTCAAACCAATTGTCTGAATTCCCAATCTTCTTTATATTAACTCTTCTCTATTTAAAAGAGCTAAAGTCATGTTTTTTTCTAGTTTTATTGAGGTATAATTGACACACAGCACTGAATTAGAGTCACTTTCTATTGTTTGTGCACATAAACCCTGATACAATATTTCTCCCCCACATGTATCAGCCAAAGTATGATCTAACTGGCAAAACACGTATCTGTCAAATGGGTTAAATTCTAAGTTAGAAATATGAATAAACTTTGCAGTACAAGATTTCAGGGTGCTTTAATTCTCAGTTAATCATTGAAATTTGTGTAATCTTTGTACCTCACTTCTCAAAAGAGAATATTCTAGCTACTTCTTTGGCAAACAATGTCACTATTGGTTTTCCCAATAAATCCTGTTTCATGTAACATAAACTCATTTGCTACAACTTTGGATTTTTCCACCAAAAATTATTAGAAGTAAGTTACAAACACAGTTTATATTTCCTGAAAAATATGGGTAAGTCAAATCAAAAGGAGCTTCTTCAGTGGAACTTATGGTTGAGTGAAGTCAGCAAATCTTCTCCACAAGAACATCCATAAACTTGGCCAAAACTGACAGACACAATGATTTCAACACTCTGGAAATCAACCAACGCACACAACAATCTGAGAAATGTTGATGCTTCAGAAAGTGTTGAAGTTTATATAAGAACAATGGGAGTCTGTGATATTTTACACAGGACTCCTCCCAAGGCCAAATTCTGACTGGCTCTTCGAACTGTGTATAAACACTGTACTCTAGTTGCTGAATTTGTTTCTCACAGGGCTATGTGTTTCCAACTCTGAAACCCTACTCCATGTATACTGGGGTTGACGGAATAATAAATCGTAGATAAAAGAAGTTCTGTTATACTCAAATGCCTTTTCCCGGCTGATTTGCTTATGAAGAATAATACTGATCTGGGGAGCGAGCGGCACAGCAGCGAGAGCGGCCGGCTCCACCCGCGCGACCCCTCCCACAGCCGCCGCCGCCGCCGCGGCTTTACCGCCGCCGCTCGACGCGACGCGCGGGCCAAGGTTAGCTCCACCGCAGCCTCCCGGAGCCCAGGGGCAGCCCGGAGGCCCTGTGCCCTGTGCCCCAGCGCAGGCGCAGCCTCACTCTTACCTTCTCCGGAGAGTCTCTGACGACCCGGCGCAAGAGGCGGGTAGCGGCCCCTGCGAGGTCCTGCGCGAAGGCTCCCTGGTCTCCGGCATCTGCTGGGTCCCGAAGTAAGCGGCCTCTAGAGAACGGGCAGCCTGAGAGCCCCGCGCGGCCGGCTGGGCCTGGGTGACCGCACGGAGGCTGCCACGGGAGACGAGTGGGGCCTGCGGGCACGCGTGGCCTGGGCCACCGCCAAGGCCTCCTACGGCAGCAACCGCGAGATGGACGGCACGGAAGCCACCCTGGGGCAAATCTGCGGCTAGCACCAGAAGCGCCGTGCAGCCCACGCCCCGGCCCACTGCAGCCCTCAGGCCGCCCACCAGCTGCCCGTGGCCTGGCCCCTGACGGCCCCACAAAGAAAGCTTCGTCCGTCTTCTGCTCTGCAGCATGGGGACCCCTGGCCCGCCGAGCTGCACACCTGCCTCGGAGGAGCCGGCGGCTGTTCCGCCGTGTAAGGAGCATGCGCACGAAGAGCGCGCCCGCTGCCGCCTCAGGTCTGACGCAAAATGGAGGCGCAAAGCCCTAGGGGTCGGGCGGGCCACGGCCTGACACAGAAGGACACCAGGTGCAGCAAGCTGAGTAGGTTCCCGTCCATAACCCTGGGTATGTTCTAAAACAAGAAGTGCGTCTCCCGGCCAGCCGCTCAGGCCGGGGTTCCCGCGTCACTGCCGCCCGTCAGACAGGGCACCTGGCCCTCGTGCCGAAGCAGCCTGGAAGCCGCTGAACACGGCGGAGCGCGGCTCCCCTTGGGGCCCACCGGTGGATGCCCTGCCTCTCGCCCATTGGCCTCTCCGGTCTTGGGGCTCTGGGCCCTCACTGCCCCAGGCCTTGCTCCCCCAACTCCCATCTCTTCTCACACCTCAGGGTCTGGGCTCTCAGCCTCCCCTTCTTACGCTTCTGCCTCCACCGTCTCTTTGGGCTTCAGGCCCCCTTTGGGCCCTCATTCACTTCAGGGTCCCATCGCTTTGTGCCTCAGTCCCCCATTTGTAGGGGTCACCTTTTTGTACTTCAGTTCCCCATTCTCTTGAGGCCTCCTGTCTTGGGCCTTCCGTGTTCTTGGGGTTCCCCTCTGCTCACGACTTCCCGACTTTGCAGCTTCCTCACTCTGCTGCTGCTTTGCTGTCTCTGGCAGCCCCCATCCTCTCTGTCGTCCTCAGACCCTTTCTCTCCCACCTGCATCTCAGGCAGCTGGGGGCTCACTTCCTGTCCTGCTTGAATTCCGGTTTCTTCACTGCCTCCCTCCCTGCCTCCAGACACCTTTCTTGATGGCCCATCCTTTTGCTGTGAGGAAGCGAGCTGGTTGCAGGCAGTTTGGGAAGGAGGGGTAGAGCCAGCTTCAAAAAATGCCTTTCTTGGCAAGTGCGATAGGACAAGCCCTTGAAGCAGATCTGGCCCCCTCCCCCAGCAAGGCTGTGGCCAGCATCTGGTGGAGTGAGAGCACTAGGCTTTGCGCACGATATAACCTGGTCTGGATGGATGATGCCCCAGCCTCATGAAGAGTCCCTGGCATGCCCCACAGACACGTGTTCACAGGCACCATCCCCAGCTATGCCCGGAAAGGGGCTGAATGTGGAGTGCATGTTCTTGAACAGGTGAAGGCAGAGTATGGTAGCTGCTGAGACCCAACCAACTGCTCTGGAGGGGTCCTGGCACCCCATGGGGTGGGAGTGGTCCTTGCTCTACAGGTGTCCAGCAGAACCCATCTCTACCCTGTTTTGGGAGCCTTTCCTCTTTGTTACCAACCTGCAAAATCTGTCCTCTTAACTTTCTTGTATTTTTTCACCTCCAGAGAGTAACTTTGATTTGGAATGATACCTTTTGGTACCAAAAGCCAATCCCACCCCCACCCCTGCAACATGTAGGTGTTAGCACTGTGAAATTAGTGTTTCTGCTATTTCATTACAAATAGGTTTTTTGTTGTTGTTGTTTTCTTTTTGTTTTTAAGTCTAAGAAATCCCAAGAGAGAAAGAGTTTAAGAAACAAGGCCACTAAGCAAAGGCAGCAGTTCTGACTCCCAGCATGGAGAAGGGAGGATGGTTGGGCTTGGGGGACACCGTCACTTTCACTCCCTTTTAGCTCTCTGTCCATCAAAGCCACTGCCCAGGGAGTGGTGACATCAGGGACTTTTGTTCAGATGGAAAAGGTCACTGGGGAGCTGGATGAACTTGAGCATTTCTTGGCCTTAATATGCTTGCTCCTTAGTTTGTTTTCATGTGGCCTGGTGTGTCACTGTTCTGAGCAGACCATTCCAGGCCTGTTGCTAAGGGAAAACCCTAACAGGCATTCTGCCCATGGAGAGGCCAAAGACTGGGACCCCAGCCAAGACTCTAAGAGCCTCCTGTCTGTATCCTCCCACACCATGTTGCATAAGACGTCTCCTAAAGTGAGATTCTGCACATTTTGTTGTTAACAATAAAACACAATACATACAGAAACACAGGCACATAATGATGATGTTGTGACTTTTCACAAAGAGTTAGTAGTGGGACATACCCTGTCTTTGACTGATTATAAGACCAACTCGAATTCTGGCCCAACTGTGCAGGCCTGGGAGAAACCACAAACTTGAGCATGCAGCACCACCCTAGGGAAAGCAAAAAGGAGGCTATCAGTAACTGAACTAGTTTTGCAGCATTGAAAGAAGGCATACAAGCATAAGAACTCTGCTGTAAGTTGAAACAAGAAGTGTGGAGCACCATAGAAAAGATCTGAGAAAGCCTCAGAATTACTAGCAGGGCTGACAGAAGGTAATTCTCTCCTGAAGCCTGTCAGAAAGACCAGAGGAGGTGACTGCTTCTCCAGATTTCAAGACAGTAGCAAAGTCTTCAAGGAATTTGAAAAATCAGTGTAGCATGACATCACCGAAGGAGCACACTAATTTTCCAGAGTCAGAGCCAAAAAAAATGGAGATCTGCAGTTTGCCTGATAAAGAATTCAAACTAATGGTTTTAAGGAAGCTCAGTGAGCTACAAGAAAACAGAGAAACACAATTCAATGGAATCCTGAAAAACAACATGAGAAGCTTAATAGAGAGAATCATAAAAAAGAACCAAATAGAAACCCTGGAGCTGAATAATACAATGAATGAAATTTAAAAATGTGATAAGAACAGCAGAAGCAGATTAGATCCAGCAAAAGGACAATTCTATGAAGTAGAAGACAGGACATTTGAAATTATGCAGTCAGTAGAGAGCAAAGAAAAAAAAAATGAAAAAGAGCGAAGAAAGCCTATATGAACTGTGGGATACCATTAAGAGAAACATCGTAGACACTATTGGAGTCCCAGAAGGAGAAGGATGGAGAAAGGGGCGGAAAGCATGTTTAAAGGAATAATGGCTAAGAACTTCCCAAATCTGGGGAGATATCTGGACATCCAACTTCATAAAGTTAATAGGTCACCCCAATATTTCAACTCAAGATGATCTTCTCCAAGACACATTATAATTAAACTGTCTAAAATCAAAAATTTAAGATCATCCAGAGGAAAAATAATACTCAAATACAAGGGAACCCCCATTAAACTATCAGTAGATTTCTCAGGAGAAAGCTTGCAGCCCAGGAGAGAGTGAGATAATATTCTCAAAGTGTTGAAAGAAAAAACTGCCCTGCCAATAAAGAATACTTGAAGACACCAGCAAAGGTGTCTTTAAAAATGAAGGTGAGATAAAGTCTTTCCCAAACAAACAAAAGCCGAGAGAATTAATCAGCATTATACCTGCTTTAAGAGATGCTGAACGGAGTTCTTCAAGCCGAAACAAAAGAACACTAATTAGTAACATGAAACGTAAAAAAGTATACAGTACACTGGTAAATATATAGTCACATTCAGAATATAATACTATAAGACGGTGGTGTGTTAACCAGTCAACTCTAGTAAAGGTTGATAAAACTAAAGAACAAAACTATTAAAAATAACTATAACTTCAATAACTTGCTGATGGATGCACAATATTAAAATAGGTAAATTGTGACATCAAAAACATAAAATGTGGGCCTCCCTGGTGGCGCAGTGGTTGAGAGTCCGCCTGCGGATGCAGGGGATGCGGGTTCATGCCCCGGTCTGGGAGGATCCCATATGCCGCGGAGCGGCTGGGCCCGTGGGCCGTGGCCGCTGGGCCTGCGCGTCCGGAGCCTGTGCTCCGCGGCGGGAGAGGCCACAGCCGTGAGAGGCCCGCATACCGCAAAAAGAAGAAAAAAAAAAAAAAAAAAAAAACATAAAATGTGGGAAGGGAGTAAAAGGGTAGTGTTTTTGTGTGTTATCAAAGTTAAGTTGTTATCACCTTAAAATAGAGTTATAGCGATAAGATATTTTTTGTAAGTCTAATGGTAATCACAAAGCAAAAGCCTACATTAATATAAAAAGATAAAGAGAAGGGAAATAGAAACATACCATTATAGAAAATCATTAAATCACAAAAGAAGACAGCAAGAGAGGAAGAAAAGAACATGGGAATTACAAAACAGCTAGAGCACAATTAGTATGGAATTAGTAAGTCCTTACCCATCATTCATTATTTTAAGTGTAAATGATATAAATTCACCAGTCAAAAAGAAAAGAGTGGCTGAATGGATTAAAACAAAACAAAACAAAAAACAAGACCCAATTATATGCTGTCCATAAGAGACTTACCTCAGCTTTAAGGACACACACAGACTGAAAGTGAGGAGCTAAAAAAAAGGTGTTCTATGCAAGTGGAAACCGAAAAACAGCAGTGGTAAATATACTTATATCAGACAAGATAAACTTTAACAGCTGTAACAAGAGACAAAGACGGCAGTAATATCATGATGAAGAGGAAACATTACAGCTGATATCACAATAATACAAAAGATCATAAGAGACTACTATGACCAATTATACACAAATAAATTGAATACTGTAGAACACATGGATAAATTCTTAGAAACAAACAATCTACCAAGACTGAATTATGTAGAAACAGAAAAATCAAAACAGATCAATAATGGGTAAGGAGATTGAATCAATAATCAAAAACCTCCCAACAAAGAAAAGCCCAGGACCAAAAACTAGATTGTTTCACTGGTGAATTCTACTAAACATTTAAACAAGAATAAATGCCAAAACTTCTTAAACTTTTCCAAAAATGGAAGAAAGAACAGCTTTCGAACTCATTTTACAACCAGAATTACCTTCACACCAATGTCAGGTAAAGACAGTATAAGAAAAGAAAACTACAGGCCAATGTCTCTGATGAATATAGATGCAAAAATTCTCAACAGAATTCTAGCAAACCAATTCAACAGCACATTAAAAGATCATACACCATGATCAAGCAAGATTTAACCATGGGATGCAAGGATGGTTCAACATACACTAATCAATAAATGTGCTATACCAGATTAATAGAATGAAAGATAAAAATCATGATTATTTCACTAGATGCAGAGAAAGCATTTGACTAATTTCAACATCCTTTCATGATTAAAAAAAGGGGGTGGATTGCAAAGGGAGGTGAATATACTTTTGGGGGTGAGGGGGATGCTTTAGATCTTGACCATGGTGGTCTTTATATGACTGTATTATTTTTGAAAGTCACTGAACTATACTCTTAAAATGAGAGCATGTTACTGTATCCAGATTATGCCACAATAAAACTGATTTAAAAGATTATAAGAAGAGCCAGTCTGAACTGTAATCTTATATCCCCTGCCCCTTAAACATTTTCCATAAATAAAACAGATTTAGTTTTGCATTAAACAAGAACCTAGTAGTTTTAAAATTACTACAGAAGTTTTAATAAATGTGGGTTGTATAAAATGGAATGCAGCTCAGCAATAAAAGGAGCAGACTGTTGATACATGCAACAACTGGGATGGACTTAAGGGCATCATGCTTAGTGAAAAAAGCCAATTTCAGAAGTTATGTATTGTATAGTTTCATCTGTTGTCTTCCTAATGACCCAACTATAGAGATGAAGAACAGGTTAGTGGTTGCTGCAAGACAGATGAAGGTGGGAGGGGATAGGTGTCACTATAAAGAGGTAGTGTAAGGGAGTTCCTTTATGTTAGTGGAAGAGTTCTGTATCATGATGGTGGTAGTTACATGAATCTACACAAGTGATCACATTACATAGGTCTACACACACACACACACACACACACACACACACACGACAGAAACACATACTGCATATAAAATTGCTCAAAGCTGAATAATGTCTGTAGTTTTGCTATTATACTACAGTTGTCAAAGATGTCACCATGGTAGGAAGTTGGGTAGATTTCAGGGGACTCTATCCATTATTTTTGAAATTTCCTGGGAATATATAATAATTTAAAATTTTTTTAAAACTTAGGTTTTTTTCTCATAAGCATGATCATAAGCTAATACATACATAGGAATTTTAAAGTCATATTTCCTTGTAATAGAAGCTTATTTACAGTGCTTTTTCTTATAGATTTGATTTTAATCTATTAAAAGCATATTGAATCAGAACAACTCAAGGTAATTAAATTTCCATGGAACCATTTTTATAATAAATAGTGTTTTATTAAACAATAATCTCTGAAATCAATTAAAAAGATCCTTTGGTTTATATCTATAAAATTTGCATAAACACTGATTATTTAAAGAGACTCAACTATTATAAAGGGCCACAATAAACTTTTCTGAAATGGTCATATATCTTTATGAACTTAAATTCTTGAAACTAATGTTACCTAGAATTATAATTAGTGAATTTTCAATGACATTAATTACTTGCATCTTTATAAGAGACAGCAGAGGATCCTTTCTCCTATGCTCTGGGGAATGTATAATCCCTGATGGGAAATGAACATTTACTGTAACAATTAGGGTGTAAACACAGACACATTTCTCCCCTGCAGAGCGTATCATGATGGGAAAGTCCTGGGGGACCCCTATACCTGAATTTCTAATCAGGTCCAAAAGAATTATAAGCCTTAAGCAAATGCTGTGTGCTCTATGACATTGTGGCTCAGATGTGAAGCCTGTGGTTTCCCTTCATGATCTCTTAGTAAATTTATAACCGCAAGTTTGATCTAAATCATAGACTGACTCTTGGAACATTCATACTGTGAGATCTATGCTATGACTCTTTTCCAGGGAAGGAGGAAGATTCTGTGACTACATCTGCTCAGCTTTGATATCTCCAAGGCCAGTTCTTCTTTCAGGACAGCGGAGGTAAAACACGTATAAAGCGTCAGCACTGAGTTCCCTCAATGGATGGAGAGTGAGTTAACCAAGTTTCTATATTTGCTCACTCCTTCTGTTGCTGAAAAATGACAAGTATTTATATTGAATAACAAGAAACTCTAAAGTCTGGAGCTCTGACTCTACTGCCTGTATTGTTCACATCATACACTCTGTGTTGACTCCATCTTCATTCTGGGAGCAGGAGAACTGTAGCAGTTCCAAGTGACAATTCCAGACAGCAACATCAGAAGAGATTTGTGTTTTTTTCTAAAATTTTTTAATTGAAATATATAAACAGAGGAAAGTTGATATATCATAATAAGTATACAGGTTGAAATGTTTTCACAAACTTAATAACTAACTTAATCAGCACTCAAATTAATATTTCTCGTTCATGCCATCCTACAAAACCTAGGAAAGCACATCCACCTTCCTTTATTCATTCGCTGTCCAGCTAGGATAGCACAGAGGAGGAGAATGTGTGGAAACACCGGAATATATGGTTAAGTATAAAACTTAGGTTACCAAGGTTCACCTCAATACCTGTTATCAATTATTAACTTCCTGGATTCTTATAGTAAAATATCTGAAAACCTTAGAGACTATGAGAGACTTCCTGGTAGCAGAATATCTGTATGGTGTCTTCCCTGTAGGGATCCTTTCTTTCTTGATGGTCAAAACAGGGGACCTGAGGTATCTAGTAGGGTAATGGAAACATGAGTAGGAACTAGGAAGTGATGAATCAGATGAATGGGGGGAGAAATGGGGATACATTCCCACAACTGAAGCCCATTAGCAAGTAGGCTTGTTCCTCAGCTACCCATCCCTCTATCTTCTAGTAAGGTAGAGCAGTTGTTTGTCACATGCAGTTCATGCAATGAAAGACAGTGATTGAAATGTTGAAGGGTGTGTACCTTCAGACCTTATGAAGCAAAGGGGGACTTATGTGATTTCTGCCAGTCTGAGTCTCTTTCTCATAAAGCTCATGTAAAAGAGAGTTTGTAAGAACAGAGCTGGGTTCCCTATTGATGGAGTTTTCTTCTATTCTCAGATTTCCCAAGTTGAGAATGCTGGCTAGAAATGACTCCTTAGTGCCTGAATTTATTCTTGCTGGATTAACAGACCATCCAGAGCTCCAGCAGCCCCTCTCTTACCTGTTTCTAATGATCTACGTTGTCACCATGGTGGGCAACCTGGGCTTGATCATTCTTATTGGCCTGAATTCTCACCTCCACACCCCCATGTACTATTTAGTCTTCAACCATCCTTCATTGATCTCTGTTGCTCCTCTGTTTTCACCCCCCCAGATGCTGATGAACTTTGTATTCAGGAAGAATATCATCTCCTATGTTGGGTGCATGACTCAGCTGTTTTTCTTTCTCTTTTTTGTCGTCTCTGAGTGCTATATGTTGACCTCAATGGCCTATGATCGCTATGTGGCCATCTGTACTCCATTGCTATATAAGGTCACCATATCCCATAAGGTCTGTTTGGTGCTATCTTTGGCTGCATCTGTGATGGGCTTTACTGCAGCCTCTGCCCACACAGGGTGAATGCTTAGACTAACCTTCTGCAATGTTAATATCAACCGTTATTTGTGTGACATCCTCCCACTCCTCCAAGTCTCTTGCACCAGCACTTATGTCAGTGAGGTAGTAGTTCTCATTGTTGTGGGTATTAATATCACAGTACCCAGTTTCACCATCCTAGTTTCTTACATCTTCATCCTTACTAGCATTCTTCATATCAAATCCGCTCAGGGAAGATCGAAAGCCTTCAGCAACTGTAGCTCCCACATCATTGCTCTTTCTTGTTTTTTTTTTGGTTCAACAGCATTCATGTACCTTAAATATTCTTCTCCTGGATCTATGGAGCAGGGAAAAGTTTCTTCTGTTTTTTTATACTAATGTGAGACCCATGCTCAGTCCTCTGATTTAGTTTGAGGAACAAAGATGTCAGAGTTGCATTGAGGAAATCTCTGTTTAAAATTCAGAGGAGAAACATGTTCTAATTACAAACAACAATAATGTAAAGACATTCAATTTTTATTGTCTTTCAAGATGATATTTGTTCATAACTGTGTTTCTTCTACAGATTGTGTTATATGTGGTATAATAGACTTGTCTCATCACTTTCCTTATAGCTTGTCTCACTTTTCCTACTTATCTCTTGCACCTTGTACCAGTTTCCTAAATAACTAGTAGCATCTTTATAAAAGGAAAACATGAACCGATTTTTTTCATACTATCTTTGTCTCCTGGGCTATTCCTAATCTGGACAAATATGGTGAGTTTCATAAATACATAAAGTTAGAATTAGAGCTTGCTGTTCTAGACACAGAAGTGCCCAAACACTTCAGAATTATTGTCTTTTAAAACAATATTGTTCCTGGTATAGGAAGAAGGATTCAAAGAAATGTCTTCATTGCAAATTGCATATATAGCTTAAAGTAGGATCAGGTCCTTCTGATGTTATCATTTTGTTCTATTTTTCATACCACTTTTCCTTTTATTATTATTACTTTTCTTGTTCCCTTTGAAAATGGCCAAATCTGTTTTACATTCCACCTGCTTCTGAGAACCTCTATAAGGAAAATGCCTTTAAAATTGAAGAGAATACATATAACTCCACTATTTATTGCCAAACATGGCATTAAGAGAGGATGATTAGAAGAATAATACATATGTATCTCAGGATCCCAGTAAGCATAATGGGTGGTTTATTATAAAATTTGTGTTTATTACTCTCTAAAATGACACCAGATATTTTGAAAAAAGCACATGGTTTTACTGTCAATTTTGTTTTTTATCACTTTAGGAAAATACTACACATGGTGTTAGGAGAAACATTTTAGCCATGTTTCACTTATCCAGTGAAGTATCATGAAAAAAGTTGCGTATTAATATAGTAAACCATATTCCTAGCAACATTTTTTGAACTTACTTAAACCTCGTCTCACCAGTAAGACAATAAATATATTTACCTAGATGTTTCTCCCTATAATTTCCCTATTTCTCCAATGCTTTTCCCATTCATATATTTAGAGTATCAAATATAGTGGTAGGTCACAAATATTCTTGTTGAATTGGATTATCTTGTTTGAATAATAACAATAATAAATTTAATGTTGGAAATAATAATTAATAAAATATAGTAATAAATGACAATAACAAAAAATAAGTCAGAAAGAACTTTGGGGTATAATTTCTTTTGAGGAGTAAAGTGTGGCAACCATAGAGAGGTGCTACTAACTTCCTTTCAGTAAAGCCACCTGTGGGGAGCATCATTGACTGTCTATAGCCAATACTCCTTTGGATCCACCATAGTGTTCAGGCAGAGTCCATGCTTACTCTAAGATGGCCTCAGCCAACGGCTTAGCATGGTGGGTCATACCGGACCTGGCCAATTTCTGTGTAACGTGGATCTCTTCTGATAGGCAGTCTTTGTTTAGGGACTTCTTATCACCCTATTTGAGATTTTTTTGAACCGCACTGTGGTCTGAGGTTTTCCTACCCAATCCTTTCTTCTCTCTCTCCTTTCGTAGGTATCACACTTTCATCCTGGTCTGAAGGCTTTCTCACTGACTCCCACTCATTCCCATTTTATCCTTCACAGGCACTTACCACAATAAATGTCTTGGAAGTCTAATCATTTCTTAGCATCTGTTTCTTGGAGAACTCTAAAATGACATAGAGGACTTAACACTAACTGATTTTAAACCTTAGTTTTAGGATATGGTAATCAAGACAGATTGGTTTTGTTATAAATATAGATAAATCCATGGGACACAATAGAATATTCAGAAACAGATCCTCACTTATATAGTTGATTGATTTTTAACTGAGCAACTGTGTAAATCTGTAAGTAAAGAAAAATCATTCTAAGCAATTGATGCTGGAAATACTAACTACTCATGAGGAAAACAATGAACTTTGACCTCTACCTCACATCATACACAAAAATTAATTTTAAATAGATCAAAACTATACACATGAAACTTTAACATAAACCTTCTAGAAGAAAACATAGAAAAGTATGTTAGTGTAGGCACAGATTTCTTAAACATATTCTGGAAAGCACTAAATCTAAAAGAAAAAAGAGAGAAAATGAGTTTCATTTAAATTAGAGCATCTGTTTATCAAAAAAATATTTATAGGCAAGACACAGACTGGAAGAATATTTGCAAAACATATATTTGATAAAGGTATTGTATCCAGAATATATAACAACTTAATTAAAATGTATCTCAGTGATAAAAAGATCATATCATATATTGGCAAATGATTTGAAAGACACATCCCAAACGAACATATGTAAATAGACAATAAGCACATGGAAATGTGCCTAACTTGGTGCACCCCCTTTATGTATAGTGAATAGCTGGACAAAAGTTCCTTAACAGCTGTAGTGTCTTCCCTTACTTTATTGCCCAGACTTTGCCCCTTGAGTGGCTCAAGCACTTGTCAGGTCTTCTTCTTGGTCTCCCTCCATGTTGGGCCTTGCACCCTCTTGGAACCTCTATTACAGAGATCCAAGCACCAGCTGTGGGGCATCTCCAAACCCTCCATTAATCCAAGCACCAATCCTATAGAGCCTCTCCTCTGAGATTCTAGAATCTGGTTATGCTTCTTATTCTTTCTGTTTGTTCTATCAGTTCTGGGTAGCTATTTTTTTTAGGTTATTAGTCTTTATGTTTTCTCTGCTTCATCTGTTGCTCTTTCCTCCTTGCAATGTCTATATATACAATTATCTTTTTTTTTTTTTTTTTTTTTTGCGGTACGTGGGCCTCTCACTGTTGTGGCCTCTCCCGTTGTGGAGCACAGGCTCCAGACGCGCAGGCTCAGTGGCCATGGCTCACGGGCCCAGCCGCTCCGCGGCATGTGGGATCCTCCCAGACCAGGGCACAAACCCGTGTTCCCTGCATTGGCAGGCAGACTCTCAACCACTGCGCCACCAGGGAAGTCCTGAAACAGGGAACACATTTTATGTGATTTTGTTGGACTGACTTGCCCATCTCACAAGACATATCCTGTCTAATTAGCACATGCCAAACCCTGATGACAGTGATTTGTCATAAATAGTCATTTGACTACAGTCTTTTCTGCCAAAATTATTTAAACAAACTTTTCTACTTGTAGTTACTGAATTAGTAAGATTAAATCTAGGGATTCTAGTACTCCTGTTTTCACTACATGGGGAGAGTTCATCTAAGGTTAAAATGTAGTAGAACCAAGCAGACAAAACGTGTGGAGAGAGACACACCTCGATGAATTGTTGGCCCTGTCCAGCCAAATAAAAGGCCATGTATATGCATGACTTACCAGTTTCACACACTTTTTGGGATTATGTTGGTTTATGTAGGCAAAATATAGTTGCAGGCATGACACATGCCTTGTAGTCTGAATGTGATATCCAATTTCCCAGCACACTCTGCTGGCAGTATGAGTCAGTAAAACGCCTGGCTCGGTCTGTGAATCAACAGACTTACTTTACAAGTTGACTTTATATTCTTTTGCTCAACATGGCAAAAATGATCATTTAAAATTATTAAAATCACAACTCATATAAAACTAAAATGATTAAAAATTCAATTGTAGTGTTTTAAAAATAACTATAATTATAAAATTTGAAGTAAAAATTATTTCAATATATCAAGCATTTTTAAAACACCTTTAGGATATTTGGAAGTATTATGTCCATAACTTGATGAATTTCTTGAAGATATGGGTAGATATGGCTTTATTATCTTTCTGTATATGCTTCATAAATACAATTTTAATTGGGAAAAATGTTTGGTTTCTTCATGCGGAATCCCCAGATGAATTCACATTAAAGGCATCAAGCCTAGAGTATATCCTAGACAGATGCTCTCGGAAGGGTAAGAATAGAATGTGTATGACGTGATGGCATATACCATACTTTGGCCAGCGTCAAGAATGGTCAGCCAAGTGAGGCACTCACTGGCCTATTTCAACAGCCCAACCAAAAAGGCACTCCACCACCTGCTCACCAGCTACAGCAGCCACACGCAGAGGGGACAGTGCCTGTGGTGGACCAGAGTCCCACAGGGCTGCTGGGGGAGTCTGTTTCAGGTGCCCAGGAGCACAGTGCTTGGCCTGTGGTGGATGCCAGGCAAGGAGTCCTGATGTTCGCAGCTCCAGGCAGATGCCCTAGTCTCTGGCTCCCCATTTCACATACTTCTGTCCATCTCCAGCCAATTTATCCTTTTCGTGGCATCTAAACTAGTTGAAGTGCGATTGCTCTAAGAATGCACAAGCCTTCTGCAAATTGGGTTTCTCTGTTATTTTGAAATATTTGAAATGAAAAAGCGAAATTAGTTCCAAATTTGTTGAACATTAAATTTGTCAGTAAAAAGAAAATAACTCACATTATTTAAATATGATTTCAACGGCAAAGTTTTAAATGGTGGTAAGAATGATCTAAACTCTACCACTTATGCATACAGAATTTCTCATTGATGATTATAAAAGAAATTGGAGATATAGTCATTAAAAATTCTTGCTCAAGAATTGCAAATAACAAAGCCTGTTAACAAAGAAATTATATTCCAGAAGCAAGTACCAATTTTCATTTAGAATTATGAGTATATTTTATTTGGGAATGTTATTTAATAAAAAATGATAAATCTCATTTAAGAGATATTTTTGATGTTTGAATAATTTACATTATTATAGTAGGTAATGAATATAACAACTTTTCTGATTTTACCATCAAATATATCCTGAAAACTTCATAATACATACATTTGCAATTTAATAAATAATGCAAAATTTATGTAATCACAAACCAGTTCATAAAATAGAATATTGTAGAATATTTTATTCAGTATTTTTAGCTGTTTTGAGTGGGTGGTAGACCCAATAGCCTAGCCCAACAATACCAGAAATGACAGTTGTTAAATAGCTTATTTAGTCAACTTTGTTCTCAAATTAGATTAGGTGGTAAGGGGGCATTCACTGTATAGTGATACTTTAGGTGGATGTCTTCAGCTGTTATTTCTTCAAATATTTTTCTACCACTCCTCCTCTCTGCTGTCTGGGACTCCAATTACATACATATGAGGTTACTCCAATTACATAATATGATGTCTTAGGGCTCACTGATGCTCTGTTCATTCTTTTCTAGGCTTTTTTTGTTGTTGTCTCTGGATATCATTTTGGTTACTTTCTATTGCTATTCTTTAAGTTCACTCATCGTTTCTTCTGATGTGGTGTTAATTCTATTCAACACATTTATTTTTACATAAATTTTTTATTTTAGAATTATTTTAGATTTATAGAATTGTTAATACAGAGTTACTATATATTTCATATCTTGTTCCTCTTGCTATCTTACATTAGTGTGATACATATGTCACAGTTAGTGAACCAATATTGATAATTATTGTTAAAGTCCATACTTTATCCAGATTTTCTTAGTTTTTACCTAATGTCCCTTTTCTATCCTAGGATCCCATTCGGGATACCACATTGCGTTGATTAGTCATGTCTCATTGGGTTCCTCTTGGCTGTCACATTTTCTCAGACTTCCCATGTTTTGGATAACTTTGACAGTTTTGAAGAGTATTAGTCAGGTATTTTGTAGAATATCCCTCAATTGGGATTTCTAATGTTTTTCTCATGATTATTTTTGGATTATGTATTTTTTTGGATTTGGTGTATTTTTCATTTCACACGTTGTATTTTTCAGATCAAGGATGTCAATGTGGGCCTTGTCATGCCTTGACATTTTTTTCTTAAATATATACAATATATTAATAACAGCTTTTTTTCTTGTCTGCTAATTTTAAAGTATGTATTTTCAGTATGTTTCTACAGATTGAGGTTTTTCCTCATTGTGGATTGAATTTTCCTGCTTTTTGCATGCCAAGTTTTAAGCTAGTTTTTAGTTGGATTTCCTGTTATTTTAAACATGAAATGTTGCCATATTTTTAAACTGAAATTACTCATTTGTAAATTTTTTATAAGAAAGAAAAAAGAGATTGAAGCTTGGCTGTCACTATTGGTGACAGAAACACAAACACACTGTAATAATTGGCAGGGCTCATGGAGCACAAGCTTAAATGGGAAGTGATTAATGTCCCAGTTGTATCTGATTATTTTTTTTCTCGGTTTTCTTTCTTTATGTCAACTTCATTGAATTTCCCCAGGTTGGAGACATGGATTCAATATAAATCAGAATATTTTTTATGGAAACACCCAAGCCCAATCCTGTGTAAGACTACTGACCCATCTGGTCCAGTATTAAGCCTCTAAGGTTGGTATGGAAAGGTGTGGATTGGCCTACCCATACTGATAGTAGATATTAGAGATGTGTTACAAAAACACAGACTAGTTTTCCATAGTAAGTCCTGAGAGATCTACTGAACAATATATTGTTTAAACTACTGAGCTGTATAAATTTTTACACAAATAAATTTTCCTTATAAAGTTCTATAAAAACATTTCAAATTATATTTTATAAGGCCTAGTTTACATATAGTAAAATATACAAATATGAGGTCTACAGCTTGATGACTTTTTACCTCAGTATAAATTCATTTAATCACCACCCAGAAAAAGATACAGAACATTTCCATGACCCCAGAAATTCCTTTATGTCACTTTCTAGTCAATAGACAAATCCCATGCATAAGTTGAGGTAACCATTGCTCTCATTTCTATTATTTTAGAGTAATTTTGCTTGTTCTTTAAAATCTTATAAATAAAATCATACTGTTTATACTCTTTTGAGTCTTCCATCTTCATTCAACCTAATGATTTTTGTATCTCAACCATATTGGTGCATGTATCAGAACATTGTTTTATGAGAAATATCACATTGAATGTATTTTCTACAATTTCCTTATCCTCTTATTGATGGAAATTTGGCTATTGAAATAAAACCTCAGTGAACATTCTTGTACAAGTATTTTTTTGACATTTTCACTAATTTCTCTGTATATGTGATAGCCGTGGAATGTCTGGATCAGATGCTACATATGGTGCAACTTTATTAGAAAATACCAATTTGTTTTCCAAAGTAGCTATATAATTTTACTCTTCTAACAGCAGTGTATGAAAGTTCCAGGTGTTCCACATCCACATGTTCACTTGGTATAGACAGTCATTAATTTTAGCCATTCTAGTGTGAATGCAGTGGTATCTCATTATAATTTTAATTTGCATTTTCCTTAGGACAAAGGATGTTGAGATACATTTTTTCAAATTTATTAATATTTGAGCCTGTATGCTTCTTGGAATGATAACTTTAAACCATTTTTAAATACACATTGGAAAAAAAGAAATACAATTGTCTGTGTTCTCAGATGACATGATTGTCTCTGTAGACAGTCCCTCAAAATTGACAGCAACAACTACAAAACAAACAAATGAACAAAAAAAACCTCTTGGAACTAATAAGTAGCTAGAGGAGAGTCACAGGATACAAAGTTAACATACAAAGGTTAATAGATTTCCTATATACCAGGTACTGGATGATTGGAATTTGTAATGAAAAACTCAATACTATTCATATTGTCACCCCACCCCTACCCTCCAAAACGAAGAAATACTTTGTTCTAAGTCTAACAAAATATATAAAGGATCTATATGTGGAAAACTACAAAACTCTAATAAAAGTAATAAAAAACCTAAATAAATGGAAAGATACTCCATGTTTGTGGATTAGAAGACTCAATTATGTTAAGATGGCAATTCTTCTTAACTTCATCTGTATCGTCAATGTGATCCCAATCAAAATCCCAGCAAGTTTTTGTGGATATCAACAAACTGATTCTAAAGTTTATATGGAAAGGGAAAAGACCCAAAATATCAAATACAATACTGAAGGAGAACAAAGTTGTAGGACAGATACTGTCCAACTTCAGGACTCACTATAAAACTACAGTAATCAAGTCAGTGTGGTAGTGATGAAAGAAAAGACAATGGATCAGAAGAGAGAACCTGACGTTGACCTATAAAATATAGTCAACTGATCTTTGACAAAAGAGCAAAGGCAATCAATAGAATAATGGTAGTCTTCTTCACAAATGATGCTAGAAAAATCAGATGCCCATTTGCAAAAACATGAATTTAGACACAGACTTTACACCTTTCAAAAACAAACAAACAGGGCTTCCCTGGTGGCACAGTGGTTGAGAATCTGCCTGCCAATGCAGGGGACACGGATTCGAGCCTGGTCTGGGACAATCCCACATGCCGTGGAGCAACTAGGCCCATGAGCCACAACTACTGAGCCTGCATGTCTGCAGCCTGTGCCCCGCAACAAGAGAGGCTGCGATAGTGAGAGGCCCATGCACCACGATGAAGAGTGGCCCCTGCTTGCCGCAACTAGAGAAAGCCCTCACACAGAAACGAAGACGCAACACAGCCAAAAATAAAAATAAATTAATTAATTAAAAAAAAAAGAGTAGAGGCTTCTTCCTTCAACTCTACCATGCTGTTATCCATTGATACTTCTTATTTCTTTTTCTTGTGTGATTGCTGTGGCTAGGACTTCCAATTCTGTGTTAAATAGAAGTTGCAAGACTTGCATCCTTGTATGGTTCCTGAATTTAGAGGAAAGCCTTTCAGCTTTTCACCATTAAGTATGATGTTAGATGTGGATTTGTCATAAATGGCCTTTATTATGTTGAGATACATTCCCTCAATACCCACTTTGCTAAGTGTTTTTTATCATGACTGGATGTTGAATTTTGTCAAATGTTTTTTCTGTCTATTGAGATGATTGTGTGATTTTTATTCTTCCTTTTCTTAATGTGGTTTATCACATTGATTGGTGAATGCTGAACCATCCTTGTGACTGTAGAAAAAATCCAACTTGATTATGGTGTATGATCCTTTTTATATACTGTTGGATTTGGTTTGCTAATATTTTGTTGAGAAGAACATCATCTCTTTACAGGATTGTCTACGGTATTACAATTAAGAAGTTTAGCAGCCAGATTTAAACTAAGTCTGACTTAAGGGGCCCGTTCTTTTAACCATTTTGCTACAACACGTCTTTACAGAGGTGAAATTCATAAGCATGGACAGTACTAAAGCTATGATACACTATTTCACTAATGCAATCCCAGAGGCTCTAGGAAAGTGCTAGTAAAGGCAAGTGATCATGCCCCAGATGTTCCTTATTTAGAACTGTGCATAGACACCAGGAGATGATGAAGAAAGTACCTCTGTACCTCTGTATCTCTGTTTCTTATACCTTGATTCTTTTCAAGATCCTTCACATACCATCAGATAAAGGTTGGCCCAAAGCCTTCAGCACCGTGGCTCCCACATAATAACAGTTGGTCTATTCTATAGATTGGGGCTGCTCATTCATGTCAAGCCATCATTTGCTGGGTCTGTGGGTCAGGGGCAATTTTTCTCAGTGTTTCATGCCAATGTAGTACCCATGTTGAACCCTCTCATTTATAGCCTCAGGAACAAGGATGTCAAAATTGCTCTGAAGAAAACCCTGAAGAGAATTACAAACTGAGCTGAACCATTTATACCTCCATTTTTGTGGCTTTTCCTTCTCTTCCTGCTCCACTTTATCTTCTTCCTACTATTCTTTTTCTTTTTTTTCCTTCATTTGTCTTTCTAAATTCTTCTTGGCAGGATTTCTTCTCTAATTTCTTTTCTTTTCTTTTCTTGCCACATGATGTAACCCCATGGGCCTATTCTTGGACTAGAGGGTCATTCTCAGCCCTTAGTAACCCTATACCAGTTGGAGACAATGGGCCAATAACCTTTCCCATCTAAGAATAACACTACTTACTTCTTTTCTTGTGTCTTTCCCATCCAAGGTAAGACATGGAGAGGTATGCTGTCTAACCAATTTTTTTCTTCTTGGTTTCATTACATAGCACCCTTTCCTGTTTCAATGATTTATTACTTACAATTTCATAAAACAGAGAAGGAATGACAAAAATTGTGGGTATGGTAAACTTGTAAATATTTCCAGAATTTTTCAGAGTTCTTTTATTAATTACTCTTATTCTAGATTTTCAGTATGCATATATATAGCAATTGAATACTTTGTTGAACTAAGCTTCTTTATTCTTGAGCATGCTTGAGAATGTATTAGCTACACTATTCTACTCACCTTTCACAATCCACACCAATAACAAATGCCTCTGTTTATGGTATTGGTCAACTGATATTTTGTCAGAAATGTAATTGAAATTGTTATCAACTTGTCTACATATCTGTGGATTGTGATTGTGATTAAAAATTAACCAATAGGGCTTCCCTCGTGGTGCAGTGGTTGAGAGTCCGCCTGCCGATGCAGGGCACACGGGTTCGTGCCCCGGTCCGGGAAGATCCCACATGCCGCGGAGCGGCTGGGCCCATGAGCCATGGCCACTGAGCTTGCGTGTCCGGAGCCTGTGCTCCGCAAGGGAGAGCCCACAACAGTGAGAGGCCCGCATACCGCAAAAAAAAAAAAAAAAAAAAAAAAAAAAAAAAAAAAAATCAACCAATAGTATTTTTGGCTACAGAATAGATTGTCACATGTAATGTCAGGATTCTTTGTCTAACTGCAAAACAGAGGTTCCCCTTTGCAAAGGAAGATTTATTTCCTGCTTTCAAAACACAAACAAAAATATATGGCAAAACCTTGTCCTACTGGGATTTACGCTTTCAACATGGTACTTTGACTCCTCCCTTTTGTCTCTAAGAAGGAAAATCTGTACTCCATAATATGTGCCATATTTTAAAAATCCTATTAAAAGATAAGTCTCCTCATCCTGTTTTATAGATAAGGAAATAGTTATGGGACTTGATCAAGATCACACAGTTAATGATGCAGAGCCCAGTTTCTGAATCCACTGTTCATCTCACAAAGAAATGGAATGAAAGAAAGAATTGTAAAGGGACAGAGAGAGCTACTAGAGCATTGTTTCTGAATGAGCTTGAAAGTGGCAGTTTTCCTCAGCCATGATCGCTGTGGCAGAGGGATGTTCTACAAGGCTCTGGTACCTAACTAGAAAAATGTACCTGCTTTTGTGCCAATACCATACTGTCCTGATTACTGGAGCTTTGTAGTATAGTCTGAAGTCAGGGAGCTTGATTCATCCAGCTCCGTTTCTCTTTCTAAAGATTGCTTTGGCTATTCAGGGTCTTCTGTGTTTCCATACAAATTGTGAAATTTTTTGTTCTAGATCTGTGAAAAATACCAGTGGTAGTTTGATAGGGATTGCATTGAATCTGTAGATTGCTTTGGGTCGTATAGTCATTTTCACAATGTTCATTCTTCAAATCCAAGAACATGGTATATCTCTCCACCTATTTGTATCATCTTTCATTTCTTTCATCAGTGTCTTATAATTTTCTGCATACAGGTCTTTTGTCTCCTTAGGTAGATTTATTCCTAGATATTTTATTCTTTTTGTTGCAATGGTAAATGGGAGTGTCCTCTTAATTTCACTTTCAGATTTTTCATTACTGTATAGGAATGAAAGAGATTTCTGTGCATTAATTTTCTATCCTGCTACTTTACCAAATTCATTGATTAGCTCTAGAAGTTTTTGGGTAGCATCTTTAGGATTCTCTATGTATAGTATCATGTCATCTGCAAACAGTGACAGCTTTACTTCTTCTTTTCCAATTTGGATTCCTTTTATTTCTTTTTCTTCCCTGATTGCTGTGGCTAAAACTTCCAAAACAATGTTGAATAATAGCGGTGAGAGTGGGCAACCTTGTCTTGTTCCTGATCTTAGTGGAAATGGTTTCAGTTTTTCACCATTGAGGACTATGTTGGCTGTGGGTTTCTCATATATGGCCTTTATTATGTTGAGGAAAGTTCCCTCTATGCCTACTTTCTGGAGGGTTACCATAAATGGGTGTTAAATTTTGTCAAAAGCTTTCTCTGTATCTATTGAGATGATCATATGGTTTTTCTCCTTCAATTTGTTAATATGGTGTATCACATTGATTGATTTGCGTATATTGAAGAATCCTTGCATTCCTGGGATAAACCCCACTTGATCATGGTGTAGGATCCTTTTGATATGCTGTTGTGCTAGTATTTTGTGTTAGTATTTTGTTGAGGATTTTTGAATCTATGTTCATCAGTGATATGGGCCTGTAGTTTTTTCTTTGTGAAATCTTTGTCTGGTTTTGGTATCAGGGTGATGGTGGCCTCATAGAATGAGTTTGGGAGTGTTCCTCCCTCTGCTATATTTCAGAAGAGTTTGAGAAGGATAGATGTTAGCTCTTCTCTAAATGTTTGATAGAATTCACATGTGAAGCCGTCTAGTCCTGGGCTTTTGTTTGTTGGAAGATTTTTAGTCACATTTTCAATTTCATTGCTTGTGATTGGTCTGTTCATATTTTCTATTTCTTCCTGGTTCAGTCTTGGAAGGTTGTGCATTTCTAAGAATTTGTCCATTTCTTCCAGCTTGTCCATTTTATTGGCATATAATTGCTTGTAGTAATCTCTCATGATCCTTTGTATTCCTGCAGTGTCAGTTGTTACTTCTCCTTTTTCATTTCTAATTCTACTGATTTGAGTTTTCTCCCTCTTTTTCGTGATCAGTCTGGCTAATGGTTTATCAATTTTGTTTATCTTCTCAAAGAACCAGCTTTTAGTTTTATTGATCTTTGCTATCATTTCTGTCATTTCTTTTTCATCTATTTCTGATCTGATTTTTATGATTTCTTTCCTCTGCTAACTTTGGGGTTTTTTTGTTTTTCTTTCTCTAATTGCTTTAGGTCTAAGGTTAAGTGTGTATTTGAGATGTTTCTTGTTTCTTTTTTTTTTTTTTTTTTTTTTTGCGGTATGCGGGCCTCTCACTGCTGTGGCCTCCCCCGTCACGGAGCACAGGCTCCGGACGCGCAGGCTCCGGACGCGCAGGCTCAGCGGCCATGGCTCACGGGCCCAGCCGCTCCGCGGCACATGGGATCCTCCCAGACCGGGGCACGAACCCGTATCCCCTGCATCGGCAGGCGGACTCTCAACCACTTGCGCCACCAGGGAGGCCCTCTTGTTTCTTAAGGTAAGATTGTATTGCTATAAACTTCCCTCTTAGAACTGCTTTTGCTGAATCCCATAGGTTTAGGGACATCGTGTTTTCATTGTCATTTGTTTCTAGGTATTTTTTGATTTCCTCAGTGATCTCTTGGTTATTAAGTAGTGTATTGTTTAGCCTCCATGTGTTTGTATTTTTTACAGATTTTTTCCTGTAATTGATATCTAGTTTCATAGCATTGTGGTCAGAAAAGATACTTGAAACTATTTCAATTTTCTTAAATTTACCAAGGCTTGATTTGTGACCCAAGATATGATCTATCATGGAGAATGTTCCATGAGCACTTGAGAAGAATGTGTATTCTATTGTTTTTGGATGGAATGTCCTATAAACATCAATTAAGTCCATCTTGTTTAATGTATCATTTAAAGCTTGGTTTCCTTATTTATTTTCATTTTCAATGATCAGTCCATTGGTGAAACTGGGGTGTTAAAGTCCCCTACTATGATTGTGTTAGTGTCAATTTCCCCTTTTGTGGTTGTTAGTATTTGCCTCATGTATTGAAGTGCTCCTATGTTGGGTGCATATATATTTACAATTGTTATATCTTCTTTTTGGATTGTTATATCTTCTTTTTTTCACTCTGTATGACAGTCTCTAGATCCATCCATGTCTCAACAAATGACCCAATTTCATTCCTTTTTATGGCTGAGTAATATTCCATTGTATATATGTACCACATCGTCTTTATCCATTCGTCTGTCAATGGGCATTTAGGTTGCTTCCATGACCTGGCTATTGTAAACAGTGCTGCAATGAACATTGGGGTGCATGTGTCTTTTTGAATTATGGTTTTCTCTGGGTATATGCCCAGGAGTGGGATTGCTGGATCATATGGTAGTTCTATTTTTAGTTTTTTAAGGAACCTCCATACTGTTCTCCATAGTGGCTCTATCAATTTACATTCCCACCAACACTGCAAGGGGGGTCCCTTTTCTCCACACCCTCTCCAGCATTTATTGTTTGTAGATTTTCTGATGATGCCCATTCTAACTGGAGTGAGGTGATACCTCATTGTAGTTTTGATTTGCATTTCTCTAATAATTAGTGATGTTGAGAAGCTTTTCATGTGCTCCTTGGCCTGTATGTCTTCTTTGGAGAAACGTCTATTTAGGTCTTCTGTCCATTTTTGGATTGGGCTAGGTTTTTTTTTAATATTGAGCTGCATGAGCTGTTTATATATTTTGGAGATTAATCCTTTGTCTGTTGATTCATTTGCAAATATTTTCTCCCATTCTGAGGGTTATCTTTTCGTCTTGTTTATGGTTTCCTTTGCTGTGCAAAAGCTTTTAAGTTTCATTAGGTCTCATTTGTTTATTTTTGTTTTAATTTCCATTACTCTAGGTGGAGGATCAAAAAGGATCTTCCTCTAATTTATGTCAAAGAGTATTCTTCCTATGTTTTCCTCTAAGAGTTTTACAGTGTCCAGTCTTACATTTAAGTCTCTAATCCATTTTGAGTTTATTTTTGTGTATGGTGTTAGGGAGTGTTCTAATTTCATTCTTTTACATGTAGCTGTCCCATTTTCCCAGCACATCCTTTTCTACATTGTATATACTTGCCTCCTTTGTCATAGATTCGTTGACCATAGGTGTGTGGGTTTATCTCTGGGCTTTCTATCTTGTTCCATTGATCTATGTTTCTGTTTTTGTGCCAGGTCCATATTGTCTTGATTATTGTAGCTTTATATTATAGTCTGAAGTCAGAGAGTCTGATTCCTCCAGCTCTGTTTTTTTCCCTCAAGACTGCTTTGGCTATCCAGGGTCTTTTGTGTCTCCATAGAAATTTTAAGATGTTTTGTTCTAGTTCCGTAAAAAATGCCATCAGTAATTTGATAGGGATTGCATTGAATCTGTAGATTGCTTTGGGTAGTATACTCATTTTCACAATATTGATTCTTCCAATCCAAGAACATGGTATATCTCTCCATCTGTTGGTATCATCTTTAATTTCTTTCATCAGTGTCTTATAGTTTTCTGCATACAGATCTTTTGTCTCCTTAAGTAGGTTTATTTCTAGGTATTTTATTCTTTTCATTGCAGTGGTAAAAGGGTGTGTTTCCTTAATTTCTCTTTCAGATTTTTCACCATTAGTGTATAGGAATGCAAGAGATTTCTGTGCATTAATTTTGTATCCTGCAACTTTACCAAATTCATTGATTAGCTCTGGTAGTTTTCTGGTGGCATCTTTAGCATTCTCTATGTATAGTATCATGTCATTTGCAAACAGTGACAGCTTTTACTTCTTCTTTTCCCATTTGTGTTTCTTTTTCTTCTCTGATTGCCATGGCTAGGACTTCCAAAACTATGTTGAATAATAGTGGTGAGAGTGGACATCCCTGTCTTGTTCCTGACCTTAGAGGAAATGCTTTCAGTTTTTCACCATTGAGAATGATGTTTGCTGTGGGTTTGTCATATATGGCCTTTATTATGTTGAGGTAGTTTCCCTCTATGCCCACTTTCTGGAGCGTTTTTATCATAAATTGGTTTTGAATTTTGTCAAAAGCTTTTTCTGCATCTATTGAGATGATCTTATGGTTTTTATTCTTCAATTTGTTAATATGGTATATCACATTGATTGATTTACATATACTGAAGAATCCTTGCATCCCTGTGATAAATCCCACTTCGTCTTGGTATATGATCCTTTTAATGTCTTGTTGGATTCTGTTTGGTAGTATTTTGTTGAGGATTTTTGTGTCTATATTCATCAGTGATATTGGTCTGTAATTTTCTTTTCTTTTCTTTTCTTTTTTGTAGTATCTTTGTCTGGTTTTGGTATCAAGGTGATGGTGGCCTCATAGAATGAGTTTTGGAGTGTTCCTTCCTCTGCAATTTTTTGGAAGAGTTTGAGAAGGATGGGTGTTAGCTCTTCTCTAAATGTTTGATATAATTCACCTGTGAAGCCATCTTGTCATGGGCTTTTGTTTGTTGGAAGATTTTAAATCACAGTTTCAATTTCATTGCTTGTGATTGGTCTGTTCATATTTTCTATTTCTTCCTGGTTCAGTCTTGGACGGTTATACCTTTTGATGAATTTGTCCATTTCTTCCAGGTTGTCCATTTTATTGGCATAGAGTTGCTTGTAGTAGTCTCTTAGGATGCTTTGTATTTCTGCGGTGTCTGTTGTAACTTCTCCTTTTTCATTTCTAATTTTATTGATTTGAGTCCTTTCCCTCTTTTTCTTGATCAGTCTGGCTGATGGTTTATCAATTTTGTTTATCTTCTCAAAGAACCAGCTTTTAGTTTTATTGATCTTTGCTATTGTTTTCTTTGTTTCTATTTATTTCTGCTCTGATCTTTATGATTTCTTTCCTTCTGCTAACTTTGGGTTTTGTTTGTTCTTCTTTCTCTAGTTCCTTTAGGTGTAAGGTTAGATTGTTTATTTGAGATTTTTCTTGTTTCTTGCGGTAGGCTTGTATAGCTATAAACTTCCCGCTTAGAACTACTTTTGCTGCATCCCATAGGTTTTGGATCGTCGTGTTTTCATTGTCATTTGTCTCTAGGTATTTTTTGATTTCCTCTTAGATTTCTTCAGTGATCTCTTGGTTATTTAGAAATGTATTGTTTAGCCTCCATGTGTTTGTGGGGTTTTTTATGTTTTTTTCCCTGTACTTGATTTCTAATCTCATAGCGTTGTGGTCAGAAAAGATGCTACATATGATTTCAATTTTCTTAAATTTACTGAGGCTTGATTTGTGATGCAAGACATGATCTATCCTGGAGAATGTTCCATGTGCACTTGAGAAGAAAGTGTAATCTGCTGTTTTTGGATGGAATGTCCTATAAATATCAATTAAATCTATCTGGTCTATTGTGTCATTTAAAGCTTCTGTTTCCTTATTTATTTTCATTTTGGATGATCTGTCCATTGGTGTATGTGAGGTGTCATCCTCCCCCATTATTATTGTGTTACTGTCGATTTCCTTTTAGAGCTGTTAGCAATTGCCTTATGTATTGAGATGCTCCTATGTTGGGTGCATATATATTTATAATTGTTATATCTTCTTCTTGGATTGATCCCCTGATCATTATGTAGTGTCCTTCCTTGTCTCTTGTAACATTCTTTATTTTAAAGTCTATTTTATCTGGTATGAGTATTGCTACGCCAGGTTTCTTTTGATTTCCATTTGCATAGAATACCTTTTTCCATCCCCTCACTTTCAGTCTGAATGTGTGCCTAGGTCTGAAGTGGGTCTCTTGTAGACAACATTATATATGGGTATGTTTTTGTATCCATTCAGCAAGCCTCTGTCTTTTGGTGGAGCATTTAATCCATTCATGTTTAGGGTAATTATCAATATGTATGTTCCTATAACCATTTTCTTAATTGTTTTTGATTTGTTTTTGGAGGTCCTATTCTTCTCTTGTGTTTCCCACTTACAGAAGTTCCTTTAACCATTTGTTGTAGAGCTGGCTTGGTGGTGCTGAATTATCTTAGCTGTTGCTTGTCTGTAAAGCTTTTGATTTCTCCATCGAATCTGAATGAGATCCTTGCTGGGTAGAGTAATCTTGGTTGTAGGTTCTTCCCTTTCATCACCTTAAGTATATCATGCCACTCCCTTCTGTCTTGCAGAGATTCTGCTGAAAAATCAGCTGTTAACCTTATGGGAGTTCCCTTGTATGTTATTTGTCGTTTTTCCCTTGCTGCTTTTTATATTTTTACTTTGTTTTTAATTTTTGAGAGTTTGATTAATATGTGTCACGGTGTGTTTCTCCTTGGATTTATCCTGTATGGGACTCTCTGGTCTTCCTGGACGTGATTAACTATTTCCCTTCCCATATTAGGGATGTTTTTGACTATAATCTCTTCAAATATTTTCAAAGTCCCTTTCTTTTTCTCTTCTTTTTCTTGTACCCCTATAATTCGAATGTTGGTACATTTAATGTTGTACCAGAGATCTCTTAGACTGTCCTCAATTCTTTTCATTCTTTTTTCTTTATTCTGCTCTTCAGTAGTTATTTCCACTATTTTATCTTCCAGGTCACTTATCCGTTCTTCTGCCTCAGTTATTCTGCTATTGATCCCTTCTAGAGAATTTTTAATTTCATTTATTGTTTTGTTCACCACTGTTTGTTTGTTCTTTAGTTCTTCTAGGTCCTTGTTAAACATTTCTTGTATAGTCTCCATTCTATTTACAAGGTTTTGGATCATCTTTACTATCATTATTCTGAATTCTTTTTCAGTTAGACTGCCTATTTCCTCTTCATTTCTTAGGTCTGGTGGGTGTTCGCCTTGGTCATTCATCTGCTGTGTGTTTCTCTGTCTTCTCATTTTTCTTAACTTACTGTGTTTGGAGTCTCCTTTTCACAGGCTGCAGGTTTGTAGTTCTCGTTGTTTTTGCTGTCTGCTCCCAGTGGCTAAGGCTGGTTCAGTGGGTTGTGTAGGCTTCCTGGTGGAGGGGACTACTGCCTGTATTCTGGTGGATGAGGCTGGATTTTGTCTTTCTGGTGAGCAGGTCCACGTGTGGTGGTGTGTTTTGGGGTGTCTGTGACCTTATTATGATTTTAGGCAGCCTCTCTGCTAATGGATGGGGTTGTGTTCCTGTCTTGCTAGTTGTTTGGCATAGGGTGTCCAGCACTGTAGCTTGCTCGTCGTCGAGTGCAGCTGGGTCTTGGTGTTGAGATGAAGATCTCTGGGAGATTCTTGCCATTTGATATTACGTGGAGCTGGGAGGTCTCTTGTGGACCAGTGTCCTGAACTTGGCTCTCCCACCTCAGAGGCACATCCCTGATGCCTGGCTGGAGCACCAACAGCCTGTCATCCACATGGCTCAGAATAAAAGGGAGAAAAAAAAGAAAGAAGAAGATAAAATAAAGTAAAATAAAATTAAGTTATTAAAATAAAAAATAATTATTAAAAAAATTTTAATTAAAAAAATCAAGAAAGAGAGCAACCAAAGAAAAAAACAAATCCTCCAATGATAACAAGTGCTAAAAACGGTACTAAAAAAAATAATAAAAGCTGACAGAGAGACCCCTAGGACAAATGGTAAAAGCAAAACTACACAGACAAATTCACACACAGAATCATACACATACACACTCACAAAAAGAGAAAAACGGGGAAAAACTATATATATATTTATATATATATATTAAATGTAATAAATGTATTACATATTTAATATTATATATATATATTCTATATATTATAATATATATATATATATTAATATATAATATATATATATAATATATATATATATATAATATATATATTGCTCCCAAAGTCCACCTCCTCAATTGGGGAAGATACGTTTTCTATTCAGGTATTCCACAGATGCAGTGTACATCAAGTTGATTGTGGAGATTTAATCCGCTGGTCCTGAGGCTGCTGGGAGAAATTTCCTTTTCTCTTCTTTGTTTGCACAGCTCCTGGGGTTTAGCTTTGGATTTAGCCCTGCCTCTGCGTGTAGGTCACCTGAGCGCATCTGTTCTTCGCTCAGACAGGACGGGGTTAAAGGAGCAGCTGACCTGGGGACTCTGGTTCACTCAGGCAGGGGGGAGGGAGGAGTACGGAATGCGGGGCGAGCCTGTGGTGGCAGAGGCCAGCGTGACGTTGCACCAGCGTGAGGCGCGCCGTGTGTTCTCCCTGGGAAGTTGTCCCTGGATCACGGGACCCTGGCAGTGGTGGGCTGAACAGGCTCTCAGGAGGGGAGGTGTGGATAGTGACGTGTGCTTGCACACAGGCTTCTTGGTGTCTGTAGCAGCAGCCTTAGCGTCTCATGCCCGTCTCTGGGGTTCGTGCTGATAGCTGCAGCTCGCGCCCATCTCTGGAGCTCCTTTAAGCTCTTAATCCCCTCTCCTCGCGCACCAAGAAACAAAAAGGCAAGAAAAAGTCTCTTGCCTCTTTGGCAGCTCCAGACTTTTTCCCGGACTCCCTCCCAGCTAGCTGTGGTGCACTAGCCCCTTCAGGCTGTGTTCACGCAGCCAACCCCAGTCCTCTCCCTGGGATCCGGCCTCCAAAGGCCGAGCCTCAGCTCCCAGCTCCCACCCGTCCCTGCAGTCGAGCAGACCACCCTCTCAGGCCTGTGAGTGCTGGTTGGCACTGATCCTCTATGAGGGAATCTCTTCGCTTTGACCTCTGCACCCCTGTTGCTGCGCTCTCCTCCGTGGCTCTGAAGCTTCCCCCCTCCACCACCCCCCATCTATGCCCGCGAAGGGCCTTCCTAGTGTGTGGAAACCTTTCCTCTTTCACAGCTCCCCCCAACTGGTGCAGGTGCAGTCCCCATTCTTTTGTCTCTGGTTTTTCTTTTTTCTTTTGCCCTACCCAGGTATGTGGGGAGTTTCTTGCCTTTGGGAGGTCTGAGGTCTTCTGTCAGCGTACAGTAAATGTTCTGTAGTTGTTCCACATGTAGATGTATTTCTGATGTACTTGTGGGGAGGAAAGTGATCTCCATATCTTACTCTTCCACCATCTTGAAGCTCCTCCTATCACTCACTTCTTTTAGAACAAGTTCCCACAGGTCAACAACCTGCAGACACATGGCTGACAGGAGCATCCTAGATCACAACCCACCTTCCTGCCTCAAGCCAGACCACCTCTCTCATTTCATTCATTTAATATTATCTTTCTCAGAGGAAAAGTCTTTAATTTTGATAACATCCAGTTCATTTTAAATTTTATGGACAATTTCTTTTCTCTCATATTTTAGGAGAGTGAAAAATAATTACCCAATTTTCTTCCACATTAATATATATAATATCTTTGCAGTTTTAAACATAAGATATATGTATATCTCAAGGATCTTAATTTGATTTTTGAAAATGTTCTTAGAGCCTTCTTGGGATATTCCAAACAATTTTTTTTTCCTTTTAATTTAATTCAAATATTGTCTAAGACAAAAGTCCCCATCAGAGGGAGCTGTTTAGTAAGATTCTCACTGAAGCAATTTCCAATTGACAATAATTCCCTTCACTGATAGAGACCTACTTAGACCACATAACACTGTGGCCTAATTAATTCATAGGGAAAATTAATATAGATTAATTTTTCACACTGTTCTAGTACTGATATGGAAGAAAATTATTATTTTAGGACAGTTAAAATTATAAGAAGGCTTTCTCCTAATGACCCAGTGTTCCTTTTCTCCTTTAACAAGAGTTATGTTCTAGACTGTTTAGAGAATTTATGAACTAGTAAATCTCAGAGGGAACATTTTTGCTTAAGTGGGTAATTGATAGGAAAGTTAATAACCAAAATAAGGTAAAGTCCAGATTCCTGCACTTCTCTTTAAATAATAAATGTACTGTCCCATTGTGGGATTTGCTGGGACATATTTCTGACTTCTATTGTCCAGAAATGCAATTGTTCATTGCCTTTGCACCCAGCTTCAATATGTCTGGCTTCATGCATGAACTGAGTGAAAGGCCCTCTTAACAAATTTCAGAATTTCTTACAAATTCTCTACATAAATTGTTTTGACAGAGAAATTAAAATCTTTACAGACAAGCAAAAGTTAAGATAATTCAGCACCACCAAACCAGCTTTACAACAAATGCTAAAGAAACTCTTCCAGGCAGGATACACAAGAGAAGGAAAAGACCTACAATAACAAACCCAAAACAATTAAGAAAATGGTAATGGGAACATACATACTGATAATTACCTTAAATGTAAATGGATTAAATGCTCCAACCAAAAGACATAGACTGGCTGAATGGATACAAAAGCAAGACCCGTGTATATGCTGTCTATAGAGACCCACTTCAGACCTAGGGACACATACAGACTGAAAGTGAGGAGATGGAAAAAGATATACTATGCAAATGGAAATCAAAAGAAAGCTGGAGTACCAATTCTCATATCAGAGATTATAGACTTTAAAATGACGTCTATTATAAGAGACAAAGAAGGACACTACATAATGGTCAAGGGATCAATCCAAGAAGAAGATATAACAGTTGTAAATATTTATGCACTCAAAATAGGAGCACTTCAATACATAAGGCAAATGCGAACAGCCATAAAAGGGGAAATTGACAGTAACAAATACTAGGGGACTTTAACACGCCACTTTCACCAATGGACAGATCATCCGAAATGAAAATAAATAAGGAAACACAAGCTTTAAATGACAAATTAAGAAAGATGGACTTAATTGATAATTATAGGACACTCCATCCAAAAACAACAGAATACACTTTCTTTTTTTTTATTAGTTTCTGCTTTATAACAAAGTGAATCAGTCATACATATACATCTGTTGCCACATCCCTTCCCTCATGCATCTCCCTCCCTCCCACCCTCCCCATCCCACCCCTCCAGGCGGTCACAAAGCACCGAGCTGATCTCCCTGTGCTCTGCGGCTGCTTCCCACTATCTATCTACCTTACGTTTGGTAGTGTATATATGTCCATGCCTCTCTTTCGCTTTGTCACAGCTTAACCTTCCCCCTCCCCATATCCTCAACTCCATTCTCAAGTAGGTCTGTGTCTTTATTCCCGTTTTACCCCTAGGTTCTTCATGACATTTTTTTTAAAATTCCGTATATATGTGTTAGCATATGGTATTTGTCTTTCTCTTTCTGACTTACTTCACTCTGTATGACAGACTCTAGGTCTATCCACCTCATTACAAATAGCTCAGTTTCGTTTCTTTTTATGGCTGAGTAATATTCCATTGTATATATGTGCCACATCTTCTTTATCCATTCATCCAATGATGGACACTTAGGTTGTTTCCAGCTCTGGGCTATTGTGAATAGAGCTGCAATGAACATTTTGGTACATGTCTCTTTTTGAATTATGGTTTTCTCAGGGTATATGCCTAGTAGTGGGATTGCTGGGTCATATGGTAGTTCTATTTGTAGTTTTTTAAGGAACCTCCATACTGTTCTCCATAGTGGCTGTACCAATTCACATTCCCACCAGCAGTGCAAGAGTGTTCCCTTTTCTCCACACCCTCTCCAGCATTTATTGTTTCTAGATTTCTTGATGATGGCCATTCTGACTGGTGTGAGATGATATCTCATTGTAGTTTTGATTTGCATTTCTCTAATGATTAACGATGTTGAGCATTCTTTCATGTGTTTGTTGGCAGTCTGTATATCTTCTTTGGAGAAATGCCTATTTAAGTCTTCTGCCCATTTTTGGATTGGGTTGTTTGTCTTTTTGCTATTGAGCTGCATGAGCTGTTTATAAATTTTGTAGATTAATCCTTTGTCAGTTGCTTCCAGAATACACTTTCTTCTCAAGTGCTTATGGATCATTCTCCAAGATACATCATATCACGGGTCACAAATCAAGCCCTGGGAAATTTAAGAAAACTGAAATCATATCAAGTACCTTTTCTGACCACAATGGTATAAGACTAGATATCAATTACAGGAAAAAATCTGTAAAAAATACAAACACATGGAGGCTAAACAATACACTACTGAATAACCAAGAGATTAATAAAGGAATCAAAGAGGAAATCAAAAAATATCTAGAAACAAATGACAATGAAAACACAACTACCCGAAACTTATGGGATGCAGCAAAAGCAGTTCTAAGAGGGAAGTTTATAGCAATACAACCCTACCTCAAGAAACAAGAAAAATCTCAAATAAAAAACCTAACCTTATACCTAAAGCAATTAGAGAAAGAAGAACAAAAAAACCCCAACGTTAGCAGAAGGAAAGAAATCATAAAGAGCAGATCATAAATAAATGAGAAGAAGGAAACAGCAAAGGAAATAGCAAAGATCAATAAAACTAAAAGCTAGTTCTTTGAGAAGATAAACAAAATTGATAAACCATTAGCCAGACTCATCAAGAAAAAAAGGGAAAAGACTCCAATCAACAGAAATAGAAATGAAAACAGAGAAGTAACAACTGACACTGCAGAAATACAATGGATCATGAGAGATTACTACAAGCAACTATATGCCAATAAAATGGACAACCTGGAAGAAATGGACAAATTCTTAGAAAAGAACAATCTTATGAGACTGAACCAGGAAGGAACAGAAAATATAAACAGACCAATCACAAGCACTGAAATTGAGACTGTGATTAAAACTCTTCCAACAAACAAAAGCCCAGGACCAGATGGCTTCACAGCCGAATTTTATCAAACATTTAGAGAAGAGCTAACACCTATCCTTCTCAAACTCTTCCAAAATATAGCAGAGGGAGGAACACTCCCAAACTCATTCTATGAGGCCACCATCACTCTGATACCAAAACCAGACAAAGATGTCACAAGAAAAGGAAACTACAGGCCAATATCACTGATGAACACAGATGCAAAAATCATCAACAAAATACTAGCAAACAGAATCCAACAGCACATTAAAAGGGTATACACCATGATCAAGTGGGTTTATCCCAGGAATGCAAGGATTCTTCAATATACACAAATCAATCAATATGATACACCACATTAACAAACTGAAGGGTAAAAACCATATGATCATCTCAATAGATGCAGAGAAAGCTTTTGACAAAATTCAACACCCATTTGTGATAAATACTCTCCAGAAAGTAGGCATAGAGGGAACTTACCTCAACATAATAAAGGCCATATATGACAAACCCACAGCCAACATCATTCTCAGTGGTGAAACACTGAAACCATTTCCACTAAGATTAGGAACAAGAGAAGGTTGCCCACTCTCACCACCACATGGATTTGGAAGTTTTAGCCATGGCAATCAGAGAAGAAAAAGAAATAAAAGAATACAAATTGGAAAAGAAGAAGTAAAACTGTCACTGTTTGCAGATGACATGATACTATATATAGGGGATCCTAAAGATGCTACTAGAAAACTACTAGAGCTAATCAATGAACTTGGTAAAGTAGCAGGATACAAAATTAATGCACAGAAATCTCTTTCATTCCTATACACTAATGATGAAAAATCTGAAAGAGAAATTAAGGAAACACTCCCAATAACAACTGCACCAAAAAGAATAAAATACCTAGGAATAAACCTATCTAAGGAGACAAAAGACCTGTATGCAGAAAACTATAAGACACTGATGAAAGAAATTAAAGATGATACCAACAGATGAAGAGATATACCATGTTCTTGGATTTGAAGAATGAACATTGTGAAAATGACTATACTACCCAAAGCAATCTACAGATTCAATGCAATCCCTATCAAATTACCACTGGTATTTTTCACAGAACTAGAACAAAAAATTTCACAATTTGTATGGAAACACAAAAGACCCCGAATAGCCAAAGCAATCTTGAGAAAGAAAAACGGAGCTGGAGGAATCAGACTCCTTGACTTCAGACTATACTAGAAAGCTACAGTAATCAAGACAGTGTGGTACTGGCACAAAAACAGAAATATAGATTAATGGAACAGGATAGAAAGCCCAGAGATAAACCCACGGACATATGGTCACCTTATCTTTGATAAAAGAGGCAAGAGTATACAATGGTTAAAAGACAGCCTCTTCAATAAGTGGTGCTGGGAAACTGGACAGCTACATGTAAAAGTATGAAATTAGAACACTCCTTAACACCATACACAAAAGTAAACTCAAATGTTTTAAAGACCTCAATACAAGGCCAGACACTATAAAAATCTTAGAGGAAAACAGAGGCAGAACACTCTATGACATAAATCACAGCAAGATCCTTTTTGACCAACCTCCTAGAGAAATGGAAATAAAAACAGAAATAAACAAATGGGATCTAATGAAACTTAAAACTTTTGCACAGCAAAGGAAACTATAAACAAGAGGAAATGACAACTCTCAGAATGGGAGAAAATATGTGCAAATGAAGCAACTGACAAAGGATTAATCTCCAAAATTTACAAGCATCCCTTGCAGCTCAATATCAAAAAAACAAAAAACCGAATCCAAAAATGGGAAGAAGACCTAAATAGACATTTCTCCAAAGAAGATATACTAATGGCCAACAAACACATGAAAGGATGCTCAACATCACTAATCATTAGAGAAATTCGAATCCAAACTATAATGAGGTATCCCCTCACACCAGTCAGAATGGATCATCAAAAAATCTACAAACAATAAATAATGGAGAGGTATGGAGAAAGGGGAACCCTCTTGCACTGTTGGGGGAATGTAAGTTGATACAGCCACTATGGAGAACAATATGGAGGTTCTTTAAAAACTAAAAATAGAACTACCATATGACCCAGCAATTCCACTATTAGGCATACACCCTGAGAAAACCATAATTCAAAAAGAGTCATGTACCACAATGTTCATTGCAGCACCATTTACAATAGCCAGGACATGGAAGCAACTTAAGTGTCCCTGACAGATGAATGAATAAAGAAGATGTGGCACATATATACAATGGAATATTACTCAGCCATAAAACGAAATGAAATTGGGTTATTTGTAGTGAGGTGGATGGACCTAGAGTCTGTCATACAGAGTGAAGTAAGTCAGAAAGAGAAAAACAACTACCGTATGCTAACACATATATATGGAATCTAAAAAAAAAAAAAATGATTCTGAAGAACTTAGGGGCAGGACAGTAATAAAGATGCAGATGTAGAGAATCGACTTGAGGACAAGGGGAGGGGGAAGGGTAATCTGGGACAAAGTGAGAGAGTGGCATGGACATATACACACTACCAAATGTAAAATAGATAGCTAGTGGGAAGCAGCCGCATAGCACAGGGAGATCAGCTCGGTGCTTTGTGACCACCTAGAGGCGTGGGGTAAGGAGGGTAGAGGGAGACACAAGGCGGGGGGACATGGGGATATATGTATACATATAGCTGGTTCACTCTGTTATACAGCAGACAGTAACACAACATTGTAAAGCAATTATACTCCATAAAGTTGTTAAAAAAAAAGTCACAAGACACGTCAAATGGAAAGGTAAAGAACATTCTGAAGACATCAAGCAAACATGAGAACCCAACCCAGATATGATAGGAATATCAGAATTATCAGAGAGGAAATGTTAAATAATTAAGAATATTTACTCAGGCACAGTGTTTGGGGTTTTTTTTTTCCGCTGTGTTTTTTCTAAAAATCTGTTTAATAAAGGTCTGAAACAGAGTATTGAGGTCTCTTTATACTAAGGTCTTTGACTATGAACACTTAGAAAACTCTGATTGACTTTGAAATCCATATTATGCGTTGTGGCATTCTTCTAATTGTCTTTCACTAACAGGAGTCATAGTAACAATGATCAGTGAAGGTGAGTCAGGATAGTTCTTTCAGATGTCAACCGACAGCTTGATGGTTTCCAGGCATTCTTTTTCTTGAACAATATAAATGGATATCTAGAGAATAATGCTGATCCATGATTTTCTGTTAACTCTTAGGTGGGCTTAAGAGTTTCACATATGAGGTATTAAAAGCTGTATTCTTCAAATAACAGATCAACATGAAAGGGTAGATGTTTGCAATAGAAAGTGCACAGCCCACAAGAGCCTTCCAAAGCCTGGTGAACCAGCCTAGGCAGGAGCATAGCCAAGCCAATCACCCCCTTGTTCAAAACTTTGCAGAATGATCCCAAGAAGAAGGAAAAAAATCCAGAGTCTCAGTCTGGCTCTGTCTTCTTTATTTATTATATCCTTTATTGTATATTGCTATGGACATAGAAGAATGAACTTGTTACCTACAAAGTTCTTTCTGTTTATTTCAAGCTTTAGGAAAATTGGAATCTGCAGAAGAAGGGATTATATTATACATTTAAGGACTATAACACATGGTCTAGGTGACTAACAAAGAGTATCAATGTCTTTTTTGGAAAACTTGAAAAGGTTAATGATTTCATTTTCATTTCTGCCTAGAGACAACAGGCTGACTGATGGCTTCTTCTTGGTTTTGTGCTTCTAAGATTTTTTTTCACCTTCCATCATCCCTGCTTTGTGGTCTTTACCACAACAGTCTCAACTCCGTTATTTCCTGGGACTGAAAATGAACTCTTCCTGGAATCCACGATTCATCTGCAAGGCCTGTGCTTCAAAGAGCTCACTGCCGAGCTTTGCCTTGGCTCCTCAGGAGACTAGGAACTGTGAGATTTATTATAAAGTTGTATAGTCTACTTGAATTCTTAGAGGATGCTAAAACAGTTAATCATTGAGGAAAATTAAATCTGGAATGTATTAGTCATAAACTCACAGGCTTTAATCCTCTCAGGTATGAGTTCAAATCAGGAAAGGAGTATTTAATTTAGAGTCTAAATTATTCTCAGTTCCTATCATTATGCAACAATGATGTCTTTATTTTGACTCCTTTTCTGTTCTTGAAGGATGATTTACATTCGGTTCCATTGTAGCCATCTAATTTCTACACCTAGAACAAACCTTAGAATATCCATTCATAGTGATATAGATGCACTCTTTCTTGCTCCTGGACCCACTCACTTCCTTGTTATGGGTAGAAAGGAGACTTTTTCATTCTCTGTTATTCTCTGTTTTAGTTGGGTGTTTGCCCAGCTGGAGTAGCCAAGAGTTTGCATTTCATGTTAACATCAGGCCACAGGCTGACGACCTCTACCATCCTGTACATACTGAGTCTTTATGTTCAGGAATAGGTCTGTCTGTGACAGGAAGGAATAAATTATTCCTGACTTGACATAAATACTACATACTCCCAGGCTCTGAGTTAGTTCTGCTTCTTCAAAGGCTGTATGTGGTGATGGGCTGCCCAGTCACTTGTTTCCCCTCATTTGTATAGAACTTTGCCATTTATAGAAACACATTCTCATGTATTATTTAATTTTAGTGAATCCCTATGAAGACTTGGTATGAATTGTGAGTCCAGTTTTAAAGACGAAAAAGATAAAATTCAGTAAATATTAGCAATCTTTTTTCCACAGTTGAGCTTAGAGTTACATTTTGTGAAAGGTTTTTAAAAAATTATTACAATTTCTTTAACAAATATTCAGGTTGCCTTTCGCTTCATGGGTAAATTTTGGTAATTCATAAAGTTGGTCTTTTTCCATACAAGTTGTCACAAGTCTAGGCTTGCCTTCTGTGGGTTATGTTTCTAATGTCAGTTCAGTTCTGGAAGCATCTGCTGTGCTATTTGGGTCTGTTCTGCATGTGGGCCGCCTCATGAAGTCTGGAACCTGGGCGGTATACCCCACAGTTCAGCTGCTTATGGTCAGATCCCTGCTTGTACAGCCTAGGGATGAGCCCAGAGATTTCACATACAAACTTTACTGGATTGCCTTCTTTTAGTTATCTACCCTCTTAGAAAACTACACTTTTAGGTCCACCTACTCATTTTCCAGTTAGAAAGTTGGGAATTTAGTTCTCCTACTTTGCTGTACTTTTCAGTGATGGTGTCTGCCCTCCGGGACCAGCAGAAGAAAGACAGGGAAAAATGCAATAGAATCACTCCTACCTATTCGAAATTACAATTCCCCTCCCTCAGAGTTTTATGCACTTGCCTGTCTGCCACTGCCCTGTCACTGCCACCATTGCTGCTGCCTCAACATCTCCTGAGGACAGGGGAGTAGGAGAGAATGAAAACACACACACACACACACACACACACACACACACACACACACACACACACCAGAAAAGTCCAGGGACTTCCCACCCTCTCTGACTCCTGGGGCCCCCTTTCTCACTCCTCAGATCAGAAGGTGCATCTCTAAGAGCTCTTTCTGTCTGCAAATGGTGTGATTTGGGGTTTTAATCTGCCTTTGAATCCAGACTGAAGGACACTGAGAGGAAAAGAACAAAACAGGAAATTCACTGCTTTGGGTCCCAGTTTCTCTCCCCAAACTCCCTGCTACTATTTACTTTTCAGAGTCCTCAGTTACCAACTCCATGCATTCATTTTGAGAAATCAGATAGACTGTGCTTGCCCATCTGAACCAGAATAAGAATCTTTTAACAGTGATTTTGATGAGAAGTATTTAGCTTTCTAATTCTATTTTGTTTTTTCCAATAAATTCATCAATTTAGCAAAATTTATACATTTAAAAAATGTCTTTGGGATTGACATGTACACACTGCTATATTTAAAATGGATAACCAACAAGGACCTACTGTATATTATGTTAACAACCTAAATGGGAAAAGAATTTGAAAAAGGATACATGCATATGTAAAACTGAATCACTGCTGTACACGTGAAACTAACATAGTATTGTTAATCAACTATACTCCAATATAAAATAAGTTAAAAATTAAAAAATTTAAAAATTTCTTTAAATGCAAAAATTTTAAAAACTGACACAAAATGAAATAGCAAATCCCATTAGTCCACTGGTCATTAAATGCATTGAATTTATTTTTTAAAATCTGCAGCAAAGGAAGGTCAAGGCACATAAAGTTTCATAAAACTTTTAAGAAATAATGTAAATTTAAACACTATTTTACAAAATAGAGCAGGAGAGCATACCAAATTATTTTATGAAATAAAAGTATAACCCTGATTCCAAAACCTGACAAAGAAATTACAAGAAACAAAAATTAGGAAGCTTAAGTCCTTAAAAGTACATTAGCAAGTAGAACGCCATAATATACAAAAAGGATAATACAACGTGACAAAGTGGGATTTATCTACGAACGTTAGTTTGATTTAACACTCGAAAATGATTCAAGAGGTTAAGAGAATAAGGAGAAAAAAAATGTCATCTCTATAGATTCAGGAATATAACATAATACTTAATAGTGAAATATTGAAGAATGTTCCCCTAAGATTGGGAAGGCTGTTGTTTTCTTTGGTAATTTTATTCAAAATTGCACCAGAGGTCCTAGTCAGTTCAATGAGGCAATAAAAAGGGGAAGAGGGCATAAAGTTGGAGAGAAATAAACATATATTTATTTGCTAATGACATGATTTACTGATTAGAAAGTCCTAAGGTATCCGCAAAGCAACTATGACACCTAATACATATATTTAGAAAAGGCACAGGACATAATGTCATTATACAAGGATCAAATCTGTGTCTATACAACAGAATAAAACAATTAGAAAATGTAAAAACAAATTATATTTATAATAGCATCAAAACACATCAAGTACTTCAAAATAAATTTAAGAAAATAAATGCAAGATCTCAATGATAAAAACTATTTTAAAACATTGGGAATAATTAAAGAAGACATGCCTGTGAATATTCCATGCCTGTGAATTTGAAGGTTCAGTAAGTTAGGATGCTTAATACTGCAAATTCACCTATATCTTCTAAGCCAAATAATTATCCTAGCAAACATTTCTTTTTTAAAAAAATAGAATTTGATGAGCTGATTTTGAAATATGGTATTATAAAGGACCTAGAGCAGACTAAACAATGTTGAAAAAGAATGTTGAAAAACAGACTGCTCAACTCAGATTCTCTACAAAGCTACCATAATCAGTGTAATGTGAAATTGATATGATAGGCAACTAGATCAAAGAAATAGAAGATAAAATCCAAAACATAAGAGACTTCCTTAATGACCTGGTAGCTAAATGTAGTGTTTTGCCCTTTTTAATCTTACATTATTGTGTAATCCTTTTCTCATGCTGCTACAGAATTTTAATAGTTGATAATTTTGAGAGCCATATAATATTATACTAAGTTACTATGCTAGAATTCACCTAACATGTTATCTGTGACTGGACATTTAAGCTGTTTCCTTTTCTTGTTGCTACTTGAAGTGAACTAGCACTATATAGTATTTTCCTTTGGAAATCATCATTTTGGTATGATGATTTCTCAAGATTCTACTTACTGGACCAAAGTACAGTGACCCTAGGACAGAGGTTAGTGGTGCCAACCCCCAAGCAGTTGAAAATCCAGGTATGATTTTACAGTCAGTCTTCAATGTTCATCGTGCCACATCATCTGATTCAATCAGACTCGGGGCATGTGTTTATTGAAGAAAAACCACATATAAGTGGACGTGGGCAGTTCAAACCTGTGTTTTTCAAGAGTCAACTGCATATGAACATATTAATCTTGATTTGTATTATAAAATTTTTTCTAAAGGATACACCAATATGTTTTATCCCATGAATGAATCTTGCTGTTTTATTTATTCCTCTGTGCTATTGCTAATCCTGCTGTCTTTCTCTCTTCACCATTTGATTTGTGGAGTTAATTCTTATTCTCTGCTTAACATTTAATTTAAGGTTTCCTCACTGGAAGGTTTTCCTGATATATCCCCCATTTTGAAATGAATATCCCTCTTCAATGCTCTCTTCAAATCCTGCATATTTGTGTATCATTGCAATAACCTTCTTCAGGGCAGTATCAACGTCTTATTGGACTTGTAAGCCTAGCTCCTGTCACTATGCAAAATATAGAATTGATACTCAAAAAACACTTGTTTAATGAATACATGAATCTATAAAGATTACCTGTAGATGAATCAATAAAGGTTACTTACCAGAAACCACAGAGTTCTGTAGCTTGTTAATATGTAGTTTAATTCTTTAATATTATTTTTTTAATCAAATAGATGTAAATGGTATCGTAGTGTCACATTGCTATATTTAAAAAAATTAAGTCAGGTTAACCATCTGTGTTTATTAGTTTTTTTCCTCTTGTGTGAACTATAAGATATTTCATTGTATGTTTGAAATTATCATATTTGTATGCTGTTTCTTTTTCTACTCAGTTTTACCCTATGTGTAATTTATTTAACCAGGTTAAAATTTTGAAATATACTAAATTATGTCAACATCTGTACTGTTTAATAATGTGTGGGCAATTCACCTACCTTTAATTGTTGAATTCCTTCTGTGAACCTAGCATACATGAAATATAACATACATAGAAATCAGAAATATAGCCCTGGCTCCCAAGGAGCTTAGAGAACACAGCATAATGTAACCTTGTAACATTAACATATTTATAATCTAAAAGAGCACAAAGGAAACATAATCTATGTCTTCTTGTGGGAATCAGGTCAGACTTTTTGCAGAGGAATTTTGACAGATGAAATAGGACTGAATTGCATTTCAGAGACTTGGAACAGCATCTCCAAAGGCACCAAATTTTGATATCATTTTTTTGGAGAAATGACAAATAGCTTGGTAACTCTAAACTGACAGGGAAAATAGATGGACACTGAGGCTGGACATTTAGATACAGCCAGATTATACAAATTATTATATATATACTTAAAAGTTTATTTTATTCTAAAGTTGATGGGTAGACACAAAAGACTTTAAAGCATGGGAGTAATATCAACAGATGTACTTTGGACTTCAGAATTCCCTGAGCAGACAAAACTATTTAATCCATGTAAGCAAAACTAATTCTAGCTTATTTCATGAACATAAGCAGGACTTAATTTAGGCTATTTCTTATATATGCCTCTGATAACCATAAGAGAAGCTTAAGTCATCTTCCTAAAAATGGTGTGAAATAATCACTATTAACCTATCCCCTCCCATCTGGAAACTCCCATTGTAATAACCAATCATTGTGAAGATTACATAGCTTCCTGATTTTCACTTTATTAGCTATTCTGTAACTTCATGCCCCTGAGTTTCACATCAGTCTTTACATCTGAAAGTTCCCAATTTGTGAACAGTTCTTATATACAACAATAAATTCTTACTAAATATTATGTATTGACTTGGTGGGTTTAATTTTGCTCTTTCTGGATTTTTGACAACATAAACAGGAAAAACTGATTTTTTTTTTTTTTTTTTTTTTGTGGTATGCGGGCCTCCCACTGTTGTGGCCTCCCCCGTTGCGGAGCACAGGCTCCGGACGCGCAGGCTCAGCGGCCATGGCTCACGGGCCCAGCCGCTCCGCGGCATATGGGATCCTCCCAGACCGGGGCACGAACCCGTATCCCCTGCATCGGCAGGCGGACTCTCAACCTCTTGCGCCACCAGGGAGGCCCGGAAAAACTGATTTTTAAAAAATATTTATTCAGCAGTCATCATTTAAAGAAAACATTTTATCACATTACAGCAATAATCACAAGTATTCATTGTAATTTTAACAAGTCATAGCAGGGCTTCCCTGGTGGCGCAGTGGTTGAGAGTCCACCTGCCAATGCAGGGGACACGGGTTCGTGCCCCGGTCTGGGAAGATTCCACATCCCGCGGAGCGGCTAGGCCAGTGAGCCATGGCCGCTGAGCCTGCGCGTCCGGAGCCTGTGCCCCGCAACGGGAGAGGCCACAACAGTGAGAGGCCCGCGTACCGCAAAAAAAGAAAAGGAAAAAAAAGTCGTATCAGAAGAAATGCTCACAATCCAATTAATTGGATATAATTATTTTTAACACCATTGTTCGATATTTCAATTGTTTCCCATTTTTTCCCAATCTTACAAATAATATGGTAGCAAACATCTCTGAATATAAACATTTATTCAGTTTGTCATCTCTTCAAAATTATCAAGTAACTCATAGAACAAATTTTCTCCTCCATCCCTGCCCCTCCAAACACAAACACACTGATGATTTCTAAAGCCAGGGAGAACGTTTAATTCTGTGCTAGGATTGGAGATGCTCCTCATCCAGCAGAGGGCGAGAGAGCACAGTTTGCAGAATACAAATGCTTGGCGGTGTCCACCCTGGAGCAATTTAAGTCTAGACTTACTGACTTAACAGACTGCATCACAGATACAAGATACCGCCAGGGTTCCTGTTTAACTGTAAACCTAATATATGTTGAAAAAGAGAAGGCGACTATAGCTGCCATCTCGTGCAGGGATAAATTATGGGGAACAGACCAGGATATCCAGGGATGATTTAAAGAGCTAGAAGAGAGCCTACATGCCTCATTCTTTTGAATCACAAGCTCCAAATGCAGAGTACAAAAGTGAGTTCCTAATCTTCCGTCTTTCTGCGTTTGCAACGGATACTGCACCCCCCGATTTACTTTGTTTGGTAAAATAGGTCATAAGTGGGATCATTGTGACCTTGGACACCTTCTTTTTGCATTTTGCATTCCGTTGATGTGATAAAGCAGACTATTTAAATATAGCCTGGAGGCACACAGACCAAAGGAGCCAGCCCTTTGCTCACATTACAGTAACTCAAGACTCAAAAGAGGGAGAGATTATATTCTATTACTGATAATCGTTCAAAGGGAAGTTCCAAATTCTCCAGCTCTTGGGGTTGCTAAGAAGCAAAACATAAGAAATTCTTATGACCAGGACATACAAATTAGTATGTGTCTCAGATCCATTATAAATTTAAAATGTACTATTTCACATATACTGTATGTTTGTTACTTCTCTTTTACCTAAGTACACAATCATAAATTTGGGAAAATTTATAAAGGATTATCATTCTCTAAAATGAGGCATTCAGTTTAGCTGTATTGAATAGAAGCACATTCCAGTGGTGGCTATTGGTTCTGTAACTGTCATAACCACTATGGGTCAGTTACCAATAAATGCCTTTAGTTTTCATGGTATTCTAAATATAACTGCTTATCTATGAGTGTACTTCAAACCCTTCCTGCAGAACCTCAGTTATTCTGCTATAAATTCCACTTGGGTCTTATTGTTTTATGTAAACTTACTGATTTTAGTAGGTCTTGATGCCAGTATATCAGGTATTCAGCTTAGTTTCAAAAGCCTTTTTCATCTTATTTCCCTTCATTCATACTTTTTCCTCAGCTTGTTAGTAGTTGTTAGAGTAGGGTTCGAGTCCCGACCGCGTGGGTTTGAGTCCACACCTGAGGTGCACGGTTTCAGTATTAGTTTCCTATTGCTGCCGTGACAAATTACCACAAATGTTGTGGCTTAAAACAATGCCAATTTATCGTTTACAGTTCCGGAGGCTGGAAGTCCACAATGAGTGTCACTGTGCTAAAGTCAAGGAGTTGGCAGGACTGAGCTCCTTCTCAGCTCTCATTTCTCTGGTTCTCTTCGGCCTCCCTCTTCCACTTAAAAAATCTTTGTAATTACACTGGGCTCACCCTTATCATCTAGGATAATCTCATGTCCAAGTCAGCTGATTAGTAACCTTAATTCATCTGCATTCTTAATTCCCCTTTGTCAGACACTTAACACGTTCATGGGTTTTGGGGATTTGGACCTGGGCATTTCTGGGGAGCGTTATTCTATGACACCAATTGGCAGATTTCTCCACTGCTGAGTTATCATATCCCATCCTTAGTCAACTCTTCCTGGACAGTCAATTCTTCCTACAAAGTGGAGTCCACTGCTTGCTGCTCTAAAGCCAATACTCAAGGCAACGTTGGCGGAAACTTTGCTTTAGTCTGGAGGCCAGCAATGGGGGGGGGGGGTTGACTCATGTCCAAAGGTGGACTCCCTGCACTGACAGTGGGCAAGAGCTTTTCAAGGGGAGTTTCAGGGGTGTATAGGCGGAAGGAGGGGCTACATGCAGAAAAAGCACTGTCAGCTCTGACAGTCATCTTGAAATTAGTCATGCAGTGATCTGATCAGCAACATCTTGATTGTTTTAAGTACAGTTAGTCTTCAGTTCCAGGGTCGGTTTGTTCCCATTTCTTTGAGGCCAGTTCTCGGAATTGTGGCAGCTTATGTCATGGCTACAGCCTGGTCCTCATGCAGTTAACTTCTTCCACCTGGTGGAGGTTTCAGTATCTGCAAAATAGCTCAAAGGATGTGGCTCAGAATATTATCTATAGCTCTTGAAGGGAAACTAAAGGTCCTTGACTTTGTTTAATGACTAAACTACTATTATTTGGTCTTGTTTGACTATTTACCTTTGCTTCTGCATTTCTCACTTCTCTGATTAAATTTATTCTTTGACTAAACTTTTTCTACAGACAAAAGGCAGGCAGAGGACATGGTGGGGGACCACAGAGTCCTGCTCTACTTCAGTATTTTGTCTTCAATTTTTCATTTTGTCTTAAAATATTACAAAGAAATATGTATTCGTGAAAAAGGAAAAGTGCAGTTTCATTGTTATCATTCCTCTAGGGCCTTGAGTAAAGTTGAAAACCACCAAGGGGCTCTTGGGGTTTTTTGTAGGATGTTCCCTCCCCAATAACAGAGCCTTTGGATTGTTTCTGAGATTCCAGAAGGTGAATTCACCAGGCTCAATGAAAACGATAGTGTGGCTGATAAGGCTTGTGAGCTGCTAGAATAAAGGGTCATGGTCCAGATCAGGTGAGGAATCAACACCAGGAAAATAACATCCATCTCTTCCATGGTCCAGGAAACTTCCTAACAAAGGGGATGGAGATCACAGGTGACAGGAGGGCAAGAGGTGGATGTCTGACTGGGGACAGAGCTGCTTCTTCAGCTCTTGCTCTTTTTTGTATCCTTGGTCTTCTCTCCACATTGCAAGTTTCCTCAGATGATACAGTCAAAGATTCCAGCACCTTTATTTATAGCTCCTGCCCTCCTTTTATTCTGGAAAAAGACATAGAGAATGATGTAGAACTTCTTATTGCTGTGTGGCCCTCCTTGCTTTTCTGTCACTCTACTGGATCCTAATTGGTGTGCCCCTTCGTATCCCACTATGGGGCCAGAGCCATCATGTGATAAACACACCGACTTTTTTTTTTAATTGAAAAATGCCTTTACTTTATTTTGTCCTCACATTTGATTGTTAGGTTTTCTGAGAATCGAATTCTGGGTTGAAAATCTTTTCCCCATGGAACTTTGATGTCCTTGTTTCATTGTCTATAGTGTCCAGAATTCCTTTTGAGAAGACAGTGAAGAAGAATTACTGTCAGTCTAATTTTTCTTCCTGTAAAGATACATTTTTGAAGTTCTAAAGAATATTCTTCATACTCAGAGTTCTAAAATTTTACCCATGTGTGTCTCTTAAGCATAAACTTTTTTTATTCATTGTTTTAGACTCTCAATGGGCTTTTAGGCTGAAGGTTTAGGTCTGTCTTTAGCTCATAAATTTCCTTCTTTTATTATTTTGTCATCTTCTACATTCCCCTACATTGTCTTTGGAACTTCTGCTAGTCATGTGTTTGATCACTTTTCTTTGTCTCCTTACTTCCGTTGTCCATTTTCTGTCATTTGTTACTATATTGTGGAGATTTCCTACACTTTTTTTCCGTATTAGTGACTTGGTCTTCAACCATGCCTGTTTTTTTTTTGTTTGTTTAGACTAGCCATTTTAGTTTTCATTTTGGCAATTTTTTAAAGAAATGTTATGATGTTTTTTAAATTAATTAATTTATTATTTATTTTTGGCTGCATTGGGTCTTTCTTGCTGCGCGCTGGCTTTCTCTAGTTGTGGCAAACGGGGGCTACTCTTCATTGTGGTGCGCTGGCTTCAGTGGCTTCTCTTGTTGCGGAACACGGGCTCTAGGCAGGCAGGCTTCAGTAGTTGAACACAACACTGACTCTCTTGGTTACCATTTCCTCCATAAACGTGGGAAACGTGTCCTTATCTAGGTACTTTATCTTCTTGGGTTGGCATGAATAAAAGTAAGTGTTCCTATTTAGGGCCTTATCTATTCTTAGGGAAAGATTCTTAAGTATTTGGGAATCACTTTCTTAATAATTAAGAGCAAAAAGCCTCAGCTTCATAACCTGGCCCTATTATATTCTAGCTGTGTGATCTTGAGCAAGGAATTTCTTTCCTTTTAAGCCTTGGACATTCATTAATAAAATTGGGATAATAATACAACTGTCACAAGATTGTTTTGAGGATTAAATGAGATCATTCTGTACAGCATTTAGTGTAATATTGGATACAAAGTAAGGAGTCTATAAATAATAATCTTCATACTACTGAACCAAAGACAGAAAGGTGAGGCACAAACGGGTGAAGAGGCTATTTAAAACAATGAAATACAGACAGTCCCCAACTTGCAATAGTTCAACTAATGATTTTTTGACTTTCTGATGATGCAAAACCCACATGCATTTAGTAGAAACCCTGCTTCTAATTTTGAATTTTGATCTTTTCCCAGGCTCACGATGTGTGGTGGGATACTCTCTCGTGATGCTGGGCAGCAGCTGTGAGCTCGCAGGCAGCCACGTGATGCCGAGGGTAAACAACAAACGTAGAAAGTGCATGCTATTATCAGTAGCACAAATCATACATTGGATATGAGAGGCATTAAAGCAGAGCTGGGCTTGGAAGTGTCTTATTTTCCAGGACTTTGGCGACAAAATATCACAAACTTGGGTGGCTTAAACAACAGAAATTAATTTTCTCACAGTTCTGGAATCTAGAAGCCTAAGATCAAGGAGACAGAGGGTTGGTTTCCACTGAGAGGACAAGGGATCTGCCAGCCTCTCTCCTTGGCTTGCTGCTGGCCACCTTCTTGCTGCCTCCTCACGTGGTCATTCCCCCGGGAGTGCATCCCTGGTGTCTCTTTGTGTCTATAGATTTCCTTTCTTATAAGAACACCAGTCACATTGGATTGGGGTCCACCCTAACAGCCTCATTTTAATTTAATTACCTCTATAAAGGTCCTATCTCCAAAAACGGCCATTCTGCGATATGGGGTCTGGAGGGGGTGGTTAAGCCTTCAACACATGAATTTGGGGGAAAAACACAATTCAGCCCATAACAGAGAGTAAGACAAACACAGGGATGAATGCTAGCCAAGGTACCCACCACATGTATGGTTTTGAACAAGTCTCCCATGCTCTCAAGTCTCATTTTTCTAACTGTAAAAGAGGGATAATAATGATAAGCATTTACCTCCTAGGGTCATTAGGAGAATAAAATTAGGTAAGAATGGCAAGAACCTAGAACAGTGCTCAGCACATGATATATGCTCTATAAATCTCAGCTAATCACAACAAAAATTTACATTTTCTTGGTATCTCAAACATTTCCTGGTGGTAGCTTCAGTTTATCCTTTTCCATCTACAGTTATAATTTAATGTCTATAAGCTTGCTTCTTTACTACAAGTCCTATTCAATCTAATATAACGTTTAAGCTTGTATTTTTGCTACTTTTAAATGGCTTTGACAAAGTCTCAAATTTTGGTAGCAGTTTTAAGCAGCAGCAGCATTTCTGATATTTCCTAAGAATTTTTATCTTGTCTAGTTTTTTTGGCAAATTGGCAAAATGGTCTTTTTTAGCTTTTATTCTAAGTCTTTGTTTACATCTCTTTACAATTTGTTAGCTGTAGATAAAACATAAATAGAAAGTAAGTCAAAAAGAGAAACAAATACCGTATGCTAACGCACATATATGGAATCTAAAAAACAGTACTGATGAACCTAGTGGCAGGGCAGGAATAAAGATGCAGACATAGAGAACGGACTTGAGGACACAGTGGGGGAAGAGGAAGCTGGGACAAAGTGAGAGAGTAACATTGACATATATACACTACCAAATGTAAAAGAGCTACCTAGTGGGAAGCAGCTGCATAGCACAGGGAGATCAGCTCAGTGCTTTATGACCACCCGGAGGGGTGGGATAGGGAGGGTGGGAGGGAGACGCAAGAGGGAGGGGATATGAGGATATGTGTATACATATAGTTGATTCACTTTACTGTACAGTAGACACTAACACAACATCATAAAGTGATTATACTCCAATAAAGATGTGAAAAAAACCATAAATAGATGTTGGGTTGAGATAAAATGTATAATTCCAATATTCTAACATCTATCATATATTTGTGGGATCATATATTCAAGGGTTCAGCATTTTAGTGACTAAGTGAAGGAAAAGTAATTGTGAGAACTATCACAGGAAACAGCCTCATCCAATTTTGCCCCAATTCAAAATATTACATAATTATAAATTAATGTATAAAATAGTCTAAATTAAACTAAAACATTTTACTATACTTAACACTGGCTAACATTTACCATGTACTCATTACATGCTCAGCCCTGTACTAAGCCCTTTACAGATAATATCTATTCTTCACAGTGACCTGTGAGTTGGGTACTTGTATCCTTCTCATAGTGCATTTGAAGAGTATGTGCTCAGAGAGCTTGCCTAACACCACACGAATGACCAGTGGGAACTTAAACTCTGGCTATGAAGCCCAGCACACTTTTTTTTTTTTCGGTACGTAGGCCTCTCACTGTTGTGGCCTCACCCGTTGCGGAGCACAGGCTCCGACGCGCAGGCTCAGCGGCCATGGCTCACGGGCCCAGCCACTCCGTGGCATGTGGGATCTTCCCGGACCGGGGCACGAACCCGTGTCCCCTGCATCGGCAGGCGGACTCTCAACCACTGTGCCACCAGGGAAGCCCCCAGCACACTCTTAAACAGTGGTCTTTGCCCCTAATACTCTTGAATTATATCCAAAGGAAAATCTTGTGAACTAAACACTGCCTTTCTTTAGCTTTTTAAAAAAATTATTACTTAAAATGTATTTCTTAAGAAACAGAGGAGAGGAAGATAACATTTGCCAAATCCCTATTATGTTCAAGACACAGTGTGAATTGCTTTAAAGAAACATCCAAGTCGATCTTTACAATTCAATGATGTAGGTTTAAATATCTCCATTTTGCTAATTAAAACATAGCCATTTAAACTAGCTAAGTAACTTATTGCAAGTCATAAAATGCTTACATGTTAAGATCAAATTAAAACTATCTCTGATTCTATCACTTCTCTTGGCTTAACGATTACTACAGTTTATTCCTCTCAAAGAAAAACATGAATCTGTTCTTAACAGATGCTTAATAACATCTGACAAACGTATAGACTGGGGTTCTGGCCATCAACAAAATGTCACTGAGAAGTCACACTTTCATTTATTGTTAACAAATGAAGGGCTGGACAGTTCTGAACTGTAAATATTGTCTCCTTTTCTTCACTTCCCTGCATCTAGTTAACTGTTACTCTTGAGGTTCACTTTACCAATCTTATTTTCACATGATTAATTGATGCTGTATACTATGACGTAAAATTGGAACACAAAGAAATAAGAACTTAACTATGTCTGAGACAGGGATATTCCACAAAGAAAATGAATATTTAACTGGGGTTTTGAAGGATGTATAGAAGTTTTTCCAGCAGAAGAATCAGGAAGGGCATCCCAAGTGGCGAGAGTAAAATTTTTAAAGCACAAAATTGTGAATGAATCTATTTTAAACGCTTTTTGGAAACCTTCTCCAACATCTGTACAGGATTAATCATTATATATTTTACATATTTCTGTTAAATATTTATTACCTTTTATTTTCATCAAGTGTATGTTTACCTCCCATGCTCAGGTATGACCTTCTAAAGAACAGGACTTCTAGATCTTTGTAACTACAGTGCTCAACATAGTAAATGCTCAATAAATATGTGTTTCTTGAAAGAACAAGTCAATGAATGAATGAAAAATGAAAGGAGTGTCTCTGGGTAATGGTGAGGACATTTTAGCTAAATAGTAGACCGTGCCTGAGAGAGATGTGTGTGCTACTGGGTAAACACATGGCTTTGAGGGGACTACAGAGGTAGGCTGGGTCTGAGTGTTAGTTCCATAATACCATACAAAGTTATTAAGTTATTTTAATGCAATGTATAAGCAATAAGTTATTGAAGATCCTAAAGAAGCAGAGTAGTATTACATGGTTTGCATTTTGAAAAGATAATAGTTTAAGAAGTGAATGAATTATGACCATAGCATTTCTTAGGACCTCTGTTCACATCCTTCCAGCCCACTCCAGAGGTCACCTTCAGACGTCTTCATGTCCTGAGGACTCCCCACATCCTCTGCCTGGCAGTAGTCTCTGGCCAAGGACTTTTTTTGGTTTACATATATGAGGCAGGCCACGAACCAATGTGGGGCAGGAGTCAGTACAAAAATACCCCAGCTTCCTTTTCACCCTAGTGGGACAACTTGGAGGTGTTTACAGACCATTTTTTTTAGAAAATCTCCAGTGTGATTGAGCCCCAGTTCCCCACAGCAGTAAACTATTCATTGACACTTGCTTAATTGACTATCCTTTCCTGACTCACTTTCGCATTCCCTTATCATGTTTCTTGGAATCATCTTTCAAATAAATTGGGTTATACCCAAAGCCTCTTCTCATTGTCTGCTATTGGGCAAATCCAAACTGAATGAAGTTTTCTATTTTTCTTTTCCCTAATAGAAGGAATTCTTGCAGGGAGGCTGGTAATAGTATCTTTGCGTCATATCTATACCTATTGACGGGTATGAAGAACCCACCAAAACATTATGGATGTTTAAAAGAAAAGGGTTCTTACATTCTGGAAATTCATATTATTTATAAATGAAAACAACATCAGAAAAATACATGTTGATCTACTCACACAATGGGATACTACACTTTGGCTAATGAATTACTTCACACACACGCGATGACATAAATGCCGAAAAAGTAAAAATTTCAGTGAAAAAAGCAAATTTCAGTAGAATTAAATTAATATAAAGATCAAAAACTTGCAATATGGACACATGAGGTAAAACTTTAAAACAAGCGAAAAATGAACCCAAAATTTAGGAGAGTGATGACTTCTAGAGGGAGTGAAAGGCACGGAATCAGCCCACGGTTCACTGGGAACATCCAAGGTACAGACGTCGCTCTACTCCTTAAACTAGGTAGTGGGACTATTCACTGTATCAGAGTTTTGTATATTTTACATATTGTCCATTCATATTATTTCTAAATTGCTTACTATTTAATAAAAGCTTTTGAAAAAGACTTCCAACAGGACAATGAAGGATGTCTTATTGATGTCATTGTAGAATATTATTGCCACAAGCATTAAAATATTATTTTTAAACAATGGAATATAAAATAAAGGGATGATTAAATAATCAACTACATTGTTTTTCACTAATTTAGCATCCCAGTAATCACAGGCATTATTACTCCTCCTACCCTAAGTGAACTAGCAGAGCATAAACAATGCTATTCTCTTAGCTTGAATAATTATTTTTGTGAAAGTAAAGCCAGTATTCTTGACCAAAAAAATTGTAACTTAAGTGATAAGTGTCAGGATGAACCTAGAAGCCTTTAAAGGAACTAGAATCTACCTGGAGTCAGGTCTTGGATACCACTTTCTAGACCATGTTTGAATCCAGTGACTCAGGAAATGCTGCTGCTTGTAGCCACTCTCCTCAAAACATCCTCTGAACCTTTGCTTTAATATTCTTGTTCTTCTCTGGCCTCCCTGGTCTTGGACTTTGATTCTTCCTTTGCTCTGCCCCTGTGGATTAAATATTCTGCTAGATGGTTTACTTGATTTGGGGTTTTTCCCACTGAGATTTTTTTCTTAAGTTCTTCTTACATTGTCCCTTTAATTGTAGAACACAGAAAAGTCTTATTCCACTATTTAAGCCAGACTGGGCCTCCACCTCCCAGGCCAGGCCTGACATTTTGGGCTCCTTCTCAGGTGAAAAGAGAGTTCAGACACTACCTGGAGACATGAGAGCTGCCAGCAATTCTCTGGGACAAGCAGAAAGGTCAATCTGTTTAAGGAGATGATAAGAGTCCTTCTGTGTGAGTCATTCCTTTAACCCAGGAACAAAGAGCTGAGCTGAAGGAAGAACCCTGAAAACAGGTAAAATGAATTTTATTTTTCCTGCAAGAATATTCACTCATAGACAGCAAATACTTAAGAGATACCAACCCAAGGAATTATCTCTCATCACTGTGTGCGTGCGCGTGCACACACACACACATACATACACAGCAGTGTGTTGTTTCTCCCTATGAAGCATTTCTCAGCTATTCTTCATTTCATTCGTTCATTCAAAGAAACAAACAACAAAAGTCAACCTTCAACACCTCTTCTTTGAGGTCCCTCCCCAGTCCCAGAAAAATATACTCCACATTTTCTGCTTTATTTCATACCTTGACCACAGTATTTATCCTGGGATGGTCTAGTTAGTTGTATATCTCTTTTCTCCAGAAGACTATGACATCATTCAGGTAAGATCATGTGTGTCTTCTTCATCTTTGCCTTCCCTGCTTCTAGTACCGAGTTATCCATCAAATGACATCTGAATGAGTGAAAATGAAAGGGAACTGGATCCCATCTTTTATTATTACAAATTGTTCTAGGCTGACCATCTGAGCAGCTACAACCAGGAAACTGAGGAATGGGAAAAGACCTTGAAATGGACTCAGAGAGACTTGAGGAGGGTTTGGGATACACTAAATTTGGAATCATTTGAAATGTACTTGCACCTTTCCCTTTAGGTTCTTGTTTACTGAGAAACAAGGGAGAAACAGCACTGAGGGGGGCTTTAGGAGCTTAAGAGAAGTGACCAGGCAAGAGTTTGTCTCCACTCCAGGAGCAAGTGTTAGCTCACCCCAGTGCCTGGAGACACAGACACACTGGTGCTGGTCTGGTCTGCAAGGTTCCGTGGCTGCTCTCTGACTCCGAGAAGTACAGAGACGGGGAAAATGGTCTCTGCCTCTGCCCCCTTCTCTTCCATCATCCTTTTTCCAGTGTCCTTCTGTCTCTACATCACTGTTAGAATAAACTTCATAGCAACTATATTCCCCAAGTGTGTTGGTATGGTCGATGAATTGTCGTGAAAACAATAGTTCACTTTATTGAAATAGCACTTTTTTCAGCCTTAGCATATTTCAGCCAAAAAATAAAGACATGTAGGCATGGGGACCAAACTCAAATCCTTTCAGCAAACAGAAAAGCCAAAGGTACAAAACAATGACAGTGTGGACGTAGCATTGCCTCCTGGTTATGCTGAGCAATAAAAGCCAAGTCCAGATTTTCTGACACAGCATCGCAGCACAGTCACCACACCATGGATTCCCCCGTCTGCCCTTTCCACATCCCCATTCACATGCTGCGTGTCTACAACCAGGACTGCTTCCCGGATGAGCCCAACAGAAGGGGTTTGTAGGTGATACAGTACACCAGTCCCTCTGCTTCACTCACAAGAGACCTGTCTCAGGTCCCAGCCTCACATCCTTCTCTTCGCACAATGCTTTTATGTTTTTTAGGGTGCCTTAGGGATGCACCTGTCCCATTTTTTCAACAACCCCTAGACCAATAAAATGAGGGATTATTCAATTGCAGGCATTGGAGGAGACAAGCAGTCAAGATGAAGAAGCACCAGGGTGAAGGGGAAAAGAAGAGGAGGAGGGGATGTGGGAGGATGAAGAAAACAGGTATTGAGAAGCAGAAGGTCCAGGTTGTTCTGCCTACTGGGGTGATCTCCATCCTTCCCCCATCAGCTGAATGATATTCTCAAGAGCGCACATGTCCCAGGGTCAGAGAGCCAGCCCTTGAGTCTTCATGCTGCCATCACTCCTTATGTGTCCTTAACAAGTCACTTTATCTCTTCCAATCTTAGTCCCCACATTGTGAAATGGAGATAATCATAATGATACCTGTCCTCTCAAATTCAAAGATATTTGTGAGAACCGTATAAAAATGTTTCATAAACTATGAAGTGCAGTTGAAGTGTTAGCAACTGATCTCTCTCTATAATGCTCAGGAAGGAAGCCCAGTTGATGCAGGACCCTCCTCTGAGATGATTTCACCTCCTTATCCCTGAGGCTGTAGATCAAGTGGCTGAGCATGGGGGTGACCGGGTTATTGAGGATCTGAACAGGCGCATCCATCCAGGGGCTTGGGGTTGGCCTGAGATAGATGAGGACCACTGGCATGTAGGAAAAGCAGGATGGCAGTGCAGTGGGCACTGCAGGTGGAGAAGGCGTGCCGTTGGCCCTCTGTAGAGCGGATCTGCAGGACAGAGTAGACAATGCGACTGTAGGAGGTGAGGATGAGAAGGAAGCAGCTGAGGGGCATGAGGCCCACATTGATGAACCCCGCCATGTCCAGAGCTGAGGTGTCTGCACAAGCCAGCTTCAGCATCACTGGGATTTCACAGAAGAAACAGTCCACCTCATTGGGGCCACAGAAGGACAACTGGAATGTGAGAGTAGTTAGAAAGGTGGCCTGAATACAACCAAAAAATGAGGTCTCCATGGCCAGGATGGCATACACTCTGTGACTCATGATTATTGTGTAGCGCAGATGGTAACATATGGCAACAAAGCGGTCATAAGCCATTACTGTGTACGGGAAACACTCAGTACATCCCAGGAAATGGTAGCAGGAGAGCTGGGACATGCAGCCTGCATAGGAGATGGCTCAGCTGTTCCCTGAGAGGTAGTAGAGCATCTTGGGGGAACTACCAGAAGGAAAAAATATGTCACACACTGATAGTTTACACAGGAAGAAGTACAGGGGAGCGTGAAGTCGAATGGAGGAGACAACTGCCAGTAGGGTGAGCAGGTTCTCCATCAGGGTAAAGAGGCAGAAGGACAAGAACAGGACAAAGAGCACGGTCTCCAGGTGCTCTGTGTGTGGGATGCCCAGCAGAATAAACTCGGTCACCACTGAAGCATTCCTCACACCTGTGAGGAATCAGACCTCGAAAAGGGACCCATGACACCGAAGTCTGAACACCAGTATTGATTAAGCTTTCTGCTGATGAGCGCTTTGGTGTGTTTTTAACAAGCAATAACCAGCCTGCTTATGAATGGCAAGTTCTATATAAAAATATCAGGTAATAAGAAAAGGCTATTTTAGAGCCAGTCTATTCAACCCCTGGAAAGAATGTTTTGAGAGGCTGGTGGTTGTTTATGACAAGATCAGAAGTTTTGAGATATATTAAAAACATTCTCAGGTTAAGTAAGAAACTTTTTACAGTTGTTTAATTCATGGATTTACTCTCTTTAGGCATATTTACATTTTGAAATCTCACAAAATCTTTGAGAAGCAAACTCTCACTATGCATTACCTTCTGAAAAATATCAGGAAAAAAGTTGTGTTAGAAATCAGAACACTTAATTTTAATTTGGGCTTTGCCATTTATTAGCTATAGTAGTTCAAACAATTTATACAATGTCTTCCATAGACATAGTTTTATCATACAAATAATATGAAAATAATAATTATAACAAAAACATGAACAACAAAGATACCCTGGTATCCTAGTAAAGTTAATGAAATTTCTGTGAAATTATCTGGCAAAACATAAATCCTAATGAAAAGTGTTTCTATATTTTATGTTTCTTTTTTTTTTCGGTTGCCAACTTTTAATTTTAAGAAGCTCATTTTTTTAAATGACCACGTACTATCACTATTCACTTATAAGAGAATGGGAAATATATGAATATTAATTTTTTTAAAGAAAGGAGATGCATCACCTTGGAATAAAGGCCTATCCTTCCCGAGAGGGCAGTTGGCACCAGTGCCCGGGGGTCTCTCCAAGGATCTGTGAGCACTGGTTCACACACCAGCGCTGGGGAATTCGTGGCGGATTCGTTATCGCCATCAGGACATCTAATTCCCAGTGGAGGATTTGACGTCTGTGTGGACCAAGTAGCTGTTCTCTGTTCCCAGACTTGACAGGTGGCTCCTGTGCAGCTGAGTGTCTCACACGTGTGAGCTCAGGCTCAGCAAGAACCGAGGGGAGGCCTTGTGACTGGGTGGGCCGTCGTCGCTCTGCACAAAGCCAAGTGCACCTGGCTGGCAGCACTGGGCCACAGCAGGCCACGTGGTGATGTGATGATGACCCAGGGTGACCTTGTGTTTGTTTTCAGCTCGAATCACCCAGAGAAGTCTGTGCGTCCCCTGCAGAGGGCCCCCACCCCCAGCCTGCCTTCTCTCTGGGGAACTGGTCGACCTGCAGATGCTGCCCTAGCAGCACCTAGCTGCCCTAGCTGCTGCTCCAGAGTGACTGGAAGGACAGATGTCTGGGGCGGGAGCTGAGGCCAGGCTTCATGGCACGTGCACAGCGCCACTTGCTCTTCAAACAAGCCCCCGTGCTTCCGGGGGACAGGCCCCACCTGGCACCGTGATATCGCGTCCTTCTCCAGCTTTTGACCTGAGCCTTTTCAGCTAGCAGCGATGCTCTGCAGGGTGTGTGTCGGGTGCTAGGACCCGGGTCGGGGGTGCGGCCCGCTGCCTGGCCTCCGGAAGCGTGGAGGGTGGCTGAGGCGTCGGTGGGAAGGCAGCAGTGGTTAGGTGTGGTGACGTGCCCATCTTGGGGCTCAGAGGCCAACTTGGTTTCTCTAGGGATCAGATCAGCGAGCCTGGCTCTCTGCCCTGGATGCTGAGGGTGGGAAGGGGTGGATCTGGTACTGGCGGCGGCTCTCAGGGAACAGGAGGCACTGTGGCTCAGGGGAGAGCCTAGTGTGGGCAGAGCCGGGAGCGGTGTTGGAGCGGCAGCGTCCCGGCACCACCGCATCTCGACTGCCCACCCCAGTCAAAGAGGGTGGGGCTCACTGTGGTCTCTGAGGCCCGGGGGAGCCTGCTCCCCTGTGACCTCAGGGAGACACCTAATCTTTTGGGTCTCCATTTCCTGGTCTGGTAAAGCAGAGACCACACGTGAGATAAAGCACAGACGTGCCCAGCACGGCCCCTGGCGTGTGATAAACGTCCGGTGAGGGGCAGCCCTCGGCTCCCATCAGATGGGAGCCTGGCCTGGACACCCCCTGCCTCCACCCCTGGCCGCTTGCCTTGTGAAGCAGAGCCGGAGGGCCCATGTGGATCACTGCCCGGTTTCCCCAAGCAGGTGGCCAGCTCCCTGGGGCCTCGTTGCTTGCCTCACCTGCCTCAGAGGCCTCGCCCTGTGTCAGCACTTCGTACAGGAGTCCTGGAAACGCCCCCCTCCCCACCACCGACAGGCAGCTGAGCCTGTGCCTGGGACTGCCAGGGCGGAAGGAAGCGATTGGGCGCCTGTCACCGCTCTCCCTCTGCGAGTCTTCCCTGAGTGTGGGCCGAGGGTGGCCTGCTGCCTGCCTTGGTGGCTGAGGGCAGAGGCGGGAGGTGATGACCGCAGCTGTCATTGGTTCCCGGCCACTGCCAGCCGCTATGGGTAGACTCAGGCCAGGGAGGCCTCTTACCCTGCCCGCCTGATAGCTGGGCCCAGGGGTGTGTGTGTGCGCACCCATGCATCCAGGGCAGGGCAGTGGCCAGACCCCCGCTTGCCCTCCCTCAACCTCACTGCCAGCCTCACTGGGTACCTGCTGTGTACCAGACACGTGGCGTCTTCCTTCTACCCATTCCGCTTCTTCATAGGGTTCTGCCATTTGCCCCCTTGTACTGAGGAGACCTGTCTCCCTAAGCCAGCGCCTTCCCCTCTCTGGGCCTCAGCCCTCCCCGCCCACCTTCTGGGGCTGGATCATTCCCAGAGCCCCTTTCTGGCTCCCGGTTTCTGCAGGTGGCTGGTCGGGGCCAGGTGTGCCAGGGTGAGCGGGCTGTTCGCCCCTGGGGTCCTGGTAACCGGAGATAAGCTGGTTGTAGCCAGTATGTCAGCAGGTAATCCTCTAGTGCTCTGGCTGGGGTGGCAGCTGGCAGCCTGCCGCTTTCAGGGACAGCTGTCCTGGAGCGAGGGGACTCAGCCTTGTGAATCCACGCTGCTGCCTGTGGGTAAGCCTTCTTCCCCTACTGCCACCGCAAGGGCCGTCTTGCTGACGACACTCCAGGCCAGTGCCAGCAGGTCCGGGGCGGCCGTGTGTACCTTTGTGTGCGTTTTCCTGGAGAGAAGCCTTCCTGGGCCAGCCTTGTTGCTCAGAGCGTGCAGAGCTTAGATGGTGTTGACTCTGGTGGCTTCTCTCTGAACTCCTTCATCCCCAGGAGGACTTTGTGATTCTCTGTCCCCTGTAGCAGAGGAGCATACCAAGCCGTAGGGGAGAGACGTTTCAGGAGGGCTTTCAAAAAGTGGCGGCTCGGGCTTCCCTGGTGGCGCAGTGGTTGAGAGTCCACCTGCTGATGCAGGGGGCGCGGGTTCGTGCCCCGGTCCGGGAGGATCCCACGTGCCGTGGAGCGGCTGGGCCTGTGGGCCGTGGCCGCTGGGCCTGCGCGCCCGGAGCCTGTGCTCCGCAGCGGGGGAGGCCACAGTGGTGAGAGGCCCGTGTACTGCAAAAAAAAAAAAAAAAAAAAAAGTGGCGGCTGGCCCCATGGGGAGGGGATTTAGGGCGTCAAGGCCATACTCACTGCTGCTCCTGAGGCACTGTCCTTAGCCGGCTTCTGTCTTCCTCCACTAGGTCCAGACAAAAACAGTAGCCCAGTGTGTTGAGTACTACTACATCCAGAAAAAAATGATCCAGTTTGACTGCGGCCGAGCCCCAGTGCCGGAAAAGAGGGTCAAGAGAGAGCTGGATGAAGCAGACAGGACAAAAGCGAAGGTAGAGGATCTCGGGGTAGGGCTTCTGGAGTTCAGCACGGATCTGGATGCCCGGTGCCCATCCAAGCTGGGTGGCAGTGGGGGGGTGCACCCCGCGACGTCTGTGCTCTGGACACCTGCTTCTCCCTTAGAAGGGCGACGGGGCGGTCAGCACCCTTTCATCATCTCTGCCCCCTCTGCAGGTCACCTGTAGCCCTCGGAGGAAACCCAGCCGCCGTCCAACCCCCGAATTAAAGAGAACGACTAAGAGTTACAGGAGGGAGTCCATCCCCAACTCCAGCCCAAACACCAGCTCGAAGCGGACCCCTGAGCTGCCGGGGAGCAGGAAGGGCCAGGGCTTCTTTCCCTGCCGGGAGTGTGAGAGGTACCGCCCTTTCCCTGGATGCTCCCACACCGCCTGCCCTCAGCCCCCTGGGGTCCCCCCCTCAGGGCTACCCGCCTCCCCCTGCTCTGACCCGTGTCCTCTGGTGCCTCCTCAGGGTGTCTGACAAGATCAAGACTCGAAATGCCCACATGAAGCGGCACCGGCTTCAGGACCACGTGGAGCCCACCATCAGGGCAAGGTGGCCCATGGAGCCCTTCCAACTGGAGGAGGAGGAGGGCGAGTTGGGGGCTGGCATCGGCCCTCTGCATGGGCAGCCAGTTGGGACGGGCACCTGCAGCCCTGTCGCGTCTCCTTTAGCCACTCCAAAGCACCCCTCTGCCTCCCTGGCCCCGTCCCCGTCCCCAGCGGGCAGCCCAGCTTGCAGACATGAAAGCCGTTATGCCACGAGCAGGCAGGGGACGCACAGTCATCTGACCACCGTGAAGGCCCTGGCAGCTGTACCAGAGGCTCTGTTCTCTTTAGGTTCATGGTCTCTTGCCTTCTTTCAGTTCCACTCCTTCCAGAGCAGAGAGGCTTGGAGCGGCAAAGGTTAGCTCTGGGTAGTTCTTCAATCTTAGCCTCAGTTTCAGGCTTTGGTTACATTTGTTAGATAAGGCCAAGATGTCGAGAATCAGTGGGAAATACCTTCAGATCTCCACCGTGTTGGGGCCCTTTACCGGGGGTTTCTCTGCCTTCGAATTCTGTCCCTAGTCTTGCCATGACTTGTACATTGTGAGGTTGTTTTTGTACGTGTTGACTTGTAAATCTTATTAAATTGGGTTCTTAAGCAGCTGTCTTCTGGCTTCCCTGCCTGTTGATCCAGCGAAGGCTTTTGAGCCCCTGCCGCTCCCAGAAGCCACAGTGATGAGTAAACTGAATCCCTGCCCTGGAGGAGCCTCATATATTAATGCAGCCAGCATTTATCAAGCACCTACTGTAGCTGTGCCAGACAATGCCCAGTCCACGTGATGGGGACATAGTGATGGAGGGACAAGGCCCCTCCCCTCACAGAGCTTACATTTTAGGAGCGGGAAGGTAGCAGTGATAAAGCAGCAAAAAGGTGAGTTTAGATATCTATAGTGCGTATGCTTTTGGCCGTAATAACAGAGGAGTCAGCGTAGGTTTAAGCTCTCAGGACACGTGGTGGTGCCCGTGGCCCCACGGTGAAGTCAAGGCCTACCAGCAGTGGCCAGCGTCTGCAAGTCGGCTGCAGCAGCAGCAGCAAGAATCCCCTCTTCTACGCCGAGCACCCAAACCTTCGGAGGGTGCAGGGCAGAGAGCAGCTCCCTCCCTTCCTTGTTCCCCTTTTTAAAAGTGAGGAAAGCTTGTAGCAGCGCCCAACAGAACGCCCCTCACGTCTCCTCGGCCAGAACTGTAGCCCGTGCTCTTTCTAAACTGATCCCTGGCAGTGGAAAGGGAAGTGGCCACCGTTATCCCGGACCCTCAAGATTTGTCTCCAGGGCAAAAGCATAAGTTGTGTTCCCCCCCCGGTTCTCCTCAGTTCCAGGACTGGGGAGAACCAGTGTGTTCCCTCAAATTTGTTGTCACCCGGTCAAAACTGGAATCCCATTTGCCAGGAAAAGAAGGGGAAGCAGAAATGGCCACTGGGGAGTCAGACCTTGTGTCCACCACAAAGCGACATGAGGAAAGTACAGCAGGGGGCCAAGTCCGAGGGAGTGACAGGGAGTGGCAGACGCTGGCAGGTGGATGGCGCGGGGGTGGGAAGCCACACTGAGGAGGCTGCTGAGGCTGAGACCCACTTCCAGGCCACGGTGTGGCAAAGCACAGACTCTGCCACGGGAACCAGGGGAGGCTGTGCAAAGCTCTAGCTGCTGTGTGGGGGCCGTGGGCGGCAAGACGTGAATCCTGGAGAGTAGCTGGAAGGCTCTCAGCGGAGATGGTGGCCTGGGCTGGAGTAGCAGTGAAGAGGCCAGAAGCGCAAGGATTAGGGATCACGTTAGAAGTAGATTCAGACTTGCTGATGGGTCACACGTCACAGGGAGAGCCCAGGACCTTCATAGAAGGCACTTTGGGCCTCCCCGGGATTATCCAGGAGGTCATCACTGTCAAGCTTCTCAGATCCATGTAAGAAGTCATTGAGGGCCTGAGGGTCACAAATCACGTCTAGTAAGCATCTCCCATCCTCATCATCCATCGCCACTGCGCTACAAATGAATCATGAAGGGAAGGAGGGGGCGTCCGCCCCAGGTCTACGCAGGGCCCCCAGCTGGGGATGTGGGGAGCGTCCTTTCGGGGGCCAGCCTGATGTTTGAGCAGCCGTCGACGCGGGGTCTCTGAGACGGCCCCGCACGGGCTGCAAAGGGAGGACCCAGAAGGGGCCGACCGGCCGGGCCGGTCAGCGCACTGCCTGATTGCATGGCGGCCGCCCGGCAGCCTCCTATATTTTATGTTTCTTAAATTTAAGTGTTTAAGTACCTTCCTTTAATGTTGGTATTCTATAATTATTTGCAAATAAATGTTTTATGAAATAATATTGTTAAACAGACTTACATCACATCCTCTTCAGGTTACATCCTGGAGGTATAATGTCCCCAACTCCATCAGGAGATGCTGCTCTGGTTCTCCTGGTCCTTTTTAACATTTTTTAAGTGGAGGTAAGGTGACTCTGAAACATTAGCAAAAGTGAAGTATCAAATTTGTGTTACTGTGATGAAAAGAGAAATACAATAACCCACATAGCAGAAAGTCAAAGAACAGCTCTAATGAGGAGGGTTAAACACAGGGACCTCCTTCACCTCGTTACTCACTCAATAATAATAAAAACTTACTATGTTCCAAGAACTGGGCTCAACACTTTCAAAATATGATTCATTTTTTTCAATAAACCTATATGAAGAAACTACTACTATTTCCATCTACAGATCAGAAAATTGAGGCTTAGAAAAATTAAGCATGTTGCCCAAAGTTGCAAGCTAGTATGTGACAGAGACAAGACTGAAACCTCTTTCATTTCACTCTTCATTAGGAAATCTGCCTTCTGTCTGCCTCTGTTTTCTAAGAGCCTCTTCCACTGCTAGGCAGTAACACCCTTCTAGATGGGTTCACGTCACCATTTTATACTAAGGTGGGAAAAGTCTTTTTGTCTTACTTCTTCCTGGTCATTTCCAGTCTTGACTTTACAGCACACCTAGTTAATATCTAATTTAGTTTTAGAGAAGAGACAACATGCTTTTCCCATTCTTTTGACACTATACCTTAGTATCAACTCCAATGTAGGAGGTTTCAAGTCATAGAGCCACATTCAACATGGGGATTCCAATCATAAACTGTGGCAAGTGCCACTGAAAAACACAACTAAGAGAATGACCAAGCCAAAACGAGTCACTCACACACCACCCTAGAATTGAGCAAAAGTGATGACAGCAAAGGGAAAAACTGTGATACTCTGGGGGAAGTATGCTGCTGACAGCCTGCTTCTTATCACTAATTCTTGCCATACCTGAATAGTGTCTCTGAGAAAGGCAGATTTCTGTGAGCTCTGGATCACCTCCCCTTGGGCAGCAAAGTCAGAGGACTTTGGTCCTTGCCTATGATTAGATACCATTATAATCTATGATTCTATAATACAGTTTGATTTTTAAAGTCCATTTCAGGAAAAAGAAGTCACAAGGACTAGGAAGGTCCCTGTGTGTGGCCCCCAACTACGTGGGGAGCAGAGGCTAATGGTGAGACATGGGCACATAGTCCACCTGAGAATGCAGTTACGTTTTCCAGTTTTATAACAAGACCTCACATTGACTGCTTCTGAGCAGAGCACAGGGTGCTCCAGCCAAAGGAGCTTGAATTCTCCTACTTATAAAATATTGAGCCTCATAGGGTTTGTGCAATCAAGACCTGTACACACTCACTCTTCCTGGATTGCTTCCTTGGAAGTTTATTCAGATCCCCTGAAGCCCTTTTGGAACTCAGTGATAGTTTTGAGGGAGGAATTAGTTTGTCAACCTTATTCATCATCCAGCTATGAATTAATAGTGAGATCATAAGAAAGGGATGCTCTAAAGTGGGAAATATCTATGTTCCTCCAAGATTATTTGTACGGTAGAATGAGCTCCAATTCTAACCTTAGATCACCTGCAATACTATCCCTCTTTTTGGTTGCCTTATACACCTTCAAGCTTTTGCTAGTGATATCATTTGTCTACTGCTTTTAAAATTATCTATACATCCATGCAATTACACAGTTACCTCTAATAAACATCACTATTCCAGGTAGAAACCTAATCAGTTATTTATTATTTATTATGCGTCTACTATCGTTACGTGTCCTTCAGGTCAATACTCCTAAAGGGAGTATACGTTCATAGGAGGGTGACCAGTATAAATAAAGGGGTTGGCTGTAAACCTTCTCAAAAGGAAAATGATTGACTAAATAGCTAATATTCAGTTAACAATTCATAGTAAGCATTTACCACATGCTAAGTGCTATGCTAATTCTCAAAATTATTACATTTAATCTCCAAAAGAAACCTTATAAAGTAGGTGATGTTATTTGACAAAGAAACTGAAAAGCAGACTGAATAACCTGAAGATTACATAACTAGAAAGTGGCTGAGCTGAGACTATAATTTTAAAGCCAATGCTTTTAAGCTCAATGCAATGATGAATTCCAGAGATCTGAGTTCTGCACCCAAAGAGAAACAGAGATATAATGTGATTTTTCAAATGCTTGCAAGGCTGTTCCATGTGGACTTTATATGCACTGTTTCATGGGTGATTCAGAAATCATGGGCAGATCTGGTAGAAAGACAGATCTATTTTCAATGTAGAAAGTTTACTTATTAGAAAATGTACATTGATGAAATAAGCAGCTCTTATGATGGAGTTATTTCCTGGTCTAGAAATATCCAATAAAGTGTAAACAGAATCATCTTTCAGGTATGCCATTAAGGTTATTCTCAATTTGAATGAATGACTTGATTTAAAGTTCTCACTAATTTTGAAATTATTTGATTTAATTTATACTGGAAAACTTTTCAATGATATCTAACACAATAAAAGTAGAACTTCAATGATAATAATTCTACTAACCCTTATGCAAAAGAAATTATGAATATAACCACAGTGATAACAAAAGTAACAATAGCCAGACTATTGTGAAAACATTTTAAAAGAAGAAGAACAGGAGTCACAGAGGGAGTCCAGATGCTACTCAGTGTTTCGCAAGATGGGAGTGGCCTGTTGGGATATCTTCGTGAATAGACCACAGTTTTAATAACTAACATTTATTGTACATTTGCTATATAGCAGAATTCTGCTGAGCGCTCTACAGGTATTATCTCTTTCAATTCTCACTAGAAACCTATTAGGCAGGCAGTATTATTTCCCCCGATTTCTAGTAGAAAATTTAGTCTCAAAGAGCTTAAACAGCGTAACCAACGTAACAGAGTTGGTTAATGGATCCAGAATGATATAACTCTTCTGAGTTATAAAGAAAAACAAGCTTGTAACTAATTCGGATTTTCAAATACTCATTCGTAACTAATATCACCTTACATTTATGGTGGCTTGAGTTTTTCAATGCACTTTTGCATTTTTAAACTTAAATTTCTCAAGAACTAAGTAAGGTGGTTCTTATTAACCCCATTTTACAAATAAAGACATTGAACTCAGAGTAATTGTGACTTTCCTAAATTTAGACAGAAGAGCCCAGGCACCCTCAGGTGTATCTCTCTTTCCACTACATCCTCACTGCTTCCCAAGATGACCCCATGCAGAAAGCAGCTGTCCCTGTATAAGAGGAGAATTATTAATAGATTTACTTTAGAGTTTGGAGGAGTCTTATGTATACCCTTAGAGACCTTACCATTTTTATCTTGTATCCCATGACAAGATTATGGCTTTGAACTATAACGAGAGAGAGAGAGACAGAGAGACAGAGAGAGAGACAGTTTATGTCTGAACTGAACAGTTATGAAAGTTATGTTTCATAGGGATTGAGTCCCAGAAAGTTCAGTAGGTATTTCTCAAGGGAGTTGTATTGTTATGATTCACTTGTAGGAAATTTTGCCCTATATTTGGATCATTCACAAGAGTGATTGTTTCAGTGAGGGAAAACAATGTGCCTTGTTTAACACCTTTTTCCTCTGCTCCAGAAATTCAAGTAAGGCACTAGCATATTCTAGCAACTACTGGCTTATCAACTAATCATTCAGCAGAACTTTCTGATTATGAATAGCAGGGCTAAGTGTAGGCATTCTTGGTCCAGTGACAGGTGCTTTATTATTTGTTGGCAGGCTTGGGGTCTGGGGTGAGTGGCCAAGTTGAGTTTCTTCTTTCCTCTGCAAAAACTAGTGGGTAAGAATTGGACTGTGAACCAAATGGATGAGTAGGATGATGGCTATTCACTGGATGATAAATTTCTTAAGCTGTTATTTTCCTTCCTTCCTTTCTTTTCCTTTTTCCCTGTTTTTTTTTCTTCTGGTGGGAAAGTGCTCAATTGCTTGTTGGGCTTCCTAACAATTTAATGGTTCCTATGGGAGAGGTGTGACCCACTTAATGGAGGAGCTAAAGTAATAAGCATAGGAATGAAACTTACATTTTCTGCATTTTTATTGGGGAGAGATGGGAATGACAGAAATATCAGGAACTTGAATCCCTGGAAACTCTCTTGAGTGAGTTGGTGTCCTCAGTAATCGCTAATTCCTAAGTGATTCCTCATGCTTCTATGTGGTCCCCACTCCCCCTATCAAAGCCTGTATACTTCTGGAATATGGTTCAGGTAACTCAGCAGGGTACAATACTGAAACAACCCTTGTATCTGTTGAAGCAGACCAGGTACTAGCAGGGAGATCACTAATCTAGCAGATTTGAGATATAGCCCAGTCTGTCAAGCAAACTACAGTATTTCATTTCCATGGCACAAGAAGACAAGTAGGTCAAAGTTCAGGAAGAGTAAAACTTTTAGTAACCAGCAGATATCCTAGAAGATGCAATACAGCATCCCTACAAAAGAAAAAGAAAAGAAAACATATGTCTAAAGAGATGTATCTCTGTGTCATACACACACACACACACACACACACACACACACACACACATACTTATTTATTTATAACAGAGATATATCCATACATCCTCTGGACTTGGATCCAGGGACAAGATGCAGGACTCCATGAAGGAGAATTCAAATGAATAAGCAGAACCCCAGTCCAGGAAGACCAAGGTCGTGACCAAGTGACCTAAATTGGGGTATGAGCCCAGACAACAAGGGTAAGATCCTATTATCAGAGCTGCGGACACAAGGAAAGAGCAACATAACAGGAAGGGAATTGAAACTGAGGTCTAGGAAAAGCTGCTCTGAGGCCCAGTTGCTTAAACCTGCAATGCTTCCACTCGAAGGGCAGCAATGGTCCTCAAAGCTGAGGCAGGGCTGGGTCTACAAACATTGCTCCAAGAGATCCAGTAGGGAGAAGAGGGCAGTAGAGTTTGGAAATTTGCCAGAGTGAGTACCAAAAATATGGTAGAACCGTAACCAGGTCTGTCCTACTCTATTTTAATGCACTGGACTAAGTAGTAAATTCACCTTTGAAAGAACATATTTCTGGAAAGCTATACAATTAATAATTACTATATTTGTTATTATATCAATTGCTTATTATTTATAAAATACATAAAAATAAGATATATTATTATACCAACATGGGATTTCACAAATAGTAATGTGATATCTACTTATTAATAATTATAATGAACTTGAGTTTGAAAATTATTTTATGCAATAACTAAAATTGGAAAGAGAAAAGACAGAGAACTATGCTTCAGTTTTCTGACCTCTTTTATCACTGCCATTTTACTATAAATTCATGGCATTTCAAACCACTTGTAGTTCCCAGGATTCTTCATAGTATTTCACACCTTCATGCTCATCTTTACACTTTTGCTTGGAATGCTTGCCTCCCATTTCTTTGCCTAAATAACTTAAGTCCTAATTCATGTATAATTTTCTCTTTGAAGCCTTCTCTTCCCAATTGGACTGGGTAGGTTAAATACTTTTTTAGCATTATATTACCATCCTGTTCATAAGTCCAGCAAATAATTTCCCTGAAAGCTAGGATCACATCTTTCCAATTAACTACTGTATTTTTTAACACTTAGCACAGTACCTAAAAGCGTTCAATAACAATTTATTAGATGTGTGAATAATGTACCTGCCTTCCAATATCTCAAAGGTAACACCTATGTGTTTTCTGGAAGAGTCCAAGAGCAAAACAGTTGTGGGATAGTAACACTCTTCACCAACCTGTGTGCTTTTTAATTAAGTTCTCTATTTATCCCACTGCAAACTTCTCCACCAGAACAACTCTCTCAGGTCACCAACAAATTCCATGTTACCAAATCCAGTGATCAATTCTAATTCATCTTTTTATCTGATATATTCAAACCATGTATCACAGAAGTTCACTCTGTTCTTTTTTAACTACTTATTTGGCTTCCAGATACAAACTTATTCTTGGCTCTATCTTTCCATCTCTCTTTACCACATTATCCCGACCTCGAAATGCTGGAATGCCCTAGGGTTCAATTGCTAAGCCTTTTAATTTATTTTTATAAATTTATTTACTTATTTATTTTTGGCTGCGCTGAGTCTTCGTTGCTGCGCGCAAGCTTTCTCTAGTTGCGAGACGGGGCTACAATTCGTTGCAGTGTGCGGGCTTCTCATTGCAGTGGCTTCTCTCATTGTGGAGCACGGGCTCTAGGCACGAGGGCTTCAGTAGCTGTGGCTCGAGGGCTCTAGAGCGCAGGCTCAGGAGTTATGGCGCACGGGCTTAGTTGCTCCACAGCATGTGGGATCTTCCTGGACCAGGGAACGAACCTGTGTCCCCTGCACTGGAAGATGGATTCTTAACCAGTGCACCACCAGGGCAGTACTGCAACAACTAAGATTTAAAGATGGTCAGAGTAGCTAAAAACACAAAACCCAAGTATACGTAACATTGGGTACCAGGGACTTCCCTGGTGGTCCAGTGGTTAAGATAAGATATATATATATATATATATATATATATATATATATATATATATATATATGATATAAGATACATATATGATATAAAATATATATATATCACCAGAAACCCAATTTAATTATAAAGACTTACATTAAAAGGAAAGTAATAAAGATATATATCATGCTAACACTAATCAAAAGAAAGCTGGAGTAACTGTATTCATTTTAGACAAAGCAGTTTTCAGAAAAAGGAAAATAATCAGAGATAAAGGTGTGCATTACATAATGATAAAAGGGTCAAATCTCCAAGAAGATATAATTCTAAATGTGTACGTATCTAACAAGAGAACATCAAAATACATGAGGCAAAAACTGACAGAACTGAAAGGAAGAACAATATAGGGGGTGTGGCATGGAGTTTTTCTTCCTGTCAATCAGATACTTCAGGTAGATGGACTGTTTTTAAGGAAGCAACGGCTGAGTTGGGAGAGAAACAGCAAATGCTGAATGATTCCCAGCATGGCTATATTAGACTTGGGGAAAATAGCAGTGGGTTTAATAGTAAGTCTATGTAGAACAGGGTACCCTGCACTGAAGGCACTGGGCTCAGTCTGAGTGGGAGAATCTTGAGGCGATGTTACCTGCCTTCCTTCTTGTGGCCAAGTCTGCAGCAGCCAGGAAACAACTGCAGGGTGAGGATAACCAATGGGAGATGAGAGCAGCTTCTCTCCTGGGCTCCTTGCCCAGATCATCAGTCCCTGAAAGTACAGATGGTGCTTTATATTTTCCTAAAACATGAAGCACCAGCCTTGAAAGTGGGCTTCAGTACAGGTGCCAAAATATCTTTGTTGATTATGCAGACAGACACTTGTTTACATCTGAGGAATTTATAGTTGGTACAACATTTTACAGCATGAGAGTGCAAATGGAAAAATAAAACCATGCTACTTTAAAACTGTAGTTGATTCTGCGTTTTAAAGAAGACAAAACTAAGACTGTTCTTTGTCTTGTTTTTTGCTTTAGAAGTTCCTAAGCCCCAAGTCTGGAAGCTGAGGGTGAGAAAAGGGGAGGTGAACAATAAATGTAATAATAAACGCCCTGCATGATAAATGTAAAGGGCCATCGTTTTTGTGGGCAAAGGGTAATTCTACAAGTTTTATGGTCCTTAGGAAGCTGTCTCTTCTGTCATTACCTCATTAGGGACTATCTAGATGACAAACTTGGATACAAAGCCTATTTTATGAAAAGACTAAGCCCTCATTTCAAGTTTAATGTGCATACAAATCACTTGGAGACCTCGTGAAAATACACAGATTTTGATACTGTAGTTCTTGGGGTTGCCTAAAATTCTGCATTTCTAACAAGCTTCTAGGTGATGCCACATCCTTATTCCATAAGTCACGCTCAGCTGTAAGTAAACTTGGAAGAAAGTCTTGGGAGGTCAGTTGCCACTGTGCAAGTTGCACAAATCTTCCTAATGCCAGTTCATGCAACAGCTTAACAGAACTCAGCTCTGGGCCATCCTCTACCTTAGTGAACAGATATTGAGGTCCTGCTCAGAATTCTTGAGTATTCAAGATAAGAGAAATAACAGAATTCTAGTTCAATCCCTTAATTGTATAGATGGGACTTGTAAGCCCCTGAGAGTGAAATCATTTGTTCTTATCACATAACTATTTAAATGACTATTATATACTGGATGGATAAACAAGAAGGTCCTACTGTACAGCACAGGGAACTATATTCAATATCCTGGGATAAACCACAATGGAAAAGAATATGAAAAAAGAATGTATATATGTGTATAACTGAGCCACTTTGCTGTACAGCAGAGATTGGCACAGCATTGTAAATCAGCTATACTTCAATTAAAAAAAATAAAAAGAGAAGAAATGTATGGTCAGGATTCCAATAGTGGTTTTCTGGCCAGCGCCCTTTACTTGCCTCATATAAGACAGGAAACCAGCCTAAAACAGAAGACATGGGGAAAGGACACAGAGTGAACAGTGAAGGCGCCAAAAAAGCTGGGTGGAAAAAGAAGGGATGATAAAACCAATGCAGGTTCAATGAGTAAATCTATAAAAGACCAGATACAACAAAGTGCAGTGTAGAGATAGCCATTTTAATATCAATACAAGAGTATTTTAGGAGACAACACATCACATAGGGTCATGCCCACTGGGACAGAGTATATGGGACATGAGGTTTAGAAACATGGGGAGCTCCTTTCTTCCTCAGGGGGTGAGTGGTCTAGGTTGAAGTCTCAGGCAAAACTGCCTTTCAACTTGCTTTTTCCTTTATTATACGAGGTCAGATCCTGACTTAGAAGCATCATGAGTTCAGGCTAGGACTAAGGATTCCATTATGGCCCTCTTACTAAGATGTTTAATGATTAAGGATAAACATGTCTCCATCAGGTATAACTCAACCCAAGTCCCTGAGGCAGTGGGAGGAAAGGCAAGTAGTAGCAAAGCCCAAGCAGGATCAATCAAGAAGGCCCCAACAGTGCCAGCCCTCACAGTGGACCCCTTGAGTCTCCCTCTTTGTGATCTTAGTATAAGGTTATATTCATCGCAGTGTGGGTTTTCCACCTCCCCTCCAACTCTTCCTCCTATCTAAATATAGAAAACTGCATAGCTCACCAGTCTGGTCCTGATAACCATAATTCAAAGAGTCATGTACCAAAATGTTCATTGCAGCTCTATGTACAATAGCCAGGAGATGGAAGCAACCTAAGTGTCCATCATCAGATGAATGGATAAAGAAGATGTGGCACATATATACAATGGAATATTACTCAGCCATAAAAAGAAATGAAATTGAGTTATTTGTAGTGAGGTTGATGGGCCTAGAGTCTGTCATACTGGGTGAAGTAAGTCAGAAAGAGAAAAACAAATACCGTATGCTAACACATATATATGGAATTTAAAAAATATATATCATGAAGACCCTAGGGGTAAAACAGGAATTAAGACACAGACCTACTAGAGAATGGACTTGAGGATATGGGGAGGGGGAAGGGTAAGCTGTGACAAAGCGAAAGAGAGGCATGGACATATATATGTTGATTTTTTTCAACAAAGTTTTTATTATTTTTTTATTGTTTGTCCATATGTTTTCAACAAACTTTTATTTTCTTTATTGTTTGTCCATATTCTATTTATTTTATTTACTTTCTTCCACTTCTTTTGGGCTCAACTTACTTTGCTGCTTCTAGTTCCTTAAGGTGCGAGTCAAGATGATTGATTATATAAACTTATTTTTTCTAATATAAGCATTTGAAGCTATACATTTTTCTGAGCACTGCTTTAGCTGCATTTAACTCATATGGTGTGACTTCTTGTAACTTCTTTTCTGACATATTGGTTATATAGAAGTATAATGCTTGATTTCCAAGTATTTAGGAACTTTCAGATATCTCTTTATTAATAACTTCTGTTTTAATTCTCCTGTGATGAGAGAGCATACTAAATATAATTTCAATCTTTAGAGGTTTGTTAAAATTTGTTTTATGGCATAGCATATTGACTATCTTGATGAATGTTTCACACAGCTTTAAAACAAAGCTATATTCTCCTGTTGTTGGCATGAAGTGTGCTATAAATGCTAATTAAGTCAGGTTAAATGCTGGTGTCGTCAGGTCGCTGCGAGCCATGTGACTGTCAACTTGTTCTAGCACTTACTGAGAGAGTAGTGCTGAAATCTCCAGCTATAGATATAGTCTGTCATTTCTTCTTCAGTTTTGTCATTATTTCTTTATACATTACGAATATTTGTTATTGTACGCATCCACATGAAAATTTTAGTCTTTTGTATCATGTGATGTCTCTTTTTATCCCTCATAATAGTTCTACCTCTGAACTCTTGTTTTTCTGGTATTCACATAACTATTCCAACCTTCTTTTGATGACTGCTTGTAAAATGTAAAATACTATTAATTCTTTTCCTTATAAGCTATGTATACCTTTATATTTAACACTGTGTTTTCTCTAGGTTTCACTAATACAGAGTAGTCATAAACTATATGTGGCTACTGAGTACTGAAAATGTGGCTAAAGTGACTAAGTAATTGCATTTTTTAATTTTATTTAATTTTAATCGAATTGTAATTTTAAAAGTTGATACTCAATTCACTTGTTAGGAAACTAAAGTATGCTTGGAACACCTTGGGTATATTGATGTATTTTTCATCTGTATGTTTTATGTAATCTAAATGCAGATTAAGAATTTCTGATGAAAATTTAGCATCTTAATTGAAATATGATCTAAGTGTAAAATACATGCTGGATTTTGAAGTTTTCAAACTTTACAAAAGAAGGTACAATATCTCATTAATAACATTTTAATATGAGTTATATACTGAAACAATAGTTTAGGTACATTGGGTTAAATAAAAATTTTTAACACTTTTTTTTTAATTTTAGAAAATTTTAAATTACACCTGTGACTCACTTTAAATCTACTGGACAGCACTGCTCTAGACAGCATAGAGTTGAGTCTTATTTTTCTCATCCCAGCTGACAATCTTTGCCTTTCAAATGTTGTTTTTAGATCATTAGCTTGCTAAAATTTATTTGCAAGCCCAAAATAAATACTCCTAGGGCTTTTGTGGTCATTCTCCAACATACACAGAGTAAAAAATCTGAGTCACCCAACACACATTTCCAGCTGAAGTCAAACAAGGCAATGCTGTTTTCTTATTTCAGTTCTCATGCTATAAACAAATGTTATTTTCATGGTCTATTTAGAACCAAGTCTTTCATACTTTTGTACTTTTTTGTTGTTGTTGTTATTTCACTGTTTAAAACACCCCGGAGGATAGTACTCAGTGCTGTTTAGTGTTCATAAGTGCAAAGAAGGTCTGTGATATGCATTGCAAAGAAAACTCATGTATTAAATAAATTTCATTAAGGCACGAATTATAGGGCTGTTGGTTCAGAATTCACTAATCTACTGTTTGCGGTGACTTTATAGAACATACCTAGACAAACAGTGAGACTAGACTGTATTTATATTAATTCTCAAATGTTCTCAGATTTTCCCAGCAGAAGCCCCTTCAAGTAGGATTTTGTGTCCTTTTGACAATATCCATTTTGTGGCACAGAACAGTTTTGCAGACTCATCTTGTACTTCCTTGCCCCAAACCTGGAATTAGCTATTTCTCTAAAGAACTCTGAATCCTTTGAGAATGATGTTCAGCAGACCCGAAGTGTTCTCTGAGTGTTTACTGTGACCAATAGCTCCACCTTCCCCCCAAACACACACACACACACACACACACCTTTATTTTCTAGTCAACAGCTAGAAACTATTTTCCAAATGTAAAACAGATTACATCACTCTGCTTTTGAAACATACCAGTGGCTTCTCTTTATACTTAGAATAAGATTCCAACTCCTTATATCTGACATCTAATGTATACCTGACATTTGGCTACTTATCTCACCTGCTTTGTACCACCTTCACCTGTCTCACTATTCTTCAGCCATACTGTCTTCTGCCTTCTCTGTTTCTTGAATATGGCCAGGTTTGTTCCAGCCTAGGTACTTTGAACCTGCTGTTGCCTTTCTGTCCTTCTGTTTTTGCACACTGTCCTCTTCTCTTCATTTAGGTTTCATTTCAAATGTCTCTTCCTCAAGGAGCTCTATCAAGAGTTGCCCTTAACCCATTAACAATTATATTCCTCACTTTTTCCAAAACGTTTACCTCTATAGTAATTGTCATCTTTCTTCATTTAATTACTTCTGCATTATCTGCCAATTCCCAACCACCAAAAGTAAGAAGACATTTGTCTATTATATTCACCAGTATATTCCAGCACTTAGAAGTATGCTTGGCACATAGTGTTCATGATAAGCATATGCTGAGTAAATGAATTGATTAGCACATTTGCATTCTCCATACAGTGCATTAACTTGTTTGATTCTGTAAGAGTTTATTCTATTTTTGGTTCTTTTTGGCTGTGTGTCTTCATTGCTGTGCATGGGTGCCCAGGATTTCTTTAGTTGTGTTAAGCGGGGGTTACTCTTCCTTGTGGTACACAGGCTTCTCATTGTGGTGCCTTCTGTTGCAGAGCACGGGCTCTAGGCGCGCGTGCTTCAGTAGTTGCAGCACGCGGGCTCAGTAGTTGTGGCACACGGGCTCTAGAGCACAGGCTCAGTATCTGTGGCGCAGGGGATTAGTTGCTCCATGGTATGTGGGATCCTCCCGGACGAGGGCTCGAACCCCATGTCCCCTCCATTGGCAGGCACACTCTCAACCACTGTGCCACCAGGGAAGCCCAAGAGTTTATTCTTGAAAACCATAAACTATTTTATTGTGTTTAACTGAAAACACACTATAAAGAGGAAATTAAGGACACCTAGTTTACAACCTGGAGAGAAAACACCAATTCAAAAGAAATAAATAGAAAGTTGTAAAACACTGTACGTATACTGTTCAAGCGGAAAAGAAAAAGTGCTATTTAGATAAGACTTATAAATATCATCTCTTCATGTAGATGTGCTAAGTCTTATCCTTAAATCAGCAGGTGCCAAATACAAGGATTCCAAATGCAAAGACTATATTAGCTAAGCCCTTTGCTAAATCTTCTTCATTGAATTCCGTGTTGACACAACATTGGACTTCATGTGTACTTTACAAGAAACAGTCAAGAAAAAGTGTAACACTGCTCAATATTTCCTAAATAAATTTCCATAAGAAAACTCTTTTTGACTGATATAAACAGGAAGAACGATTTTGTATTAGCAAATAATTTGGTGTGGTTTTTGTCTGATGTAACTATGCAGTGAATCATGATTTTGTTTTCTTTTTGCTTAGATTCAGGAAACTAAAGGTAAAAACTGATGTTCAATCCCAGGAATCCCTGGTTCTACGTTTAAAATATTTTCGATTTCTTATTCCATACTTGTTGTTTTACACTTTATTAATCTTATTGTGTGTGAATATACTTACTAAACTGAATATATGTAATATTAAATAAACGTGCATATTCAGAATTATACATATATATAATTTTACTTCACTTCAAATTGTTTTTAAAGACTCAGGACAGGGCTTCCCTGGTGGCGCAGTGGTTGAGAATCTGCCTGCCAATGCAGGGAACACGGGTTCGAGCCCTGGTCTGGGAAGATCCCACATGCCGCGGAGCAACTAAGCCTGTGTGCCACAACTACCGAGCCTGCAGTCTGCAGCCTGAGAGCCACAACTACTAAGCCCGTGTGCCACAACTACTGAAGCCTGCACAAATAGAGCCAGTGCTCCGCAAAAAGAGAAGCCACCGCAATGAGAAGCCCATGCACCACAATGAAGAGTAGCCCCTGCTGGCCACAACTAGAGAAAGCCCACGCACAGCAATGAAGAACCAACGCAGCCAAAATTAAATAAATTTTTTTAAAAAAGGATTAGGCATGTTGTCCGTTAAAAATTCCTCATAAAATTTCACATAATTTAGAATAAATACTTTGAGGAGATAGTTATAAAAAATTTTTTAAAAGCCCATCCTTGAAAACATCTCCTCAAGAAGAACCTCCCTAGATGAAGGACAGAACTTGCATGATTTTACATTTCAGTATTTTTTCACCTATATGTAGACTCAGAGATACCATGGCAGTGTAATGTGCATTCTAATAGCTCATTACAACACATTGCATTAATATGTTTTGTTTATGAGAAGAATTTTTATAGAAATTACTTCTTAATCCACAAAAAAATGAACAATGCTACTTTATTTAACCATCTACTAAACAGTAAATTCCACTAAGCCAGGGTTAAAATTTTTTATGTTGTATATCTGACCACCTTCAAAAATAATCTACGACAGTGACCCACTTAATTCGGGTCATTTAATTTTTGGAATTCAAAAGCAATTATTAATTTTTTTTGGTCTTTTTATTTTTTTTAACATCTTTATTGGAGTATAATGGCTTTACAATGTTGTTAGTTTCTGCTGTATAACAAAGTGAATGAGCTATATATATACATATATCCCCATATCCCCTCCCTCTTGCAACTCCCTCCCACCCTCCCTATCCCACCCCTCTAGGTGGTCACAAAGCACCCAGCTGATCTCCCTGTGCTATGCAGCTGCTTCCCACTAGCTATCTATTTTACATTTGGTAGTGTATATATGTTCATGCCACTCTCTCACTTGGTCCCAGCTTACCCGTCCACCTCCCCATGTCCTCAAGTCCATTCTCTACTTCTGTGTCTTTATTCCTGTCTTCAGAACATTTTTTTTTTTAGATTCCATACATGTGCTGGCATACGGTATTTGTTTATCTCTTTCTGACTTACTTCACTCTGTATGACAGACTCTAGGTCCATCCACCTCACTACAAAAATTCAATTTCATTTCTTTTTATGGCTGAGTAATATTCCATTGTATATATGTGCCACATCTTCTTTATCCATTCATCTGTTGATGGACACTTAGGTTGCTTCCATGTCCTGGCTATTGTAAATAGAGCTGCAATGAACATTGTGGTACATGAGTCTTTTTGAATTATGGCTTTCTCAGGGTATAGGCCCTGTAGTGGGACTGCTGGGCTGTATGGTAATTCTATTCTCAGTTTTTTAAGGAACCTCCATGCCATTCTCCATAGTGGCTGTACCAATTTACATTCCCACCAACAGTGCAAGAGGGTTCCCTTTTCTCCACACCCTCTCTTGCATTTATTGTTTGTAGATTCAAGAGCAATTTAAAAGTTGTTTTTAAACATTTCAACACATCACACAGCAGTATTAAAACTATGACAATTGAAAGTATTTTACAAGGGTGAAGTGTAGATCAGCATTTCTCAATAGAAAAATGATGCAGTCACATGGGTAAAGTGTGTAGAAACCCATTTTTAAAAAAGCAAAACAGAAAGATGAAGTAAATTTTAATACTACAGTTTATTTAACTTTGTTTTGTCACCAGCATGGCCCATTAATAATTCCCAGGAAGTAAAAATAGAATCTCCCAAGAAAAAGGCTCAAATATCACAAACTAGGGTGACCTACCTCGGCTTCATTCTCACAGAAGGTCAGGGAAGCCAACCCCAGGAAAGAAAAAAAGCCATTTTTCAGCCTGACCCCGCCCAAAACTAGAAGACGGCTTAGAGGTTTCCTGAGGATGGCTGGGTTTTGCCCCATCTGAATCCCTACCTCTGGCCTAATAGCTAGGCCTCTGTATGAATAGTTGAAAGGAAAGGATGATGATCTTTTGAATGGAAATCAGAGTGGGAAGGGGAGTTTTAAGAACTGAAAAAGCAATTACCCTGCCCTGGCCCTCCCAGATTTAGCTAAACCCTTTGACCTTTACTTTCTTGAGAGAAGGGGAATTGCCCTTGGGGCATTAGCTCAAAAACTGGGACCCCTTACTTAGGCAGCTGCTTATTTCTCTAAACAACTAGATCAAACCACTAAGGGATGGCCTTCTTGCCCCTGCTAAGGGACGCTAAAAAGTTAACATTTGTTCAGCTAATCACTATATGGACTCCACACCAGGTTCAGGTTTTAGTAAGTTCTAAGGGAACAGAATGGCTATCCCCCAAAGGTCAATTCAAAGTCAAGCTGTGCTTTAAGACAACCCAGTGGCTCCCATAAAAACCTGTCACACACTAAATCTTGCCACCCTGCTACCCACAGAACCCGGGCCCCTGGAGCATGATTGTATAGAAACCATACATAATCTATTCCAGTTGTCCCAACCTAGGAAGTGAGCCTCTCCCAAACACCAAAGAGGAATGGTTCACAGACAGAGCAGTTTTATGAGAGAAGGAAAAAGGCTGGTGGGATACGTAGTGACCTCTGAGCCCCAAGTCATAGAAGCAAGAAGCCTAGCTCCAGGACTTCTGCCTAAAAGGTGGAGCTGATAGCTCTTAGGAGAGGGAAGCCTTAGAGCTTGGGACAGGGAAGCTCTTAAGATGTTTACACAGATTTCCGGTATTTGTATGCCATCCTACACACACACACACACACACACACACACACACACACACACACACGGGGCTATTACTACAGAGAATAAACAAGTGAAACATGGCTTAAACATACTGAAGCAGTACAGCCTCCAAAAAAGACAGCAGTAATTTACTGCAGGGGTCACCAAAAGGATGATGCAGAGGTAATAAAGGGAAACAACAAGGTGGATGCAACCGCCAAAAGGGCAGCCCCAGACCAGTAACTTGGCAGCCACCCATCATACCTCGAAGCCAGATCCATCCAATTATTCCCCAATCTACACAAAAGAAGAATTAGACAAAGCCCGAAAATGGAACTTCAGTAAAGATCTAGGAGGCCGTGGGTGGCTAGTTAATAAACATGGGCAATACCTCTTTCCCCAAACTGCAGCTTGTCAAGCCATCAGGGAGGCTCATAAAGGGCCTCAATATGGGAGGGAAGCCCTATATAATTGGTTAGTTGAGTTGAGGTCTTGCCAACTCCTGGCATGAAAAGTATAATCAGTTGGACAGTCGAGACCTGCCCCATCTGCACAGTGAACAGCCCCAGCACCAGAACCCCCAGGCCCCCAGATAAGGTCCATTCAGACCAGAGGAACATACCCTGGAGAAGACTGGCAGATTGATTTTACTGTCATGCCGAGAATACTGGGCAATTTCAGGTATCTCTTGGTGCTAGTGGACAAATTTTCTGGGTAGAGAGAAGTATTCCCTGCTAGATCTGAAATGGCAGCTGAAGTGGCTAAGGCATTACTAAAGGAAATAATCCCCAGGTTTGGGCTCCCAGGATCCCTACAAAGCAGTTATGGTCCAGCATTTGTGTCTCAAGTAACAAATGGGATAACGAGTTCCCTGGGCATAAAATGGACCTTGCACTTAACGTGGAGACCCCAGTCATCAGGAAAAGTAGAGAGATCCAATCAGGCCTTGAAACCAATCAGGCCTTGAAATGGGCCTTAGCAAAGCTATGTCAGGAAACTCAAAAATCTTGTATTAACTTGCTTTCAATGGTCCTGCTTTGCCTGGGGTTAAGTGTGTTCAAACTCATGCATGATAGACCCATTCCGCAAGTCCCAGAGAAAGGACACCTTAAAGTCCCTTGAAATGGAACAACTCAAGTGTGCCTCCAGGTAGGAGAAACCAGGAAAGCTCCTGCAGAATATGGTCACCAGGTGCTGCCCCTACCTGACCTGACTCTGCACCCCTTCCTGCCAGGAGACTGGGTGCACCTAACAACCTGGAGAACAGGAGCCTGAAAGACCAGGTTGCTCCTAAGTGGGACGGACCCCACTCAGTGATCCTAACCACCCATTCTGGCCTGAAGTTGCAGGGGTCACTCCATGCTTACATCAACTCTATGGAAGAGGCCCCCAAGCCCCAACCTCCAGAGAGACAGTCTGGGGCAACAGCCACCCTTGACGACTTGTGTGACCCTCTCTCTGACCTGAAGCTTCTCTTCCGAAAAACAGCAATGTGTGACCAGGGATATTCAGACCAAGGCAGTGAGACCCTCTCTCTAACCTGAAGCTTCTCTTCCGAAAAACAGCAATGTGTGACCAGGGATATTCAGGCCAAGGCAGTGAGCCTCACCATCAGGGACCATTTTTACCTACAGGCCAAAGACCAAGATACCTTCATTTTTAGGAAAAATTTGATATAAGACCATTATTCTCTTGCTAATATTTGGGCCATGCATCCTAAATTGTCTGGGGTCCTTTGTCTCCAAAAGGATAAACAAGTGGTGGTCACTGAGGGAGACGAACAGTCAGGGCCGAGGCCTGGTGACCATCACACGCATCTAAAGGCAGCAGCTGGGGAGCAGCTCGGCTTCTCTCCCAGGGTGATGATGACACCCACAGCAGCAGGAGGCAGTCACAGGAGACGGACCTCCACCCTCAGCCCCCCTCAAGAACGAGGAGCGGGACAAAAGGCAGAGGAAGGGTTGGTCACCAACAAAGCCCGTTAACAATTCCCAGGAAATAAAAACAGAATCTGGGTAATAAAATTAGGTCTCACCTTTTTTTCTTTTCCTCTGTGCTCAGTCTAGTTCCACTTGCTCATAGGGGGCCGCGTTCGGAGGCCTCGTCCCCTGCACTTCAGACCAGACTTTCTCGTGGGAAATGCCGACGCCGACACCTCAGCTCGACGGGCTGTGCGCCGAAGGGCTGCCCACGACACCCAACTCAAGATGGCGGCGGCGGGCCCATTTCAAGATGGCGGCGGCGGGCCGTGTGCAGAGACGCTGCGCCCGGCACTGTGATCTGGAGCGCGAGCCGCAGAGCTGCGCCAGCCGCGCGAGAACTCCGTGCGCCCGTCGCTGTCCACACGCTATCAAGCAGCCCCGCCCTCGCCGTCCGCCTGTCCCGGAAGCCTGTGCTCCAGAGTGGGAGTACGCACCTCTCCATTCTCTGATCAAAGGGTAAAACCATCCTTTGCTTCTGAACTGAACTCGGTCTTATTCTACTGGCGTGAGTGACACCAGGCAGGCGGACACTTCTTGGGGACAGACTCCGGAAGGTTAGTAGCACTATATCCAAAACTATTATCTTTTAAACATGTAATAACATAAAAACTCCATTAAGGTAATTTACTTTCTTTTTTTGGTACAAATCTTTAAAATTCATAATGCATTTTATACTTACAGCACATCTCAAAACAAACTAGCCACATTTCAAATGCTCAGTGGCCACACGTGGCTTGTGGCTACAATATCGGCCAGCGCAGGTACAGAATATAATTTTTTATAACTATGAATTTTTTTTAATATAAATTTATTTATTTCTTTATTTACTTTTGCTGTGTTGGGTCTTCGTTTCTGTGCAAGGGCTTTCTCTAGTTGCAGCGAGTGGGGGCCACTCTTCATTACTGTGCGCGGGCCTCTCACTATCGCGGCCTCTCTTGTTGCGGAGCACAGGCTCCAGACGCGCAGGCTCAGTAGTTGTGGCTCACGGACCCAGTTGCTCCGTGGCATGTGGGATCCTCCCAGATCAGGGCTCGAACCCGTGTCCCCCGCATTGGCAGGCAGACTCTCAACCACTGCACCACCAGGGAAACCCCCTCGACTATGAATTATGTGTCAAATCTAGTTGCCCCGTTTTAAAGAAGGAAACCATTAACACAGAAGTGGAAGAAAAAGCACTGAATCACGAGTCAAAATATTTAGTTTCAACACCAGCCCTAAGACTTAGTGTAACATCTGACTCATCAGAGTCTCTCTGGGCTTCATGTTTTATTCTGTAAAAAATAGTAAGTACTTCAAAGGATTGTCATGCAAATTAAATGATACTAAGTGTGACCACATTTTGTGTATTTTAAGGCCTGTATAAATGTTTCTAGTATTATAATTCCTATTTTAGAGGCTGATCTCACAGATTACTGCACAGATCAGACACTAGGGTTCTTAAAAAATGTGAGTGGACAGTGCATATCTGAATCTAATACAGATGCCCATGGCCTCTTCCCTCCACTCCTGTGGCTCAGAGGCCTGCACACATCAGAACCTCTAGCCTGAGGGACAATCAGGAGTTGACTTTACGACATGCCTGTTTTAATACCTATGCAATATGAGCATCATAACTGTGTAACTCACCTTCCTCCTCGGAAACTCTAGCTGAGTGTCTCTTCTTCTATTCTCGTCTTGTTAGGAGTAAAGATGGGTTAATTGTATTTTTCATCCATAAGTGTCTAAACAACTACAGCTAACAAGAAACAGATTTAAATGAATCTGGGATTTATATTCTCAGTTCAGGTATTCTATATGTGGAAATGTAAACTTGAGACCAGTAGTTCCCAAGGGTTCCTTATCTCTGAGGTTCAGCAGCCTATGTATTTGTAAGACCTGTCCCTGAGCTGGCCTGTCATACTCTTTATACATAAGTAAACCTAGCCATTCAGTGTTGTCATGTATCCAGAGTGATACCGTTTGTATAGCCTAATATTAGGAATATATTTTTTGTTTATTTGTTTTTTGGGGTTTTTTGTTTTTTTAACATCTTTATTGGAGTATAATTGCTTTACATTGTTGTGTTATTGCTGCTGTATAACAAAGTAAATCAGCTATACATATACATATATCCCCATATCCCTCCCTTTTGATCTCCCTCCCACCCTCCCTATCCCACCCCTCTAGGTGGTCACAAAGCACCCAGCTGATCTCCCTGTGCGATGCAGCTGCTTCCCACTAGCTATAGTGTATATATGTAAATGCCACTCTCTCACTTCCTCCCAGCTTACCGTTCCCCCTCCCTGTGTCCTCAAGTCCATTCTCTAAGTCTGCATCTTTATTCCTGTCCTGCCCCTAGATTCTTCAGATTCCACATATATGTGTTAGCATACAGTATTTGTTTTCTCTTTCTGACTTACTTCACTCTGTATGACAGACTCTAGGTCCATTCACCTCACTACAAATAGCTTAATTTAGGAATATATTTAGAACACAACTTTAAAGATACGCAACAGATGAGAAGAAGGATACAATTTTCTCAAAGAAAGTATTTAAACTCTGGATGTAGATTTCCAGTTATATATTTTTAAGTGACAAATGATGGAACCTTATTTACGTATTTTTTGTATAAAGAAGAGGTGGTACATATATACAATGGAATATTACTTAGGCATAAAAAATAACAATGCCATTTGCAGCAACATGGATGGACCTAGAGATTGTCATCCTGAGTGAAGTAAGTCACACACAGAAAGACAGATATCATATGATATCACTTATATGTGGAATCTACAAAAACGGGGTACAAATGAACTAATTTACAAAACAGAAGTAGAGTCACAGATGTAGAAAACAAACTTATGGTTACCAGGGGATAAGGGGTGGGGAGGGATAAATCGGGAGATTGGGACTGACATATACACATTACTATATATGAAATAGATAACTAATAAGAACCTACTGTATAGCACAGGGAATTCTACTCAATGCTCTGTAATGGCCTATATGGGAAAAGAATCTAAAAAGAGAGTGGATATATGTATATGTATAACTGATTCACTTTGCTGTACAGCAGAAACTAACACAACATTGTAAATCAACTATACTCCAATAAAAGTTTTTTAAAAAACTAATTTATATATATTTTTGAAAAGAAACATCTGAAATAGGGACAAACCAAATAATTCAGTTGCTTAGTACACTGATTCTCATAATCTGGCTCCCAAACCAGCAGTGTTAGCATCACCTGCGAACATGCCATAAATAAAATTCCTGGGCACACCCCAGGCCTGCTGTATCTGAAACACCAGAGGTGAAGCCCACCAATCTGTGTTCTATCAGGGTTTCCAGATGCTATATAAAAGCAAGCAAACACTAGAGAACCATGGGCTTATGGAGAGCCAGGCAGGTAATCAGTTATTGAGACACATATATCATTTCTATTGCTCACAAAAAGCCTTGATTAAGTATCGCCAGGAAACTTGCCTTACATTGTACTTTCTGATTTTTTAAATCATATAACACACAGTATTATTAATATGATCATCATTATGAAAAGGAACCTATTCTTATCATAGGTACTTATTGTTTGTGATCTCTGGCTTTTTCCAGTTCTTGAAAATAAAAAGCTTTAGTTTATATGGTTTAATTACCAGTGTGTACATGAAGATCATTTTTCCTCATAACTCATTATTCGGTAAGGTATTTATTCATAAAAAATGTGTTGAGTACACTTATTGAATCAGTATGGCACAGGCTCTGAATTTATATCTTCATTCTGACGTTTACTGCCAGTATGATGATGGGAAAGATACTTAATCTCTCCGTACCTCAGTTGCCTTATCTATAAAATGAATTCTCATAGTAATTTCTAAACTTTAGGGTTATTGTATGATAAACTTAAAAGCACTATATCAGTGCATCACTAAATAAGTATTAGCTGTCCTTTTTAGGACCCTGTGTAAAATTCTATGAGGTTCTAAATATACAAAGATAAACAGGACATGAACTCTACCCCTAAGTAATTCATATTTTAATTTGATTTTTTAAATGATATACAAGAAAATACTGTGAATGATACATTCTAAAACTAAAGGAATTAGTACTTTTGATTTTGACCATGATGGGGTAGCAGAGATTTTATTTAACCTTTTGACTTAAGCTACTAGAAAATGACAAAAGTACATACAGTAACAGTTTTCAGACACTGGACAACAAGCAGTGCAGAATTGTAATCATTGAGAGAAGGGAGACAAAGTGAGCTTTACAATTGCCTGAACTTGCAGGCTGAATGCTGTTTCTAGGCTGCAGCACAGGGAGGGAGCATTCAAACAGAGGCTGGCAGTGTCTCTGAATTGAGCAGAGATCAGAGTTCAGGGAGGCCAGGTGACTTGCATTTCCAGGGAAGAGGACCAGAGATGGGAGAGTTGCATAGAAAGATAACTCTGGAGATATGCAAAGGGGTCCCCTTAAGATTTTGTCTGAATATAGATCTAAGCACACTGAAAAAACTTTTTACCTGAAGGTGTGAATAAATCCACAAGAAATCAGAAAGCCAAATAATTCTCAGTGATCTCATAGGGATGGAAACAGTTTTTGTTCCCACCAGCCAGACTGGAAAGACCTTTTAATAAATGTGGCATTATTAAGAGTAATGTAAGAGTAAGGGGGATAAATTATGCTTATTGCAAAAGCAAGCTAGCTTTTTCTTAAAAACCATTTTAAAATAATACTTGAAAGGATCAACTTGGTCTGCAAGTAACTTAAGTGCCTCGGAGAACAAAGTCTGTCACACCCTAAAAGAATACAACCAAATCCATGACACTGTAAAATACACAACATCCAGCATCCAAACAAAATTTTCAAGGCATACAAAGAAGCAGGATATTGTTATACATAACCAGGGGGGAATTCATGAAAGGAAATATCCAGGGCAGTGTGTACATGCTTGTCCACACAAAGCATGAGACAGAGAAGTAAGAAATATTACAATTTTCGGAAATGGGATGTTCAAGAATGCCTTCAAAGCTTGAAAGTTGTTACCATGTATTAGAAATATTTTCTGGATACTGTCATATTTATAAATGTAACCCTAATGTTTTAATATAATCAGTTGTCAGGGAGGAAGAGATTTTTCTGTGCCCTTCCAGGTTCTTCTGGCTGGTCTAAGAAACAAATTGACATGAGACAGATTAATAGGAGAAAATCAAACAAAAGTTTAATAACATATATACATGGGAGACACCCAGGAAAACTGAGTAACTTGCCAAAAGGCCAAAGCCCTCACCTTAAAAACCATCTTCAGCTAAAGACAAAAGAGGATGTTGAGGGTAGTGGTTTGGGACTTCAAAGGAGAAGAAAGTAATTCACATAGATGTGGGAAAACAAATGTTTGCTGAGCCTTGCAGAGATAATGGGACCCAGAGTGGACTCTGATCCCTGCCAAGTTTCCCATCACACCTAGCCTATATTGTTTGCAGATATCTCTGGTGGTAGCTCTATTCTGGGAACAGGCCCTTTGTCTAAATTCTTTAGGCAGCTAAGGGGGAGGTAAAAAGAAAGACTTCTTAAATCTTCTATTTCTTAAACATCATCAGTCTAAAATAATCCTCATGCCAAAGAGACACATTTTGGGGTGGCAAATTTTGCTCCCCTACATAATTAAATAGAGGAAAATAAAAGAGATTTGATTATAAATTATAAATAGTGGCAAACTGAAAATCCATTCTCTTAATCTAGTAATTTACCGGGCTTAGCCTTACTGCTAGAAATTTTATGCTCTGCCTTTTAAATACCTAGTCACTTTTTTTGTTTGTTTTCTTGCTTGTTTTCATAGTTAAATACTGTAAGGAAGTCCTTGATCCTCTTGGGTTAAATTTGAAAGTTAAGTTTTGTTAGTAATACACTCCAACCACAAGGGGGAGTGCAAGACACACACATGCCACCCTCCCTTTCACTTTTACCTTCCCCTCCAGTCACAGGAGGAGTAATTAACAAGTTCACTGTATTGCACAATATAGGGGTCACTGCTCACATTGTAGTCTATCATATTTCAAATTCATACCTATCAGGGCCTAGGTGTTTTGGTGCTTTGGATTTGATAAGTGAACGAGTTAAAATTTTTGAGTTTAAGAATCCTAGGATTCCTGTCTTCGTATACATATGGCTGGTGCAGTTAAGAGAAGCCTGTGGTTGCCTACCCCTGAAGACAGTGCCCTTCACCAACTATAATTCCCACATTAGGACATTACTGGTATAAGGAAAAGGGGCATGAAGTTCTTATTGCCGGCCTGGGGCTCTAGGTTTTAGGCACAAATGATCTTTCTTTCCCTGGGGAGTTTCCCTTGGATTTTTTTCCACGTTTCTTCTTTTCTTAATCTTTAAATGCTTCTTTAAAATTTTTATTTTATTTATTTTTTTATACAGCAGGTTGTTATTAGTCATCCATTTTATACACATCAGTGTATACACGTCAATTCCAATCTCCCAATTCATCCCACCACCACCACCCCTGCCACTTTCCCCCCTTGGTGTCCATACGTTTGTTCTCTACATCTGTGTCTCTATTTCTGCCCTGCAAACTGGTTCATCTGTACCATTTTCTAGTTCCACATATATGCGTTAATATACGATATTTGTTCTTCTCTTTCTGACTTACTTCACTATGTATGACAGTCTCTAGATCCATCCACGTCTCTACAAATGACCCAATTTCGTTCCTTTTTATGGCTGAGTAATATTCCATTGTATATATGTACCACATCTTCTTTGCCCATTTGTCTGTCTATGGGCATTTAGGTTGCTTCCATGACCTGGCTATTGTTAACAGTGCTGCAGTGAACATTGGGGTGCACTGTGGCTTTTTGAATTCTGGTTTTCTCAGGGTATATGCCCAGTAGTGGGATTGCTGGGTCATATGGTAATTTTATTTTTAGCTTTTTAAGGAACCTCCATACTGTTCTCCATAGTGGCTGTATCAATTTACATTCCCACCAACAGTGCAAGGGGATTCCCTTTTCTCCACACCCTCTCCAGCATTTGTTGCTTGTAGATTTTCTGATGATACCCATTCTAACTGGTGTGAGGTGATAGCTCATTGTAGTTTTGATTTGCATTTTTCCAACAGTTAGTGATGTTGAGCAGCTTTTCGTGTGCCTCTTGGCCATCTGTATGTCTTCTATGGAGAAATGTCTATTAGGGTCTTCTGCCCATTTTTGGATTGGGTTGTTTGTTTTTTTAATATTGAGCTGCATGAGCTGTTTGTATATTTTAGAGATTAATCCTTTGTTGATTCATTTGCAAATATTTTCTCCCATTCTCAGAGTTGTCTTTTCATCTTGTTTATGGTTTCCTTTGCTGTGCAAAAGCTTTTAAGTTTCATTAGGTCCCATTTGTTTATTTTTGTTTTTATTTCCATTACTCTAGAAGATGGGTCAACAAATATCTTGCTGTGATTTATGTCATAGAGTGTTCTTCCTATGTTTTCCTCTAAGAGTTTTATAGTGCCCGGATTTACATTTAGGTCTCTAATCCATTATGAGTTTATTTTTGTGTATGGTGGTAGGGAGTGTTCTAATTTCATTCTTTTACATGTAGCTGTCCAATTTTCCCCACACCACTTATTGAAGAGACTGTCTTTTCTCCATTGTATATCCTTGCCTCCTTTGTCATAGATTAGTTGACCATAGGTGCGTGGGTTTACCTCTGGGCTTTCTATCCTGTTCCATTGATCTATATTTCTGTTTTTCTGCCAGTACCATATTGTCTTGATTACTGTAGCTTTGTAGTATAGTCTGAAGTCAGGGAGCCTGATTCCTCCAGCTCCATTTTTTTTTCCTTCAAGACTGCTTTGGCTGTTTGGGGTCTTTTCTGTCTCCATACAAATTTTAAGATTTCTGTTCTAGTTCTGTAAAAAATGCAAATGGTAATTTGAAGGGGATTGCATTGAATCTGTAGATTGCTTTGGGTAGTATAATCATTTTCACAATATTGATTCTTCCAATCCAAGAACATGGTATATCTCTCCATCTGTTGGTATCATCTTTAATTTCTGTCATCAGTGTCTTATAGTTTTCTGCATACAGGTCTTTTGGTAGGTTTATTCCTAGGTGTTTTATTCTTTTTGTTGCAATGGTAAATGGCAGTGTTTCCTTAATTTCTCTTTCAGATTTTTCATCATTAGTGTATAGGAATGCAAGAGATTTCTGTGCATTAATTTTGTGTCCTGCTACTTTACCAAATTCATTGATTAGCTCTAGTAGTTTTCTGATGGCATCTTTAGCATTCTCTATGTATAGTATCATGTCATCTGCAAACAGTGACAGCTTTACTTCTTCTTTTCCAATTTGTATTCCTTTTATTTCTTTTTCTTCTCTGATTGCCGTGGCTAGGACTTCCAAAACTATTTTGAATAATAATGGTGAGAGTGGACATCCTTGTCTTGTTCCTGATCTTAGAGGAAATGCTATCAGTTTTTCACCATTGAGAATGATGTTTGCTATGGGTTTGTCATATATGGCCTTTATTATGCTGACGTAGGTTCCCTCTATGCCCACTTTATGGAGAGTTTTTATCATAAATGGGTGTTGAATTTTGTCAAAAGCTTTTTCTGCATCTATTGAGATGATCATATGGTTTTTCCTCTTCAATTTGTTAATATGATGTATCACACTGATTGATTTACATGTATTGAAGAATCCTTGCAGCCCTGGGATAAAATCCCACTTGATTATGGTGTATGATCCTTTTAATGTGTTGTTGGATTCTGTTTGCTAGTAGTTTGTTGAGGATTTTGCATCTATATTCATCAGTGATATTAGTCTGTAATTTTCTTTTTTTGTAGAATCTTTGTCTGGTTTGGTATCAGGGTGATGGTGGCCTCATAGAATGAGTTTGGGAGTTTTCCTTCTTCTGCAATTTTTTGGAAGGGTTTGAAAGGGTGGGTGTTAGCTCTTCTCTAAATGTTTGATAGAATTCACCTGTGAAGCCATCTGGTCCTTGACTTTTGCTTCTTGGAAGATTTTAAATCACAGTTTCAATTTCATTACTTGTGATTGGTCTGTTCATATTTTCTATTTCTTCCTGGTTCAGTCTTGGATGGTTATACCTTTCGAAGAATTTGTCCAGGTCTTCCAGGTTGTCCATTTTTTTGGCATAGAGTTGCTTGTAGTAGTCTCTTAGGATGCTTTGTATTTCTGCTGTGTCTATTGTAACTTCTCCTTTTTATTTATAATTTTATTGATTTTAGTCCTCTCCCTCTTTTTCTTGATCAGTCTGGCTGATGGTTTATCAATTTTGTTTATCTTCTCAAAGAACCAGCTTTTAGTTTTATTGATCTTTGCTATTGTTTTCTTTGTTTCTATTTCATTTATTTCTGTTCTGATCTTTATGATTTCTTTCTTTCCACTAACATTGGGTTTTGTTTGTTCTTCTTTCTCTAGTTCCTTAGGTGTAACATTAAATTGTTTATTTGAGATTTTTCTTGTTTCTTGAGGTAGGCTTGTATAGCTATAAATTTCCCTCTTAGAACTGCTTTTGCTGCATCTCATAGGTTTTGGATTGTTGTGTTTTCATTGTCATTTGTTTCTAGGTATTTTTTGACTTCCTCTTAGATTTCTTCAGTGATCTCTTGGTTATTTAGTAACGTATTGTTTAGCCTTCATGTGTTTGTGTTTTTTACATTTTTTCCCCTGTAATTGATTTCTAATCTCATAGCATTGTGGTCAGAAAAGATGCTTGATATGATTTCAATTTTCTTAAATTTACTGAGGCTTGATCTGTGACCCAAGATATGATCTATCCTGGAGAATGTTTCATGTGCACTTGAGAAGAAAGTGTAATCTGCTGTTTTTGGATGGAATGTCCTATAAATATCAATTAAATCTATCTGGTCTATTGTGTCATTTAAAGCTGTGTTTCTTTATTAATTTTCATTTTGGATGATCTGTCCACTGGTGTAAGTGAGGTGTTAAAGTCCCCCACTATTATTGTGTTACTGTTGATTTCCTCTTTTATAGCTGTTAGCAGTTGCCTTATGTATTGAGATGCTCCTATGTTGGGTGCATATATATTTATAACTGTTATATCTTCTTGGATTGATCCCTTGATCATTATGTACTGTCCTTCCTTGTCTATTGTAACAGTCTTTATGTTAAAGCCTATTTTATCTGATATGAATATTGTTACTCCAGCTTTCTTTTGATTTCCATTTGCATGGAATATCTTTTTCCAGCCTCTCACTTTCAGTCTGTATGTGTCCCTAGGTCTGAAGTGGGTCTCTTGTAGACAGCATATATATGGGTCTTGTTTTTGTATCCATTCAGCAAGCCTGTGTTTTTTGGTTGGCGCATTTAATCCATTCACGTTTAAGGTAATTATCAATATGTATGTTCCTGTTACCATTTTCTTAATTGTTTTGGGTTTGTTTTTGTAGGTCCTTTTCTTCTCTTGTGTTTCCCACTTAGAGAAGTTCCTTTACCATTTGTTGTAGAGCTCATTTGGTGGTGCTGAATTCTCTTAGCTTTTGCTTGTCTGTAAAGTTTTTGATTTCTCCCTCTAATCTGAATGAGATCCTTGTTGGGTAGAGTAATCTTAGTTGTAGGTTCTTCCCTTTCATCACTTTAAGTATATGATGCCACTCCCGTCTGGCTTGTAGAGTTTCTGCTGAGAAATCAGCTGTTAACCTTATGGGGGTTCCCTTGTATGTTACTTGTCATTTTTCCCTTGCTGCTTTCAATAATTATTCTTTGTCTTTAATTTTTGCCAATTTGATTACTGTGAGTCTCAGCTTGTTTCTCCTTGGGTTAATCTTGCATGGGACTCTCTGCGCTTCTTGGACTTGGGTGGCTATTTCCTTTCCCACGTTAGGGAATTTTTCGACTATAATCTCTTCTAATATTTTCTCGGGTTCTTTCTCTCTCTTCTTCTTCTTCTGGGACCGCTACAATGTGAATGTTGTTGCGTTTAATGTTGTCCCAGAGGTCTCTTAGGCTGTCTTCATTTCTTTTCATTCTTTTTTCTTTATTCTGTTCCACAACAGTGAATTCCACAATTCTGTCTTCCAGGTCACTTATCCGTTCTTCTGCCTCAGTTATTCTGTTATTGATTCCTTCTAGTGTATTTTTCATTTCAGTTATTGTATTGTTCATCTCTATTTGTTTGTTCTTTACTTCTTCTAGATATTTGTTAAACATTTCTTGCATCTTCTCAGTCTTTGCCTCCATTCTTTTTCCAAGGTCCTGGATCATCTTCACTATCATTATTCTGAATTCTCTTTCTGGAAGATTGCCTATCTCTGTTTCATTTAATTGTTTTTCTGGGGTTTTATCTTGTTCCTTCATCTGGTGCATAGCCCTCTGCCTTTTCATCTTGTCTATCTTTCTGTGAATGTGGTTTCCGTTCCACAGGCTGCAGGATTGTAGTTCTTCTTGCTTCTGTTGTCTGCCCTCTGGTCTAAATGCTTTAATTAATTTTTTTTATTTTTAAATTTTTTTATTTTATGTTTTGGCTGCATTGGGTCTTCGTTGCTGCATGCGGGCTTTCTCTAGTTGGGGCAAGTGGGGGCTGCTCTTCATCATGGTGCGCAGGCTTCTTATTGTGGTGGCTTCTCTTGTTGTGGAGCATGGGCTCTAGGCACACAGGCTTCAGTAGTTGTGGCATGTGGGCTCAGTAGTTGTGGCCCACGGGCTCAGTAGCTGTGGCTCGCAGGCTCTAGAGTGCAGGCTCAGTAGTTGTGGCATACAGGCTTAGGTGCTCCGCGGCATGTGAGATCTTCCTGGACCGGGCTCAAACCTGTGTCTCCTGCATTGGCAGGTGGATTCCTAACCACTGCACCACCATGGAAGCCCAGTATATTTATTTTTGATTAAAAAACTTTAGACACAAAATGTTTCTATTTGAAAACTCACTTTCAAAAAGTAATTTTAGGGCTTCCCTGGTGGCGCAGTGGTTGAGAGTCCGCCTGCCGATGCAGGGGACACGGGTTCGTGCCCCGATCCCGGAGGATCCCACATGCCGCGGAGCGGCTGGGCCCGCGGGCCATGGCCGCGGAGCCTGTGTGTCCGGAGCCTGTGCTCCGCAACGGGAGAGGCCACAGCAGTGAGAGGCCCGCGTACAGCAAAAAAAAAAAAAAAAAGTAATTTTATAAAAATGTAAAATCATTTATGCCCATGTCCATTAAAATAAACTAATATCTAAAAATTGAAAATTAATGTAAATAGAATGAATATTTTCATATATGTGCATGTACTTTAATCAGTTTTGCCAAGGAATTCTGTTTTTTCCAGTTCAGTGTTACTTTTTAGACATTTAACAACAAAAAAATCTATAGTATTTTTTCAAGACTGCATTTTTCTTAATTTTAAAACATTGACATGTACACAGCGAGAGTGACTGAAATACAGTTTTTTTCATAGCTAATAGTGAATATACATTAAAAATAATTAAGTGGAATTACTATCCTTGTTCCTACTATCAATTTGATTTTACACTATTTGAAACCTTTAAATTTTGGTTTCATTTTGCTCAGAATGAACTAGCACAATTCCACCAAACTAGTAAGAAATGTGGAGTGCCAAGTACGTTCATGTTTTAAGGTATTAGTAGATGGCAATTATTGAAAACAGAGCTTGCAAACATTAAGATGTTGAAATTCATACATACTAAAGCAAGGGAGGAATTGAGAGAACTATAAAATGAGGACTCCAATGATGTACAAGGCTTAATTTTTATTCTTTAAACTTAGGGTAATTTTGTGCATATATTAATTTGATTTTTAGGGAACAGATTTCTAGAATTAAAACTTTTTAGCCTTGTAAAATATGGACATTTTTTACATTTAAATTGCCCTGCTGAAAGTTTATGTTAATTTTTACTAGCAAATAGTGTTTACAGAAACTGTCTCTGAGTTAAAAATACTCCTGAAAGAATATATTAGTCCTATCGAGATATAATCTCAGAAAACAAAGTTTTCCAATAGATATTAATACTAATTAATTAGTGATTAATTAATACTAATCATGCAAGTGGAATTGTGACAGACTGCATTAATTTTTTTTAAGTAATTTTGTGTCTATGTGTGGCAAGAACACTTAACATGAGATCTACCCTCTAACAAAGTTTTAAGTGTACCATACAATGTTGTTAAATATAGGCCCAATGATGTACAGAAGATCTCCAGAAATATTCATCTCACATAACTGAAACTTTAGACCTGTGGTACAGCAGCCCCCCATTCTTCTCTCCCCCTGCCCACCCCTGGGGCCCTAGCAATCACCATTCTACTCTCTGTTTCTATGTTTGACTAGTTTAAATACTTCATGTAAGTGGAATCAATCAGTATTTGTCCTTCTGTAACTGACTTATTTCACTTAGCATAATGTCCTCCAAGTCCATCCATGTTGTCACATATGGCAAAATTTTCTTCTTTTTAAGACTACACAATATTCCATTGTATGTCTACAGCATAATATTCTTTATCCTTTCACCTGTCAGTGAACATTTATGTTGTTTCCATATCTTGGCTATTGTGAATAGTGCCACAATGAACATGAGAGAACAGCAATCTCTTCAAGATCCTGATTTTAATTATTTTGGATATATACCCAGAAGTGGAATTATTGTATCATATTGTAGGTCTATTTTTAGTTTTTTGAGGGACTTCCATACATTTTTCATAGTGGTTACACTATTTTTCATTCCCACCAATAGTGCATAGGAGTCCCAGTTTCTCCACATTCTTGTCAACACTTGTTGTCTTTTGGTTTTTTGATAACAGTCATTCTAACAGGTGTGAAGTCATATCTCATTAAGGTTCTGATTTGCATTTCCCTGATAATAGTAATTTTGAGTATCTTTTTATATGCCTTTGGCCATTTTTATTTCTTCTTTGGAGAAATATCTATTTCCTCAGCCCTTTTTTTTTTTTTTTATGGTATGTGGGCCTCTCACTGTTGTGGCCTCTCCCGTTGCAGAGCACAGGCTCCAGACGCGCAGGCTCAGTGGCCATGGCTCACAGGCCCAGCCGCTCTGCGGCATGTGGGATCTTCCCGGACCGGGGCACAAACCCGTGTCCCCTGCATCGGCAGGCGGACTCTCAACCACTGCGCCACCAGGGAAGCCCCTCTGCCCATTTTTTAGTTGGTTATTTGGGGGGATTTGCTATTGAGTTGCAGGAGTTCCTTATGCTTTGGATACAGTGTCTTACCAAATATATGATTTGCAAATTTTTCTCCCATTCTGTTCATTGTCTTTTCACTCCCTTGATTATTTATTTTGCTGTGTGGAAGCTTTTTTAGTTTGATGTAGTTCCACTTGATCTTTTTTGATTTTTGTTGCCTATGCTTTTGGTGTTATATTCAAGAAATCATTGCCAAACCCATGTCATAAATATTTTCTCCTATGCTTTCTTCTAGGAGTTTTACAGTTTCAGTCTTATGTTTAAATCTTTAATTCATTTTGAGTTGATTTTTATGTATGGTATAAGAGTTTAATTTCATTCTTTTGCATGTGGATATCCAGTTTTCCCAACACCATTTGCTGAAAAGACTGCCCTTTCCCCATTGTGTATTCTTGGTTCCTTTGTCAAATATCAGTTGAGTGTATATGTGTGAGCCTGTTTCTGGACTTTCTATATTGTTCTGTTGGTCTATATGTCTGTCTTTATGACAGTACCATACTGTTTTGATTACTGTGGCTTTGTAATATCTTTCAAAATGAGGAAATGTGATACCTTCAGCTTTGTTCTTCTTTCTAAAGATTGCTTTGGCTATTTGGGGTCTTTTGTGGTTTCATATAAATTTTTGGATTTTTTTTCTGTTTCTGTAAAAATGCCATTAGGATTTAATAGGGATTGTAAATAATCTGTAGAACAGTTTGAGTAGAATGGACATTTTAACAATATTAAGTCTTCTAGTCCATGCACATGGATGCCTTTCCATTTATTTGTGTTTTCTTTAATTTCTTTCATGAGTGATTTATAGTTTTCAGTATACAAGTCTTTCACCACCTTGGTTAAGTTGATTTCTAAGTATTTTATTCTTTTTCATGCTATTGTAAATGGGATTTTTTACTTAATTTCTTTTGGGATAGTTCATTGTTAATGAATAGAAATGCATCAGATTTTTGTTTGTTGGTTCCCTTCTATGCTTCTTTATGCCATCAGAGTGGTAAGATATCAAGGATCACTATTAGAGTGTGAACTTAAGGTGTGAACTGAAGCTACTTTTTTTTTTTTTTTTTTTTTTTTTTTTTTTTTGCGGTACATGCGCCTCTCACTGTTGTGGCCTCTCCCGTTGCGGAGCACAGGCTCCAGACGTGCAGGCTCAGTGGCCATGGCTCACAGGCCCGGCTACTCCGCGGCATGTGGGATCCTCCTGGACCAGGGTACGAACCCATGTCCCCTGCATTGGCAGGCGGACTCTCAACCACTGCGCCACCAGGGAAGCCCTGAAGCTACTTTTAGTCAGGAATCTTCCTCCTCTAACAGGCAAGAGGAGCCTTGGCATGACTCACATCATCCAACTCAGCCCATCATAGAAATACAATGAGATTGGCCTCCAGAGCCAGTAACAAAGAGCTTTCCTTTTCTTGCCCATATCCTCTAGAGACTTCTGGGAGAGGCTGCAGCTGCTGAAGACAGCTGGTCACATAATTGAGAATTGGGAATCATGGGTCCCAGCCATCTCTCTTTCTATTGATTTCCAACTTAGACACAAATATTAAAATTCTGACAGAAGTGGATTGAGCAAACATGAGTAATTAATGTTTTTATTGTTTACAGATTGTGTCCTGAACAAAAAGAATTTAGTGAGGAAGACTTTAGACTTTAGTTTAAAATAGGTGGCATTTGAAAAATTTAATAATTCACATAGCAATTTATTCCCAACTTCCAATCTAGAAGTGTTCTGGTTTTGGAACAGAATCAGAGTCACAGAATGGAAGACTGAAATTTCATTTAACAAAGCATGATTTTTTTTTTTTTTGCTGTACGCGGGCCTCTCACTGCTGTGGCTGTACGCGGGCCTCTCACTGCTGTGGCCTCTCCCGTTGCGGAGCACAGGCTCCGGACACACAGGCTCCGCGGCCATGGCTCGCGGGCCCAGCCGCTCCGCGGCATGTGGGATCCTCCGGGATCGGGGCACGAACCCGTGTCCCCTGCATCGGCAGGCGGACTCTCAACCACTGCGCCACCAGGGAGGCCCAAGCATGATTTTTAAGAAATTGAAAAACAGATGTTTTGGGACTTCCCTGGTGGTCCGGGAAGACTGGAGGTTAAGACTCCAAGCTCCCAGTGCCGGGACCCGGGTTCAATCCCTAGTCAGGGTACTAGATCCTGCATGCTGCAACTAAAAAAAGAAGAAGAAACAAAAAAAAAGAGCCCACATGCCGCAACTAAAAGACCCTGCATGCTGCAACAAAGATCTCGCACACGGCAATGAGGATCCTGCGTGCCGCAACTAAGACCTGGTGCAGCCAAATAAATAAATATTTTTTAAAAAAATGAATAAGTCTTCTATATCAGATGTGACAAGGAGGTCATGCATGAGCCAATCCTATAATCTCCTAGAAGTATTCTCATTTCCATGAATATCATTAAGGTGTAGGTTATATAAACTTGTAATTTGGTCCTGGGTCATAAGGCATGTTGATAGAAAGTCTAACTGTGCTCTCTGTTCTTCATGCATGAGAACATACTGCAACTAAACAATGCCAAGAAAGGTGCTGGCAGGGGAAACACACAGCTGTCTCCTACATATGAACCAAAACTGGGATTGACAGAAATAAGAGCAGCTGACAGGAACAGCTGAGGCTGGTGACAAACTGATGCAGATTAAAGAAGTAAAAACCTGACCAGAGATTAACTCTGGGAAACCTGATAATGACAAACTACATTGTGGTTTAGAAATAATCCTTGAATAAAAGTCAGTTATCCTGGGTTCCAACCATGGTTCAGCCACAAAGTAGATCAGTAGCTTCATGCAAGTCACTAAATTTCTATTTTTCTCAGTTGCCTCAATTATAAAATAAGTTGGTTGTGTTTTCTATGCTATCAGTCTTTGTCCAAATGTACAATGGTGCTTCTCAATGTCAGGGAGGGGAAAATTTCCCCCTCCACCCCTGTCTAGTTCTTATGGCTGCACTAGTAATAAAATTGGCACAAGACAGAGTAACAGGAGAAAAAGAAACAAGCTTAATCCATGTACACAAAGGTCTTATAAATATAGGACCTAAGAAATGGCCAAGGGAGGCAATTTTATACTTTTTTAGACAAAGAAAATAAATTTGAAAAAAATTGCCAGGACAAAGAAGCTTAGGTTTCAGTGCTTAATTAGTAAGAAATTTCAGCAAAATTTGGGCTTGGGTAATAAATTAGCAAAAAAGTAACCAGATTTGCTTATACAGGCTTCTTGGCCTGAAATTATCTATCTATGGTGATAAGAATGTCTTTCTACTGCCCAGTACAGGGAGGGCACCTTTCTTTTTTTTTTTTTTTTTTTTTTTTGCGGTACGCGGTCCTCTCACTATTGTGGCCTCTCCCGTTGCAGAGCACAGGCTCCGCGGCCATGGCTCACGGGCCCAGCTGCTCCGCGGCATGTGGGATCTTCCCGGATCGGGGCACGAACCCGTGTCCCCTGAATCGGCAGGCGGACTCTCAACCACTGCGCCACCAGGGAAGCCCGGGCACCTTTCTATGGGACATTTATTTCCTGATTTCAGAGATACAGAAAGCCAAATTGTTCCTCTTATATTGGCCATTTCTCAAGTAACTTAATTTCAAAATAATAAATATGCCATTGAGTCATATTTTGGAATGGCATGCCCTAGGCCCCAATGTCAAACTAAAATATGCATACAAATTGTCTAAAGAACTTGTTAAAAATGCAGGTTCTAATTCACTGGTTTTGAGTGGGACCCAATGTTTTGTATTTCCAATCAGCTCCCATCAGATTGGATGTTATTTATTTGCATATCACACTTTGTATAGTAAGGCTCTTGAATTTGTTGGTTCAACCAAACAGATCAACCAAAAAGGAAACATAGAGTTGTCTGATTGGCCCTTTTAAACTATAGGATGGCCATTTTAAACTATAAAGAGTCAAGTGAGTAGAACAGAGATTGGGCCAGGAAATGTGAAAAGGACCCAAGCACTACTGAAAATTATAAACAACTGAAATCAGGGTTTACCATGCAAATTGTGTCAAATATCTAAAGATATGAGGATTGCTAAAAAGTTTTGAGTCAGAAAAGAACAACAGCCCTAGGGAAAATTCATTTGTAAAGTGAATTATACTGCTAATGATAAAGAAATTAGCAAACCTATAGACAACATCATGCTAAACAGGGAAAGCTGAAGGCATTTCCTCTAAGATCAAAGACAAGACAAGGATGCCCACTCTCACTCCTTTTATTCAACTTAGTATTGGAGGTCTTAGCCACAACAATCAAACAAGAAAATAAAATTCTACTTCAAAAAACAAAGAAACAAACAAATTCATAGAAGAAGAGATCAGATTAGTGGCTGGGGGTACAGGGGAACTGGATGAAGATTGTCAAAAGGTACAAACTTCCAGTCATAAGATAAATAAGCATTAGGGATACAATGTACAACATGACTGATATAATTAACACTGCTATATGGTATATATGAAAGCTGTTAATAGAGTAAATCCTAAGAGTTCTCATCACAAGGAAAAATAAATCTTTATTTTTTGCCACACTGTGCAGCATGCAGGATCTTAGTTCCCTGACCAGGGATCAAACCCACACCCCCTGCAGTGGAAGTGCAGAGTCTTAAGCACTGGCCGGCCAGGGAAGTCCCTACTTAGTGGTAATCATTTCATGATGTATGTAAGTCAAATCATTATACTGTGCACCTTGAACTCATACAGTGCTGTATGTTAATTATATCTCATTAAAACTAGAAGTGGGGGCTTCCCTGGTGGCTCAGTGGTTGAGAGTCCGCCTGCCGATGCAGGGGACATGGGTTCGTGCCCTGGTCCGGGAAGATCCCACATGCTGTGGAGCAGCTGGGCCCGTGAGCCATGGCCACTGAGCCTGCACGTCTGGAGCCTGTGCTCCGCAACGGGAGAGGCCACAACAGTGAGAGGCCCGTGTACTGCATTAAAAAAAAAAAAAAAAAAAAAAAACTAGAAGGGAAAAAAAAAGAAATTAGAAAACCAGTTTATCATGATAGCCCTGAGCATAACAGATAATCTGATTAACAGGGTATCATTGAAAACATCCAGGTTGATCAGGAAGCTCTGTTCCTTTTTTCTTTTTCATTTTCCCCCCTCTTTCTTCCTTCCTTTCCTTCCTTTCCTTTTTCTGGCTCTCAGATGGAGAGAATTAATGAACTATACACCTCAGGCCATGACACACTATCAGGATTCATCTAGGCAAGGCCCTCATCTCTCTTACTCCCTTTGATTCCTATTTCCCACCACCATTTCTTGCCTCTCCCCACAAACAACAATTATTTGTGTAAGTTTTTGTATAACGTGTATTGCTGTTTGGTGTTGACCAAGATGGCCTTAATGTTCTCAGCTTGACCAAACTTTACACCGGGAGTTGGGGCGTTTTCCTAACTCTTGACCCCTGACTTTTCTTAGAGCATTTATTTAAGAAAACTTGTAACTGTACTTTCTTTCTCTGCCCCTTTGAAAAATGCAAATCTTTTTTTTCTTTTATTATTCTTTCTGTTCATCTTTTTTTAAAAATTGAAGTACAGTTGATTTACAAAGTTATGTTAGTTTCAGGTATACAGCAAAGTGATTCAGTTATACATATATATGTATATTTTTCAGATTCTTTTCCATTATAGGTTATTACAAGATATTGAATATAGTTTCCTATCCTTGTTGTTTGTTTATTTTATATACAATAGCGTGTGTCTGTTAATCCCAAACTCCTAATTTATCCCTCCACCCACTACTTTTCCCTTGGTAACCATAAGTTTGTTTTCTATGTCTATGAGTCTATTTCTGTTTTGTAAATAAGTTCATCTGTACCATTTTTTTAGATTCCACATACGTGACATCATATGATATTTGCCTTTCTCTGTCTGACTTATTTCATTTAATAGATAATCTCTAGGCCCATCCATGTTGCTGCAAATGGCATTATTTCATTCTCTCTTTTTCTTTTCCATTCTCTTTTATGGCTGATGTGTATATATATATATATATATATATATATATATATATATATGTATATATATATACACACACACACACACACACACACATATATGTGTGTATATGTGTGTGTATATATAGAGACATACCATTATATACACTGCTTATTTAAAATAATCATGTAGATTACAGACAGATAAGTCATCACATTACAATGATTATTCTCATAGCTGTATAAGGGTGAAAACGTACTTTTACACTCATTGAGTGTACTTTTCAAAGTCCATTAAAAGCTGGTTTAGCTGGCAAGTAAGGAAGGAGAGCTTAGTGTGTATGTGCATGGGGGCGGTGTCATGAAGGACCTTAAATAGAATCAGAATCCTCCTTTTTTTGGTCTGAACTGTATTTGAGTGTAAGATTCTAAGGAGCTACTTTCCTGCCTGTCTTTCTAGAGTATCAGGGGACATGAGAAATGGCACTGCAATCACAGAGTTCATCCTCCTAGGCTTTCCTGGTATCCAAGGACTACAAATCCCTTTCTTTATAGTGATATTTTTCATCTACATGTTAACCCTTGCAGGCAATGGGCTCATTATCACCATTGTCTGGGCTGAGCCCAGGCTACAAATTCCAGTGTACTTCTTCCTTTGCAACCTGTCCTTCCTGGAGATCTGGTACACCACCACGGTCAGCCCCAAACTGCTAGAAACCTTTGTGGTGGCAAGAACAGCTATCTGCACCCCCTGCTGCCTGTTGCAGGCCTTCTTCCACTTCTTCCTCAGCACCACTGAGTTCTTCATCCTCACCGTCATGTCTTTTGACCATTACCTGGCCATCTGCAAGCCCCTTTGCTACCCCACCATCATGACCAGCAAACTCTGCCTGCAACTGGCCCTCAGCTCCTGGGTGACGGGCTTCACCCTTGTCTTTTGTCACATGGTGCTGCTCATCCAGTTGCCATTCTGTGGCAACAATGTCATCAATCACTTCTACTGTGATGCTGCTCCCATCCTGAGAGCAACCTGTGCAGACACAAACATTTTGGAGCTCCTGGGTCTCTTGGCAACCATCCTGGTGATCCCAGGGTCACTCGTCTTCACTATGATTTCTTACATCTATATCCTGTCCACCATCCTACAGATTCCTTCAGCCACTGGCTGCCAGAAGGCTTTCTCTACCTGTGCTTCTCACCTGACAGTTGTCTCTCTGCTCTATGGAGCTGTTTTGTTCATGAATCTGAGACCCACAGCACACTCCTCCTTTAAGAGGAATAAGGCGGTGTCAGTGCTGAATACTATCCCCACACCCCTTCTGAATCCGTTTATTTATACAATTAGAAACAAGGAGGTTAAATGAGTGCTAAGGAAGGCAGTGGCTTGTCCAAAGACTCATTGTCCAGAGTAAAACATGCAACACATGGAAATGAACATTAAGTTCAGATACAAAAACTAAATGTAAGAGGATTGTGAAGAAGATAAAGAGGTGAAAGCAAACTATGATGGTTAGGTTCCCCTATAAGAATTTGTTACATATAAATGGACCAGGAGTCCCCCTTGAAGTAGAGAAGTGACTTCCTTCGCCAACTAGGAAATCCCACAATACCTACAGATGCATGAGGAAGAACTCAGGACTTTCTCAACTGTAAGCTGAAAGTAGAGGACTTCCCTGGTGGTCCAGTGGTTAAGACTCTGCACTTCCACAGCAGGGGGCACAGGTTCAAGCCCTGGTCAGGGGAACTAAGGTCCTGCATGCCATGCGGCAGGGCCAAAAAAAAAAAAAAAAGCTGAAAGTAGAAACCACTAAAGTCAGAGACAACTGTCAGTAAATTTTTTAAGAAAATGTAAGGAATCCTGTCTCCCTCTTTGCCTTTAATAACCCCTTTGCCTCATCTTGTCAAAGGCATAAAGTACCCTCACCTTATTTTCTCAGTACTTATTTTCTTCATAGTAGAAGCCCCCCGAAGTCTCCTAATCAATTCTAATGGTCTTTCCAAAATGTTTGAAATGAACCAGGTAATGTCTCAATAAGGGAACTTCTATCTTGATATAGAAATTTTGATATCTACAAATTTTGATATCTACAAAAATTTGATATCTACAAATTTTTAGATAATCTAAAGCTGTTTATCCCCAGATAATACCAAAACTTGAGGACATCGGGTGAAAATTTCCAGTTGGATTATGCTTCAATACAGGTAAGCCATGTGTTTAGGAAACCAACAGAAGTCTCAGAGCCAATATAACTGTGAAGGCTTTCTTGGTGGAAAACTCAGCCCCCAGGTAACATTAAGTTCAAGGCTTGCATGTAGAGTTAGCATGTAAGGTTCCTTAAGGCAGGTGACAAACATATTGATTTAATGTTGTTCTGGGGGAAGACATCTGGCAGAAAAAGTTTTCTAGAGCATGATGATACAGGTGAGTCACAGAATGTAATACTGGGTATTATGTACGTCTGTCTTGCAACAGCAAGAGAAGACTATCATTTACAGCCCATTAAAACTATGATTTTTTGAAAAGGATTATTGTGAACTTCTTTTAGTATTGAATTGAAAATTGCAACTGCAAAACAAAGTGTAATGAGGTAGAAATGTTATTACCTGATTTTCTTAGAGAGGAGCTATCTTGGGGCTGGGTAGGGGAAATCAGTCATTTAAAGGCAAACGGAGAAACCCAAAGGACATGAATATTATCAAGAGCCCCTATCATCAATCAAATGGTTTAAATTGCCCTGGAAGAGAAAATCAGCATAATATCTAGTGCTTCTCAGAGAGGAAAATGGCAGACAAAGAAGAGAGAGGGGAAAAGAACCAGAAAGATGGAATGCAGCAAAAAGGTGTGTGGAAAGAAATCAGTGAAAATTCTCCTAAGTTGGCACGCCTACAGTGCATTTTAAGAATGGAGATGTCTAATACTCAACCTAAGGCCACATTTCCACAATGTTCATCTGTCTTCTCACACCTTCAGTAAAGTCTCCCATATTACCAAGTGCACATATGAATGGGATGAGTGTATTATACACATTCATATGTGTGTGCTGGATGTGTAAATCAAGGAAGAGTCGAGTTTCCTGTCTAGAACAATGTGGTTGGAATTAGAGACAGTTCATAGCAAATCTCACAGCAGTGGTCACAGACTATGCAGAAATTTTAGGAATAACTTCAGACTTTCATCGGCTTGGGTTTGTCTCCAGGTAAACTGGATCTAGAGGAGCTGAGACACCTGAGTTGTACTAGTATTTAAAACTATTTTAAGATCTGCCTTCAAGTTTCATATTAGTTTTCCTGGGTCTAGCCTATTACCTGAAGAGTTACCTATTTGATGGCAGACAGAGGGTAAGGTAACAGAAAACACCCTGACAGGTCCTATAAAGGAGAGAAAAACAAGTGTGAGAGTACCACCAGGCTTCAATTCATGAAAATCAGAATAGACACCAGTGTGACTCATGCATTTTTCATGTTTTATTGATGGATTGTTATCATGTACCAAACAATGTGCTGGTACTGTTTCTGCTGAAAAAACCTTTTTTTTTGTAGTCTGCCAGAGTATCAGTTCTAGGAGCTGGAAATACCAGTTGGAAAAGCCTATCCAATGGTGAAGCTTCAACAGCTGAACATCAAGAATGAAATGGGTTACAAGAAGACTATTAGGTTGCCCTGCCTTAGACCTGAGTTTCCTTTACCAACATGGGAGCCCCCAAAGCCACCAAGGAGAGTGTGTCTACCTCCAGTGCCTGCAGGAGCTGGAGCACTGTCTTGAGGAAAAGGAGCCCTGGCCACAGAGACAAACACGCCAGAGCTTGAGACTTCACATTTCACCCTACTGTTTCTTAGGGCTCCAGAGCCTAAATGTCATCCCCAAATGTATATACCCCAGCTTTCTCCAAGAGGATAAGAAATTACTTAAGGACACATCCAAGCAATATCATAAACAACCGCCTACTCAGATCCCTGGATATTAATTATTTTTCTGTCTGTAACTCTAATGATGAGGTTCAGCTCGTGGAGCTATCTGAGCCAAATCCTTGTCAATGGGTTTTTGAGTTGATTTGTTCCTGAAAATGTACACTTAAATATGAACAAGTGTTTCCATGATGCGTTCCACAATATATTAACTATCCAACACAGGGCTCAGTATTCAAATTGGGGGAGATGCAGAGTTAGAGGTTAAGCAGGGTCCTTCACTACTCGAAAATCTCAGAATCTTTAATTATCAATACTATATTGAAAAACATCTTTTCTAACTCCCAGACTTATGCATATGAAAGGGCCTGCTATATCATCTTGGCTTTATTAAGAACTGTATCCAGGGCTTCCCAGGTGGTGCAGTGGTTAAGAATCTGCCTGCCAAAGCAGGGGACACAGGTTCGAGCCCTGGTCCAGGAAGATCCCACATGCCACGGAGCAACTAGGCCCGTGTGCCACAACTACTGAGCCTGCGTTCTACAGCCCACAAGCCACAACTACTGAGCCCATGAGCCACAACTACTGAAGCCCGTGTGCCACAACAAGAGAAGCTACTGCAATGAGAGGCCCATGCACCGCAACGAAGAGTAGCCCCAGCTCATGATAACTAGAGAAAGCCGGTGCACAGCAACAAAGACCCAACGCAGACAAAAAAATAGATAAAAATAAAATAAATTTAAAAAGTAAAGAGAATTGTAACATATGGAGAGAAATGCCAGTCTTCTCACTAAATTAAAAAAAAAAAGGAACTGTATCCATAATTACTGATGTAAATCAGAGCTACAAACATTCCCAAAGGAGACTTTGCAATCCTCTTCTTAACCAATTAAATGATGGCTTCATTACCATGCATTATTTGTGCAAAACTTCTTCTCCTTATCCTAGATTTAGCCTGTCCCTTTTTAACTCTGTTGGGTTGCACCCCGCAGGCCTACAAGGCCTGCACTTGCCTAGCTTTAAGAACCAAAGAGCCCAGAGTCAGCAACAGAGACATCAATGGTTTAATGGATGGGGGAATCTTACACATCTGAAGCAAGGTCCTAGAGGGACACCCCACAGTGTGCAGAGAGGCGGGCAGGACATGGTGGCAGTCTTCATTCCCGGAGGAGAAGGGGAAATTACCAGTTACAAAGTGATGTCAGGTGGACTCATTAGTTACCAGGGAAACCAGCAGAGGGGCACGCCCCTCACCGCCACTTTGATAAGAACAAGCACTAGCAGGGGCCTGGGGCAAGTATGTGGGAAGGTCAGTCTTGTGCATAAGATATAGATGAAGCAGGCACTGGTCGGGCAGGGAGTGCACAGAGAGCAAGAGAACAGCCATCTTGAGTGGCCTGACCATACAGTCAGAAAGACAGAAGTCACATTTGAGTGATACAGCTCTCCCTTACTTGTCAAGTAATAAATTCAACTTGACTAATGATCCTCACATGCACTACAAAACCCCAAGAGGAGGACAGAGTATATGCCTTTCCCAAGCTTATCTGGCCACAGACCACTTTTCTCAATGTGTCTTAGACTAAAGATTCCTTGCTCTCTTCCTTAAGGTGTATCTCTAAATTGATCTGTTTTTATCAGGTATTCACAATACCCAACTAACTTAGAAATAAAATTTTAAAAATCTAAGACAAGAAAATCTGAAGTACACTACAGAAAAATTTGGAGATAATTATATATTTACCAAAGTATCTAGTTCCTGAAAAATTGGTTCACCATGCTGTGAATTAAAATTTCTCCTTGCAAGTTTAAATGACTCCAATTATATACATAGCTCTTTCAGAGCCATCCACTTTGTGTACTTGGTATTCAGCTAGTCTTGGACCGAACAACTAGTAAGTAGAACTCCAAGAGGAGGACAGCTGAACTCATTCTTTGATTTTTTGGAAAATAATCTCTCTCTATCCTAAGTGCAGAAGCAGCTGTTTTCCTAAAAATTAGTTTTTTTCTCTCCATCAAATATTGTTAAAGAAATAACCTCCTCGTCTCCACACTGAGGCTTTAGTCCAAGCACTTGACCTTGCTGGGGAGGAAGAGATTTTCTTCTGCCCTTCTGGGTCCTTCTGGCTGGTCTAAGAAACAAATTGACACGAGACAGATTAAAAGGAGAAAATCAAACAAAAGTTTAATAACAGGTACACATGGGAGAGACCCAGGAAAACCAAGTAACTTGCCAAAAAGGCCAAAGCCCTTACCTTAAAAATCATCTTCAGCTAAAGACAAAAGAGGTTGGGGGTAGTGGTTTGGGACTTCAAAGGGGAAGAAGGCAATTCACAAGGAGATGGAAAAGCAAATGTTTAGTAAACAGATGTTTGTGGGCCAAGCAGAGACAATGGAACCCAGAGTGGGCTCCGATCTCTAGGCCCTGCCAGCTTTCCCCACCATACCTAGCCCATAATCTTTGCAGACATTTCTGGTGATAGCTCTATTCTGGAAATGATGCCAAAAGGTTGGCTTCTCTGCCCTGGTGCTGGACTGAATCTCAGAGACAGAGTTTTGGGTGAAGTAGAAAAGGATAGCTTTATTGCTTTGCCAGGCAAAGGGCCACAGCGGGCTCCTGCCCTGAAAAACTATGTGTCCCAACCCAGGAGGATCTGATGAGGGTTTTATAACAACAGTTCAAGGGTAGGGTTGCTGATAAGATCAGGTGTGCACAGGGCCTGCCCTCCCTTAATCTCATCTCAGGTGGTGACCTAATCTTGATGTTTCTCTGGTCCCTTTAATCTTGGAACTCAGGGAAGGTCATGGAGGCTGGAGTCTGGCCTACAAGAAACAGGGGACAAAAAAAGCCCTCTGTGCCTGGGAACCCCACAGGCCCTTTATCTAAATTCTTTAGGCAGCTAAGGGGGAGATAAAGAGAAAGACTTCTTGAGTTCTGTTTCTTAAAAATCATCAGCCTGAAGTACTCCTCATGCCAGAAAGTCACGTTTTGGGGGTGGCAAATTTTGTTCCTCAATACAACCTACAATAATACAGCTTCCTAAATTACCTCTCCACATCCGCTCTTGGACCCCTTCATTCTCCTCAGTGGCCAGAAGAATCTTATGAAAATATGTCAATTAATTAATTATAACCCTTCTATAACTGCCCGTCACCTTTAGCAGTTAATTTTGGTCTGTAAGACCATTGGTCTATCAGATCTGATCCCTGTCCACAATACGAGGCCCACCTCACACATTTCTCTATTACTGTTTGGCCCCAGACACACTATTCTTCTTTCAGTTTCTCCAATACCCCAAACTCCTTCCTTCTGCCTCAGGGCCCTTGCACACACACTATTCCCCATCACTTCAAGTATTCTCTCTTACTCACCCTACCTCCCACCCCACCCCCAATCTCAGCCTGCCTGGTCATTCTTCAGAGCTCTGCTCAAAGGTCACTACTCAAGGAAGCTTCCCCGAACCCTCTCTACCAGCACTACCACCAGGACTGGGTTTGCCTCTTGGTGGGTGTCGCGTCAAAAGACAGAACGAAACCAAAGATTAGGAGCAGGAAGGATTGATTACTCACAGCAAACAAGGAGAACACTGGGGATCTTTCCCAAAGCAGTATCTCCCTGAACAGCAAAATGGGGGGAGGTTTAAGCTAAGGGTTCATGCATATTCATGAAGAGGCTTGGAAGACGAATGCATATTTATGAACGGGCTTGGATGGTGTCTGCATATTCATGAAGGGGCTTGAGCAGAGGAGAATTCAGCATAGAATTGGGGCAAAGGTTGACAGAGTCCAGGCTCTAGGTGATCGAAGTCAGCAAAGGTCAGCAAAGGTCAGCGCCATTCCTTAGGTTCCAGTTAATCTGGTGGTTGAGTGCTCCAGGGGGTTTGAATTCTGCAAAACAGCTCAAGAATGTGCTTGGGGCTAATCTTTACCTTTGAAACAGAACTGGAAGTCTTTACAACTGATACATTGTCTCTGATATGCTTACTGTTATCTCCCTGGCCTGGTAATAGCTGTTTGTTTTTACCTTCTTTTGTTCCCTTAAAATCATTATTACTGTGATCTATTCTTTTGGAAGGGCAGGCATTGGGGTCAGGCTTAGATCACAAAGTGGCTTAGGCCTAAAATGACTTTTCGGGAATTTCCTGGCAGTCCAGTGGTTAGGATTCCACTCTCACTGTGGAGGGCCCAAGTTCAGTCCCTGGTCAGGGAACTAAGATCTGGCAAGATGCGCGGAGCAGCCAAAATAATAATAATAAGATAAAATGACTTCTCTTATGTTATGTCTGGTTCTCTTCCTCCAGGGACCCCCTACCCTATCTGCTTTACAGGACCTTTAGTTATAAGCTCTCACTGCACTTCTCCTTTGTAGAAACTAAATCATGATTTATAATGTAAATTATTTAAAATTCTATTTCTTTCCTTCCAAACTCCTTCATATCATATACACACACCACAATGAAAGTTAGCTCCAGGGGAAAGTTAGTTAACAGGGGTTAGCATTATTAATCGTCTTATTCCAGTAGGTCTGGGGGCTATGTGCTCTTGGTCACCAAGTAGCTAACTTCTTCCATTTAATGGGGGTTTTAGCATCTGTAAAACAACTCAGTAAATGTAACAGTATCAATGCATCAGATATTGTTATGTAGGTACTTCAGAGTGGAGCTAAAGCAGAGGACCTGGGGGAAGGGTTCTGTCCCGGCCAAGGCTCCATAAGGTCCTGCGCCGTTACAATATGAGGGACCAGATAACTGGACTGACAGAACACATTACATCATGCATGGATAATAGCCTCTGTAGTTCTATTCTGTAAATATCCCATACTCCATGTCTTGAAAGAGGAATTTAATTACCATAGATAATATTAGATTAGAATCCCCAATTTATACCATCCGTAAAAATACTGTACAAAGAACAAAAAAAAATAGAAACAAAATAGGAGGAAGCCCTGATGACTTTCGTATAGAAAAGATGTTCTTAAGTAAGACACAAAATTCAAAGCCACTAAGAGAAAGTGTGTATTGAGAAATGGAATATTTCCTGCCATATCAGTAAACAAAGGATGTCACAGTCGTCAGCGATTGCAGCCACCACCTGCGGTGAGCTGGTGAGCCCTGAGGAAACTCAGGAAAGAAACAATGAATACCTGCCATCCAGCGGCTGTCAGACTGCGGCCACTCCCTGCAGTGAGCCCTGAGGAAACTCAGGATGTGAAAACACGGGATACTGGCCCCAGAGAGCTGAGGTACCTATCAAAGGAATGATGTCAGTGAGCCCAGACTCTAGCCTCTTCCCATACAGAGAAAAGCGCTAAATTCCTTAACTTGGGCTATGTGGTTTTCTTTAATTAACAATAATCTTTTGAAGTTCAGACTACCTGCCCTTTGCTGCAAAATTCCTATATACCCTGGCTCCCCACCTCGCCTCCTCGGAGCAGTTCTCTCAGGGTTTCTTGAGATGCTGCCTCCTGGGCCTGAAGTCCTAAATATTTCTGCCAAATAAAACAGAACTTTCAACTTTTAGGTTGTGAATATTTTTTTTGGTCGACAGTATCACATTTAAAATTTTAATACTGGGAATTCCCTGACAGTCCAGTGGTTGTGTTGCAGGAAGGCAGACCCCTGCCAGGGCCCAAGAGTGGGCTCTTGTCCAATACTCGGAAATGAACTGTCCGAGGAGACACACGTGCTGACAAAGCAAGAGACTTTATGGGGAAGGGGCGCCTGGGTGGAGAGCAGCAGGGGAAGGGACCCCAGGAGAACTGCTCTGCCACGTGGCTCACCGTCTCAGGTTTTATGGGAATGGGCTACTTTCCAGGTTGTCTCTGGCCAATTAGTCAGACTCAGGGTCCTTCTTGGTGGTGAGCGCATTGCTCAGCCAAGATGGATTCCAGTGAGAAGAATTCTGGGAGGTTGGTAGGACATATGGACTGGCATCTCCTCTCTCCTTTTAACCTTTCCCAAATTCTTCCAGTTGGTGGTAGCTTGTCAGTTCTGTTTGTTACCAGGACCTCCTGTGGTAAGATAACTCATGCAAGTGGCTACTATCTTGCCTGGCCAGGTCAGGCAGTTTTGGTCAGTGTTTCCCCTAACAGTTGGGATTCCATGCTTTCACTGCCGACGGCCTGGGGTTCGGTCTGTGGTTGGGGAATTAGGATCCCGTAAGCCACCTGGCGCTGCCAAAAAAAAAATTTTTTTTAATACTATAAACAAAGATAGAAAATAAGCTATAGAGTTGAAGAAAATATTTTCAACATATATACCAAATGATTAGTATCTAGAATACATAAAGAACATCTAACAATAAGAAAAAGAGCAGGACTTCCCTGGTGGCACAGTAGTTAAGAATCCGCCTGCCAAGGCAGGGGACACAGGTTCGAACCCTGGTCTGGGAGGATCCCACATGCCGTAGAGCAACTAAGCCCGTGCGCCACAACTACTGAGCCTGCACTCTAGAGCCCGCAAGCCATAACTACTGAGCCTGCGAGCCACAACCACTGAAGTCCGGGCGCCTAGAGCCCGTGCTCCACAACAGGAGAAGCCACCGCAATGAGAAGCCCGTGCACCTCAACAAAGAGTAGCCCCACTCGCTACAACTAGAGAAAGCCCACGCACAGCAGCAAAGACTCAATGCAGCCAAAAATGAATAATTTTTTTAAAAAAGAAAAAGAGCAAAAAACCCAATAGAAAAATGGGCAAACTCATAGGAAAACTACAAGTTACCAATAAACATACAAAGGATGTTCAGTGTCACTACTGTTAAAAAACAAAATTCAACCAAGTAAATTTTGAAGATCTAATTGGCTTTATTCAATGATTCATGAATCAGGCAGCATCTCATCCAGTAAACAGAAGGGCAGTCCGAGGGGTTGTACAAAACGGAAGGTTTTTTTAAAATAAATTTATTTATTTTATTTTTGGCCGCATTGGGTCTTCATTGTTGCACGCTGGCTTTTCTCTGGTTGCAGAGAGTGGGGCCACTCCTCGTTGCAGTGTGCAGGCTTCTCATTGCGGTGGCTTCTCTTGTTGCAGAGCACGGGCTCTAGGCACGCGGGCTTCAGTCGTTGTGGCACACAGGCTCAGTAGTTGTTGCACACGGGCTTAGTTGCTCCACGGCATGTGGGATCTTCCCAGACCTGGGATCGAACCCGTGTCCCCTGCATTGCCAGGAAGATTCTTAACCACTGTGCCACCAGGGAAGCTCAAAACAGAAGGTTTTTATAGGCAGAAGGAGGGTGCAGTTGGCCCTCCATATCTGTGGTTTTGGTATCCATGGATTCAACCAACGCAGATCGAAAATATTCAGAAAAAAAATTCCATAAAGTTCCAAAAAGCAAAACGTGAATTTGCTGTGCCCTAGCATCTATTTACATAGCATTTACATTGTATTTAGAACTATTTACATAGCATTTACATTCTATTATATGTTATAAATCTAGAGATGATTTGAAGTATACAGGAAGATATGCATAGATTTTATGTAAATACTACACCATTTTATATAAGGGAATTGAGCTTCCATGGATTTTGGTATTTACTGAGGTCCTGGAACCAATCCCCTCCCCAGATACCTGGACAGCTGTATTAGCAAAAGAAAAAAAAAGGGTTCTTTCAGGCCAAGCTATCTTCTTTGGGGGTAAGGGAACTGCAGGGGTCTTTATCATACAGATCACCTCACTAGTGTTGATGAAGTAATTTCAGATTGATTATTTTAAAGATCACATTTCCGGGAAGAGTTGAAACTTCGATTAAGTCTTAGTTTGCTGTACTGGAGGCAAATGACTCTACATTGGGCTTATTTCTTTTTAACAATATTAATTATGGAAAAGTAAAGTAAAACAATAAGACATCACTTTTACCCAACAGATTGACCAAGATATACAAATTTGGCAACATGAAATAATGGCACAGATATGGGGGGAAATAGTCTCATACACAGCTATTATGTGTATACATTTCTCAACATTTGTCTCCTAGTGATATTTGCATGTATGCATGCAGAGTATGTTTATTATAGCATTGTCCATAATAACAACAATTGTAAACAACATATATTATCACTAAGCGAATGGCTATTCAGAGTGTGGAATGTTATGCAGAAAAGTAGAAGGAATAAGGGAGAACTGTACATACTGTGGACAGATCTCCAAGGCCCTTTGCTAGGAGAAAACAGCAAATTGAGGACTCCAACAGGAACACATACATACACATATGCACACACAAAATACTATATATTTTCTATTAATACATATATGTATTGTATGTAAAAGTACAGAAAAATGTCTGGAAGATAAATACAGGTTCATAAGAAGAAACTTTCGGTGAGAGAGATGAGGAAGCCAGGGTTAGTAAAAAGTCATTAGCTTTACCTGTAATGTTTTAAACGTTTAGAAGAACAAATTTATGTATTACTTATGAACTTAATACTTAAAAATATTAAATGAGATACAAAGAGAAAACATCTAGCACACAGCAGGCTCTCATGAACTGTAAATTCGTCTCTCTCCACCAAAAGTGATTAATACCTTGGGTTCACACACAATAACCAGATCCCACCAATGTGTCCCATGAAAATAAAATGTGTAAGGCATAGTCCAGGAAGAGAAGGCCCTGACATGGCACGTGGAGAGTGGTGACTTAGGGAGTGGAACAGAAGGAAAATTGGTACAGGTACAGGCAGAAACGTCACTGCCCACACAAAAATGAACAAATGAGATCAGGGAAGATAGTCTCAAAGTAAAGAAACACAAAGAAATGCCCAAGGAAAATACAGGAGAACCGTGATGCCATAACTATTCTCTTACTAAGCTTCCACTAAGCTCCAATCAGTTCACATGCAATGTAACATTTAGCCTGCACAGTAACGGTATTACTACGCCCATTTCAGAAGATGGACACTGAGGTTCAGGTGTGAATTTGTCGGAACCCCTACAACTGACGGCGACTACAAGAGCCGGTATTCAAACCCACAACTGCTCTTTTCTACCATGCTTCGCCGACAATGCAAAGGAGAAAAAAATCAAGAAAAACAAGTCAAGATATTAGGCATCAAAATTAAAACAAAGACCCAAAACAGAAAGGAGTCCCCCTTGCAGAAGGTACGTGTGTTAATCGAGGGCCCCCCCCCCACCCATGCAGAGAGGGGCGGGCGAGCGGGCGGAAGCTGTCTGAGGCACCCCGACCCGCTTCCCCTGGGAATACGACGACTCCACGAGCTAAGGGCACAGAGAGACAAGCAAACCTCCCAAAAGCCTAGAAAGGCCCCAGCGCGGCGAAAAGGCGGGGCGAAGGGCAGCTTCCGGTTCCGGGCGCAAAGGCCCCACGTGTTCCGACCCGCCAGGCCCCGCGCGGCTCGGATCTGGCGGCGCTGCTAGGGCCGGGAGTGGGTTGGGGAGAAGCCGGGGCAGGGGAGGAGCCGCCGGAGCTGTCGGAGCCGTGAGTGCTGGGGGCTGGGCCGGGCCGGGCCGGGCCGGAGCGGGCTGAGCGGGGAGGAGGGGGAGGGGTCGGAGACCCCGCCCCCCTAGAGCCTGGGGAAATCGTACTGTCCTGTGGAAGGGGTTGGCGGCAGTATGTCGAGGGGGCTGAGGCGTAGTGGTCCCCGTGTTTCCTGGCGGCCGAAGCTAGAACCTTCGGGTACGTGGAACGCGCTCCACGCTTCTTTCTTTGCAGCCACCGCCCTCCGCCCCCTCTTGAGGCCTGCAGAAACGCAGTTAGTTCGTACCTCCTTCCCATTGCTTCCGCGCCAACTGGCCACCCCCCCCGCCCCGGCACCGTGGGAGGAGTGGTCGAGGTCCCTTCATTTCTCGCAGTTTTTTACCCCACCTCTCAGCTGGCTCGAGATTCCCCCTGAAGGCTCCCTGCCCAGGCGAGCCCCATCACTTGCCACCACTAACTACGCCGCAACACACGCAGATACCCTCAGCCGTGATTTTATCACCCGTGATTTTACCACGCGTGATTTTATCGCCCGTGATCGTGCTAGGCCTTGGAGACCACCTGGCCTGTGGCTTTTAAGCTGCACCGTGACGGACCCGAGCTTCCTCTCAAGCCAATGACTACAGTCTCCACCTGCAACTTTCCACCCCCACCCCCTAACAGCCAGTTTGGGCACTTTTCTCGACACCACCGCTACCCTCAGCGGGAGTATATGGGGCCTGCTTCTTACCTGGTTTCGCGAAAAGTTTGTTAGTTTGTATGCCAGGGATTTGCTACCTTTTTTCAGAAAGGTGCCAGCCCGATTTTTATTTTTCTGGGCCTTGATGTTCTTGTCTTCTAGGCGCCTTGATAACCCTTGTCTGCCTTGGTCGTGGGGAGCAGGGCCACATCCAGGCTCTACTTAGAGGCTAGGCTTAGAACTGTTGCTTTTTCTCTCTGTCCGCATTCTGCAGGTGACACCCAGGGCAGCCTCACTCAGAAGCCACAAGGAAAGCTAGTGGAGTCCCTCATCCCTCCAACTTCTCTTCCAAGCTGCCCCATGGCCCTTGATCCAGAAAGCCACTTCAGAAAGGTTGTGGGACAGCCATGGGAGGCTTGTTGCTGGGAAATGTATGACAGCGGAACAGTTAGGGTTTGTAGCCATTTGTCTTGGGTAGCTTTCTGCTATTACTATCTCGCCTAAGAGGGTGGGCAGGCTTGGAGGGAGGAAGGAAATTTTTTTCTCCTAGGACTAAGCACCTGGGATTCATAATCTTGTCCCCTTTTTCCTCCAGCTGTACCCGTTTTGCACTCTTTCTGTATACCATATTGCAGTAGACAGTCATTTCAAGGGCACAGCAAGGTTTACTACGAAGTGAGGGACTCTTGGGCATTATAAACTATGCAGATGAGGTAAGTTACAGGTTTACAACATTTTTTTTTCAGGCTAATTTGGCACAGACGTAAAACACACATATAGCAGTCCTAGACTCCTTTCCTCCTTTAAATTTGGCCAGCACTGGAAAAGTTGGATCCCTTCTGCTCGAACCTCAGATTTATCTCCTTTGCCTTGGGTACTGGTCCTCAGACTTACCAAGCATCTTAAACCCCTGAAGGGCTTGTTAAATACAGATTACTGGGGCCACCCCCAGAGTTACTGATTATAGGTTAGGGCTGGGGCTTGATCATTTGCATTTCTAACACGTTCTCTGGTGCTGGTGCTGCTGGTCTGGGATTCCCACGTTGAGAACCACTGCCTTTGGCCACACTTTTTCACACAAACATTGCAGTGGTTTGGACATCAAAAGACCTGTGTGTGAGTACTTCTGTGCTTGAAACTAGTATGATGATCTTGTATGGTAACTTAACCACTTAGGTCTGAGTTCTTTGATTTGTAAAATTAAGAAAGTGTACTTCAAAAAAACTCCAAGTGCTACATTATCTTAAGCTGAATTAAAGCTGAAATACTGGTGAGTTTTTTCCCTTGATTTTCTTAATTCTCTTGATAGGAGCTTCTATTTTTATCATATAGCTTATACCCATATTCTAGGTTTTTGCTGTGAGTTCCTAGTATGCCAAAGTCCCTGCTATTTTTTAACTACATGTTAAATTCTTTAAGGTCAGGGCCTGTGCTTTTTTCATCTTCTTTGCCCAGCACCTTGACTTCTATGGGACACACAATTGATACTCAGTAGATACTTCTGGGATGAATGAACTCCATCCCTGCCTTCTTCTCCTCTTGGAGAAGTTTTTCTCCACTAATCCTGTGTAACATAGTAAAGTAGTATATGGCTGTGCCACCTGATTCCCTCAGGGGATTGGAATAAATGCTAATACCAAATTCCTGTAACTGTCCCCAGAAGTCCTGGCACCCACTGATTCTGAATTTCAGTGTCTATATTCAAGTTGGGGGAAGAGAAATCAACAGCTTAATTAAATGCAACACACATTTATTGAGCATCTTTTTAACCAGGTGTTTGACGAAGTGTTAGGAACAGGGAATATAAAAATATATAAGGAGGTCCTTGCTTTCAGGGACAGGGCTCACCGTGGGAGACAAAAGACACTAAACAGTGGCCCAGAGGAAGAATGGCATCTACTTTGGACCATGATTTAGTCTGCAGTGGAAACCTGATACCCCTCAGATTCCTGTGGTCCAGCAGGCATGGATCCCATCCTTCATCTCATCATACGCAAGGGAGCCTTGGGCAAAGCCAGAGGAAGTCATCTCGATACAGAGCAGGGAGTATCTTGACAGAGAATATTAATTAAAAACTAAAAACATAGTGAATGACTTTTGAAGTAACTTCTGAATTATCCATATTTATACCTCAGGTCAAGCTATATTTATAAAATATCCTTTTTTTTTCTTTCATTAAATAATGTTTCCTCTGTGTGATTGGCATTGACTGTGTTCATTGTAGTGAATTAAGTGTATTTGGCTAGTTTAACTCTGGCTTCCAGATAAAAGCTGCTGCCCTCATTAGGGTGGGTGTCAGGTTTGGTGATCACCCTTTTCCTACTTCAGATTAGTTTGTGACATTCTGTTTTAAACTGAGGCATGTAGATTGGCCTGCTTTATTCAGGCCATTAACCACCCCTGGGTAAAAACCCGTAAGTTTAAAAAGCCTAGTTCCATGTTGGAGGTTAACCAGTATGATCATGGTGGCAGGGTATGTAATTCTGGTCTCAGAACCTGTGTTTGGCCTCTAGCCCTTCTCAACTCTTGAGTAAATTCCTCTCACCATCTTCAGGCTAATACATTATGGCCCAGGTACTCAATAAAGAGGCCACATATCCTTGTACCCCTCAAAGCCCCTCTATTACCATCAAAAAGCTGGATAGTTTCTCAAAAAATGATCCAGCTCTCTGCCTTTAGGTAGAAAATCATCCCCATTTTCAAGATGATTTGATGTGACTTGTCCCAGATGACACATCTCTAGGAGGTAGAACACAGCTCATCCACCTCTGAAGGCAGAACTATCAACAGCGATCCAACACTGCCTCCTGGGCCTGTGTACATACCTGTAGGTATGTACTGTTTAGTGTCTTTTAATTGAAAATAAAGTGAATTGTTACAATTTTTATAGCTTTATTTAAAATTTTCATGTTTATATTTACTCTCAATTACATTTTTATACCTTGATCCTAACTGCAAAGTCTACAAAATTTAGTGGCAGAAGATATTTATGTCTTAGCCTCCTCTGACTCCCTGTACCACCCACTAGTTACTTGGCTTCTCTTTTTATTTCTTCCTGTCTTCCTCTTTTTTACACCTTATAATCTTTGGGCTACTTCTCCCGTTGCTACTCAAATCTAGTGAAGAATCACTGAATAGAATCTTAACTAAATCTATGTTGACTCTAACGAAGGAAGAAAAAATTTAAATGGCAAGAATATCTTAAATAGTTTTTAAACATGGTTTGAAGCACACTGATCATGATGTATTAGAAGGCAAAAAGTCAGTGAAGGTATTCCCTTTCATTTCTTCTGCCTTTGGGGTTAGGTTTTCAGAGGGCCCCTTGGGTATACGTGCAGACCTCGGATATATTGCGGGTTCAGCTCCAGACTGCTGCAATAAAGGGAATATTGCAATAAAAACAGGAATTTTTTGGTTTTCCAAAAAACTGTTTACAGTGTACTGTAAAGTTCTCTTTACACTGTACTGGAGTCGACTGATTAAGCAATAGCATTGTGTCTAAAAAAAAATGTATATAATTTAAAAATACTTGTTGCTAAAAAATGCTAACCCTCATCTGAGTCTTTAGTGAATCCTAATCTTTTAGCTGGTGGAGGGTCTAGCCTTGATGTTGATGACTACTGACTGAAGGGTGGTGGTTGCTAAAGGTTGGGGTGACTGTGGAAATTTCTTAAGACAACAATGCAGTTTGCGGTATTAATTGACTCTTCCTTTCATGAAGCGTTTCTCTGTGGCGTGCAGTGCTGTTTAATAGCATTTTACCCACAGTAGAACTTCTTTCAAAACTGAGTCAGTTCTGTCCAACCCTGCTGCTGATTTTTCAACTAAGTTTATGTAATATTCTAAATCCTTAATTGTCATTTCAACAATCTTCACAGCATCTTCACCAGTAGATTCCGTCTCAAGAAACCACCTTCTTTGCTCATCCATAAGAAGCAGCTCCTTATCCATGAAGTTTTTATCATGAGATTGTAGCAACTCAGTCACATCTTCAGGCTCTACTTCTTATTCTAGTTCTCTTGCTATTTCTACCACATCTGCAGTTTCTTCCTTCACTGAAGTCTTGAACCCCTCAAAGCCATCCATGAAGGTTGGAATCAGCTTCTTCCATACTCCTGTTAATGTTGATGTTTTCACTTATTCCCATGAATCACTAATATTCTTCATGGCATCTAGAATGGTGAATCCTTTCCAGAAGGTTTTCAATTTACCTTGCCCAGATCCATCAGAGGAATCACTGTCTATGGCAGCTATAGCCTTACAAAATGTATTTCTTAAATAATAAGACTTGAAAGTTGAAATTACTCTTTGATCCATGGGCTACAGAATGGTTGTTGTGTGAACAGGCATGAAAACATTAATCTCATTGTCCATCTCCATCAAAGCTCTTGGGTGACAAGGTGCATTGTCAGTGAGCAGTAATATTTTGAAAGAAATTTTTTTTCTGAGCAGTAGGTCTCATCAGTGGGCTTAAAGTATTCAGCAAGCCATGTTGTAACAGATGTGCTGTCATCCAGGTTTTGTTGTTCCATTTATAGAGCATAGGCAGAGTAGACTTAGCATAATTCTTAAGGGCCCTAGGATTTTCAGAATAGCAAATAGCGTTGGCTTCAACTTAACGTCACCAGCTGCATTAGCTTCTAACAAGAGAATCAGCCTGTCCTTTGAAGCCAATCATTGACTTCTCTCTAGCTATGAAAGTTCTAGATGGCATCTTCTTCTAGTAGAAGACTGTTTTGTCTGCATTGAACATCTGTTCTTTATTTTAGCCACCTTCATTAATTAGCTAGATCTGGATAACTTGCTGCAGCTTCTGCATCAGCACTTGCTGCTTCATCTTGAGCTTTATGTTACAGAGATGTCATCTTTCTTTAAACCTCATGAACCAAACTCTGTTAGCTTCAAACATTTCTTCTACAGCTTCTTCACCTCTCTTAGCCTTCATAGAATTAAAGAGAGTTAGGGCCTTGCTGTGGATTAGGCTTTGGCTCAAAGGATTGTTGTGGCTGGTTTGAGCTTCTATCTAAACCACTAAAACTTTCTCCACTTTCTTATCATTTGTGTATTCACTGGAGTAGCACTTTCAATTTCCTTCAAGAAACTTACCTTTGCATTCCAACTTGGCTAACTGGGGCAAGAGGCCTAGCTTTCAGCCTGTCTCATCTTTCAACATGCACTCCTCACCAAGCTTAATCATTTCTAGTTTTTTATTTACAGCAAGATACATGCGATTCTTCCTTTCACTTGAATACTTACGACCTTTGTAGAGTTTTTAATTGGCTTAATTTCAACATTGTTATGTCTCAGGGAATAGGGAGGCCCAAAAAGAGGCAGAGAGATGGAGGAACAGCTGGTCAGTGGAGCAGTCAGCACACATTTATTGATTAAGTTTGCCATCTTATATGGGCATAGTTTGTGGCACCCCCAAAACAATTAGAACAGTAACATCAAAGATCACTAATCACAGATAACCATAACAAATATAGTAATAATTAAGCTTGAAATATTGTGAGAATTATCAAAATGTGATTACATCAAGTGAGCAAATGCTGTTGAAAAAATGGTACTGATAGACTTGCTTGTTGCAGGGTTGCCACAAACCTTTAAGCTGTAAAAGAAAACAAAACAGAAAACACATCTGCGAAACGTGATAAAGGTGAATCGCAGTAAAATGGGGTATGCCTGTACTAACTGGGTTTGCCTCAGGTTGCCTCTTCCCAGTTAGAGGAAGGGGACAGGACTGTGATACTGGTAAACAGAAGTATCGTACTCTGGTCTTAGGCAGGAAAACCTATCTTTTAAGTTTTCATCCCATCTGGTTCCAAGGATCTCGTTTAATCTTAGCTTATAAGTGCTTTCAAAGCAAGAATTCTCTCTTGGTTTAACACTTTACTTTTTTTAGGGGGTCTGCACCACGCAGACTGCAGGATCCCAGTTCCCCGACCAGGAATTGAACCCGGGCCACAGTAGTGAAAGCGCCAAATCCTAACCACTGGACCACCAGGGAACTCCCTTAACACTTTACTTTTGATGTAACAGTAAACAGACCAAGATTTTCCCTGTGCATTAAAAAAAATTTTTTTTGAATTATGATGAAATAAAGGACTGTTTGATTATCATGTAAATCTTCTTCCCAAAAGTATTTAAAGCAATTTGAAGGAAAGAACAGATTATATAGAGCATCTGCCATATACCAAACTCTGTGCTGAGCGATTCTGTGCATCACTTCATTGATCCTTAAGACCACCATATGAGGTAGGAAGTATACGCCACATGTTGAAGATTGGACTGAGGCTTAGGGAGTGTCACCTGGCTAATAGGTGAGGAGAGGGATCCAGACTAAGGCTCCAGAGCCCCTAACCATTATGTGGAAAGTATGGGTAAACGTTTGTATAAGGATAAGTAACAGTAAAATGAAAGAGTCTTTCCAGTAGGAGGATCATAGTGGATAGTCTTTAGTTTTAAAGAACACTACAGGAGTAGAAAAGGGCAGTTAACAATTTTTATTAGCTGATATTTTTCCCTAGAGCAATGAGAGGAGCAGTTGCAAGCGTCTGGTTAGTCCCAGCGATCATTGATTCAAATCTCCAGGCTCTGGGCCTGCGTTAGAGTCAAAGAGGAGAAGGGAGACTGGAAAGAATTTAAATGTCTGCTGAATATCATCATTCGAACCTCTCTGATCACTGTTTTCTTCTGAAGATTAATTATTTGCCAGTAAATAGAGCCCATCTCCCCTTTAGGAAGATGCTATAAGACTACAGACCTTGTCATTTAGGGTCCAGAAAGATCACTCCAAGTAGGAATAACATTTTAAGATAGAGACCCAGGTATCTTTTCACTGCCTGCAGTTTTCTTTTCTGGTCTTTAGGGTTGAGTTAGGGCCTTAACTGGCACAGGACCCACTCAGATATGGACAGAGACAGCTGGACCACAGACTGGAGAAAGGTCTTGCCTTTCCCACATCTCCTCCGCAGTCCTGCCCGAGACGTCCTAGAAACACTGAAGAGGCTAGGTGGTGGGGCCAGCCCAGGCCGAGGCTTGTGAAGCGTCTCTGCAGACATTATTTTAGAGCCTTCTGGAAGCAGGTCTTTCACTCTTCCTGGCCTGGCCTCACGGTCTCTCTATAGTATCCTGTTGTTGGGTTTTTATCTGTCACTGTGGAACCCTTCCAAGGACAGACACTGAGGGAAGGCATTAGAAGGCAACAAATTACAAGGCAGACTTGCAGGGTAACCCATCCCATAAATGGCGGAATAAAATGCAAAGCCCATTTTCTGTCTCTGGTACTGACACCTGACATTTGCACAGCACGCTCTAGTTCACAAGCTCTCATAGGTCTCAGCTAATCCTGAGAGTTAGGAGAGTTGTCTGAAGAGGGCTCCACCCTTTACAAGGGCTCTTGTGTACCTCGTCTCAGGAAACCCTTAGAGCGGTTCCAGGTTTGTGGGGATGTGGGCTGGAACGTACATCTTTGGATACCTAATCCGGTACGCTTTTCACAGCACTGCCCGCCTTCTCTTCCTTCCCATCTATTGCCCCAACAAGGACAACTCTGCCTCCCCTCATTCTGCTGTTGCTGATCCTTTGTCGCCATCTCATCTTCCTAGGCTGCCAAAGTAAATACAAAACAAGCAAAGGAAATCTCAATGCGTGATTTCTGAAGAGCATTTTAAATCAGCAGGTTTTATGTGATGCTGTTATATTCTTTTTTCTTTGGAGAGCAAAGCCCTGTAAGAGCAGGAACCCTCTGTCAGCGCATACTTTATAGAATCTGTAGTAGGGCATCTCGTGGACTGTGCTACGTGAAAACAGTGAGAGTTCCTAGCCTGCTTTGCTGGGCAAGTTCTCAGATTTTTAAGTTAATAGAAATCCCTTCATTAAGCCAGAGACCCTGAGTATCAATTCCATCTTATTTTCCTGCCTTGCAGATGTTGGGGGGATTGTCTGGATAAATAATCAGTGTTGTAGTTGTGTTAAATTACTTGATGTCTGGTTTTCTGCATATTAAGGTTGATTCAAATCTTCAAAGGAAAATGATTTTTTTTTCAAATGCACAGCTTTGTGACTTGTATGTGGATTCTCCCAAGGCAGCCTGAAGGTTCCTTGTGATGAGTTGTGTTTTCCTCACTTCAAGAACCACTAAGAGTATTCTGTTTTACTCACAATCCAAATAATAAGTGTTTTTTCCCTTATTTATTCATTTGTCTGGCACACAGTTTGCTGGACAAATGAGTGAATAAGAATTAATAAGATATTGGATCTGTCCTTCCAGAGAAAGACTTAAAAAGACTTAACCGTGGTCTCTGCCTGAGGACCTGTTGTGTGACAGGCCTTGAGCTGGGTGCTGTGTGGCCCTGCCCTCGGAGCTTTATGGTCTGGTGAATTAAACAGGAGGATGAACGATTCTTACCACACAAAAAGTAGATATATGTGTGCTGCGATACAGGGTCCAAGTTCCTGTGGGAACAATCTGGGAGGACCAGGGAAGGCATCTGGGGAAAGCAGATCTGAAGGATGAGTAGAGTTAACCAAGTGAAAGGGGTAGAAAGGGTTTCAGGCAGAGCGGACAGCATCAGGAACACCTAGTGAGGGCATAGAAAAGAGATACCGCAGTGTATTCGAGCAGCAACTTTCAATGCAGTAGCAGTCGTGGGAGAAGAGAGGTGGGCAGGGGCCAGGTCTTGCAGGGCCTTGGGAATCAAATTCTAAGGGGTTTAGATTTTACCCTGTGGACAGTGTGAAGCCATTGGCCGACTTTGTATGTTAGAAGGGTCACCACTCAGACCTTACCGCAGCACTGCAGGTGGTATTGATGTGGATATGGCTCTTGCCCATTTTTAAATGCTTGCACTCACCTGCCTCCCTGCCCCCAAACTAAAGGTAAATGTCTAGGTTCCAGAAATAAAAGCTGGAGGAGTGAGCACAGTCTAACTCTACCACAGCCCGAGGAGATTTCAAACCAAAATAAAGACTTCTAGAGTTTGGGGTTCTAATACCTATACTCCAACAAGGAGATATGAAAATGGGGCACTGGTGGGAATGGGGGAGGGATATAGAGTTGAATATCTGCCAGCCTGGAGCTTTGAAGAGCTACTCCTTCCATGAAAATCTGTCTACTGATCAAGCACAAGGGCAAGGAAGTGTAGGCCTCCATAGCCTTGGGTGGGACAGAAATCACTCACAGGCTTAGGCCTAAATAAGACACTATCAGCATAATTCAGGAAGACTGAGAAATTAAGATATTGAAACCACTAGTACTTGGATGGAAGCAAATGAAATTTCATTCAAAGGGCTCACTTCTATAACCTAGGGCTCTCCCAAAGAAAACGGGCATAAAACGTAAAAAAAATTACAAACCACCTGCAATAACAAACCACCATGAGATAGAGCAGATGTAATAAGTAGGTATATAAGCACAGGAAGATCTGTAAATTACGGAACTATAGATCATGAGATTATGTAGTGAATGTTTGCGGGTAATGGAAAAATGAAATAAGCTTGAATGAAAAGTTATTTGAGATACAGATTTAAATAATGAATAATTTGGTGGTTGATGGGCAACAGCACATTAGACAGCATGTTACAGCTGTTAAGAGTGGATCGTTGACCTTGAAGGTGGACCTGAGGCAGTTGTAGTGAAGCATAAAAAGATTGGAAAATGAAGAACCCTCAGGTTGCATGTGGAGAGTGGTCTGGAGGCGGTGGCACCTGGAAGTCCACTGGTAAAATGTGAACCAAGCGGTTCGTTCCACACGTAAGTGCCAGTGCAGTCGTAGGGGCCGAGGATATCGTCATTTTTTAAGAGGTCCTATCAATGTCTTTTAGTGGGTCATAACAGCTTGACTCGGGGAATGGCAGTGGAGATGCGATGCATGAATTTGAAAGATTTAGAAGTAGGATTAACAAGATTTGGTAAATAAAAAAGAGTAGAAACTTACGGAGGAAAAGATTGATTCTTACTGTTAATGTAGGAAGAAAACTTCCAAGTGGAGGCTTATTCATTTAGATGCATTTATTGTGTGCTTTGTTATAGGTATTGGAAATTGATTGAAGCACAGTCCCCTACTTCAAGGGGTTTCAGGGGAAAGATGAACGATGGCTGTGTGATGCGGCAGAGTTTGAGATACAGATGTGTCCAGATAGCTAGGGAAGCAAAGTGATTTCTAACCAGGTCTAAGGGCAGGGAGAATGGGATCAAAGAAAGCATCTCAGGAGACATGAAGCCTTACCTATCTGTCTTTTTTTTTTTTTTTTTTTTTTCTTTTTGCGGTATGCGGGCCTCTCACTGTTGTGGCCTCTCCCGTTGCGGAGCACAGGCTCCGGATGCGCAGGCCCAGCGGCCATGGCTCACGGGCCCAGCCGCTCCGCGGCATATGGGATCCTCCCAGACCGGGGCACGAACCCGTATCCCCTGCATCGGCAGGCGGACTCTTAACCACTGCGCCACCAGGGAGGCCCTCTATGTCTTGAAAGATAAATAAGTTTAACCTAATGAAGGGTAAAGAGTTGGAAGGAACAGCATGTTCAAAAGCCAAAGAGCATAGACCTTTTGTGTGCTTTACATGCACAATGTGCATGTGTGTGTGTGTTTGAAAGGACTGGAGAGGAAGGCAAAGGAATAACAAGATGAAGGGACTTCCCTGGTGGTCCAGTGGTTAAGACTCCACGCTCCCAATGCGGGGGCCCGGGTTTGATCCCTGGTCAGGGAACTAGATCCCACATGCTGCAACTGAAAGATCCTGTGTGCTGCAACTAAGACCTGGTGCAGCCAGATAAATAAATATTTTTAAAAAAAGAAACCCAAGATGAAGGTCAACCTAATACATAATACTTAGAATTCCAAGACAGGAGTGATTGAGTATCTTAAGTAAGGAAGGGACAGGACCAGATTTGCCAAGAGCAGTCACTCATGTGATATGATGAATGGTAACAAAGGTAGCAAACTTGGAGACAGATAGCTCACATTTAGAGGCAATTGCAGTAATCCAGAGGAGAACTGATTAAGACCAAAACTGTAAATCCTGGGAATGAAGAAGAGGGGACCTGTTGAGAAGAAGTAGGAACACACGTGAAGCATTGGTGGCGGGAGTTTTCCATACAAAAGGAACAGACTTTTACAGACTTGGAGGCCTGGAAAGACACCCTATTGTAGGGAGGTCAGCAATACATTCATTATAGCAGGTGATACAGAGAAGAGGGGAGGATATGAGGCTTGAAAAATAAGTTGGGGGCCGGTTGTGAAGGGCTTCATGTACCATGCCAAGGATTTTGGAACTGATCTTACTAACAGTATGAAGTTATTATTTTTAAATGTTGAGTGATGCAGTTGGAACTATTATTCAGAAAGATAATGGTTAACATTGGGACACCATCACTCTTTTAGGCACTTCACAGATATTCCTCATAGTAACCCTATTAGATGGATTCCATCCTTACCTCCATTCTGTAAAGGGGAAACAGGCATAAGGAGAGTAAGAACTTGACCATGACCCCACATCTAGTAAACAATAGAGCCAGGATTCAAACCCTGGCAGTCTGACTCCAGGACTCTCTCTTAACCTCACATGCCCTAAGTGTTTCTCAGCTAGGATGCACATCAGAACCACATGTAGCATTTCTAAAGATACAGTTCCCTAGATTGACTTGACTCAGAATATCCAGAAGAATGATGTGTGATACCGTGTTTTGCAAAAGCTCCACAGCTGAGTCTGTTGCGTTTTGCTCCTAGCTGAGTACTGTGGGGATCCCAGTTAGGAAGTTATGGCAGTAGTCCAGGCAAGAGATGGGGGCCCAAACTAAATCAGGAGGAGACAGATTTAGAGGCTTAAGAGGTACAATTGGTTTAATGAGCTGTAAGCAATGGGTAAGATTCAAAGTTGAATCCAAAGATGATAAAGTTGAGTGTTTACTTAACAAGTGATGATCTCAGCCAAGAGGATTACAGGAAGAGGGGTGGATTTGGGAGTAGGAATCGTGAATTTAGTTTTGAGCACTTAGTTTTGAGGGTCTGTAGGTCTTCCAGTTAAAGATGTCTTAAGAGGAGGATCGCTTTTGCGGGTGCTTATGTGCCAGCCACTGTGTGTAGGTGGCTTTCTTTGCTGTTATCACATACAATCCTCTCAAATCTCTGAGAGTCCCCAGTTTACAGAATAAATTAATACGGAGTGTGATTCAGTTCACAGTGAACCTCCACAGAGCCTTCTCTAATTCAGCCCTGTCCATGTGTCTCTTCTCAGAATATATATCCTAATATATATGTCAGTGTGTGTGTGTGTAAAACAGATTGTGGTCAGTACCACGTTTTTAGCAGGCAGTTATGAATGTCCTTTCTCCTAGCCATTTTCCTTTTAGGTTCCCATATTTCATGATGTAGAAATGCAGTGTTTTCCTGTTTTTCTATGGGGTGTGAACCTTGCCTAGGAAAAGGAGTGGGAGAACATACCTTCAGGCATAGCTTATCCTATTCCAACTAGATCTATTTACAACATATGGAGATTAGGGGAAAGGGGATTTAAGTTTGGGAGTGTTATGTGTACAGGATTATGATTGAGCTCAGAACTGTTATTCCTGTGTATACGTTCATGCTCATAGTGTTGTCTGTCTTTGCGTCTCTACCCAGGTCCCTTGGGAGAAACTCCTCGAGGTGCCCAGGCTGAGACGGGGGGAACGACAGTGTGAGTTCTCGATGGTGTGAGACCACCCCAGAGCCAGAGAATGGCTACAGCCTTGGAACCGGAGGACCAGGATCTTTGGGAAGAAGAGGGGATTTTCATGGTGAAATTGGAAGATGATTTCACCTGTAGGCCAGAGTCTGTCTTACAGAGGGATGACCCTGTGCTTGAGACGTCGCACCAGAACTTCCGGCGCTTTCGCTACCAGGAAGCAGCAAGCCCTCGGGAAGCTCTCATCCGACTCCGAGAACTGTGTCATCAGTGGCTGAGGCCAGAGAGGAGGACAAAGGAGCAGATCCTAGAGCTGCTTGTGCTGGAACAATTCCTTACTGTCCTGCCCGGAGAACTGCAGAGCTGGGTGCGGGGCCAGCGGCCAGAGAGTGGCGAGGAGGCCGTGACGCTGGTGGAGGGTTTGCAGAAACAACCCAGGAGACCAAGGCGGTGGGTGAGGAGGGGGAGTCCTGATCTGTGTGATGTGGAGGGGGTCTATTTGCTGGAAGGATGGCTTTAGGGGTAGGGCTCACATAAATTACCCCATAAATTGAATTGGCTCTGCCCTTGGGTTGTACCTAGATCCATAAGCTCCATGGGACAGAGGAGTGTGTGTGTGTGTGTGTGTGTATGAGTGTGACTTCCTGGTTCTTGAAACACCTGCCTAGGGACCATCTCTGGGGCCTCAGCACGCAAAGGTGATATGGCTTTGGTTTTCCCTTTGGATGTTGAACCTCCATTTCCTGGGGAGGAGAATTCCGTGACTTCCTCAGAGGTTCTCAGCCCCTCAGTGACAGATCCCCCTTTCAGGACAACAGACAGGGAAGCACACAGCAAGGCAAGCCGCAGGTGGGGTAGGCGAAGATGGGAAGGATGGGACCTCAGAGCCCTGGTGACAGGCAGGGTTGAGGGAAACGAGAAAGCAGGGCAGTATCTGAATGTCCCCCCTTGTCCTGGCGAGGATAACCTCAGCTCCTCCTCGCACACCCCAGAGGGACTGGACTTTCCCCTCCTCGTCTGGGTCCCTCTGGGTGTTTTCCTCTTGGCAGCTTCTCCTAACATAAGCCCTGATGACAACCAAGACTTTCCTCCTGACTCCATGGTGACTGGAAGTTGGAATTATTCCCAGGTGACTGTCCATGTTCACGGCCAGGAAGTCCTGTCCGAGGAGACAGTGCATCCAGGAGCAGAGCCCGAGTCACCTAGTGAGCTTCAGGATCCTGCACAGAACTTGACCCCCGAGGAGTCCCATGAGGAGACCACACAGAGCCCAGATCTGGGGGCACCAGAAGAGCAGAGCCTGTGCCAGGAGTTGGAGTTCCAGCCCCTGCAGGAGAGCGGTGGGAGCCTCAGCAGGAAGGGGGGATCGTGGCAGAGTGAGGGGAGGGGGATATTGCTCCCATACCAAGGAGGCTGGCTAGATCATAAGGGGAGGAAACCACAGAGCACAGGGTGTTGAGCGGAGACAGTACTAGCTAGAGTACCCGTAAGCAGGGCTACCTTGGATAGCACTTTTGTTGGTTATTCTCCTGGCATTCCCGCAGTGTTACAGGTGGTGGCGTTGGGATGACTCAAGCCGCCCTTAGGCCTGTGTCTTGACTCCCACCTTCCCACCAGAGACCATGGGGGATGCTCAGCTCTTTGCCAGTTTTAGGGCTGCCCTGTACACTGCTGATCTCTGCCTTCTTTTCTTAGAGGCTCCAGTGCCCCAGGACCCAGCCCTTCCTGAAGAGAGGAACCCTGGAAACCCAGAGATGGTTGCCCTTCTTACTGCTCTATCACAGGTGCACCCTAGTTTCTGTCTATACCGTGGAGAATTTGAGGAACCGTTGGGCATATACACTGAACAGGTCAGACGGGACACAAGTTTCCACTCTCCTTTGCCAGTTTAAGTTCTCAGTTCTGCATGTGTCTGGAAGGGGAGGAACTGCAGCTAATGAGATCAGTTATAACATCTCAGTCGGATCTGCAGGCTCCAGAGCCTTCTGATTTTCCACCAACCAGAGGGGCTAACAAAGTGGGATTATTTGGTAACACCCCAGTACAACTTTGAAGTTGTCAAGTGAGGGTTTGTTTTTGGTTTTAAGGAATAAACTTGATCGTCATCTGTAAGGATAACTGACTGTCCTGCAAAAACGATTTCTGATTTTGGGTGCTATCCTCTTCCAGGGACTGCATTCAGTCAGGCCATGGCATTCATGAAGACTTCACCATGGTCAAGAGCCCCACAACTAAGCTATGTGGCTGGAGAAAAAAGGAATAGAATTCATCCTTATTTTTTATTTATTTATTTATTTATTTATTTATTTTGGCCGCGCTGCGTGGCATGCGGGACCTTAGTTCCCTGACCAGGGATCGAACCCGTGCCCCCTACATTGGGAGTGTGGAGTCTTAACCACTGGACCGCCAGGGAAGTCCCCATCCTTATTTATTTATTTTTTTAAATAAATTTATTTATTTATTTTTGGCTGCGTTGGGTCTTCGTTGCTGCATGTGGGCTTTCTCTAGTTGTGGCGAGTGGGGGCTACTCTTCCATTGCTGTGTGGGGGCTTCTCATTGCGGTGGCTTCTCTTGTTGCGGAGCACAGGCTCTAGGCGTGCGGGCTTCAGTAGTTGTGGCTCGTGGGCTTCAGTAGTTGTGGCTCGCGGGCTCTAGAGTGCAGGCTTAGTAATTGTGGCACATGGGCTTAGTTGCTCTGTGGAAGGTGGGATCTTCCTGGACCAGGGCTCAAACCCGTGTCCCCTGCATTGGCAGGCAGATTCTTAACCACCGTGCCTCCAGGGAAGCCCCCCATCCTTATTTTTAGATTGTAGTCTAGCTGAAGAAGAAAGTCCTATTTATGCTGTATAAACTATATAAGTGATGTGTGATTAGGTAAGGTCAGTTAGGGAAAACTTCCTGGAAAAGATGAATTTTTGCAGAAATGTAAGTAGCACTAAAGTGTAAAATAGGGAGTTGAATGATGACTTCTAAGACCTTTCTTGTATTTTAAACAATATCCTCAGAAAGAAGAACATAGGCTGGTGCTGAGGGAAAAGTAGTGGGATTGGAGGGAGCAGGAAGCGGGCCAGTTGCAAAAGCGGAAACTTGGGAAGCAGCGACAGGATGAAACTCAGATGTCCTGAAAGGGAACCAAGTGTCCCATTTGAGTTTCTTTGTCTCCTGGATGGATTCTGCCTGTACCAATGACCTTTATTCCAGGAACAAAATATGAGCCTCCATAAAGCATGACATTTTAGTAGAATCTTTGTGTCGTTTCAGGGATTGGTAACTTTCAAGGATGTGGCTGTATGCTTCTCCCAGGACCAGTGGAGTGATGTGGATCCAACACAGAAAGAGTTCTATGGGGAATATGTCTTGGAAGAAGACTGCGGAATTGTGGTCTCCTTGTGTAAGGAATTTCAAGTGTTTCTAGAGTGTCCTGAGCACAGAGATCTTTTTCTTGTTGGAAATTGAGGGCGTCTTAGACCTTAGATTGTACGTACTACACTTCTCTTATGCCGACCCCACCAGTGACACTGAAGGACAGCCGAGGAAGATGGTGTCCTTCGAAGTTAGAGGGAAGAGAAAATGCCTAGAAAGTAGTTGGAAACCTCTAACAAGAAAACAGCTGTAATACTATAGTTTTAGTATGAGTTTAAGTTTAGTGTGAGTAGGTAAGCATACCAGTTTTGAAACAGGCAATAAAAGTTGGAGACAATCTACTTACTTGAATAATGGGGAAAGAGGGTAACATTGACAGCTGTGTGCTTATTGAGTTACTGGTGAAAGGCAAGCGATATGCAGTACTCATCAGAGGTGCTCAAGCTAAAGAGACTGAAGGTTTGATGGGCTGACCTGCCTATGTGATTGTTCTGCAATCTGCCAAACAGAAAAGATCTGCTCTTGACATGGGGAACAGTTGAACCAATCGTGATGTCCTGTTTTCCCTCTCTTGAGCAGCATTTCCAATCCCCAGACTAGACGAGATCTCCCACATGGAAGAAGAAGAGCCTTTGATCCCAGAGATCCCAGAGGCACAGGAGCCTCAAGAGCCAGAAATCCTGAGTTTCACCTACACAGGTGAGGAGTGACAAAGGGAATCTGTCCCCCGAGCTGGCAGTTCCTCTGGTCAGTGTTTCTCTCGCCCTCTGGGGAACCCCTCTCACTGGTTCTTCTAACATGTCAGCTGACAACACTGTCTCCCTCTGAAGCCAAATTCTTCTATCCTTTTCCCCTCTTCACACCTATCATTGGTTTGAGGGATCTGTAATGCAAAATGGTGACAGACAAAAAAGGGGAACTTTTGGAATTGCAGCTATACCATTGTTTAAGCATTCACGTAAACGCTTGATCCCCAACCTCCATATTTGTGAAAGGAGGATAATAATGTTTGTCTACACGAAGGCTGTTGACAGTGTGAGATAGCAAATAAGAAAGTGCCTGGCACACGACAGGCATTCAATTAACTGGTTATTTCCTTCTTCCCAGCCTCTACACTTAAGAAACATGGGTTTCTCTCTATACGGTCTTGCCCTCCCAAAACTGTTCAAAAAGCTCTCCATTGTGCACAAGGCATCATTACCTCTATAATTTCCTCTTTTCTCCTCTCTCCCTTTCTACAGGAGATAGGAGTGAAGATGAGGAGGAGTGTCCTGAACAAGAAGATCTGAGTTTGGAGGATCTACACAGGTCTATCTTGGGAGATGCAGAAATTCACCAGACTCCAGATTGGGAACTAGTCTTTGAGGGTGATCCAGGTAGACTTAACGAAAGAGGATTTGGCACAAATATTTCTCAAGTTAACAGTTTAACGAATCTTCAGGAAACCATGCCTGTCAACCCCCTGTTAGGGAGACATCATGACTGTACTGTATGTGGTAAAAGTTTCACTTGTAACTCCCACCTTGTTAGACACCTGAGAACTCACACAGGAGAGAAACCCTATAAATGTATGGAGTGTGGGAAAAGTTACACACGGAGCTCACATCTCGCCAGGCATCAGAAGGTCCACAAAATGAGTGCTCCTTATAAATATCCCCTAAACCGGAAGAATCTGCATGAGACCTCCCCTCTGGTCCAGGTTGAGAGAACTCCACCTGTTGAGAAACCCTACAGGTGTGACGATTGTGGAAAACACTTCCGCTGGACTTCAGACCTTGTCAGGCACCAGAGGACACATACGGGAGAGAAACCCTTCTTCTGTACTATTTGTGGCAAAAGCTTCAGCCAGAAATCCGTGCTCACAACACACCAAAGAATCCACCTTGGAGGCAAACCCTACTTGTGTGGAGAGTGTGGAGAGGACTTCAGTGACCACAGGCGGTACCTGGCCCACCGGAAGACGCACGCGGCCGAGGAGCTCTATCTGTGCAGCGAGTGTGGGCGCTGCTTCAACCACAGTGCCGCCTTTGCCAAGCACCTGAGGGGACACGCCTCCGTGAGGCCCTGCCGCTGCACCGAGTGTGGGAAGAGCTTCGGTCGGAGAGACCACCTCGTGAGGCATCAGAGAACACACACTGGTGAGAAGCCGTTCACGTGCCCGACCTGCGGGAAGAGCTTCAGCAGAGGCTACCACTTAATCAGGCACCAGAGGACCCACTCAGGAAAGACCTCCTAGCCCGGTCCCCACGTGCGGACACCTGCCTTCGACTCTTTCCCAGGGGTGGTCTGGGAGAAGCCATCTTGTCGGCCTGGGAAGACCTTTTCTAGGGAGTCTCCCTCACCTGCCCAGATGTGCGTTAGTAACCTCTTCCCACAACTAGATCACCCCACCCCACCCCCCCAACCCCCCGGGCAGAACCTCTCAACCTTCTTCTACACCTTGAGGAGATATTCTTCCCAAAGTTCGCCTGAATTGAGGCCTCTCCGTGACTGGAGTGCTCCTGCCTCGACCTCACAGGTGTGAAGTAGGAGAATTAGAAGACTTAAGAGGTTGTGTTTACTATATTTGCCCCCAAATAAGCTGTTAACTATCCTAAAGACGCCTAACACCCTCAAGTCTAAAGTGGCCCAGGACAAGTCCTTAGGTTTGGTAAGGGACCAGCCTTTAGGATTCTGTCCTTCCTGGGCTCAAATCTTAAAGCACACAGCCCTGAACTCAAGGCAGGAGACCTGCATCCTGACGGCTCTGCCACACTTTCACAGGTTAACTGTACAACTCTCTCACTGATACACTTCTTCACCATGCACTTTCCTTTGATTCTCGGGAGAGATGCGAGTAGTGGTTGATGGGCAAAAACATCAAGGCGGCTTCATGTGGACCTTGTCAGGCTGCTCCCTTCCCCATTGTCGAAATGACACCAGGTGCCAGACACAGCTTGAAAGGGGAGCCTAATCAGAAGCCTCTTTCCTTGTGGGGGTTTTTTCTTGTTAGAATGCTCCTGCCTAGCCCTCCTACTGTTCTGCCAGTCTCTTGGTTTTGTCCCTAGTGCTTATTCCGCCACAAGTGAGATGTAGCATTTGGGTGCTGAGGGATTCAGTAACACCTAATTAAAACCACGTTGAAGTCATTTACATTTCCACATATATACAAGCCCACCCACCCAACCCTCTTCACATGAGTGTGTGAGGGGATTTGGAAGTGGTGTCCGCTTACAAAGGCACTGTCATGATTGTAGAATCCTGATTGATGGGATCACTTCACTTACATGAAGAAAGCTGGAGAAGATCTGAGCTCCAATTATGGAAACTTTAAGCAAAAGCTGTTGCTGCTGGCCAAGGCCATCCAGACTGTTCTCCTGACACCCCACCCCATCTGCCCTGCCTCATTCTCTAATGTCAGGGAAACCTGGGACCCTGAAGAATTTACCAGGAGTAAAGGCTTTCATGTATTTGCGTTGTTTGCTTTTTCTTATGTGATTTCATTTTCATGTAATTAAGAACTAAGGAGTAGAATCTCATGGCCCAAGGATCTCTGTTGCCTGGTAAAGGTTCCATGGAGGTGAGGCTGAATAATTATGAACCTCACCGCCTCTGATTGTGTGGGAGCGGCAAGGACTAGGGAGACCATCCTCCAAAAATGGAGCACGGGGTATGGGATTAAAGCATGAAAAGGGAGACTGCCTTCTGTGCTGGTTTCTTCTGCTCTGTTTCTCGACCTATTGCATGCCAGCATTCACCAGAGGAACGTGGGTGGGATGACAAAGCCTAAGCTTAACAGCTCAACAAGGGGATTCTCATTCTGGTCAGTAATGATGTTCCAGTTGACTGGTTTGGTTTTAACTCCAGTCATCCATTGTCCTTCTGGAAGTATGCACACATGAAATTTTAGAAAGTAACACGGGCAGCCAAGTTCCCTGGTTTCTAGGGCTTTCCATTTCACCCATTCACTCTCCAGAGCCTCAGGTTCCTGAACTTCTAAAGATCATCCATACTCACAAAAATCTGGGAGGACATGGTAGTTTTCCATGAGGATAGAGAAGGCTTGGCATGCTTAGCAGAGCCAAAGGTGGAATTGAGGTAAGAGCTGTGTCTGGGGTTTGCTGAAGAGACTATCCTAACATGCAGACATTTCTGAGCCATTGATCTAAGGTTTAAGCACAGTTTGTCCTGGGTGAAATGGCACAGCATAAAAAAATAATTTCCCCTAGGTTATAACATTTATGGAAGTTGATAAAAATCCTGGAGGTAACAGAACAAATTACTTTTTTTTTCTATTTTTTTGCGGTACGCGGGCCTCTCACTGTTGTGGCCTCTCCTGCTGTGGAGCACAGGCTCCGGACGTGCAGCTCAGCGGCCATGGCTCACGGGCCTAGCCGCTCCGTGGCATGTAGGATCTTCCCGGACCGGGGCAGTCCCCTGCATCAGCAGGCGGACTTTCAACCACTGCGCCACCAGGGAAGCCCAACAAATTACTTTTAATTCACTGATTTGTCTGCATTATTGCAATAGGTGAAAATCTGTCAAGAGAATTATACATAAAGGAAAGTTTGAGAGACAGTGCAGTGTGTTGAAAAATCAAATAGTTCTTTTATTGCTGATCCTCCTGCAAAGTTTCATATGCTGACACTAAATCTCTGGTCTCTTGTAAATGACCGTATTTTCTGAGGTTCCTGAAGGAATATGCTGTCTCCTGAATCTAAACACGAGCAGAACCATGTTTTGTAGTAGCAGGGCCGGTACGAGAGCCTGGCACGAGCAAGAAGCAGTACAGCTGAACACAGGATGCTGGAGCCCTGGATGCCCTACCATTCCTGAGGGGTCCTTCAGAATTCTGTGAACAGATGAATCCTGTCATTCCCTAACACCTTACTAAAAAAAAGTTTCAGAGGAAGAAAAAGGCAAGATTTTAAAAGATTATTTGGAGGAAGATATAAAGTAGTCTAAATTAATTGACAACTTAAAAAATTACTAGATTGTTGGAAATGAAGTGATTTGCTAACAAACTTAAGAAATTAAAATGATAATATTAAGACCATTTGGCCACTAGTTTAGAAATAACCAAGTAATATTCAGCCTCTTCTCCACTGCAGAGTCCTAAGAGAAGTAAATGGAAGGAAATAAAGGCAAAATATATTTTTATTATCTGGAACTTAGGGCTCAAACTCTAGAGCAGAATCTAGTGAATTCAGGATACAAACGTACACAACATAATTTAATAACTTGTGAGCAGTAAAGGTTCAGGCTTCACAGTTATAGAATACATATTCTGAAATGGATGTAAAACAATAATTGCTAGTGTATACTGTAATAAAGTTTTAAATACCAAGTGAGTATTATAAAGATTAAGTTCTCTGACCACAATATTTTTTATTGGAAAATCCACAACAAAAAGTTTAAGTTATAAGTTTGGAGACTTTAAAATGTCCATATAAATAACTTTTTAATTAACTTATTTTTGGCTACATTGAGTCTTCGTTGCCGCATGCGGGCTTCTCATTGTGGTGGCTTCTCTTGTGTGGAGCACAGGTTCTAGGTGCATGGGGTTCAGTAGTTATGGCTCACGGGCTCTAGAGCACAGGCTCAGTAGTTGTGGCACACAAGATTAGTTGCTCTGCAGCATGTGGGATCTTCCGGGACCAGGGCTCGAACCCATGTCCCCTGCATTGGCTGGCAGATTCTTAACCACTACACCACCAGGGAAGCCCAATGTAAAGAACTTTTGCATCAAAGGAGAGATCACGTGGAAATTTACTAATGCTCAGAACTAAAACAAAATGTAAATGCTGCAGATCGATGCTTTTAGGATGCACTGAAAATGTTACTGAGCGGATAACAAAAAAGGAGAAGCTTAAAAAAATGAGCTAAATTATCAGCTTAGGAATTTTTTAAATAACAAAATATAGAAAGTAATGACAAAAAATTACATTAACAAAGGAAAAAGGCTGGTTTTTTGAAAAGACTGCTAAAAGCTTTGGCAATATTGATTACGAGAAATATAGAAATACAGTAAGTAATAAGCTACAGAAAGGTAACTGTAGATAAATATAAATCAGTAGTAGTGGTATAAAACAAAGATAATGCCTTTTGAAAATTAAAATACAGAGATGGCCTCATCCACCAGAGGGCAGACAGCAGAAGCAAGAACTACAATTCTGCAGCCTGTGGAAGGAAACCAACATTCACAGAAAGACAAAATGAAAAGGCAGAGGACTTTGTACCAGATGAAGGAACAAGATAAAACCTCAGAAAAACAACTAAATGAAGTGGAGATAGGAAACGTTCCAGAAAAAGAATTCAGAATAATGATAGTGAAGATGATCCAGGACCTTGGAAAAAGAATGGAGGTAAAGATTGAGAAGATGCAAGAAATGTTTAACAAAGACCTAGAAGAATTAAAGAACAAACACTTAGAAGAATTAAAGAACAAACAGGTGAACAATATAATAACTGAAACGAAAAATACACGAGAAGGAATCAATAGCAGAATAACTGAGGCAGAAGAATGGATAAGTGACCTGGAAGACAGAATGGTGGAATTCACTGCTGTGGAACAGAATAAAGAAAAAAGAATGAAAAGAAATGAAGACAGCCTAAGAGACCTCTGGGACAACATTAAACGCAACAACATTCGCATTATAGGGGTCCCAGGAGAAGAGAGAGAGAAAGGACCCGAGAAAATATTTGAAGAGATTATAGTCGAAAACTTCCCTAACATAGGAAAGGAAATAGCCACCCAAGTCCAGGAAGCGCAGAGGGCCAGGCAGGATAAACACAAGGAGAAACACGCTGAGCCACAAAGTAATCAAACTGACAAAAATTAAAGACAGAAAAATTAATGAAAGCAACAAGGGGAAAATGACAAATAACAAATAACATACAAGGGAACTCCCATAAGGTTAACAGCTGATTTCTCAGCAGAAACTCTACAAGCCAGAAGGCAGTGGCATGACATATTTGATGAAAGGGAAGAACCTACAACCAAGATTGCTCTACCCAGCAAGGATCTCATTCAGATTAGATGGAGAAATCAAAAGCTTTACAGACAAGCAAAAGCTAAAAGAATTCAGCACCACCAAACCAGCTCTACAACAAATGCTAAAGGAACGTCTCTAAGTGGGAAACACAAGAGAAGAAAAGGACCTACAAAAACAAACCCATAACAATTAAGAAAATGGTAATAGGAACATACATATCGATAATTACCTTAAACGTGAATGGATTAAATGCTCCAACCAAAAGACAGAGGCTTGCTGAATAGATACAAAAACAAGACCCATATATATGCTGTCTACAAGAGACCCACTTCAGACCTAGGGACATATACAGACTGAAAGTGAGGGGACGGAAAAGGATATTCCATGCAAATGGAAATCAAAAGAAAGCTAGAGTAGCAATACTCATGTCAGATAAAATAGACTTTAAAATAAAGAATAAGGCTTCCCTGGTGGCACAGTGGTTAATAACCCACCTGCCAGTGCAGGGGACATGGGTTTGAGCCCTAGTCCGGGAAGATCCCACATGCCACAAAGCAACTAAGCCCGAGTGCCACAACTACTGAGCCTGCACTCTAGATCCTGTGAGCCACAACTACTGAAGCCTGCGCACCTAGAGCCCGTGCTCTGCAACAAGAGAAGCCACCACAGTGAAAAGCCTGTGCACCAGAACGAAAAGTAGCCCCCACTCACTGCAACTAGAGAAAGCCCATGCACAGCAATGAAGACCCAATGCAGCCAAAAATAAATAAATAAATATTTTAAAAAATAAAATAATAAAATAAAGTATGTTAACGAGAGACAAGGAAGGACACTACATAATGATCAAGGGATCAATCCAAGAAGAAGATATAACAATTATATATGCACCCAACATAGGAGCACCTCAATACATAAGGCAACTGCTAACAGCTCTAAAAGAGGAAATCGACAGTACACAATAATAATGGGGGACTTTAACACCTCACTTACACGAATGAAAAGATCATCCAGACAGAAAATTAATAAGGAAACACAAGCTTTAAATGACACAGTAGACCAGATAGATTTAATTGATATTTATAGGACATTCCATCCAAAAACAGCAGATTACACTTTCTTCTCAAGTGCACATGGAACATTCTCCAGGATAGATCACATCTTGAGTCACATTCAAGCTTCGGTAAATTTAAGAAAATTGAAATCATACCAAGCAGCTTTTCCGACCATGACGCTATGAGATTAAAAATCAATTACAGGGAAAGAAAAGGTAGAAGACACAAACACATGGAGGCTAAACAATACGTTACTAAATAACCAAGAGATCACTGAAGAAATCAAAGAGGAAATCAAAAAATACCTAGAGACAAATTACAACGAAAACATGACAATCCAAAACCTATGGATGCAGCAAAAGCAGTTCTAAGAGGGAAGTTTACAGCAATACAAGACTACCTCAAGAAATAAGAAAAATCTCAAATAAACAATCTAACCTTACACCTAAAGGAACTAGAGAAAGAAGAACAAACAAAACAGAAAGAGAAGGAAAGAAATCATCAAGATCAGAGCAGAAATTAATGAAACAGAAACAAAGGAAACAATAGCAAAGATCAATAAAACTAAAAGATGGTTCTCTGAGAAGATAAACAAAATTGATAAACCTTTAGCCAGACTCATCAAGAAAATGAGGGAGAGGATTCAAATCAATAAAATTAGAAATGAAAAAGGAGAAGTTACAACACACACCACAGAAATACAAAGCATTATAAGAGAATACCACAAGCAACTCTATGCCAATAAAATGGACAACCTGGAAGAAGTGGAAAAATTCTTAGAAAGGTATAACCTTCCAAGACTGAACCAGGAAGAAACAGAAAATATGAACATACCAATCACAAGTAATGAAATTGAAACTGTGATTTAAAATCTTCCAACAAACAAAAGTCCAGGACCAGATGGCTTCACAGGTGAATTCTATCAAACATTTAGAGAAGAGCTAACAGTCATCCTTCTCAAACTCTTCCAAAAATTTGCAGAGGAAGGAAGACTCCCAAACTCATTCTTTGAGGCCACCATCACACTGATACCAAAACCAGACAAAGATAATACAAAAAAAGAAAATTACAGACAATAACACTGATCAATATAGATGCAAAAATCCTCAACAAAATACTAGCAAACAGAATCCAACAACACATTAAAAGGATCATACACCATGATCAAGTGGGATTTTATCCCAGGGATGCAAGGATTCTTCAATATATGCAAATCAATCAATGTGATACACCATATTAACAAATGGAAGAAGAAAAACCATATGATCATCTCAATAGATGCAGAAAAAGCTTTTGACAAAATTCAACACCCATTTATGATAAAACTTCTCCATAAAGTGGGCATAGAGGGAAACTACCTCAACATAATAAAGGCTATATATGACAAACTGACAGCAAACATCATTCTCAGTGGTGAAAAACTGAAAGTATTTCCTCTAAGATCAGGAACAAGACAAGGAGGTCCACTCTCACCACTATTATTCAACATAGTTTTGGAAGTCCTAGCCACAGCAATCAGAGAAGAAAAAGAAATAAAAGGAATACAAATTGGAAAAGAAGTGAAACTGTCACTGTTTGCAGATGACATGATACTATACATAGGGAATCCTAAAGATGCCACCAGAAAACTACTTGAGCTAATCAATGAATTTGGTAAAGTTGCAGGATACAAAATTAATGCACAGAAATCTCTTGCATTCCTATACACTAACAATGAAAGATCAGAAGGAGAAATTATGGAAACAATCCCATTCACCATTGCAACAGAAAGAATAAAATACCTAGGAATAAACCTACCTAAGGAGGTAAAAGACCTGTACTCGGAAAACTATAAGACACTGATGAAAGAAATCATAGATGACACAAACAGATGGAGAGATAAACCATGTGCTTGCATTGGAAGAATCAATATTGTGAAAATGATTATACTACCCAAAGCAATCTTCAGATTCAATGCAATCCCTATCAAATTACCAGTGGCATTTTTTACAGAACTAGAAAAAAAATCTTAAAATTTGTATGGAGACACAAAGACCCTGAATAGCCAAAGCAGTCTTGAGAGAAAGAAATGGAGCTGGAGGAATCAGACTCCCTGACTTCATACTATACTACAAAGCTACAGTAATCAAGACAGTATGGTACTGGCACAAAAACAGAAATATAGATCAATGGAACAGGATAGAAATCCCAGAGATAAGCACATGCACCTATGGTCAACTAATCTATGACAAAGGAGGCTAGGATATATAATGGAGAAAAGACCGTCTCTTCAATAAGTGGTGCTTGGAAACTGGACAGCTACATGTAAAATAATGAAATCAGAACACTCCCTAACACCATTCACAAAAATAAACTCAAAATGGATTAGAGACCTAAACGTAAGACCAGACACTATAAAACTCTTAGAGGAAAACATAGGAAGAACACTCTCTGACACAAATCACAGGAAGATCTTTTTTGATCCACCTCCTAGAGTAATGGAAATAAAAACAAAAATAAACAAATGACACCTAATGAAACTTAAAATCTTTTGCAAATCAAAGGAAACAACAAACACAACTAAAAGACCACCCTCAGAATGGGAGAAAATATTTGCAAACAAATCAACAGACAAAGGATTAATCTCCAAAATATACAAGCAGCTCATGCAGCTCAGTATTGAAAAAAACAAACAACCCAATCCAAAAATGGGCAGAAGACCTAAATAGACATTTCTCCAAAGAGGACATACAGATGGCCAAGAAGCACATGAAAAGCTGCTCAATATCACTAATCATTAGAGAAATGCAAATCAAAACTACAATGAGATATCACCTCACACCAGTTAGAATGGGCATCATCAGAAAATCTACAAACAACAAATGCTGGAGAGGGTGTGGAGAAGAGGGAACCCTCTTGCACTGTTGGTGAGAATGTAAATTGATACAGCCACTATGGAGAACAGTATGGAGGTTCCTTAAAAAACTAAAAATAGAATTACCATATGACCCAGCAATCCCACTCACTACTGGCATATACCCAGAGAAAACCGTAATTCAAAAAAACACACACACCCCAATGTTCACTTCAGCACTATTTACAATAGCCATGTCATGGAAGCAACCTAAATGCTCATCAACAGTTGAATGGATAAAGAAGATGTGGTACATATATACAATGGAATATTACTCAGCCATAAAAAGGAATGAAATTGGGTCATTTGTAGAGACGTGGATGGATCTAGAGCCTGTCATACAGAGTGAAGTAAGTCAAAAAGAGAAAAACAAATATAGTATATTAACGTGTATATGTGGAACCTAGAAAAATGGTACAGATGAACTGGTTTGCAGGGCAGAAATAGAGACACAGATGTAGAGAACAAATGTATGGACACCAAGGGGGGAAAGCGGCGGGTGGTGGTGGTGGGATGAATTGGGAGATTGGGATTGACATATATACACTAATATGTATAAAATAGATAACTAATAAGAACCTGCTGTATAAATAAATAAATTAATTAAATTAAATTTTAAAAAATAGGCATTCAAAGCAAATTCCTTATTTGTTCTCCCCTTCCTCCCCCCAAAACAGAATCAGAACAGACATGAGCTCATTCCAGGAAAGACGAGAACAGGCCTGTGGAGAGGGACCCATGGGCTGAGCTGCCTCTGGAAGGAGTGGAGGGAGTGGGCCTGCCCAAGACCATACGTGTGGGATGTGGCACCTGCTCTCAGCCTTCCTCCCCAGCCACCACCTCCTGGCTGCACCCCAGGACTGCATTCCAGTTATCCCACTCACTAGCTGTGTGACCCTGTGCCAGTAACTTAACCTCTCTGAGTCTCAGTGTCCTCCTCTGTAACTGAGGATAGCACCAGCTGCACCCTGAGCTATTGAGAGGATTAAATGAAATGCTGTCCTAGATGGGTGCCCTCGGTATCCAGAGGCCAGCCATGGGAGGGATGGCGTCATCTCAGCCCCTTCTCCTCTGAGAAAGGAACAGGTCTTTGGAACCTGGAATCCAAGACTGTCCAAGGTGGTAGGGCCTGTCCATTATTGAGTCTGGTCCTCCCAGTGTGCAGGGGGAATCTGAGGCCCAGAGAGGGGAGCTGCACAGCAGATCAGCACGAACCCCAGGTCAGGACTCGAGCTGCAGCTACTCAGGACCAGGAAGTCTTGCCCAAGGAGAAGGGCCCCTCGGCATGTGTTACAACCCTCTCTGGATCTCAATTTCTTCATCTGTAAATAGGGACGCCCAGGCAGCTTGTGCTGGGCCTGCTCTGGCGCCCCAGTACTCCCCTTCTCTGTTCCGAAACTGCTTTAGCCGAAGAGAGAAGCAAACAGCCAGTGAAAGCAAAGGGGTTGTTAACTTGGTAGATGAGTTGGTTTTAGAATGTTTATTTTTTTATTATGAAAAGAATCATGCTCATAAAATAATTCAAATGTTATACAAGTGAATAAAGCAGAAAATGAAAAAAAATTAAAATACATGTCAATAATAGCAGGTAAGATGGGGAGAGTAGATGGAGGTAAAATATTTCAAGGTTCAAGCATTGTTGGGAAGGTGAAGTACTATGTTTTTTAGATGGTAATAATCAAGGATATATGTTGAACTCTGGGGTAGCCGCTAAAAGAATAATAAAAGAATGTACAGAGGACATCTTAATAGAGGGAAAATAATGAAGTAGTGAAAAATAATGCAAGTGAAGGCAATAAAAGAGAAACAGGAATATAAAATAGGTGGCTGTACATAACAAATAGATGGTAGCTAAAAACCCAAATATATAAATAATTATAAGTGTAAGTGGATTAAATATACCAATTAATGATCAAGTTAATAGAGAAATACACACATATGTATACGGGTGTGCACACACACGAGACATACCTTAAAGAACACAGGAAGGCTGAACATAAAGCATAAAGCACTCTTTAAAATGAATCGTCCCTAGAGAATAGATATAGCCAAGGAGGGAATGAGACAGACTATATATATCACTGCGCTGGAGGCAGCGCGAACACACCATGAGAAGAACTGAGCCTGAGAAGAGCAAACTTCAGGGAAATGAATAGGATTGAAGGTGGTGACTCTGTTCGCTATTCACTAATTCATTCAACGAAATTGAATGTACCAAGAGTTGGGGGATGAAGCAGAGGATGCAAAGATGAAGAAGACACAACATGCACAGACAGCTGTGGGGATCTAGGTGAGAGTTGGCAGTTAGTTAGTTGGCAAGTTAGTAACGCAGAAAAAAAGAAAAAGCATGAGAGGAAGATGGTGTGCTCAGTTTTGTCTTATTGAGTGTGAAACAGTTCTAGTTTATCCAGAAGGTAGAAATGGATCTGTTGTGAATAAAAAGGTCTGAAAGGAGATATGGCTTTGGGGGTAATCTGCAAATAGGTGTAAGTTCAGGGCATGGGTGTGGATGAGAAAGAAGGTGTGCACATTAAAAAGAAAAACTTGGGAATTCCCTGGCAGTCCAGAGGTTAGGAGTCCATGCTTCCACTGCATGGGGCATGGATTCAATCCCTGGTTGGGGAACTAAGGTCGCACATGCCATGCGGCACAGCCAAAATAATAATAATAATAATAATAATAATAAAAGAAAAAGAAAAACTTGCTAAGGACAGAAATCTGGGCTTTTTCAACATTTAAGGAAGAACTGGTGGAGGCAGAAGATGACCCACTAACAAAAAGTGAGGAAGAAGAATTAAAGAGACTCAGAAGAGAAAAAAAACCAAAAAAGAAGAAAAATTTAAAAGGAGAAAGTGGTCAGTGTTGTCAAATGCCATAGAGGAGTCAAGCTGGATGAAGACTAAGAGAGAGTGTTTGATTTCTTTTTTAAAATTAATTTATGGGCCTCCCTGGTGGCGCAGTGGTTAAGAGTCCGCCTGCCGATGCAGGGGATACGGGTTCGTGCCCCGGTCTGGGAGGATCCCATATGCCGCGGAGCGGCTGGGCCCGTGAGCCATGGCCGCTGGGCCTGCGCATCCGGAGCCTGTGCTCCGCAACGGGAGAGGCCACAACAGTGAGAGGCCCGCATACCGCAAAAAGAAAAAAAAAAAAATTAATTTATTTATTACTTTTGGCTGTGTTTGGTCTTCATTGCTGCACGTGGGCTTTCTCTAGCTGTGGTGAGCAGGGCCTACTCTCTTTGTTGTGGTGCGCGGGCTTCTCATTGCCGTGGCTTCTCTTGTTGCAGAGCATGGGCTCTAGGCATATGGGCTTCAGTAGTTGTGGCACGTGGGCTCAGTAGTTGTGGCGCACGGGCTTAGTTGCTCCACGGCATGTGGGATCTTCCCCGATGAGGGATTGAGCCTGTGTCCCCTGCACTGGCAGGCGAACTCCCAACCACTGCACCACTGGGGAAGTCCCCGTTTGATTTCATAATTAGATTGATTATGAAATGTGGTGAAAACTGGACGAGCAGAAGGAGTGGAGGAAGAGACTAGGAATACAGGATGTTTTTGTAAGAAGCTTGAGAAGGAAAGAAAATAGTGTGGCAGTTTGGGAACGTTCAGTGTCAAGAAAAGATGTCAGCCTTTCTCAGTATAAGGGAAACTTGAAGCATTAGAGGAGTCATATTTATTGACCACCTGCTAATTTCCAGACACTGTGCTAGGAGGTGTATTTATACATATTGTCAAGTCATAGAAGCTGAGGAGAAGGGGCAAAGGAGACTGAGACATTAAAAATACAAAAAGGGGGATAATTGAAGAAGCAAATCTTTAAGAGAATGGAATCAAAAGGACAGTGGATGGATTCGCATTGAAAAATATTCTGAGACAAAAGGAAAAACATGTTCAGGTGAGTACAAAATCTGATCAGCTTTTAGACTGGGGAAAGGAAAATGAAGAGAATCCATCACCAGTGGTTTCCACCTTCTCCTGTGGAAAGTTCTACTCCCATCAACTAAACAGGAGGGGTGGGAAAATAGAGAAATAGGCTCAGAAAGGGCAGGAAAAGGTTCAAGCTTGGGAACTGAGAGAGTGGTTGACAACAGCTAGAAGAACTTCTGAGAAGATTTGAGGATCCATCTAACGTGTTATCAGGGAGAGTACAATGAAAGTGTAGCTCAGATTATTGAGCTTAACAGAGCTGCAAGCTTGAAGATTAGACAGAGCTCAATAGCTTTTCTCAAACCTCCTCCAACCACTTGAAGCCCCTACAGCTTCAAACCTAAACTCTAACTTATTTTGTCAGGATGGATTGTGTTAAACTGACACAACCCTCACCTCCCCTTAGATACCTATTGATTTTTTTTTTTTTTTGAAGAGCAGGTTGGGGGTTTCAGCTTTTCAACCAGGCTTTGATCTTCTGAGAGGATGTGGTGGAAGAGTAACCACTGCCTGGGGTCAGGACAAAACTACTGTAAAGAACTCAATCAGGGCTTCCCTGGTGGCGCAGTGGTTGAGAATCCGCCTGCCAATGCAGGGGACACGGGTTCGAGCCCTGGTCCAGGAAGATCCCACATGCCGCGGAGCAACTAAGCCCGTGCACCACAACTACTGAGCCTGCGCTCTAGAGCCTGCGAGCCACAACTGCTGAGGCCCGCACACCTAGGGCCTGTGCTCTGCAACAAGAGAGGCCACCGCAATGAGAAGACTGTGCACCGCAACGAAGAGTGGCCCCCGCTCACTGCAACCGGAGAAAAAGCCTGTGCGCAGCTCGCCGCAACAAGAGAAAGGGCCAAGTGCAGCAACAAAGACCCAACGCAGCCAAAAATAAAATTTAAAAAGAACGCAATCAGTTATTCTCATGATAGAGAAGACTGTTACATGAACAGGGAAAGTAATTGTACATAATTGCTACTTGTAGAAAGTTCTGTTACTAAACTGACCAACAAAAGGTCACTCTAGATAAGTGATTATTGCTCTCTAGAAATAATTCTTCTTTTTTTCCTTTTTTTTTTTTTTTTTGCCCTATGCGGGCCTCTCACCGTTGTGGCCTCTCCCGTTGCGGAGCACAGGCTCTGGACGCGCAGGCTCAGCAGCCATGGCTCACGGGCCCAGCCGCTCCGCGGCATGTGGGATCTTCCCAGACCGGGGCACGAACCCGTGTCCCCTGCATCGGCAGGCGGACTCTCAACCACTGCACCACCAGGGAAGCCCTAGAAATAATTCTTTTGATGAACTTTCTCAGTGAAAATCTGCCTATAGCTTAGCAGGGGGAACATCGATCAGAAGACCACTGAGTCATAAAACCATAGACTGTTGAAACTGGAAATGTGTAGAGTGAATCTAACCCAAAATTTCCAACACAACATTGTAAATCAACTATACTCCAATAAAAAATAAAAATTAAAAACAAATAAGTAGAAAAATAAAACTTTTTTAAAACCAAAAAAGAAAAAAAAATAAATATAAATTCTTTTTTGTTATTGGAAACATAAAATAACCAAAACCAAAAAGTTCTGAACATGCAGTTCCCAAACTCCATGATGAGTTTCCTTACCTTTTCTTTCATACACTCAGAAAGTATTTATTAAACACTTATAATTATGTAGCAGATACCGTTCTAGATGTTAGGGAAATAGCAGTAAACAAAAGAGATAAAGATCCCTACCTTCAAGGAGCTTCTATTATGGTGAAGAAAGACAAACAGTAAACAAAATAAATTATTGTTTAATTTATGGAGCCCACTAAAAGGTGACAAATGCCAAGAAGAAACATTAGTCAGGGAAAGTATAGAGAGTTCCAGGGATAGGGGAGGAAATAATCCAGGAAGGATCCACTGAGAAGGTGACATTTGAACAAAGACTTAAAAGAGATGGGGGAGCGAGTCATGCATATATACAGGGAAGAACATTCTAGAGTGAATAGCAAGGGCAAAGTCCCTAAGACAAGCTTCTGTTTGGCATATTTGAGAAGAGCAAGGAGACCTGTGAGCCTGGGGCAGAGACAGTGAGGGAGAAAGTACAGGAGATGCGATTAGGGGATAATGTGGAGGAGCAAGTCACGTAGGGCTTCATAAGCCATTGGGACAACTTGGGCTTCTATTCTAAATAAGACAGTGAGGCTATTGTTCAAGGGATTGATATATGATCTCACTACAACTATAAAAACATTCTGATAGGTGAGAATAGATTTAGGGAAGCAAAGATGGAAGAGGGGAGACCACTTGGCAGGGTAATAAAATTATCCAGGTGAAAAATGAGCAAACTTTGGATGAGAATAATTGCAGTGAAGGTGATGAGCAAGTGGTAGGGTTCAAATGATATATTTAAAGTAGAATGAATGGGATTTACTGGTGGACGTGAGAATTGAGTAAAAAAAAAAAGTTCAAGAACACTCTAAGGTCTTGGCCTGATTGACTAAGATGGCAAGACTCAGGTAAAGCATAACTTTCCAGAAACATGAGAAGGATGGTTTGGACGTGGTCGAGATACCTACTAAACAAGTTAGTGTGGGCTTCCCTGGTGGCGCAGTGGTTGGGAGTCTGCTTGCCAATGCAGGGGACACGGGTTCGAGCCCTGGTCTGGGAAGATCCCACATGCCGCGGAGCAACTGGGCCCGTGAGCCACAACTACTGAGCCTGCGCGTCTGGAGCCTGTGCTCTGCAACGGGAGAGGCCGTGACAGTGAGAAGCCCGCACACCGCGATGAAGAGTGGCCCCCGCTCTCCACAACTGGAGAAAGACCTCACACAGAAACGAAGACCCAACACAGGCAAAAATTTAAAAAAATAATAATAAAAAAAAAAGAATGTTCACAATTAAACAAGTTAGTGGACATGTTGTGTACATAGCTAGATAAAAGAGTCTGGAGAGAAGAATTATAATATCCACCCATGCATTACACATTTATTGCATACCTGCTTTGTGCCACGCATTGTGTTAGGTACAGTGATTACTAGGAGCTTTGCTTCCAAGGAATTCATGAACAGGTGGGAAAGACGTGAGACGTCCTAAATAGATATATTAGACAGCATAGAAAAGGGATGGTCAACTTTGCCTGAAGAAATGATTCAAATAAGACAGAGGCAGAACAGAGTAGTGGTTAAAAGCACAGGCTCTGGATAAATAGACCTCTATAGGGACCTAGATTTGAACCCTACCTCCATCACTTATTAGCTATATGACCTTGGGCATGTAAGTTACTTAACATCCCTAAAGGTTCCCCAATTTACATTGGGGAAATTAATAGAACCCTTAGAAGCCCACTTTTTTTTTTTTTGGCAGCACCACATAGCTTGCAGGATCTTAGTTCCCCAACCAGGGGACTGCAGTGAAACCACTGAGTCGTAATCACTGGAGAGCCAGGGAATTCCCGAAGCCAACAATTTTTTTTTTTTTTTTTTTTTTTTTTGTGGTACACGGGCCTCTCCCGTTGCAGAGCACAGGCTCCGGACGCGCAGGCTCAGTGGCCATGGCTCACAGGCCCAGCCGCTCTGCAGCATGTGGGATCCTCCCGGACCGGGGCACAAACCCATGTCCCCTGCATCGCCAGGCGGACTCTCAACCACTGCGCCACCAGGGAAGCCCCGAAGTTCACATTTTTATTCGTTTATTATTTACCCAAATAGCTTGATTGACTGGACGTATGATGAGCCGGGCTGCAACTGCAGCCTGTGTATCAGGAAAGCTCTGGCCACAAGTCCATGACAGCTCAACTCTGATTCTTTCTACCACTCCCAGGATCAATGAGAAAAGCAGCTTGGCTCCTGAAGACCATTATGAATGTCTCTGTTCTTACAACTCCAGAAGCTACTGAGGGTGAGAATGTTACTTCAAATCAGTTTTCCCTATGGCACAAAATACACTGAGAAAATAATAAAAATAAAAATTATCAAATTATCTCTTGACTTAGATTCATTATGTCCACCCAAAGTTGCCAGAAAGTTATCTAATGGGAGCCAGATAATCAGTATCAGCTTTAAAATATCCTGAAATTTGCAGCTATCCTATAAAATTTAATAACATAAACCCCTTCCATTTTCAAGTAAATTTTTTGTTGCCACAGATAAATTAAGTTTCCCAAATAGTCTTACGTCTTTTTACACAAAGGAAATTAAATATCCCAACTATGCATTGAGTCTTTTCACCCTAGTCCCTGCATGGTGCCCAGTTATATCTTCTCCAACCTAGGTCAGAAGCTGCACTCTACTAGTACCCAAAGTGGCTCCAACATACATCTATCATTTGTCCTACTCTTTCAAGAATCCAGAGAGGGGCTTCCCTGGTGGCGCAGTGGTTGAGAATCTGCCTGCTAATGACAATCTGCCTGCAAGACAGTTCAGGTCATCTTCCTGTAACCTGTTTCAATTTGTTTTCATATTTTTAAGATGCTTTTTATTTCTGGCATCAGCATTGAATACTGGTGGAACCAAATAGTAAGCCAGCTGGCAAAGTAGAAATATAAGTTCCAGAAGCTTAGCCCCAGTATCATGAAAAAAAGTACAGAAGGATGGATTTGGACTGAGAGGTAATTTAAACTTACATGAATCAAAGAAATAGGTTCTATTAGGGTAACTGGACCATATTCATCAAATTTACATATATACATATCCTTAGGCTTAATAAATGCACTCTAAAAACTTATACACATGCCTAACGATTTATGTACTGGTTTACTAATTTTAACCTTTTTTCATAATAACAAAAAACTGGGATTAACCTAGTTATCCATTAAAAAGAGACTGTTCAAATACTTTTTTGGACATTTGTACAAAAATTTTAGGTAGGTGTACTAAAAACTAAGACTATCTTTATATATATAAGACATATATCATATATGACTATCTTTATATATATATATATATATATATATATATATATGATATGATCTCCAATTGTTAAGTGGAAGAAACCCTCCTAAACCACTGTTCCAGTCTGGACTGGTTGCTTTTAGGCTAGCTACACAGCTGTCACCCTGGGACTTCACTAGTCTTCTGAATTTACTCTTTCCTGGATCCTAAGTCTTACTCGTTCTCTAGCTGTGTCTCAAGAAATGGTATATGTAAGATAAAAAGCAGGTTAAACCAGTGTGCACACAGAATGCTACCATTTCTGTAAAATCCGTGGGCTAATATATATGAACTTTATTATATGTGAATAAAATGTCACTGACAGCAGTGACAGTAACTGGTAGGACTGGCCGCCTCCTGGGAGAACAAGCAGGTAACTGGGTGGACGTGGAATGTGAGGGAGACTTTTCATTGTATATCCTTTCGGTAGCTTTTGAATTTTGAACCATGTGAATGCATTATGGACTCAAAAACTAAATAAGTAAAAAGGACCCCAATACTAAGAAGCCATATTTCCCTTATATAATGAGTTATTAATTCTATATATACATATAGGAGAGGAGAAAAATCTAGACAGAGATGGTGGCGGTGGTAAAAGAACGCAGTAAAAGTAAACTTTCCAGAGGAAATACCATCCTAAGAAGAAATATCAGTAAGAAGTCTAAAAGGCATGAGAGAGTATGGCATCAGGAACAGTGCTTTCATAGAAGGAAATCTTTACTGACACAGGAAAATGCTCATGACAGAAAGAGATCAAAAAACAGAGAGCAGGAGCAAAGGACATAATCCATATAATGAAAGGGCATCCTGTAGAATGGGAAAAAATATTTGCAAACCATATATCTGATAAGGGTTTAAATATACAAGGGACTCATACAACTCCATAGCAAAAACAAAACAAAACAAAAAAACCTGATTAAAAAATGGACAAAAGAACTGAATAGGTATTTTTCCAAAGAAGACATACAAATGGCCAACAGGTATACGAAAAAGTGCTCAACAACACTAATTATCAGGGAAACGAAAATCAAAACCACAATGAGATACCACCTCACACCTGTTAAGATGGCTTTTACCAAAAAGACAAGCAATAGCAAGTGTTAGTGAGGATGCAGAGAAAAGGGAACCCTTGTACACTGCTAGTGGGAAAGTAAATTGGTTCAGCCACTGTGGAAAACAGTATGGCGGCTCCTCAAAAAATTAAAAGTAGAACTGCCATATAATCCAGCAATTTCACTTCTGGGTATAGATCCAAAGGAAATGAAATCAAGATTTTGAAGAAATATCTGTAATTCTATATTCATTGCAACATTATTTACAATAGCCAAGATATGGAAACAACCAAAATGTCATCAATGGATGAATGGATAAAGAATATGTGATACACAGACACACACACACACACACACACACACACACACACACACTGGAATATTATTCATCCATGAAAGAAGGAAATCCTGCCATTTGCAACAACATGGATGGACCCTGAGAACACGGTGCTAAGTGAAATAAGCCAGACATAGAAAGACAAATACTGCATGATCTCACTTATATGTGGAATCTAAAAAAAGTCAAACTCATAGAAGCAGAGAGTAGAATGGTGGTGGCCAGGGGCTAAGGGGTGTAGGGAATGGCAAGATGTTGATCAAAGGGTACAAGCTTTCAATTATGACAGGAATAAGTTCTGGGGATTTATACTTTAAATTTACTAAGGGAGTAGATCTTAAGTGTTTTCACCACACACAAAAAGTGGTAACTATGTGAGCTGATGGATGGGTTAACTAGCTTGACTGTGGTAATCAGTTTGCAATGTGTGTGTGTGTGTATGTATATATATATATATATATATATATATATATATAAAATCATGTTTTATACCTTAAATACATACAATTTTTATTTGTCAGTTTTATCTCAGTAAAACTGGGGAAAAGAATGCATAAATTTATGTGTAATATCACTCCAATTTCTCCCTAAATATATCTGCAGATGTAAAGAGAAAAGACTTGAAGGTAACATACCAATGATGAAGGGTAGTTTTCTGAGTGTGGTATCTGATACCTAGCAATCTAGTAGCCTAGAATTTAGGGCAAGGCAACTGTCAATCCTACTGAGGAAACTGAAAAGCAATCCATTTTAACCATGGTTCAAGCCATGCATGAGGACTGTGCACAATAGCAGGGATACGTCTGTTAAATTTCTGCTGCCACACTTAGAAACAGAATTTTACCTAGCATGATGCATTTTGGGGTTCTAAAAATGCCACAGCTGCTTTGCAGGCACACCTAATTTATTTACTTGGTTTTATTATCTTCTACTAACACGTGCATAGGTTACATTTTGGAGACAGGTTTTATTTTATTATATTTTATTTTGTCTTTTTTTAACATCTTTATTGGAGTATAATTGCTTTACAATGGTGTGTTAGTTTCTGCTTTATAACAAAGTGAATCAGTTACACATACACATATGTTCCCCTACTCTTCCCTCTTGCATCTCCCTCCCTCCCACCCTCCCTATCCCACCCCTCCAGGTGGTCACAAAGCACCGAGCTGATCTCCCTGTGCTATGCGGCTGCTTCCCACTAGCTATCTATTTTACGGTTGGCAGTGCATATATGTCCATGCCACTCTCACTTTGTCCCAGCTTACCCTTCCCCCTCCCCATATCCTCAAGTCCATTCTCTAGTAGGTCTGTGTCTTTATTCCCGTCTTACCCCTAGATACTTCATGACTTTTTTTTTCTTAGATTCCATATATATGTGTTAGCATACGGTATTTGTTTTTCTCTTTCTGACTTACTTCACTCTGTATGACAGACTCTAGGTCCATCCACCTCACTACAAATAACTCAATTTCGTTTCTTTTTATGGCTGAGTAATATTCCATTATATATATGTGCCACATCTTCTTTATCCATTCATCTGTTGATGCACACTTAGGTTGCTTCCATGTCCTGGCTATTGTAAATAGAGCTGCAATGAACATATTGGTACATGACTCTTTTTGAATTATGGTTTGCTCAGGGTATATGCCCAGTAGTGGGATTGCTGGGTTGTATGGTAGTTCTATTTGTAGTTTTTTTAAGGAAACTCCATACTGTTCTCCATAGTGGCTGTATCAATTTACATTCCCACCAACAGTGCAAGAGTGTTCCCTTTTCTCCACACCCGCTCCAGCATTTATTGTTTCTAGATTTTTTGATGATGGCCATTCTGACCAGTGTGAGATGACCCACTGCCTACAGAAATGGAAATAAAAACAAAAATAAACAAATGGGACCTAATGAAACTTCAAAGCTTTTGCACAGCAAAGGAAACCATAAACAAGACCAAAAGACAACCCTCAGAATGGGAGAAAATATTTGCAAATGAAGCAACTGACAAAGGATTAATCTCCAAAATTTACAAGCAGCTCATGCAGCTCAATAACAAAAAAACAAACAACCCAATTCTAAAATGGGCAGAAGACCTAAATAGTCACTTCTCCAAAGAAGATATACAGATTGCCAACAAACACATGAAAGAATGTTCAACATCATTCATCACTGGAGACAGGTTTTAAATTTCATGTATATAATAACTAGTACAACAAATCCCTATTTTATCTTAGTTTCTGAAGGTAAGATTGCATGCTTTTCCTAATTTATTTTGTAACCAAACCAAACAGTTCTTCTTTTCTCCAAAAGGGATGCAACTTCTTCAGGAGGAACATGTTAGTTTGCAAACAGGAGTGCTGTTTACCTGAAACAGTCAATATGAAAGATACCTATGTTATAATAGACCCAGGAAAACCCAAAAGCTGAAGGATTCCATCACCACTAGACCTGTCTTATCGGAAATGCAGAAGACTGTACTTCAAACTGAAAAAAGAATGGCATTTCCTTCTATTGTATCAAACCAGACTCTTCACTGTTTTGAAGATTTATGGCCACGAATTTTAAGAAAACTCCTTTTCTGAAAAAAAGGAAGTTTTTACTAACAAAAACTTTTAGTTTGCCTTGGAGAAAAAATCTGTATCAAACAAGTTCAAACTATTAATTTCATGAATATTTATTTTACCAGATTCTAGTCTAACCATGTTGGAGAAAGGAGTAAACACTAGGTGGTCAAATTCTATTTGATTAGGCAGAGACGTAAACAAAATTATGGACATGTACATTACATATTATGTACATATCTGATACATGTATATATACATATATATCATACCCCTGATGCTATTACAACAAGTCAGACTGAATTGATTTAAAGTAATTAGATTCATTTCTGTCAGTTCCTAATTGGTATTAACACATTCCATACTTATAAGCTAATACTTGTGATCTCTGTTAAATAAGCATAAATATCTCATAGATACTACTGAAGCTTTGCTGAGTTTGGAAATGCAGTACTATAGAAACCATGACTAAAAGAGCACTGAAATTCTACAAAATGTATAACTTACACAGAAGGAATTCCTCAAATGGTTAAAAAACAGAAAGGGCTACATTAACATTGTTTTTAGGGAAAACAAAGAGGGGTGGCCGCATTAGACCACATTCATGCTGATGTATGAAAAGTACACGGAAAGAGGCAAAGTGGGAGGTGGTGTGAAAAGGAGTGGGAATCAAGCTGAGACTCTGGAGCCCACTGTTAAGAATAAAGCTCATTCAGTGAGTAAGCATGAAACTGAGAACAATCATGAGACTCAATAATATTTGCATGTTTAAATGGCATGATTAGACAGAAAAAAGGATCTAAGGCAAAAACCTTGTTCTGAAGAAAATTATGGGAAAACACATTCACACACACACACACACACACACACACACACACACACACCCAACAACCCAGCAATATTGGTTCTGCTTAGTTCGCAACTCTCTTTAGGGTTTTCTTCAGAGCAAGTTTGACATCCTTATTCCTTAGACTATAGATGAGGGGGTTCAACATTGGGACTATATTGGTATAAAATACTGAGAAGAACTTCCCCTGGCCCACAGAACCATCAGAAAAGGTCTTGAGATGTGTAAACAACCCAGAACCATAGAAGAGAGCAAACAGTTATTATGTGGGAGTCACAAGTACTGAGGGCTTTGGACCAGCCCTGAGCTGATGAGATGTGGAGGATACTGGAGAGGATCAAAGCAGAAGAAACAAAAATAATGAAGCTACATATTATTACAACTGTGCTCACAATAACGGAATCCACCAGCTCACTGGCATCAGTGCTGCTGCAGGACAGCTGGAGGAGGGAGAAGATGTTACACATGTAATGGTTGATGATGCTGGAATCACAAAAGGATAATATGACCATGTGCCCTGTGTGGGCCATGGCACCGGCAAACGCCATTACATATGAGCCAAACATCAGCAAAGAAGAGACCTGAGGGGACGTGGTGACTGTGTACAAAAGGGGCTTACAGATGGACACATAGCGATCATAGGCCATGGCTGTCAACACATAGCATTCAGAATGGACAAAGAAACAGAAAAGAAAAACCCAGCAGAGTCATGCATCCTGCAAAGGAGATGATGTTCTCTGACACAAAGCTCATCAGCCGTTTAGGCGTAATGACCAAGGAGTGGCAGAGATCTATGAAGGATAGGTTGAAGACCAAAAAATACATGGGAGTGTGAAGATGAAAGTTCAGGCATATCTGATTAATTAAGCTCAAATTCCCTACCACAGTGACCATACAGTTCAATAAGAAGAGGAAGAAGAGGGGTATGTGGAGTTGACTTTGGTCTGTAAGTCCTACCAGGATGAACTGAGTCATTTTCCACAGACATTATCGGCAGGGGTGTGATCTGAGAGGAAATGAGAAAACAATGTCACAGCAAGAAGAGACTGAAATCCTTCCTTTCTAGACTGAGGACTTGTTCCATGGGGGCTCAAGTGTGACTGCTGGGACAGCACTCTAGAAGAGCCAGAGTGACAACTCTGTATCTTTCAACTTTCTTCTCTCATCTGTCCTTTCCTTCCATGTTTTCAAATCTCAGCTGCAACTCCTCACCTCCCTTGGGCTGACACGATCCAGGATAAAGTCTTTCAGCAGGGGTCCAAAGTGATGTCCACATCTGAGAGATAAGGAAACCATATCTTGAAGAGATGCGTAGGCTGACCAAGGCCATATAGCAAGAGAGCAAAGGAGTCCAGAGTGGTACCCGGGACTCCTTCCTGTGGAATTTCCTGAAGCTTGGGACAGTGAGGTCACTGTGATCCCCACTCTGCCCACTGCTCAACCTATTCTCTTCCTCCTACCTTTCAGAAACTCAGCACCAGGCTTAGCAAAAGTACTGATAGTGTCCCCTATGATCCTGCATTCCTCCCACCCATTCCCTTTATCCAATGTTACCTCAAAATCACAATGGATTGTTTAAGAAGGGTGGATGGCCTCCCACATCTCTCCACTGCTGTAGCGGTGCGAATGAAAACATCAGAACAGAGAAGACTCGCCCCCCAACTTCCTTCGACCTGGAGACTTCACTACTACCAGGCCTTATGTGCTCTTTTCCCTTCACTGGCCGGAAGGAGACAGAGGTTTTGACAAAGGAGGAGGCAACATCCCTTCTGCCTGCAGAGTCGCATATGTCTTCAGGGCAAGGCAAATGCATCAGCTTTATGTCTCCAAACCATCAGCGGGCTAATAGTGTGAACCCATCTTATTCTCTGTGGATCTCAGCAACTTGTTTGGAAGCTTGGAAAATGAGCCTCATTTAGGATCACAGTTTGATCAGGCTCCTTAGGGAAGAAATTACTGAGCCTGTGTTTACATCTTTTGTTAGTAAGTTGATATTGGTAGACATTTGGGACTCAATGTTCTTCTCCAACTATCAGTTCACATTAAGAATGTATTGATGTGTAATAAATTATCATAAACTTAGTGGCTTAAAAGAATACCCACTTACTAGTCATAGTTCTGTAAATTAGAAGTCTGGTATGGAATGACATGGCTGGATTCTCTGCCCAGGCCGAAAGCAGGGTGTGGGCAGGGCTGCATTCCCTTCTGGAGGCTCTGGGGGAAGAATCTCTTTCCAAACGCATTCAGGTTGTTGGAAGAACTCAGTTCCTGTAGTTGTAGAGCTGAGAGCTCCATTCCCTTGCTGGCTGTCAGCTGGGGGTCATTCTCAGCTTCTAGAGGTTGCCTGCATTCCTCATCATGTGGCCCTCTTGTCTTCAACCTGGCGGTAAATGGAGAATGCTTGCTGTGCTTTCAATCTCTCCGACTTCCCCTTCTGCCACTAGCTTGAGAAAAACTCTCTGGTTTTAATATGCTCATGTGATTACATAGGCCTGCCCTGATAATCTTCCTAATTTAAGGTCAACCGTACCATATAACATGCATAATCCCTAAAGCTATATATTGTTATATATATGGTTCTTTCCACATTCAAATAAGAGGGGATTATACAAGAGGAAAAGACATTGGGGGGCGGATAATGTTTCAGAATTTTGCCTGCCACATCTATCTTCCCTGGAAATCTATTCTTCACACATTTTATATGGAATTACTTGTGAAAATGCTGTATTCCCTTGTTTAGCTTCTCTCTCAACACAGGTGCCAATTCCTCAGAAAGAGCCTTCTAGGGTCTGCTCCCCAAATTTGGTGTCCACAGCCTTTTCTCCCATGTGTCTACTTCTCTCATTCTAATTAGAGAAGCAACAAAAGAAAGTGAGAACTGCACAATTTATAGATATCTGGCTCTAGCTACAATACTAAACTCTTTCATTAACTTATCCTTTATAATCTTCAGAACTATCTGAGAAAAGTATTTCTGTTTTACATATGAAGAAACGAAAGCTGATGTTAAAAAAATATTTGCCAAAGTCATAACAACTAATGGCAGAGCCAGGATTTAAACACAGATCTTTCTTAATATAAAATTAGTTTCTCTTACAATGCTATACAGAAAAAGGGAGTAATTACTATCATAGAAATTTGTACAAGGTACAGTAGTGACATGTATTAATTAAAAACGTTTTCATTATCATAAATAATTACTTTTCATTGTAAGTGAAATGATATTGAGACAAACAAAAAAGTTCACTTAACTGGCAAGTCCAGGGATGCATTTTGCTTCAGATTTGAATGGATCCAAGGAATCCAGAGGGCTGTGTCTCTTTCTTTCAATTACTTGAAGATGCTTGGTTCTACGTGGCTTTTTCCTCAGACAGACTTTCTCCTTGTGTAGACCAGAAGACTCTACTCTGTTCCTCATGAATATGTATCTCCACCTTTATTACTCTGACTCACACAATGAAAAGATCACTCCTTTGCTTGATCTTATTTTAGCTGAAATTTCAAAATGGACCTTACTAAGAGTTGGGGTATAACTCAAGGGGAAAATGGCTTACCATGAGACCATATAGGACTAGCTTGTTCTGTGGGGCTCCACCGCCCTTTTCCATATACTCACATCACATGAAATTGAGTAGCTCTTATCTAGGTACCTACTTTTGTAACTTCCAGTGTCAACATGTGGCAGGCATCAACATTATCACCCTTCACCCAAGACTACCCAACAGGTATTTTGAGCTTTTATAGTCCAAAATGAGGAGAAGAAATAAAGAGAAAGGAAAAGACTCAATATATGCTGCTCAAGGCCTGTACTTTTAATTTCAGTATTCTGTTAAAAGAGATGCATCTTTCAAACATGACTGATGCCAAGAAAATGATCTCACCCTCAATTGCTTAACTCTGGGTGAGATTTCAAGAGAATAACATTCTCAGGAAGGGACTGGAGAGAGACCAACCCAGTGAAGAATCTCACTCCTTGCTTGATTTTGCCTATTTTTCTTTTTTTCCTTGCTCTAGTCTTTAAGATTTTATTTTTAAAACCGTTACAACACAAATTTTATTCTGTACTTGACCTCTCTGTTATTAGTGTCTATTATTTCTTTACTCTACACATAGTACTTTTATAATTTTAATGTTTTTCTTCTCTCAAGGTACCAAGAGGTGACACTTCAAATTGCATATCCTTTCCCTTCCCTTCCTGTATATCTCACTCTCATCTCTCAAGACAGATTCTTTTTCACATTTAGTGTGAACTTAACTCTTTCTGACCGTGGTTTTGGATCAAATTAGATCCATCACAATCACAACTCTTCTCTCTTACCTAAGCTTTTTCCACCTGCTCTTGTTCATTGCAAAAGCTTGAGGTCTCTAGAGCAGGAGTGAGAGAGATTGCTTCCTGGGATTTGGAGATTTTCTTTCTTAATTTATAGCTATTTTGAAGTTTGGGCATATTTTTGTCTTTGGATTATGCTGTGGATATTGTTTTTACGGATTTTTATTTGTTCATCTTATTCTTCTGTATTGCTTTTACCAGCAGTATTGGGAGGTGCATATATAGGCAGCTGTCATTTTTTCTGGCTTCCTGAAAGTCTTCTCAAAAATAACACCTGGGGCATATATCCAGAGAAAACCATAATTCGAAAAAATACATGCACCCCAATGTTCACTGCAACACTATTTACAATAGCCAAGACATGGAAGCAACCTAAATGTCCACTGACAGAGGAATGGATAAAGAAGATGTGGTACATATATACAATGGAATATTACTCAGCCATAAAAAGAAACGAAATTGAGTTATTTGTAGTGAGGTTGATGGGCCTAGAGTCTGTCATACTGAGTGAAGTAAGTCAGAAAGAGAAAAACAAATACCGTATGCTAACACATATATATGGAATCTAAGAAAAAAAAAGTCATGAAGAACCTTGGGGCAAGACGGGAATAAAGACACAGACCTACTAGAGAATGGGCTTGAGGATATGGGGAGGGGGAAGGGTAAGCTGGGACAAAGTGAGAGATTGGCATGGACATATATACGCTACCAAACGTAAAATAGATAGCTAGTGGGAAGCAGCCGCATAGCACAGGGAGATGAGCTAGGTGCTTTGTGACCACCTAGAGGGGTGGGATAGGGAGGGTGGGAGGGAGGGAGATGCAAGAGGGAAGAGATATGGGAACATATGTATATGTATAACTGATTCACTTTGTTATAAAGCAGAAACTAACACAGCATTGTGAAGCAATTATACTCCCATAAAGATGTTAAAAAAAAGGACATTAGGTAAATACTAAGGAAATCTGTATAAAGTATGGATTTTAGTTATTGATAACATAACAATATTGGTTTATTAATTGTAACAAATGTACTGTAAGATGTTAATAATAGGGGAAACAGAATGTGGGGTATACGGTAATTCTCTGTACCATGTTCTCAATTTTTCTATATATCTAAAACTGTTCTAAAAAATAAAATTCATTTAAAAAAATGAAGAAGGAAACTAAGAAACAGGAAGATATAGGATCCAGAGAATATAGGGGACCTAACATAGGTACAGGGACCTAACATAGGTAAGAGGTGAAGAGTATCCCCAGAAAGATGGTGAAGGGGGATCTCAGGATGTTAAATCTTCAACAAAGTAAGAGGGCATCCTGTCGTCACTGGAGTGGATCATAAATTTATTGGAAAGACATCTTAAAGAAGATAACACTTTTAGAATACCAGCTAACATCATATAGCTACAGCTGTACATAGTGAGAGGAGATCTGTACAAATGGGCACAAGGTTAGCGATAAATCACAGAAATCCATAGAATATTAAGCAAATGAAAGCACCTAAAAATATTCACTTCAAGGAAAACAAAAAAGGAAATGAAAGCAAAAATAGCATTTTATGTACTATCTATAAATAGTGTTTAATAATCTAACTGCCAATATTTATCTAACAATTTACAGTTATAACCATATTGCAAGAAAGAGAGGCATGTGTGTGTGTGTGTTTGTGTGTGTGGTGAGAGGGAGGTAAGATTCCACAGGAACTCACACTGGAAACTATTAGAGTAATCTAAACATGAGATGAGGAGAAGCTTATCAAATCAGTATAATTGAGAGGGAAAGGCCAGACCAGGATTTCAAGGAGATAAGTTCTCTGGGACTTGGAGACCGGATGAAGAAGCTGAGTGAGAAGAAGATGTTTACAATTTGCTTGTTGCCTAGGTGGTAGCGAAAAAAGCTTAGAAATTGATGACCAGAGGTGGAGCAGTGCTGAGAATCGCCAAGTAAATGTTGACTGCAGTTTGCAGCACTTTAACTTGAGGAACATAAACAGACATGAAACAGAACTGTCCAGGAGGCAGGGAGGGAACAGGTTCAGTCCGTACATTCAGGTGAATATGAATGAGAAGGAGAACAAAAACTTATCAGACTCTATGTTCCAGGCAGTGTTCTAACATTTTACATGTAGTAAGTCATTTAAGCCAAAAGTCAATTATTCTCATCTCACAGATGAGGATACCAAGGGTGAAAGAGGTCACATGAATTGTCCAAAATTTCACAATTATAAAGTGGAGAATCCATCTGGGTTTAAATTTCAGAAAGTCTGACGTGACGGCCCGTTCCCTTAAACGCTTTGCCGCAAGTCAAAACCTCACACTAGCAGAATCACTGCTCTCCTGACACTGAGCGAATGACATATCCACAACTACACTACATGATGTGGGTGTTGCCAACTGCTCAGAATCGGCTGAGCATCCTTTGTCAGTGGTAGCAAAGCTGCCAGTCCTTCTGGCCTGCCCCACCCTTGCAGAACCTCTGTCTACCAAGCTGTCTATAAGATGCCTTACAGATGCGGACACCTGCCACATCTGCCTGTTCTCCAACCCTGGTTTTAGAACTTCAAACCAATTGTCTGAATTCCCAATCTTCTTTATATTAACTCTTCTCTATTTAAAAGAGCTAGAGTCATGTTTTTTTCTAGTTTTATTGAGGTATAATTGACACACAGCACTGAATTAGAGTCACTTTCTATTGTTTGTGCACATAAACCCTGATACAATATTTCTCCCCCACATGTATCAGCCAAAGTATGATCTAACTGGCAAAACACGTATCTGTCAAATGGGTAAAATTCTAAGTTAGAAATATGAATAAACTTTGCAGTACAAGATTTCAGGGTGCTTTAATTCTCAGTTAATCATTGAAATTTGTGTAATCTTTGTACCTCACTTCTCAAAAGAGAATATTCTAGCTACTTCTTTGGCAAACAATGTCACTATTGGTTTTCCCAATAAATCCTGTTTCATGTAACATAAACTCATTTGCTACAACTTTGGATTTTTCCACCAAAAATTATTAGAAGTAAGTTACAAACACAGTTTATATTTCCTGAAAAATATGGGTAAGTCAAATCAAAAGGAGCTTCTTCAGTGGAACTTATGGTTGAGTGAAGTCAGCAAATCTTCTCCACAAGAACATCCATAAACTTGGCCAAAACTGACAGACACAATGATTTCAACACTCTGGAAATCAACCAACGCACACAACAATCTGAGAAATGCTGATGCTTCAGAAACTGTTGAAGTTTATGTACGAACAATGGGAGTCTGCGATATTTTACACAGGACTCCTCCCAAGGCCAAATTCTGACTGGCTCTTCGAACTGTGTATAAACACTGTACTCTAGTTGCTGAATTTGTTTCTCACAGGGCTATGTGTTTCCAACTCTGAAACCCTACTCCATGTATACTGGGGTTGACGGAATAATAAATCGTAGATAAAAGAAGTTCTGTTATACTCAAATGCCTTTTCCCGGCTGATTTGCTTATGAAGAATAATACTGATCTGGGGAGCGAGCGGCACAGCAGCGAGAGCGGCCGGCTACCCGCGCGATTCCTCCCACAGCCGCGCCGCCGCGGCTTTACCGCCGCCGCGGCTTTACCGCCGCCGCGGCTTTACCGCCGCCGCGGCTTTACCGCCGCCGCTCGACGCGACGCGCGGGCCAAGGTTAGCTCCACCGCAGCCTCCCGGAGCCCAGGGGCAGCCCGAAGGCCCTGTGCCCCAGCGCAGGCGCAGCCTCACTCTTACCTTCTCCGGAGAGTCTCTGAAGACCCGGCGGGCGCAAGAGGGGGGTAGCGGCCCCTGCGAGGTCCTGCGCGAAGGCTCCCTGGTCTCCGGCATCTGCTAGGCCCCGAAGTAAGCGGCCTCTAGAGAACGGGCAGCCTGAGAGCCCCGCGCGGCCGGCTGGGCCTGGGTGACCGCACGGAGGCTGCCACGGGAGACGAGTGGGGCCTGCGGGCACGCGTGGACTGGGCCACCGCTAAGGCCTCCTACGGCAGCAACCGCGAGATGGAAGGCACGGAAGCCACCCTGGGGCAAATCTGCGGCTAGCACCAGAAGCGCCGTGCAGCCCACGCCCCGGCCCACTGCAGCCCTCAGTTAGGCCGCCCACCAGCTGCCCGTGGCCTGGCCCCTGACGGCCCCACAAAGACAAAACTTCGTCCGTCTTCTGCTCTGCAGCATGGGGACCCCTGGCCCGCCGAGCTGCACACCTGCCTCGGAGGAGCCGGCGGCTGTTCCGCCGTGTAAGGAGCATGCGCACGAAGAGCGCGCCCGCTGCCGCCTCAGGTCTGACGCAAAATGGAGGCGCAAAGCCCTAGGGGTCGGGCGGGCCACGGCCTGACACAGAAGGACACCAGGTGCAGCAAGCTGAGTAGGTTCCCGTCCATAACCCTGGGTATGTTCTAAAACAAGAAGTGCGTCTCCCGGCCAGCCGCTCAGGCCGGGGTTCCCGCGTCACTGCCTCCCGTCAGACAGGGCACCTGGCCCTCGTGCCGAAGCAGCCTGGAAGCCGCTGAACACGGCGGAGCGCGGCTCCCCTTGGGGCCCACCGGTGGATGCCCTGCCTCTCGCCCATTGGCCTCTCCGGTCTTGGGGCTCTGGGCCCTCACTGCCCCAGGCCTTGCTCCCCCAACTCCCATCTCTTCTCACACCTCAGGGTCTGGGCTCTCAGCCTCCCCTTCTTACGCTTCTGCCTCCACCGTCTCTTTGGGCTTCAGGCCCCCTTTGGGCCCTCATTCACTTCAGGGTCCCATCGCTTTGTGCCTCAGTCCCCCATTTGTAGGGGTCACCTTTTTGTACTTCAGTTCCCCATTCTCTTGAGGCCTCCTGTCTTGGGCCTTCCGTGTTCTTGGGGTTCCCCTCTGCTCACGACTTCCCGACTTTGCAGCTTCCTCACTCTGCTGCTGCTTTGCTGTCTCTGGCAGCCCCCATCCTCTCTGTCGTCCTCAGACCCTTTCTCTCCCACCTGCATCTCAGGCAGCTGGGGGCTCACTTCCTGTCCTGCTTGAATTCCGGTTTCTTCACTGCCTCCCTCCCTGCCTCCAGACACCTTTCTTGATGGCCCATCCTTTTGCTGTGAGGAAGCGAGCTGGTTGCAGGCAGTTTGGGAGGGAGGGGTGGAGCCAGCTTCAAAATATGCCCTTCTTGGCAAGTGCGATAGGACAAGCCCTTGAAGCAGACCTGGCCCCCTCCTCTAGCAAGGCTGTGGCCAGCATCTGGTGGAGTGAGAGCACTAGGCTTTGCGCACGATAAAACCTGGTCTGGATGGATGATGCCCCAGCCTCATGAAGAGTCCCTGGCATGCCCCACAGACACGTGTTCACAGGCACCATCCCCAGCTATGCCCGGAAAGGGGCTGAATGTGGAGCGCTTGTTCTTGAACAGGTGAAGGCAGAGTATGGTAGCTGCTGAGCCCCAACCCACTGCTCTGGAGGGGTCCTGGCACCCCATGGGGTGGGAGTGGTCCTTGTTCTACAGGTGCCCAGCAGACCCCATCTCTGCCCTGTTCTGGAAGCCTTTCCTCTTTGTTACCAACCTGCAAAATCTGTCCTCTTAACTTTCTTGTATATTTTCACCTCCAGAGAGTAACTTTGATTTGGAATGATACCTTTTGGTACCAAAAGCCAATTCCCCCCTCAACATGTAGGTGTTAGCACTATGAAATTAGTGTTTCTGCTATTTCATTACAAATAGGTTTTTTTGTTGTTGTTTTGTTTCTGTTTTTAGGTCTAAGAAATCCCAACCGAGAAAGAGTTTAAGAAACAAGGCCACTGAGCAAAGGCAGCAGTTCTGACTCCCAGCATGGAGAAGAGAGGATAGTGGGGCTTGGGGGACACCGTCACTTTCACTCCCTTTTAGCTCTCTGTCCACCAAAGCCACTGCCCAGGGAGTGGTGACATCAGGGACTTTTGTTCAGGTGGAAAAGGTCACTGGGGAGCTAGATGAACTTGAGCATTTCTTGGCCTTAATATGCTTGCTCCTTAGTTTGTTTTCATGTGGCCTGGTGTGTCACTGTTCTGAACAGGCCATTCCAGGCCTGTTGCTAAGGGAAAACCCTAACAGGCATTCTGCCCATGGAGAGGCCAAAGACTGGGACCCCAGCCAAGACTCTTAAGAGCCTCCTGTCTGTATCCTCCCACACCATGCTCCATAAGACGTCTCCTAAAGTGAGATTCTGCACATTTTGTTGTTAACAATAAAACACAATACATACAGAAACACAGGCACATAATGATGATGTTGTGAATTTTCACAAAGAGTTAGTAGTGGGACATACCCTGTCTTTGACTGATTATAAGACCAACTCGAATTCTGGCCCAACTGTGCAGGCCTGGGAGAAACCACAAACTTGAGCATGCAACACCACCCTAGGGAAAGCAAAAAGGAGGCTATCAGTAACTGAACTAGTTTTACAGCATTGGAAGAAGGCATACAAGCATAAGAACTCTGCTGTAAGTTGAAACAAGAAGTGTGGAGCACCATAGAAAAGATCTGAGAAAGCCTCAGAATTACTAGCGGGGCTGACAGAAGGTAATTCTCTCCTGAAGCCTGTCAGAAAGACCAGAGGAGGTGACTGCTTCTCCAGATTTCAAGACAGTAGCAAAGTCTTCAAGGAATTTGAAAAATCAGTGTAGCATGACATCACCGAAGGAGCACACTAATTTTCCAGAATCAGAGCCAAAAAAAATGGAGATCTGCAGTTTGCCTGATAAAGAATTCAAACTAATGGTTTTAAGGAAGCTCAGTGAGCTACAAGAAAACAGAGAAACACAATTCAATGGAATCCTGAAAAACAACATGAGAAGCTTAATAGAGAGAATCATAAAAAAGAACGAAATAGAAATCCTGGAGCTGAATAATACAATGAATGAAATTTTAAAATGTGATAAGAACAGCAGAAGCAGATTAGATCCAGCAAAAGGACAATTCTATGAAGTAGAAGACAGGACATTTGAAATTATGCAGTCAGTAGAGAGCAAAGAAAAAAAAAATGAAAAAGAGCGAAGAAAGCCTATATGAACTGTGGGATACCATTAAGAGAAACATCGTAGACACTATTGGAGTCCCAGAAGGAGAAGGATGGAGAAAGGGGCGGAAATCGTGTTCAAAGGAATAATGGCTAAGAACTTCCCAAATCTGGGGAGATATCTGGACATCCAACTTCATAAAGTTAATAGGCCACCCCAATATTTCAACTCAAAATGATCTTCTCCAAGACACATTATAATTAAGCTGTCTAAAATAAAAAATTTAAGATCACCCACAGGAAAAATAATACTCAAATACAAGGGAACCCCCATTAAACTATCAGTAGATTTCTCAGGAGAAAGCTTGCAGCCCAGGAGAGAGTGAGATAATATACTCAAAAATAATATACTCAAACTGCCCTGCCAATTAAGAATACTTTACCCAGCAAAGCTGTCTTTAAAAATGAAGGTGAGATAAAGACTTTCCCAAACAAACAAAAGCTGAGAGAATTAATCAGCATTATACCTGCTTTAAGAGATGCTGAACGGAGTTCTTCAAGCTGAAACAAAAGAACACTAATTAGTAACATGAAATGTAAAAAAGTATACAGTACACTGGTAAGTATATAGTCACATTCAGAATATAATACTATAAGACGGTGGTGTGTTAACCAGTCAACTCTAGTAAAGGTTGACAAAACTAAAGAACAAAACTATTAAAAATAACTATAACTTCAATAACTTGCTGATGGATGCAAAATATTAAAAGAGGTAAATTGTGACATCAAAAACATAAAATGTGGGAAGGGAGTAAAAGGGTAGTGTTTTTGTGTGTTATCAAAGTTAAGTTGTTATCACCTTAAAATAGAGTTATGGGCTTCCCTGGTGGTGCAGTGGTTGAGAGTCCGCCTGCCGATGCAGGGGACACGGGTTCATGCCCTGGTCGGGGAAGATCCCACATGCCGCAGAGCGGCTGGGCCCGTGAGCCATGGCCGCTGAGCCTGCGCATCCAGAGCCTGTGCTCCGCAACGGGAGAGGCCACAACAGTGAGAGGCCCGCGTACCGAAAAAAAAAAAAATTATATCTATAAGATATTTTTTGTAAGTCTAATGGTAATCACAAAGCAAAAGCCTACATTAATATAAAAAGATAAAGAGAAGGGAAATAGGAACGTACCATTATAGAAAATCATTAAATCACAAAAGAAGACAGCAAGAGAGGAAGAAAAGAACAAGGGAATTACAGAACAGCTAGAGCACAATTAGGATGGAATTAGTAAGTCCTACCCATCAATCATTATTTTAAGTGTAAATGATATAAATTCTCCAGTCAAGAAGAAAAGAGTGGCTGAATGGATTAAAACAAAACAAAACAAAAAACGAGACCCAATTATATGCTGTCCATAAGAGACTTACCTCAGCTTTAAGGACACACACAGACTGAAAGTAAGGAGATTAAAAAAAAAGGTGTTCTATGCAAGTGGAAACCAAAAAACAGCAGTGGTAAATATACTTATATCAGACAAGATAAACTTTAACAGCTGTAACAAGAGACAAAGACGGCAATGATATCATGATGAGGAGGAAACATTACAACTGATATCACAATAATACGAAAGATCATAAGAGACTACTATGACCAATTATACACAAATAAATTGAATACTGTAGAACACATGGATAAATTCTTAGAAACAAACAATCTACCAAGACTGAATTATGTAGAAACAGAAAAATCAAAACAGATCAATAACGGGTAAGGAGATTGAATCAATAATCAAAAACCTCCCAACAAAGAAAAGCCCAGGACCAAAAACTAGATGATTTCACTGGTGAATTCTACTAAACATTTAAACAAGAATAAATGCCAAAACTTCTTAAACTCTTCCAAAAATGGAAGAAAGAACAGCTTTCAAACTCATTTTACAACCAGAATTACCTTCACACCAATGTCAGGTAAAGACAGTATAAGAAAAGAAAACTACAGGCCAATGTCTCTGATGAATATAGATGCAAAAATTCTCAACAGAATTCTAGCAAACCAATTCAACAGCACATTAAAAGATCATACACCATGATCAAGCAAGATTTAACCATGGGATGCAAGGATGGTTCAACATACACTAATCAATAAATGTGCTATACCAGATTAATAGAATGAAAGATAAAAATCATATGATTATCTCACTAGATCAGAGAAAGCATTTGACAAATTTCAACATTTTTCATGATTAAAAAAAAAAGGGGGGGCCTCCCTGGTGGCGCAGTGGTTGAGAGTCCGCCTGCCGATGCAGGGGACACGGGTTCGTGCCCCGATCCCGGAGGATCCCACATGCCGCGGAGCGGCTGGGCCCGCGAGCCATGGCCGCGGGGCCTGTGTGTCCGGAGCCTGTGCTCCGCAACGGGAGAGGCCACAGCAGTGAGAGGCCCGCGTACAGCAAAAAAAAAAAAAAAAAAAAAAAGGGGGTGGACTGCAAAGGGAGATGAATATACTTTTGGGGGTGAGGGAAATACTCTAGCTCTTGACCATGGTGGTCTTTATATGACTGTATTACTTTTGAAAGTCACTGAACTGTACTCTTAAAATGAGAGCATGTTATGGTATCCAGATTATGCCACAATAAAACTGATTAAAAAGAGATTCTAAGAAGAGCCAGTCTGAACTGTGATCTTATATCCCCTGCCCCTTAAACATTTTCCATAAATAAAACAGATTTAGTTTTGCATTAAACAAGAACCTAGTAGTTTTAAAATTACTACAGAAGTTTGAATAAATGTGGGTTGTATAAAATGGAATGCAGCTCAGCAATAAAAGGAGCAGACTGTTGATACATGCAACAGCTGGGATGGACTTAAGGGCATCATGCTTAGTGAAAAAAGCCAATTTCAGAAGTTATATAGTGTATAGTTTCATCCGTTGTCTTCCTAATGACCCAACTATAGAGATGGAGAACAGGTGAGTGGTTGCTGCAAGACAGATGAAAGTGGGAGGGGATAGGTGTCACTATAAAGAGGTAGTGTAAGGGAGTTCCTTTATGTTAGTGGAAGAGTTCTGTATCACGATGGTGGTAGTTACATGAACCTACACAAGTGATCACATTACATACATCCACACACACACATGACAGAAACACATACTGCATATAAAATTGCTCAAAGCTGAATAATGTCTGTAGTTTTGCTATTATACTACAGTTGTCAAAGATGTCACCATGGTAGGAAGCTGGGTAGATTTCAGGGGACTCTATCCATTATTTTTGAAATTTCCTGGGAATATATAATAATTTAAAATTTTTTTTAAACTTAGATTTTTTTCTCATAAGCATGATCATAAGCTAATACATACATAGGAATTTTAAAGTCATATTTCCTTATAATAGAAGCTTATTTACAGTGATTTTTCTTATAGATTTGATTTTAATCTATTAAAAGCATATTGAATCAGAACAACTCAAGGTAATTAAATTTCCATGGAATCATTTTTATAATAAATAGTATTTTATTAAACAATAATCTCTGAAATCAATTAAAAGATTCTTTGGTTTATGTCTATAAAATTTGCATAAACACTGATTATTTAAAGAGACTCAACTATTATAAAGGGCCACAATAAACTTTTCTGAAATGGTCATATATCTTTATGAACTTAAATTCTTGAAACTAATGTTACCTAGAATTATAATTAGTGAATTTTCAATGACATTAATTATTTGCATCTTTATAAGAGACAGCAGAGGATCCTTTCTCCTATGCTCTGGGGAATGTATAATCCCTGATGGGAAATGAACATTTACTGTAACAATTAGGGTGTAAAACACAGACACATTTCTCCCCTGCAGAGCGTATCATGATGGGAAAGTCCTGGGGGACCCCTATACCTGAATTTCTAATCAGGTCCAAAAGAATTATAAGCCTTAAGCAAATGCTGTGTGCTCTATGACATTGTGGCTCAGATGTGAAGCCTGTGGTTTCCCTTCATGATCTCTTAGTAAATTTATAACCGCAAGTTTGATCTAAATCATAAACTGACTCTTGGAACATTCATACTGTGAGATCTATGCTATGACTCTGTTCCAGGGAAGGAGGAAGATTCTGTGACTACATCTGCTCAGCTTTGATATCTCCAAGGCCAGTTCTTCTTTCAGGACAGCGGAGGTAAAACATGTATAAAGCATCAGCACTGAGTTCCCTCAGTGGATGGAGAGTGAGTTAACCAAGTTTCTATATTTGCTCACTCCCTCTGTTGCTGAAAAATGACAAGTATTTATATTGAATAACAAGAAGCTCCAAAGTCTGGAGCTCTGACTCTACTGCCTGTATTTTTCGCAGCATACACTCTGTGTTGACTCCATCTTCATTCTGGGAGCAGGAGAACTGTAGCAGTTCCAAGTGACAAATCCAGACAGCAACATCAGAAGAGATTTGTGGCTTTTTCTAGAATTTTTTAATTGAAATGTATAAACAGAGGAAAGTTGATATAATAAGTATACAGCTTGAAATATTTTCACAAACTTAATAACTAACTTAATCAGCACTCAAATTAATATTTCTCGTTCATGCCATCCTACAAAACCTAGGAAAGCACATCCACCTTCCTTTATTCATTCGCTAGGATAGCACAGAGGAGGAGAATGTGTGGAAACACTGGAATATATGGTTAAGTATAAAACTTAGGTTACCAAGGTTCACCTCAATACCTGTTATCAATTATTAACTTCCTGGATTCTTATAGTAAAGTATCTGAAAACCTTAGAGACTATGAGAGACTTCCTGGTAGCAGAATATCTGTATGGTGTCTTCCCTGTAGGGATCCTTTCTTTCTTGATGGTCAAAACAGGGGACCTGAGGTACCTAGTAGGGTAATGGAAACATGAGTAGGAACTAGGAAGTGATGAATCAGATGAATAAGGGGGAGAAATGGGGATACATTCCCACCACTGAAGCCCATCAGCAAGTAGGCTTGTTCCTCAGCTACCCATCCCTATCTTCTAGTAAGATAGAGCAGTTGTTTGTCACATGCAGTTCATGCAATGAAAGACAGTGATTGAAATGTTGAAGGGTGTGTACCTTCAGACCTTATGAAGCAAAGGGGGACTTATGTGATTTCTGCCAGTCTGAGTCTCTTTCTCATAAAGCTCATATAAAAGAGAGTTTGTAAGAACAGAGCTGGGTTCCCTATTGATGGAGTTTTCTTCTATTCTCACAGATCTCCGAAGTTGAGAATGCTGGCTAGAAATGACTCCTTAGTGCCTGAATTTATTCTTGCTGGATTAACAGGCCGTCCAGAGCTCCAGCAGCCCCTCTCTTACCTGTTTCTAATGATCTACGTTGTCACCATGGTGGGCAACCTGGGCCCGATCATTCTTATTGGTCTAAATTCTCACCTCCACACCCCCATGTACTATTTAGTCTTCAACCATCCTTCATTGATCTCTGTTGCTCCTCTGTTTTCACCCCCCCAGATGCTAATGAACTTTGTATTCAGGAAGAATATCATCTCCTATGCTGGGTGCATGACTCAGCTGTTTTTCTTTCTCTTTTTTGTCATCTCTGAGTGCTATATGTTGACCTCAATGGCCTATGATCTCTATGTGGCCATCTGTACTCCATTGCTATATAAGGTCACCATATCCCATAAGGTCTGTTTGGTGCTATCTTTGGCTACATATGTGATGGGGTTTACTGGAGCCTCTGCCCACACAGGGTGAATGCTTAGACTAACCTTCTGCAATGTTAATATCAACCGTTATTTGTGTGACATCCTCCCACTCCTCCAAGTCTCTTGCACCAGCACTTATGTCAGTGAGGTGGTAGTTCTCATTGTTGTGGGTATTAATATCACAGTACCCAGTTTCACCATCCTAGTTTCTTACATCTTCATCCTTACTAGCATTCTTCATATCAAATCCGCTCAGGGAAGATCGAAAGCCTTCAGCACCTGGAGCTCCCACATCATTGCTCTTTCTGGTTTTTGCAAGATTTTGAAGTTTCTGGCCAGTTTGTGGGTTTTCTCTTGAGTAATCCCTTCTTTTAGAACTCACACGATGTATTTAAAATCTCTTCATTTCCCTTCCCAACTACAGTAAGTCCTCTACATACAAACGAGTTCTGTTCCAAGAGCACATTTCTAAATCCAATTTGTTCATAAGTCCAAGGTTAGCCTAGGTACTCAACTAACACAATCAGCTATATAGTACTGTACTGTAATAGGTTTACAATACTGTTCACACAAATAATACATAAAAAACAAACACAAAAAATATAACATTTTTAATCTTACAGTACAGTACCTTGAAAAGTACAGTAGTACAGTACAACAGCTGGCATACAGGGACTGGCATCAAGTGAGCAGGCAAGAAGGGTTACTGACTGGAGGAGGGAGAAGAGGTGGGAGACGGTAGAGTTGAAGGATCATCAGCAATAGGAAACGGAGGGCAAGCTGCAATTTCACTCATGCCTGACATTGATGGCAAAGGTTTTGGTTCTTTGCTGGATTTAATTCTATCTTGAAAAAAATAATCCAGTGATGTCTGGGTAGTAACTCTTTTTTTCTCATCACAGACGACACCGTAGCACTAGATTGCATTCTGAACAGCTGCTGCAACGTTTGTGTACCGTTCTACGTTCAGGTCCTGTGCCTCAAAAACTAACAGTGCCTCCTCAAATAAAGAAAATCCCCTTGCCATTTCCTGCGTCGTGGATCTCCTCAGTTCTTCAGTTACTTCTTCCTCTCTTTGTCCTTCCTTTGGGCCTCCAATTCCATCAGGTCTTCATTGGTAAGTTCCCCGTGTTGCACAGCAAGGAGCTCAATGAAGTCGTCCTCTTGCAGATCTAGCTTGAAATAAAGATACTGTACTTCTGTACTCTATACAGTACTGTACAGTAAAGTACACAAAAGCACAACCACTTGTAGAGGATGCACACACATGACAATGTATGCCAGATTCCTGAACTAACTTATGTGATTGGACATGGGAACGCATGTTAGCATCTTTGAAAGTTCCCAGCTAGAAGGTTCATATGTAGGGGAGTTACTGTACCATTTAATTCTTGCACATTTGGCTTCCCATTGCTGAATTCTTTGTAGTGAGGGGTAGTGAGGGCCTCTACCTTGATTTACAGCCTCCTCTTCCCTGTGTGTCAAAGTCAACCAAGTGAAGTTCATAACTTATATCCCTGCCCCACCCCAAGTCCCAGTCTCCTGCTTTTATGGGTGGGCAAAAAAGTGCTTTCGGTTTTTAAGTAAAAATAAAAGACACATATTTCATTTTCACCAAGAACTTTATTGAACAACGTATTCACCCTTTTATTCCACTACCTTCTGCCATTTTTCAGGCAACTTCATAATTCCATATTCCCAAAACTTTTTTATCTTTTTGAGCAAAGAACTGTTCCAGGTGCCTTTTACAATCTTCCTGGGAATTGAAATTTTTTCTATTAAAAGAATTTTGTAAAGACTGAAGTAAATGGAAATCCAAAGGTACAATGTCTGGTGAATACAGCGGATGAATCAGAACTTCCCAGCCAAGCTGTAACAGTTTTTGCCTGGTCATCAAGGAAACGTGAGGTCTTGTGTTATCCTGATGGAAGATTATGCATTTTCTGTTGACTAATTCTAGACGCTTTTCATCAAGTGCTGCTTTCATTTGGTCTAATTGGGAGCAGTACTTGTTGGAATTAATCGTTTGATTTTCCAGAAAGAGCTCATAATAGAGGACTCCCAAACCCACCATATACACATCACGTTCTTTGGGCGAAGACCAGCATTTGCTGTGGTTGGTGGTGGTTCATTTCGCTTGCCCCATGATCTCTTCTGTTCCGCATTATTGTACAGTATCCACTTTTCATTGCCTGTCACAATTTGTTTTAAAAACGGAACTTTATCATTACATTTAAGTAGAGAATCGCACGTGGAAATATGGTCGAGAAGGTTTTTCTCACTTAACTTATGTGGAACCCAAACATCGAAGCAATTTGCATAACCAAGAGGTGCAAATGATTTTCAGCGCTTGATTTGGATATTTTGAGTATGTCGGCTATCTCCACGTTATAACGTTGACTGTTCTCATTTAATGTCTCGATTTGATCGCTATCAGCTTCAACTGGTCTACCCGACCATGGAGCATCATCCAGTGAGAAATTTCCAGCAAGAAACTTCACAAACCACTTTTGACATATTCGATCAGTCACAACATCTTCTCCATACACTGCACAAGTATGAAGATTTTGCATTTCAGTTGTGTTTTTACCTTTCTTGAAATAATAAAGCATAATATGCCAAAAACGTTGCTTTTTTCCTTCCATCTTCAACATTAAAATGACTACACAAAAAATTCACCAATTTTGATGTCTTTTTTTAAATGCACACTGATATGACAGCTGTCACATACAATCTAACAAAATTGTTTTGAATGAAGTTAAGGACAACTAAGTGCTACTAGAGCCATCTTATGGAAAAAACCAAACGAACCTTTTGGCCAACCCAATATCTCTCTATGTTTTTTTCCATATTCAGCAAAATCCCAAGTCTTTCCTAGCTCTGTGATGCTGCTGCTGATTCTTCCCAGTCTTGTAAGTCAGGGACTTGAAGATAAACCATATGATAGAAACTTGCTTATCCAGCAGGATTGGAATGAGTAACTTGTCAGTTAACCTACAAAGCTGATGAATCATTTTTAAAAATATAAATTCATGCTGTACATTTTATTTTAATTTCAAACATGTAAATCTATGTTTATTTCCCATTTTGCCAAGCCAGTACTGCATGGCATTTAGTCTGAGTTTAAATCTGGTCCCACTATTTAACACTTATACGATTCTGGGAATTAATGAGAAAAAACACTTATATAGCACTTACTATATGCCCATCGATTTCCTCAGTGCTCTGCCTATGTTCACTAATTTATTCTTTATAAGATCCTTATTTTGTTTAGTTTTTAAGGGATGCCCTAACAATGAACACAAACCAAGTGGCTTAAAACAACAGAAATTTATTCCCTTAAAGTTCTAGAGGCTACAAGTCCAAAATCAAGGTGTCAGAAGAGCCAGCCTCCCTTTGAAGGCTCTAGGGAAGAATTCCTCCCTGCCTCTTCCTAGATGTTGTGGTTGCTGGCAATCCTTGGCTTATAGCTGTCAACACCTGCCTTTGGCTTCCCAATGCACTCTTCCCTCTGTGTGTGTCTGTAAGTCTCCAAATCTCCCTGTCCCAGTAACTGGATTTAGGACCCACCCTATGCCAGTATGACCTCATCTTAACTTGATTGCCTCTGCAAAGACTCTATTTCCATATAGGGTCGCAGAAGTACCAGGATTAGGATTTCAGCAAACCTTTTGGGGGATCCAAATCAACCCACCACACCTAAGAAGAAAGAATTACTGATTATCCAATTTCACAAATAAGGCAATTATAGCTCAAAGAGGTTAAGTAATTTGCTTAAGTTATACAACTAGAGAGTAGTAGAACAAATATTTATTGATAAATTCGTCTCCCAATCTGGCTCTCAATTCTTGCTCTTAACCAGGGAGTCTAAAAGACTCCCTCTAAACAGAAGAAGGAACCTGAGGGTAGTGAGTGCTATGCCTGACACCACCAAACCAAAGCCCAAACTCTGAGCTGTCCTGGGCCTAGCGAATGAATCTAAATCTCCAAGAGCAGGTTCCTCTGGCCTGCAGAACTGCAGCTGCCCTTGCAGTTTAAGGAATTACCACTTGAGGTCGACTCTCCCTGCTGGAGGCTTATGTCCTCCACAGGGACTCCAGGTCTGCAAAGGCAGGTGTTAGGTAGAAAGAAATAGGGAAATGTCTGGGATCCCAGATTTTTGAAAGCCCCCCACTGATTTCAAAATGTTAGTTTTCAATTTCAACTTCTCCCCAAATTTTCAAAAGATATATGTGCAAAATCTGGGCTGCTTTTGAATAGCTAGTTCTTTGAACCTGAAACCCTCATAAGCAGTCAGGCTGGGACGCAGTCTATTCACATCTGGCACTCTGACTTGAGCACATTTACAGACAGTAAAAGTGATTGTGGTGCCTAAGGAATTCCATACAAAAATACAGCAAGATGCCCATGGACCTTTTTTCTTATTACACCAAAAACCCGTGAGCCCTCCTCAGAAATGAAAATAAGCTGGGGTAAGGAAAGGGGAGGGAATTGTGTCCCCACTAAAGCCAGCATCTCCAAATCTATTTTTCTTCCTGAAAGTGACCAGCCACCATCCACCTAAAACAGAAACCTGTGATTTGTCCCAGATTCTTTCATCTCCCTCCTCTCTGTGTCCCACCAGTGAGGCTAATTCTCAGTTATCCTTAGTGACCCACATCTGTGCCTTCCTCTCATGTGTCCTTGTCCCCCCACTGCAGTGGTTCAGGCCTCATCATGTGCATTTTTACAACAGCATTCTAACAGACTTCACTGCTTCCTATGTTACCCTTCCATAACTCGTCCTCTACGTGACTGCCCACAAACATCCTAAATATTAAATTGGATCCTATTATTTCTCAGCATCAAATTGCTCAGTGACTCCCCAGCATGTTCAAGATGGAATACGAATGCCCTAGCACGAAGGCCCTACTCTCATGCAGCTCCTCTGTCCGTCCCCAACTCTGTCCATGGCCCACTTACCTGCTGGTTGCTTTTTATTTGGAAAATTCAACTCGTGGTTCACATCCTCCCAGAAGTTTGCTCTTCTTTTCCCTTCATAGACTTCTCGCATGACCCTTTGACCATTGTATTGTCATCATCTGTTAACTGTTCTCTTGGTTTCATTTACCCAACACCAAGCACAATTTCCGGTATATAGTAGGAAGTCAATAAATAGTTATTGAATAGTAATGTCATGTCTGAAAAAGTGTAGGAGAATGTATGACAGTTGACTCATACAGTCATAGCCACTATTTGGGAACTGGCATAACAGAGAATAAAAAGATGGAGACATAGTCCCTGACTCACCAACTTCATGAAGATGTTATTTTGGGGAGAGGACTAAGGAATACTTCCTTTGACCAGTTACCATGTACCACGAGCTCCCCAAGGGAGATAGAAGCAGAGGAGAAAGTAAGATGATTAATTGAGAACTTAGCTCCAAACTCCATCACAGAACTCGAGTTAATGTGGCTGAACCCCATGTCCTACCTTCATCCCAAAGCCCACATCTGCATCTCACCTCTGGGTACTGCAGTGTGAAGAAATTCCAGAAAATATCTGCTCACAAGAAGTACTAGAGGAAAGGGTGACAGAATACGCGTCTCAGGTGCTTAGAATAGAGCAAGTCTAAGACACCCTCAGTAGCCTTTCTCAGAAGGGGGTCACCTCCCAGGCCTATGCTATCTAACAAAGGGTCTGTGAGGAAGACTTTCTCTGTGGCACAGGGACACCACCATGTTTCTAAGCCTGAACAATTCATTGCAACTGCTCTTCTTCTTGGCATTGGGTTGACTGAGGAGTAGAAGGATTGAGAAGAACAATGAGCTTCGCCCCTTCCCCTCTACCTCAGTAGGCTTTTTGGAAAAGTATTTTTACCTAGGACCATCTTGTTCTATGTGTAACCCTAATAAAGGCTGGGGGCCTCACGTGGCCCGCTGTCTGCAGGCATTTACGTTCAAGGGAAAACATATCTAAATCCAAATCCTTGAAAAATAATATGTATTTTCACTATAGGTTTTCTTAGAGCAGTCAGGTTTCAGAACACACAACTCTGGGTTGTTAGTACTTATAACAGTGCATGGCACATAGTAGTAAGTGCTCAATAAGTATCTATTGAATGATGAATGAATGATATCTGTTTTAAAGCATTTATTAACAATACTTCACTCTGATTTTTTAATTTCTCCATTACTTGCCTATGAGCTCCTCGTCTCTTGAATATACTTTAGGGCATATGCTAGCACCTATTACAGGACTAGAATATAGTAATAACTGATTGACTGTTTTATTTATGAATACCACACTCAGCTTTTAAAAATGTAATCACTGAAGAAGTTAAAGAAAAAGTCCCCCAAGGACTTTGATTTAAATAGATTTGAAGAAATTAAAGTACATATGGAAAAAAATTTTTTAAATCAAGTATGCAGAGGCAAAGTAAAAGATAATTTAAAAAAATCATATATAGGGCTTCCCTGGTGTCGCAGTGGTTGGGAGTCTGCCTGCCGATGCAGGGGACGCAGGTTCGTGCCCCGGTCCGGGAAGATCCCACATGCCGCGGAGCAGCTAGGCCCGTGAGCCATGGCCGCTGAGCCTGCGTGTCCGGAGCCTGTGCTCCGCAACGGGAGAGGCCATAACAGTGAGAGTCCCGCGTACCTCAAAAAAAAAAAAAAAATCATTTATAAGGGAAAGCTCAAATAGCCTAATGAATTCATCTAGCCCACTGGCTTTGCATCCTCCACTTCTAATTTACGCTACTGACACCAGATGGCGATATTTTATCATGATCGACTGAGTCATGGCCATTTGTTAATTTATTCAGCAAATGTATAGCGGGAGGCCTTTGCTAGGCACAAAGAATTCATAGTGAGTGATACATAGACCTTGATATGTGTTTATAATCTATTGGGAGAGTGGGTTAGCTATACAGATAATGGAAAAGTACAGTGATGATGATACAAAATAATAGGCAACATACTTTAAGGGACAAAAGGCCTGAAAAGACACTTCATGAAAAAGAATACAAATAGACTAAAAGTACAAAAAAGTGATCAACATTACTAGTCATCAGGAAAATGCACTTTAAAAGGTCATTGAGATACTACTGTATCCCAGTTAGAATGACTGAAATGAAAAGGACTTAGAAAACTAAGAGATGATGAGGCCGTGGAGCATTTGGAAAGCTTGCACACTGCTGTGGGGAATGTAAACTCAACAAGCACTTGGAGAACTCCTTGGTCTGTCCACTAAACCTAACCTGACAAACACCCTGTGACCTAGCACTTCCACTTCCGGGTATAAACCAACAGAAGTGAGCGCTTACGTGCACCAAAGCCTTGCACAGATACGTTCATTGCAGATTACTTATGATAGAAAAAACAGAAAGAACTCATACCCATCGATAGTACAAAGTATGGTATATGCACAATATATGCAATAACTGGAATATTACACAGCAATGAAGAACAAAATACTGCTGCTTATAGCAACAAGGATGAATCTCACTAAATACAATGTTGACTGAAAGAAGCCAGACCTCAAAGAGCACATACTATATGATTACATTTAGGTGAGGCTCAAGAACAGGAAAACTAATCTATGAGGATAAAGGTCAGAATATTTGTTATTTGGAGGAGCAGGGTAAATATTGAGAGGAAGGGGGAAAATGAGCCTTCTGTTGTGCTAGAAATATTGTGTCTTGATCAAGGGCTATATATACTGAGATACATACAGATGTAAAATTTTATTGAGCTGTATAAGATTTGTGCACTTCACATATAAGTTATTCCTCAATAAACAAATAAATAAAGAGAAATCAATAGTCAACATCACTGAATGTTTATTAGGTGCAAGGCATTTTGTCAATACATATATTATCTCAGTCATCACAATAATCCTCTTTTCCCCAGCCCTATTGAGATATAATTGACATATAACATTCTATAAGGTGTACAAGGTGATGATTTAATATATGTATATATTATAAAACGATTACCACAATAAGTTAGTTAACACACCCATCACCTCACAAAGTTACCGTGTGTGTGTGTATGTGTGTGTGTGTGTGTTGAGAACTTTTAAGATCTACTCTCCTAGCAACTTTTAAGTACACAATACAGAATTGTTAACTATAGTCACCACGCTGTATATTAGACCCCCCAGAACTTCTTCATCTTGTAATTGGAAGTTTATACCCTTTGATCACCCTCACCAACTCCCCCCATCTCTCCCTCCTCCCTGCCCCTGGCAACCACCAATCTACTCTCTTTTTCTATGAGTTTGTTTTTTTTAGATTCCACATATAAGTGATATCACATGGCATGTATCTTTGTCTGACTTATTTCACTTTGCACAATGTCCTCAAGTTTCATCTGTGTTGTTGCAAAAGGCAGGATTTCCTTCTTTTTATGGCTAACTAGTATTGCATTTGTGTTCCCTTTTCTCCACATCCTTGCCAACACTTGTTATTTCTTGTCTTTTTGATCACAGCCATTCTAAGAGGTGTGAGGTGATCTCACATGTGGGATCCATAATGTGGATCCCACATTATGGTTTTGATTGGCATTTCCCTGATGATTAGAGTTATCATAGTAATTCTAAGAGGGATGTCCAATTCCTAATCCCAGTTGACAGATCAGGAAGCTGATATTTAGAGAGCTCAGTAACCCGCCCATGTGCATGTGACATGCACATGGCAGAGGAAGAACCCAGACAGGTCTGGTTGTAAAGTCCAAGCTCTAGTCCACTGTTTAATGGCTTCCCCATTCTACAAGGCCCAGTAGGAGGGATGAATTCTGCCTTAGGGGGAAGTAGATTAGCAAAGACTTCAAACAAAAGGAAGATACATTTTGAAACAAACAAGTGAACCCAAATGTTATCTGTTTCCTTGCTTCCTCCTAGAACTATGGAATCCTGGATTTGGAAGTAGATGTAGTGATCATCTAGTCTAGTCCAATCCTTTTTTATTTTATTTTGTTTTGTTTTGTTTATTTTTTTACAATTCTTTATTTTATTTGTGAAGGAAATAAAGCTCAGGGTGGCAACGACAGTCATTTAATGCTAGCAAAGAACAGAGCTAAGGTCAACTGGAAAATAGCTGACCTTACCCAGAGAGATTAAGTAACTCCCAATGGCCACCCAGAAGTTAAGTGGTGGAGCCGGTATCTGAATCCCCACAGGGTGACTGCAGAACCTGTTCTCTTAACCACTGTGCCATACAGGCTTCTGACTCCTAGCCCCGTGCTCCATCCACTGCCCCAGCCTGCCTCCCAAAATACACTGAAAAGTCAGCACATTCAGAGAGATTGGAGTGGTCACAGTCCACTGGAGGTGGGGAGGCGGACCGGGAGCCTGGCATGCTTGCCATGTCAAATCAGGCCAGATCCAAATGCAGACAAATTGGGAAGATAATTGAGAATTGCAGATCAAAGTCAATTTTGAGCAGAAAGAAAGCAGCATTGGGAAAGCACCTAATTTAAACCAAGGGATGGTTTCAAGAATTGAATTTAGACCCAGAGAAAGAAAAGCTCAGTTTTAGAAAAGTTCAATTAAGGCATTAAAAAATCCAATTTGGATCAAAGTGGTAGGTCTGTCTAAGCACTGGGGTAAGATACTTATCTGGCTAAGGCGCCACAGTCCGGAGTTCACAGCTCATCCCAGCCTCCCTCTCCCTCTCCCCTCTTTCCATCTGCCCCTCCCTGTTCCCCAACAGAAGTTCTTCCTAGTTTTTCTTGGGACTTTTGCAATCCTTGCCCACTTTTCGATGTTCCATTTCATCTCTGAGTGGTCTAACATATTGATGGTCTTTGTCTTGGTACAACTGGCCTTGTGGAATCTTTCCTTCATTGTATGACTTTGTATGACTTCATTGTATGACATTGTATGATAGCTATGGCAGCTGTAACCAATTACCACAAACTTGGTAGCTTAAAACAATAGCAATCTATTCTCTCCTAGTTCTGGAGACCATAAATCCAAAACCAGTATCACTGGTTCAGAATCAACCTGTCAGGGCTTCCCTGGTGGCGCAGTGGTTGGGAGTCTGCCTGCCAATGCAGGGGATACGGGTTCGTGCCCTGGTCCGGGAGGATCCCACGTGCCGCGGAGCGGCTGGGCCTGTGAGCCATGGCCACTGAGCCTATGCGTCCGGAGCCTGTGCTCCGCCACGGGAGAGGCCACAGCAGTGAGAGGCCCGCGTACCGCAAAAAAAAAAAAAAATCAACCTGTCAGCTTAGCTGCACACTCTCTGGGGGCTCTAGGGGAGCATCTATGCCTTAGTGCTTCCAGCTTCAGGTGGCTGCCCACATGGCATTCCTGGGCTTGTGGCTGCATCACTGCAATCTCTTCCTCCATCTTCCCAAGGTCTGTGTGTGTCTTCTCCCTTTGGTTCTCTCTTACAAAGACCCACCCAGATCATCCTGATAATCTCCTCATTACAAGATACGTAATTTAGTCACATGTTACCGTATAAAATAGTATCCACCCTTTATCCAAATAAGTTAATACTTTGAAGTTCCAGGGATTAGGAATTGATCTCTTTGGGTGGCCATGATTTAGCCTGCTACTTTTCAAGCCCTAGAACTACAGAAAGATAGATTTAGAAATAAAAAACCCTCTGAAACAACCCACTAAAAATATCACCACCATCAAGGAGAATTCCTCTCTTAAACTCTCTTCAGTCTGGCTTTTTTCCCTCACCATCCTCTGAAAATACCCTTGTTCAGTCTGCCAAATCCAGCGACGATTTTTCGGTTCTTTATGCTACTGTAGCAGCATTTGACACAATAGAGCACTTCTTCCTGGAAGCTATGCTCCTTCATTCCCTCCTACTCTACTGGCTACTTCTTTTCAGTCTTCTCTTCTGGATCATCATCTTCATACAACTTCTGAGCATCAGAGTGCCCATGGCTCAGTCCTTGGACCGCTTTCCGTCTTTATCTATTCTTATTCCCTTATTCCCCCAGCTTTAAAGCCTCTGATACACTGATAATACCCAAACTTAAATCTCCATCCCAGTCTCTCCCCTAAACATCCAGCATTAGTACAGAATAGCTACTTGACATCTCCATTTGAATGTCTAACAGGGATCTCAATCCTAACATGCCCCCAACTGACCTCTTTATTCTGCTCCCCTCCCCAAGCTGCTCTTTCCCCAGTGTGCCCCATCCCAGTGGAATATATTGCCCGGTCACTCAGTCCAAGAAACGGGGAGTCATCCTTGACCTCTCTTTTCTCATATGTCCTACAGCCAATCTATCAGCAAATGTTACTATTTCTATCTTTTAAAAAATTCTGACTCCTACTATATCTGTCCACCTTGACCACCATCACCTAGTCTAAGCCACCATCACTTCTTTTTTTTTTTTTTTTTTTTTTTTTTTTTGTGGTACGCGGGCCTCTCACTGTTGTGGCCTCCCCCGTTGCGGAGCACAGGCTCCGGAAGCGCAGGCTCAGCGGCCATGGCTCACAGGCCCAGCCGCTCCGCGGCATGTGGGATCTTCCCAGACCGGGGCACGAACCCGTTTCCCCTGCATCGGCAGGCGGACTCTCAACCACTGCGCCACCAGGGAAGCCCCACCATCACTTCTTGCCTGGACTGTTATAATTGGTCTCCTTGCTCCTAACTGGTCTCCCTGCTTTTCCCCAGACCTCTTTCAATCTAAGTAACCACGAAGACTATTTCAAACACAAACCTCTTCATGTATTTCCTTTATGTTCCAATGGACTCCCATCATATTTAAAATAAAATCCAAAGTCCTTCCCATGGTCCATGACGTGTCTCCAACTTCATTCCGTAATATTTCTGACCTTGGCTTCCTGCTGTCCTTGGAATTTGCTGTTCTCATCCTGGCCTGCCGGCCGTGCACTTCCCGTTCCCCCTCTTGGACCACTCTTCCGCGGTTGTTTCTCCAGCTTGCTCTCTGACTACATCCAAGTCTGTTCAGCTGTCATTTCCTAGGGGAGACCTCTCCTGACACCCTACTTGATAACCTTTCTATCACCCTCTTGGCCCATCCCGTAATTTATTTTCTTTAAGATCTAATATTATAATATGTATTTGTCTAATTGATGCGTTTCTATCTCCTTCACTGTAATATTGGTTTTCTGAGAGCAGGGAATGTGCCTGTTTTCGTTCATTACCAGATTGCCAGTGCCTAGAACAGTTCCTGATAGAATAGGAACATGTGAGATTTTTTTTTTTTTTTGGCCACACCATGCAACATGCAGGATCTTAGTTTCCCAACCAGGGATCGAACCCACACCCCGCTGCAGTGGAAGCACGGAGTCTTAACCACTGGACCTCCAGGGAAGATCCCTGTGTGAGACATTTTTAAGTGAATGAATGAGTGAATGATTTAAAGATTTCAGAAGGCAGATGACTGGGATATAAAATGCAAGCTTTTGGAAGGGACCTCCCTCCACTCCCACCAACCACAAACTCTGATGATTGTAGCTGTGCTTCCTCCCAGCTTGAACGTGCCCACCCTCTCTGGCTGGAAGTCAGCTCTGCCAAGGCGGCAAGTGCCTCTACCCCCATCTCAGCTTTGCAGCCAGCCTCCCAGGGGAAGTGGGCAGGGAGGCCACGAGGTGGAAAAAGCCACCTAGGAGAGCGGACTTAATAATGGACTGTTCTTCTGTTATAGCAACTGCTGTGACATGCAAATGCTATCTTGTTAAAAACAAATAAATAAATAAGAGTAACTTATTGGGATTCCTTGTAAGTTCTTAGCAGACAAAGCTTCATTTCATGCCCACTCGGGGCAGCAGTTGAGAAAGAGTGCAGCCACGGGGTCAGTGCTGCCCACAGTCCTTCCAGGGGCCTCCATGGCTCACAGGCCCAAACACAGTGCCTTCCTTACACTTCAGACACTACTCTATCACCACCATGCCCGCCAACCCCCCCCCCCCCCCCGGCCAGGGAAAATCGGTGCTGGCCCAGTGGCCAGGAGAAACCCACAGAAAGTAGAGAAGCAGGATAACATATTAACAAACAACCGAAATTTTAGAGGCAAGCGTCAATTTGAATTCCCAAAGTAGATTGTTAGCTATGTATTCTTGGGAAAGTCACTTATTAAGCCTCAGATGCCTTATCCATAGAACAAAGTAATGGCTGTCTCTCAGGGCTGTTTTGAGGATGGAATACTCTAGGCCAGCCCAGGATCGCAGTGACTAGTAGTCAACACAATTACCCTTAGTCAGCCTTTACCAAGGCGTAGAGGGTAAGGAGGAAAGCAGTAATGGCTGGGACACCCGACATCCCATGACATGATTGGCATCGGTGTATAACCAGCCTGCTCTATGGAAGCCACAGAATCCCAGAATGATAGGGTCACAGAAGCCTTCGGAGATGTTAAAACAAACGAACAAATAAACAAAAAACCTTGCATTTTACAGAAAAGGAAATGGGCCTAGAAAGATGAACTGATTTGCCCAGAATCACATAGCTAGTGAATGGCAAAGCCGGAGCTGGAACCCAGATCTCAGACCTCTTACCAGTGCTTCTTGATGTTTCCCACAGGCCAGGCTGAGTGACTTGTAAGCCCTCCCACCCACACCATGCCCAGGCCTCAAACTGCACAGCAGGCCCAGCTCTTCAGCAGATGAGCTCAGACTCAGCCACAGCCTCGTCAGGCCTTGCAAGGACTCTCTGCACCTCCCGCCCCCGTCCCTCATCCCCATTCTCTAATTTGCCTTCTTCCATCCATTAAGGCCTGTGACATGCAAGCTCCCAGCTCCCCACTCCCTCCCCCAGAAAACACCTCAGCCAGCTGGCCCATAGGCCTGTTGCAGAAAAGAACACTTCTTGGAGGGGATGTCAGGGACTGCAAGGTGGATCCAAGGAGCCCTCTGCTTGCGTTTCCTGGAGAAGCCTTGTGGGGCCTCTGATTCCTTTTATATCCTCTGAACCCTTAAGTAAGCTTGTTGGTGATGCCATGTAGACAAAGTATCCATAAATTGAAAACAAAGGCAAAACTCCCAGATCTCTTAGGTCAAAGGCCACATGCCTGGAATTGCCTGTCTACCCCTTTCATCTCTTTGCTCCTTCTTCAAATATTTTTGAAATATCATCTCTTCTGCTGAGCCCTTCAAATGGAAGAATCATTCTGAACCAGGATTCAAATCCTTAGTTGCCCCTCACTGGCAGTGTGACCCTTCTGTGCCTCAGTTTTCTCATCTGTAAAATGGGAACAGTCAAATTATCTTTCTCATAGGGTTATTGTGAGATTGTGAATTGCTAAACACACAGCACTTATATACATGTCTGAAACAAAGTAAACCCTCAATAAACATTTCCTGTGATGATGATGATGATGATGAAGATGATGATAATAAAGATATACCTCTCTCATTTTAAACAGGAATTTACCCTGGGACTCCAACTGCCCCATAATATGTATTTCTCCTTCTTTCTGTCCATACCTAAGTATACTTTAGTGCATTATCTGATATAATCCTCTTCACTGTTGGTTCTCTTGACTAGTGGTCAATGTCTGATTTAGAGAGCAGGTCCCCACTGGGCAGGGACCAGAGCTGAGCCTTACTCCCCTCCTCTGTCAAATGGATCTAATCCCACATGACTTGCATAAAGGATTAACCAAAATAGCATCATAGATTAAATGGTCAATAATACTGTCACCCTTATTCCTGATTATCTGTCTGTGTAACCTGACTAGTATTAGGTTTATTATAAGAAATCTTCCTTTTTATTGACAAAAACAGTCAAATAGAGCAATTTCATGTGGCTCAGTCTTATAATAGTAACAATAATTGTAATAAAAACAACAATAACATCCAACATTTATTTAATGCTTCTATATGCCAGGTACTGCCCCGGCATGACATGTTTCACATGGATTATGTCATTTAATGTCTGTGACCCTATGAGGTATATGTCATTATCATCCCCATATGTCAAATAAATAAGCACCTAGAAGTTTAGTAAATGTCCAAAAGTAACACAGATAGTAATAGCACACAAACCTACAGTGTTAAATTCTGAGTTCACATTCCTAACAAAGACTCTCTGCTGCTTGGTCTTCTGCATCCAGGACTCTACCTTGTTCTTTTCTTTTTTATTGAACTATAGTTGATTTGTAGTGTTTCAAGTGTACAGCAAAGTGATTCAGTTATACATATATATATAGATACATATATATATGCTTTTCAGATTCTTTTCCATTGTAAGTTATTACAAGATATTGAATATAATTCCCTGTGCTACACAGTAGGTCCTTGTTGTTTATTTTATATATAGTAGTATCTGTTAATCCCAAATTCCCAATTTATCCCTCCTCTCCTTCCTTTGTGGTAACCATAAATTTGTTTTCTATGGCTGTGAAGCTATTTCTGCTTGGTAAATAAGTTCATTTGTATCATTTTTTTTAGATTCCACATATGAGTGATGTGATATTTGTCTTTGTCTGGCTTACTTCACTTAGTATGATAATCTCTAGGTCCATCCATATTGCTGCAAATGGCATTATTTCACTCTTTTTTATGGCTGAGTAATATTCCACTGCATATATGTACCACACCTTCTTTATCCATTCGTCTGTTCATGGACATTTAGGTGGCTTCCATGTCTTGGCTATTGTAAATAGTGTTGCTATGAACGTTGGGGTGCATGTACCTTTTCCAATTAGAGTTTTCATCTTTTCTGGATATAGGCCCAGAAGTGGGATTGCTGGGTCATATGGTAGCTCTATTTTTAGTTTTTTAAGGAACCTCCATACTATTCTCCATAGTGGTTGCACCAATTTACATTCCCACCAACAGTGTGAGAGGGCTCCCTTTTCTCCACACCCTCTCCTTGTTCTTGTAGATCCATCCTTCAATCCTCAAGGACTGGGACCCTGTCCTTGACACCCAGGCAGTGGCTAGGCTCCTGCCACCTGATGAGAAAGTGCCCTGCTTCTACCTTTTGTCTGCTGAGACCCTGAGTATGGCTTACTCCTAGTTTCTCCACCACTGTGTTCTGTCTGTCCAAGGAACACTCCCACATTGTTCATGTTGGTCCTGCCTGATGGAAAGTGCTTTACTGAATTGCTCCCCATCGCATGTGCTGTTGTCTTAATCATATGCCACGTTCTGCTTACCAGACAGTACTTGCTTCTTCAGCTTCAGCTGTCTCCCCAATTCCTAGTGTCAGATCCATGCCCATCCCCTCTGTCCTTTCATGTTGTCTTAAGCAGATCACACCTAGCCCTGCTCATGCATATGATGCTATGGAGAGAACCCTGGAGATGGAGAGAGCATGAGACCTGGTCCCTGCGTGCAAAGGGCTTGTAATCTCATTGGCAGACAGAATATAGAAAAAAAAAGCAAGCTAGTGCATACTGTGCAATGATTGAGTGGTCAGGACATTTATTATGCATTAGGAACAGAATGAAGAATGGTGATCAGGATACAGTCCAAATAGTTCCTCTTTACCATCTGCACCAAGACCAGTATCCCAGTATTAAAGGGAAGGGAGCCCGATAGGGGAACAGCGGGAGCTCACCTAAGAGGTCAGAGTGGCAAAGCAGCTCTGTGGCGTGTCCCCTCACCTCCAGCCCGCTCCACGTAACGGCAGAAGCTGAACCCCATTTCTGTGCATCACCACACAGGATCCTGAGCCTCTCATTCACAATGAGAAGTCCAGCGACCATAATTTAAATTCTCCCCAGTGCCTAGCCTGACTGCGTCAGAGTGAATTGCAGGCTAAAAAGCCGCATTTACTTTTGTTTAGACCCACACAAACCATGCATTTTCAGGCGATTTTTTTTCAGCCTCCCTTCTGCTAGCTGAACAAGACTCATCTATCTGCAGCCATTAAGTCTATCCACAGGCAGGTATCAGGCATGACCAGGAAATCAATATGAGCCAGTGAGACAAGATATTTCCTCCCTCTTTTGCTCATCTAAATGGGGAAAGCTTCCAGTGGTGCTCAGAGAACAGCTGGCTGCCCATCGTCCTTTTTTTTTTTTTTTTTTTTTTGCGGTACGCGGGCCTCTCACTGTTGTGGCCTCTCCCGTTGCGGAGCACAGGCTCCGGACGCGCAGGCTTAGAGGCCATGGCTCACGGGCCCAGCCGCTCCGTGGCACGTGGGACCTTCACGGTCCGGGGCACGAACCCGTGTCCCCTGCATCGGCAGGTGGACTCTCAACCACTGGGCCACCAGGGAAGCCCCCCATCGTCCTTTTATCTCTCCCTACATGGCAAACACAGAAATTATTTTCTGCCAAGAAAACAGACCAAGGCTAAATTCAAGACTTTATTTGTATGATGAAGCCAGTCTAAAATCTCCTTCACATCCTAGAAGCTATTATAGGATCTGTTCTGGAAAAGGGAGGGAAGGAAAGGTCAGAGATTAACTGGGTAGAGGTGTATGAAATGTCCAAGCCCTCTATTTCCAGGCAGAACTACATGGGAAGCATCCATTGGTTGGCTCAAATTCTCAGGGACCTTTACTCCCAAACCCCATTCTAAAGACTTGTGTCTGTGTACGTCGGGACTTCTTTCCTGCATCTGGCTTTTATTCGTCTAAGATAATTGATCACTGATGATAGCATTTTTTCTGAGCCTCTGGTGTTCAGTAAGGTTTTGGAACTTGGCGGGCTTTGTGACTAGAGAGCAGGCTTCATTCACCATCACTGGTAGAATTGGACACTGGATAGTGTTGAGGTGGAAAGCAAAGGGCAAGACACTGGTCTTAGTGGGCTCGGGCTGCCGTAAAACACCATAGACTGAGCAACTTAAACAAGATGTTTATTTTCTCACAGTTCTAGAGGCTAGAAGTCCAAGATCAAGATGCCAGCATGGTTGGTTTCTAGTGAGAGCTCTCTCCCCAGGTTGCCAATGGCCACCTCCACACTGTGAGCTCACGTGACCCCTTCTCTGTGTGAGAAGAGTTCTGGGGTTTCTTCTTATAAGGACGCTAATCTCAACGTGAGGACACCACCCTCATCTAAACCTATTACCTCCCATAGACCCCACCTTCAAAACCATCATATTGGGGGTTAGGGCTTCAAGATGTGAATTGGGGGTAAAGGAGGGAAATATAATTCAGTCACAAGCAGCATTGTACTCTGAATACTCTCTGTTACTATATGAACCATCCTGATCAGGGACAGAAGGGTCCATTAGGTGTAAGACCATATATTTCTGTGATGACTTCTCCTGTGTTTTCTTAGGCAGCTGTGGTTGGTATGATATGGTATAGTTTCTGTGTTGTGGCATTATCCGCACTGGATTTGCAGCCAGAAGAAAAGATTTCAATCACCTCGCACCCATTAGGATGGCTACTATCAAAAACAGAGAAAATAGGGCTTCCCTGGTGGTGCAGTGGTTTAGAGTCCGCCTGCCGATGCAGGGGACACGGGTTCATGCCCTGGTCCGGGAGGGTCCCACATGCTGCAGAGCAGCTAGGCTCGTGAGCCATGGCCGCTGACTCTGAGCGTCCGGAGCCTATGCTCTGCAACAGAAGAGGCTATAGCAGTGAGAGGCCCGCGTACTGCAAAAAAAAAAAAAAAAAAAAGAGAAAATAGTAAGTGTTGGCAAGGTTGTGGGACAATTGAAACACTCATGCAGTGTTGGTGGGATTGTTAAATGGTGCAAACACTATAGAAAACAGTGTGATGGTTCCTCAAAATATTAAATCTGGAATTACCACATGATCCAGCAATTCCACTTCAGGGTATACATCCCACGCACAGCAACAAAGACCCAATGCAGCCAAAAATTAATTAATTAATTAATTAATTTTAAAAAACGAATGTGATAGACTGAGCAGCCAAAGAATGTGAAAATCTTAAAAATTAATCCTATTAAATCAGAATAAATATTATAATTATAACTAATGAATTATTAATTAAATTAATTGTCAGTGAAAATTAATTAAGTCGATGAAACTGAATCATATTATGATTGTGGGCATCCATCATCAGGTCTCTGTGTCTAGTTAAATTATATTTTACTACTTTCTTTCTTAGACTTGATTATAAAGATTTTACCTGACTTGCTGACTTGACTCTTAATTTGTGACCTTGTTATGAGTGCTTGCAAAATTACACACTTTAGATTTTTTAAAAACAGCTCCAAGTACATTACACTTTTCAAAGGATCTTAAGTGCATTATCGAATTAATAACATCTTTGCTAAGACTGAGGAAGATCAAATTTCTGAAGTCTAGAAAGCCAGAGAGATCATCCAGTTTAAATTGTTTCTTTGCCTCCACAACGTGTCTTTTTAGCTTCTAATTGTGACTCTCTGAGGTGTCCCTTTAGCACAGACTAAGGTAAAAGGAGGAGGATAGGTGGAATTGAGACTTCTTATCCCACAGGTAACAGAGATCAGGGTTCTGGATACCTGTGCCCCCTTGTGTTTATTAGGTCTGTAGTGGTTCAGAATAGAACAGAAAAGTGAAAATCAGGGCAGGCAGCAACAGTCCCAAATATTTCATCCCCAAAGCTAAGCATGGACAACCATGTATAGGAAGCCAGTGAGAAAGTGTGTGTGCATGTGAGAGAGAGAGAGAGAGAAAGAGAGAGAGAGAGATGTATTTTGCAAGAGTCATCAGCTGTGGAATCAAACACTGGTGCCCCAGCACCACCACTCCCCTTCTGCCCACCAAGCTGCCACATTACTAATTCTCAGCCATGGCTTTACATCAGAAAAATCTATTATTTACTGTATGTGCCCACACATACAGAGATTCTGATTAATTTGATCTGGGGTAGGGTCTAGGAATCAGCATTTTCCAGAGCTACATAGACGTTTCTTATATACAGCCAGGGTTGAGAACCATTGGGTCATGCATTCCATCAGCTTAGACGAAGTTAGATAGAATTTATCATTGATGAGGACATTTGATCTTGAACCTAGGAAATTTATAAATATCATCGTCTGAGCTTTAAAGTCTTTGAGTTCTATATAGTGAATTAAACATGTGTTCACCTATACTCCCTCCCGGGTTCCCACTAAAATAAGAGTGGATGTTTTAAACCTGTAAGGACATGTAACACAGAGAGGAGAAACCAACAGACAAGTGATACCAGCTAAGTTTTGGAAAATGGAATGTAAATAGAGGAATAGAAACTGACTTCATCAAGCTAGAAAAGCTAAAACCTAAGTGTATACGGAGGGGAGTGTGGATGAGAGTCAAGATGATTTGTGCTGAAGAATACTTGGAGGCACCAGATACTAAGATAGGAAGAGAGGTGGGACTAAAAACAGGAGGATTCAGCTGAACGTCTGTATAATGGGCAGTTAGTCTGTTAGGTCCTCTCCCCAAGTAGGAGAAGTCAGGTGACTCCCTCCATCACAGAAGGTCTAGGGTATTCTCAGGAAAAACCACATCAAGAGTCTTCAGACAGGATACCAGCACAGTGGAAAACAGGGAAGAGGCGCTGTGCTGGAAAGAGGGTGATTCAGTGGAAATCTAGACAATCACCTTTGGCATCCAGCCCTTTCGGTGGCTTGGCTTCAAGAATACTCACTGCCAAACAAATTCTCTCCAAGTGAAAGATTGGACAATCTTTCTCTGGGGAGTCTGAAGAGCCTTAAGGAAAAAAAAAATCCCAAAATGAAATCTATAATATCCACAATAAAAGAGCTGGTACTCTGTCACATCCCCATCGACGGAGGGCAAAGATGTGACACCGATTATTCCTGAGATTCCAACCAGCTTTTCAGAGCCTTGCTTGGAAAGAATAGCCAAGGATCTTGAGATACTTGAAGAAAGCTTCCACCTGACAACAAAATTCCAAAGCAGAAGAAATGGAAGTCGAAGGAACTAGAGACCAAAAAAGATATTACTTTTATGATTAATATTCTCAGAGAGAAAAGAGAGGCTATTGCATCCATGAAGCAAGAACAGGAGCCTATACAAGATAAATCTGCAGAAAACAAGGAAATAAAAAGGTGGTAGCTTTGGTAGCTAGTCTCCAAAGACAGACCTCAGGGAACCACGCTTCCCAATAACCACACCCTTGCACGGTCCTCTCCCACATGGATACTGTGAGGCCCTGTGACTCACTCTGACTAATAGAATGGGACAGACGTGACGGTGGGCGAGCTTTTGGCCTAAGTCTTCAAGATAGATGCCAGTTTCTGCTTTTGGAAGCCCTGGGCTTCCATGTAAAAATTCTCGGTACTCTGCTAGGGACACCACATGGATAGGTCATGGACAGAGAGAAAGGTCCTGAGACTACATGCAGAATGCGAGGCTCAGCCCTCCCCATGTTCTAGCTGAGTCTTCCTGCCACCTGGCCAAGGCAGATGTATGGATGAAACCAGGCTGGCTATTCCCGCACCATCTGCTCTCTGGCTGAGAGGGAGACAACATGTGAGGCCCCAAGCGAGACAGATGCATCCCAGTCAATCCATGGAATCATGAAAAATAACAAAATGCTTGCTGTTTTAAACCATTAAGTTACAGATGGTGTGTTATGCAGCAAATATAAAATAATTGCCAAAATTAAATAATGAATCTGAATGGCATCACACTTCTTAACAACAACCCTGAAAGCTAAAAAATAGTCGAGTGATAGCTTGAAAAGCCAGGGTGAGGATGGGGGTGCGTTATTTCAATCTACAGTTTTACACTTAGTAAAATTAGCCATCGACCATAAGGTTGGATTAAAGAAGATTTCATGCAAGGCCTCAAAAAATTTACATCCTGTGCAACCCTTCTCAGGAAGCTATTGTCAGCTGTGAGTCAGTAGCATGAAGTTCTCAACGGGGTACAATTTTGCCCTCCAGGGACATTTAGCAATGTCTGGAGACATTCTGGGTTGTCACCAGTAGAAGGGGACACTGCTACTGGCATCTAGTGCGTAGAGGCCAGGGATGTAGCTAAATATCCTATAATGGCAGGATAGCCTTCTACAACAAAGATTATCTGGCTCAAAATGTCAATAATGCAGAGACTGAGAAGTCCTGGATTAGATCAAGAAAGAAGATACTTTATCAGGGAATAAGATTTCCAACATAGTAGACTTGCAAAGGGAAGTCCCAGGTCTGCAGCTGTATTACAGGCTTAGAGGACAGCCAGCCCAAATTGGAAAGGGATCCAGTAGGATTATACCAGGATATAAAAGATTCCAGTAGGAGTATACCAGAAGGAAAAAAGGGGGGGGAGGGGGATGGAACTGGAATAATACCTGATTATTTGACTATATGGAAACAGTATTAGAGGGGAATTGATAGTTCTTTTGAAGAGTGGGAAGATTCAGTGTAGGGTCATAAAAAAGTAAACAAATTCATCATATTCTCTTGACTCAGCAAGAGGGTCTTACATAGTAGTGATAATATAATCATAAAATAATGTTAATAACAAACATGTATATGGATTAGTAGAGCACTGTTCTAAGTGCTTTATCTGTATTTACTCATTTAACCCTCACAAACATTTTACAAGGTAGCTACTATTACTGTCCCCAGCAAAGGCACAGAGTAGTGAAGCAATTTGCCTGAGGTTGCACAGCGACCAGTAGCAGAAGTAGGATTTGAACCCAGGCAGTCTGTGTCCAAAATCTGAGCATTTTTCTACTACCCTAGGCTGTTTCCTAATTTAGACAAACAAACAATGTGATATTCATCTGATACGCACTGGTATAGCCAGGCAGCCAACAATTGTTCTGCAAGTTCTCCAGCAATTACTCAATGTCTGGAATATCATTCCTGGAACTAGAGAGGGAGGACAGAGAAGGGGAAATCAGAGTGTGAATGTGTTAAACCCTTACACTGTAATAGGAAATTTATATATATATATATATATATATATATATATATATATATATATGTCTAAAATTGAGACGTAAAGATATAGCAGCACAACCGTATTGTTTTGCTATACGGAGGGAAATATCAGAAGAAACGGCTAAAAGAGATTTAAGTGGCTGCCCTGAGGGAATGGAACTTAAGAATGGAGAGGGAAAAAGCAGGGGAGACTCATTATTATAAGCCTTGTAGTACTGTTTGGCTTTAAAACCACATAATATATTTATTAGTTTGGTAAAAAAATAAAATTTAATTAAAAAATTTAATAAACTCTCATTGGTTTAGGATGGTAGAGACTTGTCCTGCCTGAAAGCAGAGGCATAATCCAATGACTCTTAAGGTGGCTTTTTGGAATTCCCTGGCGGTCCAGTGATTAGGACTCCGAGTTTTCACTGCCAAGGACGTGAGTTCAGTCCCTGGTAGGGGAAATAAGATCCTGAAAGCCTTGTGGCACAGCCAAAGGAAAATAAAAAAGAAACAAAAGGTGGCTTCTAGGCTAAGGACCATGGAAATAGGAATATTTTGTCTCCGGGAATGGCCTAAGCTGCCTTTTCATATGTAAGACAGGAATGAAGACATTTGTCTTGAACCACTTAAGACTCCAGATGATCCATTTGAGTCTGGAAGCATCTCTTCTGCCTTTACGTGAGGCACTTCTATGACAGAGCCTCTGTGATATCCACAGGAACTCCTTTCTGGAGAGAAACATGGGCCATTCAGGTGGGAAGGAGTGCTTGCTGAGGGAAGAGGAAGATTGATAAACTCCATCGCTGAGTACAAAAGATGAAGGAAAACTGTACCAAAGGGAGGAAGACTGTGTGAGAAAGTCAAGCTTAACTCTGTTGGTGGGAGGGAGGGAGATGCAAGAGGGAAGGGATATGGGAGCAGATGTATATGTATAACTGATTCACTTTGTTATAAAGCAGAAACGAATAAAAATAAAAAGCTTAACTCTGCTTATATTTCAAGTGAAGACCAAGTACAAACCTTAGGAGACTTTTTTTTTAGATTTTTTGAAAATTGCCCAATGGTTGGCTTTTTATTTATTTATTTATTTATTTATTTATTTATTTATTTATTGCTGTACGCGGGCCTCTCACTGCTGTGGCCTCTCCTGTTGCGGAGCACAGGCTCCAGATGCGCAGGCTCAGCGGCCATGGCTCACGGGCCCAGCCACTCCACGGCATGTGGGATCCTCCCAGACCGGGGCATGACCCCGCGCCCCCTACATCAGCAGGCGGACTCTCAACCACTGTGCCACCAGGGAAGCCCAGTTGGCTTATTTTTTTTTTTTTTTTTTCTTTTTTTTGCGGTATGTGGGCCTCTCACTGTTGTGGCCTCTCCCGTTGCGGAGCACAGGCTCCGGATGCGCAGGCCCAGCGGCCATGGCTCACGGGCCCAGCCGCTCCGCGGCATATGGGATCCTCCCAGACCGGGGCACGAACCTGTATCCCCTGCATCGGCAGGCGGACTCTTAACCACTTGCGCCACCAGGGAGGCCCAAGTTGGCTTATTTTTAAACCCTTTGCTCTTGCTTTTCAATGACCTCAGACACCTCTTCTGTACCATTTCATAGGCTCTCAGCTTCACAGTCTCAGAGGTCCTGGATCACTTATTCTAGGTCTACTCACTGTAACAACCACCTCTACTAAACTGACCAACTTTGTGCGGCACAATGAGAGAGTACTTTGCCTCAGGCCTGAGCTGGTGCCGCTTAGCTCTGGTCCAGGAGATTCGCTGTTGACAGGAGGTGAGAAACCACTGGACCAATTGGGCACTTACACATGAACTGCTCAGAGCATGAGGGAAATTAACCGTGTGATAAACTCTGACAAATGGAAGATGGGCTCCAGTGGATAAATTCTTCTCTCTTCCTCCCCCAGAGAAACTTTCCTGAAAAAGAGTCATGTGTAGCTTGGGAGATCCTGTGAAATAAAGCGTCTTGTCCTGCTCCATGTCAAGTGGTGATCGACTCAGTAACATGCTCTTGTGTTGCTTCTCCTTCTTCCCCTGACTCTCCTTTCCCTCTCTCCCATCTCCTGGGATTGCATCCTAACCAAGTAATAGCACATAAACTTGTGTCTCCAGTTCTGCTTTCTAGGAAACCCCGATTTCAGCCTTCAAAAGTGTTAAAGGTCTCACCTAACATAAAACAGATAATTTGAACAGACCTGTAATTATTAAAGAAATTTAATCCATAATTTGAAAGCTTCCAAAAATGAAACCTTTAGGCCCAGACGTTTTCACTGGAGAATTCTACCAAACATTTGAAAAAGAATTAACATCAGTTCTACACAATCTTCTTCAGAAACTAGAAGAGAGGAAAGCACTACCCAACTCATTTTGTGAGGCTAATGTTACTCTAATACCCAAACCAGACAAATATAATTTAAAAAAAACATAAAACTTCAGGCTTATATTTCTCATAACTTAGATGCAAAAATATTTTTTTTAAATGTAAGCATATCAAATCCAGTAATATATAAAAAGAATTATATACCATAACCAATGGGGTAGGGGCTGGAATAAATCAGCTAGGTGGAATAATATTTGAAAATCAACCAATTAATACAGAAAAGGCATTTGACAAAATTCAAAATCCATTCATGATAAAAACTCTAAGCAGATTAGGAACAAAGGGAAACTTCCTCAACTTAATAAAGAGCATCTATAAAAATCAAAAGTTAACATCAGGACTTCCCTAGTGGTCCAGTGGTTAAGACTCCATGCTTCCACTGCAGGGGGGTGCAGGTTTGATCCTTGGTTAGGGAAGTTCTGCATGCCATGCGGTGTGGCCAAAAAAAAAAAAAAAAAAAAAAAAAAGAAAAGTTAACATCATACTTACCAACGAAAGACTGAGCGTTTTCCTCCTAAGATTAGGAACACAGGAAGTGTGTCCACTCTCATTACTCTTATTCAACACAGCAGTGGAGGTCCTCGTCAAAGCAACAAGGCAAGAAAAGGAAATAAAAGGTATACTAAGTGGAAAGGAAGAAATAAGTTGTCCAAATTTGTTGTCCAAATCATGTCCAGATGACATGATTATCTATGGAGAAAATCCCAAGGAATTAACAAACAAGTTAATAACTCAATGGGTGAGTTCAGTAAGTTCACAGAATACAAAATCAACCACAAAAATCAACTGTATTCCTATATACTAGCAACAAACATGTGGAAAACAAAAACTAAAAATGCAATACCATTTACGATTACTCTCAATAAATGAAAGAGCTAGGTTTAAACCTAACAAAACATATACAGATTTGTATGCTGAAAATATAAAATGCTGGTGAAAGAAATCAAAGAAGATCCAAATAAATGGAGAGACATACCATAATTAAAGACTGGAAGACTCAGTATAGCAAAGATGTCAATTGTTTCCCAATTGATCTATAGATTTAAAACAATTCCGGTCAAAATTCAAGCAAGAGTTTTTGTAGACATAGACAAACTTATTATAAAATTTGTATGAAAAAGTAAAGGAGTAGAATAGCTGAAATAATTTTGAAAAAAAATGAAGTAGGAGGAATCACTGTGCCTGATAATAAGACTTATTTTCTAGATACAGTAATCAAGATAGTGTGAGATTGGTGGATGAATAATTATATAGATCAATGGAACAGAATAAAGAACCCAGAAACAGACCAGCATAAATATGCCAAATTGATTTTTGATAAGATGCAAAAGTAATTCAGGGAGGAGGGATAGTCTTTTTGACAAATGGTGGTGGAACAATCAGACATACATAGGCAAAAAAAATGAACCTTGACATAAACCTCATATTGAATACAAGAATTAATTAAAAATGTATCGCAGATTTAAATGTAATGTGAAACTATAATTCTTTTAGAACATAGGAGATAATCTTTGGGCTAGGTGAAGACTTATTAGATATGATACCAAAAGCACAATACATAAAAGGAAAAAAATGATAAATTGGGCCTCATCAGAATTAAAAATTTTGCCCTGTGAAAAATGTTTAAAAGGATGAAAATAAAAGCTACAGACCAGGAGAAAATATTTATAAACCATGTATCTGACACAGGCCTTATATCTAGACTATAGAAGGCACTCTAAAAAAAATCAACATTAATTTAAAAAAGAACAATTATAAAATGCACAGAAGACATGAGCAGATATTTTACCAAAAAGAAGATATAGGTGGCAAATAAGCACATGAAAAGATGTTGAACATCACAGCCATTAACAAATTAAAAATCACAGTGAGATATCACTACACATTTTAAAGAACATTTTTAAGAACAGCTAAAATTAAAAAAAAATAGGGCAACATCAAAGATGGCAAGGATGTAGAGAAATTGGATCACTCATAGATTGCTGGAGGGAGTGGAATTGTGTCAGCCACTCTGGAAAACTGTCTGGCAGTTTCTTATAAAATTAAACATGCAACTACCATATGACCCAGCAATTTCTGGGTCGTATGAGAATTGGGTATTTATCCCAGAGAAATAAAAACTTAAGTTCACACAAAAACCTATACACAAACGTTCATAACAGCTTTATTTATAAGAACAAAATACTGATGACAACTCAAAAGTTTTCTTTAATAAATGATTGAACAAACTCTGGTCCATCCATACAATAGAAAAGTACTTATCAATAAAAAGAAATGAACTATTAATACATAAAACAACCTGGACAGAATTCATGGACATTATGCTTACTGAAAAAAGTCAATCTCAAAGGTTACATTAATAGAACATTCTAAAAATGACAAAAAAGTAGAGATGGAGAGCAGATTAACAGTTGCTAGGAGACAGGGATGGGAGTGGAGTGGAGTGGGTGGTGGGCATTCATATAAAGATGTAGTATGAGGCTGTTCTTTTGTGGTGATAGAACAGTTCTGGATCTTAAAATCTACTCATGGGATGAAATTGCATAGAACTATATACACACAAGCATATAAATGAATGCAGGTTTAAAAAATGGTCAACAGGGACTTCCCCGGTGGTCCAGTGGTAAAGAATCCTCCTTCCAATGCAGGGGACGTGGGTTCGATCTCTGGTCGGGGAACTAAGATCCCACATGCTGTAGGGCAACTAAGCCCATGTGCCACAACTGCTGTGCTCACGTGCCTCAACTAGAGCCCACGTGCTGCAAACTACAGAGCCCACGCACTCTGGAGCCCACGTGCCACAACTAGAGAGAGAAAACCTGCAGCTGCAAAAAAGAGCCCATGCACCACAACGAAAAAGATCCCGCATGCCTCAGTGAAGATCCTGCGTGCTGCAACTAAGACCTGACACTGCCAAAAATATAAAGAAAATAAAAATAATAAAGTAAAATAAATAAATATTTTTTTAAATGGTCAACAGTGAATAAGGTCTGTAGTCTAGTTAACACTAATGTACCAATGTCAAGTTTCAGATTTTGATATCATACTACTGCTATATAAGATGTCACCACGGGAAGCTGGCTGAAGAGTGCACAAGACTATTTATACTATTTTTGCAACTTCTTATGAGTCTATAATTGCTTCAAAATAAAACTTTTCTTAAAAAATAGGGAATCTAAAAAAATGAAAAATAACATTTTAGAAATGACCTACCTCAAAATTTCAAAGGCCTCTTAGTCTTCTGAAGCAGGCTAAACTGACTTAGGAGATCCTCTTCCAACATAAGAGATCCAACATAAGAGATCCTCTTATGTTGAAGATAGAGGTGGGCATGGAAAGAAAGCCCAAAAGGGAAGCTGCAGCTAAAGAGAATAGAGGTAAGTAGTCCAAACCTCTGAAATTTACAGGAGAAAAATAATATGCATTGAGCAGGGATGTGGGCTACAGTTTAAGCAGAGGAGGCTATATGTTCACTGACACCCAAGCGTGGAGAAAATAATAGGGTCAGACAGGCTGGGGCAAATCTGGGTGTGGGGAGTCTGAGTGGGAGGAGAGAACATCTCTGTGAGGGTGGATGGAGAGACAGAAGAAGGAAATCATTTTGAAATGATAACAGAGTCTGCAGTTTGGGTGCAGCAGGGATGAGCATTCAGCCTTGGGAGCACTGGTTGTCTGCGGATGATTCATTCCACACCTTGCTGAGGGCCTTAGCCCCGCCTCCCCGCCATAGCCCGAGCTCTCCCTACTCCCTTGGCTCTCCCCTCCACCTAAGCCCAAGGCATATTAATAACAGTCGTCGTCACAACCTACATTTGCACAGAACCTTTTCATTTTTTCAAAAACGTTTCACAGCTATGACCTCATTTGAGCCTCACTGTTCACTTGTAAGGTTGTCAGGGAAGGTGTGTTTTTGAGGTAAGAGAATTAAGAAATCCAGAGATTTTACTGACTCATGATATATGGTGCTACATTTCAAGTCTCTGGGCTGTGGCAATCAACTCTGAAATATGAATTGTGGTCACTAGTTTCCTATTGGGCCGTATCAACTCTCAGTTCACAGACTCCTTTGCAATCTGATATATAGGGAATAAGAAATTCAGAGAGAAAAGCTACCAACAAAACCCAGCCTCAGAGAAAGAGCTCTGCTTTTCAAGGAGCCATGATGGTAAAGAAAATGCATCAGTTCATTTGTTTGTGGGTTTTTGGTTAAGAAAGGAAAGGAAAATATGCAAATTTCACTCCGACTGGTTTTATGTTTTCAGGTAATTCCTGAGTCTTAATCATACATGGGTTCTGGATTAATCAGAATTTATTTTTATCTCCTAACCTTCCGGCTGAAGCTTAGAGTGCCGTTCTTTGCCTGCTGGGTGAGGTTGCCATAGAAACTCATTGAGGGGAAGCAGTGTCTCTCTATATACTGTTGTGACTGCAAGCAGGGACTCAAGCACATCAGCCACTCCCAGACAGGAATAAGAACACTCTGGAACTGGGAAAGTATTCATCTCCTCCACTCCAAGATTTCCTGTGCCCTGAGATGTGAAGTGTTTCCCAACCAGCTGAGCATCTAAGCACACAAAAGGAAGCATAATTTGCCCTCGGAGCCTGATCTTCATCAGCCCCTCCCTGGAGGTTGGCTGGGAAGCCCAGATTAGAATTAGGAGCACTGCACATTGGTAACCAAGATAATACTCAGTCTCTCATTGGTCCTGAAGTTCCGCTTAATTAAACCTTGCATTCCAATGAATAATTTTTGTGGTCTATAAATAGATATTAAATATATGAGTCTCATATATTTTGTAAGGTTTAGAAATAATTTGGATGCAATTGATTTAGTTTAAGAAAAGCACCACAAGCAATATCATTGATGCTGAGAGAAATTTTCTACCAATTAGGGTTACAAGTCATTTAATAATGACCACTTTGAGGGAAGAGTTTGATCCTGTGTCAAATCATGGCCCAGGCAAGGTATCTTTTAGCTTGTGAAATATGCTTTAAATAAAAGATGACATCAAAACAAAATTTTAAAATTAAAAAAAAAGAATTAAGGAGAATAGAAAAAGCACTGCTATCCTGCTGCTGACTTGTATTCGTTCATGAGACCGATGTGTGCATTTCTTCCCAATTCCGTATTCAAGGATGTCACATCAGTAGCTTGAAAGTAGTCGTGGTAGGAGTATTTACACCACAGAAATGTGTAAATCCTACAGATCAGGGCTTTTTCCTTTTTTACCAGCTCACTACTAAGAACTTTTAGAAGATTTAATATCTAATTCTGGATACTTTGTCTTCCAAATATTCCTGGGTTATAGGTATCTCAGAGTCAAAACAGATAAAGTAACTCCGTGTAAAAAAAAGCAGGAAAATAAGTTTCTTTAAACCCACTCTACGATATGGTTGTTTCCACCTTGGACATGCTAAGCTACTTTTTTTTTTTTAATGCGCTTAGAGTCAAATGCTTTTATATTGTATCTGACCCCAGACTCTTAAAATTTGTGTTCCCTTTCTTCCTGCTCTGTTCTATCTGAAAACAAACATTTCTGCGTCACTCTTCTCTGTCTCTGAGCCTAGGTCTACTTTCGAATCTCTGCTTCCTGTTGACAAGAGGAGCAATGACACCACTGCTGGGGGGCAGAATAGAGGATAAAAACCCAGAGCTGGGGGCTTCCCTGGTGGCACAGTGGTTGAGCGTCCACCTGCCGATGCAGGGGACATGGGTTCGTGCCCCGGTCCGGGAAGATCCCACATGCCGCGGAGCGGCTGGGCCCGTAAGCCATGGCCGCTGAGCCTGCGCGTCCGGAGCTTGTGCTCCGCAACGGGAGAGGCCACAGCAGTGAGAGGCCCGCGTACCGCAAAAAAAGAACAACAACAAAAAACAGAGCCGGGCAAAGACCGAGGGCCAGTAGGTGCTTGGGTCAGGCGAGGCGTCGCCAGGTCGTCCCCTAAGGAATAGTCACACTGGAGGCTCTGGTGCTGTTACAAATTCTGCCTGAACTGGCAGGTCCCGTCCAAGTGGAGTGTTCAGCCCCAGCCTTGACTAGTTGGGAACAGACACTGAGCCAAATTGAGAGCAGAGGTGACTTTTGAAGAGAGTCTAAATAAAGCTCCCACATTGGCAGCTGTTCTGAACACTCATCTTACTTCACTAGGTTGGAATGAATTTTGTGCTGCTGGGACAGAAACTTCTAGGAAAGCCATGGACATGCTGCCCTTCATCCCACTGAGGGCTGTCAAGTCAGCTGAGCCTGGGAGCTGAGGAGTGGAAGGTGGCACTTCTCAATTCCACTTACGATACCACATCAATAGATTATCTCGGCTGGAAAAGAGTTCTAGCTGTGGCCCTGCCTCCTTCCTGTCAGCGAGGAGAAAGAAAAGGGAAGGGAAGGGAAGGGAAGGGAAGGGAAGGGAAGGGAAGGGAGGGGGAGGGAGGGGGAGGTGAGGGAGGGGGAGGGAGGGGGAGGTGAGGGAGGGGAAGGGGGAGGGGAGGGGAGGGGAGGGGGAGGGATGGGGAGAGGAAGGGAGGGAGGAAGGAGGGGAAAGGAGGGAGGAAGGAGGGGAAAGGAAGGGAAGGAAAGGAGAGAAAGAAAGAAAGAAAAGGAAAAAAAGAAGGAGAGAGAGAGAGAAGGAGGGAGGGAGGGAGGAAAGAAGGAAGGGAAAGAATGAGAAAGAAAGAAAAGTGAAAAAGAAAGATAAAAAAGAAAATGAAAAAGTGCTAAAATCCTCTTCTCACCTTTCAATCCGGTCCTGGGGACTAAGACCCAAACAGTAAATGGTTCATGATGAGATTTAAAGAAGTAGTTTCCTTACTACTACTTTCCACTTCAACTATACACAAAAACAGGACCAAGGGTATGTCTCCTCCCTCTGAAATCTGACTCCTCCCTCAAGGCCTTGAAGGCCCTCGGGGATGGCTGGCAACACACAGCTGCTTATGTATTTGGGTTGTATTTAGGCACCATAAGTGCCTGTGTGTGCAGAAGGACTATGATGTTATGGGAACTCAGTTTTGTCCTTTTAGCAACAAACTTTCCCCCAATTTTGGTTGTTACATCTTTCATTTCAATTAAACGAATCTTTTCTTACTTTCTCCCCCAGCCCTCATGGGACTAAATCTCTTGGAATCCTTTGGAAGGAGGCTGTGTGTTCCACTTATTTCTATTCTCCTGGAAGAGAAGCATTTATTATCCCTGCTCCCACCTGCCTTATTCAGACCATAGTTGTATCCACATGACTCAAGTCAGCTCTTCCTTTATGGAGTTCATGCAAGTTACTACGTCACTATTGCATCCTATTCAGAGTTCTCGGCTGACTTCCCTGTAATTCGTCCGTCTTCCTCAGTGACTTCTCCATCTGAGAACGGTTGTTTCTTTTCTTATACCCATCGTTGCCTTCGTGAATGTCAATAATCTATGCTGATAAAGCTTCTCATATTTTGACCTCACACGTTCTTTTCCTTTCTTTTAAATTCCAGAGACCTGCAAACATCCACCAACTTTCAATCCAGTCCAGCTGAACATTAGTGAGTTTAGTAAAGAATTGTTGACTTACTGACCTGGATATGAACTTGAAATCTCTTCCTCTGTTTCATTCTTTCGAATTCCATAACTATTTGTTTTGATTTTATTGCTTTGCAGTAATGTTTACTTGTTGGAAAAATAATTCAAATTTGTACATCAAAAAAATTCCATTATCCTGACCTCCTTAACTGCAATGTCCTCCGTCTGCAATGTACCCTGGTCACTTAGCAGGAATCCCACCATACAGACTTGTTTATTCCTCAGTGTGGCTCCACACTGAAGATCCCAACCCTCAAAATATCTTCTCTAGCAATTATCTCCCGCCATTCCTTCTCTCTCAACTACTTGCCACCCCTAAAATTGCTTCTTATTCTTATTGTCATCACCAGTCACTCTGTGATTCTTTATTTTCCTTTTTTATCCCATTTGTTTGACTTGGCATATAATTAACCATTTCACAAAGATACTACCACTCCAAGATGCCGCAACACCTGGGACTTCTGTTCCATTGCCTTCTAGCCTTCAGGAATAGTTGCCAGTTTTTGTTGGAGAAAGCCTTAAAGCCACTGGAACTGGATTCATCACAAATCCATTCTTTGTTAGGTCTACTGATACTCACATCTGCTTTCACTCATCTTTTATTAATTACGCATCCCACTTCCTAGAGACTTCTCAGTATCTCTTTCATTCTCCTCAAGGCCCAAGTTCTATCCAACCTCCCACTCCCAGCAGGTGACTTTACTACCTGTTTCACTAACATAAAATTTCTCTCATTAGAGTGACTTGAAATTCATTTCTTCCTTTCTCAACATCTCTGTTTCCTTCCTCTTTCTCCTCTTCTTCCTCCTCTAAATCTGAGGTTAACCCTTCAGCTAGTGCTCCCCATTCAAGTCTCTCTTTCCTCCTTGGTACCAAGCACCTGCATCAGTTCTTTCACTTCTCCTGCATCTTCAGTCCTCCCCTCTGAGTTGACTTCTAAGCTTTTGCCCATATGACCTTCCTTAAGAAAATCCTTACTTATCCTAAAGTTTCCTCTCATCACTTTCCTATCCCTCTTTCATTCCCACTATCAGATATTTTGAAAGGATAGTGAAACCAATCACATCTACTAGTTTTGTACAAACACTTCTTTTTTTAAAATTAATTAACTTATTTACTTATTTTTGACTGTGTTGGGTCTTCATTGCTGCACGCCGGCTTTCTCTAGTTGCGGTGAGCAGGGGCTACTCTTCATTGAGGTGCACGGGCTTATTGCGGTGGCTCCTCTTGTTGCAGAGCACAGGCTCTAGGCATGCAGGCTTCAGTAGTTGCAGCACGTGGTCTCAGTAGTTGTGGCACACGGGATTAGTTGCTCTGCGGCATGTGGGATCTTCCCGGACCAGGGCTCAAACCCGTATCCCCTGCATTGGCAGGCAGATTCCTAAACACTGCGTCACCAGGGAAGTCCCTGTACCAACACTTCTTCCATTATGTGTTGCCCCCTCTCTCTCCTCTACTGAAACTCCTCTTAAGGTCATCAGTGATTTCTTAATTACCAAGTCTCCCAGCCAACTCTCCCCCAATTAACTTGCTGCTGCAGCACGCTTTGACATGAAACTTTCCCTCTCTTTACTCCCTGACCACAGCACTATTTTGATCTCCTCCTATCACTTTGATCTCTCTTTTTCCATCTCTATTCCTGGCTCCACTGCTTCCTCTACCCTCCTAAATTAAGATCTCCTATCTCTTTATAGTCTCTCCTTCAAATATCATCCATTATCATTACTTCAATTATCACTCTATGACAATGACTCTCAAATCGTGATTTCTTCTAAGGACTAAATTTAAATTTCCAGATGATCTACCAGTATCTGAAACATAAAATATACCAAACAAGACCCAAGATCCAGCCATTTTCTCCCCTAAATCACTCCTGCTATCTTCTCTATAACTTCTAATGGCATAAAAATTTTCCCCATCAACCCTGACTAGAGTGACTTTTCCTCCCTTTCCCCACGTCTGGTCATTTGCCAAACCCAATGTCTTTTTTTTTTTTTTAAACGTGATTTTATTATTTTTTTATTATTATTTTTGAAAATATTTATTTACTTATTTGGTTGCACCGGGTCTTAGTTGTGGCAGGAGGGATCCTTAGTTGCGGTGTGCCAACTCTTTGTTGCGGCATGCAGGTGGGATCTAGTCCCTGACCAGGGATCGAACCTGGGCCCCCTGCATTGGGAGCACGGAGTCTTATCCACTGTGCTGCCAGAGAAGTCCCCAAATCCAATATCTTATACCTTCACATTTTTTCCAAGATCAGACCTCTCCCACTCCCACTCCCTACATCAGCCCCTCCTTCCCTCTTACTACATCTACTCCAGTCATTTCACCTATTTTTCTCATTCCATGTCTCGTATTCTGCCAGATTAATTTTCCTAAACTCATTTCATATCATCTTACATGCTTTAAAATCTCCAGTGACTCCCAATTACCTATCAAACTAAGTCTAGACTACTTTAATGAGCATTAAAGACTATTAACTTACTTTTCCAGCATTACCCACCATCATTTCTCTAAATGTGTCCCATGTTCAGATAAACTAAATCGTTCACTTTCCTCATCTCAGGTCTGAAACTTTCCTGCCTCTATGCTTTTGCTCATGTTGTTTTCCTGTCAAGATGTCTTGCTTTTCAATCACTTCCTGTTGAAATCCTATCTTTGCTTTAGGAAGTTTTGCTCCTTTTACTGTTTGAGATGTAAACTACCTTTCATCTGATCTTCTATAGTTTACTCTTAATCTGCTTTGTATCATAACCACTGGCGAACGTACCACGTTCTCACCACTGATGTCTTATCCTCACTCTAGCTTGTGTCCTTAATACTATTTTCCAAGTACTCTGCTAGTTTCTGCAGATTCAAAGATAAGTAAAAATTTTCCTAATTTCCCTGGGAAATTCAAAAAGCCCTTATCCGAAGGACACTTGTATTTATGCTTCTCATCCCCATCCCCCCGTGCAGGTTTCTCACTCACCCAGAAGGCAAGTGAGTTCCTATCGCTACTACTTAAAAAGTAGAGCCATCTTTACCACTACGGCAAGGGAGAGTGTGTTCCCATATCCTCGTGTTGGAGTTCGGGATGCCAATCTTCGTGCCAGAGGGGAGGTTGCAGGCTAGTGATGGAGACAGACCCCAAAGGACCAGTTACAAGGTAATTTGACAAAAGCTGTGGTAGGAGTGTGTACTCTGGGAGCTGCGGGAGCCATCTCCAGCAAGGCGTGGGAGCAGGAAAGAACAAATCTGAAGGCTTTATTGAAGGATGAAGGAGGTTGGCAGCTGCTCAGCCCAGTCAGGTTTTCTCAGTGACTTTATCAATCATTCTGAAACACAAAATCCAGTGCTGTGCCTTTCCTAAACATTAGGCATAGTCACACGTTCTTGCAAGTACTTACAGAAATGCAATAACTTTTAGAAACTATGTTACTGTTTCATATATTCTGGATCTAGAGGCCCATCCCTTTCCTCCTTCAAGTCCTGGAGTTGGTACGTTAGGCTCTACCTGGCCATACGTGGCTGTTGGGGAAATCTGAGTCCACGGGCGTGGTGAGTGAGGAACATCAAAGAATTGAAAACAAAAAACTGATGGTTCTGCCACATACATACAAGTTGAATGGCCAAGTCATTTAACTTCTCTTGACTTTAGTTTCCTTAAAAACTGATGGTTCTGCCACATACATACAAGTTGAATGGCCAAGTCATTTAACTTCTCTTGACTTTAGCTTCCTTAAAAGAAGAAGATAGTAATAGTGTCTAGTCTTTATTTATGATGAAGGGAGAAGAAAATAATATCTATTAAGTTTATGCTAAGAGCCAGGTGATTTATATGATAACTCATTTAATTGCCATAAATAGCTATGGGTAGGTAGCATTATTATTCTCATTTTATGGCTGGAGAAACTAAGACTCAGAGGAATTAAATAACTTGCCCAAGTTTACAGAGGTAACAAGCAGAGTATCCAGGATAAACCTGTCTGATACCAAAGATATCCTTCTCTTCCATTACTCCATTTAGCCACAAATCACGACCTTACTTGAAAATGGCAGGGTCATTTGGTGAAAAGTGCCCCAAATTAAGAACCAGCAGATGGCCACCCGCATCTACAAGGTAAGCCTTTCAGAACACCCATCAACTCCCATTCTATCATTCCTTTTCTTTGGGAAAGTCTACTCACCTACTCAAATATTACCGCTTTCAAAACTTTCCCAGCTGTCCCCCTGCTCCCCACCTCCGGAGCATAATCTGTGACTCCATCCTCCAGGGCCATGAACATAATAACCCTTAGCCCACAGTTTCACTTATTGTTGTAAAGCCAGAGATTAATCCAATACCTGGCATAGAATAAGTGTCCAGTAGAAGTTTTCTGAATGAATGAATGAACGAATGATGCGTAACAGTACACAAATCATTTAATCTCTCTAAATATTAATTTTTGCCATCTCTAAAAGAGATGACTAGTCTCTCATACCTCACAGGTATATCATGGGAATTCAATGAAATATGTTGTGCTCTTAAAAATAAAACTGTTAGATGAGGCCAAGAGGTTATTCCTTTTACACAAAACAGAAGACAGAAAAACAAAACAATGAGGAGGTTTTTACTCATGTTGATCCACATGAGCTCTCTAAATGGTGAGTGATTATAAGCTACCTCCGCCCCAAAAAAAAGAAAGAAAAAAAGAAAGAAAGAACACAAAATATATTGGATTTTCTCATGTTTATTTACTTAGAGTCCATAGTTTTTCATCATACTAGAAGTTTTGTGAGTAAAGGGATTATACCTACTTTTCTCACATATAAATACACATATCTACACACCACTTATCTAGGAACTTTCCATTGCATGGCGAGTCATTACCTTTCTGACTGATTTGCACATAGACATGTCTTTTGATGGTGTCATAGGAAGAAATTAAGTCCTTAAAGCTTTGTAGACAAAGAGCCTTAGGTCTGAGTCGTAGTTCTGCCATGTACAGTTAGTTGAGTGAGCAAGTCAACTCCTCTTGCATTTATTTCCAGAAAAAAAAAAAAAAAGAAAGAGAGAGAGAAAAATTATAACAGTACCTACTTCTTAACATTGTTGTGCAGAGTAAATGAATTAATCCTTATGAAGTACATAACATGGTTCTGGGCCAAAGCATGCCTTCAAATACCGTGATGATGAGATAATAATGCTGCTGATGATAATGATAACAGAAGTGATGATAATCATGAAAAGCTGATTATTTCTCATCCTGCTGAAGTTAACAGCTGAGCGCATCTCTGTAAGGATTAAAGGAATCATCTGAAAGGGAGCCTAACACCTCTTGGTTTTATAGGACTTTACAAAATCCAAAACACATCCACACACACAATTTCATCTGTGCTCCCAGTAATTCTGGGAGGCAGATAATTAGAGAGAATTGGTTCAGAGAGGTGAAGTGAAAATGTCAGTACTATTCAGAGTACAATGAGGCATGGGACACAGGCCTATGTCGCAGACCTGGGCCTCATGTTGTGGTTTCTTTCTCTTCTTTTTCAACAGTGTTTCTGATGAGCATTGAGTCCTGTCCCAAATGTCAGAACAACAGTAGTATTCAGATAAGCAGCAAAGGTAATAATGATATTTATTTCTCCAAAAGACTTTTCCTTTCTACCTACCTGAGAGCTCCAGCCACATGCATGCTAGAAATGCATAAACAATTATGCCAGGCTAACAGCAATAACTGAAAATATATTATAACTTTTCTTCTGAGGTGAAGTACATTATCACCAATTATGTTTTCTTTTTTCCCCACTCAAATGTTTGGATTATCATACCTACCTATTGACAGCTTTCTCACTGACGTATAACCACGGGTTTCCTGGAGATTGGCTAAAAGCACTGTGACACTGGCTTTTTTGTACACAGAGTGTGTTCTGAGTGGTGGGGTTCCTCCTGGGTGTCAGGAAAGTTCTGGCTTCCCTAATCATTCAGATGGGATTCAGTTGGGAACAGATGTGTATGTATAACTGATTCACTTTGTTATAAAGCAGAAACTAATACACCATTGTGAAGCAATTATACTCCAATAAAGACGTTTAAAAAAAAGAAAGAAATATATAAAAAAAACTTGTTTGGCCCCATCTTACCTGCCAGGTTCTCTGCCATGTGCAGTTCCAGAAAGAGATTACATAGTCTGGTCACTGTTTCCTGTTCTAATTCCAAACATCCCTTGGCTGGTGACAGTAACCACACAGCTGGCAGGCAGGATAAGGGAAAGAGCTGGGGGAGCCCAATATCTCTCAGTCCCATATGTGCTCTTTGGCCACAGTTTAAAATAAAGAGGTTTCCTCCCTCTCATCCCATGGGGTGTGCACTATTTTTTCAAAATTCACTTACAGTAGCAGAAGCAGGTCATTTATTTGACTTGCCTACACCCGGCTGTGATTTCTGCATCTTGACTCTAAGTTCAGGTATGTGTTGATCTGGAAATGCTTCTCTTGGCATCTCTGTGTCAAGAAGGACCCCACGGTGATTCCAGACTGGTTTTCTTGTCCCCAGCTCCCTTGTCCCTACTCTCGGTGGACAATTTTGTGTGTGAGTATATATATATATATATAAAGATCTCATGCTTTATCTTTACTCGCAGCGTCACTGCCACTACTGTTACTAATTTCCCCCCCAATAATCTTAGTGAAACGGGTTTCTTGCCTCAGGAAAACTAACTTCTCCATGCATATCTCAGATGTCATTCTTTTTTTTTTTTTTCTGTCAGAGTCATTCCTTCCCTCCACCTCAAAATCTCTGAAAATCTCAGGCCCCATACTCTCCCCTCCTCTTCCCCAATCTCTGAGCGCAATTAGCTGAAGTCCCCTCTGAGGAGGAGTGTCCCCAAAGTCTAGATATTTTCTCTTCCCTTGTCTAGTGTGGCACTGCGTCTTTCTGGACCGTCTCCCGTTCCTTTGCCTATTTTTTTCTGTTCCCTCTATTGATTATGGCCTCAGCTCTTCACTCTTTCTGCACTATCCTCACTCCTTCCTCCATCCATTTATTCATTCATTCAGGATTCACAAAGGATGGAATATCTGCCTGGGACCAATCCAGGCATAGGGATACCGCAGCAAAAAGAACAAACAAGGCTGCTTTCACAGAGCTTACACCCTGAGAGGTGGAAACAGAACATAAGTATGTACATAAATTTAAAATAAGATAATTTTGGATAGTGAGAGAAGATGGGAAGAACAAGAAAAAGTGTAATGAGATAGAGAGTAGCTTCAGATGGGGGAAATAGGTAGGAAACCAGTTTAGAGTGTGTCCAGGAAGTGCTACTCTAAGAAGAAGTCATTTAAGGCAAGAGCAGAATGATAAGAAACCATCCACAGGATGAAGAGCAGCCTGGGCAGAGGGGACAGCTCGTGCAAAGGCTCTATTACGAGAAAGAGCTTGTTAAGTTTGAGCACATATTTAAAAAGTCAGGAGTAACTGGAACAGTGTGGACAAGACAGGGAATGGCAGACGTGAGTGTGAAGAGATAGGCAGGGCTCAGGGCAGGCCTTGCTAGACCATGGTGAGGCGTCTAGATTTTATTTATTATTTTATTATTCAATGAGATGCTATTGAAGGGCTTCAAGCAAGAAAGGTACATGGCCTCACAGAATACAAAGAGTGCTCTGGCTACTGTTGGTAGACTAGAAACTACAGTTTCACCCTCAACTGTAAGGGGAAGATAATCATCAAATTGGGAAAGGTAGAAAAATAAAACTAAACAAACAACAACAACAAAATCCCAGCAGAAAAGGATTGAAGCTAAAATGGCAGAAAGGAGGAAGGGATAACTTAATTTAAATGAGTTAAGAGCCCTCAGAACAAGGCCAGAGGTACTTTAGGGGATTTAAGGTACTTGGGAAAGTGACTGAGAGCTACTGCCAAATATCACAGGAAATGTCAGACGACTGAAGAAACCAAATGCTCCTGTTTTCAATAGAGGAGAGACAGGGGAGTAAAATCCTCAAAGTGACTATTTAAAATGGGATGGGTAGGGCTTCCCTGGTGGCACAGTGGTTGAGAGTCCACCTGCCGATGCAGGGGACACGGGTTCGTACCCCGGTCCGGGAGGATCCCACATGCCACGGAGCGGCTGGGCCCGTGAGCCATGGCCGCTGAGCCTGCGCGTCCAGAGCCTGTGCTCCGCAACGGGAGAGGCCACAACAGTGAGAGGCCCGCGTACCGCAAAAAGAAAAAAAAAAATATATATATATATATATATATATTTTTTTTTTTTTAAAAAAGAACATTGTGATTATTAGGAATCAGCACAAATAGATGTAAGAAAAAATTATGTAAAATTAAGCCAGTTCCTGCTGCCATAGTGGTGATGGCTGTAGTGTAATGGTTGATGGAATTATCAGACTGAAAATATTTCAGTCACTCTATGTATTTGGGTGAGACTTTCAATAAAATCATAGAATCTCAAAGATGACTGGAACTTTATCAACAATCCGTTCCAAATTTCTAACCGATAGAAGATTTTTTTTTTCTACAACATCCCAGTAATTCTTTGGATAACAACTGCTTGAACATAACAAAAGGTAATTCATTCCACTTTGGAATGTATTGCTGAAAAGCTGTTTCTATGTACATGTAAACCTCTCTTATCTGGATCATTATAAGTCTAATTCCTCTCACATATACCCTTCGTTTTAAATTTTCAGAATGTGTTATGTTACAAATATGGAAAATAGGGAGATATGTTTGGGTATTTATTTGTGATTGAGCAATAATACCAAAGAAGTCTAATTAGTCAAACTAGAATAAGGTCTCTAAACTTGTGCCAAAGAACTCTTCTTTTTTCTATCCATTTAAAAAAATCTATATTTGAAAAAAAAATCTATATTTGAAAAAAAGAATCTATGTTTGGATCAAGTGATTATCAAGCCTAAAGATGAAACAAAGCTAAAGAAGAGAGATGTCAGATGATTAAATCTGGATTCAATACAATTATTAATAGCATGGAATAATTGGTTGAAACTAATACATTTTTAAAAATTAATTAATTAATTAACTTATTTATTTATTTTTGACTGTGTTGGGTCTTCATTGCCGTGCACAGGCTTCCTCTAGCTGCGGTGAGCGGGGGTTACTCTTCGTTGCGGTGCGCGGGCTTCTCATTGCGGTGGCTTCTCTTGTTGCGGAGCACGGGCTCTAGGCACTCAGGCTCAGTAGTTGTGGCGCACGGGCTTAGTTGCTCCACAGCATGTGGAATCTTCCCGGACCAGGGCTAGAACCCGTGTCTCCTGCATTGGCAGATGGATTCTTAACCACTGCACCACCTGGGAAGCCCGAAACTAATAAATTTTAACAGCAATAAGCACAGAGGTGGTTTTTTTCCCCCCAAGATTCCCTGTATAAGTACAAGATAACTCTGCAACAAGTTGAGTGAAAAATACTTAGGGATTTTAACTGACCATAGCTCATTATGAGTGAGATATGGCTGTAAATGTAACTGAACAGACGTACCCTCTAAGGCACCTGTGGCCATAATTCTCCTGGATCTACGGTGGCAGACCCCACAGAAAACATCAGTTCCTCTTCTGGATGTATCATGCCGACACACTAAAAATCCTCCTGAGACAGTGACCAGGGTAGTTAAGGGTTGGAAACTACCAGAAAATACATTGGAAGAAACTTATGAAGCTTAGCCCCAAACAAAAAAGTCTGGGGTGGGATGTGGGGAAGCATAGCTCTCTCTTAAGGAAAACATTTTGCCGACCACTTAATGGAGTTCGGGGCGGAAGGAAGCGTGTACAGAATTCAACTGAATATAAAGAAGAGCTTCCTTAAACATTAGAAGGGACTGACTTTGTGAAGTAGTGAGCTCTCATTCCTGACAAAGGCCAAGCCTGTTCAACAGGAATGTCCTTGGGGGATTCAAGAATTGGAAAGGAAGTTGAATTAAGTCGACTTTTAACTTCTCATTCAGGTCTAACACACTGTGATTCAAGGGCTGGTTTTCAAAGCAACACAGAGTATGGCCTGGTGGCTCCCTGCCCAGGAAGAAGGACATTCTGTTGCACTGTGATATGTTAGGAGGGAGAATTTCCTGCATGTGGTTCACTTACAGTCAGCTGTTACTCTGCCGTTCTGTTTTGGAATATCAGTGTCAAGCTTCCCGTTTTGGAAATGGAGCAGTAGGGAATGAGAAGGGGGGAGAGGTTCTTGTATTCAGCTTTCACTCGATTCCAGGCATTCCTAATCTATTATGTCAATTGAGTTTATAACTAAATTTAAACGTTCCGGTTTCCCTTCCAGGGACGGGGAGGGGCAGTGAAACAGCTGCTAGGACTAGGGTGAGGCTAATAGTTGGAAGAAGCCAAACCACAGTCTATCTGCTTTTAAACTTAACAACAAACAAAAAAAAAAGTGAGCAGAGCGAGAGGGAGTTGCTGCACCCCCAACACCACCGTTGCACAGACGTTTGGATCACTTCCTCAGCCAGTGAGGAGGTGAACACGGGAACAGGTGCGCCTCCCTCTTACCCCACTTCTAAGCAGGGATTATTTTGCTGCGTTCAGGGTGTCCGGCACCAATTAATCAAGGCTAGACAAAGGATATACCAGGAGGGGATGGGGTCGGGGGAGAGAAGCCAGGAGTCATGTAGCATGTACATTAAAGATGACATCACTGAAAGAGATTTGGCCCTCCTCTTCCCGGAGCTGGAAGCTCGCATGTCTGTGCAGGAGCCAGAGTGGGGTTGCTTGGGCGGTGGGGGTGGGGGTGGGGGCGGTGAATTGGTGAGAGGAGGCGTGCCGGTGCTGGGGAGAGGTGTGGAGATGCGAAAGGCAGACCTGGAGTCAGCCGGCGAGCAGAGAAATCGCTGGGGCTGAGGTCTTTGCGCCGCTCCGAGCTCCGCCCCTGCGCTCCGCAGCCGCGCTCAGCCCTGAGAGGGGCACGCCTGTTTGGGGGTGGGGAGTATTGCTCCGGCGGGGCGGGGTGGGTAAGTGGTGGCGGTGGCGGTGGAGAGCCGCCTGCGCATGTCAAGACTGACGGAGCACACACGGTCGGGGCGCCTGGAGAAGGGCGGCTGGTCACGCGCCACCCAGGGTCCGGGCCCCTGCACGATCTGCAGGAGAGCTCGGGGACGGGGCCCACCCACCCCACCTCTCGATCGCAGGCCACACAGAAGCTTCCGCCTCCTTCCCGGCCCCCCTCCGGACTTCCCCGGGGAGGCTTGGCGGGTGTGGACTGGACTGAGGTGGAACGAGTTCTGTAGCTCAGACGGCAGCCCCGGTGGTTTCGGGTGTGAGGGCAGGCCTAGCTGGAGAAGGCGATCAGGGCGGACGAAGCCGGCGCTCCCGGGTCTGGGTGGATCCCGCTCGGAGCGTAACTCTTGGTAGGGAGGTGAGAGGTGGATCAACAGGGACCCCCTCCGGCAGCGCAGCCGCCTAGAGCCTGCCTGCCCCTCACTTCGGAGCTGAGCTTTCCCCGAGGCGCAAACAGGGGAAGCAGCTGAGCGACTGGAATTGGAAGTTCCGGGTGGGCGGGGAAGGCTCTGTCCGTGGTGCTGATCCGGATCCCAGCAACGGGCTCCGGGGAGGGCGCGCCAAGCTGCCGATCCACTCCCTCGAATTGGGGCAGTCCGCCAGGTTGGCTTGGAGCTGAAACCCCCGCCCGGCTCCAGAAGCCCGCAGAGCCTCCCCAGTCAACGGCACTTGGCCCTTATTTCAGTCAGAAAGTCTCCTCCTTGGAGCAGTTCGTCCCAGAAGGTTTCCTCGAAAGTCCTGAGAGGGAGCAGTTGTTGACCCAGGGAATCTCTCTGTTTAGCCCGGAAGCCACCCGCTGAAAAAGATGCCTGGCTTCAACAGATTGTTTCCCCTGGCTTCCCTCCTGCTCATTTTGTGGGGTAAGTACCAGCACCCTGCCATGCGAGATGCAGATGACAGTAATAATGCTAACAGGAATAACACTTATTGATGTCGTTGGTGAAAACGAGGAGCCCTGGTTGACTTCCCCCTGTGCATGTCCGCCAGACACGGGATCCAGAGGGGTTCCACGAGAGCTGGGGTTTTGAGATTGGAAAAAGGCCTCCCCACTCCCGTGCTGCTTTATTCCTGAACCTCCCTTGGTGGTTTTTCCACCCTTCCTCCCGTTTCCTGTTAATTCCAAAGTATTTTTTCCCTTTCCCGTAGCTGAAAGAGCATGCATTTTTATTAAATGCATTCATTATTCATTATATCACATTCATTATTTAAAAATCTCGGTTACAGTTACATTTCATTTCTCAATGAGGTCTTTGAATTAATTTTTATATATTAAAAAAATCTGGATGCGTGCATTTTGAGAGTGAAACTAGTTGTTGATCCATCTGTTAAATTTCAATAAGTAAAACAGGCTTCAGCCATTTGCAGCGATATATTAGATAAACAGGCACCTGGGAATTGCATCTTTCTTCTTTTTCATGAACATGTGGAATCAAGGTGCTTTGGTGTTTGGGGGGCTGAGTTTTTTTGCCTTTAAAGATAAATAGGTTCTTGTTTGTCTGCTGTGAAGGAGTGAGGTGACCTTCTCCTTCCAAATAAGGGAGCCCTATACTTGCAACAGTAAGGCTGAGCAGAGTGGTGTTAGAGGTGGGCTTGGAGTGGGGTGTCTGCATGTGTGTAGTGGGAGTTAATGAGTCTACATGATAATGTCTGAATGTGTGATTGAGAGAATGCTTTAGTGTGTTGATATATGCCTCAGGGTCCGAATGTGTATACTAGTGTATGTCAGAGCATGTTAGTATGGGCATCTGCATGGATTGATGAGGATGTAATTTGTGTGTGTGTGTGTCTGGTTGTTGTGTAGGTATGGGCATTTCAGTCTTGGCAACTTAGATCCTCAGGTCAAATATAGGTGCTCTCCAGTTGATAATTGCTTTACATGATCTTAGCTACATTCCTCCATGTTAAAAATCAATAACCAGTATAATTAGATGTGAGCATGCCCACCTGCCTTACTGAAACTAGGTACAGGATTATGCTCTGTGGTTGGCATGGAACTCATTCTGCTGGTGCAGTGGCAGATATGCTGATGGGAACAGCCTCTTTACCTTAGTATCACTTTATTAAGCCTCCAGGACTAACTCTGGCTGCCAGCATTATCTGGATTTTGCATGTGACCAGAAGCAGAGCCAAGCTTCCTGTTGAACAAAATGCCTGATGAGACAGGCTGGGAAGGACAAAGAGGGAGAGTAATGCCAGTCCCAAGGGCAGATTCACTGCCACCCATCCCCAGTAGAGTAGGCCAGACCTGAAGATGAAGCAGACATAATAGGTTGCCAATGATCTCACCTGCCTTGAAGACTTAAGGCTGTGATTTCCTCAGGGGGAGGCTAAGACTAGGGGACTTAGGAGAGGTTAGTTGGGCTGTATAAGAAAGAGCATGAGTAAAGCAATGAGAGATGAAGTTGTAGAGAAGGTTGGGGTGAGATTCTACAGAGCCTTTCTTCCCAAACCCTGATTTAAGTTTTTAGCATATTTGCCTGAATTCTAGTGGACGGGGAGAGCACTCTATAGGCCAAGGGCCTTTTGACTGGGACTTACAAAGCCTGGATTGGAGTCTTAGCTCTGCCCCTAGCTTGCTATGTAATCACCTTAGAGTATTTTGTTCCTCATATACGTATATTTGGAAATACGTAAGTTTGGAAATTGGGGCAGATGATGTCTAACGTCCCTTTTAGCTGCACAATTGAATGGTAGGGAAATATTTACAGAATATTGCTAAAATAGGCAGAGTGCCCATCCTCCTCCCCACCCCTCAATTCCCCCACAATAAACATTTGGAAGAAGTGTGCATATTACACCTATCCTTGCCCATCCTCAGCTTCTCTACGTTGGTTCACCAAATTGAGAAGCTGCAGAAGGGAAAGAGAGATAGTTCAGGAAACCTTGCCAGTAAATGTAAGAGAGAGGGCCTTGCTTCACAAATGCAAAATCTTTTTATTTGCATGTAATTCCAGCATTGGAAAGCACTTAACTTAGATGTGTTCACCCTTCCCAATATGAATGGAATTTTTTCCATTCTTTTATTTTCTGCGTGAATTGAACAAAATTCCCTTATTTCATTCAATAAAGTATATAATAATAATAATAATAATAATAATAATAGAATCTACACTTGCCTTGTGCTTTACAGTTTACACAACAATTTTCAATCTATTTCTTCTTTTGGTCCCCATAGCAATCCTATGGAGGTAGTCAGGGAAAGCAGTATTATTTCCAATTTAGAGATGAGAAAATGAGTGCAGGGGAGGGGAAAGGACTTGCTAGAGAACTCTTACCTCTTGATTTCAGTCTTCCAGGGCTTGTTCTAGCTCCTCTTATGGACATACATGCTGCTATACAGGATTGCCAGGTGGGCGTCTGTCCTCTCATCCCTCTTTGGAGCCACCCTTCCACTCCTCTCCCACGCCATTGCCTTTCCTAGGGCCTTACTCATTTTTACCTCCTAGTATCTTCTCTGTTTTTCCTCTCCAGGTCTACCCTCCCAGGTGTCGGTTGTGTTGGGAAATGTTTCCCTCTCTTCCCCCAGTAACCCATTTTACTTCCCATTCTTTCAAGGCTCTGCTAAGTGACTGGCTAATCTGATAGACCAAGTCATTTCAGGGTGTTAATATCTACAAATAACATCATTTATTACCCCTTTTTGGAAAGTATTTACATTCTAATCAAAGCCTTTATTTTCGTAGCATTGTAGAGCCAAGTCAAGAGGAGCAATATAGCAATAACCAAAGAAGAAAAAGATTTGGGGTTATTAGAGTAGTTGGTTACATACACATTACTATCCACCTGATAATGGATTGATGCTATTCCTTAGTTAAATATAATCATAATTAATATATTCTTCCTTCTCTGGTTTCCTCATTATTACTATAGACATTGAAGAGGAGACCATGGGTCAAATGATTTGGCCAAGATTATTCCAAGAGTTTATTATTTACAGTCAGCAACGTGGGTTGAATGTCTACCATATGTAAAATCTTTTCTTGGATATCTAGAGGCTTTCTTGGAAAGAGAGGCAATAGTGTACTGGAGACTTACAGGGTGGAGAAATATACTTTACCTTCTGGTGGAAGGAACAGCAAGTCATACTGCAAAGGGAAGGCAAACAAGGATGAGAGGATTCTGTGGCCATTTTGCAATGTTCTATCCAGGACCTCATGAATTAAATTGACCTCATGAGCTGAGTTCTTTCTTAGGACTTCAAACTGGACTTTGGCAAGGAGAAGGCGATCAGTGGGGCTTGCTGTCTGATGATACCTTGGATTACTCAGGGGCAACTCAGAACAAAGAGAGGCTGCCGTGCCCTACTCACCATCCTGACTGCATGTATTCTGCCTTCCCTCCTTTAACTCTAAATGAACGAACCGTGTTTATATTTAAGACCAACTCATCTGCTTGTTCACTAGAGGCTATCACCTCTCAGCTATTCAAGGATGTTAGTCCAGCAAACTATACACTTTCAAGCCCCAGCAGCTCTACTGTTACCTTCATCCAAGCAAAGTCATTGAACCACCTCTCAGTCTGATCACTGTACCAGCCTCTTAACTGTTCTCTTTGCTTCCACCCTTATCCTTCCTCACCTCTTCAGTTTATTCCCAACATAGCAGTCAGATCAGGTGATTTTGTATAAATCATGTCATTCTTCCACTCAGCAGCCTCCAATGCTCCCATGTCACTCAAAGCAAAAGCCAAAGATCTAATTGTGGGCTGCAAGAGCAGCCATGATCCAGCTCTGGCTTATTTCTCCTGCCTCATCTCCTTCTACTCTCACTTTGTGCCCTGTACTTTATTGTGCTTTTTGCTTTTGCCAACACACTCCCACCCTAGGGCTCTCGAGTTGCTATCTCCTCTACACACCTTCCCACAGATATTCATACAGCTGCTCCCTCCTTTCTTTCCTTCAACACCTGCTCGATGTCACCTTCTCAGTGAGTCTCCGATGATTCCACGCACGCTCTAACTCCTCCGTTCTATTTTATTTTTTCTTATAATTGCACTTACTGCAGTGTAATGGTGCTTATTTTCTCTCTCCTTCCACTGGAATGTGGGCTCCACGAGAGCAGGGATGGTTTCTGTTTTGTCCCCTGTTGTGTTCTCAGTGCCTAGAGCAGTACCTGGCGCACAATAAGCACTCGATATACGTTGAATGAGTCAACAAATAAATGAAGGAAAATAACATTAACGAATGTACAAAGCCCATTTGTAGAAATCATCCCATAGAATTTGTATGACAAATCTATTAGATAGATATTATTTTCAGCATCTTGTTGATGAATAAACTGAGTCTCCGAGAGGTTAAACAGTCTATCAAACTGGGAATTCTCTGGCGGTCCAGTAGTTAGGACTCTGTGCTTTCACTGTAGGGACCTGGGTTCTATCTCTGTTTGGGGAACTAAGATCCTGCAAGCTGCGCAGTGCGGCCAAAAAAAAAAAAAAAAAAAATCTATCAAACCCAAGTCTTCAGTTGCCCAATACCGTCTTTCTTCTGCCTCTATAAGTGTAACTGTACATTCCTTGGTACATTTTCCTATTCTTCTCTGAAGCCATCATCATTGAAGTAACTCACCTTTACCACGTCTCATTAAATATGAATGTGCCCTGAGGCTCCCTGCTACATGGGGTTCTCAATGCACACTCTACACCTCTATCCACTCCCAAACTTTTGCACAGACCATGCTTTTTTTTTTTTTTTTTTTTTTTGCAGTACGTGGGCCTCTCACTGTTGTGGCCTCTCCCGTTGCGGAGCACAGGCTCTGGACGCGCAGGCTCAGCAGACATGGCTCACGGGCCCAGCCATTCCATGGCATGTGGGATCTTCCCGGACCGGGGCACGAACCCACATCCCCTGTATCGGCAGGCGGACTCTCAACCACTGCGCCACCAAGAAAGCCCTGTTTTTAAACCAGGCCTATACTCAAGCTTTCAAACTCTTCATATTCTGAAAATGTTTCTGATCAGTTCGCTCTAGATATGGACCCTCCCCCGATTAAAGTGATGACCCATATGCAGAAGCAGGAGAGCCTCTTGCAGGCTGCCTGATAAAACCACCCCCCGCTTGTTGAGAGTTTAAAGCCAATAAAATTTATTTTACCTTGATATGTTAAATTTTATCATAGTGCCTCTAGTTTTTAAACTCTATGTCTAAAAATTAAATTTGTTGCTTTCTGAGTCAAATATTTCATTTTTTGACTCATAATTAGTCAGTCAGTCTCATTTTAAGTTCTAAATAAAGCTTTTCTCTGCTTTTAGAAAGAACTGTCTGCCAGTAGAGGAACAGACTGACCATTCACTGTGGGCTAGTTTTTAAATTACAATGTGTATTATTTCATTTTTTAGGGTTTCTGTTTTTATTATTAATGAGAAGGTAGCCTCAGAAGGGGTTAGAAGTTCTGATACAAGAATCGTTGGTGATTTATCTCACTTTTGAATCTTCTGTATAACATGCAAACTCTCTTACCAAATAGTTTTTTGCACTTGTTAACAGCACCAGAAAAAAAAAAATTTTTTTTCATTTGAGTTAGCTTTACTTTCTTGTGACGTTTGGAGTTGGACAGAATCTATTTTCTCTTCCACAGGCCAACCTTCAAATATTTGAAGACAGGTGTGTCGGTGTTCAAGCTAAGCATCCCCGGTCCCCGCTTTGTTCTTACCAGACTTTGCCCCCAGACTCTTCTCCATCTTGCTTTCCTCTGCACATGCACTCGTTGAAAACTTCCTTTCGTACAATGTGACACCCTGAACTGATCATCGTGGTCCAGATTTGCTCTGAACCGCACAGGGGAACTGCTCCTCCTTTGTTCTGCCGTGTACATCTGACAACACAGCCCACGTTTGCACTTGCTTTCTTGGCAGCCACGTCCCACTTTTGATTCATTCTGAATTTTCAGTCTGATGTACTTACCCTCTTTAATGGGCCATGAGCTTCTAGAGGGCAGGAACTATAAGTCCAGGCCTGTGGGTGGCCTCCAAGGTGCCCCCCAATCTGACTCCCCCTCCTCATTTTTTTTTACTTTTTAAATTTTGTTTTTATTTTATTTTATTTTTTTGCAGTATGCGGGCCTCTCACCGTTGTGGCCTCTCCCGTTGCAGAGCACAGGCTCCAGACGCGCAGGCTCAGCGGCCATGGCTCACGGGCCCAGCCGCTCCGCGGCATGTGGGATCCTCCCGGACCGGGGCACAAACCCGTGTCCCCTGCATCGGCAGGCGTACTCTCAACCACTGTGCCACCAGGGAAGCCTTATTTTTTATTTTTTAAATTATTTTCTCTTTTTCCCCTTCCTCATTTTTAACTGTGTGTCTCTCTCTCCTCCTTGGGTGAAGCATCATCGCCCCAGCCCCACGGTCAGCTCACCGTTCTCCTCCTTGCTGCTCCGTCCTCCACCATGCATCAGAATTACCTACATCTGCCGTAAAACACAGATATGATTACATCTCTCTAAGGCTTTAAAACATGTGACCCCGCCTATTGTGAAGGGCATACAGAGGTCTTCACAACATGGGTCCGATCTACCTTTCTGGCATTAAGTCTCACCATCCTTCTCTTCCTCTCTTCCCAGCCCAGCCAGGAGTAACTGCCTCTCCTCTAGTATGTCACTCACCATGGTCTGGTTTAATGACAGGAGTATGTGTTCCCTGCTAGACTATAAACGTCTTTAGGGCGCGAAGCGTGTTTTATTCATCTTTGTATCTCAGCGTCAGGCCTGGCATAGAGTAGATTTCTGTGGGTGTTGGTGGAACGAAGGGGTGAATGGTGGTTGATGGATGGATGCATGGGTGCCCTGTTTCCCGCCTTGACTCTAAGTCCTTGAGGGCAGAGCTGAGGTACGAGCTGTACCGCATCCCTGCTGCTTCCGGGGAGGATTGCAGTCAATGCTGGCTCATCCCTGCCCGTTGTGAGAGGGTGTACCTGGGGAGACACACACACACGTGCATGCTGTTTTCCAGTTTGTCTCATGATTCTGCCTTCTCTGTCTCTCCTCCCTCCCTCCCTCCTTGTTCTCCACTGCCTCTCCCCTAACACCTCCTGTCCCTCCCCTGGTGTCCGGGCTCTCCCCAGCTGGCGTCTGCTTCCCTGTGTGTGTGGAAGTGCCCTCGGAGACGGAGGCGGTTCAGGGCAATCCCATGAAGCTGCGCTGCATCTCCTGCATGAAGAGGGAGGACGTTGAGGCCACCACGGTGGTGGAATGGTTCTACAGGCCCGAGGGCGGTAAAGATTTCCTTGTATGTCTGACTGCTGACTCTGCCCTTTGTTTCGCTGGCCTCTGCCATTGTGTGCCTGGCTCCCGACAGCCTGGGGAATGACGAGCTGACAAACACTGGCTCTTTCTCTCCAAAGCACTGACAGCTCCTCTGCAGATAACTGACAGCCTTAGTTTAGCCCAGCCTCTGGGAAAGGGAGGGCTCCAGGCTAGCTCTGGGCACTCCTGGTTACAGGCAGCATAAGGAGGAGAAAGGCTTAAATAGTATTTAGAGCCTACCGTGTGCCAGTCACCCCACTAGGCACTGTGCTGGTGTTTTCAGGGAATCTCTGCACCATCCTGCTGGATGGATTAAATTCATAGAAACATTGAAATAACTCCAAGGGTCATTAAATGAGATAACATAGGTTACCTCATTTAAGTCTCACAATCTCAGTGAAATAAGAATGTCAGGCATGACCAAGACTGATGTGCAACTGGTACACACACATCAGTGGGTAAAATGTTTAAATAGTCCTATTGTGGTTACCTGTGCCAAATCTGCCAAGTGGCTTCATCACCATCCTTCCCACTAGGAACCTCCAGACCTCCCATGATGTAGGAACTAAGGGATCAGCCATGGCCAATGTCAGTTCTGACTGGTTGGTGCCAGTGCCAAAATGGTTGTTATATACTTTGAACACCAACTTGAGGATGACCATTATTCACATTGTCACTGTCTTTGGAGCCAGGCTGCCTGGGATTGATTCTTGACTCCACAACTTATTTTAACTCTGTGTCCTTGGACAAATTGCTTAACCTCTCTCTCTGTGCCTCAGTTTCCTCATCTCTAAAATGGGGATATAAGCCATAGCTACCTCACAGAGCTGTTACCAGGACTCATGTGCTATAATTTTTAATGTGTTGACAATAGTTCTGGAATACAGGAAGTGCTGTATAAGTGTTTGATAGAGAATACACACACACACACAAATGGGGCAACTAAGGATCAAAGGAATTAAGTTAGTAAGACAGCTTAGATTTGAACCAGGTCGTCTGACAGCAGATACAGAGCCCTTTTTACTGCACTGCCTCATCTTCCTGGGGGCAAGTTTTTCCCCACAAAGACCTAATGGAGACACAACATTAGGATGAAATTGAGTTTTGCTTGCTCTTCTGTCTAGCTCTCCTGAAGCCGGACTCATTTCTCACTCTAGGCTGGATGTGCCATTCTGATGTGGCTTTGCTGCACTCAGGGGCCAGGCCTGGGACAGTAGGCTTCCTAGTGCCTGGCTCAGGGCTGACCGCAACCGAGGCTAGTACATAGGTTACAGGAGCCTGGACATCTTGACCAGATGCAAAGGTCCGCATGAGCCTCAGGTCTGTTCATATGCCAGCCACCTGCTCTGCTTCCAGGCCTGCCCAAAGTGAGGAGAAGGTGGCTCAGATGGAGGAAAAGAAACTTAAAAAATTGTGCTGGAAATACAGAACAACACTAGTAGAAATCTTGGTGAGAATGAACATGTTCCATATTCGTGCTGTCCAATTCAGTAGCCACCAGCCACAGGTGGCATTGAACACTTGAACTTTGGCTAGTGCAGCTGAGAAACTGAATTTTACATTTTATTTCATTCCTAGTGAGTTAAATTTTAACGTAAGTAGCCACACGTGGCAAGCAGAAACTAGATGGACTGCACAGCTGTAGAAGGAAACAAAGAAAAGGGTATATCAGAAGGTAGAAGTGTTTGAGAAGAGAAATGTAGAGACCAGATTTCAGATCTAATTTCGCCCAGACTGGAAGAGCTGATGTGTGCACATTGGCTGGCAGCTCTCTGCTCATGTGGGCCACTTAAGCAGCCCGGGTCCCCTTCCTGTGGCCTGGCCCCGACTGCTCACACCCCCTCCAAGGGGACCAGCTCCGAGAGACACTTTCGGAGGCCAGGGCTCTCAGACGTCTTCATGACGAATGAAGCTGCCTCTCTGCCTTAGTCTCTCCCCGGCTGCCCCCATGACACACCTTTCTCTCTTGTTCTCTCTGCCTCCTTCCAATCCTTCCTTTCTCTCAGTTTCCCTCTCCTGATTCCTGTACACGTCACTCACCTTCCTCTGTCCTCTTTCTTTCCAGCCCTTTTTCCCTGCCCACCTCTTCCTGCCATGTCCATGTGCCCTGACACCTGGGTGCCTCTGCCCGTCTTTCCCTGTCTTTGCTCTCTTCCCTGCCCTCCTCTGAGACGCCCATCCCACTCCCACATTTGGGAGCTCCTGGTAACACTGTCCCCGTGCCCACATCTGAGCACCATTCTGGTCCTTTTCTCCACCCTGTCCCCACCTCTACCCTGTCTTCTCTCCTACACCCTCTGCTTCTCTACCTGCAGATCTATGAGTATCGGAACGGCCACCAGGAGGTGGAGAGCCCCTTCCAGGGACGCCTGCAGTGGAACGGCAGCAAAGACTTGCAGGACGTATCCATCACTGTGCTCAACGTCACCCTGAATGACTCCGGCCTCTACACCTGCAACGTGTCCCGGGAGTTTGAGTTTGAGGCACATCGCCCCTTCGTGAAGACCACCCGGCTCATCCCCCTCCGTGTCACCGAGGAGGGTAAGGCTAGGGCACAGGCCCCCTTGGGTGCCCTGCTCTCGGGGGAGGGAGGACAGCAGGTTTCCACATAAATGAGCCCCGTGCAGAATGCAAAACCCCATGTATCTGGAGTGGTGATATCTAAAAATGTCACCACTGGCTTGTCTTCCTGGGGTGGCCAGCTTTCTGCAAGCTGCCCGAGAGCTGGCCTCTCTGTGTCTTTCCTCAAAGCAGAAAGGCTTGGAGATGATAGTGCAGTAATCTTGACCCAGTCCCTGGACTCTCACCCTTAGAGAAAGAGGACAGCCTCCCTGAAACCTAAAACTGCCAAGACAGTTACACCTACTCTGGCCTGCGCTGAATCTCGGACTCAATGGGCTCAGAGAAATCTCCTGAGATTCTCTAGAGGTCGTCTCCCCTCTTGTCTGTGACTCATACAAACCTCTAAGCTAGCGGTGCTCAAACTTCAGCCAGCCTCAGATTCCCCTGCAGGACTTCTTAAACCCAGGCTTTCTGATTCCGTAGGTGGAGCATGACTAACAAATTGTCAGGAGATGCTGTTGCTGCCGGGGACCGCACTTTGAGAACAACTGCTGTAAACCAAAGCCTGACAGTCTTTGTCTTCTCCCTCCACAGTAATCATACAAGCAAGCCCCTCCCCTCCGTGGCGTCTCTCATCACATAACCTCACTTTCAGCTACGAGAAGGGGAAACGTGGTTTGCTCTCCAATCTTTAAATTTCCCCCATTTCCCACAGCTGGTTCCTTGTAGGCTGGGAGGTTCTTTCATCAAACTAACTCATAAGTTTCTGTTGCGATCAAATCCAGAGTCTTGAGGGTGAACTTAGGACTGTTCTTGTTCTGCTTTCAATGGACTCATTGTTCAGAGCACTGTGGTTCCTCACCCCTTGCAAATGTTCCTTCATGTGGCAGAAGAGCGATACATGCATCTCCCTTTGTGTTTTCTCACCCAGGCTAAATGATGACTCCATTTTACTTAGCCCTTCCTAGACAATCTATTTCCAGCACGTTCTCAGCATCCTGGCTGCCCCAAGATGCAGGTCAGTGAACAGGCAAAAGGTGTGGGGCAGGAAAGAAAGGAGAGGTCAAATTAAAGCCAGGCTCTTCCTAGAAAAGGATGCCAGGAATCCCGACTTTCAGACCACAAGTGTATTTATTTTTTTATCGTGTTGTGGTGATAAAATTCATTAAGCAAACAGAGTGAGCAGAGTGAGCGATGTCATGATTCAGACAAGACTCAAACGGAAGGAAGGTCAATCCAGATGGTGCACAGGGACTCTCAGGCCACTTGGCTCAGACCTGATGAGCCTCTTCCCCTCTTTGAGCCCGTCTCCTCTTGTGTGAGTCGAAGGGGTTGGACTGGGAGCTCTCTAAGGTATTTTTCTGTTCAGAAGTACCATTATCCTCTTCTGTTTACACACCTGTGCCCCCAGGGGGAAGGGAGCCTGGCGCCCTCTGCTGTTCACCCTCGGGACTGTCGGCTGGTGACAGCCAGGCCCTAGGAAGCTGCCTCTGTCTCCACCTTGTGCTCTCAAAGGCTTTTGCCTCCAGAGACCTTTGCGCAGCCAGTGGAAAGGGTGGCAAAGCGGAGCCAGTCCGCCTGCCTGCCGGGCACCAGAGTGAGACTTGGGTAAGAATAGAGGGAAAACAAGTTTGTCATCAGAGCCACAGAGCCCCTCGGGACGTTAGGGCTGGAAGGAAGCTTGGCTCTCTTTCAGTCCAGGGGTCTGAACAAAGAGCTGGCATCGGAATCACTCAGGGGGCTTTCCTTCAGTGCAGACGGCTCCATACCACTGCTGCGGTGTGAGTGCAGCATGAAGCACATTGGCGCCAGAAGCAGGACTGCGGTCCAGATATTTGCCTCTATTACCTGTGTTTCCACTGCATCTCTTCCCTCCACCACCGCCCACTCCCTGCCACTTTTTCTTTTTCTCTCTTCCCCCCGCCCCGTGACCCCTTTGGCAGCCCTCTGCATCCCCACCCCCAGATAGTCACAGCTCTCATACTGCTGCAAGCTCCACCATGGCACATTCCCCACGTCTGCTCCATCCCTGTGGTCCCAGAGAATCTCCCTGATTCTCTTTGCTCAAGCTGGACTGATCCTGGCGTAGGCTCTCACCTCCTGGCTCTAAGACAGAAATCTGAGTTCTCTTCACCTAGAGGTAAATAAAGCTACTGAGGACAGCTTCCCGTGGTACTACTGCTGGCTACTGCATTTAAAAAGAAACAGGGGGGGCTTCCCTGGTGGCACAGTGGTTGAGAGTCCGCCTGCCGATGCAGGGGACATGGGTTCGTGCCCCAGTCCGGGAAGATCCCACATGCCGCGGAGCGGCTGGGCCCATGAGCCATGGCTGCTGAGCCTGCGCGTCCGGAGCCTGTGCTCCGCAATGGGAGAGGCCACACCAGTCAGAGGCCCGCGTACCGCAAAAAAAAAAAAAAAAAAAAAAGAAATAGGGTGCTTGAAGTTGAGCACATCGCAAACCAGGCCGTTGTCAGCCCGTGAAAAGACATTTGATGTGTCTGGCATTCTCCTGTGCCTCAAGCTGCATCTGTGACCTCCAGCTCCAGTTAGGAAACCTGGGTGATCCTGGAGCCCTTGGACTGCTTCTCTGAGGTGAAGGTCATGGCTGTGCCTATATTGTGCTTTTAATGAGCAAGGCCTTGGGGATGACTTATGCCCTATGAATAACCATGAACCTAATTTGCTGCTGAGAGCTAGCAAAGGGACATGTGGCTGCAGCCTTCCTTGCCACTAGGAAGGAATATATGTTGGGACATTTGCCATGTATTATGTTTCATTTATTTATTTTTTTTAAATGAAAAAAAAATTTTTTTTTTTTTTTGGCCATACCACACGGCTTGTGGGATCTTAGTTCCCCAACCTGGGATTGAACCTGGGCCACGGCTGTGGAAGTGCCAAGTCCTAACCACTGGACTGCCAGGGAATTCCCTATCATGTTTTATTTGTCATTTTTGTTGGTTAGGAAACAAGGAAGATCAATATTTATTTATATTCATTCATTCCACAAATACTTATTGAACACTTCAAGTATTCTAGGATTAGGCAACAGGCTGATAATTCAGAAATAAATATGTTCTTAGTAAGCACACAGTCAGTAGAGAAGAGAGATAAATGCATCACAGTACAATCTGGGAAGTGTTATAATAGATGGATGGAAAAGTGCCTGGAGAAGAACGTGAATAATAACTGCACGAGAAGTTGAGGAAGGCTTCACGGAGGAGGTGACTTCAGTGGAGTCTAGAAAAATGGTTGGGAGATTGAAAAGCAGGAGGCGATGTTGGGACAGAGGTAGCACTGGGGTGTGAGATACAATCTAGGAAGAGGGAAGAGAAAGAAGAAACATCCACAGATTCCAAAAGACCACAGCGAGTAGAGTAGAGAGGTTTTGCTGGCCAACCGAATGGAAATGAGGTGAGGAAGGCTGCACAGCAAGTGGCCTCCTGTGCCCTGTTAAGAGAGTCAGGTCTCTATGCTGAGGGTGGTGTGGAATACTGGAAGGTTTTCATCTGTGTTCCGGAAGTAGAACTCTGAAGACAGCCTGGTTAATATGTGGAATTCTCCAACCCTCATTTCTGTTTGGGTTTGGAATGACCTGGAGGGAAGCCGAGCTGGGAACGTCCTTGCTTCTCATCCAGACTTGCAGAAAACATGCTCAGGTCACTGGGTGGGCTGACAGCACTGTCCACATGGCCCTGTCCATGTTTTCTGACGCCCTCTTCCCGGGGATACCACACTCCACCACCCTAAGCTCAGAGGACAGAGTCGGCTGAACTAAGACATGTGCCTCACATCTGTGCAGACTTTTACATCTCACAAGGTATCCTTAAATACATTAGGTAATGTATGGTATGAATTATTATCCTCACTTTACAAATTAAGAAACTGAGTCTCAGGTCAGGGAAATGACTGTTCACACACCAGGAAGTAGGAAGCCTGGGACCCAGCTGCATGTATCTCACACAGCTCCAGGATTCCTTCCAGTGCTCTATGACTTCTTCCTCCACCCATCATTCTCCCTCATGCCTCCCTCCAGAGCATCTGAAGAAAGTCAGTGAGAAAGCTGACAGGCAGGAGAATTAGGGGATATTAAATCTCATTGGTACCCTCTTGCGTTCCTTTAGACCCAGTGCTTATTTAAGACATACCCAAAAATAGGCCTCATGTATCTCAGACCTCAGTGACAGCTCTGGGTTTGTTGGACGTGCATATTGTGAGCCTCACTCTCCCCCTTGCAGCTGGAGAGGACTTCACCTCTGTGGTCTCAGAAATCATGATGTACATCCTCCTGGTCTTCCTCACTCTGTGGCTGCTCATCGAGATGATATATTGCTACAGGAAGGTCTCAAAGGCCGAAGAGGCAGCCCAAGAAAATGCGTAAGTCCAAAGATGCCAAAATAATGATAGCTCACACCTTCCGAGCGCTTGCTCTCATAAGTGAGGTGGTGAGCAATTTACACAGTCCTCCACTTTCCTCACAACAACGTTTGAGGTAGGCAGCGTGAATATACCCATTTTACAGATGCGAAAGCTGAGCCTGGGAAAGTTTGCCCAAGACCATTATAAGAGGCAAAGCAAGGTTTGACTTCATGCCTGCTAACTCGTGCCCTGCACTCTTAACCACTATGTAAAGCCCATCAGCTGCCACCACAATCCCATGACATTAGCATTATTATGACCGTTTTATAGATGCTGAAGCGGTTCATAGAGCTTACGTGGCTTGCTGGGGCCACACAGATAATGAGAGGAGAGGTTGGGATTTGAACTGAAGCCTGTCTGGTGCCCTTGCTGTTCCTGACACATTCAGCTGTTTGCTGTAAACCACAGAGCTCATCAGGCCACCTGGGCTCTGCCGTCTATTGGCTAAGGAGCTCCAAACATGTTCTTCCCCCTGGAGCTTGGCTGTGATTGAAAACCCAGAGGGGGGCTCTTCTGCTTCAACGTCCAGACTGTACCTTGGACGTTTTCGCCAAGGCCCTAGTCACTCGAGCACACGTAACAGATGATGGGGTCTGAGAGTCTAAGGGGCCATGTTGGCTTGTTATTCGGGGAGAGGAAAGATAGAAAATAACCCTCACAGATTTACACAGTGGAGGCAATAAGCTAAAAACCCTAGGCTATTATCACCTAGAAATGCTTGATAAAGTATCATTTTTCATGGTATCTATGATCTCAGGAAAGTAAAAAATTATAACTGACCAGATAGAAGGAAAGAAAGGATATGCTGGGGAAGTTGTCTTTCCTGGTGACCTGGGTGATCAGATTTCAGTGCTTGAGCATAGGAAGTGGCCACACTTGGACAGGAAGTGCCCACACTTGGACAGGAAGTACCCACAGCTGGCCTTGCACAAGAAACAGAGTTGGAACTGAGGTCACCAGCAGAACCAGGATCCTCAGAGGGCTACAGCTCGTGCAAAAGATAGATCAGTAAATAATCATCAGTCCACCAGCCCAGAGAAAAGCCAAGGAAACATATCTACTTGGCCTGCCTCCAAGTAGAAACATAAAAGATTCTTGAGAACTGGTAACCACAAGCCTGCTCTCACAATGTTTGGGATTTAAATTTATGCTACCCACATGATCCAGGAACCTCTAAGCTGAAAAAGTCAATAAAAAAAAATTAGTCCCCAGACAGTGATAACCATGTAGAAGCAAATGAAAAACTATTCTGAAGGGACCCACTTTTAGCTGAGGCTTAACAGTGCTCCCCAGATAAAGCATTGCTAAATCTGATTTCCACAGTCTCATCCAAAACTAAAAGACACAGCAGGAAATAATCCAGCATGAGCAAGAGAAGTAACAAATGGCAGGATGAAATCCCAGGAGCTTCAGACACAAGAAGGACCTGGTAAAATATAGAAAATAAATTTGCTTAAAAGAGTTAAAACAAGAGGAGGAAACAAAACATAAGAATACAATAAGTTATTAAGAAAAAAGAACAGGCAGATTTGAACAGGAATAAAGAAAAACCTGGAAATGAAAAATACAGTCAATAATATTCAAATCTCAGTGGATTGGTTCCCCAGAGATTAGATACTGGTAACCAGAAGATAAACATAAGGAAGTTTCACAGAATGAAGCACGGAGATATAAAAAGATGGAATATCACAAAGAAATAGGAAGACAAAAATTGAGAAGATCGATTAGAATAGAAGAGAGAAAATGGAGGAGAGACAATATTCAGAGATACAGTGGCTAAGGAAAGGTATGACTCTTCAGATTCAGGTAGCACAATATGTCCTGAGCAAGATAAATACATATAAATCTAAACCTAAACACCAACCATCTTTAAACTGATTACTGGCAGCAACTAATATAACCTACAGCAAATATCATCTATGTTGCAACTTTAGAAGAACTGCCTATAATATTAGAAACATGTCAAGGATACCTGCTTCTATTCTATACTGGAGATCCTAGGTGGTGCACTAAGTAAATACAAAAAAAAAAAGAAAAAGAAAAAAAGAGTAAGAATTGTAAAGAAAGAAACTAAGTTATCATTCACAGCCAATATGATTACCTATATAGAAAATCCAAGGGAATCTATAGACAAACTATTAGAACTAGTAAGAACATTTCATAAGATTGTTGATACAAATCAAAATATTTATAAATATAAATATAAAAGCACCTATATTCCAGCCACAAAAATTTAGAGAAACATCTCAATATTTAAAACATTTTTAAAAATTCAATTACAATAGCAACAAATACTCTCCAGTACCTGGGAATAAATCTGATAAAAACGTGTAAGATATTTAAGGAGAAAATTACAAAATTTTACTGAAAGATTTGAGTTAAATAAATGAAGACTAAAACCTCACTGTTACAAACATGGCAGTTCTCTTCCAAATTAATCTGCAAATTCAGTAAGATTCCCATCAAAATACCCAATGGATTGTTCAAGGAACTTGATAAGCAGATCTTAAAAGTCATACAGAAGCCCAGAGGCTAAAACTAGTCTAAGCCAGAGGATGGTCAGATAGTAAATATTTTAGGCTTTTCAGGCTACAGAGGGTCTCTGTCCCCTATTGTTCTTTAGTTTTGTTTGTGTGCAACCCTTTAAACAAGTAACAGCCTTTATTAGCTCATGGGCCATAGTTTGCCTATTTCAAAGAACAATAAGTTTGGGGGAGGTGGCTGGTAGGAGTTTTCCTGTCAGATATAAAGATTTCTTATACAGCTATTAGAGTAAAGATTTTATGATATGGGACTTCCCTAGTGGTGCAGTGGTTAAGAATCCGCCTGCCAATGCAGGGGACATGGATTCGAGCCCTGGTCCTGGAAGATCCCACCTGCCACAGAGCAACTAAGCCCGTGTGCCACAACTACTGAGCCTGTGCTCTAGAGCCCACAAACCACAACTACTGAGCCCGCATGCCACAACTACTGAAGCCCACGCACCTAGAGCCCATGCTCCACCAACAAGAGAAGCCACCACAATGAGAAGCCTGTGCACTGCAACGAAGAGTAGCCCCCGCTCGCTGCAACTAGAGAAAGCCCATGCACAGCAACGAAGACCCGACACAGCCAAAAATAAAATAAATAAATTTTAAAAGAAAAAAGAAAGATATTTTCAAGACATGGAATAATCAAAGAAAAAGACAAATGTCTCAGAAGAAAAACTGGTAAAGCAAATGAAGTCATATTGCAGAAGTACAAACCCAAATTGCTTATAAACTTATGAAAAGATGTTCAACTTCACCAGTAATCAGGGAAAGGAAAATTAAAAGATCTATAAAATGTAATTTCCCATCCAACAGTTTGGCTGATTTAATCTAACAGTACTAAGTCCTGAGAACAATGTGGATAAATGAGAAGACTCATACGTTGCTGGTGGAAGGAAAAAACAAATGTATTTATTATTCTAGTCTGCTGAAAGGGCCATTCTCATTTTCTCTTGGGTAACATGGTGAGAAGGAAATGCAGAGGTGTTCTAGAGACATCCTTGTTCCTGTAGCCCTTGCTCCTTCCCTTTTCCTGTGTTCGCACCTCTGGGTATAAATGCACTGATTTTCTTCCCCCCGTCTCTCCTCCAACAGGTCTGACTACCTGGCTATCCCATCGGAGAACAAAGAGAACTCTGCAGTACCAGTGGAGGAATAGAAGGGGGCAACCGGAGGTGACGTACAGGGAAGGGAGGGGCAGGTAGATAAGGAGGCAGGTTGTACAAGTGACCTTGACACCCACAAACCAAAATGACTTTAGATTTGGTCCCTTTGATTTCTACCCTACCCAGAGTCCCCACCCTCAGGGTATTTCTTTAAGTTGATGCCCAAGTAGTAATAAAGCTCTGTGCGAGGTTCAAGTCCTTCAGAAGGTGAGTTGCTTCAGCCTGAGTGTTGGGGCAACTTGAACTCCTTACCCACGGTGACAAAAAATAATTCCCCATTCTCCCTCCTATGTAAGGATCGTGGATGAGGTCAGAGAGCCTTTGGCTGGGCTGGACTGGGCTGGCAATTCTCAGTGAGCTGTTTTATCACTGGTAGGTGGCCTGAACACTGGAGCACTGGCTACCCCATGTTCAGTGATGTCAACAGCGTCAGGAGGGTGCCCCAGGGGCCACATCACTTCTCTTCACGCGTCCATCCTTCAGTTCATCCATCATACATCCACTCACCTCTGAACTGTCACCTCTGACTTGTTAACTCCATCAGACCTCCACACACAAGACTTTGCCAGAACCAAGGAGCCAACATTTCTACACGACTCAACCTCAGCCTGCCCTTGCTTTCAAGCAAGCAGCTCCCATGCCAACCGGACCCCTCCCCTGTGCTCCACCCGGCTTTGAACACGTGCTGGAGCCCGCTCATTCTCCATTGCCGCAAGTGAATGGAGGGCTTAACGGAAGGAAGCTGGAGTGATTAGTCTGGGTTAAAGCAAAAGAGTGTCATGAAGTGGGATTCCTTGAAGTCAGTTTTTCTAAGTTCCTGGCCCACTTGGCTGGAGCATCAGAGCAAAGCATGCCTTTCTAGGCCCTCCAGTGATAGAAAGTTCATTAAGCATGGACTAAAATATTCTCTGGACTATGGTGCTCCAGGGCTAGATCCCAAGAGGTCTCAAAGGCCTGGGTTAGTGTCAGTCCTTCAAGAAGCCGAGGGCAGGGGACTTAGGAAGTCATACAACATGTTCATGATCCTCCTGGCGCAACGTGTGTGTGCCTTGCCAGGTGAGCACACCACCGGAGATGGCTGGGTGGCATTGTTTTCCTGTGGGCACTGGGACTGCAATTCCCAAGTCCTTCCTCTCAAAATTTCTGTGGGTCAGTATGATGACTCATACAGGAGGCAATGGAGACCCAAGACAGGACTCCACTGATAAGAGACTTCAAAGGATAAACTGGAGCAGATAGAAGCCTAAGGCACGGTCCAGTTTACACTTCCCGAGATGGGATAATTTTGTTCTTGAAAAGACTTCGAAATTGAGTTTGGCCATGGCACAGAACTCAGTGGATTGCCTGGCTAAGGTTAGCTCTGATTCAGGCAACTAGAAATTGGCCAAAAAGGCAGAGAGAAGGATGTGAGGTAGATTTGAAGAATCTCTTTAGTGAAAATGTTTGTGAATCTGAGATGTCTTCCAGAAGGGGAACGCATCCAGGAATGGCATTTAACTGACACATGTTTTTAGCCTGAGATAGATGATGGCAAATGAGTGGCGTGATAGAGGAGGGACAGGCTAGGTGGCTTCCAAATATTTCACCTGTGAATTCATAATGTCCAGGTTTTTTTTTTTTCCCTAGATGATAGGAGAGCAGATGAACACTGGAAACATTTTAGTCAACATCTCATGTTTCACTTTGAGTAACTGGTGTAAGTGTGATGTCCTTCCGCACCTTGTGATAAGAGGGGCAAGGATGCTTTATGGGATGTGAGAAGATGAAAGTGACTGGGATTCGATGAATAAGATGTCCCTCAGATCCAGGGGGATATATGGGGAAAGATCCCACTCTCTTGGCTTTGGGCCTCACCTGACAAACTCAGTTCATCTCTGCCATCCCTGGGAAAGCACTTGAATTAGTCCTTGTTCACATATTCGAGAGTCTGATTTTATCAAAGAAAATACTTTCAATAAATTCAAGGCGTTTATCACTGGTCATTTCCCACACAGTCTCTCTGAAATAGGGGACAGAGTATAGATTTTCCTTACTTTCCTGTGAGGAAAACAGGCCTGGATTACTGTGAGCTTTTCCCAGTCATGTGGATGGTGGATGACAAGCCGGCTGCAGAAACGACTTTCTACCACTCCACTTCCCTCTTGCTTCAGTAGACCACGCATCTAACTTGTGATCTAGAAGGCACGTTTGCTTTTTCTCCCTTTTTAAAAGCCCAACTCAGGTATTTCCTGAGTGATTTTTAATGAAGCTGAATGGTACCTCTTTTTCTTATCCTTTACAAGTAATCTTCTTTAGTCTTTTCCTCCTCCTAACTTCTCAACTCTTCTCATCTTTAATGCTTTCTTTATTAAGCTATATGATTTACCAAGCATTTTAATTATCTTATTTCTTCTCCACAACTAGCTGTGAGGTGGATATTGCTAATACGTTAACAAATGAAGAAACATGCTGTCTGAGGCTAAGAAGCTTTACCAAATCATAAGTTCATATAGCTGGTAAACAGAGAGCTGGAATTCAGGTCTTCTGAGCCCTAGCCCAGCTCTCTTTCCACTGAGACCATAGCTGCTTCCTTTCCTCTCTTTTTTATTTTTTTTACTTCCATCTAATCTTTGTCTCTCTTGCTTGTCCTGAGATGTTAAACATCTTCGCTCACCCCTAATCCCACTTGACTGCTCCTGTACCACTTTGCTTCTTGGTCCATGCTAAAAATGGAGTCTTACTCTCATGTTCGTTTTCCCTCTCTCGTTGGTTTGTACCTCATTATTTCTCCTGAATTGCAATTAAACTCCTTCCTGGGAGACTTGATGACTATAAATCCACAAGGTACTGTGATCACCAGCCTACTTCAGATCCTCACTCATTCCCTGTTCCTCCGCATATTCCTACAAAGGACCCAGATAAATGTGCACTGCTCTGGAAGCTTTATCTGGCATGCTGTTCTTACTAAAGGGCTTAGATATGTTCTCAAGGGCTATCATCACTCTAGGAACCCCACCTGTTGTCTTGGTGCTGGATATTTCCCCTGACTGATGCTTAATAATACAATTCACTCAAGGCCAGCTCGGCTGGGTCTGGTTTTCCCTCCCCTGGGGCTTAACAGCCATGACCTTCATTGCTCAACTCTGCTGGCCCTGTGAGCACCTTGCCCTACTGACCTTTGCCATCAGCTCAGCCTTGCATCGCAGCCCCAACTCTTATATGGAAATACCTTGACGGTCAGCACCTGTCCCAACACCAGCCTTTATTTCCAGTCCATCTAAAAGCCCTGTCCTTTAGAGTCACCACCCCCAAACACCCACATACCCGGATTTCTGACTCTCTGAGTTTCTGGTTTCTCCTTAGATGTCAAACTAGAAATGTTAGTAGGAAAGGAATTTTTCAGAGCAGGAATATGCTGGAAATATGTATAGAGCTATGAATGGTTAAGAGAAGAGATAGTAGCTCCTTTTATCCCCCCCAAAACTATGGGATCAAAAAGGAAAATACACCCATCTCAGAATCTGTGAACCCACCTGACATAAATCAGAGAGAAAAGGCCGTGTAACTGCATCTCGGCAGGAAGAAGCAGCGAGGAGCTAGACCCATTTCAGAATAGATCTTGGCTCCCTTTCGCAAGCGGAAATGGAAAAATAAAACAAAAAACACCTTCCTCTCCTATCCTTTTGTAAATGAAAAGCCCTCAGCCCAGTGAGTCCTCCTAGTCACGGCAAATGTATCTGTGTAGTACTTGGTGCATCATTACTGCGATCATCCATTCATTCTGCATTTCAGCACCCTCTCTGCGTCAGGCACCAGTCTAGACCCTGAGTGTGCCCTGCGCTCTTAGGTTTTAAAAATATCATCATCCAAGCCTTTCCTAGTCTCTAACACTCTACCGTGGCAGACGACTCCTGTTTGGCGCCCCTCCCCTTCCTTGAGGCTGTAGTTGGACCCAGTAGACGCACACTTGAAGTGAGTCCGAGCGGTAGCTCAGACTCAACCCCCATCATAGGCCAGCTAAGCCTCAAAGCTGGTATTACTCTTTTTTGGGCAGAGTGACAGGGAGGGAGGCACTGAGGGACGAGCACTTGTAGGTTTGTGAGGCACCAAACACAATCAGCAAACTCGTACAGCCATGGAACTTGTCACCATGTTGTCACCTTCATGTGGCTTTTTCTTGATTTTCCACAGCCAATCTTTTTCTGAACTTTAGAAATGTTGTTCCTGACCACTCAAGCTCTCAACAACCTAATGCCTGTATGTGGTGTTTTTCAGTAAACTCCCTGTTCCTGTCAATAAAGTGTCTCTAAACGCTGCTTGCTCTGGTTTTGCTCCACTGTGTGTGTCTGCTACACATACTATGGCTTCTACCTACCTCCCCAGCCCACATCCATTCCTGAACTCACAATCACTGGATATACGCCCAGAGAATGGAAAATACATTTAATAGTCTAGAAGTAAACATACTGTCTCCCTTCTTTCCTTCCCTACCCAAATACAAAGGAATCCAAGAGCCAGCGTGTTCTCACCTGAATGACATCAAACAAGTTGGTGAGGGGCTCCCCTCCCTTACCAGGTTGGCTCACATTAATAAAGCAACGCTGTCCCCCAATGTGTGTCTTCCTAGAAGTGCCAAGGCCCCAAAAGGGAAAAGTTACACAAGAAATTGTCACTGGGATTCAGTCTACCATACACTCCTAGAAGAACAATACTACTGATTAATAATGATTAATAATGATATAAAATCATTAACAATGATTAATAATGACATAAAATTATCTTCATATACTAGCCACTATACTAAGAAACACAGACACACACACATATACACACATATATTTTATGTTATCTCTAAAATAAACTGAGGCTGGCAGTAATGGTCGGGGCCCAAGGACACAGCTGGTAAACAGTGATGCTGCAATCTGGACTCAGACCTGATTCCTAAACTTCTTATCCATTCCACTTCATCAGGTTGCCGCCCTCCCCTGGGAAGGAGGTCCTAGATGGCTGGCTGTGCATGTGTGTCTGTGTGTGCCTGTGAACACATGCCTTCAGGGCTTGCTGTGATCACACCTGGGAAGACCAAAAACATCTGGGACGATGAGGACTAACGAATCAAGCAATGAACACACACACCGTTTATTATATGTAGTTCAATACTTTTTTTTCTTTTAATTCATACTGTACTTCCATGGCTCTAGCTACTTTACATTAAGATTTGACTGGGAAGCCTTGTTTGTCTCTAGGTACTAGCAGTTAAGTTTTTAGACCTTGCGCACAGCGCCAGGCAAAGTACAGTTATAGCTCCAAATACAGACAGCCAGACAACTCAACTGCAATCAACCTGTGTTCTTTCCCATATATGGCCCAGGGCAGGGGTTGGGGATGCTCCCTCTGCCTCACCCCACCCCCACCCCCATGTCAGGATTCTCCAGGGGCCGCAATGGCCTCGGACCCATCCCTCCCCACCTTGGAGTCTAGGTTGAGTCGGGGGGAAAGCACCATGGGTTTGGGAAGATGATCTGGTCCATGCAGAGAGTGGTCTGGCCCTAGAGTGCAGGAGAGAGAAATGTGGGGAGCCACACACTGTTGTTGGCAGAAATGCTTGCTTTTACTATGCCATCTCAGTGCGTGCCACCCAAGCCCAGGGCCAACTCCCCAGACAAAACCAGCTGTCTTGCCTGGAGCAGAGGCCACCATTTTTTGCTTCTGCAGCGTCTCATCCTGTTGAGAGAAGCAAGGAGGGCCAAGGGGCAGAGGTGACAATGTTCTTTAATGCCTTCACATGTCGGGTACATCGTCTGGCATCAACTCCTCTTGGCAGGCAAGGTGCTTCTCGCCAGCAGCCAAGGCTCCAGTCCAGGCTTCCAGGCCTGCTGAGGACCTCAAGTCGCAACAGAAAACGATGGCCCAGACCCCTGAGCTTCCCCCGCAACGCCAAAACAGGGAGCTGGCTGGGTCCATCGCAGCCACGGCTGGAGCAGGAGTGAGGTAACAAGGCGGGCAGAGAGGTGGGGAGGCGGGGGCAGCTCTCTGCGCCGTGGGCAAGGTCCTGCTGCACGTCAGGCAAGCAAGGCCGTTAAAAGGTGGCCTTCCAGAAAGTGCTCCTCTCGGACCCAAAAATGCATCTTCTGGAAGAAAACCTAGAGGTGGAGGGGAGTGGGGCCAGCCTGCTGGAAGCTGGGGGATGAGGGTCGAGGATGTTAAGTGGTGGATGGGATGATTGTCCCACAGCCTAGAGACGAAGGTCGGAGGAGGAGAGAGTCAGGAAGAGAGGTTCTCAAGCTTCCTACTGGAGTGGGCAGGTGGAGTCAGGGGGTGCCCTACCACCTGGGGGAAGAGAGGAGAGCGCTAGTTCTCCTGGGGGCCCCTAGGGAGGAAGGGCTGGCCTTGGCTGCCCTGAAGAGCTAAAGACGCAGCATGGTATGGCGCAGAAAGGATTCTTCTGAGACCACACAGTCCTGAAAGATTCTCTCCCTAATCCTTCCTCCAAGATTTCACCCTAGACATGCTGCCTGCAAACATATGGACATGGTCAAGCTTGGGTCACAGACAGGGCAATGGAGAGAATCCACTTCTATCAAAGCATTCCTCTTGTGCTTTCTTGGTCCTCCCCCTTCCTTGTAATCCCAAGTTCTTAGCGTCAGCGCTCTAAGGCAACCCAAGGATTTTAGCCAAAGCTTCACACTTAGTCCAAACCCCAACAAAGCTGGAGACAAAAGAGAGGCGGTAGAAGCAGGAATGACTTCTCTCCACCGTTTGCTCTAGCCAGGAGGAGGGAGGATGGATAGATGCATGGAGGCTTCACAGCCCAGGGACGGAAGATGAGCTTAATCCAAGACGGTGTGCTTCTTGCCACCATCCTCCTCTTCCCAGCTTAGAGAAAGTCCAAAAGGACCCTTCCCAGAGTAAGACTAGGCCAACACAGGAAGAAACACCCTCCTAGGTTAACACCAAGCAATACAGCAAGCTTCATCTTTCTCCCTCTCCCTCCCCCATCCGCCTCTCATTGGACCTCCCTGCCCCTCCTAGCACGTAAAGAAGACTTAACTACCCTGGATTTCCTGGGAACCCAGACCCTGCCCTACGACTCATCTAAACTCCAGGCAGGCTCTAGTCCAGAAGGCTTGTCCTCTCCCGGCAGGGCACCTTCCAAGTTTGAGAAAGCCCAACCTCGCCAGTCTCTGACCCAGTCTCCAAGATCATGTCAAAGCTAGAATCCACCTTAGGGACAGTCTAGCTCAAGCCCCTGCTGTTACAGATGAGGCTCCAGAGGCTCAGAGACCAGGGTTGTGTGTGTGTGTGGGGGTGTGACCTGCCCAACAGCAGAGCCAGGACTCAGGTCCAGGTCCCCTGAACCCCTCAGCTCACTGCCCTTCCAGAGAACTCTAAGTTGCTGATCTTGCTGTCCTGGAATGTTATCCCTTTGTCCCAGGGAGGGGGATGGGGGAAAGGAGAGAGTTACAGACATGACTGGCCTCTCCGACACCAGTCCCGTCAATTCCCCCCCAGTCCGCAGGAGTAGAGTGCAGACCCGCTGCTGTTCTCACCTGTCTAGAAATGGCAAAATCTTTGACACTGAATGCAAGCTCTCAAACTCACCACATGAGTCCTCGCAGAAAGACTCCTACATGACTGAGTTCTTACGTGAAAAAAACCAAACAACAACCACCAAGAAAACAAAACAAAACAATGCCCTGGCTGGAAGAAATAACATAAGAAATGATGGTTTCAATGCTCCCTTACAAGCCAGGGCTGCCAGCCATGAGTTACAATGTTATTTATGTGTTTCACTCCCAGACTGAGCTGCTAGGGCAGAGGCCCCTTCTCTTTGACAGGCTCCTGAATAAAGGGGAAAAGCTTTTGTTTGGGAGTGAACACAACTGTTGGTTTTCTCCTGGTTTGAAAATCCAAAAATTACTCGACGAGAAAGCTCCCACAAACGATCCGTGATTCTTAGACATGAGGCAGGCCAAGAGATGCTCCCCACGTGCACACACTGTCTCCCGGGTTCAAAACCCCAGAAATCAGGAGGGTTCCTTGGACATCCCTCCCTGTCACCTACTCCTCCTAGAGGGGCCCGAGAGGTGAAGCAAAAGCCGAACAATTCCGCGTAGCCAGGCCCACTATACCACTTTATTCCCAGCAGAGTCCTTTTAAAGTCATCCCAAAGGTCCCAATATGGTACCTTTAATAATTGAATAATTTAAATAAATAATTATGTATGGAATAAATTAGAGCATTTATCATTTGTCCTTTCCTTTCAAAAGTTTTGGGGAATAATTTTGACTTCTGGCTTCTCCAACCTGAAAATTCCTAGCAGCCTGCACTGTTTCTCCTTCTTTGGCTCAGGGCCCACGAACCCTGACCCTCACCAGGGTCTCCCATTCAAAGTCCCGGACAGGGATAGAAATGATCTTGAGCCGCTGGCCTGTGGGCATATGCACACTTCACAAGGATTATATGCAACTCCATTTGCTCACATCTCCTTTTCTGAAGAAGGGATATCAACGATTCTAGATGACCATTATGGAATCATCCATCTCATCCTACTCCCCCTGGCGGGGATGGCCTGAGTGTGTATCTTTCTGTCTTCTCATCCTGCCCTTAGGGCAATAATGAGGCCCTCTTCTCAGACAGACTGAAGAGTCAAAAACTTCCTTTAATCGCTGAAGTGGGATGCCCAGGCCAGTCCAAGAGAATACAACGTGCTCTTCTTTGGGGCTCGATCAGTGATCAGATCTACCTTTCTTTCCTCTGCCCTTTCCACCAAGGGGTCCACGAGAACAAGCAGTCTGGAAGAGCTCTCCTTGCCAAACTGGTATAATCCTTTCCTGATCGAGAATCTCTACAAGCTCTGCCTGGGGCTGGCAGGATTCCTTGGGTCATCACAGGGAGAGATAGTAGTTAGTGTGTGAAGGATGGTAAGCATGCCCAGACGGGCCATCAGTTCTGTGAGCCAACCCCCCAAAGGCCCTAGGTGACTCACTTTCCTAACCCACAGTCTTCTTTCTACTCCTTAGTGGTCTCATACCTCTCCGGGGCCAGAGGCTAGAGAAGGTGCTGGTTGCCCCCTCTGCCAGAACTTCCACTCCCAACTCTCAGAAACAGGGTTTGGAATGGCCCTCTGTGGGGTAGACTCGATCTGGCTTTTTCCTGCCCAAACCTACGCACCTTTGCCAAATCCATTCCCTCCAAGGCTTAGGTCTTCTTTCATGCACAAAGTGTCTCAGACAGTTGTCTCCCTTGACTAAGCTGGTTCCTTGCTGAGAGGAAATGAGGCTGGCCGCCAAAGGGTGCTTGGATGTAGGTGCTCGTGACTCATAGTAGTTCTGTGGTTAGACCCTACAATTCTTACGTGGCTAGTGCATTCACTCTCTCAAACCCTGGAGGCCCTAGAACACACCCTGATTCATCCTAGATATCAAATGACAGCTCAAAGGGAAGGGGTTAGAGCCACAGACCTGACTTGCTTACAATAGCTAAAAGAGGTTTAACAAGATCAAAAATGCTCCCACCCTGACGAATAAACAATGTGCTCTTAGGGCACAGAGGAAAAATAGGGCTTTAGGCACTAAAAAGTGACACTTCACCCAGATCCAGCCTGGGAAAAGACCAGAGAGAAGGGGTGGGGGGGGAGGGTGGGAAAGGAAGAAATCCCCAGCCCTTATTGGGTCCACACCCCACGCAGGGTAGAGGAAGGTACAGGGGGTGATGGAGGAGAATGCCCTTCAGAACACAAGCCCTCAGGAGCCTGTGGCTACAAAGCCCAAACCCTCCAGAGCAGCCTCCCCAGCTGTCCCGCGGTCCTCGGCACCTGACTCGTGGTGCGCGGTCCACATACAGGGGGCGGCCTCATATGGTAGAGTTTAGCTTGCGCCCTGCTTTTGATGCCTCCTTGTTCCCAAGAGAACACTTGGGGAAGTGTTGGGTGGGGAAAAAAAAGATTCTCGTTTATTTTGGAAACAAATCAAAAGGGGATTAGGGAATGAAGCACCTTAAGCAATGCCCCCTTGAGACTTCTTTTCACGACTCCAGGGTCTTCACAGGCATAACTTTGGCTCCACGTCTCCCTTCTCAGAGCCAAGAATGGCCAGCGAGGGAAAGGGTTGGGGACGAGAGGACGGAGAGGAGGAGGATCAGGGGAGGTCGGTGCTGAGAGGTGGTCCCTGCCCTCCTGGCCCCTCCGCCGGCCAGCACAGGGGGCGGGCCCGCTCCTTCTCCCTGGTACATAGGCATCATCTCTTTTTAAAATCTGTATATAATATATATATTTATATTCTCTCTCTATTTATACATATATATTTATATGGTCTATGTACACGTATTGCACAGGCCTCCTGCAGCTGCCCCTGCTCCTGCCTTGTCAGTGATAGCGGTTCCTCTTCTCTTCACTTTCTGATGTGTAGTCACGGGCCCTGATGCCGTTCTGAAGATTGATGAGTGAGTCCTTCATCTGTAAGACAGGGAAGCCCACCCCAGCCCGGGTTTGTGCCCTCAGTGGGCGTCTCCATTCAGCGGCACCCACCACACCCACGTATGGCAGGTCCCCCGCCAGGCCGGGGAGCTGAAGGCAGCAGGCTCCTGCAACAAGGGTGGTCCTCAAGGGACACAGTCTCAGGCTGAAGGGGGACAGCCGATCGAGCACTGGGAACCCCTGGGGTAAGGGGTGCTGTGTCTCAATGATTTGTGGTCCTTGTTTCACGGAATTAAGAATTCTCTCGAAGGTTCCATTGCTACCAGGACCCACATCCGATGCCACTGATGGGTCTTCTACTCACTCGGCTTGGTTTCCCAGTGATCCTGAATACACTGTCCTCCTCTCTCGGTACCTTTGCCACACTGTTCCCCCAGCTCGGACTCTTCTCTCTTGCCCATTCAACCTCACCCATCTACTGTCAAGGCCCAGAGCAAATCCAAACGTTCTCTGGCTCACAGCCATCTCTCTCTCTCCTGGCCTTTCACGGACCCCTCACTGGGGCTCTGCACTGCAGTCATCTTTAACGGCTTTGTTTCAGCTGTGTTGGGACTGCACTGTCTTATTCTTACCTTATACACCCCAGGTGCCAAGCAGAAAACTGAGTAGGCTCCTAGCTGTACCCATATCACTGAATTAACTGAATCTTAACCGAATTTCTTAACCTTCTTTTAAGAAACAGATACATCCCACGTCACGGGATGGAGTTTACATGGGGCCATTCCAGCGGTAGAATCCTACCCTGGTTCTAGGTAAGCTGCCTTGTTAACACAGGATGGTTAACATTTCACAGGTAAACAGTTACAGATTTTGAGAACCTCTGACCTCTCGGCCTAACCCGTCACTTTCTTCTCTTTAGTTCTTCGATATCAGGAGGGATGAGGGGCCCACTAGTGTTCTTTTAAAGGGGACAGAACGATGGGTATTCCCTGGCGGTCCAGTGGTTAGGACTATGGCGCTTTCCCTGGCAGGACCTGGGTTCAATCCCTGGTCGGGGAAGTAAGATTCCACAAGTCACGCAGCGTGGCATGCCCCCCCACCCCCAACCCCAAAAAAAGGGGGAAAAGAAAAATGAAAAACAAAATCAAGGGAACAGAACGAGACACCGATCTTAATGCTTGTAGAGTCGAGTCTACGAGGCTACAGGTCTGCCTGCCCCAAGCTCCTTCTGAAGGAGACCCACCCTGAATAGAATTCCACAGCTGGAAGGGGACCGGGTCAGCCAGTCCAACTGCCCCCTGCCTTTAATTCATAAGTCCCTCACCCCACATCATCGCATCATCCTCTGAGCACTTTCCGTCCTTCAAAATAGCCCGTTCCATTGCTGGACTGCTCTACCCGTAAGGAGTGTGCTTTTCGTTGATGACTCAAAAATCCTATTCCCTATAACTTCTGGCCCTAGTTCAGTCCCCTGGAGGTTCAACCCTTCTTCTAGATGTTAGACCCCAACGTCTGAAGGCTGTCCTGTGCTGCTCACCCACCCGTCTTCCCTGCTCCTGAGCACATCTTTGCTTCTGTCAAGCCTTCCTGATAGGCCAGAGCTTCCAAACTCCTTGCTGTGTTGTCTGCCCTCCTTTGGTTAAAAAAAAAATGTCCTCCTTAAACGTGGCTCTAATGTTATGCGTGACACTCTAAACCCATTAAACTGGATCATGATAGCTGCATTAAAATTCTCTCTCCTTAATTTAGAGCTAAGAAACCAAACCATGAAGGGGAAATAAAGTTGAATATTAACGAGTGCCTCCCATGGGCCATCAGATCAAATGTGACAGCAATTTCACGAAGCAATGATTATAATTCCAATTTCATAAATGAAGGAACTGAAGGTCCCTAATACTAAATCCCTTGCTTGAGGTCACAAAACTAGTCAGTGGCAAGATTAGGATTCCACCTCAGTCTGATAAAATGAAGCTAACTATTGATTTTGCCCCAGAACGACTTTCTTAAAAAGACGCATCTAGTTTTTCAGAAAGAAAACTGTACCAGGAAGAAGACATTTATGAAAAGGAGACACAGAACCAGCCATCTTCCCAGACTCTCAGCACAGCCCCTGAGGAGGGGTCACGGTCTGGGCGTTGGGTGTTGTGTGCATGTTTTGAGGGCAAGAGGTGGGGGAGGGGAGTACACATCGAAAGGAGTTAGAAAGACACGCCCTCTGGGAAGATAAATCTCTGCAAAAAGGGGGTTATCTCTTTCAAGGGCTGTCAGATGGCTATGGGTTACCAAGAAGAAAAATTAGCTCTCCTTCCATCTAACCTACAGTTTTCCTACTGCAAATCCAGTGTGTGATTTCACTGATATAATTTGGGGGAATACACGGGTGTCTCCCACAGCTCAGTCAAGGGTGGCTTTAAAATTAGAACAATGGATGGCCTGGGGGGAAGAACGAATGGGAGGAGGGCATCTGGCGCACGGTGATGGAGATGGTGCTCTCCTCAGAGCACAGGGCACAAGTCCCATCTCCGTAAGACCAGGGCAAGGAGGGACGGTGGGGGCGTCTCACCTGGTCAAGAAGCATCACCGAGGATTTGATGATCTCCCTCCATTTTTGGAGCTCGGTATCGTGGTACTTTTGCTGGGACTCTAAGAGCTGGGCCCACTCTGTCTGAGACTGGGGTAACCTGTGGGGTAGAAGAAGGGGGACCCCAGCAGCTGGAGTTATGGCCTGTCGACTGTCCTATGCACCCAGACCCCTAAAGGACAGAGAGCCACATCAGAGGGCTCTGTCCTTTGCTCAGTGCCCTGTTTCCCCTGTGCCCCAAATCAGAAGCAGACTGAAACCACAGGGACGGTTTTCAGAGCCTGCCTAGGCACTCATCCCAGAGGGTTATCCCCCCGCCAAGGGCAGCAGGGCCGTCCCAAAGAGACTGGGTAGCAGGAGCTGGGACACGGTACTGGCTGGGGTGAAGGTGGGGGAAAGGGGGAGAGGCCAGGGTTACCTTTCCTGGAGCCTCAGACCCTGCCAGGCAGTGAGGGTCTGGGTGGTATATTCCAACATCCAGAGTTTGTAGAAGAGCATCATGTTGAGGACGACCAGGAGCACCAGACTAAGAAGAAGACAAGGAAGAAAGCAATGGCCATGAGATGGCATCTGGGGGAGCACCCTCCCTTCTCAGACCAAGGCACGCCCCACCCCAGGGGCCGCTGTCCTTGACCACGGGGTCACCTGATGCGTCGCAGTGAGTGAGTGATTAAGGGAGCCGGAGGGATGCAGCAAGTGGGGGGGCAGGAGGGGAGGGGGGAGGGGGGAGAGAGAGAGAGAGAGAGGAAAGGGCCGTGGAGAGGTGTGTGGGGTGAACGCAACAGAAAGGAGAGACATACAAGCCACCCAGAACCTGGGTGCTGGGGGAAGCGAGGTAAGATGGAGAGGAAAAGAGATGATGGGGTAAAAGAAGCAATGTGACAAAGTGAGAGAGTGGCATGGACATATATACACTACCAAACGTAAAATAGATAGCTAGTGGGAAGCAGGCGCATAGCACAGGGAGATCAGCTCAGTGCTTTGTGACCACCTAGAGGGGTGGGACAGGGAGGGTGGGAGGGAGATGCAAGAGGGAGGAGATATGGGGATATATGTATATATATGGCTGATTCACTTTATTATACAGCAGAAACTAACACACCATTGTAAAGCAATTATACTCCAATAAAGATGTAAAAAGAAAAAAAAAAAAAAGAAGCAATCATAGAGCCAGCACCTGAAACAGATCCCAGTGGGAGCAAGGAAGAAAAACAGGGAGGAGGCAGAGGTTAGAAACAGGCTCGTGTGGGGAAGGGGAAAGCCCGCTCAACCCGAGGCAGAGAGAAAGTGAGCGTCCATGACAAAGAAATGCCAGGAGCAGAGACACAGCAGGATGGGGACATCTAGCAGGAAGGAAGGGGGGTGCGGGGAGCAACTGTACACAGACTCTTAGCACTTCAAGGGTGATCAGTCGAGACAAGGTTCCTCCTACAAACCAAAACTGGGGGAGGAATTCCAGTGGGATTCCCAGCTCTGCCCCTGACACGCCTCCCAGATGTTAGCACAACTGCCCGAGAGCCGCCGTCTCCTCCGCGCACCTGCCACAGCCCTGCACGGGGCACGAGGACCAGCCAAGGCTTCTCAGGGATGGGCTGGAAGTGTTCGGAGTCAGGGAGGTGGCAGGGAAACCAGGGGCCGGGGGGCCCAGTGGGGAGTGACGAAGAGTCACTGAGGCCTGTGGGAATTCTCTTCTCTTGGCCTCAGTGGCCTGAAGATCATTTTATAACAGAGGTTCATGGGATGGAGAGACGAAAGCTCTGGGAAAGAGAGCACGCAGACACGCAGAACTGGGCACAAAGCCTGGCTCACTGCTTCAACATCTCAACTTTCAATCAAGTTTCCTGGCTTCACTGAAAGCCAGTTCCTTCAACAGGACAATAATACCTACCCTGCTGAGGCTGTTATGTGCATGGAAGGAATGTATGTGAAAGGTGGAAGTACAGACACACAGGAAAAAGAATGACAAAAATGGGAAGATAAAACAAATAGATGGAAAAAAGACCAACAAAGAAAGAAAACCTACACTACGCCTCTGACCTTTCCAAGTGTGTGCTGCATGTGGTGTGTGGTGTGTGGTGTGTGTGGTATGTGTTACTGTGTTTCTCACCTGGGCTTCCAGCACTAGGGAAGGCGGCATTCCTTAAAGCAGCAGCTGCAAATCCCTGGGGCTACTCAGCTGTGTTCTTGGGGCTCTCCTGAGATTTCCACGAGAAATTCTTAATGTTGTATTGAATTTCAGTGATATCACCTCTAATCGCATCCGTACGCCTGGACCACCTGAATGCCACCTCCTCAGAGTGTGCTGCACGCAACCTTAGTACTTGCATTTGGGTTTGTGTTTACAGTCCTGTCTGTGCTCAGCGGAGGTCAAGGGACACCCTTGCCCGCTTCCCGAGTGAAGGCTTGGGGGTGGTCTAAACAGAGAAGAGGTAGGAGGCTGGGGTCACCACAGGGCAGGCTTATGGCAGCCGGGGCCTCTAAGACGCAGGGCAACCTGCACTGTACCAGAAGGTTCCACTCACAGGCTGGGAGCAGACCCACCGCCTGGACCTTCTAGGGTTGAATGACGAGGCCTAATTATCCTAAACTAACAAAGCACCAGCATTTGTTAATATGCTATAAAATTTACTCAGGCCACTGGCCTTCTCTACTAAATAATGACAAAACACAGAGAGAGCGTAAACAGAACTAACCCAAGGTTAGAGTTTTCTGTTGACCAAAACCAACATCAGAGATTTCGTTTTAACAATGGCATGAATCACATTAAAATGATGCTGCTAAACGTGAATTCTACTGGTTTTACAGTTGTCCTTGTATTTAATTTTGTAAAAATATGTTGGCTTCTTATGCCATAGTCAGAAGACTTTTGCATCTACTTTTATGTTACACATTCAGGTAAGGTTAGCAAAAGAGCCCCCCTCGTGACCCTCGAAGGCCCCTCTCCCTACGTGGTCCCCAGGTCTGTCCTCAGCCCATTTCCTTTCTCACGCTCCATACTCTCCTCCGATGATCATCTCATTCCCACCACGGCTTTAACGCTACCGACAAATCTGCAACTGCAGCCTAAACTTCCCTCCTAAGCTCCAGGTCCACATCAAGAAATATCTATCTATTACATCCGCCTGAACAATCTATGGCAGCTCAGAGACATCGGGAACTGACAGCATCTTCTGTGACAACTTTCCTCTAAGCTCCAGGTTTCTGTCCATGACACAACCATCTACAGGCACGCAGATCAGGAAGGTCTCTTCCTTCGCTACATAACCAGGTGTAACGAGCCTTCACCTTCTGGGCCCTCTCAGCCCCAGGAGGCCCTCATCTCAGTGTGACAGCCCCTCCCACCGAGATCACTGCCGTTTACTCCTGTTGGCCCCCACTGCCTCCAGTCCGTTCTTGTCTAGCCCGTGCACCATACTGCCATCCGACTGATTTTTTTTTTTTTAAGTGTAAATCCAACCATGTCAGTGCAGGGCTTCCTTCCCAGATTCCTGTGGGCAGAGCTGTGCCCCTGCTTCTGCAATCCTGAAAAATGCTTTAGTGAAGGCAGGAAGGGCTGGGGGTGGGGTGGGAGTCACAGAAGCAGGACAGAGCTACGCGCAGTCTAATGTCTGGGGCACACCTGGTAGAGCCAGCGTCTGGGCAGCTCCTGAGCAGCCGCCACGTCTCACAGCACAGCCCAGGCAGGAGGGAGTGGGCCCAGCCAAGCGGAGGAGCTGTCTGTACTTAGCTGTCCAAGCTGTTCCTGCTCAAGGGTTACACAAGGCCTGAGCAGGCTGTGGGCTCACACTTCAGAAAGCTGTGTCTTCCCATCTTACACCCTCATGTTTTTCAACGAACTTGCTCCCTGGCCCAGCATCTTTCTGTGCAAGTTACTGAGCCCCCAGCTTTACAGCATTATGGCAGTGATTATACGTTGTTTATATTAAAATAAGCATACACTCTTCCTGGACTCTAGTCATCGATTGCGTCTGGCCACCCTGCCAAAGGGTGGGCCCCGTAAGTGCACAGTCCCGACGCCTGGCACAGAGCAGACACCCAGAACGTCTGTCACAAACAAATGAATGGGCTCCTAAAATGCTCTGTGGCATCTCTATGTTAGCATTTATTCAACAGTGTAGCAACTGTGAACTTCCTGTCTGTTTGACCCACTTGAAATTGAGCTCCTGAAGGGCATGGATGCTGCATGCAGCATTTTCTTGTGAATCCTGAAGGCCTAGCATACAGCAAGTGCTGAGTAAAACAGAGAAAGAGCAGCAAAGAGGCAAGGAAGGACAGACAGAGCAACCGATCTGGAGAGGGACTAGACGAGAAAGCAAACACCAGCACAGCAGCGAGGGTGTCTGGATGCCTGAGGAAGACAGACGGGGAGGAGGTGGCAGGTGAGAAAGGAAGGTGGCAGGGGCAGGGTGGGGTAGGAGAGCCGGAGTCCCTTACACACAGCTGATAACCAGCAGTAGCTTGGACACACTCTGCAGATGGAAACCATTGGGGCTGTCCTCGGGGATGTGCCGTGTCTGTGTGGAACCTGTGGGGAGAAGGAAAGAGGCCATCACCACATGGCCCGCCAGTCCACCAATGACCGACGTGATGCTGGTCACGCACAGAACTGCCCGTGACGCTGTCGCAGCAACGATGTGAGATGTGGACCCGGCCCTCAGGGAAGGGAAGCTCCTCGAGGGCAAGGGGGACAGGAAAGTGACCGAACAAATGAGAAAGTCACCTGACCTCTGTAGCTAGGACATGCAGATGCAGGACAAAGCGACCTGCAGCCGTGGAAGGGAAACAGCACTGGGCTGGGACCAGAGACAGCTTTCAGCTCTGGCTTTATCTATAACTGGCCATGTGACGTTGAGCAAGTCACGTAATCCACTGAGGGTCAGTTTATTCGAATGCAAAGTTAGCCAGGAGTCCTGTATGTAAAACTCATGAACAACGTGGGAGTGCTCTGGCTGAAGCCAGGGGAGGGACAAGGAAGGCTGGCACCCTCCCCCTCCCACTCCCCTTCCCCATCCAAATCTCATGAACATCCGGGGAAGTGCAGAGCACAGCCTGAAAACCCCTTGCTGCAAAGACAGGAGGTTGTGAGTGGCTGGATGGGAGGAGGGAGCCCCACTGCCTGGCAGGGGGCCAAGGAGGGGGCTGCCTTGCACTCCCTGACCTTTGTGTCATGCGGTGACCCTGGGGCCTGAGCTTCGGCTTCTCCCTGGGGCATGTCCCAAGAGCTCGGAAGCTGCAGGCTTGAGCCGAGGCATGCAGGGAGCCACGGAGCTCAGGGAACCCGGAGGCAGAAACCCAAAGGCAACTTCTGCTCAGCAGAGCACACAGGGGGGTTCAGCAGGGGCCGAGGAGCTTAAGGGCAAAGGGAAACGGCAGAGCATCCGGAGCCTCAGATGTAATGAGTCGTGAGCCAGTTATACACAGTCCACCCCAGGCTGCAAAATGAGCACGCCTGTGTGCCCCGCATAGGCACGCAGCTCCCGCCCACAGCCCTGAGCCACGCCTCCTCGGCCCCCACCCGCGCACACCTGCCACGTGCTTGATCCTGTGGCCCACATCTTCATCGGTGGGTGTGGTCACAGGGCTCATCACCTCTTCCAGGTGGGGCACCCGCAGGTGGGCATGGGGACGCTTCCTCCTCCGCACCGACGGGGCCTTACTGGCCTTCTCCTTGGGAGACTGTCTGTGCAGCTCAGCCAGGTAGGTGCTCTCCGTTTTGGTCAGCTCGCTCTCTGTCAGGGTCAAAAGGCCACATCAGAGGACATCTGCCCCTACCTCCAACCCAGCACACCGGCCTCCAGAAGCAGCTGTCTACTCCTAGCCGAACCTTCTCTAAGGGGACCATTTTCCCCTACTGTACTCTGGGATGTTGCCTGGGAGGGCGGGGGTCCCTCAAGGGATGCCCATGAGCCCCAGGAAATACTCCTGGGACCCAGCCCAGCCCAAAGCCCTCTCTGAGTCGTTCAACAGCATGTAGAGACAAAGGCTCCCAACATGCACCCTCACGTTTGCAATCTGGGGCACGGCACGTTTCCCAGTGGACGCCTCCACGGGCTACTTCCCTCTCATAACAGAATCACCACCAGTGAGCCTGGACCTCAGGCTCCTTTTGAGGGGGGGTGGTCATGGATCCCTTCATGATGACGACCTCATAAAGGTTACAGTCAGAGCCTCTTGAACGTGCATACATTCACATACGTGCTGAACTCTGTATCCGTTTCTGGGGCAGACTCAGGGACCCCATGAAGCCCGCTCACTGCCCCCGCCTCTCCCCGTGCCCCATGCCTCTCACTCCCTGGACGGTGACAGCGGAACGGTTCACCCAGCACCAGTGACGGTGCTCACCCAAGTGGCGGAAGTAGTCCTCCAGCCCACTCCAGAAGTTCTTCTCGATGAAGGTTTTCACCAGTCCCCAGGGCTGTTTTCGATAGCGCAGCTCTGTGGAGACCCTGAGAAACAAGCCACAGACACGATCAGCCGTTTGCTGGGCGGACCTTCCTCTGCTGGGAAAAGGAAACTTCAGGTTTAAGGCCGAAGCAGCTTCACATTGGTGCTGCCCTTTACGAGTTAAAAAAGCCCCTTCACATCCACATCACCTGATCTCCCTGGCCACCCCTTGAGGTAGGTGAAGCTAGTGGATTTACCCTCATTTCATAGAAGAGAAAACTGAGTCTTAGAATTTCTAAGCAGGGGCTTCCCTGGTGGCGCAGTGGTTGAGAATCTGCCTGCCAATGCAGGGGACACGGGTTCGAGCCCTGGTCTGGGAAGATCCCACATACCAGCGGAGTAACTAGGCCCATGAGCCACAACTACTGAGCCTGCGCGTCTGGAGCCTGTGCCCCGCGACAAGAGAGGCTGGGACAGTGAGAGGCCCGCGCACCGCAATGAAGAGTGGCCCCCGCTCACCGCAACTAGAGAAAGCCCTCGCACAGAAACGAAGACCCAACACAGCCCAAAATAAATAAATAAGCTTTTAAAAAAAGGCAGTTCTTAAAAAAAAAAAAAAAAAAAAAAGAATTTGTAAGCAGACCAAAGACTAACAAGAAGGGCTCCGACTCCAAGCCCAGAGCTCGCTCCTGACGCCACTCGGCCTCATCCCAGGAGGGCTCCGGATGGCGGGCAGCCTGCCGGCCCCAGGGCCCTTCTCTCCTTCTCCAGAGACTTTTAGCCCAGGGCAGGCTCTCGGGCTTCACGGCTTCCACCTTGAAGAGCGTCACCAGCTCCTGGCCTGGCCCCTGCCTCTCCACCCTCCCCGGGGCCTCGCCAGCTCCTGCTCTGTCCCCAGCACTCTGTCCCCATCGTGGGCGCCTCTGCCGTCCCGTCCCTGCAGCATCACCTTCTGCTCCTGCACAGTCACGCTGCTCTGCCCCTCCTGAAGGTGCACTGGCGTCGGTCACTAGATGCTCCCAGTCTACGCTCCCCACGTTCAAGGCTCCCTGCTCTGCCCTCAGGAGGAAGAAGGGACCTCACCCCCAGCCCCGGCCCGACGAGTGTGTGTCCACAGCCACGTCACCCCCACCCAGCAACTCTTCCCTGGATTGAAGGTGGGCACCTCTCTGTAAAGGTCTGTCTGGGGTCAACCAACTACGTCTGTGTGAGCTGGACAGAAGGGACATCCAATTGGAAGACCCTCCAAGGAAGCTGGAAGCGAGGAACACAGATGTTGCAGGGGAGGGACAGTGGGGCAGGGGGGAGAAGAGAGAGAAGGGAGGGAGTCGGGGGCGGGAGGAAAAAAGGAAGGAAGGGAGAGAGGGAAGGAGGGAGTGTGGGCGGGGCAGGGACGAGGAGTTGCTCAGAGAGAAGCACTGAAACCAAAAAAAATGTTTCAAAGATGAGAAGGCGGCGCTTCCCTGGTGGCACAGTGGTTGAGAGTCCGCCTGCCGATGCAGGGGACATGGGTTCGTGCCCCGGTCCGGGAAGATCCCACGTGCCGCAGAGCGGCTGGGCCCGTGTGCCATGGCCGCTGAGCCTGCGTGTCCGGAGCCTGTGCTCCGCAGCGGGAGAGGCCACAATAGTGAGAGGCCCGTGTACCGCAAAAAAAAAAAAAAAAAAAAAAAAGATGAGCAAGCTTCGTCCCTTTTCAAGGTGTGGGTATTCAGCTCTTCCTGATTCCCCAGAGACCTCTCGCAGCCTTTCACCAAACTTATATTTTATTTGCACAGGAGTGAATTTCTGCTCCATATAACCAGAAGAACTGGGTCTAAGGTACAGGTACACGATCGGTCATTTTCAAATGGCTGTGTCTCTTGGCTTTTCAGTCAGACTACAAGCTTCGTAGAATGTTAGGGTCTAAATTTCTTCCTTCCTTGAATGCACGTCACAGTGCCCAGGACAGGACTCGACCCATAAGCAGCATCTAACTAATCATTCAATCAACCTTTTCTGACTCTGCTGTGTGCAGGCCCCGTGCTGGGTGCTGGGAATACAGTGGTGTGTGGACTGGGACTCCTGCTGGCCAGGATGGCTGGAGATGCCATCCTCAGGGAGACATGCGTGGGAACTCGCAACACGCCCAGCACCCAGCAGGGTGTGACGGACAGAGATCTGCTTTTCTAAGACCTGGGTTTCAGCACTTTTGACTCTTGGAAAAGTTACTTAACTTGTATGACCCTCAGCTTTCTTATCTGAAAAGTGAGGAGAAACCCACCTCCTTTGGGTTATTCTAAAGAACCCAGCTCTTGGAGGTGAAGTACCTACACAGTAATTTATAAACTGCAGACAACCACTAAAAAGCAGTGGTTGTGGAAGTTTTACTAAAGAGACACACAGAGGGGTAAAGGGAACACGTGGTGGAGGGAAGCATGAACCGTCAGGACGGAGAGGAGGGGGTGGGGTCTCCGAGGCTCCGGAGAGAGGACAGAATAAAGGCTGTGGCAGCAGCCGGTACACTCGGCCTCCCCCCCTCCCCAGGAGCGCATCCACGCTTTCTGCTGCAAGCCCCCCGGGTGCACAAGGAACGTGCTCTGCACCCGCTCAGCCACAGAGACAGCACCTGAGTCGACTCTTGTTCCGGGCCACGCGGGTGAGAGTGTAGCGGTTGATGGTGTAGAAGTAGTCGTGATACGGCACGTCGTGCGTGAGGACCTCGGCGTCGACCACGTAGCACTCGCTCTCCTGGCTCGCCTTGTACATGGTCTGTGGGGAGGAAAGGGTCGTGGGACGAGGCTGATGAGCAGCAAGACGGGAAAAGCACCTCCTTCCCAATCTCCCCAGCCCACCCCCAACTTCTGAACGGGGACCCAGAACCACGGGAAATGGCAGCATCTAAGCATGTCAAACGCCGCCGTTTCAGGGCTAAACAACACTGTCACCCAGATACCCCTTCCTGACGTCTCTCCTGAATCCTCCACGACAGAACAGAGGCTTCTCCAGCCCGCCCTTACTGGCCTCTGCCCGGGGCTCACCTGTGTCTCCCTGACAGTGGCAGTTTTGGGAGCCAGAGGGTTGGTAAGGGTGATGGTGTAAAGGATCACTCGGCTCTGGTTTCCATTGTCTTCCTTCTTCCACGGATGGAAGATGATATCTGAGGGGAGAGAGGAGCCGTGGGATGAGGGAGGGAGCGAGGCGTGCCTTCCCCACAGCTGAACGTCCCCTCCAGTGACCTTCTCTTGACTGTACTGACTGCCGACTGGCCCCCAAAAGGAAGCCAACGGGAGCCTGAGGGCCGGGGGTGGAGGGTGAGAGGAGGGGGCGTCAAAGCAGAAAGAAGCTCATTGTAGCACGGCCGAAATCCTACACAAGGCTCCAGAATGCTGATTGTTCTGGGGCTCGGGCAGGAGGTTCTGGGGCCACCTACGGGGGAGCTGGCAACACCAGAGTCACTGTGACGAGGGCCTGGGATCCTTGGGACCAAGTCCTCTGCTCCGAGGCACGACCTCCCCGTGCCCTTGGCTCACCCCTCCTCCTGGCAGAGGGCTTCGCCAATGCCCAAGGGCTCTTCCACAGACCCGGACCCTGAGCAGCCCTGCCGGTCCCTGCGGTGCGGCCGAGCAGGGGCAAGGAGCACACAGGTGCAAAGCATCAACTCTGAGAGCCTGAGGTTTGAATCCCAGCTGGGCCCCTTCCTATTAGCTGCATGACCTTGGGCGTCTAATAATGGTCTGAGTTTCAGCGTCCTCACTGGTACCGTGGGGATCACAATCCTGGCACACAGGGCAGACCGGAGGACTGAACGAGACAGTGTAATGTGCCTGGCGGACAGCAGGTGCCGAAAGGACGTGGGGGCTGCTACTCTCTACTAGACAGTGAGCCCTGGCGGATCCTGTTCGCCGCCAAGCCTTTGGGGCCCGGCACCGAGGGTCTGGGCACCGCGGGCGAGCGTACAGCCGCGGTGACGCGGGGAGGAGTAGCCGGCAGGGCCCCCAGGAGCTCCGGCACCGCGTGAGGCCAGAGAGGGGGTGCCCCGGGCCATCAGGCGGCCTGGAAAAGGAGGGCGCTTGGGAGGAGAGGAAAGGAGGGTGGACAGAGAGGGAAGGGGTGGGGGGCCCCGGCCCCGGGAGGGACGGACCTGAGAAGCGTCGCTGCTCCATGAAGTCCCGCTGGAAGGGCGAGTCGGTGAACAGGAGGTCGTACAGCTTGTCCACGCTGAAGTTGAAGACTTCATTCACGTACTGCCGGCCACTCAGGTCCTCGTAGAAGGCCTGGACCTCCCCTGCAGAGAGGATGAGGAGGGAGACAGGGAAGGTGAGGGACACCCCCCAGAGCACTTATGTCTCTGTGGCTAATGTGGGAACGGCCACCAAGGCTCAAAGGAGGCCGCGGAGTGGGGCAGCAAGGCCCTGGCCTCCGCCGTCCGTGGCTTTGCGTCAGTCGGCCGCCTTCCTCAGCGGGCGTGCACGTTACGGACTCTAGCTTTACTAAGAGTTTGGGAATGTGCTATTTGCCTTTACACTCTCAAGCCTTCCTAATTAAAGTGATCTGAGACCAAAGTCTAAATAAATGACTACTTCCTGGGCTTGCCGGAACCCAGAGGATCAGTTATCAAGAGTCTGTAAGTTAAACCACAATTGACAGCAAATGTCATCGCAACCCATGACACTGGTGTGTCCAGGGACACTGATGAATCTGATTTTACAAAAGCTTCTGAGGCTGGTCTGGTCTGCAGGGCCGTGATCTCTGCGCAAAGTCTGCTCTCCTTCCATAAGGCAAACTGTATTGTACCCCCTTCAAAAAATTTCATTTTCTACAGGAGAGAGTTTCCGAGTACAGGTGAGTTGCTCAAACCCCAGCATTCCTCTTGAGCCCTCGGCACCCCAAAGGCCCTAATTACTGCACCTGCAGGGGCTGTTGTCTGATCTCAAGAACAACGCTGCCATTTCTGGCATCCCTGTGACCCTGAGAAGGCCAGAGAGGAATTCACGAGCATCCTGGAGCGTCCGTGCCCATGACTGCAGGATCAGGACTGTGGCGCACAGCTCGGGGGATTCTCACTTCTCAGTTTACATGACGGCACGCCGGTTCTTAGGCGGTGCCCACCTGCGCAGTCCTTTGCACCGACCCTGCACCCCAGATGGCAGTGGGCAAGGCCACCACAGGTGAGAATACCCCTACAGGTGACTCACAGGAGACCGTCCACAGGTGGGTAAGTGAGCACTGTCTGCACAGCCTCGCAAGTCAGAACCCACCACCAACTCAAAGGAAGTAAGCCATCAACCATACTCGTGAACACTGAGGATCTGGCCTCTCGCCCTGGAATGTCAGAGGCAGCGTGTTCCCGAGGGAGGGCTAGACACCAACCCTACGCAGGAGGGAAGCAAGAAGCTACCCACTTAGACGTATGAGAGAGAAGGGTAGTCTCCTCAGTCTGTCTGACCAGGCAGCAGTCTAGGTCCGAAATCCCCAGGCTGGAGCCACCAAAGCCAAGCGTCTGCTAAAATGTGTTTCCAGGGCCAGCGGCCTGGCACTTTGCTTGTGGCGTATACGTGTAAACACTGTGAGGGGCAGAGCTGCAGGGCACGCCGGTGCCAATGGGGGGCACATGGAGTGACAGACTAAATGGCAGACAACCTAACACAACACTGTAAAGCAATCATACTCCAAGAAAGATGTTTTAAAAAAAAACTGAAAAAAAAAGAAAAAGACAAATATGAAACGACAAGGATACTACGGTGAGTGCCTTGAAAAGGGATGTTTGCTAATAACGAGTGCACCTTCTGCTTTACCCACCCACCCTTCCGCCAGGAACCAGACTGACTCCAGTCTCCACGTGGGAACGTCCGTTAAGCCTTCAAACTGTTTGGAGACAGGAAGTGCCCTTCTGCCCCCGCCGTCAGACACCCACCTTCATCGTGGGTGTCGGAAGAGTCACTGAGCTCGGTGGGGATGTCCTCGTTGTCGTTGAAGTCCAGCGAAGGGGAGTTCACGGGCGCGATGATCTCAATTTTCTCCCCGATGATGCTGTCGATGGCGAGCTCCTTCTCCAGGGACCCGTCGCCCTCCAGCACCTCCTCCTCCAGGGGCAGGCCGTCAAACTGGGGTGGGGACAGGGCGGTCAGCCTGGTCTCCCCTCCAAGAGGAGGTGAGAGAGCTGGCCGCGGGAGCCCGCACGCTCAGAACGCAGCTGCTCGGGGGCTGGGCTGTGGGGGTCAGGGGTCTCCCCAGCTCTGCCGGGGAGGACGGGACACAGCACAGGGCCCTGCCCTTCTCCTGACACCAAGCCCTACACGTGGGCAGAGGCAGCTCCGTAGTCCAGCTCCTCTCCTGGGGCCAGGCCTCCACCGTCCTGTAACAATGTGGCCCTGCCTCCAACCAGTGCCCTGTTTTCTGAGAGGCTCAGAAGGCTTCCTAAGCAGTTTTTTGTTTTTTGTTTTTTGTTTTTTTTCGGTATGCGGGCCTCTCACTGTTGTGGCCTCTCCCGTTGCGGAGCACAGGCTCCGGACGCGCAGGTCCAGCGGCCATGGCTCACGGGCCCAGCCGCTCCGCGGCATATGGGATCCTCCCAGACCGGGGCACGAACCCGCATCTCCTGCATCGGCAGGCGGACTCTCAACCACTGTGCCACCAGGGAGGCCCCCTAAGCAGTTTTTGATTCATTCTCCCATTAGCCCTGGGAGGGAATGGGTACAACTCTTTACATTTTCAAGTCAACCTCAGAGACAGAAAATGGAGACTAGGCATCAAATGGATGATGCTTTTATTCTAAGGCCAAGTGGTCTGACCCCTAAGCCACTGGAATACAAGGCTCCCCTTTCTGGGAACCCTTTCTTCTACCTGCCAGCTCACACCCAGACACTTCCCTCACCAAGCTTCTATTCCCTCTATAACCAAGTCCCGGAGGACAGAGTCCTTCTTACACATTTCTGTCTCTTCTGCAAAGTCTAGCACAGCAGGAAAATAAACTGGAGTGTCTACACTAGGAGCTCCCTCACGATTTACGGAATGAATGAACCGATAGCAGTTCCGCAGTCCTCTCTTCATGTACAACTTTGACTTTAGATCGAGGCAGTGAAAAAAAAAGACCTGGAATAGTTCTCCACCAGTGGGCAGCCCACCAAGAGCAAAGCTCACACAGTGGATTGAAATGGTTCTCATCTGCTCCGAAGCCAAACAAAACCTGGAACCCGAAGCACCAAGAACCCAGCTCTGGATTCTACACTCATTTGAATGGAGAGAGTCCTTCTGCCCCAGGATGCCTCCCTGCATAAACCGACCACAGTGGGACCAACCTCCCCTCTGCCTGCTCCCCAGGTTGGGGTCCCGTGGAGTTAACAAGGCTGGGAAACACTGCCCCTGGGCTGGGTGGAAGCAAGGGGCTCCCCGCCCGTACCGAGACGGGCGCTTCGCTGCTCCCCGTGGATGTGAGCGTGCTGTTGGTGATGGACTTCTTGGGCAGCTGTGGACTGGCATCCGGCTTGGTCTCTATGCTGCTTTTGGATGAGCTGTCATTCACTTCATTCTCCTCTACAGGGATCTCCTCACAGTAGCTGAAAAGAGACGGTGTGAACCCACGTTAGCCTCAGGGGCCAAGACGGCAGACTCACAAGAAACTCACACCCATCGATCCATCCAAAACTATGGGCTTTCCTGCTTCTCTCCTTTGCACATGACCTTCCTCAAACCTCTCGCTGCCCCCGAACTGCTCTCCTAACACCTCCTTCCCACCTGACGCCCCCTCCCCGTGGTAAAATTCTGTCCCCAAACTCACCTTTTCTAGGCACCCTCCTTAGATTTATCCCTCCCTAAATACGAAAACTGTCTGTCTTACTTTCTTTTTCCATTGGCTTCCCATCCCACCCCAACCTGACCATGTGAATCAAACATCTGGGCTCCGAGCATACATCTGATTTCCCACAGTGACCGGGACAGGACTCTGGACATGAGTGCCCTTCGCGGGTACCTGCCCAGATTCTGGATCATAGCTAGCAAACTTCTCTGCATTGCACACCCGAGGAAAAACCCTCCTTGAGATAAAGGCAGGTGCCCTTCTGCGGACACTCCAGGGATGCCGTCGGAGCCTCCCCCAAGGGAGAAATCATCATCACCGTCGTCATCAGCATCTAACTTATACTTTATGTGTTACCTCATCTGGATGCATAACATCTCTGAGCAAATCATTCCCTGCGTTTCAGAGATAATCAAGTAGATACTCACAGAGGCTAAGTGATAACTACTATTAAGTGTCACAAGTGGTACTTGAGCCCTGGGCTACGCACCACACGCTTGACATTCTTTCCTTGCTGTCTATTCCTCTTGCCTCTCACGTGACCACCAAGCCTCTACCTTCCAACCTCAAGCATATTGTGTCACTCTGCAGTCCCATCTGTCTTAGCCTGCCAGCAGCACGTGGTGCAGCGATAGCCCCTTCTCCTCACAGCGTCCTTCCCTTGGCTTCCAGGATACAAAAACTGTCCTAGCGTTCCTCCCCCCTCACTGAATGTTCTTTTGTGATTTCTTTTGCTGCCTCTTTCTCTTGTTGAGTGTTCCCAGGCCCAGCCCCTGAGCTTCTTCTCATGTTAATTCAGTCACCTGGTGGTCTCAGCCACTAGTAACCACCACCCCCCACCCACCCCCCCGCCCCGAGGTTTTGTCCCTAGCCCAGACCTCCCGGTGAACTCCACACTCACACACACAGAGTGACCTCTCCACGTGGCTAACAGTCATCTCAAACTCAACTCGCCTAAAATCAAGCTCCTGACCTTCCCCCACATCTGCTCTGCTTATAGTATCCTCCGTCTCAGTTCAGAACAATCCCATCCTTCCTGCTGGTAAATCCTTAAAGTCACCTTTGGATCCTTTCTGACCCATCAGCAAATCCTTCAAAATGTGTCTGGTTCTATCTTCCAAATATATTCAGAAACTAACCACTTACTGCTGTTTCTACCGCTACCTTCCTGGTCCAAACCACCATCACCTCTCATCTAAATGATCTAAATTATCTGGCAGCCTCTCAGCCAGTCTGCCCTGGCTCCCCTTCACTCTATCTTCAACCCAGGAGCCAGAGTGATGTTAAAATGTTATGTCAGACCTCATCAATTATCTATTCAAAGCCTTCTCTGGCTTCTCATCCCCCTCTGAGGAAAAGCCAATCATCACACTGACCCAGCGGCCCTCAGAGTCCAGCCCGACCTCCCTGACCTCCCCGCTTCCCACCTGCCCTTTGCCACCTGCCCTTTGCCTGCTGGCCCAGCTGCCGCTTCTGCTCCCTCCGCCTGGGAAGGGCCTCCCGGGGCCTCCCTCACTCTGCCAGGGCCTTACTTAGATGCCATTCCCCAGCCGCCCTCACCCCTCTGGAGAGGCGTCCCCGGGCAGCCTGCCCTCTGCCGCGCTCACCCCATCGTGTTGAAGTCGTCATCCGGGGGCACGTAGTCCTCGTCATCACTGGTAAGGCCCAGCTCGTTCCCGTAGCACTGGTGAACGAAGTGCCAGAGCTCCTTGGGGCACAGGGGCTGCAGGGGACAGCAGATGGGCTCTGACCCTCCCTTCCTCAGGACCCCACTCTCCACAGAGGCACTGAGTTGAGCTGGACTCCCCCAAGGGTAGGAGAAGCCAAACTCCACCCTCCTGGGCTGGACTAAGTAGAGGGCAGCGCCTCCACAACAACCCCACCCCCTGCTCTTCCCTCCTCTCTGATCTCAGCAAGACGCCCGTCTTCCCCCTAAGAATATGGCTTTTAGTAAAGCCAGGAGCTTGGCCTGTTCCCTCGACTCAGGTTTGCACAGTGGGACCAACAGGCCCTTGAGGATGGCAACCGCCCGCCTCTCGCTCCTGTGGGTGAGGTCCGGCCTTAAGCGGCACAAACCCAAACTCCTCTGGGGCCAAAGTGATCACAGAGCTTCTGACCTGGACTCAGAATGAGCGCCAGAGGCCCTGGGGCCAGTCTCGCCCACGCTGCAGAAACCGCCTTATACTAACAGTGTCACACAGGTCCTGACGGACCTGATCCAAGATGGATCAGGTCCAAGAATGAGGTGTGACCTCAAAAGGGGCCCATCCCACAGTTGGGCGGTTCCTGTGCTTGGAAAGAAGTCTACATTCTCAGAGTTTCAGGGGGCTCAAAGGTCACTGCATCCAGCCCTCTCTTCACTACTTGAATACTTCCTTCTTTATTCTTAATTACAATCAGTCTGCCTACAGTTCCATGTATTAGTTCCATAAACAGTTTTTCTCATTTCACTGGGTGTCTACATGTCCTCCTCAAAAGCACTGTCCTAAGAAAAGTTAGCTCTCATTGAGGTTCAGAGTTTTGGAAAAGAGGCAACGGAATGTCAAAGAATGAAGGTCAAAGGTGGAGACCATGGATGAGTCCTAGGTTGGGAGGAGGGAGAGAAGGTGGGAGGGATAAGTATGTGAAAAAGAGAGGCATTAAGAAAAACGGAAGCAGGGACTTGCGGTGGTGCAGTGGTGAAGAATCCGCCTGCCAATACAGGGGACACGGGTTCGAGCCCTGGTCCGAGAAGATCCCACATACTGCGGAGCAACTAAGCCCGTGCACCACAACTACTGAGCCTGCACTCTAGAGCCCGCGAGCCACAACTACTGAGACCACGTGCCACAACTACTGAAGCCCACCTGCCTAGACCCTGTGCTCCGCAACAAAGAGAAGCTGCCGCAGTGAGAAGCCCTCGCACCTCAACGAAGAGTAGCCCCCGCTCGCCGCAACTAGAGAAAACCCGCATGCAGCAACAAAGACCCAATGCAGCCAAAAAGAAAGAAAGAAAGAAATTTATATAAAAAAAGAAAATCAAACTTAAAGAATGTTCCCACCAACGGATTTGATAAGGAGTTTGAGCTTTCTCTGACCCCATCCTTTCGAGGTATGGTTTAAGAAGCAGGCAGCTGGCAGGATGCCATGAGCCAGGTCTCTGGCTAAGGAGAACTGCCTGGAATGGCATAGTCGGGGCTCCCTGTGAGCCGGAAGGGTCTGGGGTGGCAGCTCTCTGTGCTGGCCACCCCCTCCCCCACCCCAGTGCCAGAGGGAGGCACCTGCTTCTGTACCTGGACCTCCTCCCTCCTCCCAGCGGCCTTTACATACACCATCCACCCTGCCCGGGACACATCCGCGTCTCTGCCAATCCACGCCCTCCTCTTCTCCACAATTCACCTGCTCCACGCAGCCTTCCCTGACCAGCCCACCAGGCTCAGCTTGTCTGACCACAGCCAGGCCAAGTACAACAAGCAGACCCTGATCATCAGGCAGAATTCTGATGTGATTTTGTGAGAGTTTTTGTGAACCATATGGACGACCCTCTGTCTTAGTTAGAAATGACAGTGGTTGTGAGCTCAAAATTCAGACCTGCCAATGGAGACTCAAACACATTTCTCATTTTACCATTATCCATGGCTGATAAAGGTAGACGATCAACTCAGAATAAGTTACCAGGATTTATACGAAGGCTACAGACTTTCAGGTTAGAAGAAACTCTAAATAACAAATCTATTTAATTTTCTTTAGACAGTAATAAGTTTGGGCCAGAGTCAAGGTAGATACACACATAAATTTAAATACATACAAGTCATATATATAATTGTAATTACAATATTATATAATTATATTACATAATTGTTCCCCCAGGTCTCCTTCCCTGGCTGGGAGGCTGTTTCTCAACGGCCCCGGCATCTGCGTGCACAGGCTGCACAGCCACGTCTCCATCTGCATCTCCCACAGTGTCCCCTTCATCCAGGTGATCAATCGGTGGCTGTGTTAACTCTATCTTCCTATTTTCTGCATTTCTTTAAAACTTATTCTATTGAAGTATAGTTGGCTCACAATGTTGTGTTCATTTCTGCTGTACAGCAAAGTGATTCAGTTATACATATACATATGTATATAGATTCAGTTATATACATATATACATATATATGCTTTCTTTTTCATATTCTTTTCCGCATGGTTCATCACAGGATATTGAATATAGTTCCCTGTGCTATACAGTAGGACCTTGTTGTTTATCCATTCTATATACAAGACTTTGCATCTGCTAATCCCAAACTCCCAGTCCTATTTTCCGTATTTTTGATGCTCTAGCATCTGAGGCCTTGCTGACTGGGGAAGGCCTGCCCCTTGCAGGGTTAGCTAATTCCTAGAGATAGAAGTCACCCTGCCAGGGAGACCACCTTCCCTATGTAAACCGGCCAAGCCAAAGCCCACACACCAAAAGACCTTGTTTTTCTAGCTCTTACATGCCAGGCCAATACTCTGTTGTGCTAATTACCCCGGGGCAGTCTCTCTGGAGACGGTCTCTCTACCCTGAAGCCCAGTGAAACATTCAAACTAGCCAGTCCAGTGAGCTGCTTGGCCAGCTCACCCTGCCGCACTCATCCTTTCCCATGAAAACCTGCAATGAAGGCTCTTGCCCCTGCTTCCCCCTCGCTCTCTCTGCCTCCTGACTGACCTCGAGCTTCCCCGTGTGGCCCTGCCTGGCATGCTGGGCCTCTGCTTCTAGGGATCTGTGAGTATAAAAACCTCTTCCTTCATGACAGTCATTTGTGTCTGGGCGTCTTACCGCACCTGATTAAAACAAACCCCGGTGCATTTTAAAACAGTGGGAACGCATTGCCCTGTCAACAGGGCCTTGCTCCAGGCAGCAGTGAAGCTGTTCACATAAGAGGATGTGCTACTCTCAGCACCTGGGTCACCAGCCGTGGAGGATATGTTACCGCGAGCCTGGAGGACTTCCAGAACCAGGAGAGGCATGGCCTTCTTTGGAGCAGGCCAATGTCACAGCAAGAGCAATCACTCCAATGGACCCCCACCCAAGGGGAAAGAACATTCTAGGTGGGTGTGCATCCTGAGGCTGAGGGAGCTGGGCAGGACTCACCTTTTCCAGGAGAGCATTCTGCCAGAGCCGGAACATCATCATATACGTCCTATCCCGGGCCCCAAATGAAGTGAAAAAGTGCTGGATTGAAAGAGAAAATGGCAAGAAACGTCTGTTAAGACTTACAATATAGTGAATGGAGACACGGTGCTCCTTCCTTTAAGAAAGGCTCCTGAGTCCATCCTCAAATACTGCGGACACTCAGTCACCTGTGATCCCAGCACAGGGGCTCTGTAGTGAACGGGGTCGGCACACCAGGGACCAGGGACCTGGGACCTCTGAGTCCGCACTGTTTCCATGTCCTTCAACGTTCACCCACACTTTCGTCAGTGGTTCTCTTTCTGGTTTGAAGTTTTCACCTCCATAAAAAATTTCCTGCGCCTACATACACAGACTGGGTGAGTGGTGAGCTGGGAACCAGCCCAAGGGAAGGAGAAGGCAAACCCACTAACCCACTCACCCTTTGATTCATCAATTCAGCAAATACTTGAATATTAGTGTGTACACTACATGTACACACACTAATACATGTGCACACACTCTTCTACATGTTTTGGGCACAGTAACAAACGAAACAGAAAGCTCTTATGGAGCTTACACGTTCGTGGGGACCTTTCATAATGTGTGGGAAGAAAGCGACAGAAAACCAGATTTTACTGAACACGTTCTAGGTGCTTCACAAATGCTCCTTCATTTAAACTACACAGAAGCTTTGGAAAATAAACATAACTGCTAATACTTAATAAAGAGAAACCGGCTGGGGAGGTTAGGTGACCTCTGTAATCACAGAGCTGCTTCATGCCAGAAACAGAATTCAAAGCAAAGACTATCGGACCCCTAAGTCTCAGGGTTCTTGCCTCTGAAGTGCCTGAGTTCAAGGGCACTGTAGACCTGTGTTCAGTCCAGCCCTAGCCCCGAAGCTATCAGTTTTCAGGCTCTGGTTAAAGGTCAAAGATCACAGTGTTTCCTCCGCTCTAAATGTTATCTATCACATTTTCCCCGTGCTGACGATATGGACAGTCTGTTTCCTATCTGACTCCTCATTCCTCTTGATGAGCTGTCCTGATATATGATGATACAGCTTACATTTTTATAGCACTTTGCAATTTAGTGTTTTCAAGTGTGTGAGGTCATTTCAGACTGTTAAATAGGCGTTGCTGGCTCCGTTTTACATTTACAAACTGGGGCTCAGAGAGGTTACATAATGTACGTACAGCCACAGGACTCTAATTCAGGTGTTGGGGCTCCAAGTCCAATGCTCTGCCACTCCACCTCGCCCCCTGCTTGGACCCCAAGCACCCTGCCCACCACGGAGGTGGCTCCCGTAATCTGCATCACCTTACCACCTCTCACCCCAATCCTACTGGCCTCCATATTAGTGCAACTGAAGGGCAGAAATCCAGGAGTCGGGGGACTGGGGTTTGGGGGAGCAGAAAGTCCAAGATCAGACTCCACTTACCTTTTCCGAGTCAGTGCAAACTTGGATGGCGTTGGGAATGAGGCGGGCTGTTTTTTCTTTAGTCATGGAGCAGATGTCTTTCAAACGAACGGTCAGCTGGCATCCACACAGAAACAGAGAATGGATAACAAGCAAGAAGAGACATATTAATAGAGTCAGGCAAAGAGTGTTCACACGGCACCAGTTCAGCCAGAGGAAATCAGATCACAGGCTGCATACTTCTAAACCTGGAAGGGGCCTCCTTAGAGATCACCTGGTTTGACCCCTTATTTCAGAGGCCACACGGCGAGCCTCGCCCAAGGTTCTCTCGATTCTTGGTCCAAGGAGCTTTGCTTTCTCATTTCTACACAGCCTGATAAATGTGCAGAGGTCCCATCACGATTCGCCACTTACAGAAACACAGGACACTGGCACTGGATGGGACCTTAGAGTCATCTAGTCTGTCTTTTCTCACTTTCTTTTATAAGATTAGGAAACAAGGCAAATAAAGAATAAAGGACTAGCCTAAAATCACACAGCTAATTGGATGCAGAACCCAGAAAGTACAAGCCCGTTCTCCTGAGTCCCAAGGCCAGTGCCCGTTTTACCCTTCTCTTCTGCCTCCGTGGTGCCTCCTGCCATATAGTTACCTGCACTTCCCCCAAATCAAATGCTCACCCAAGGGGGAGGGAGGGGAAGGCATGGTAGAGAGATCTGTCCTTCAAGATTCAGGTACGTGCTTTTGTGAATTACGCAAAGGCCTGGGCAGAGTATGAAGTCAACCAAAGGACAAAAGTGAGGGCAGCTTCCTCAGCCACAACCCAGGGGGACAGCCTCAGGGAGCAAGCCCCAGGTCTTTACCAGAGTTTCCCAGCGGAAGATGTTGCTGTAGAAGCAGATCCAGTTTTCAGAGAGGTAGAGTCGGCCCTGAAGAAGAATGTCTCTTTGGAGTGCACAGGAGTAATCTGTGGTAGAATGGGGGACGGAGCTCAGGGACAGGGAGCGTTCTCAGCAAACCAGTACAATCAGGCAAGCCATCCCCCAACAGCCCCGGGAAGCCCAACTGCCCACCATGGACTAGGTGTGTGAAACACTAGTCTAGCGGCCAAGGGAGTCCCTAGCATCTCCTGATCGGGCATGGGAAGGATGTGAACTACGTTAGAGGACGAAAGGCCGATACAATTCAACCAACGCCCCTCCTCCTCCACAACTTCCCCAGCCCCTCCTCCGCCGGGCCATCTGCAGGGACAAGAGTGGCAGCGACGCCTCCCAGGCCAGGCTCTCTGGAGGCCATCACGCAAATGGGGCTCAGCCCTGAGTCCCCCCTGCTGGAGCCAGCTCCCTGGACATCCTCGCTCCCTATTCTCAGACAGATGCTCTTACTTGGGGAACCTGTACTCAGAAGCAGCCTGATTGCCTTCCTGCCCCCACATGCAGGTCACCCAGCTCACCAACGATGAGGCGCTCCGTGTCTGGAAGTTGCTTAAAGAGCTTCCTGAAGTCTTCATTTCTCTGCTTGTAAGTGGGGCTTAACACCTGCGTGACAATGGCCAAGGTTAGCAGGATGTTCCCAGGTTTGTGGGCTGGGGAGGTGCGGGAGGAGCACCTGCTTGCGTGTTTCAAGGCAAAGCTGAGGCTCTATTGCGCCAGAGACCCCAGGAGTTAGGCAAAGGGGGCTTGGTAAGGAAAAACACGGTGGAGAGAATTTGATGCTGCAGAAGACTTTATACCCAGTGTCCATCAGTGAGAAAATGTCAAACATACTAAGCAGGGCCCATACAACATCCCAAGTGGACAAAGGAAGGAGGGACAGCTCTGGGCTATTGCTGTTCTGCCTCTGACAGCAGGAAGCACCACCGTTGACAGTGAAGCAGGCCCAAGGGGACCAAGGGGACCCCCACCCCCACCCCCCGGCAGGACCCAGGATATGACGGTGCCCAGTGCAGCCCTCAGAAGAAGTTGTCATCATGAGTAACACAGTTAGCACTTGGCTGTGTCTGAACTTCATGATTGGAAAAAAGAAATCATGAAACATAAGACTAGTACAATGTTATGTCAATTATAGCTCAATAAAACTGGTGGTGGGGGAGCGAGGAATTACACCTTTACAAAGAGTGGACTAAAAAAAAACCCCGTAAAACTAGTACTAAAAAAAAAAAAAAAAAAAGCACACAAGTAGGGAATTTAAAAGCATATCTTGTGGGCTTCCCTGGTGGCGCAGTGTTTAAGAATCCGCCTGCCAAGGCAGGGGACACGGGTTTGAGCCCTGGTCTGGGAAGATCCCACGTGCCGCGGAGCAACTAAGCCCATGCACCACAACTACTGAAGCCCGCACGCCCTAGAGCCCGTGCTCTGCAGCAAGAGAAGCCACTGCAATGAGAAGCACGTGCACCACAACGAAGAGTAGCCCCCGCTTGCCGCAACTAGAGAAAGCCCACGCGCAGCAACAAAGACCCAAAGCAGCCAAAAATAAAAACAAAAAAAAACCATATCTGGCCACTTGAGGTACCCAAACTTCACTCCCTCACCATCCCTTAGAAGACTATCTAATCCAAACCTTACGTTACCAATGAGGAAACTAAGCCCGGAGAGCAGTCCCTGCCCAAAGTCCTCTGGCTGGTCAGGTGGCAGAAGTCTCGATCCCTGGTTCTGTGCTCACCTCCCACCATCACCTGTGCTGCCAGACACCCTTGAACCCACCTAGCATTTTGGTGCCTCAGTGAAAACTCAAACCCATCAACTGCTTTAATGAATCCTTCTTGGAAATTCCATGAGCCAGTTGAACAGACAGGAAGCCTGCTCTTTCCAAGCTTACAATCAATCGTGTGCCCGTAGGTGAAAGGCACCCAAGGATGATACACGAAGACAAGCGCACAACCCGGGAAGGGCCAGGCCTCATGACAGAGACATCTGCACTCCACCCAGGTGACTTGTTGACCTACTTATGCCAGGAACACACGCAGGTAGACAAACCGTCCTGCTATTGCTGACAGATGGGTCTTGGCCATTTCCGCTTTCTCGCCCACTTCCCTGGGAATCCACTGGCATACAGCTGTGGCGACAATGGACTGAACTCTGCACTGCTCGCTTCTTGGCTTTCTGCAAAGCTAACGGCCCGTGAGAGAGCTGAGGCTGCGGCCTGACCACCCTGGCAGCAGGCACTGACTACCTGAGCTCAGTGACTCCCTGTGCCAGAGGGAACAGGAGGATTTCAGGAAGTTGGAGGACAGAAAACAGCATGACTTCAGTTTGGGGGAGGTTTTCCAGGTAAGAGAGAAAGAAGAGGAGTGCTTTCAACTACTTTGTCCATAGTTAATTTGAAATCTAAACTCTTGTTTTGGCTTATTTATTTATAAAATGAGTTTTGTATGTGCAGGTGGACCCTCTGCTACTTTCCCCAAAGCAATAGATATGCTGTAGAATCCCAAACTTCAGAACTCACCGACCGTATGTTTGAGCCAAGTATCAGGGTCACTGGGAGGGAATGTCTGGAAGCCAGCCCATCCCGTAACTTCTACGGCTAGAAAAGACCTCAGAAGACAACATTCCTCGGACCCGTCAAACTGATACTGAGGTATCCAATCTCGGTGGCCCCCTGGCCTCACAGAACAGAGTCCACACACTGAAAACCCTTGCCTGAGCACCTGTCAGGAAGTTCCTAATTATGTCTAACCGACCTTGCAGAGCTAACGTGGAGTGAGATATGACCCTGCATCAAACACTATCATAAGTGCTTCACAACATCCTCTCATCTGACCACAGGGTCATTTTTATGGTCCCGTTTTAGACGCGAGGAAGCTGAGGCACAGAGAGGTTAAGGAACTTGCCCAAGGCACGTGGTTACTAAATGCGAGTGTGGAATATGAACCAGGGCGGGCAGTGTGGTCCACAGCTCTGGGTCTGAGCCATCCCTCTGCACTGCCTCAGGATCCTTGTGCCAAGAAGGAAACAACAGGGATGCCCCAGCCGAGCGCACCCTCTTGTGGATGAGGTGTTCACTTACGCGGGAGGTCCCCACTAGCCTTCCATGCCTGCAACTGGGGCTTTTTTGGGGCGGGGGTATAGTTTCAGTTTTGCAAGTTCTGGAAATTGGGTGTACAACAATGTGAACATACGTAACACTACTGAAATATATCTTTAGAAATATCTAAGATGGTAAATTTTATGTTACGTGTATTTTACCATACTTTTTTTTTTTTTTTTTCGGCCGCGCCATGCAGCTTACGGGATCTTAGTTCCCCAACCAGGGATCGAACCCAGGCCTTGGCAGAGTGAAAGCACACAGCCCTAACCACTGGACCGCCGGGGAAACACCACAATTTTTTTAAAAACTGTATCAGTCAAGTCAGTCTTTAAATTTACAAAGTTCCAATATCAGCCTGAGGACCAGCCTACCAGGTGGCCCCGGACCCCCTTCAGTTGAAAGTGGACATCAGGCATCCAATTGCCTGCAGCCTGGAAGTCCTCCCCTTTCTAAATGTTCCCTCCGTAGCACTCTGTCACCCCTGCTTCTCTCACATCCAGTGAGGACTCAGACATGGACAGAGATGCAGGCGCAGGGAGTCGGGCCCTAACCTCCAAACCAGAGGCAAACGGAGGGAGCCGCCCTCTCCTCCCCTCGGAACAAAGCCATGGCTATGGGGAGGGGAGGGCCCATCCAGCCCTGACCTCAGAAGTCAGCCAGTTCTGCGAAGGCTGCCTCGGCGGGGTGTAGGAACTCCTTAACCCAGGCCCGCAAGTCACTGCCCTGATTCGAGCAGGCTGCCAGCGTGGAAGGCAGGCAGGCTCGCCTCCTAGAGTCTAAAGTACAGAGATCTTAGTTGGCCCCGCCACCATCTACCTTCTGGACGCGGGAGACCGTGACCCCCTCTCCCTGGTGCCCTTGTGCTCTAAAGCCGTCTCCTCCGAAAGGGAGGCACGGCTCACCTATTTTCATTTTAAATGGTCAAAGACTTCTGGTGCAAGGCTTGTCAAACCCGGGGCCCTCTCAGGGAGCAGGGCCAGGTGGAGAATGACAAGGGCGCGGCAGGCCTGTCACACAGCGCAGAGAAGTGAGGATGCGCACTCACGGCTGGGATTTCCTCGGACCCGGGCCGGCAGCAGAGCTCCGCGCCGGCAGGTCCGTCCGTCAGATTCTCCAGGCGCCGCTGCAGAGGCTGGCTGTCCTGCTCCAGCAGGAGGCTCCAGAGGACCCCCGATTCCGTCAGAGATTCCATCCCGGTCCTCGAACTCCGACCCCCCCACCGTCCCCACAGGATGCAACCAGTCAGTCTCGCCCAGGCTGGACGCAGAGAGGCGGCCCCTGGCTCCTCGGCAGCAGGTCTGTGTGACCCTCGCTGGCCCCCCTGGAGCCCCTAGAGCCCGGTTCCCGGCGCAGAGCCTCACGGGTGGGAGGGTGCGGTCAGCAGGTTCTCAGGCGGGCTGGCCAGAGTCTCCAGGGGCCGGGCTCCGCCTCATCGCACTCGGCTCCCAGCGTGGCAGGTCTCCAGGCTGCGGGGGACCCAGAGGGGACGTGAGGGGGCCCCTCCTCCGGGTCAGCGTGGATGAGCCGCTCCAAGGGGCCGGCTGCGGCCAGGACGCGGAGGACAGGGCAGGTGCACGGGGCCGCCAGAGGCCCGCCCCACCGTTACTCACACCCAGTAAGTACAGTGGCTCACGGCTGGTCTGAAACTCCAGGGAGGACAGACGCCCAACTCCCCAGCTCCGTCTGGCCTGTCCCGTAAGGCAGCCTGTTCAACGTGCAGTCGCTGCTCTGGGCGGGCGCTGGTCGCTGTGACTCACGGTCCTCACCCAGGCAGCGTGGCCACTGCTGGCTGGGGGACCAGGGCCTGCTCCCCCCCCCACCCCCTTTCCTCCCAGACGCGCTCCTCTCGGCTGACCAGCAAACAACTTCTTTGTTAGAATCGCCCGTGGCAGGAGGGAGAGGGGGAGGCAGGGCGGGTGGGCGGGCAGGGCAGGGCCGGAGCCCTACACACGCTTCGAGTTACAGGATCTGGGAGATGGTACCGGCCAACGTCCTCCAGTAACCCCCGGCCTAGCCTGGCCTCCCCAGCAGATGTTTCCTGCAATGGAAAGTAGCTGGCCAAGGCTCCGCGTCGGGGAAGGGAGGGGAGGAGGTGCCAGGGGCACTGCTGCTGTGATGAAATCTGAAATGTGAGATCTGAACAGCCAGGGACTTCTTGGAGACGCACTCTCCCCTCACTGGCCCATCCATCCACCAACTCCCCCGTAGCAGCAGCAGCAACAGGAGACTTGGAAGTTTAACTCATCCCGTTTCAGATGTGCCGGTGGGGAGAAGCTGAGGTCAACAGCTCCCAGGTGTGTGGGAGGCATCGCCTTCCTTCCCAGGGATGCTGGGAGGGTACCCACGCAGCCTCTCAGACCTTGAGGGCCAAGGAGCCATGCTAAGAGCAGAGGATCTGGGCCAGCTCCAAAGGAGACAGACAGGCTGCAAGGAAGCTGAGACCTCTGGAGAGGAAAGAGAGCCAGGCCAATGAGGGCAAGAAGGGCTCCAGAAAGAGAAGCTGGGGGCAGAGGTCAGACAGCACTGGGGCCGGGAAGATTGGATTCCCAGGAAAAGTCAGACTCTGGAGACAAATGGGGCACCTCGCTCGCCCTTCCCAGTTCTGCCCGCCTTGCCAGGAGGGTCTCCAGGCTGCACACGAGGGAGAACATTGCCTTTGTCCTAGGAGTCTCAGCTATCGATATTTGATGCAGTAACGCTCAAACTGTACCGTACTTAAAAATGATCTAACCATCGTATTAAAAGTATAGATTCCTGGGCTTCCCTGGTGGCGCAGTGGTTGAGAGTCCGCCTGCCGATGCAGGGGACGTGGGTTCGTGCCCCGGTCCGGAAAGATCCCACGTGCCGCGGAGCGGCTGGGCCCGTAAGCCATGGCCGCTGAGCCTGCGCGTCCGGAGCCTGTGCTCCGCAACGGGAGAGGCCACAACAGTGAGAGGCCCGCGTACCGCAAAAAAAGGGAAAAAATGTATATATAGCTTCCTGACTCCCAAACCCCAAAGCTGTGCTTCAGAGGAACCTGGGGTCTCCCAGTTAAGTCGCGTTGGAGGAAGAGCCTGAGTCCTCCCCCGAATTCCTGTTCGCTTCCCACTGTGCACACCCCGGAAGCGGCCACCTCCTCCGCCCGTCTATCGCGCAGGGTGATTCCTCTCTCAGACTACCATCTTCTCCAGGAAGCAGCTAACGCCTCCAACTATCTTCTCCAGCACCTGGCATGGTGGGTTTCAAGTCTCCACCGCTCAGAAACTATTTACCACATGAATGCATTCCTTTTGCGCCTCTTACACTGTCCCTATTTACACAGCATCGTGTGTGTACACATCCACACACATCCCCACTCCTATAGGCATGGCTCCTCAGCACCCAGTCCCTGCCAACACTCTCCAAGCCATATATCCGAGCTTCTCTCCGCCCTGCATCAGCCCCATCGTCAGGAGTGGGGCAGGAGAACTCAGCAATTCCGTTTTCCAGGGTGACCGGAATGCTTCTCTCCTGGGCCTCACCAGACCCCATGATCTAGACAGTGCCAGGACCCAAGAGGGTTGAATCCTTACAGAAATTCCCTGGAAACATTTGAGTATTGCTGCGGCCAGATGAGGGGATGACTGTTTGGGGTCCAATGCGGTGAGTCAGGGGCAGGACACACCCAGAAAGATAAGCCCTGGGAGATGAGTCCCAGTGCTCTCAGCCTTTGTCTCCTACGCCCCCTCACGACGCCGCCCCACCGGGCAGGGCAGCGGGCAACTTCCAGCCTGGGGAGAGGGAACTGGCCCCAGGCTAAACATTAACTCGATGGCAAACACTGGGAGCTGGGACCAAGTGGTACCCCTCCCTGGATAGAGCAGCGGGAAGTAGAGGGTGGAGGAGTCCAGGAGAAAAACAGATGGATCATGGTGGAACATTGGCCTCACCTAGGAAGAAACCAATGAAGACCCTCAAAGGAGACGCTGGACTTTCAACCAGATCTGGGTAGGGAGGAGCCAGATGTGGGATAAAGGGCAGTGGAGACGGGGGAGGTGGCCCAGCAAAGGAAGGAGAGAGGTGGGTGGGAGAGAGCGTAACAGAGAAAGGTGGAGAGGAGCGGGACCGGGAGTGGTCTCACCTGGAGACGGGGCCACCCTGGAGAAAGTTAAGATGGCTGTCGGGGGCACAGGGGTCCGTGGGTAAATAACAGAGGGGAGCTGGATGGAGGCAGAGGAAGCAGAGGCCGTCCCAGAAAAAAAACAAAAACAAAAAAAACGGGCTGCCAAGGTGTCCTCAGCGATGCCTTTCAGCGTTCACTCCCACTTTCCTCATTGTCCCCCACCATTCGAATTTCATTCCTACAAAGCTTCGTTCCCTTGTTCAATAGTATGTCTGCCAGGCCTGCCTGGTCATTCCCCAGGGCCGGCACCATCCCTCTTCCCCACTGGACAGCCAGCTTCCCCAACGGGGACCAGCAGGCCGCTTGGGCCCTAAAGTCTCAGGGCAGCCTCCAGGGTCTCGGCTCCCATCCTCTGACCTCAGAAACCTTCCTTTCCCTAGGTTGCCACGGAGATGACTGACCCTCCAAGAAAGAGGTGAGGCAGGTGAGGAAGCACCTTTGTCCACCTGGAGCACCGGGGAAAAGACTTCTGTGACTTGCCTTCATCCAAGATGCGAGAGCCCACTGCGTCCAGTGGGGCCATCTTTGGGGGGCAGATTGCACCCCTCCTGCCCCTAACTCTCCCCTTGGTTCCCTGTTTCTGCTTATCCTTCCACCTGTGTATCCCCCAAGCTGGGGGCCTTGACTAATAAAACTGGGGTAGTCAAAGGGGGGTTCAGGGGCAGTAGATGTGATCAGGCCTGGCAGGGACTCAGGCAGACAGTCCGGCCTTCAAACCCCACTCTTGACCTGAATATCCCTGGCTGGAGACCAGAGGCTCTTGCCTCAGTCCTTCCATGTGTCCCTGGGGTCCAGCCACCTCCCTCCGTGGGACCCACGCTTTATAAAGGCCAAGATGGCTTGTCATCATGGTGACAGTTCCTTCCTGGCTAAATAGGTAAAAGTAAAATGTAGAAGAGAGGCAGGTGGAGGGGGAGGCTGGGGAGGGACAGGGCGGGGTTGTGTGTGTGGGGGCTTCCTCTCACATCAGAGCCAGGCTACCCCAGTGGGCCTGAGATGTTCTCGCAACAGTCGGCAAGCCTGTGCTGACCCTCCCTGTCCTGAATCCGGCCAGGCATTTCTAACTGTCCCTAGGGCTGGGGACGACAGAGCCTTTGCTTATCGGAAGGATGTCCAGTGCCAGCGATGGAGCCTCAGGCAGCAGAATAGCTGGAGAACCACCAACGGTGTCAGGAGAGGGATCAGAGAGGGCTGTCCCAGAGCTGAGAAGGAGACACGGGGTAGCCTTCCTGGTGGTCAAAGTCCAACCCCCTAGGCCAACGCAGAGGTGAGGGAGGAGGACCGAGCAGGTGAAGGGAAAACAGAGAACCAGGTCACAGCAACAGGGGCGGGGCAAGGGCCTCCTGAGAAACCAGGAACGGACTAGGCCGGGCAGTGCTGGGGAGTGCGGGCGATGAACTGAAGTTTCCTGATGGGGCCTCTGCACACGAGCGCTGACACACACACACAGCATACCACAGGAGCGCAGGCCCTACAGGACGGGGGCACCGCACGCCCGTGGGCACAGACTCAGGTGGTTCTGAGCTCAGGCAGGGAAACTCCCAGGACCTGGCTTCCCAGCGGAGCCAGAGCATCCAGCCTAGGAGCACAGCCACGCTCAGGCAGTGCCCACAGAGAAGCGCACTGGTACCATCAGAGTGGGCATTCCTGCGGGTGCCACTTGTGTGAACACGCAGCATCTTGCTTCCTCCACAGACACCCAGGGGTGGACCAGCCCAGAGCTGGGGCATCAGCCTCAGGACGAGAGCAGGGTTTTACTTGGAAGAGGTGGGGGGGGGGGTCCCGGTGTTGCTTGAAGCCGGCCTCTCTAGAGCTCTACCCACTGTGGCAGCTGATGACCCTCCGGACGCGAAAACACATTTAAAAAAATGCCGAGATGCACTAGACACAGCTCCTGACATCTGTGGCTCAGGCCGGCTGGAGACCCCTTCGCCTCCCAGCTTCCCTCCCATCTGCTCAGCTTCTTCCACTGCCTCCCGGTGCCCACCCGCCATTTTTCTCTCCCTCCCCAACGCTGGTCCATTCTGCTCCCTGTCCCGACCACAAGTCAGGATGTCCACAGTGGAAGTCCGGCAGGACTAGGAAGAAGGCAGCACCCCGGGGCCGGGTGGCAGACACAAGGGGCCACGTGTGCCTGGCAACCCTGAATCGGGGAGCAGGGGAAGCAGGAACACATTTCTGGATGGGCCCCATGTCTGGTATGGCTGAGCTTCCAGAAGAAGCCCCAGTGTGAGAGCGGGAGGCCGGGAGGGGATCTCTGAACGCTGCTCAGCAGAGCCCCTTGTGCACTTGGCCTCTGTGAGTTAATGATTTGTGCTGGGTGGAGAGTCAGCGTCTCTGGAATCCATCTGGGGTGAGGGGTGGAGGGTGAAGGGAGACAGCCTAGGATTAATGGAGCGTGAGGGCAGGAAAGGCCTGGGAACTGGGTGGGCTCTGGAGGACGACTATATAAGGAGATTTACGGAGCGAGTGAGGGCGGGCTGTTCCGGCACGTCACCGCTGCAGGTGGAATCCACCAGGAAGCAGCGCTCGGCCACGCCGGGCTCCTCTGTCACTTATCTGCCATCAGAACGCCTGACCTCTGGCCCCATGTGGCAGCTGGCCTACCACCACCGTCCAGCCAAGCGGCGGCATCTATTTCTAGCCTGTTGCTCTGCTGAGGGCTCAGAAGCCAGTTCTCCTCTGTGGGGCTGAGGGAGAAATTAGGAGTGAAAGGAGGGGAAAAGTGGGGTGGGGGTGGGGGGCAGTAAACCTGCTAGAACCAGAGAGGGAGAGAAAGCCAGCCTGGAGAAGGAAAGTTAGAAAGGAGAGCGGCAAACGGAGGTGGAGAAAAGAAAAGGGGGGAGTCAGCGAGGAAAGGGTAGGCAAGGATTCAAGGGAAGGAAACTTGAGACGGAACAGAAAAGCTTGCTGGAAAGAGGAAAGGAGAGAAAGGAGTAGATAAGAGGGAGAGGGTGGAGACAAGCAGCAAGGATGAGGACCTGCCCGTCCAAATCTGGTCGATTTAATTGTCCCCTGGGTCTGCAGCCACGTGTTCCCTGTTCCCCTTTGAGGCACTGATTTTACAGTACCCCTCGGGAGGGTGGAGGATTTCGTGATGGAAAGGACGCTGGAGGCCCCATCCACTTCCAGGAAAGCATTCTCCATCCCCTCTACATCCTCCCACACAGAAGGAGCTCCTCTCCCCTCCAGGAGGTCAGCTCTAAGCCACGGGGAGGCCACAAGCCCAGGTGAAGACCACTGTGGGTCCGAGGGGGGCTAAGGGGCTGAAGTCCGGCTTCTCCCACCCACAGGCCACCTAAGCCCTCAACTCCCCTCCTGCCGGCACAGCCCACCAACCTCTGCCTTGCCTGTGCTGGGTGAGGCTAAGGCTAGGATCCATCAACCCTACCTCTGCTTGGTCCCCTGAGCAGCAGGAGGTGGGAAGCCACGGGGCTGACAGACATGTGCTTGACTGTGGGGAACCGCTGAGCCCTGTGGGAAAGCACCCTCCACACAGCGATTCCGGCCCAAGTCCCTGCGTTAAACCCAAGCCCCTCCCCCACTCCTCCGGCCCCTCTCCCTCGCCAGAGCGCCCTCAACGGCCGTCTCCCAGGCGCCCGCTCCGGCACCTTCTCCAAGTCCACGCGACCTGCTGCAGCAGGGCCTGGTGTTAGGGGAGGGGGGAGGATGCGTCCACGTGACCATCAGGGTCAAGCACGGGCAACAGCAAGCTCAGGGATGAAAGACAGTGACCTGAGACCGGGCCACGGCTGCCCGTCCGTCCACTGTGCAGCCGCAGAAGTGGGAGCATGACCGGGCAGGCCGCTGAGACTTCAGCCAGCTGCTCTTCACGGGAAAAGTTCAAAACCCTGTGGCCCCAGCTCTGTGACCCAGAGGATGTGGCCTCTGCAGGGACCGCTTACTCCACGATCGGCTTCCACGTAGGAGCGCCTGGCTGGACACCGCATGGATGACCCCAGAGCCAGGGATGTGTTCTGGGAGGAGTGTGCCCGTGGGGCTACTGAGGGGACCCAGGGGAGAAGTCACATTCCGTTACATGAGACAGCCTCGCTACAAATGGGCAACTTGTCTGGCTGCTTTTTCCCCAAAATGTCTTGGTTAAGGGGAGGAAATCTCGGCCCTAAGTTTAGGCCCCAGGATTGTCCCGTCCCAGAGTTCTGTCTGGCCTTGGGATGCCTCCCCAGCCCGGTCTCGTCCGTCAGGGCTGGAGGGCCCTTGTCGGGGATTCTGGGGGGGGACGAGGCAGCCCGTCCCTGCTTGGTCTCTGGGAATCGAACCCTCCCTCACCAGCAGTCCTGTCCTGCTACAGAAGAGAACCATGGTGTCTGGTTTTTGAGGGAGGGGGTCTGGTCAGGGGACAAGCCCACCTTTCTAGGCCCCTAAGTTTGCCCGAGCCCACAGGGAAGCCACGCTGTGCCCCCCATGCCTCCATGCCCCGAGCACGGCCACCCCCCACCTGCCTTACACGAACCCAACAAGCAGAGAAAAGGGATACTTACATTATACCAACTCTGGCTTTTCTGTAAAAAACAAAGTAAAAGAGAAGCAACGTTAGTCAGGGAGAGACGGCGGGAATGGCCAGAGCATTCCTGGCTCCAGAGGGAAGGTTACACAGACAGCGGAGGGCGGGCGGGGAGGAGGAATCCCAAGGCAGCTGAAGGCTCCCCGTGTTGTTGCTCGGGGTGGGGGTCCTCCTTTCTCAAGACAGCTCCCGAAAGGAGGCCCAGGGAGCGGTCCATGCTGGAAGCCCCCGCGGCTGGGATGGCAGGCAGCGCAGCACCAGCTAGAGCTCGGCCGGAAGGGAGCAGACCCCATCACAAGGTTCTTCTGATGGGGGCGAGGAATGCACTGCAGGCATCCGAGACCCAGGCCCCAATGGGCCCTGATCAGAAGCAAAGTACCCACGGAGACCAACAGAGCCATCCACCCAAGTCGGCTCCCCTGCAAGGCAGGGTGGGACCCTCTGGTGTCGGGGGGTCAAGGGACTGCCTAGAAACTTCCCTCCAACTCAGTAAATTCCTCCTTCTGCCCAACTGGCTGATCACGTAAGTGACAGCGGCCAAGGAGTGGTTGGGGGCTGTGTGTGGGGAGCAAGGCTGAAGCACGTAATTGCTAAAGGTCCTTCCCGACTCCATGGGGTTAAAATTCAATACCAACGAACCCTGGTCCGTCCCGACTCCAGAATTCAGGTGCTCTCCATTCCCAGCCCTGAGCCAAGGTAACAAAGTTTTTCAGGGAAAGAGGAGGGATGGCTAAGAGGAGGGATGGCCTAGTCTATCTCCCATCTCACTGGCCAGGAGTCCTTTATACATACACATCCCACTTGGAAGACAGACAGAAAGACAAGCAGATAGAGACAGACACACACACGCACACACACACGCACATGCACACCCCTGCCCCATCCCTTCAGGGGCTGACCCAACAGGTTTAGATTGGGTAGACAGGGGCTGGGGTATTTTCAGTTTTAAAATGCTTGCCAAGGGTGTATAATTCAGGAGGAGAGTCACTGGGTAGAAGGAAGCTTTGCCTACGGGTCCACGTCTTAACTATAGATAGGGACACCTCATTTTACTACGCTTCACAGATATTGCATTTTTTACAAACCGAAGGTTTGTGGCAATCGTGTGTCAAGCAAGTCCATTGACACCATTTTCCCAAGAGCATTCATTATTTTTCAGTTAATTTAAAATTGTATTGTTAATTATAATTTAAGTGTACACTGCTTTTTTTTAGACATAATGCTATTGTATACTCGACAGACTACAGTACAGTGTAAACATAACTTTCATATGCACTGGGAAATCAAAATATCCACGTGACTTGCTTTATTGTAACATTTGCTTCACTGGGGTGGTCTAGAACCCAACGGCAGGCTCTCCGAGCTATGGCTGCACACGCAGAGGTGTGGATCGTGGGCACACTTAGCAACCTTTATCCCGCCCACCTGGTCTTACAGGGTCCCTACTCCTAAGGGAAGAAGGCAGGCGTGGTCTCAGGAGGTCTGCTGTGCGGTGTCTGGAGAGGCGGCGGGGGGCGGAGGGTGAGGGTGACTGCAGTGGTGAAGGCCTGGGCGCGCGATCGCCCCCCTCGCTGGCTCTCCCATCCCACCGGAAGAACTCTGTGGAGACCTTCACCTTCACTCTGGGCAGGCATGGGTGGCCTGAGTGGCTTTGTTTCTACCTCACACCCTATCTCACTGGCCAGGGGGCACATGGCAAGGCAGGCGCTCAATCCTCCTCTGCAAGATGCTCTCTTTGGTCGTTTCCCAACAAAGGCTGTCACCACTGGCCCCATCCGGAAGTCACGTATTCCCACCACAGCCTCATCTTCTCCTCCAAGCCAGAGGGCCTAGCAGGTAAGGGGCCAAATCCAAATATTCAAAGCCAACTATTCCACCACTGAGGGAGAATGGGAATCGTGGACTGAAAATTAGCCTCTAGCCATTCTGGAGGACAGTGGATGGGGCAAGGAGGCTGCACCTTAGAACATCTTAATTCTTGGGTCCTCATTCTGAGATCACAGGGCACGAGGCTGTGCAGGTATCCATGAAAACACCTCTCTCAATAGTGGAAAAGCACGCTCTAGAAGCTGCCAGCCTCAAGCGCCCGCAGTTTGCCTGCGTTTCATCAAACCAAAGCCAGGTCATCAGACACCTGCTTCACGGCTGAGAAAACTCTCTGTACCCGCCCCCAGCTGCTCACCTCACCGTCCTGGCCTCCACGTGAGACCCTCGGAGGAAAGGGGGCGGCAGGAATTTGATCCTTTACTTAGGCCCCCCCTCCTAACTCGGGTGAATGGAAGAAGGAGAGTTTCGTGCACTGCCCCACAAATGCATGGCCCTTCTGAATCTGTTTGGAAAAAGAGCTTCAGAATGACAAAGAGCCTGCACCAGGGAACCTGGGCCCATCTCTCACTAGCTGTGTGATACCTTTGTGTGTGTTACTTGCTTGTGTAAATACGTGTTCACAAGTACTGCAACGTCAGACACACAGAGCGAGGAGGACTTCTGTCCCTCAGCCTGAGACTCTGCCCCGATCCAGCGCTCTGTGGGCAGCTTGTTACCCATCACCACTGAGGGTGTCCACCCCTCCGGCCAAATCCACGGCAGCCCCTGGGAACAGCCATGTGGGTGTGAGTCTCCCTAAACTCAGTTTGATCTCCATGGCTCTGCTTTCCAGGACTGAGTCCTGGAGGAGCTGCTGGACCGGGAGGGCCCAGCTCACAGGGCAGGGAGGCCAGGGAGCGGTGGCCCCGGAGGGTGAGAGGGGTGTCCAGTGGCACGCATGAAGTCTCTGCCCCGGTGGGTTCTCGAAAATGTCCTCCTGTGCACAGAGGGCCAGAGGCAAGGGAAGAACAGAACGAGGGAGTGGGGCGAGGGCTTTCTGACAGGTGATAAGTGGATCTGGGCAAAGCGGGAGGGCGGAGTCAGGAAAACCGCCCGAAGGCAGAGCTGCTGGGACAGGGCTGAGCTGAGCAGGTTTCTAAACTCCTCGCCAGAGGTGTGAGGAGCGAGCACCTTAGGGACTCCAAGGCCCCTGGAAACAGACAAGTTCCTTACACATCCCCCCAGTGCAAAGGCCCGGGAGTCTGGAGGACGGGGTGTGGGCAGAGGAGGGAAGGAGGAGCACTAGTTAGAGGAGTTGGGGGGAAAGAACAATTTCTTACTTTGATCAGGTTAAGTCTGTCATACTGGAAAGGAAACCACAAAAATTAGGATTGAACAACAGGGACAGAGTCAAAGGGGAAAAGGCGTTCCAGAGCCACAGAGTCCGCGACACCGCACACCCAGCGCGGGGAGGCACAATGGGCTCCCGGCACCGCAGCGCCCGGTTCCGGAGCTGGCGGAGCAGGAAACGGCTGCGGGCTCCCCCTGGCGGCCACAAGCCAGCACTACAGAGCGGAAGCTGGGCGGTGGCACAAACTAAGGGGTCCTGGAATAGACCTGGGCCTTGACGTCTAGCCCAGGGCTCTGGGCAGGGCTGCCCCGGGCAGGGCCCGCCTCAGCAGGACAGCTGCAGAGTCACAGGAGCGGGGCCTCGCCGGCTACCTCGTCCAACCTCAGTGTACTAACACACGAGGAAATAGGGGCGCAAGAGAAGGGCAGGCAGACACTGTGAGCGAGGCCCGGCTTCAGGGAGAAGTGGCCTGAAAAATAGGAGGTCACCTCCTCTAGTGCACAGGACGCAGGGAGCAAGGTGGCCTGGCTGTGAGAATAGTGGCAGGAGCTCTGGCCACCAGACCCCTCGCTGTGGTTGCATTCGGTCAACCTGAGAAAAGGCTCCACCAGGGGAGGGGTATCCCCACCACAAGACCCCCCTCCCTCTCCTCACCTCACCCCTGCAGCTCTCCCTCGCTCCCTGCTCCGGGCCCTGACAACGCAGAGCCTCATTCCTACACTGGTCCCCGTGTGTCTTCTCTGTCCCGCACGCCCACTTCCCAGACCAAACACGGCTGCCACCACGTCCGCCTGGGGTGGTAGGCCGCCCTCCCCGCCACAAGTCAGTCCTTGTTAACTGCTGTGCTGTCGGTTAGTGACGATGGTCACAGCTGGGGAGAGGATGGGACCTCGGTCTGTGGCTGATGGGTTCAGGCACCGCCTCACCCAAGCTCTTCGCGGGGAAAGAAAAGCTGGACCCCACCAGTCACCTCCCTCTTCAGCTCTCAGGAAAGGGGCTGAGGTGCACTCTGGGCTCTCGCTCAGCTCTTGGTCTCTTCCTGATGTCTTGTTCTGCCCCTCCACAATCCCGCTGGGAGTTCCAGCCTGGTTCCCTGCACCCGCTCCCCGCCTCAGACGGGAGCTCTCCTGCCTCCGACTTCATCGAGCATCCCAGCTACTCATGTGGTTCTGAAGGTCAGGTTAGGTTTGTGGATAATCTGGGCACAAATAATCAGGATAATCTGTGTTTCTTATCTCCCTTCCCAGACTAGACACTGCCTGGGGGTGGGAACCTGGTCTTCATACCCTTTCTTAAGGAAGACTTACCATTGAGGAGTTTTTAAAAATCCTCATCATTGGCTACTCCCCTCAACCCATCACCTGACCCAAAGAGGCGCTCCGTTAAGTGCTGATTTAAGTGCTGTCGACCATAAATAAGTATTGCTCTCTGCTCACTGAGTGCCTTGCTAGGCACAGGGGGTAAGAGGGTAAGGAAGCTTAGAGCTTGACCTTAGGATGGAAAAGTGTGTAAACACTGTGGGCAGAGGCAGAGAAATGGAATAACTGGATGCCCTGTCCCACTGCATCTGCCCTCTCCCCAGCCAGAGGCGTGAGGGGCTCAGGAGGGGCTGACAGAGGTCACCTCCAAACCCCGTCCCCAAAAGGCCTGCACCTGCCGAGCCCCCCGAACCCACAGGGGACTCCTGGGGGCCTCCTCGGGGCAGGCAGAGTTCCTCCTGCCCTGCCCACAGCCAGCAGCTGGTGGTTTAAAATCCTCAGAGCTAAGATGAGTTTTTAGCCTGAAGGTCACAGACTGTAGGATTAGCCCTGTAGCCACTGGTTCATCCCTCAGTAACCAGAACAGCTGTTGAACCCTGCTCCTCCCCAAAGCCCTTACAGAGGCTTGAGGCTATGACTAAGTCATCCCTCAGCTCTCTCTTCTTCAGGCTGTAGCCACCCCCTTCCCCCGTGGGTATCATTTCCTGAGCCCCGCTGTTGTAAAACACCTATTATTCACCCTCCATTCCCTCCAAGTTCTCCTCAGGCCTTTGAAATTCTGGGGTCCTGGGCAGACTCTCCCTGACCTGGTTGCATCTGTGCAGGGCCTGAGCAGGGACAACTCTCAACGTCCATGACCTCCCGGGGCTGGTGCCACGCCCTCTGAGAGAAGACTTCTCCTCTGATCACCAGCCAGGATCCTAAGAACACCAGGAGCCCCAGGCTGGATGGTGGGTGGAAGCATTAAGGGGCGCTCAGGCTGAGCAGCTCTCAGCGGGCAAGCGGAGGGAAGGAGCGGGCCAGGGTGAGCTCCTGCGGTGGCTCTACTGCACCAGGGAACTCGTGTAAGGGAATTCGTGACCCTCAATCAGCTCGCCTGGGGAATCAGGAATCGCCCACCAGAGCAGGTACAAGGGGGTATCAGGACCTGCAGCCCCACCAGATTGCGTGGGGTGGGGGGGGGCTCCCTTCCCCAGAGGAATGAAACTAAGCCCTGGCAGGACTCTGCTTCTAGATGGCACCAGGAAAGTAGGGAACAGACGCCCAGCCGAGGCAGTGTTTGGGGCGCAGGCAGAGACACGGGGGTGGGGGGCGGGTCTGGTCTCCGACTCCGGGTGCAGTGGGAATGGTCCGCTCAGTGACCTCAGCCAGCCTGCCAGGGGCAGTGGGGCCGGCCCTTCTGGGAAAGGGGCCAAGCAAGACGCATGGGCCAAGATGGGCGAGGGAAGAGGGAGGGATGCGGAGCACTACAGACAATTCAACACCGGAGGGGAGACCAAAGACAGAGACAAAAGATGGCTTACTTTTGAGAGGCGCTTGTGAGACTAAGACCATGCATGCAAAGAAGGTATTTGGGAGATGGGGGTGGGGGGAGAAGAGGAAGAACAAGAAATCAAACGACAAATTCAGGTGGGAAGCCAGCTCCCGAGCCTCCCGGGGTCCCCTCCCCTTCCTGGGGCCTGTGAGTCCAGCAGGTAAGAGAAGCTTTTGAAGGAGCATCTAGGCAAAGACATCTCCTGCTTCCCAAAGGACTAAGGGGGTGGGGGAGAAGAAAGTCTCTGGGGACCATAAGTAGCCCAGGCCCCCCGGGGCTTATTTTATGCCCCTCCTTAGGCAAAGGGCCGGGGCTCAGGTGGCAACTCTGACCACTTGGGAGGGATGGAGAGCCCTGTCACCGCCCTCTTGGCCGGATGAGTACCAAGTAGGTTGTTCCCAAAGGTCGGGCAGGGTGGTGGCCAGGGCGGAGGTGAAAACGGCATTCCGCAACCTTCCCTGAGGACTCCCTTCCTGGCAGTACAGTTGTCCCAAATAATGTTCCCTTCTACCCCAAATTTGGAAAAGGGAGCAGGGCTAAACAGATGACCCCTCCTGACCCCCAGAGCACCTCTCCTCCAAGTCTCAAGGCCCGTGAGGCTCCCTAGCCCCTAAAGAGAGAGAACGGTCATTGCGGAGTCATTTTTCCAGCTCCCGGGGCCCTCTCGGAGCGCTTAGCTGAGATGATAAAATTTAACTAGGGTCTCTCTCCCCTGCCGGCCCCGCCTCGCCTCACTGAATCAAGGCTATCTCTGGGACACTAGGGGCCGGCCAATCACGTCAGGTCCCTGGATGATGGGGTTCTCTGCCTCACCGTCCCCCCGGCGCCAGCTTCCCTGCAGCCGGCTAACGAGCAAGGACAGAGTCCCCGGCGGGGTCCGGCTCACCTTGGAGTTCTTACCACCGCTGCGGCCGGACTGCGAGGGGCAGCTGCGCTGCACGCCCTGCTCCGGCGTGGACGGGGACTTGTCCGAGGAGTGGTCTGAGCCCTTCTCCACCATGCTGTCTCCGTCCGGGTTCTGAGGGGGTGGCGAGCGAGACCGCTTCCGGAGGATGGGGGAGCAGGCCGGCGTGCTGCGGTTGGAGTTACTGGCAGTGCTGCAGGGGCAGACGGAGAGAGGGGGCGGGGTGGAGAGGGACGGGGAGGAGAGACAAGCAGTCAGTGACTGAAGGCCAAAGATGGGTCCCAACGAGCCAGCTCGGGGAGCCAGGGTTCGGGGCTGGGGAGAAATAGGGAGCAAAGGGCCCAGCTATGGACTTGCTGCACCATAATACTGCTGCTGGCCAGGAGGGGGCGGTGGTGTCCACGTGAAATGGAAATAGCAATAGGAAGGGGTAAGTAGGGCAATTAGACATGGAGATTCGTTCACCCAGCCATCCATCCGACCATCTGTCTGTCCATCCATCCATCAGATACAGTTAGGACACCCCCCCCCCCATTAGATGTCAAGAACTGTCTAGGGAACACGGAGTTTAAGATCTGAAAGGCTCATCAGAGATCATATCAGTACCATCAGCTCATGTTATACATGCTGCAAAATCCAGTTTCTACGTTTGGTTCTGGAGATATTTGCCCATAAAAATAACAAAAAGAATCCCACTTTCCAAAGCATTCACAACATATTATTTCACTGGGTCCTTAAATCATTCCACCAAGGTAGTAATGACAAGTGCCATAATTCCTATCTTTAAAATGAAGACCAGTGTGTGGCAAAGAGAATCAAGTGTCCTCTGATCACAGAGGGCTTAGAATTCACTTGCAGAAGGTACCTTGTACATCCCGCCATACCAAATCCCCTCACGTCAGGGCTTATAAACTGTGTAAATATTTAGCTTGTGTTCTTAATGGACTAGAGGAGATGAAGAAAGGAAGAGGAGAAGAAAATTAAGTGCAGTGAAGTTCTAACAGGTGTTTGCTTTGCTCTGAGAGAATGGAGGAAGGAAAGAGATGGGGGAAGGAAAGGTTATGTAGGAAAGAGATGGGAAACGGGAAGGAAAGCCCACGTGAGACTGGACAGCCAAAGCAGCACGAGGGGAGGGGGGGAAAAGCCCAAGGCCTGGCACAGGGCAGTCAGAGCAGGCTCGGGGCTCTGGGCACAGCTGGATGGATGCGAGGCAGTCAAGGCCCCAGGAAGCACCCTGGGAAGCTGCATCCCCACCTTCCCTCAGCGAGTGGAGTGCAGGGCGGGGAACGCTGCCATTTGCATGAAGATCCAGCTGCAACCTCAGATGTCCCATTGGACCCATCTGCAATGCAAACCACGCCCCTTGCAGCAGAACCTTCCACCTGGGGATCCTTGGCAGAGAGAAAAGGAAGGAAGTCCAAAGGCCCAAACTAGCAAGTGCGGGAGGAGGGCAGCAGCGGGGCAAGGGCAGGGCTCTGACTTTTGGAAGGAAACGGATGGAGAGAAGAAACAAAAGGAGACCAGAATAAAGGAAGCCAAATGTGACCAGAGGGCGTACGGGGACAGTAAGGCCGAATGTTTTGCTTTATCCCCAAACAGGATTTGAATTTGGAAACTCAGTTATAATACCAACAACCACTGTGATTCAGAAAGCCGCTCTTCAAGTTCTCACCCCACCGCCAACATCCTCATCCTCTCCGACTTCTGAACTCATCCACTACCATCTCCAGCCAAACCCTGGACAAAGGAAATTACCTTCTTCTCCCTCGGTTGGAAGAGCTGGGCCCTAGAATAGCAGCAAGTGGCTCCTGGGACCCGTCCTGGGGTGGGGGCTGGGGGCCTCGGGGTGGTCCGAGGAGCAGAATCAGGCGCTCACCTCTCTGGGGGCAGCCCCCCCCTTCTCTCGGGCCAATCGCAACCCACGGCCAAACACTCCAGGGCTGAAACCGGCTCCTGGCACTGCTTCACTGGAAGAACAGCCAGGACCTCTGCCCCTCACCTCAACGAGTTTGCTCAGAGAAGCGAGAGCGAGAGTGCGGATGACACCAAGTGCACGCCCGTCTCGGACACGCGAACCCACAGCTGCGCTCCTGTCTTTTCCCGAGATAAGGGACATCCTCACGCATGGTGATTCCAGACCCAGGAGTAGAAAGGAGCTCCCTTTATCCTTCCTCAAACTGAATCCCTGAGAAAACTGCCTGTTGAGGAAAGATTCGAGCAAGGGGTAGGCAAAAAACTCCAACCGGGAGGAAACTCACCCCAACTATCCAAAACCACATGAATCTCGGGCGCTCGTGGTCGACGTGTCTAGGAGATGTCCTCCCCCCCAGTGACCCCACATCAGCGGACCCTCCATATGCCACCCGACGGGTACCAAAAACTCTGCTTTCAGCACTTCAGTCAACAGACAACTTATACTATCACGTGCCATTTAACTCTCTGGGCTTACAAGGCTGTTGATTTGTGTCGCTCTTGAAAATCTCTCCCCTCCTCCCTGAGGACGCACACCTCTCTCTTCTATTCCTCTGCCTGTCTCAGCACCTGCCTCCTCCCTTGCTCCTCCACCTGAAATTTAGTCCTTCCCCAAAGGTGGGCCCTTCACCACCTGAGCCATTTCCTGTTTTCCATGACTTCAACTATGCCTGGAAGCAGAGGTACAGCTTCAGCCCAGCAACCTGTTGCCACCGTGACATTTCCTCCAAACAGATGTCTCACAAGCACCTCAGATGCTCAAAACTGAGCTTGCCGTCTTTCCTCCCAAGCCGCCTCCCACTACCGCCCACCCTCGATGGCATCTTCATTTCCTAGTCTCTCAAGCTGCAAGCCCATCTCTTGCATCTCACCCCACAAAAAGTGAGCCACTGAATCCCATTAATTCCATTTCCCTAAAGCTCCCATAACCCATCCTTCCCTTCCACCCCCAGGGCTGGAGTTCAAGCTCTCAATGCCTCCGGCCTAGACTTTTCTAATAACTTCTAAGTAGTTTTCTCCTCTACTTTCCTCTTTCGTGCCCATTCACACCTTTGTCCTTGAATCTTTCTAAATAAAAGCCTGATACTATCTTTCTGCCCCCTACTAGCCTTCCTATTAAAGTCCAAAATCCTCAGAATAGAATTCAAAGCTCTCTACTGAAAATAATTTGACACTTCCTTAGATCTCAATACTTTCTCCTTGTATTCGCTCAAAGGGTGCCATCTTCTCGTCCTACTTATCTTCCCCTGGTTTTCTTCTTTTTTTTTTATTTTTTTCTTTTTTTTTTTTTGCGGTACGTGGGCCTCTCACTGTTGTGGCCTCTCCCGTTGCAGAGCACAGGCTCTGGACGCGCAGGCCCAGCGGCCATGGCTCACAGGCCCAGCCGCTCTGCGGCATGTGGGATCTTCCCGGACCGGGGCACAAACCCGTGTCCCCTGCATCGGCAGGCGGACTCTCAACCACTGCGCCACCAGGGAAGCCCGCCCCTGGTCTTCTTAATACACATTCTTCTTCCCCCGCCCCCTACCTCCCCAACGGCTCACCACTTGTGCGTGAAGCGCTCTCTCCCTTCATATGTACCCAGTGGAGTCCTGTTCATCCTTTAAGACCCATTTCAAACCCCACCTTCTCCAAAAAGCTTTTGTAAATCTCCACCACTGAACTGACCAAAGCATTTAACACTTTGGTGTTAACACTTCACTGGTGTTAAAGTGAAGACCTGCACGTTCCTGGGCGCACACCTCTGAGCCTCCCTCCCTGCTCAACGGGACGCTCTGTAAGTAGTATGAGCTCAGCTAACGCCTGAAGCGAGTCTCATTCTAGTGCACACCCACGGCTTTAACAACCCCCAGGATCACGACAGCTCCCAAATCTGCACCTCCAACCTGCTAATATTAATACAAATAGCTAAAAGTTTAGCAGCGCTTATGAATTCCTGGCACAGTGGCAAGCATTTATGAAGGCATTCTCTCATTTAATCTTCCCAACCAACCGGTGAAGTATTAATGGATATTACCAGTCCTGTGTTTCAGGTGCTAAATTGAACAACTGACATATTAAGTAGTTTGCCCAGAGTCACACACATGGCTAAGTGGCTGGAGAGGCCTAATCAAACAAACGTAGGCCTATCTGATTATAGAGCTTGTTCCCAGAACCAAGCGCTCAGTAATGTTTATTTGCTGGGTGACGAGACAGGACAGATGAACAGGATCGACGGGGAGCTGAACGGATGGAAAGAAAGAAGGAATCAACTTTCTGCCTCTAGCCTTCAATCCATTCTCTATTTCACTGTCAAAATGAACTTTCCACAAAAAGTAAATGGGTCATTTTTGGCTCTCCTCTGCCCCTGGTTAAAGCCCTCTATGCTTTTCTATCTCCCTGGAATAAAATCTGAACTCCAAACTATGGTACAGAAGTCCCCCAACCGTCAACTCCAAGCTGCCTTTGAAAGCTCCGGCTTGGCTACTCCTCCCAGGACACACTCGGCCTCAGCCATCAAGGCCTATTCACGGATCCCCTGCCACGCTCCCTCACTCTTCCACGTTGTGTCAGTCTTTCCCACCCAACACTCACACTCAAGACTAAGCCCAAGTATTGTCCTCACGCCCCACCCCATGCTCCACCTCCCCTCTGATCCTTCGCTAAACAGGAAGAAATGTTAGGAGCTGCTACAGTCCTAACTCGGCAAAATCACAGCTAGACTCGTTCGATTCCTAAAACTCTTCTACTTTTACTAAGCTTTTTTATTTATTATTTTTTCCTTTGGCCACGCTGTGCGGCTTGTGGGATCTTAGTTCCCCAACCAGGGATGGAACCCAGCCCTCGGCAGTAAAAGTGCCGAGTACTAACCACTGGACCGCCAGGGAATTCCCCCTAAAACTCTTTTAAAAGGCACTCCATCATCCTACAGATTCGGATGTCCTGCTGAGCAAATAAAACCAATTCTTATGAATCTCATAACCTGTAACACTGTTTTTCCAACAAACTCTACGATGTGTGCCATTAATCTGATCCTGTCACCCTTATTAACAATAGTATTACATTATATTTCAAAATCCTTGGATTTTAAAGCTAAAAATGACCTTAGGTTTGTTGTAGAAAGAAAGGAAGACACGGATTTTGGAAGGGCTATTGGAGTAAGACACCCCCCCCCCTTTCATATTTCAGAATTAACATAGCCAACTCTTAACTTCACATATAAGAAACCTGAGAAATAGAGGTTAAAGGTTAAGTGCCTGGCCAAGGGGATAGGACTTCACATCTGGAACTTCTGTTCCACAAACATTTACTGAGCACCTGGCATAATACTAGGCGTTCAAGTTCATACTGATGAGTCAAAAGGATCCTTGTGCTTGGGACATCATCATCCGGAAGAGCTAGACACGTATTCCTCTCATTTTAATATAAGCCACAAGTGGTGCGACAGGAGAGAGGAAAGGAATCTCAGTCAGAGGTCAAGAAAGGCTTCCTTGAAGATACGGCCCTTGAGACTTAAGCTGGGTCCTGAAAACTGTGTCAGAGTGAGCCAGGTGAAGGCCGTGGTAGTAGGAGGGAAGAGAATGTTCCTGAAAAACAGAAAGACAACCCACAAAAACCAAAACAACAGCGTGAACAAAGGTATGAAGGCCTGAAATAGCATGGAGTACACAGAGCGGTACAAGGAACTGTGTGTTTTGAAGCATAACATACTTGAGCGAATGCTTAAGAGATACTTGTCCTCATCAACTCTCCCCAGTAACGGGTCAGCTGAGACCCCCCCAACACATTTAACCCATGGCAGGGGGCCCAGAGGTCATTCACTCACTTCCCGTCTCTCCTATTTTATTTTATTACTATTTTTTTTTGATACGGACCTTTTTTTTTTTATAAATTTATTTGTTTTTGGCTGTGTTTGGTCTTCGTTGCTGCGTGCAGGCTTTCTCTAGTTGCGGTGAGCAGGGGCTACTCTTCACTGTGGTGCGCGGGCTTCTCATTGCAGTGGCTTCTCTTGTTGCAGAGCATGGACTCTAGGCGTGGGCTTCAGTAGTTGTGGCTCACGGGCTCAGTAGTTGTGGCCCGCGGGCTCTAGAGTGCAGGCTCAGTAGTTGTGGCACACAGGCTTAGTTGCTCCGCGGCATGTGGGATCTTCCCAGACCAGGGCTGGAACCCGTGTCCCCTGCATTGGCAGGCAGATTCTTGACCACTGCGCCACCAGGGAAGTCCAATACGGACCATTTTTAAAGTCTTTATTGAATTTGTTACAGTGTTGCTTCTGTTTTATGTTTTTGGGTTTTTTGGCCATGAGGCACGTAGGATCTTAGCTTCCCGATCAGGGATCAAACCCGCACCCCCTGCAGTGGAAGGCGAAGTCTTAACCACTGGACCGCCAGGGAAGTCCCCCATCTCTCCTATTTTAAAACCTCCATTAAAGACTATGTCACTCCTCCCCTGGTTACTTTGTTAACAAACAGTGCTTCCTTAAGTCTGACCACAGTACCTCATGCTACAGTTTGATCCTACTTCCCATAGTTAGGTCTGGCTGAAGTCGCTGAGCAACAGGGGCACATGGAAAGAGGAGCAAGGCTCTTGGGCTCTCTGTGGCGACCCTCCTGGCCGCATCTCCCACCCCCACTCGAGACATGGGAGCCACGGCCCCGGTCTGCTTGGCCTTCTGTTCCCATCCTTCTGCCCGTGTAGTCCTGCAAGCCAGCTCCCTGATCAGCCACCCACACAGTTTCAGACCCCCGAGCAGAGCAGGATAGTCAGCTGGTGTCCCAGTGCTCTTCATTTTTTTAAAAATAAATTTTATTTATTTATTTATTTATCTTTGGCTCTGTGTCGGGTCTTTGTTGCTGTGCGTGGGCTTTCTCTAGTTGCGGCGAGCGGGGGCTACTCTTCGTTGCCGTGCACGGGCTTCTCATTGCGGTGGCTTCTCTTGCTGTGGAGCACAGGCTTCAGTAGTTGTGGCATGCAGGGCTCAGTAGTTGTGGCTCGCGGGCTCTAGGCACGTGGACTCAGTAGCTGTGGCTTGCGGGCTTAGTTGCTCCGTGGCATGTGGGATCTTCCCGGACCAGGACTCGAACCCATGTCACCTGCATTGGCAGGTGGATTCTTAACCACTGCACCACCAGGGAAGCCCCCCAGTATTCCTCATTTAAGTTAACTTGTTTGCTTGCAGCAAAGTTACCCAGTGTTCCTCATTTAAGTTAACTTGTTTGCTTGCAGCAAAGTTAACTGTTTCTGCCCCAGGGACTGCAAGATATGTACCTGTCGCCCCACCCCCAGAGGCTCCTTTCTGGCTCTCAGGCCACTGTGGGTTCCGGCCCTGGCTCATTCCCAATCAGACCCCCTCCTTCCCACCCCTGGACACCATGTTCACTCTATGGTTTGCCCTGAGTCCAGCTCTGCCATGACCTGGATGGTCAAACGTACGGCTGTCACAACTTCAGTGCCCCATACTGGTAATTTTTAAACGACCACCTAATACATTCCAGCGCACCCCAGCCTAACAGAAAGAGCATTTAATTAGAAATTTAGAAAGCCAGTTTCAAATGAAACGTTTGTTTGCTGAAGGCCTGCTTGGGCTCTGCAGGGTCAGGATTAATTGCCAGTGTGCAGTGTAAGCAGGCTCAGCATTGAGTCCCAGCTTTGCCACTTGCTGTGTGACCCCGGCCTCTAAGCCTTATATTTCTCATCAGACAAATGAGAGATACTAATACCTATCTCAGAGGATTGTTGTGTTAAGTGAAATAACGTAAGTGAAATCTTCAGTGCAGTGCCCGATACGTAATGAATGATCAATAACTATTTCTGAGCTGCTGTTATTAAGAAGGTTTTTGTTCCTCTCTGTAAAAAGTGGAATAATTATCCTTGCCCTTTTTCCTCAGAGGGTTACATGGACATGCTTTGAATGCTCCCAAACATTACTTCCCATAGGGGGGACCAAATCTACATGGGGTGCTCTCTTGAAGTGCAAAATCCCAGCCCCACCCCCACTCAATAAATGACAATTTCCAGGGGATGGTCTTATGAATCCGCATTTTAAACAAGCACCATAGCTCATTCTGATGCACCCCAAAATTTGAGAACCAGTGTTCCCAAGGACTAAACCATATAAGGATCAAGGGATCAGTGACCGTATCTGCCCCAGATGACAGAAACCTGCTTATAACTCTCTTGAGTGCATCAGCTGTTCAGTGTCCGCCGGGTGGGTGGACTTGAGGTAACAGAAAGTCAGTTGAGCTTGTCAGAGGAAGTGCCGATGGAAGAGACCCCAGGGTTGCTGGGCTTGAAGGTGTGGTTCTCAAGGTAATACTACGACTCAGCACACCTTCTTTTGGTGCAGGAGCCTGACACTTAGCATTAGATCCCACGCCCACAGCCATATTACAAACACCGCTCCCCTCCCTGCCTTTAGTAGCATCTAGTTAAAGCTGATTCCAATATTGAGTGCTTCCTAATTCCTAACAGCTGACTATTCTGTTATCTAGCTATGCCCCCCCATCCCCATGCCAATGCTGAAGTTTCATCAGTAATCCTCCTCAGCTCTTTATAATAGCACTGCAAATATCCATGCAAATTAGCCAGCTCCACTTTGAATTTTCCCATAGCACATGTTCCAGTGTCTGAGACAGGATGGCCATAGGTGTATTTGCATAATAGTTGCATGAAATTTACATGCTTCCTGCAAATGCCTCCATTAGATCTGTCCACCTAAACTGGTTCCAAATTCAGAGCTGACGAGGATTCCCTGAAGATGGTTGTTTTTCAATCCCTCTCTGTATTCCTGCTTGTCACTTAGCATCTCTGTACCCATAAATCCACAGCATGGTAGATGGGAAGGGCAGACCCAACCAGAGGAGGAAAAATAGCCCAGATCACAAATCCCAGCTGGGCCCCAAATTCCCCTTGGGCCCGCCTCCTTGGAGAGCAAAATACCAAGTCATTTAGAAAAAAAAATTTCCCAGGCCTGCTTCAGTTCTTGTTATGATGTCCTGGAGCTCCAGGTCAGGCCCCCTTTACCCATGAAAATAAAACCACAGTCTCAGGTCCCCAAGGGATGATTGTTGCAGAGAAAGAGTCAGAGTCCCCTTACTGTTATGGATGGAAGCACAGGCCCAGGGAGATGATGTGACTGTCCACCAAGGGGTTAACAGGCAGTTAACAGGCAGCTCAGCAGTGTAAGTCTCAGTAGCTTTTTTCCCCCATGCTTTTTAGGATACTGGATGGGGTGGGGTTTTGAAAGGATGGAAAAATGTACTATTGTTCCTCCTAAGAGGAGCTCCTGGTGACCATGTATAGAACTCACTCTTTGAGAGCCTATCACTTAGAATCTAAACCTGGCAACAACTCTGCCATTGGGTCCAATTCCTTCTCTTAGGGAGAAAAAGCCAACTGTGCTTTTTGTGTCAAACTGTGATTACCTGGTTGAAGAAAGGGGCCAGACAGCTTCTGAAGAGATGCCTTTTTGTTGCTGCTGGGGTTTTTTGTTGGTTTGTTTATGGCATAGAGGTTCTCTTCCCAACTTATGCTAAAGCAGGTCTCTCTCAGCCTGGTCCCAGCATGCCACACTTTGGCCTGGATATAGCATCGTGTTGCATTTCAGCAAAGGGCAGGGAAGGAGAGGAATCCTGGGATAATGCCTTTCTTTCCTAACACAGTTCATAGAGTGCAACTGCAGAGCCTGACACTGAGCAGGCCTCCCTCCACTGCTGAAAGAGCAAGATTTAGACAGAGATGGACATCTCGCTCCCTCTCTTCTGTTCTAGTAACTTGCTGAAATGCCCTGGGGGCTTTCCAAGTTGGGACTTTGGGTGAAATATACACAGTGTTCAGGGAAAGGTTCTGTCTGAAATTTGGAACCAAGAAGGTGGAACTAAACTGTTGCCAGGTCAGACCATGGGCAGAGACACCTTACAAATGGAAGCCTGACAATTCTCCAGACTCATATATCTGGCCACTGGTCATCCAAACGTTGGTTCACAGGGTCCACATGGCCCAGGCCCCACCCTCCCTCTGCACTCTGTCCCTCATTGGTCTCCATCTCTGTAGATATTGTGTAGATAATTCAGGGCACTTCTTATGGCCAATAAGTTCCACGGACCCATTCTTCCTTCCCTATCTTGTTCAAGTACCTATGGAAAGCTAATTTTTTTTTAATCTTACAAAGGGAATGAAAGGTGGCAGAGCCCCTCCAAAACATCTTCAGCCAGCTGGCTAATTTAATACCTTCTAGGTACATACCAGATACATTCTCATTAGGGAGCTACTTAAGCCTGGAAGGAATTACTTGTGGGGAAAGTCTTAGCAGTGACTTCAGTTGTTGATGAACTTATTAACTGAGCAATTCATAAAAGGGCAAGGTACCTGGAAAGCGTCTGGCCAAGGAGAAAGGCAGAAGAACATCAGTTACCCTACTACTGGCATTCTTGGTCCAGAGAGGTGATGGGTGAAGACAGGGCTGGAGAGCGGGCAAAGGTTGTCTGCCTTTCCAACACAAGCCAAGGAGAGATCGCGCATCACAATGGCTGCAGCCTCCATCCACCCTACTCCCCCACTCCCTGGCTTTCCTACAGCTTCTGTTCAGCCCGGAGTTTGGAATTCAATCCAGGAACAGGCATGACAAACACTATTTTTCATTTCCATGGAGACCAGGGCCCGCAATAGAACCAAGACTCCATGCCTGAAATGCCAAAACAGCCTGACCCACTTTTTCTCCTTCCTACAAAAACAAAATAAGTTTGTTTGGGTCCTGCCAGAGCTGAGGGAGAAGCCAGGGCTCCAGTTATCTCTATGGACATTTCGAAGAGGAACAAATGATGATAACCTTTGAAAACTCTGATGACGCTACAGAACCAGTGTCAGAAGTCAAAGGCAGACGTGAACTGTTTTGCGCAAAGGGTTCACAGGCCGCACCAAATCCATCCTGTGTCCTTGTCCTAACCTTCTGGAGGGATGGACTTAATGACTAGCAATCCAGCTCCTGGGATCTAAACTCAGGGATCTGTTTCCTCAACTTTCTCTTGTACCACTTTCTCCCTCTCTCTATTCTGGCCTCCTGGGACCTTTCTGTTCCTCCAACACACCAAGTTCACCCCTGCCACAGAACTCTCACTCTAGAGTTTTGAATTTTGATTCCTTTTCAACTTTTAGATCAAAGTTCAAATGTCACCTCCCCCAAGCAACCTGTCTCGAAGGGCCACGGCATCTAATGCAGCCTCCCTGTCTCCAGGCCATCACTATCACATCGTGCCATTTCCCACCTTCACGGCACTTATCAGGAGCTGAAGTAGTCTTATTTTTTGTTGTTGAGTTGCTTACACTAGATTGAACACTCCATGGGGGCCGGGGCCTTGTCTATTGTGTGGTTCCCCAGTGCCTCTAGCTCAGTGACTGGGGACCACAGATATGTATTGCATGAATAAAGGAATGCAGTCATTTTAAAGCCACTGTTCAGCCACTCTGTTAGATATTTCTTTCTTAAGCCTGCCTCAAATCTGCCTTCTTATAACAGCCCATTGGTTCTTGTTCTGACTTCTGTATCCATGAAAACTAAAATGTGACATCACTTCCAGACTTTGCTGGCCTGATCACTTTGTCTAGATGTAAGTGTACATGTTTGAGTTTAAATACTGAGCTGTTTTGTGCCCTTGAGAAAAGTCACTTTATCTTTCTATATACTTGTGTTCCTTGCCTACTGGATGCTCACAACCTAGCTTACTAGGATGACTGGAGGAAGCTAAAAACAAACAGACAGAAAACCCAACTAATTAGACAGTGCATCCCCAAAGTAAAGGGCTTCCTATAATTTGCTCATGGAGGGGAAAAGGGGGTTAGAAGTAGGAAGTCAGTTTCCAGCTAAGGAACTGCATCCTGTTTCTAAAGTCTGTCCTGTCCACGAGGCAAAGACAAGGGATGAGAATACAAATTGCTGGTATTCACATCTTCAGCTAGTCCCCACTTCCACAGGGCTAGGAGGATAAAGACTTAACATGAAGCTGAAGATGCTGAAATTAAACACAGGAACTTACTGGTGGGGTACCATTTCCTTTCTCTGAGTTTGTTCACAACAGGACAAACACCTAACATTTGGGAAACAGTCCTGCCGGATTCACAGGCAGTGTTGACCAAACTGCTCTCTGACAGTCTGTAGTCTGGAAGGGGTCTTAGTGGTCATGTAATCTCACCTCCCACTGGACACAGGAATTTCCTCTTTGAGGCCCTATCAATAGCCACGTCCCCCCACCCCCACTTCAGGTTTCCTAGGAGAGGGCACCCATTAGGTGGCCCCACATGTGTTGGAACAGCTCCAAAGGGACTTAATTTTAAGCGCCATGCTCCTTACTTCTCCACGATTCTCAGTGATCATTCTGCATCCAGCTCTCTCTGAGCTACACAGTTAAGCTGACCTTGTGGACTGGATGTCATTAAACAAGCATTTACTGAACACCTAGTATGTGTCTCCTACCATGTGATACGTATTCATCCTGAGGGCCCCACAGGGCAGCGACTGTGTCGTGGTTCTTTGTAGATACGCAAGGAGTACATACACAGTACTAAACATGCTGGGCACACAATAGGGTCTTTATATTTTTACACTTGACTCACTATCAATCTCAGTCAAATCTAAGTACAGTCTACCCGAAGTATTTCAGAAGCCTCAACACTCAGGAAAACGGGACCTTGTGAAAGTGGAAAGGTGCCAAGCTATTCCAGGAAGCCCCTTCCTTGAAGGAGATTTCTAATCCACTGGGGGGCCACAAATCACCAGAACAAGGCAGGGAGGAGTTCAACTGAATAGAACGTCCAGCTTCTTCTAAGTTTGCACCACAAGGACCCCTCCCCCATCCCACGCAAGAGAAATGTTACTACTAGAACTGAAAGGAACTTGTGCAGGATCCATCAGTCCGTCCATCCATCCATCCATCTAACAAACAGCTGAAGAGAACATGCTCCAGATAATGCTCTAGGCATTAGGGAAACAGGCTTTACCTCTAAGGAACCCACCGTCTATGAGACAGACAGACATGTAATTAACCCTGCGGTTAAGACCTACTTGGATTCAGTCAAAGAGTTCCCCTCAACACCTGTCAAGGGACCTGGGCAGTCCCGACTCGGCCCCTTCGCTGTGTATGATCTGGGGGCAGACCCCTCCTCCCTGAGCTTCGGCTTTCGTTATGCAAGAAGAGTGAGTGTGAATATATCTTAAGCCCCCGACAGAGACAGAGACATGAGAGGGGGTGACATAGAGCATATAAAGGACACACCGTGAACTACTGAGAACAGCGGCTTCTCTGAGACACAGGGACCCAGATCTACATCTGGCAAAGGATCCAGGAGCAAGATCTAGGCAGTCTGGACCCCTAGTTAACTCAGCATCAGCAGCTTTCCCTCTCGTCAGGGGCACGCCATCTCAGGCACCAGAGGCCGCTGCCGTGCTGTCAGGAGAAAGTTCCCAGCCAGGCAGGCAGGCTAAGGGGTGTGCAGGGTGCATATAGGTGGATGGGGGTAAACAGCAGCATTGGGTGCACCCTTCCCTCCCGTCTCTCCTCCCCAACCTCGCCGTTTGAGCCTAGTGTATGGTTCATCCCCTCCAGAACCTATGGATTCAAACCCAGTTCTGACTCACTTTCTGCCAGAGATCAAACAGAAACAGGCTGAAGAATAACCATTATGTTAAAATCATAGAAATTTTAGAACGAAGAGGTCTGTAAGAGGGGTCGGCCAATCTGCCCGGTTGCAAGCAGATACCTATGTCACCCAAGAGAGGCTGTACCCTCATTTAAAATATACTCAGAGTACAAAATTCCAGGGCTTCCACCTCTGATCCTTCTGATCGTCTTCTGCTACCATCAGCAAGTTCTTTATGATTAAAAAAAAAAAAAAACCTGCTAGAATTCCTTTGGGTGGAATGAATCTAATGCCTCAAACCTATTTTTAGAAGTTTAAAATCATTTCTCCTACATCTCCACCTAATCTTTGTTTAGAGTCTACCTCAAGTGACAGAGAGATAATTAAAGGATGATGTAACTCACTTCACCTTAGGACAACTCTTCTTATTTTAAGCTCAATCTGTTTCCTGTGGCTTCCCACCAAAGGTCCTATATCTATCTACCCACTTGGCAGGTGTAGAATAAATCTCACTCCTCTTCCACATGGCGCTTTTGACGTGGCTCTCAGGCTCCCTCAGTCTTTTCTTCTCCAGACTTGCTGGTCCCTCTGGCCATCCCTCACACAGCATGACTATGGATCCCTTAGCCACTGGGCTCACTCTCCTCTGAACGAATTCCAGTTCATCTCAATCCCCCTTAAACTGTGGAGCCCAGAAATGGCTGTAGGATGGAAAAGAAGTGCTCTGATGACCTCAGAATAGAGCAGAACCATCACTCCATGTACTCTGGAAATCAGAATGCAAACATATATTTTTGGAGACATATTCTGAATCAGAGGAATCTGGAATTAGTCACTCTTCTCTTATGAGTCTCTGGCTACAGCCTCCAGGCTAAGGAGAGCGCGTGCACGTGTAACGTATGTATGCATCCTTACAAGGGACCCGCCCCGCCCCCACCATTCCTTCCCCCAACCAGACAAACCCACGTTCCAGTGGGACGAAGAAGAACCCACTCAGTCCTCAGCCCAACTCAGGTGATACTACAATTCGGAACGTTTATATGCATATTTCCAGGCCAGATACAAAACCACAGCCCTTAAGAGATTCTGGAGATGTCATGTCCTTAGCAAATATTTTCCCTCCTTCTAGTCCAAACATTTGCTCCTTGGACCCTTACTGCCTGACTTACAGAAAAGATGAGGTTCCGCCTGGCTGGCCGAGAGCAATACTGTGAGGTTCTGTCTGAGGCCATTAGGAAAACTGAATCCAGCCCTGTGTCATCTGTCACCGGAATAAAAGGGTGCGTGTGTGCGAACACGTGCACAGTGAAGGCTGCTCACGCCCTTCACACTTTCTTAAGGAGGTCTCAGGTGATTATCAGGCCGCTCAAATCAGGACTAATTCACGGGTCAGCAAACTACGACCCACAGGCCAAATCCGGCCTACCACCCGTTTTTGTGTGACCCACAAGCTAAAAATGGTTCTTACATTTTTAAATGGTTGGGAAAAAAAAAAAGAAAAGAATGTCTTGTGACATGTGAAAATTATATGAAAGGGAAATTTCAGAGTCCATAAATAAAGTTTTATTGGGAAAACAGCCACACGCGTTCATCCTTATACGTCTGTGACTGCTTCCACTGTACGAAACATTACAAGAGAGATGGCTTGGCCCACAAAGCCCAAGTATTCACTCTCTGGCCCCTTACCGAAACAGCTAGCAAACCCTAGTCCCACAAAATGTGTGACCTTGAAAGGTCTGTTCTGTGAGTCTGCCTCACCTCCGTCAAGTTGAAGAGGAGGGTACCTGTGTCCCACCGACAAGGCACCTGTGCTTGACGACTCCACAGTGGAAGGAATGGGCTGCAGGCTGCCTGCCGCCTGCAGAAGACGTGTGTAGGGCCAGGAAAGAGGAGGGGTTTTCTTCCAGGTAGGATGACAGAGGCTCCCACTCCTTCATTCTCTCCCCACGGGGTACTACCATCCATGGCCTTGACACTGACACTTTCCTGCCAACGGCAGCTCCCCAGAACGTCCCTTCCTCTTCCCTTCCTCCAAAGCCAGCTCTTTCCAGCCCATCCCGAACTTCGCTAACCTATGGAGTGCGGTCCAAGGCAAAGGAGGAAAGCATGCCCACCTTAAGGCTGCCGGGAGAGGAGTGGCGGGACGCAGAGGGGCCAGGCAGTGTCCACAGAAGCGATCTGCTAACAAGTGTCAGAGAAAGTCAAGAGGCAAAGATCCCTTTCCCCAGCCCTGGCTGGGCGCTTGGCTGAGTCCCCAGGGAGAGAGAGCTTCAAGTCCTCCCCTACCCTCCACTTACCTAAATTAAGCAAATAACTAACAATACAAGGAGGCGTGGGGGAGTAAGGCCCCCCCGCCACTGGGTACCTATTTTCTGAAAACACATGGCAAATCTCTGAGCCAAATGCTGGCTAAGCCAAAGAATAAACAAATCCCTTTATTTCCCTGAGACGGGAGCTACTGACTTCCCCTCTGGTGCCCTCCTCCTGCTAGCTGGACCCATCCACCCATCCCAGGGCTCTTCCCTGCAGGAGGAGCCGGATCTGTCTACATCTGAGAGGGTGGCCTGCCTTCTAACCCTCCAGCCCGCCTCCCCTCCCTTGCTAACCACTGCTCTGGTCACCTCTCCCCCACCAGGGGCAGCCCAGAGCTAAGTCGGTGGGTGGAGAACAGGAGCACATGGCCTGTCCACACCTCCCCCAGAAGCTCCGGCCAGCTCTCCGTGACGCACCGCTAATGCAATCCTCTGCCCTCTTTTCTCCAAGTTCGGGGACCCTGAATAAGTCTTGCTGGCCAAGGGGACCCCACCAGCCTCAACCCAACCCCTCCCTCCACCAGCAGGCCCACCCTCCAGTGCTCCAAAGCTCAGCTCGGGCAGTGCTACTATGGGGGCAGTGTTACTCTGACGGAGGTGAGGAAGGGGGAGAGAAAAAAGCCAGGGAGGAAAAAGAATGTGGCATCTCTGCAGCATGATGTCACGCTGGCTGCTTTCAGATCCCCCAACACAGAACAGAAGCAAACAACATGGACTCCGGATTTACTGAGCCGGGAAAGGTTTGTGTTCTCCGCAGCTCCAGCCGCCTGCGCCAGCTGGAAAAAGCACACAGCCAGATAAGACAAGGTCCCCCACCCGACCCCTGCATAGGCGCCCCTTCCAAAAAAATGCCTGGAGAAAACAAAGATGGACTGACATATACACACACACAAGCGTCAGCACGAGTGAGCACTAACCTGGCAGCCATTGGGAAGGTAGTGGAGCGCAGGGCAGAGCTCATTCATTCATGCACTGGGCAGTGGGGGGAGGGGGCGGGGAGCGGGGGGCCCTGAGGATGCCGGAGGGCACGCACCTCCATGACCATCCCACAGCCCTGTGGCTAACGGCGGGGGCAGGGCTCTCACAAGCTGGGTGAGCTTCCTTTCTCTGCTGTTTCGAAACGCTCTGGAATTGTAAGCGTGACTCCCCTTGAATTTCTTCCCCCCACCTCCCCTGCGGCCGGTGCTTGGTGTGGTCGTGCGGCCACGCCGAGCCCCTCTCTCCCGGCCCTCACTCCTTTTCTCTCTCTCCCTCGGACTCCCTCCCAGACAGCTGTTCCCGAGCTCCTGCACGCACGCGCATAGCGCACAGACACACTCAGACAAGCACCCCTCTGGCGCGCAGACACACTCGCACACACGCACGCAGACACGCGCACGCACACCCCGCCGCCTGCCGCTTTACATAATGCAACTCTTTGGTGCACAGTCAGCTTGCCAGCTCTCAATTATTCATGCCGTCCTGGAGGACAGGGCCGCTGGGGCGACGAGCGTTATTTCCTCTCCATCCCCAAATCTGACAAAACACAGGATGATGCCCCTGAGAGACTTTGCTCCCTTCGCTGCCACCAGTTATTTCCCAGGTGTTGCCTATTAGGTCAACCTGTATCAAGGAGGTGATACTAAATCAAAACACAAGTGCCTGGCTCAGAATAGAGCCTTGCACCTTTCAAAGGATGACAGCTGCTCTTACTGCCTGAGCCTCAGCAACAGAGGAAAGGAGGAAGGCGGCACTGGAGACCACAATCTTTAACAGAAAATGGCAACAGCCTCTTCAGGGCAGCCTCCCCGACTTCCAAGGCAGCAGACCGTGATACCTGCAGGTCAGACCCTTAACAGGTAAAACACTTACATTCATGACAAAGCACAGGCATCTGAGTTTTCAAACTCTAAGCAGCACCTCCAAAAATTGGTTTTTTTTTCCCTGTCCATCCACTGGAATGTAGCTCTAGTACTGAAACAGCCCCCAGATGAATGTTCTTTCAGATGAGGCGTATTCTATTCAGCAAGGATATTAATGAATACTGTGAGAGTCATTCACAGCTTACAAAGCACTTTCACTCACATTAATTCATTTGATTTCCACAACAATCATATCCATAGGCCTTGTTACGACTAACGTAAGCATGCTGAGCCCTGGAAAGGTGGAGGGTCCCCACGGCAAGGAAGGTTGAGCTGGGAATCCAGATCACCTGACCTGAAATCCCATGACACCCCAAGTCTGACTGTGAGAATTCTGAGTACCACCGTCATCTTTTGAGAGGAGAAGCAGAGGAACCCCAAACCTGGGCCCAAAACAACAAAAACAATGGTGACGGTTGGCTCGGTGTTTCTCGAACTTTAATCAGTTGAGGATCTTGTTAAACCACAGATTCTGATGTAGTATCTGTGGGAGGGATGGAGGGCCCAAGAGTTGGCCTTTCTATCAAACTCCCAGGCGATGTCCATGTTGCTATTCCATGGACCACACTTTGAGTAGCAAAGTGTTGGTTTACGCATTCTCACTCTTTGGATGTCCCTAAAGGGCAGAGTTTTGTCTGCCTGCTGCAGCTGCACAGGATAACATGCTGAAGGGGAATAATAACTATAATTCATCAACGCCACCTGTGTCCTGCTCACCAGACTCAGGCTGGGAGCTAATACTTCTTGGGCATCTGTTGGCAAAAAGTCTCACTCTATGATTGCCAAGCCCTACAGGTTCATCAAGAAAGGTCTTTCTGGGCTTCCCTGGTGGTGCAGTGGTTGAGAGTCCGCCTGCCGATGCAGGGGACGTGGGTTCGTGCCCCGGTCCAGGAAGATCCCACGTGCTGCGGAGCGGCTGGGCCCGTGAGCCATGGCCACTGAGCCTGCATGTCTGGAGCCTGTGCTCCGCAACGGGAGAGGCCACAACAGTGAGAGGCCCGCGTACCGCAAAAAAAAAAAAAAAAAAAAAGAAAGGTCTTTGTAGGATTGTTTCTACCTGCAACCAGTTGAGAGAACAGCAGCCTCATGGTGTTTAGGAGGCACCTAGGTTTGGTAACTGTCCCACCTCAGTTACCTAGAGGGATTTCAGCGCCACAGTAAGGTGTGCTGGCGACGCCCTGGGACGCAAGCACTGCCCCAGTCCTACCCGCCCCCGCTTGTCTGGTCAAGTCCCACCTCCTCTGAAATGATGACCTTGCTGTGGACCACCCACCCACCTCCCCTTCTGTTACTCCAGGGAAAGATCTCGGACTTCGGGGGTCAGATCTGCATTCAAAGCTATGCTTTGCTGCTTTCTGGTTCTGTGGCTCCAAGTTGCGCTGCCACCCCCTTCTCAGATGCAGTTTGTTCATCTGAAAAAGCCAAAAATAGGTATTTCCTCTCTTACAGGGCTGAAAAAAATGGAAGACTAAAATAAAGGTATGAAAAAGCACCCAGGAGAAGCTGGCTACATCCTCCACCTCTGAGCTTCTAACTGTGGTACAGGATTTAGACCTTAATTGTAGATTCTGTTGTTCATTCTGTTGGTTTTATCTCCCTAAGAAGATTGTAGGCAACTACCTTCATGTCCCTCCAACTCTTAGGAGTACTGGGTACAGCACAGGTATCTGTAAAAATCCTTGCACTGACTGTCCTGTCCTCCATTAAGACAGTAAACAAAAGGGCTGGTGGGCCCGAGCCCTTGTCTTGCCTTCTCCATTCACTTACTCTGTGACTTTGGACAAGTCATACTGACTTTTTGGAGGCTTTGCTTCTTCTGCTATAAAATGCACAGATTTCACCTTTCTTCTGAAACAGCTCTACATAGCCCGATAGTATCAGTATCTTCATGATTTAGATTGACAGCAATGGGTTAAAAGGGCAGACACAGAGATCAGACAAACCTGACTTCAAAAGCTGGTTCTCTCAATTACACTAAGTCCCCTACATACGAACCTTCAAGTTGTGAACTTTTAAAGGTGGAAAACGTGCCCATGTATGCTAGCTGTTGTACTGTACTATGGTACTTTTCAAGGTACTGTACTGTTAAGATTAAAAATGTTTTCACTGTTGTGTTTGTTTTTTATGTATTATTTGTGTGAAAAGTAGTATAAACCTATTACAGTACAGTACTATATAGCCGACTGTGTTAGTTGGATACCTAGGCTAACTTTGTTGGACTTACGAACAAATTGGACTTAGGAACACGCTCTTGGAACAGAACACATTTGTATGTAGGGGACTTACTGTACTAATTTTGTGACCCTTGAAGTTAGCCTCTGGCTTCAGACTTTAAATTCTTTAAGTAGTCACAAAAATAACAGAATATTACTGGATTGTGTGAGGATTAAGAGAGATAAATACAAATAACAAGCTTTTCACTGTATCTGACACAGTGTCTATCCAATAAATGAAAATTATTATCAGTACTGATTTAAAAAATAGCTATTTTTAAAAAACACAACAAAAGATATCTTCTAGTGGTGAGACAGGCATTCCGAAGCCTTCAGTTGAGTCTGGATCTAAGAAAGATCTCAGTTCCTAAAGATGCATGTGGTATGTGCATGATATTTCCTGTTTCCAAAATGTTCTTTGCCTGCTCCTCCCAAATTGGACCTCATTAAATAATAAGAAAGTTACAGGGGCTTCCCTGGTGGCGCAGTGGTTAAAAATCCGCCTGCCAATGCAGGGGACACGGGTTCGAGCCCTGGTCCGGGAAGATCCCACGTGCCTCGGAGCAACTAAGCCCGTGCGCCACAACTACTGAGCCTGCGCTCTAGAGCCCATGAGCCACAACCACTGAAGCCCCTGAGCCTAGAGCCCGTGTTCCGCAACAAGAGAAGCCACCGCAATGAGAAGCCCACGCACCGCAACGAAGAGTAGCCCCCGCTCGCCGCAACTAGATAAAGCCCGTGCCCGGCAACGAAGGCCCAACGCAGCCAAAAATTAAACACAATAAAACAAACAAAAAACAGAAATAGAGTACTTTCTACACGCAGTGCAATTCGCTAAGTCTCTGATGTGAATGGTCTCATTTAATTCTACCAGCAATGGTAAGAAACAGGTACTCATCATCCCGGCTTTTCCGATGAACGAAAACCATGAGAAAGAGGGTTTAATAACCTTCCTATAGTATATGGTTAATAAACAGTTGAGCATGTTTCTGAAACCCAGACCCCCTTAGCCGAGTCCTACTCTTAACCATTAATTGTGTATGAAAAGAAGGCTACTGACTCGTCATGAGGAGGGAAGGGGCCTTTTCAAACTCGCCCTGTTTACAGATTGCACTGTTCGCCTCATCCTTCCTGAAAGGCACAGCGCAAACTCCCAAGAGGCTGGCTGAGCCTCAGAGCGCTCGCTGTGGCCAGAACAGAGCTGACCGGACAGATGAACTCCTGGTCCCGGACTCCATCTCCACGTTCCAACGGCTGGGCTATCTGCTGCCTAAATTCCCAAGCTGCTTTTCTGTAAACGAATTTAGGAAATTGAGGTAAAAGTAGTTATCTTTTTCTGAATTAAACCTTTCCCGTAGAGATATGGAAAACTGACATAAGTTTCTATTTTTGAAAGGAAAAGAGGTTTCTGAGAGTCTTGTGCAGTATCAAAAGCACTTTCCAAAGAGCACCCTGGAGGACTTGGGGAAGAAAAAGAAGTTAACGTATACCTGCAAATCCAATTGAACCAAATGGTCCCATTCAACCCAATCCCATTCAATCACATGCTATAAAAAGAAGGTCGGTGTCTACACAGCATCTTGTTCACCTCAAGTGCTTAACAAGTGTTGTGGACAAGAATGGGAGGTAGGGATGATAAAAGATAAGGTCTTATCTTTGAATCCTACTCCCATCCCGACAAAAACAAAAGAATTTTTACATAGCAAATACTTCAAAGATTTTAACTAGATCTGAATTTGTTGAATTATGGGGAATGATAGGCAAAAGTGAACCTGACTCTATCACGACCATCATCCAAAGCACAAGTGCTTTTCTGAAGCATAAGCATCTAGGAGATTCCTGAAGTGTGTGGGGTAAGTCAAAGAAGGAAAAGGAACAAAGATCTAACACCTACTGAGACTCGACCATGTGCTAGTCACGTATTTTACTTTATTATATATTTACTTGTAAAACTTTTATCTAATCAAATAAATGAAGAAACTGAGTATAGAAGCCTCTCCTTACCCAAGGTCACACTAGTATTTCTAAAATCCGTGTTTGCACCACACCATGCTATTTCCATAAATAAACACCTACTAAGGAAAAAGGCACTTCCCAGGTCACTGGCATGTAATCATAACCAGTTACTATCATAATACTGCATTTAGTCCTCAACCCAACCCTGCAAGGTAAGTTCTATCCTTCCTATTTACTTAGGCCAGCTATCCATTCATTGCCCCTCAGCTCCAAATCCACCCTTCTTTGCCTCGCCTTGTGATGCTGGAGCTGTGCCCTGTGAGAGGTTCACCAGCCTCCTGGGAGCATCACTGGAATCCCATGGGTGGTTTTCGGTTTATGTGCCCCACCCTGCAGCGTCTCAGGAACTTTCTGTGCCATATACTGGGCAACAGCCACTACCCTCCAGAATGAGCTCTGAATCTTAGCCCTGTGTAAGGGGCCACCCTTACAAAGTTGTTCCTAGAGTAGTGGCTGCTCCCTACCTCTGTTATTCCCGTATTCCTTAGAGTCTGCTGCACTCGTTTACACTTGTTAATGATTCTTCACATTAAACTTTCCCTGTTCAACTTACTGGTGTGCTGTCAATCTCCCGACTGATGCTCCCTGATATATTACTACTCTACAGGGATGAGCAAAATGCAGCTTGGAGGAGTAATACACCATCCTTGCCCTTGAGTTATTCAGTCAGAAGAAAATGGCTAAAAGCATCTAGAGCACTCGATGAGCCAGACAGATTTTATACATTTAATATGCACTCCCTCATGTAATCCTCACATCAACCCTCCTTTACAGATGAGGAAACGGAGATATCTCAGAGATTAAATAATTTCCCCAGATGACACAGTGGACAGAGAAACCAGAGTTTCTGACACCACAGTCCATTCTCAGCCATGCCATGCTACAATGCTGCCACCATCAGCTGGCTGCAGTCCAAGAGGAAAAGGGGTGCAAGGAGGCAGAAGTGGGACACAGAAACACAACAGTCTTTCACGAAGTTTGGAAGAGCAAAAAGAAGTTAAGTTGTTGGCCAGAGAGGTCCACCTGTCTCCGAAGAATTTAAGATATGAGAAGGGACCATTAAAGGTCTTTTAAGTCAGTCTCTTAGTGTAAGGGACTTGGTGTACCCTGGTCATCAGGTACTCGGGAGACCCTATTAAATATCTCTTTCAGAATTAATGCTTATCCATGCTTTATGAACCATTAATGTAGGAGAACTGATGGTCCACAGATTTCCACTCTGCCATCTCTAGGTCCCAAACCCAGACTTTAATCCATGGAACCTGGGTCAGGGGTTCCGAATAGGTATATTGATTACCTCTGACCCAGCTGTAACCCAAGACATCTCATGAATACTGCAACTCTCACATGAGGAGCAGTGATGTCTACATAATTAAAACCTGAAGCAAGAAATGGCCGGAAGGGTGGGGAGAGAGGGATGAGGATTCAGATAGCTCTAACACCAATCCCCTGCTATGGTAAACCAACACTGCCACTAAAACAATGCCCACCCGTTAGGTCAAACTTTAGTAGAATAAAACCTTTCCCTAGAGCCAAATGTAGCCCACTAGGATAAAAAGACCTATCCCTTAGCCCACTGGGAAGAGAATTGGCTGGGGATGGGATCCTACTATATATTAGTCAAAGCTCGCATCACCATGCCTGCCAACACTCTCTACCAATTTTCTTATAACCCGATCCAAATAGAATAACTGACTCCTAAGTATCTCCTTTTTCAAAAATGTTCCTGACCATCAGTCCTAGATTTTCAGCCAGGATCAATTTTAAACACACTGAATGGTCTATGCCAGTGATTTCCAAACTTTACTACACATATCCCAATGCTTGGTCACACCCTGTACCAGATTAAATCAGAGTGTCTGGCGGGGGTGTGGGTGTGGGTGAGAGCTAGGCTTTGGTATTTTTTTTTTAACATTTATTTATTTATTTTTGGTTGTGTTGGGTCTTCGTTGCTGTGTGTGGGCTTTCTCTAGTAGCAGCAAGTGGGGGCTACTCTTTGTTGCGGTGTGCGGGCTTCTCATCGTGGTGGCTTCTCTTTGTTGCAGAGCATGCACTCGAAGCGCACGGGCTTCAGTAGTTGTGGCACGTGGGCTCAGTAGTTGTGGTGCAAGGGCTTAGTTGCTCCGTGGCATGTGGGATCTTAGTTTCTCGACCAGGGATCAAACCCACGCCCCCTGCAGTGGAAGCGCAGCAGAGTCTTAACCACTGAACTGCCAGGGAATTCCCTCATTTAATCTTATTATTCGTTTCACAGAAGAGAAATTGAGTCAAGAGACTATAAGTGCATCTACAAGTTTATTCAGGACACCTGTGAGACTTCAACAAATTTGAAAAGATCAAGTCAGCCCATGTTATCTTTTCCCTGATCTTTGGGTTTTAATTTAACCCAATTACCTTTGCTCTATTCTTTTGATTTAGAAAACTGCTCTCTCTACACGAAAAGACGACGTCATGTACATGTTTGGTGACATTCTGAAACACATTGAAAAACAGAATGAAAATCCCTCCATTTCCTAGATCTTCAGAATGAGAGTGAGTGCTCAGTGGCCATGGCAAAAATCTACACAAGAAAGCAGGCACTAGAGATTGGTTCAAGATGGCGGAGTAGAAGGACGTGGTCTCACTCCCTCTTGCAAGAACACCAGAATCACAACTAACTGCTGAACAATCATCAACAGGAAGACACTGGAACTCACCAAAAAAGATACCCCACATCCAAGACAAAGGAGAAGCCACAATGAGACGGTAGGAGGGGCACAATCACAATAAAATCAAATCCCATAACTGCTGGGTGGGTGACTCACAAACTGGAGAACACTTATACCACAGAAGTACACCCACTGGAGTGAAGGTTCTGAGCCCCACATCAGGCTTCCCAATCTGGGGGTCCGGCAATGGGAGGAGGAATTCCTGGAGAATCAGACTTTGAAGGCTAGGGGGATTTGATTGCAGGACTTCGACAGGACTGGGGGAAACAGAGACTCCACTCTTGGAGGGCACACACAAAGCAGTGTGCTCATCAGGACGCAAGGGAAGGAGCAGTGACCCTATAGGAGACTGAACCAGACCTACCTGCTAGTGTTGGAGGGTCTCCTGCAGAGGCGGGGGTGGCTGTGTGTCACCGTGAGGACAAGGACACTGGCAGCAGAAGTTCTGGGAAGTACTCCTTGGCATGAGCCCTCCCAGAGTCTGCCATTAGCCCCACCAAAGGCTCCAGTGTTGGGTCGCCTCAGGCCAAACTACCAACAGGGAGGAAACCCAGTCCCACCCATCAGCAGACAAGTGGATTAAAGTTTTACTGAGCTCTGCCCACCAAAGCAACAACCAGCTCTACCTACCACCAGTCCCTCCAATCAGGAAACGTGCACAACAAGCCTCTTAGATAGCCTCATCCACCAGAGGGCAGACAGCAGAAGGAAGAAGAACTACAATCCTGCAGCCTGTGGAACAAAAACCACATTCACAGAAAGATAGACAAGATGAAAAGGCAGAAGGCTATGTACCAGATGAAGGAACAAGATAAAACCCCAGAAAAACAACTAAATGAAGTGGAGATAGGCAACCTTCCAGAAAAAGAATTCAGAATAATGACAGTGAAGATGATCCAGGACCTCGGAAAAAGAATGGAGGCAAAGATCAAGAAGATGCAAGAAATGTCTAACAAAGATCCAGAAGAATTAAAGAGCAAACAAACAGAGAACAACAACACAATACTGAAATGAAAAATATACCAGAAGGAATCAATAGCGGAATAACTGAGGAAGAAGAACGGATAAGTGACCTGGAAGACAGAATGGTGGAATTCACTGCCACAGAACAGATAAAGAAAAAAGAATGAAAAGAAATGAAGACAGCCTAAGAGACCTCTGGGACAACATTAAATGCAACAACATTCGCATTATAGGAGTCCCAGAAGGAGAAGAGAGAGAGAAAGAACCTGAGAAAATATCTGAGGAGATTACAGTTGAGAATTTCCCTAACATGGGAAACATGGGAAATAGCCACCCAAGTCCACGAAACGCAGAGAGTCCCATACAGGATAAACACAAGGAGAAACATGCCAAGACACATGGTAATCAAATTGGCAAAAATTAAAGACAAAGAAAAATTAATGAAAGCAGCAGGGAAAAATGACAAATAACATACAAGGGAACTCCCATAAGGTTAACAGCTGATTTCTCAGCAGAAACTCTACAAGCCAGAAGGGAGTGGCATGATATATTTAAGTGATTAAGGGAAGAACTTACAACCAAGATTACTCTACCTGGCAAGGATCTCATTCAGATTTGATGGAGAAATCAAAAGCTTTACAGACAAGCAAAAGCTAAGAGAATTCAGCACCACCAAACCAGCTCTAAAACAAATGCTAAAGGAACTTCTCTAAGTGGAAAACACAAGAGAAGAAAAGGACCTACAAAAACAAACCCAAGACAATTAAGAAAATGATCATAGGAACATACATATCGATAATTACCTTAAACGTGAATGGATTGAATGCTCCAACCAAAAGACACAGGCTCGCTGAATGGATACAAAAACAAGACCCATATATATGCTGTCTACAAGAGACCCACTTCAGGCCTAGAGACACATACAAACTTAAAGTGAGGGGATGCAAAAAGATATTCCATGCAAATGGAAATCAAAAGAAAGCCTGAGTAGCAATACTCATATCAGATAAAATAGACTTTAAAATAAAGAATGTTATAAGAGACAAGGAAAGACACTACATAATGATCAAGGGATCAATCCAGGAAGAAGATATAACAATTATAAATATATATGCACCCAACATAGGAGCACCTCAATACACAAGGCAACTGTTAACAGCTATAAAAGAGGAAATCAACAGTAATGCAATAATAGTGGGGGACTTTAACACCTCACTTAACACCAATGGACAGATCATCCAAACAGAAAATTAACAAGGAAACACAAGCTTTAAATGACACAACAGACCAGATAGATTTAATTGATATTTATAGGACATTCCATCCAAAAACAGCAGATTACACTTTCTTCTCAAGTGCATATGGAACATTCTCCAGGATAGATCACATCTTGGGTCACAAATCAAGCCTCAGTAAATTTAAGAAAACTGAAATCATATCAAGCATCTTTTCTGACACAATGCTATGAGATTAGAAATCAATTACAGGGAAAAAAACGTAAAAAACACAAACACATGGAGGCTAAACAACATGTTACTAAATAACCAAGAGATCACTGAAGAAATCAAAGAGGAAATCAAAAAATACCTAGAGACAAATTACAATGAAAACACGATGATCCAAAACCTATGGGATGCAGCAAAAGCAGTTCTAAGAGGGAAGTTTATAGCTATACAAGCCTACCTCAAGAAAGAAGAAAAATCTCAAATAAACAATCTAACCTTACACCTAAAGGAACTAGAGAAAGAAGAACAAACAAGACACAAAGTTAGCAGAAGGAAAGAAATCATACAGATCAGAGCAGAAATAAATGAAATAGAAACAAAGAAAACAATAGCAACGATCAATGAAACTAAAATCTGGTTCTTTGAGAAGATAAACAAAATCGATAAACCATTAGCTAGACTCATCAAGAAAAAGAGGGAGAGGACTCAAATCAATAAAATTAGACATGAAAAAGGAGAAGTTACAACAGACACAGCAGAAACACAAAGCATCCTAAGAGACTACTACAAGCAACACTATGCCAATAAAATGGACAACCTAGAAGAGGTGGACAAATTCTTAGAAAGGTATAACCTTCTAAGACTGAACCAGGAAGAAACAGAAAATATGAACAGACCAATCACAAGTAATGAAAGTGAAACTGTGGTTAGAAATCTTCCAACAAACAAAAGTCCAGGACCAGATGGCTTCACAGGTGAATTCTATCAAACATTTAGAGAAGAGCTAACACCAATCCTTCTCAAACTCTTCCAAAAAATTGCAGAGGAAGGAACACTCCCAAACTCATTCTATGAGACCACCATCACGCTGATACCAAAACCAGACAAAGATACTACAAAAAAAGAAAATTACAGACAATATCACTGATGAATATAGATGCAAAAATCCTCAACAAACTACTAGCAAACAGAATCCAACAACACATTAAAAGGATCATACACCATGATCAAGTGGGATTTATCCCAGGGAGGCAAGGATTCTTCAATATACGCAGATCAATCAATGTGATACACCGTATTAACAAACTGAAGAATAAAAACCGTATGATCATCTCAATAGATGCAGAAAAAGCTTTTTGACAAAATTCAACACCCATTTACAATAAAAACTCTCCAGAAAGTGGGCATAGAGGGAACCTACCTCAACATAATAAAGGCCATATACGACAAACCCACAGCAAACATCATTCTCAATGGTGAAAAACTGAAAGCATTCCCTCTAAGATCAGGAACAAGACAAGGATGTCCACTCTTGCCACTATTATTCAACATAGTTTTGGAAGTCCTAGCCATGGCAATCAGAGGAGAAAAAGAAATAAAAGGAATACAAATTGGAAAAGAAGAAGTAAAACGGTCACTGTTTGCAGATGACATGATACTATACACAGAGAATTCTAAAGATGCCACTAGAAAACTACTAGAGCTAATCAATGAATTTGGTAAAGTTGCAGGATACAAAATTAATGCACAGAAATCTCTTGCATTCCTATACACTAATGATGAAAAAACTGAAAGAGAAATTAAGGAAACACTCCCATTTACCATTGCAACAAAAAGAATAAAATACCTAGGAATAAACCTACCTAGGGAGACAAAAGACCTGTATGCAGAAAACTATAAGACACTGTTGAAATTAAAGATGATAACAACAGGTGGAGAGATACACCATGTTCTTGGATTGGAAGAATCAATATTGTGAAAATGACTATACTACCCCATGCAATCTACAGATTCAGTGCAATCCCTATCAAATTACCAATGGCATTTTTTTTTTTACAGAATTAGAACCAGACAATATGGTATTGGCACAAAAACAGGAATACAGATCAATGGAATAGGATAGAAAGCCCAGAGATAAACCCAGGTACCCATGGTCAACTAATCTATGACAAAGGAGGCAAGGATATACAATGGAGAAAAGACAGTCTCTTCAATAAGTGATGCTTGGAAACTGGACAGCTACATGTAAAAGAATGAAATTAGAACACTCCCTAACACCATACACACACACAAAAAAACCCTCAAAATGGATTAGAGACACTATAAAACTCTTAAAGGAAAACATAGGAAGAACACTCTTTGACAAAACTCACAGCAAGATCTTTTTTGATCCACCTCCTAGAGTAATGGAAATAAAAAGAAAAATAAACAAATGGGACCTAATGAAACTTAAAAGCTTTTGTAAAGCAAAGGAAACTACAAACAAGACGAAAAGACAACCCTCAGAATGGGAGAAAATATTTGCAAGCGAATCAACGGACAAAGGATTAATCTCCAAAATATATAAACAGCTCATGCAGCTCAATATTAAAAAAACAAACAACCCAATCAGAAAATGGGCAGAAGACCTAAGTAGACATTTCTCCAAAGAGGACATACAGATGGCCAAGAGGCACATGAAAAGCTGCTCAACATCACTAATTATCAGAGAAATGCAAATCAAAACCACAATGAGATATCACCTCACACCAGTTAGAATGGGCATCATCAGAAAATCTACAAACAACAAATGCTGGAGAGGGTGTGGAGAAGAGGGAACCCTCTTGCACTGTTGGTGGGAATGTAAATTGATACAGCCACTATGGAGAACAGTATGGAGGTTCCTTAAAAAACTAAAAATTACCATATGACCCAGCAGTCCCACTCACTACTGGGCATATACCTAGATAAAACCATAATTCAAAAAGACACATGCACCCCAATGTTTACTGCAGCACTATTTACAATAGCCATGTCATGGAAGCAACCTAAATGCCCATCGACAGACCAATGGATAAAGAAGATGTGGTACATATATACAACGGAATCTTACTCAGCCATGAAAAGGAACGAAATTGGGTTATTTGTAGAGACGTGGATGGATCTAGAGACTGTCAGACAGAGTGAAGTAAGTCAGAAAGAGTAAAACAAATATCGTATATTAACGCATATATGTGGAACCTAGAAAAATGGTACAGATGAACCAGTTTGCAGGGCAGAAATAGAGACACAAATGTAGAGAACAAACGCATGGACACCAAGGGGGGAAAGCGGCGGGGGACTGGGTGTGTGTGTGCCTGATGAATTGGGAGGTTGGGATTCACATGTATACACTGATGTGTATAAAATGGATGACTAATAAGAACCTGCTGTATAAAAAAAGAAAGAAGGGGGCTTCCCTGGTGGCGCAGTGGTTGAGAGTCCGCCTGCCGATGCAGGGGACATGGGTTTGTGCCCCAGTCTAGGAGGATCCCACATGCCGCGGAGCAGCTGGGCCCGTGAGCCATGGCCGCTGAGCCTGTGCGTCCAGAGCCTGTGCTCCGCAACGGGAAGAGGCCACAATAGTGAGAGGCCCGCGTACCGCAAAAAAGAAAAAAAAAAAAAAAAAAAGAAAAAGAAAAGAAAGAAGATAAAATTCAAAAAAAAAAAAAAAAGAAAAAAGAAAGCAGGCACTAAAGTGCTGTACACCAGAGAGAAAGCCCAGACCCCAACATGTACCAGAACATTACACCTCATATGTGGAAAGGATCGGGGGCAAGGACCTGGAGTTGATGCCTCGGAGGAAAAAAATGGGATTGAGGAAAATGAAGATATATGGTCATGATTCAGTGGGGGAAGCAGGTGGTAAGAGGAGTCTGTGTGGAGCCCAGGGAGCACTGAGGAGTTAAATTAGAAAAAGAAAAAGTGAGGAGGCTGACAAATGGGATCCGCAGCTCAAGGAAACGACCCAGTCTCACTGAAAAGAGACCATCCTAAGGCAAGTCTGTCCTCTTTCCAGGCGATCATAACTGCCCAAGCCGGAAGGCCCTGAATGGAGAAACTGCCAGCAGGGTAGCTACAAGTGGGGCTGGAGACCTTTAAAACCTGGGCACAGAGCTAAGCTAATTACTTCATCATGCAAATGAAAGTAGGTTAACTTGCTCACAACCCCAGCGTTAACATGGAAGAGGATTAAGTAATAATACACCTGCTCTATGAGAGGGTGATTGTGAGGAAGAAGAGATGTAAGGCCAAGTGCGACGTCCTTGACTCTGAGACATGTGCAAGGACACTATAGTGAAGCAGCTACCTCAGTGAACTGCTCCCTTCCATAGCGAGGCACTCATCTCCCTGTAGTAAGAGCTGCTGATGGGTCACACCCTAGCTCCTCTCGGGGCCCTGCCCTTGACCAAAGAGAGCAGCCTCACTGGAGAGTATGCCCCCTCCCTGAGGACAGACCACCCCTAATGGCTAGTCCCTCGGGAATACGAAACCTGCCCCTCTGGGGATAACTTTTTTGGGAACCTTGCCTCAATTTGGGATAACTCTGCAGGGCCATCCAGAACCAGAAATGTGAATGGGAATTGGCCCAAGTGCATCAAAGTTTAACTTCTCCCTCTGCCTAATCCTGATTCCCTCACTCACTTCCAGGCTTGTTCCCAAGAGCACTTCCCCATAAACCTCCTGCAGGCAAATCCGTCTCCACGTCTTTCCCAGGGTCTCTTTCCAACCTACGACACACACCAATTATCGCGAAGGAGGGTGTGAATAGGGAGGTGACAGGACCCACTGCTGAAGTTTAAGAAAAATGCCAAATTTCAGCCTCAAGAAATCAGTACCAGCCTGGAATTTCTAGAGAGACACCTGGTCCCCTGGGACAGGTGGATGACCATGCTATGGCTTCTACCGCTGTCCACCTCCGGATATTAGGGGAGACTAAGCCCCGCTCCAAATCACCTCTTTGCAGAGGTAACTGACCTCTCCTTAATCCTGGATTAAGGTCTTAGAGAGGGACGCCTGCTTGCTGGTGCCCCAGTTAAGATGTTGACCCACTGTACTTAAGGACAGACTTCAAGTCCTTCCGGCCACTGGCCTGAGGCTTGGGCCATGTGACTACCCCCCCGCCATCTCCCTCTACCCCCTGCCCACTCTTCCTTTAACGGAGAGAGAAGCAGCCAGCTGTGGAAGCTAACAGAGCTCACATCATGAAAACACTATGGTTAGGCCCCGGCACCGCACTGGAGCTGGTGAGGAAGAGAGGAGATCGTGATGATCGAGTTCGGAAGGATCCTGGCCACAGCACTGACCCTGCCCCAGCTGGGGGTCCCCGGTGTGTCCCGGGGAGGCTGTTGTTGCCTCCCGGCCCCACTGCACACCCCCCCCGCGTCTCAGGAGTTTAGCTGGTCAGTGGAGCCGGGACAGAAAACCCAGGGAGAAAGAAAGCACCAGAGCTCACTGGTCACGCACACCCTGACCCAGCTCTTCTTTAATTCACCCCAGGCTCTGCGGAGGATAACTGGGAGTGCTCTCACACGGGCACTGAGAGACCGTCCACCATCTCTCTTTCCTTAGGATGGCACAGTGGCCTGGACCCTGTAAGTGCTGCCCGAGTCTGGCTTCTGCAGACGTGTCCAAGCTGCTCTGTGAGGCTGCCAGACCCTGTTTGGGCTCCCCTATGATGTGAGTTGTTCATTTTATGAACATCTTTTCTCAGTGTCCATTTCTCCACACATGTCCAGCCATGGCAGTTAGTCTGCTCAGCCACCCTTCCCAAGGGCAGCACCTGGGCTGCTTTGGCCATGGTCCCCAAGACAGGCCTCCTCCTAGCTGGGGACAGAGTATACACTTGACTCTCGATGAGGACGATGCAGGCTATGGAAGGAGTTACTAACAAGCTCCAGTCCCAAACTCACTATATAAGACAGCGCCCACCTTCATGAGGTACAGGCACCCAGACGACACTGGTGGTGACCTTGGATGTGTCCCACCTTTTCTCCGGGCCTCAGTTTCCCCCTCTTTTATAAGAAGGGGTTGGTCTAGATGACCCCCATGAAGACCTGTGACCATTCTTTTTTTTTTTTTTTTTTTTTCTTTTTCTTTTTGCGGTATGTGGGCCTCTCACTGTTGTGGCCTCTCCCGTTGCGGAGCACAGGCTCCGGACGCGCAGGCCCAGCGGCCATGGCTCACGGGCCCAGCCGCTCCGCGGCATATGGGATCCTCCCAGACCGGGGCACGAACCCGTATCCCCTGCATCGGCAGGCGGACTCTCAACCACTGCGCCACCAGGGAGGCCCTGTGACCATTCTTTACCCTCACACATCTCCAAGTGCTAATAATAAGGAAAAAAAAAAAAAAAAAAAAAAAAAAGCTCTGTGGCCACAGACTGAGGTAGAACAAAGCAGCAATGCTGACCACAGGAGACAGGGCCAGTGCCCGGCCACGAGGCTGCTCTCTTTACTATCTCTCGTCTGAATACATCGTTGCCTTGAACTACCTGCCTCTCCTCTCCCTCCCTCTGTATCTCCTGTCTCTCCAGAGAAGAAGAGCTAAAACGCTGTGAGGGCAGTTGTGCTGGGCATCTGGGAGCCAATGTTCATTAAAGAGTTTGGAAAAAAAAAATAAATAAATAAATAAATAAAATAAAATAAAATAGGGTTTCCCTGGTGGCACAGTGGTTGAGAGTCCGCCTGCCGATGCAGGGGACACAGGTTCGTGCTCTGGTCCGGGAAGATCCCACATGCCGCGGAGCGGCTGGGCCCGTGAGCCATGGCCGCTGAGCCTGCGCGTCCGGAGCCTGTGCTCTGCAACGGGAGAGGCCACAGCAGTGAGAGGCCCGCGTACCGCAAAAAAAAAAAAAAAAAAAAAAAAAAAAAAGTTTGGGCCTGGCCTGACTCTCCATTCCAAACCTGACGGGAGCTGAAAAGGAACAGGTAGGGACAGATGCGACTAAAGAAGTAAGTAGCCATGTGGCAAGCTGGGGACACCAACTCACCACATGCATATGCTGTGACACCCTGGCGGTACCATGCCCTCCAACCAAAATCAAATCTAAGCAAAACCAACTTCCTTTCTTACAGTCCACACGCTGTTAACCATTCAGCCACGCACCCCAGATGCTGGAGGCTCCCTGATGCAGAATAAGCCCTGACTTATGGTAAGGGCCTTTTTTCTACAAAGCCTGAAGGAATATAAAGGTAGAGTGGGCAAACATCACAACGCTCGGCATGGACCAAAACTACAGTGTGGCCGTGAGAATGACTAAAAGACACCAACAGAAGCAAGTAAAGGGAGGTAATAAACCCCCTGCAAATAATACCTAGAAAGGGCACCACTCTTTACGAGGTCTAGTGCTCAGATAAGATAAATAACACAGTGTGGGTGTGGACAGCCTGCCCGATGCAAAACTGTAAAGCAACTGGGAATGTTTAGACTAAAGGAGAAATGCCTTTAAGTAAGAGGATATCAAGTAATTGAAAAGAGGAAGAGAGAGAGAAAGCCAAAGGAGAGAAGAGTCCTTTTCTGTTTCTCTAGAGAGAAGTTATCAGATTACATAATTGGGTTTGAAGTAATATGGAATATTCTAAAAGTTTAGGGTGTGCTTCTAGTCAAGAGGCTGGCTTCACATCCCGATCTCCAGGCTGGTCCAGATGATCTTACAAAACCTCCCGACTCTGAGACATCCCCTGTGCTGAGCAGTGCCCAGTCACAGATGACACCCAGTGAGCCTACAGGGTAGGAATGAGCACAGGGCCTTCTGAGTTTCGTATTGAAAACCAGTAGGGAATCTCCACCTGCTCCTATTCTATGGATCCTTCTTCTCTAGATTGAGAGGGAAGGGCTTCCCTCTATTGTTAGGGGACAGAGATACATCCACAGACTCCACGAATCTCCAAAGTGGAAAGGCCTTTTGATCTCACTCAGCCCAATTTTTCACCCAAAACAGTGCTTTCCTCTGCAGCTTCCCTGGAGGAGAAGGAAAAGAAAGCAAAGGACCTCTTCCATTAGCTTCCAAAATAATGAATCAATATTCTTAACTAACGGGGCAGGTTAGCCAAACCCTTCTCCCAAGAGAGGGTGATACGTGGCCCTCAATCCACTGAGGTCTTCCTTCTGCCCATCACTGTGGGTCTCAGAACCACCAGAAGTACCCAAATCCCCCCCACCAAGAACAGAAATGCGCCTGTGAAGCTTCCTGGAGATCTTGTGAAATATGCTCAAGTGGGAGTGAGTGGATGCTAGGAAAGCTCTGCCCACTGCTGGGTTCCCTGTGTGCTGACATTTGTGATCAAGATGGAAAATATCCACGAGACATGCCCTGGAGACTGGCTTGTTTTCTTCTAAATAATCTTGCATTCGACTCACCAAAAACTCTTGTAACAGGATCTATAAAATACCACCCCCTGGGTGTACGGCATTAGAATGCTCTACTAGACCAATGCAATGGCCTTTTGTCCAGCCTTGATTATTTCCCAGAACACCCTGGGGGGAAGGTAGAAAGGAATAGCTCAATCCTCCCAGGTTGGGTGTCTCTCTCCCACCCTCCTCCAGCCGCATGCCATGCCCCTAGCAGCCGGATCAGTGTGACTCCTGCGTAACGAATGCAAAGAAAAATTAGAAGGCACAGGAAGAAAAAGAAGCCTTGAGCTGGATACTAAACATGGAAAATTTTAGTCCAACAGAATCGTTTTCAGAAAAGTAGTGGTTGAGCAAAACCAAAAGGTTATAATAAAAACTTGGATGCGTGCTGAACTGTAGCGGTGCCCACTCTGGCTCAGCAGCACTCCTGAGGGTAGCACCACCCACGTACCCCTGGTTACACCCACCACCACCACCGAGCCTCCATGGATGCTTGTGTGCTTGTGTCCCTTCTCCTTCCCTGAGGTCAGGGAGGCTATGCAGAGGGCTCGATTTAACTCAGGGGATGGAGCTGGGTGTGGGGAGTAATCAGGATACCTTGTATTTATGTCTAGCTATTTCTGGCCTGCGGCTTGTTTTCTCCTCCTTCAATTCCCTCTGAAGAGGTCAGTCAGCCTTACAGATGTGGATTCTGGCCTTCCTGTGCCAGCGTTCCAGTGCTCATCAGCATCGCCTCGCCCAGAGGTGGAAATTAGGCTAGGATTTTTGTCCTCACTCTACTGGCCAAGTGACAGGGAGAGCAGATGTGAGGGCCACCTTCTGAGAGCGAGTCGCACAGACGTACCTGAGAATTGCTGCTCATTTACTAAAGCATATAAGGAAGGCTTCCCTTCCCTAGGCCAGCTTAGCCAGGGCACGCCGCCACTAAAAGACTATTCAAATCGTGATCTGGATGAAACCTGGATGACCAGTTTACTGAAAAAAAAAAAAAAAAAAGAAAGGTTTCACAAAAAAGTCTACAGTACTACTGATGTGTTAGTTCTGTTGTGCTAACTTTATAGATAGCAGCTCCTTTCATCCTCATAACCACCCTATACTGTAGGGACTAAATTGTCCCTATTTTAACGGGTGAGAGAACTGAGGCACACAGAGGTTGAGAAACGTACACAAGATCACAGAGATAGTAGCTGGTGGGGCCAGGATTCAAGCCCAGCGGACCAGTCCCAGGGTATACGCTCGTAACCACGGAAGAGAAGCCGCCTTGCTTAAAGCTGTGGGCCCCGTGCAGATACTCTGATTCAGCACGTCCCCACAAGATCCTGAGGACCAACCAGGTTCGGAGATCGCTAATGAAGTCGGTGGCTCTCAAACTACGGTGTGCTTGTGGGTATTCAGATTCCTGGGGCTCAGAAGTTCTAGAATTGGAACCAAGGATCTATCGTTTTAACAGGCGCCTAAGATGAGGCCAGCGCAGGTGGTTCACAGAAGGCCCGTGTGGAGAACCAGTCCCATCGCCTAACCCAGCTCACCTGGGACAAGTAAACAGCTCCCTGGGGCACCTCAGGGCTGCCTGCGTTGGCTGTCCCTTCTTCACTGGAGCAGCCCTGGGGGAGGGGAGCTGGTGGCCGTGTGAGGGCTGCTCTGTTCTTTGGCCTTGGTGACAGGCTGCGTTCAGACGGTGGAGGAGGGGGAGGGGGGACTGGAGGGAGCTCACCGTCCCTCCACCCTCGACAGGCTGCACATCAGAGCGGCACACGCAGTGGGGAACGGGAAAAGGAGAAAAGACTGGGCGGCCTGGGCCCCCATCTCCCGTCACCAGAACAATGGCCTCTTCAAACCCCTGGCATCTGAACGGGCAGTCGGCCACCAGGGAAGAAAAAAGCCTGCTGTCCCTTTAAGGACGCCCTCTCTCCACAAAGGTCAGAAATGCCGGCTCAGCCTGCCCAGCGGCTGCCATTTTGCCGCTTTGGTGCCCTGGGGCCCTGGGCCGTGCGCCCCGTTCCAGCTGGTTCTCTGGGCACCCGCTGTCTTCGGGAGAAGGCACAGCACCTGCGTGACAGCTGCAGCTCCAGGCGAGGTTCAGAGATCAGGCAGGAGGTGCCGGCGCAGAGGAAACCCAAGACCTCATTTGTTTCTCAAACTCATCCTCCTAGGGAGAGTTAGCCCCAAGGAAGTGGGACGTGGGGGGGCCAGGTCAAAGGTGACCGTGGGAGGGGTGGGGGTCCAAAAGAAAACGGACCAAGGAATGGGCGCTCCAAGAGGAACATTTCATCCAAGAGAGCAAAGGCTGACAGATGACAGATCCAGAAATCACAAAGAGCACGGGGCAGGGAGTGGAGGTTGGCAGGAAATACAGGGGAGTGGTCAGGGTTTTCTCCTACAGACTGAGTTCAAATCCTGCCACTTTTTTTTTTTTTTTTTTTTTTTGCGGTACGCGGGCCTCTCACTGTTGTGGCCTCTCCCGTTGTGGGCACAGGCTCCAGACGCGCAGGCTCAGCGGCCACGGCTCATAGGCCCAGCCGCTCCACGGCATGTGGGATCTTCCCGGACCGGGGCACGAACCCGTGTCCTCTGCATCAGCAGGCGGACTCTCAACGACTGCACCACCAGGGAAGCCCAAATCCTGCCACTTTATGTAATCTGGGGCACCATTCCTAACTTCGCTGAGCCGCAGTTCCTCTGCAATACTGGCATATATTGAGCACTGAATAAACATTAGAAACTAATACTGTCTATTATTAGAGTACTGGCCACTCAGTGTGTCCCTCAAGAGGCCTGAATCCCAGACCACACCACTGGTTCCAGTAAGTCATCCTGCAAATATGTGCCGTGAGGAAAGGGGGGCGCTTATTTAGGAAACGACACGGTGAGGCAAATCATGATTCTCATGAGAAAACAAGTGAAAGTTAGTCATCTATTCATAATATAATGCAAGGGTTGGTGAACTCTTTCTGTAAACAGCCAGGTAGTAAGACCATACAGTCTGACCATCATACTGAACTCTGCTGCTGCAGGGTTAAAGCAGCCATAGACAACGTGTACGTGAAAGAACATGGCTGTGTCCCAGTAAAACTTTATTTACAGAACAGGCAGCAGGCTGAAGCTGGCTGACCCCTGAAATAAAGGATGGCATTAACAGAGGACATGCTGAGTCCTTATGGTGCCAGAGGCCCATTGCTTGCTCTTCTCGTGGGACTGAGAGTATTTTACCCAATTACTTGACGTCCAGGAAGAGATTTCAGCCAACACCAGCTACGTGCAATGACTCCTGTATGCTGGTCTCCTCAGCATCTATGTCTGGAGTTTGCCCAGTACCTCTCTGCACTTCAGAGGGTTCTTTTCCTTGTTCTTCTGCACTTCCTCTAAAGCTTGAGATTGGGAGCTCACAGGGCAGGGTCTCCTCCTCCTCCAGCAAGCGTGGTGAGAAACTGGCTGAACTGGCCACCCCTCAAGATGTCCTCATTGAAATCCCTCATTGCAAAAATGCCCGCCCCTCACCCACTTTCCCAGGCCACAGTGGGTTGGATCCTACACGTCTGTTCTTCATCAGCTTCCTGAACAGCTGCACATCTCAGGGAACCCAGGCAGATTTTCACTCATTCACTGTTTTATTTAAATAGGGGAGTGCCCACTGTGTGCTAGGTAAATCTTAGAAAACACAAATTTCCCCTCCGCTTTGAGTGGAGTTGGAGAGAGGCTGCTATGGCTGGAATCTTCTCAAAAGGCTGCTCTGAAGCCTATTTATTTCCTGCTCCCTGGTGTCTTTCTACCCGAGGGTTCAAACACTTCAAAAACAACTTTCTCAGCAGTACTAACAACTTTTAACATGATGATTTCTAAATGGCACTAAAAGCAGGAAGGGGCTTCCCTGGTGGCGCAGTGGTTAACAATTCGCCTGCCAATGCAGGAGACACGGGTTTGAGCCCTGGTCTGGGAAGATCCCACATGCCGCGGAGCAACTAAGCCCGAGTGCCACAACTACTGAGCCTGCGCTCTAGAGACCGTGAGCCACAACTACTGAACCCGCGTGCCACAACTACTGAAGCCCGTGCACAGCAATGAAGACCCAACACAGCCAAAAATAAATAAATAATATAAGTAAATAAATAAATAAATAAAAATAAAAGCAGGAAGGATAAGAAAAGCTGAGAATGAGGAAACGGTGAGATCCAAAGCAACGAAGGTAGAAAGGAAGGCAAAAAACAAAAATTAAAAAAAATCACGATTTCAAATTAAAATATATATATATTGCTTACTTACATCATTCTCTCTGCATCAAATGACCTTATTCCACAAGTCCAACTTGTATGGTCCCAGCCTTCCTTCAAAGCTCTGCTCCCAGTGCATCTTCCCCAGGGAGACTTCCCTGATAAACTCCCCCCAAATCTCAAACTCTCCAGCATCCCTTGGAATTCTCCAGCACACCTCCCACTTGTTTATGTACCTTAAGTGTGGTGTATGAGAGCCTATGGGCTCTGTCTTAACCCTTGGACTATCACCTTCTCAAAACCCCTCTCAGGATTTTTCCTTCTTCCACATTCCCCATGGCACACTGTAATTGGCAAATGCTCTCCCTACACTGTTGCTTGGCCAAGGCCCTGCTTCAACGGAAGAGCTGCTGCTATCTTACAGTATCCTCAGCGACCTGCCATCACTTCTCATACCACCATTTACTCATTCATTCATTCAGTTATTCACTCAACAAAACTGATGCAGACTGTTCGTGTGCCAAGCAGTGTGCTGTAGGTGTCTTATATCTCATTTGCAAATCTATTTAATCCTCAAACCAGCCTACTTAGATAGATACTATTAATATATAACTGGCACACAATAACACAGGTGATTTCAGAAAGGATGACGGAAAGTGTGGGCGACTGATGGGAAGGGGGAGACTATCATACTCTGGAAAAGAGGTACCCATCTACCTGGGCTGCTGCTCTGATGCTAGGAAAATGAACATGACTTATGATAGAGTCCCTTCTCATCCCATGGCTGAAAATGTAGTCACCTGAGTTTTATAAAAGTATCAACTGATACAATTTTTTTTTTTTTTTTCTTTTTGCGGTATGCGGGCCTCTCACTGTTGTGGCCTCTCCCGTTGCGGAGCACAGGCTCCGGATGCGCAGGCCCAGCGGCCATGGCTCACGGGCCCAGCCGCTCCGCGGCATATGGGATCCTCCCAGACCGGGGCACGAACCCGTATCCCCTGCATCGGCAGGCGGACTCTTAACCACTGCGCCACCAGGGAGGCCCTAACTGATACAATTTTATATCAAATGGACCAATGCCTTAAATTTAAAAACAAACCACAGAAGAACTCAAAGCTTAAGTGAATATGTATATTGTTAAGGTTGGGAGGAACTTTCTATGAATAATACCCAACAGGGGAAGGGAGACTGACCTGATCACATTCAAACAAACAAGCTTCAATGTGCTGCAAATCAGCCTGACATTAAAAGACAAAATATCCAGGGGAAGTACTTAAAGCATGTATGACTAAGGGTTACTAGCCTTATTATGTTGAAGAGTTGTGAGCAAGGAGAAAGACAAACACCTCAACAGGGAGGTGGGCAAAGAACAAAAAAGGCAATTCGCAGAAGAAATATACATGGGTAATAAGGAAATTAAAAGCATGTAGTCAACGATCAAAGAAATGCAAATTAATGCAACTCTGAGACACCTCTTGTGGAGTATCAGATTGGCAAAGCCTAAAAAGAATGGTAATGCCAGGCAGGCAAAGACAAGGGGAACAAACACTCTCATAACTTGGGGGTGGGCGGGTAAACTGGAACAACCTTTCCAAGGACAACTTGGCACATGTGTTAAAAGCTGTTGACCTAGAAATCTGGCTTCTAAATTTTTATCTGAAGAATGTTAGTATGACATTATTTTTAATCTTGAAGAATTAGAAATAAGCTAAATGTCAAATAAGAGGAGACTGGACAAATACTTGCATATTTGCACTGCTACCCTTAAAAGTAATTAGGTAAATCAATGTTAGTTGATTACAGAGAGATCAGATATTAAAGAACTTAAGAACAGCATATAGAATGAATTATCAATTTCAGTTATTTCTATCTTCCCATGAAAAAATAGCTCAAAGGATATAAAGTAAAATGTTAATAGTGATTATCTCTGAAGGGTGGTATTATGACTGATTTTTTAAAAAATATTTTCTAATTTTTCTACAATGCCCACAATTTTTGTTGCAAAAAAAATCAAACAAGTTAAAAGTACTGATAATTTTTTTCTTCAAAAATGTCTTTAATTTTGATTTTCAAAAGACAAGAAATCTATAAAAGAACTTTGAAAAGCAAAATATAAATACAAGAATACAATCAATTATCCAGCAAATATTTCTTTGAGCACCAACTGTGTGTAAAGCCCTGAAGAAAGTACAATGAGGGGACTTCCCTGGTGGTGCAGTGGTTAAGACTCCGTACTCCCAGTGGGACCCGGGTTCGATCCCTGGTCAGGGAACTAGATCCCACATGCATGCCGCAACTAAAGAGCCCACGAGCCGCAACTAAGACCCAGCACAACCAAATAAATAAATATTAAAAATAAATAAAGTCTTTAAAAAAAAAACCAAAAACAAAGTACATGAGAATCAACAAGGACCTACTGTATAACACAGGGAACTCTACTCAGTATTCTGTAATAACCTATATGGGAAAAGAATCTGAAAAAGAATGGATGTGTATAATTGAATCACTTTGCTATACACCTGAAACTAATACAACATTGTAAATCAACTATACTCCAATATAAAATAAAAATTAAATTAAGGCACTTCCCTGGTGGTCCACTGGGTAGGAATCCGAGCTCCCAGTGCAGGGGGCCCTGGTTCGATCCCGGGTCAGTAAACTAGATCCCACAGGTATGCTGCAACTAAGAAGTCCGCATGCCACAACTAAAGATCCCGTGTGCCACAACTAAGACCTGGTACAGCCTAAATAAATAAATAAATAGTAAATAGTAAAAAAAATTAAATTATAAAAAGAAAGTACAATGAGAAAATAAAACAAAAATTAGAATAACTCTCTACACTCAGAGAAGGCTTAGTGTTATAAAGATAGAATGACACCTAATCCAACACAATGTAATTATGGGAATCCAAGCAAAGTGCTCCTATTTGGGGGATAAGATAAATCTGGGAAGACTTTTTCAAGGCGGTGACAGTAAAGCTAAATTTTGAAGTATAAATAGGATTTCCATAGGCAGAGAAGAGAGAAGCATGAACAAAAGAGCAGCGTTTAACTATGTAGTTCTAGGAAAAGGTATGTGAGATGCTCTGCAGAGGATAGGTCTGTTAGGGTGGCAGGGACAGCAGAGGTCATGGAAGGATGGAGTGGATGACAGGCTGGACAGTCAGGATGGAGCCAGACTGGAGAAGGCCCTGAGTGCCAACGCCAGGGTGTCAACTGCATTCTGCAGGCGACACGAAGCCAAATCCAGGTTTTGAAGAAGGGCTGGAAATCTGACCTACGTGACAGCTGAATGAAAAATGGACCCAAGAGTTACAGAAGAGATTAGATTTTTCAGCCACAAAAAAGGAATGAAGTACTGATACACGCTACAACTTGGATGAACCTTAAAAACATAACACTAAGTGGAAGAAGCCAGTCACCAAAGTATATGCATGTGTGTGTGCATATATGTACACACATATATTTCATAAATGGAAAATATGTATGTATATATGTATATGCATGTGTGTATGTATATATACACATGCATATATTACATGAAGTCCAGATTAGGGCAATCTATAGAGACAGAAAGTAGATTACTAGCTGCCCAGAGTTGGGCTGGGAGGGTTGGGAGGTGCCAGCTAAAAGGTATAGGGTCTCTTTTTGAGGTGAAGAAAATGTTCTAAAATTGGCTGTCGTGATGATTGTGCATATCTGTGAATATACTAAAAATGGAATGGTACATTTTATTTATTTACTTATTTTCATTTATTTATTTTTGGCCACATCGGGTCTTAGTTGCAGTATGTGGGATCTTTCGTTGCAGCGCAGGGGCTCAGTAGCCCCGCGGTATATGGGATCTTAGTTCCCCAACCAGGGATCAAACCCGTGTCCCCTGCACTGGAAGGCGGATTCTCAACCACTGGACCGCCAGGGAAGTCCCTGAATGGTACACTTCAAATGAGTTAATTATATGGTATGTGAATTATGTCTCAATAAAACTGTTCAAAAAAAAAAAAAAAAGAGAGGGAGGAGATCAGCCAGGTGGCTCTTGCAACAGGCCAAGTAAGACATTCAAAGGTTATGAATTAAATCAGTGGCAGTAGTGACGGGAAAGAGTGGAGGATGATCAGAGACACTGCAACGACGGAAGTAACCATGTGGGGGGTGAGGAAGAACAAGTGAAAAAAAAACAGCTCAGAAGTTTCCAATGTGAATGACTAAGAGAGGATGTGAGGGGAAGGGTGGATGGGAGACTATTATAAATTTGCTTTTTACGTGAAAAAGCAAAAGTGAGTTTGAGCAGCTTAAGACCATGACCGGAAGTAAGGGAACAGAGAGAGAGGTGCAGAGCTGGAGTCGACAGCCCTTCTCCTGGCCGTGGAGACTAAGAGTCTTTTGTGATTGGTGATGACAATTATTAATTATATTTAGCACTAATGACCAGTTTAAAATGGTCCTAACTTATGCCTAGAAATATGCTTAGGAGAATTTAGCCAGAGAAAGAAGTTAAGATTGCGGCAAGCAAGGAAAACCAATTCTATAGCTGCACACACAATATTCCAAGCATTGAAAAGAGCTCAGTATTTACTGCTCCAAGTAGGGATTTTTGTAAAAAGGAGTATTATCATTGCAGCTATAAATGTAATGGTTTATACAAAGACTGCTCAATGCTGAATGGCAGTAGTTAGCTCCTATTACTAGAGGGCCTCACAGGAGCACAAATTTTGCTTGTTTATATCAAAGAAGGAAAGAACATGCAGTAGAAACCTCAGTTCAAAAAATCAGAGAGTTTAAAAAAACATCATTTAGACCAAAAAGATGACTAAGGAAAATAAGCTGCAATGAGCAAAGGAGATCACCTTCAAAAGCCCAATGGTCACAGTTCCCAGAATTTTTATCCCGAGGCTTGTCAAGTTAAGCCTCTGGAAAACAAAGGGGTTTTGCATGTCGTGTCATAATGCCACCGGATATACACCATGACCATTCATTCAGTCAGGATAAAAAGTTGAGGTCGCCGCAGGGAAGCTATTATGAAACAATGAAGCTCCCAGTCTCAGGAGAAAGGGTCCAAAAAAAGATCTTAACTGAAAGATAAATCTATTTGCACTACAGCAGGAGAGGCATCTGAGTCCCTCTGTGGAATTTTCCTATACTATGCAGCATCGGTGAGACCCTACAGGGAAGGGAGTCCAATTCCGGCTCCCCCTCTACTGAAGCCTCACTCCAGGGCAAGGACCAGTTCTTCTCATCTTTGTGTTCCTACCGCCTAGCCCAGTGGGCGCACAAGAAACGTTCATCCACTAAACAGATGAATAAATGAATTAAAGGGAAGATAGGAAGAATCCAGTCGGAACTTGGGAAGAATACTAAAGGGTCTTGTACTCCAGAGATCCTAGCCTGAAGTCCACGGGTATCCAAAAGAGATAAAAATCTGCTGCTCTAACCTCACCTATCATCTTAGAGATGAGGGCACTGGTGCCTTGCCCAAGGTCACAGAACCAGTGAGTGGCAGGACAAGTTCTAGCTCCCAGTTAAGTAACCAAGTGACCATATCCATGTGGGACAGGAGACAGAAGAGCTCCAGCAGTGAGACTCCAAACACATGATACTGGAGGCTGTTAACTTGAAAGGAGGGGTGAAACTGCCTGACAGTGGCCTAAGTCTACTGTCCCTGGCTATCAGGGAAGAGAAGGATCAGAGTTCTCAGTATCCAGCTAGGGCATGAGAAACAATCTTGGATTTTAGGTGTGGAGAGCAAGGACCATGACCGTGCTCTCTCTGAATCATGCCAGACATAAAACAATAAAGATTTTAACAGCAGCTTAACATTTTATAAGGTGGTTCCAATGTGCCAGGTCTCCTCCTAAATGCATTAACAGGAATGATCTCATTTAATCCTCCCAATCTTTACAACTGCCCTCCAAGGTAGGTGTGATTAGCCCCATTTTATAGATGAGAAAATCAAGGCTTGGGGAGAGTAAGTACCTTGCCTAGAGTCATACAACTAGAAAGCAGCAGAACCATCTGCATCCGTCCCTTGGGGTCCATATTTACGAAGCAGCCATTTATGCCAGTGTTAGAACAAAGAGGCGCCTGCTGAGAAGCAGGGCCTGCTTCCTCTAGGAAGGAAAGTCCCAAACCCAGATTCAGGGAAGCAGTCAGTGCTAAGCTCCCAAGATTTGCATTTTCTGAGGCTTGACCTCCCAGCCTTTGAATATTTCCATAAATCTTACAAAAGAAACACATAAAAACTGAATGACTTTCAAAGGTTTAGGTAATGTTCTAAGCTTAGCTGGATGGGGACAATGTTTAGGTATTCTTCTTTAAGCTTGCAGATACATTATACACTTTCTTTTGCATGCATGATACACTTCATAAATTTAAAAAAAATTTTTTTTAAATAAACCCTGATGCAGCCCTGAAGTGACAGACACCAGAACGTCGATGACTAGGGTCATGGCTCACCATGGTGGGAGTGAGTGCACTGGAAAAACTATTCTACTGCATGATTGAAGGACAAAGGGAGCACCACCGCCCAGAAAGGTCGCCCCACCTCCTCAGCAAACCTCTGCTGATATGCAAAGTTTAAAGCATTTCTACCAAACAAACACTCTTCACACTGTGTGCAAGAACTAGAGTATACAGGTTAAGGGCACAGGGCTAAACATCTTCGGTTTTATCCCAGTTCTGCCACTTACCACACGGTCTCGAGCCTGTTACTTAAACCTCTTTGAGACTCAGTTTCCTTACCTGTAAAATGGGATGAATACCACCTTTCCTGTAGGGTTGCGTGAGGGTTATATGAGATTTTTCCCCCCCATGGAAAGCTCAGAGAAGCATTGTTATTATAATTTCTAATGCTATTCTTCACACATGCTCCCAAACTTATTCCACTTCTCGGCCCCAGAGCAGCCTGCCCTCCAAGTTGGGAAGTGCATCCCCACACTCTTCAGTCATCCTGAGCCTGAGGGCCTCTCAGGGCTGAGCAGAAAAAGCCCGTAACCTCTGCCTCACTTTGGATGCCGTCGGCAGGTGAGCCCCGACTTGCCTCTGAACTTTCTGCTCTGTTCTGATCTTTTCATCCACCAGGCCCTCATCTGGTTTCTGTGGCTCAGTTCTTGCTTCTTCCCTGCCTGAGAGACCCACTAAACCCTCCTGACATCTCAGTGGCCTCCACCCTTCAAGGCTCAGCCCACATCCCACCTCCTCCATTCAGCCCTTCTCCATTGATTTTTGCCCATTACTGCTCTTCCCCGTCTCTGTTCTTGCACATCGTTGGTGCTTATAATTCATATCATTAAACGTCTTCATAAATTACCTTAGAACATTTCTCTAACTTTTCACAGGTATCAGTCTTCTCTCTTTTCATGGGCAAAGACCTGTCTTCCAACTGCTTTGTAACTGTAGTGGTTACAAGCATGGGCTCTGGAGTCAGACTGCCAGCTTGAACAATTCTGGGCTGTGTGATCTTGGGCCAATCACTTAACCTCTCGGTGCCTTAGTTACTAATTTGTAAAACCTACATAATAATATACAGAGCCCAAATAACTGCTATGAGTTAATATACAGAAAACATTTATAATATGTCATATAGTCAATTGTTATGTAAGTACTAGCTATAATTATTACTATCTTTATCGTCATCACTATTCCTATTAAGGTGCCTAGAACAAGACTGCTAGCTAGGAGGTAGCCAGTAAAAACAGATCACTTTGTTGCACTTGAGAGGCATCTCTATTTGCCTAAACTAGGGGGCAGCAAACTTTGTGTAAGGAGCCAGACAACAATTATTTTATCTTTGGGGGCCAAAGCTCTCTGTCACAACGACTCACCTCTGATGCCGTGGCATGAAAGCAGCCACAGACAATGCGTAAACAAAACTTTATTCATGGATACTGAAATCTGAATTTCATACAATTTTTACATGTCATGAAATATGACTCGATTTTTTTTCAACCATTTAAAAATGTAAAAAAAAAACCATCTTAGCTTACCATCTGTATAAAAACAGGCGGCAAGCTGAACACAGCCCTCGGCTGAGAGTGCTGACACCTGGACTAAGGTCACACAAGGTCCCCCCTGATATCACAAATTAAGGCCCTTGTTCTCCAGGCGGTAAGAATACATTGCGGGATCTTACGGGATCTTAAGTAGGGGAGTGCGCCCACGCCCACACCTCCATAAAAGCAGCTGTGGTGGGCATTACTGGTGCTCAACGATACTTCTCTTCCTGCCATCAGAAGTCTACATCTCCCAGCTTTCTGGCTGTCAGGCAGGGCCACGTGACTAGTCCTGGCCAATGTGCTAAAAGGGCAATGACAGTGTATTTGCTTCCAAGGAGAAGCATTTAAGAGGCATGCTCTCCTCCCCCTGTAATGATTGTGGAGGAGATGCCAGGAGATTCTACAGCCTGGATCACTGAGCTACCACACGGAGGATGGCATCCCTGGAGAGTTTTCCAGAGTCTCAGAGGGACCTGAAGTGGTCAGAAACTAACTTTCAATGAGTTCATAAGCTGTTGAGTTTGTGGGCGGGGGTCGTCATCACAGAGTAAGCTAGCCTATCCAGTTTAATTCAACATCCTTCTGCAAATACAAACCAAAGAACAGCGCGAAGGATAAGTAAACACAAAAGCATCTAGCCAATACCTACTTTATCATACGCTTTCGCCGTAACAACTCATTTAGGAAACCAATGCCCAGCCTTCCGGACAATTTAGCAAGAGATCAGAAGCATTCTTCTCTTCCTCAAGTTCTGTCATGAGAAACCCTAAATCATCTCTTCCAGCAGTAAACTGCAATGACAAGAAGTCTCATGATAGCCAAGAAGAAGCGTTTCTAGCCAGCAGCAAAGAACCTGGAGCGCTCATCATCTTGTTTGTTTGACACCATCTCTGCCATCCAGAAGCTTACATTTTAATAAGAGTAAATCTCTTTCTTCTTAAGTAATAATAATGATAACAACAACAACAAAGCAAGGCAAATAATGTTTAGCGTTGCTTATTTCAAGCCAGATGCAGTTTCCCAAAAGAGAAAAAAACCTGGGTAAGAGGTAGGAAAGGCCTATGCTTTTAAGAAATCTGCAGAGTCAGAAGATCTGATCATTGCCCTATAAGATGTCCTGATACTCAAGGGATTTAAATGCTTAGATGGGGCTTCCCTGGTGGCGCAGTGGTTGAGGATCTGCCCGCTAATGCAGGGGACACGGGTTCGAGCCCTGGTCTGGGAAGATCCCACATGCCGCGGAGCAACTAGGCCCGTGAGCCACAACTACTGAGCCTGCACGTCTGGAGCCTGTGCTCTGCAACAAGAGAGGCCGTGATAGTGAGAGGCTCACGCACCGCGATGAAGAGTGGCCCCCGCGTGCCACAACTAGAGAAAGCCCTCGCACAGAAACGAAGACCCAACACAGCAAAAATTAATTAATTAATTAATTAACTCCTACCCTCAACATCTTAAAAAATAAAAAAAATAATAATAATAATAAATGCTTAGATGACCAGTACTCAGTGCCCTGGATTTACCAAACCATGGGAAATCACCAATTCCCAACCCACCAAGTCATAAAGTAAATCTCACACTGTTAGCAAGAGATGTGCCTGCTGGGGGATGATGGTAAATGAATATTGACGATTTTCAAATGAAGGTTTATTTTTAGTGCCTCCTGCTGGCTAAAGAAGTGCACCAATGGCCCACATCACAAGGGACCCGCTCTGTCGGGACTGCGGCCTTTGTTTAAAACCATTGGTGAAAGGAAAGCTGAGAGACCCACTCATCTGCTATCCCACTTTCAAGACGGCTACCACCCAAGGCAAACGGAAGTGACCTAACACGGCCACTCGGCAGGTCAAAAGGCGATGACAAGATTCGGACTCACGAGCTGGCTTTCCAGAATCTCGAGCCTTCACCGTAGCTCACCTTCTGGTAAACGGGTGAAGAGCTAGGAAGCTTGGGGCTAAAGGGGTTGTGCAGAGGCCATGCCCAAGGTTTCCTCCTCCTCCAAAGTAAACCTCACAGAAAGGGCCTCGAAAGACAGAGACACGTCCTGAGCTTAATGCTCCAGAAAGTCCAAACTCTTTCCTTACGTCTAGTTTAAATCCTCCCTGCTGCAACCCAACCGTTTCTTCTTTCTTGGGTCTAAACCAGAGCTGAAGAAGGAACAGCGTTCCATTCGTTAACAGATTTAAAGAGAGAAGTACGCTGGACCAGTGGCCTCGAATCAGATAAAAGTATGGCTGGCCATCGATCTCCGTGAAAGATGGAGGTGTGCAAAACGGACTCTTGTCCCAGTTACCCAGTAAGAACGTAAGTGACTGGGTTCTCTCGCACGGCGTTCACATTCCTAAATAAACAGTGTGAAGTTGCACGACTGCTCACTCACCCGCTCCAACACAGAGACAGACTCGAAATTCCTCTCATCTGTGGACCAAGACCTGGCCACAGAAATGCTTCCCCCGCTATGTGTCTTTACTCTGTTTTTTTTTTTTTTTCACCAAATGAAATTCTTCCAGCACGCTGACTTTCCTGAAGGTCTGTCACAGCCCCCAACAGACGTGAGGACCAGGAACGTGAGGACAGAGAACCGAGACAGATGTCACGACAGGCTGTCAAGTCCTGTGGGGTCAAAGCAGTCTGTACAGGGAGCAGCCCCAGGGGACTGGAGGCTTCCTAGCGGCTGGGTTTCTGAAGCTCTACGGGAATTAGGAACAGCTTTACATCACACACATACAAAAAAAAATTAACCATGTAGAAGCTAAGGAGGCCTAGTGAAGTGTCCTTTAAAAAACTTACTTGGCTTCTAAACTACAGGTGCCACACTTCTGCTTGGACACAGCCCTGTCTGCACATGGACCTCCTTCCACGATCTCCTCCCCGCCGCCTTCACCTTGCTCACCAAGTTATCAGGAGATGGAATCACAGAAGCATCTTTTGAGAGAGCCTAAAGCCCCTGACCCAGTGAGGGGGAGGTTGGATTGGGGGGGTAGGATTTCTCGCCACAATCCAGCCACTTGTCAATCACAGACACGTATCTTGATCAGCTTCATCCACAAGCATCCCCTGTGATAACCTCGTAACTCCGAGAGGTGGTGTATCAATGTTGTACACAGTACAGCCTCCACTCACCTAATGCTGTCCAGGCTTCACACCCACCCCTCAAGTGCCAATTACTTCAAGAAGCTTCTCTGCCACCCAAGTGGAAATAAATTCCAACCTCCTCTGGATTTCTAGAGTGCTTGTTGTTCATTGCCCTAGCATTTACTGACTTGTTTTGTGGGGTGTGTGTGTGTGTGTGTGTGTGTGTGTGTGTGTGTGGTCAGGTCTCATTCTGCCCAGGAGGCTACCAGTCCCTAGAAGTGGGAGGCGATGTCCTTTACATTTTTTCACCCCCCCACAATGCCTAAGCACAGGGCTGTGAAAACAATAATTACTTGGTCAACATTTGTAGAATGAAGGGATGGATGAATAATGAATTTATAGACCTTGACCCTGCTCTCTGGAGAAGTGTAGGTCTAACCTTGTTGTTGCTGTGATAGTTGCGAAACTGAAATAATGGTCAAGTAACAAGAGTGTGCATCCTGGCCTTCCGCTAACTAGTTGCAAGAATTTAGTCAAAACCCTTTATCACTCTGTAGGTCAGTTTCCCTAGCTCTAAAATGGAGATACCACTTGATGGAATTATAGTGAGGACTGGGATAACACATTTCCATACACTTTTAAAAGCCTAATTGGACTTCCCTGGTGGCACAGTGGTTAAGAATCTGTCAGCCAATGCAGGGACACGGGTTCGAGCCCTGGTCCGGCAAGATCCCACATTGCCACGGAGCAGCTAAGCCTGTGAGCCACAACTACTGAGCCCTCGTGCCACAACTACTGATGCCCTTGCTCCTAGGTCCCGTGCTCCACAACAAGAGAAGCCACCGCAACGAGAAGCCCGTGCACGGCAACAAAGAGTAGCCCCCACTCGCCGCAACTAGAGAAAGCCTGTGCACAGCAACGAAGACCCAATGCAGCCAAAGATAAAATGTAAGTAAATAAATCAATTAAAAAATAAATAAATAGGGCCTCCCTGGTGGCGCAAGTGGTTGAGAGTCCGCCTGCCGATGCAGGGGATACGGGTTCGTGCCCCGGTCTGGGAGGATCCCATGTGCCGCGGAGCGGCTGGGCCCGTGAGCCATGGCCGCTGAGCCTGCGCGTCCGGAGCCTGCGCGTCCGGAGCCTGTGCTCCGCAACGGGGGAGGCCACAACAGTGAGAGGCCCGCATACCGCAAAAAAAAAAAAAAAAAATAAATAAATAAATAAATAAATAAATAAAATAAAAGCCTAATCAACTAACAACAAAAAAAGTAAGGCAAAGAGACAGCAAAAAACAAAACAGCCAATATGTACTAGACGTATATATTCACATGTATATACATATAATACAGAAGAAAGTGAACAAGTGAATCACTGGGGAAAATTCCCTGCAAACCCAAAGCCAGATTCCTATCTGTACACCTTCAAGCAGGTTACTTAACCTCTCTGTCTGTTTCCTCACTCTGTAAAGTGGGGACCTTAATCATAACACTGTAGGCACTACGTGACTTAATACATGTAAATGGTGCTCGACACATAGTAAGCACTCAAATGTTAGTTGCCATTATTATTATATTATCATTACTATTATTGTCAGCATTTTTTTTTTTTTTTTTTTTTTTTTTTGCGGTATGCGGGTCTCTCACTGTTGTGGCGTCTCCCATTGTGGAGCACAGGCTCCGGACGCGCAGGCTCAGCGGCCATGGCTCACAGGCCCAGCCGCTCTGCGGCATGTGGGATCTTCCCGGACCGGGGCACGAACCCGTATCCCCTGCATTGGCAGGCGGACTCTCAACCACTGCGCCACCAGGGAAGCCCCTGTCAGCATTTTTTATATCACTAACGCACAGTAGGCATTCTGGAAATGTTTCTAGAAATGATTCAAAGGTTAGAAAGTTAATTCATACCATCCACTTCCATACGCAGACAGTTTTATCCAGAACAAAACAGCCAATGTATTTGTCACCTTGTTTCTAGCAAGTCTCCCTGTTGGGAGAGTAGAGGGTACCCTGACATGGGATCCCACCAAAGGGAGCCGCATTTCCAGCCCAACATCCACATCCCAACTACAAGGTCTGGCCCCTGGGCCAAAATGGACTGATACATCTGTACCTAATGACATGGTGAATCACGGGATCTGACAGTACCCAGGCAGACCACATGCACAATTTCCCCATCCGGGTAGCATTTTACTTGGCTGAAAAAGGACAAGGTTACCCCAATTACAGTTCCCAGCCTAACACTGCTCTCCTGTTGAAATGCATCAAGAGGTGCTCAAGGCAGATTTTTAAAGGTTAACCACCTTGGCACGTCCCTGAGGGATCAGCCCGGGCTGTGCAGAGAAGCACTCTGCGTTAAAGTGATGTCTCATCCTGCATGACAGCCAAGCACCCCTCAGCTCCAACCCGGCTGTGCTGACAGCAGGGGCGCAGAGGAAGGCTGAGTGATTTCTGATGATGAAGCAGTAGCCCCACTCTCCCAGCAGCACCTGGGCTCTCCTTGGGGGCCTCATCCAAGTCACAGACCCAGCTCGGCTCTTCTGAGGAATAAAGGGGCAGCTTTGGATGCTGGCTGGGCCTGCTAACGGCTTCCAACCCAGGAGGAACAGGGAAGCTGGCCCCACGAAAGCAAGGGCGGGGATGGCACCACAGTACGTCTGCCACCCTTTCTCAAACTCAGAGGGGGCTTCAGCACAAGAGTCGACACAAGAGGCGGTGATATACCAAATCCTGAGGAGCAGAAGCTACGGGCTGGGCGGTCACTGACGTGCACCGCCGCTCGGGACCTCCCAGGTATGAAGACTTAAGCCTGCGGGAACTAAGCTCCTCCCCTTCCCTTCCACAAAGTATCTCTTCTGAAGCGCCTTTTCACTAAAGGACCCTCTTGCCTAAGGGAGGAGGGCTGGCGTAGACTGATTCTGTCAGGGTTTACCCTGGCGGACCGGGCTTCTGCAAAGCCAGAGGTGGCCGAGAGCCAGGCTAGGACGCCCTGCATTAGAGTGCTCAGTACCCACCCGGACTCTGACAAGCACCCTCCAATCCGGAGAGGGTGACCCAGCTACCACCCGGCCCACGACTGCCTGGCGCAGGGAAGGCAGGACGCAGCCCTGCAGGGAGCGCTCTCTCGCTGTTGCCTCCTCCCACCCTCCCCTGCCTTCAAGGAGAGGAAGCTCCATCTCCAGCCCCAGGAGCCTTTCTCCTCCGAGCTGCGCACGCCACCCTGCAGACAGTGGCAAAGTTTTCCAAGCAAAATCTCCAGTTGCTCAAGCAGATAAAAAGCCAATTCACCCAGCCATCTGATTCAAAGGAGAAGAGGGAGGGTAAGGGTTTTACTTCTAAAATGGAAGGTAAAAATGTTCTGACGACTTCTGCGGCTACAATACAGATACCCCACACCCCAAGCGAGAGGAGGAGGGGCTTGCAAAGCCCCAAGGCACGTCCGTGTGGTGGGCAGGGGGGCGGCCCGCTCTCCTTTGGGCACCAGGCATGCAAGAGGTTGGAGCCTGGACCCCCGGGACTCTCTCCTCACAGAGAAGCCTCTAAGAGGTCACGGAGTGCCCACGGGGGGAGGGTGCCCTAGCAGCAGGGTGAGGAGGGCCCCTCTGGATGTCTGTCGGGTCAAGAAAGTTCGCACCGCCAGCTTAATGCGGACATGCAGGACCTTGTGAAAGGTTTCTTTCTTTATCCAGTTCCCTCCGTATTTGGCACCCCTCAGAGTCGGAGCCCTCCTTTCAGCTGCAGTTTGATTCTCTCCACGGCCGCCCAACTTCCACAAAACCCCTCCCCCAGGAAGATGCTGGCAGAAAAAATACTGCAGCGGTGCAGAAGCTGGGGGGAGCCAGAGAGGGCAACCCAACTTTGTAGAGTGTGTGGACCCCGCCTTAACCCCTCGATACCCAGCTAGGGAGAGGGGCCTATCTGAGGGAGACCTCTCTTGAGGATGCTGAGGTGCTCGGGGGTGCACAGGGTGAAGAAAGACAGCGGCAGGGGAAGGTGACTTATCCCTTCTCTACTCACCAGGACAGCTTGAATCCTTTCATTAGTACAGTCACGATAATCCACTGACCGTGTCCTTAGCATCCCGGGCACAGCTCCGGAGGATCCAGGACATATTTGAAACGATGATGAAGTCCCAAAAGAACAGAATCCCATGTAATGTGACTTGAACCCAGAGAGAGAAAGAAAAGAGAGAGAGAGAGAGAGAGAGAGAGAGAGAGAGAGAGAGAGAGAGGCAACCCCAGCCAGAAGAAGTGCTCCGCCGCTTTCCCTCCTCCGACGTTCCCAGCTGAAAGCTGGGCGAAGAGGCAAAGGACAGCTTCTGCAAACCCAGCCCGGGGCTGGAGCTGCCTGCCTGAGCGGTTGCTGCCACTGCCAGTTTCTGATGAGGATGGGTAACGCTGGCAAGGCTGCAAAACAAGCCCTGGAGTTGCCGTCAACAGGCGGGCTGGCCGGCCACCCACCTACCCTCACCTCACGCCGGCTCAGCGCAGCCTTGGTAAAGGAACCCAGGGAGAGCCCGGCAGGAGAGCAAAAACCTAGCAGAACCTGCACCTCTCCTCCCCCAGGCGGCAGCTCCCGCAGCTCCATATAACCTCCTAATCAATGCAGTACCCAGGCAAAGCACTGCCAGCCACTTCCGCCCATTTAAAGACACAGCACATGTTTTGTCCCAGGATGGGACAGAAAGTCGGGGAGAGGGTGGGCGAGCAACGTGGGCGCTGGAGAAGGAAGAGGAGAGGGGCAGAAATATCTGAAGACGAGCACTTCTCTGGGTATCGCCAAAGGGTTAAAAATGCCCCACCCCTGGAGGCGGAGGGGAGCCTTGCCCCCAGGCCCTTTGCCAGCCCCTAATCTGAAGCTGAGCCGACCTGAGAGGCCGGATGCCTAGGTGTCCGGAGGCAGGCGAGCTGCGCAGGACCACCTTAAACAGAGTCCTGGCCCTTTCCCCAGCAAGGCGGGGCGAGCTCAGGGCTGCGGCTGCGAGCTCCCCGGCTGCGAGCTCCCCGGCAGTTCACAGCCCACAGAACACACAGTTCTCCTCTCTGCTGGGGAAGTCGCCTGCCGTGACTTCTGGGGCTCATGGTGCGGCTGCAGCTTACGGTGGCCCAGCAGTGCCCCCAGTCACCCGGCGCCAGGGAACTCTTAAGGTGGCCACAAAGGCCTGGTGTAGGATTTAAACAACATTTTATCACCAATGCAGGGCGCCGCAAAGATTCAGACCAGGCACACCATCGAGATTTTCAACATCAGCTCGGAACGCGCAGTTCCCAGGAAAAGGGGAAAAGGCTCTTCTTACAATCCTCCAAGCTGGGGCCCGGGAGTTCCAGCACCAGAAACTTCCCTGGCTAGGTCATTCCTTTTTGTCCTCCCCTAGATTACTGACTATCTGGGTCAGTAATACGGATGGGTGAGAATGAACAAAGAGGAGATTAATTATGACATGGCAACCTTCAACTGAACCATAATAAGCCTTTACCCTGTAACTGGCCCCAAAGCAATCTAGATAATCATTTGTGTTGTATGCACACCATCTACCCTTGACCCGCTAAGGCGATGCTCTTAAGAAACACTGGAGTGCAGATCCCCGTCGGTAGCACTTATTGCACTTGTAATACTTGTTCTCCGCCTTCCTCCTTTTACATGGTCGGCTCCATGAAGGCAGGGGCTGCGTATAGGCTCAGCTCTACCCCCCTGGTGAGCAGGAGGGCTTGCACAGTAGGGGTCCGATGAGCAAGTGTTTAAGTGAAGTGACCTCATTCACACCTAACTGAAACACTGTCGTCTCCCTCTCTCTAGTAGCCAGATGGTTCTGCAGAAATACTCTTAAACATATCCTTGGGTGATAGAAGTTCCCTTCACCCGTAGCCCCCATGCCAGACAACAATGAAATGCTTTCAAGACTTCTGAACACATCTGGAATCATGTTTTTACAGCTCCTTGAGCCTGTACCCAGGCCATAGTGTCAGCCTAGGTATTGTAAGGACGGATGCAACAGATTCCAGAAGTGCACAGAGTTCTCCTTTACAACCTAGATAAGTCACTCGAAGGGCTTCCCCAGGACACATGACCCAGCCCCTAGACGAACGTCACTTAGAGCACTCCTGGTGGATGAGAATATTCTCATTCTGCTCTATCAACTGCTCTGATCACAAGTGACACATAAAACCTGGACCAAAGCTTTCCAAGTACTACATTAGAGACACATTATTGTAATGTTAAAATTTTTTAGCTTTTACCATTTACGTGGTTTTTTTTTTTGTTTAAACTCTCCTTTGCTTCGCAGCTATTAGTATGAATTTATTGAGGGCAAGCATTATCTCATTTAATCCTCACACACATAATGAAGCTGTTAACTATCGTTACTTTCCAGGTAATGCAGCAGAAAACTAGAGTGTAGTATCTTGATTTGTCTAATGCCAACCAACAAGCTGCAAGCTTGGGATTTGAATGCAGGCACATCCAACTCCAAAATCCACTCTCAGTCATAATGTATGTTTATTTAAAAAAAAACTTCTCTATCAGACAAGCTTAGAAATTAGAAATTTCACACGGGGGACTTCCCTGGTGGTGCATGGTTAAGAATCCGCCTGCCAAGGCAGGGGACATGGGTTCGAGCCCTGGTCCGGGCATGCCACGGAGCAACTGAGCCCGTGAGCCACAACTACTGAGCCCGTGTGCCACAACTACTGAAGTCCGCGTGCCTAGAGCCTGCGCTCTGTAACGAGAAGCCACCGCAATGAGAAGCCCACGCACCACAACAAAGAGTGGCCCCCACTCGCCTCAACTAGAGAAAGCCCGCGTGCAGCAACGAAGACCTAACGCAGCCAAAACTAACTAAATAAATAAATTTATTAAAAAAGAAACTTCACACGGTACCAGATGTAATAACATGGTTTGCAGAAACCAACCAAAAAACTGGGGGGAAAAAATTTCTATCAATAACAGAAAGGAAAAATACCTGTTGTATTTTCTTAGTGTGGGATGGTATATAACGAGAGCATACAGAAGATGTATAAATTACTGTCACATGCAACAAGATGGATGCATCTCAGAAACGATGTTGAATGGAGGAAGCAAATCAATGAAGAATGCCTACAGTATGATTTTATATGTATTTTATGTGTGTATATAGCTAAAGAACAAATAAAATAAATAGATAGATGATATTTTATATCCACATAGATACAGAATCTGTATAGATATTCTGTATCCTTAAAATGAAAAGCCAAGGGAATGACACACTCAGCATTCAGGGAGCTGGTCATGAGTGGAGCGGGGGGAAGACAATGTGGTCAGCAGGACAGGTAAAAGGTACAGCTGTGTTCACCTGACACCAACCTTCTCCTATGGGTTTTTGTGAGCAGATCTGATGAAAGGGCAGGATGGTGGTGAGGGAAGGATTGACAATGACAATGTTTTGTGTTATCTGCATTTTCAAAAATCTAAGTACAAAAAATTGACCTTCCCAGCCTCACAAACATTCACCAGTTGGTTGCGATTACAAGGTGTGGTTCACAGAAGGTTGGTTTGTAACACTCTAAGCTTCTTGCTACAACGGTTCCTTCCAAACGGGTTTGGAATGAAGGTTGGAAAAAGTTCCTTTCTGATTTCAGCTGCTCTGACTTCCTCCTGGCCCCCAGGAGCCTGAAGGTCTCACTCACCCTGGTGCTGTTCCTTTCTTAGTCCAACAAAACCACGATTGGCCTTTCTTGCCTCATCCATGAGCAGGGGCCAGAATGGTGAGAGAGGTCTTTCAGCCAGAGCACACTGCTGGTGGTGTGTAAGCAGACACCCAAGGCCCCCAGCCAAGGGACACCCAGCAGCTGTGAGCCCCCGGGAGGACTCAGCCCCCGTGACTCCCACCTCCCCACGAGCGGCTCTTTCCGGCACCAGACACCAGAAGCGCACGCCTCCTCATGACCTTGGGAAGTCACGGGGAGCGTATCTGGAGCAGAAAATAGATGGACAACGTGGTCCCTGAGGCTCGCCTTCTCTCTCGTTCTTGGATGTGTGCTGCCCTCCCTCCGCCCCTGCTCCTAAGGAGAGGAGAGCCGCATCCTCTAGGAGATGGCAAAACTGGGGCAGAGCAGTGCTGCAGTCACACGTTGGGGAATCAAAGCTCCAGGCTCAGGCAGGGGAGTCCACAGGCGCCGACAGTGTTATATTTAAGGAGCATTTTGGAGGTCAGGAAGCTAGCGAGAGGAGCAGCCTCCTGAACATTTCAACAACAAGCCTCCTCCTCGGGCTCCAGCCGGAATCCTCTTCCACATTCCAACTGCAGTCAATAGAGGCTGTGTGAGGGGACGGCAGATGGCCAGAGCTGCGCCCATCAGGGGCTCCCCACTCCTTCCCTGTCCCCTCCCCGCCCCCCACTCTCCTCTCCCCACCCTCTGCCACGATTAGTCACTGGCTCTGGGGTGACGGCGTGGGCCGCAGGCACTGGCCTTGCCTTCTGGTCTGTTCACTTGTGCCAGCACCCAGCCCGGAGCCTCCTGAGCCTGCCCCACCCTGCCTGTGGCAGGACCTGCGCACACCCCGCCCTCCAGCCCCACCGGCCACTGCAGGGAGAGGCAGGGAGAGGCGGCACAGGCCACGGAGCCGCTGGGGTTGAGAGGCTTGTGGGGAAAGCAAGGCAGGCTCTGTTCACTTGAAGAATGCTTCCTTCTGCCTCTGTGACCCCACGGATTTGCTCAGGGTGCTGGACAGACTTACCTCCCCCATCCTTCTTCGCCTCTCCTTCCCAACCTGCTAATCCAGAAGGTTCCTTTGGGCAACCAACAGGACGGACAAGGTCAAAGCCAAGCTCCGGTAGGCTTCATCCCGCCCCAGGTGCTTCACCAACAGGGTCGACTGGAGAGGGAGGCAGACAGGACGGAGGCGGCCAGGGCTTCCATCGGCTGTCTGTCCACTCGCCAGTTTAAGCTGGCCTCCCACACGTTGTGTCTGGGGTTCTCACAATAACCCAGTGAGGTGTTACTAAGCCACACTGGATGGAAGAAGAAACTGAGGCCCTGGGAGGCCTAGCTCTCATCCCGCTCCCAGCCGTGAGATAAGGTGGGAGCTGGTGAAAAGAGCGAGAAAGCTACAAAGCAAAGCCCTATGCCCAGGAACCACAAAGCGCCCGCTCTCTCTAGCCCGGGCACCTCCCCCTCTCAGCCAGGCCAGGAGAACTGCCTCCCCCGCCCACCTGGGTACAGATGCCAGCTGAGCTCTCCCTCCCTGCCTGCTGAAGCACTGCTGGACATCCCTTCTCCACGGAGACCCCCTGGCTTGATGCAAGGAGACAGGAGTGTCCCGGGCCCCACTCTCTGCGACAGTGGAAATCCCAAAGAGGACCCCCTCTCTCTACCCTACCTTTCCCTTCCCTTCCAAGATCGCTGCCCGCTTCCCGAACGCCTCTGCCGGACTCAGGTCTCCTTCATGACTGTGCCCTGGATCACGACTCCTCCTGCCAAAAGACAGAAGGGAGGCCTCCGGACACGAAGCCCTCCTGTCAGGAAAGATGGCACACCTCGGAGAAACACCCCCCAGGAGAGGGAAATGCGGCCTGGTTTCACTCCTCATTCTAATTACATGCGTAATAGGAGAAAACATGTCTCCTGCCAGATGGAAGAAACAAGGCAGATTTCTAATTACGCCCCCTGCTCCTCCTGGCTTATTCTCTAGAGGAACTCGGGGTGAGTGATGGTGTCAGGGACCCCGGAGGGTGTTTATAAACTCAGGTTTTCTCAGGAAGGGCGCACCCATATAGCCACAGCCAGCTGCTTCCTGCTGTCCTCCCACCAAATGGAGATTTCTCTTTTCTCAACTAAGCTACATATGAGAACTACCATTAACAGACAGCTGAATCGAGTGCTAACTCATGTTCACAGTGAAGGTCTCCAGGCCAAGGACAAGACCAGAATCTGTTGCTGGCAGAGAAGCTGTTTGCCGATAGGATAAGCCTAGAAAAGCCGCATTCTTAACTGACAGGGGCCTGACACCAGTCCCAGAGCTGCGCTCTGTGGTCTAGCACAAGGATTCTGAAACTTCTGAGTTCAAATCCGTACTGAACAAGCTGTGTGACCTTGAGCGACTCACTTCATTTCTCTACGCCTCGGCTCTATCTATAAAAAGGTGATGACAACGATCCATGAAGCTGTTAAGCGTCAATGACACAACACAGGACGTAGTACTGAGTAAGGGCTCAACGCCTTTTCACCCTTATTATGATTATTCCCAACCAGTGTCCACAGACCACCACTACCCACTGCAAGAACCAGAGGCTCCGTTTCTATGCTTCCTGGTCTACTTTTTCTCCTTTACCTAAACCAAGTGTCTCATTTTTCCTATTTTGTTGGGGATATTTTTGTGTTTTTATTTTGTGATACTTCTGTCAGGTCAGTCTGCTATTTATTTATTTATTCCACAATAACTGTACTTATCACGTGCCTAATGTGTTCATGACCTAGGCAAACCAAGATGCTATTTCAATGATCCATCCAATATCGTCCTTGATCTCTAGAAGCTTATAATCTAATAAGGAACAGGCATGGGCATTAAGTAGTTATATTAAATAATTCTAACATAAAGTTTAAAGCAATAAGTCCCATGAGAGAGACACAGCTAATCAGAAGGGCTGAGTACTTCTGTTTTCCAAAATGAAGATGGGTTTGTAATCATTATGCCAGTTTTTCAATCAACTAATGAGAAATGGTGAATGTTGTCAGCTAACCTATATTAAATCTGTGATAATCATTTCTCGATTAGTATGGTCTTAACTCAAAAGAGTTAGCCAGAAAAAGGATCCAATATTTGTCATCATCCTTTAAGGAGACCAGAACTTCCTATTTGCATGACAGGTGTCCAGAAATAGTGCCTTTGGAACATACTGCTACAGTCGCTGCCAATAAACACAGGTTTATTTGGATGGAGTAGGCTGTATCTAATGGGGTGGATTTTGAAGTTTCATTTCCTCCATCAGGATATTTTCTCATCAGCACCATAAAGCTGCAAACGAAATGCTCAAAGATGTTTCAGGCCCCCATACCCACGATATTCTCTTAATATCACAACAGACATGAGTCTGGCATAATCATGAGTAAATGTAAGAGCCCCGGTTCCAGAGCTACTCAGTAAATGCACCTGTGTCCTTCCATACTCAGCCACTGGCTACCGCTGCTGCTTCAGGGGCACCCAAGTGCTGGCGTGTACCATGATGAAGTTTTTACGTAGATCCACAGACAAGTGAGAAAAATAAGGGCAACGTGGTAAGTTTCTAAAAACTAAAGATACTGAATCTTTAATTTTTGATAATTCATCCTTTTAAATTTTGTGTTTAAATATTCTCTAAATACAGACAATGGAGGTGGTAGTTGTATATTTTAGTTCAGTTCAGTTCTGTTGTTACCTTTTATAGGTGCAATAAATATCTGGCAATTCTGTGTCAGTCCACCAACATTTTTCAATTTCTCTACAAAATCCACAAGTTCAGACTCTCCTATGAAGAAGGCCTTTTCAGTTCCAAGATCTCACGTTCTACTATAAGGAGAGCCTCCGCCTCTTAACTGCTGTGATGGGAGATCTGAAAAGTTTCTCCTGTCAACTCCCTAGTCCTTGGGTGGCCATCTAGGTCACAGAGGTTCCTAATCTAGTCTTTTTTTTTTTTTTACTTGAGATATAATTGACATATAACATTATAGTAATTTCGGGAGTACAGCATAATGTTCCATATATGTATATACTGCAAAATGATCACCAAAATAAGTCTAGTTAACATCCATCCCCACATGATTACAATTTCTTTCTTATGATGACCTAATCTAGTCTTGACTGTTTGAACAATGCCTTGGAGATAAGACTGTGCCTCCCAAAGATATATGTGTACAACTCTGACCACTCCCCTGACCTCAGATACAGATTCGCGATCGTTCCCGAACACCTTCACCTCGATGTCTCACGGGCACCTCAGAGCCAGCACGAATAAATGAAACTCCACACTGTCCCTCTACCTCTCTTTCTGACCCTGACCTCCCACGCCTATCCCAATAGATGGCACCACCAACTATGAAGCCACCCAGTCAGACAGCTGGAATGCATCCTACATGCCTCCTCTCCCACCTCCCATTTAATCAGGCACAAAGGCGTGTCAGTTCTAGCTCCCTAATTATGACTAGTGTTTGTCTCCTGCTATCCGTTATTACCTGCCCTTCAATCCTCATCCTTAGGTTTGCAGTTGTACTTACCCTCTCCTACTTGTTTGTTCGTTCACCAAATACTTATCGAGCATCTATCATACACCAAGTAATACGCCAGGTGCTAGGGGTTTTGTGGCTTAAAAAGCAAAAATGCACAATCCCTGCCCTTAAAAAGCTTATAGTCTAGTGGGGGGAAGACAAACATGTGAAAAGTAAAGTGTCAGAGATGGCGCAAAATGAGGAAAATCTTAACAATCTGTCTACCTTGCAGTCTTGTAGTCAAAAGCAGACCTGAGGATATCTTCAAGTCCTTCAATTGTTCCCAGTATCTACATGGATGAGGCTGTCACGGGGTGTCAACTCCCGCTTCCTTCTCCAGTTTCACCATCTGCCTCCCATCTTCCACACGCGACCTGCGCTCCAATCAGGCCCAAGTACTTGCAGTGACCTGGGCTTTGCCACGTGCATGCTGTCTCCCTCTCCTGCCCCACTAGTGTCCAGTGAACACCTATGATGTGCAGGCATTTTACCTAAGTTATCTCATTTGACCCTCAAAACAACCCTCTAGGGTGGATGGTATCACCCTCATTGACAAAGGAAGAAACTGAGACTAGGAAAAGCCAGGATAACTCGCTTAGCTTCACTGAGCCAGAGAGCGGCTGTGCCAGCATTTGAACCCAGACATGCCCAGCTCCAAATCATAACTAGATCACCTCTCTCGCCTCGTCCGCCCGATAAACTCCCACCCATGCTTCAAATCACATGTCACTTCCTTAGAAAGCCCTTATGCCTGCCCAGGCAACATCAAATAGTTCTTTTGTGCTTCCCTGGTGACTCGAACTTCTATTACAACCCTTATTACCTTCGTGCCATCGTAATTTGTTTACTCATCTGTCTTCCCCAAGAACCCATGAGCAGCTAACTGCTCACAGGGATCGTGTGTTATTCATCGAAAACCTCCACACTGAATCTCTGCTGGCGTGTAAGCGGCATTTAATAAACATTTGTTGAGTGAATGGATTAATGAGTGCTTACCGACCTCTCTTCTCAAGGCTGAAAAAGAAACTCTCAGGACACAATTTATCATCTACTTATCTTAACACAGTCATGTCAGGACATCAGATGGCCCCAGTCTGAAACTACAACCTTAAAAAAAAAAAAAAAAGAGTAGCGCCACAGCAATGCAATAATCCAGACTCCAGGAGATGAAGTCACACTTCCAAAAGCCCTCCTCCAGGAGCTGAACGCAGTCTAAACAGGCAGGGCTGTCATCAAGAGTGGTCACGCCTCCAACCAAAACTATTTCATTTGGGGGTAACTGAACCCAATACACTGGGGGCTAAAGGAATCCAGGGAATAGGACCTCAGGTATTACAGGGGAAAGATAAGGTAAGGGGGATGCATTTACATGTATTTAGACTTTTAAAAATGATACCCACATCATCTTAAATCAGTTACCAGTGAGTCACATTATGAATTTTTACTCCACGGTTCCTGCTCGTGCACGGCATTCTCCAATGTCAGTGTGTCAACCGCAATGTATAGGTTTTCTTTGTACCTGGGTTGCAAAATGCAAACAGGCTCCTTATGGGAGCATCTTGATCAGTTAAAGAGTCTTAAACTTTTTTGAGTCATAAGCCCTCTGGAGATCGGATGAGAGCCATGGATACTCTTCCCAGAAAAATACAGAGATACAAAATTCTGCCTACAAGTGGTAGAGGCTCATGGACCCTCTCCTAAAGTCCATCCCAGGACCTTAATGGTTCACGGGCCCAGACTGAAAATACTTGAACTAAACTCCCTCCAAAAGCTTTGGGCTAGAGAAAGTTAAAGAAAACGAATCCCAGTGCCAGTGTTAAAAGTCGCCCGTTTCGGGCCTCCCTGGTGGCGCAAGTGGTTAAGAGTCCGCCTGCCGGGCCTCCCTGGTGGCGCAGTGGTTAAGAGTCCGCCTGCCGATGCAGGGGATACGGGTTCGTGCCCCGGTCTGGGAGGATCCCATATGCCGCGGAGCGGCTGGGCCCGTGAGCCATGGCCGCTGGGCCTGCGCATCCGGAGCCTGTGCTTCGCAACGGGAGAGGCCACAACAGTGAGAGGCCCACATACCGCAAAAAGAAAAAAAAAAAACAAAAAACAAAAGTCGCCCGTTTCTGTGACCCATCAGATTCACTCCTGTGGTCAAGGTCCTGATTGCAAATGCTAGCCTCAGGAATGGTCCAGCTCCAAGGTCTGATTCTTTGCCTGATTAGATGATCTGCAATCTGGGCGAAGGGATGGCAAGAGCCTGAGAAAAGTGAAGCTGACTCTGTTTCTACCTCCATATGCATAGGGAAACATGAACGCACATCTCCAAACTAACTGCAGAATAACTCTCCGATGCCCCCAAAGCACACCTTTCCCAGAGCACTCACCACCACCACCCCCGGAGGGCCAGGTGATTGATCCCAAACCACTTACATCTTTAAGAGCTAGTGGACTAGCAGGTTTGTAAGCCTGGCAAGAGATGACACTAGACGTCACGGAGAGAAGAAGCATTACGGCCAGACAGCAAACTGCTTGGAGCAAACTGTTTTGGATCCAGACACAGCTGCAGATGCCTTGCTCCCATGGCTGCCACTGCACACGGCCAAGGTGGGTACAGCACCTTGACCAGCCATGCTCAATGTGGCTACTCAAATGTTTGTGGAAGGAGGTAAGGAGAGAGGAAGGGTCGGGGGACTGAAGAGTGATGTGGTCCAGGAATCCAGGGAGGCCTGTTCTCATTTAATTTTGTTCTCCCTAGCTCCTTTCTGCAAGGAAAAGGAAGTATTCGACAGACCTAAGCTGGTTAAAACAACATATGCATGTAATTCTCACCACTATACAGATGAGGCAATGAAAGCCCAGAGAGGTTAAGTAACTTGGATCAGGTCACACAGCATGTGGGAGTGGGAGAAAGGGGCTGAGAATCCAGTTCTGCGATTCCCAGAGACGTGTCCTAACCACTTTAACACATTACTGCCCGCAGCACGGTTGCTGCTTGGACCTCCTACCTCATTCTCTCTTCCATACACACATGGGGTACTCAACCTGCTCCAGAAGCCTGAGCCTCGTCCAGTCTTCCATCTTTGAGAGAAAGGAGACCCTGCCATCTGGCCAGAGAGGAAGGCCCCCAAACCCAGCACAGAGATACTGTGGAAGGACCACAGCTCTCTCTCCCTGTACACAGGGGCTACGGCTTACAAACTCAGCCTCCTTGGCTCCCCCATCCACTCTCAATGGCTCTAGCTCCTTGTTTGGAGGAATGCACAGAAAAACAAATTTCAAATTGCAAGCAGGAGTCAGGAGACATCAGAAATCTATCTCAGGGACGCCCTCTAGCGTGCCTACAGGGTGCGTGCGACACAGCACCCGGGCACCGTTCCCTAGACTAGGTGCCCAGACCGGCACTTCCATTGGGGCATCAGATGAGCGGTGGGAGGGGACAGCTGCCGCATCTGCCACTCAGAGCCAGATCCCAAGGCCACCTCACCAATCCCAAGGCCAACATCTGCTGCAGGATGAGAGGCAGTCTCTGCTCTCAAGACTGTCCAGCCCACACCGACCCCACCCATTCCTTATACAGCAGGCAGAGGGAAAAGAGAAGCAAACAGAGGGTGAAAGTGTGGAGATGGCACAGATAGGTTAAGAGAGCACTGCAGTGTGGGGAAGAGACAGAGGAAGAAGACAGAGAGGATAAGGGAGGGGGCGGCTGAGAAGAGTCAGGATAAAGGTAAAGGAAAACCAAGGCAAAGCTATGGAGAAAGACAGGCACACGGGTCGGCCCAGACACAGCTACGGGTCACCGCCCCCGCCTACCAGGCTTCCAGGCACACAGAGGCGAGGAGTGTGCTCAGGAGGGCCCAGCCTCCCTCCCCTCCCCCGAGGTCCTCATTCTCACACCGTTTCCCTCCACTCTGACACAGCCCCTGGATGCTCCGGAGTGGTGGGCTGGGGGGGAGGAGGGGAGAGAAAAGTGAACCAAAGGCAGAACTTGCCAAGCGAAGCCACTTACGCACAGTGCGGCCGGCAGCATTTCCATCCTACCTTTGCTGTCGCCATATCAGCCGGCTCCATGATCTCGGCTTGGCCTAAGGAGTAGCGGTACCATCCAGAGAGAAAAGGCAGAGTCACAAAGGTCCACCCAGAAAGAACCAACCACCCCTCTGGAAGATCGGGGAAAATGAGAGACCTATTTCTAAGCTTTGGCCCCAGGACCTCCTCTGCTGGGGGTGGAGAGCAAAGGGCCTCGGGGTCCCCAGCAAGTCAGGGGCCTGCTTGTGTTCCCACAGATGCCCACATCAGGCTGAGTCAAGGGGTGTCTCCCCTTGCCTGGTACGTCTTCCCAGGAGGCAAGTGCGGGTCTCGCCAGGGCTCCCCCTGCTGGGTGAGAGCGCACAGAGGTGGAGGCCCTGCCCTCCCATCACCGGGCCAAGTGGTACCCACGGGTCAGAGAGAGGGGAGCTTGTGGGAGGAGGCCGGCTGGCGGGCGCTGAGCAAGTGCTGGGGGGAGCGGGAGGGGAGGAGGCCAGGGGTCGGTGCGGAGGCAGGTGTGAGAACCTCAGGAAGAAGGTACAGGCACTCAGATGGAAGCAGAAGGTGCTGTGCAAGGACGTGCCGGAGCCACAAAGCCAGAGCCCGCCAGGCAAGGCCGAGAACGCAGAGGGAGAGGAATGCGCCCGGTGAAGCCACTCACCTTGCAATAACATTCAGACTGACTGAGGCCTACACAGGAGCCAGAGCGGGCGGTTCACACCCCCCCACTCCACTCCCAGAGACTCACAGCCTCTGTCTAAAGGTACATGAGAGCAGCCGGCAGCCCAGCTGGATCTGCAGAGGCCCCTGGCTCTCTCGGAGCAGCCTGATTGGAGGAGCAGGATGACTTCATCCGGCCCCATTCATCACTCTAGGTTTCCTGCCCAGCAGGGACAGGCCGCTCTGTTGCAGTGACTACTGCTCCCTCTGTGGCCCATTTTACTCGGGCGGCCTGGGATAGGCTGTGGCAGTCGGGGGCGGCCAGGGAGAGGGGTCAGAGTATGCCGGGCCCTGGGAGAAGGCGGGAACAGTCTGCTCACATTTCTAGGGAAGTGCAGAACCTCTACTTAAAGCACAGCGCATACATCCATTCCTCCGTGAGCCTGCCAGCGCCAGCACCAGCAAGAATGCAAAAGAGCGACTCCCCTCCTTGAAAACAGCAAGGAAACCAGGTTGTGTGCTCTGGTGGACCACCGGTCTTCCTGTCAATGTTCAATCAGACACATTCGAATCTTTCGATATTTCTCCCAATCACTGGGAACAACCTATGGCCAAGCAGGTCGATATCCTCGGGCATCCCTAAGTACCTCCTTCCATCAGTTCTCCTTGTCAGCTCTCCTAACGTGCTAACCTGGGCTTGCTGTTAAGGACATGCATTCCTTCAAGCCCATGATTTCAGACCCACAAAAAGTTGCAGGTGGATGAGACCTTAAAGCTTCGGCTCCTTTTTACAGAGAAGGAAACCAAGGTCCGGCAAAAAGCAAAAGGGTCAAAGAAAGGTCTCCCAGCACTTGTTCCCCAATTCCACACAGATTTTCCCTCAGAGATGGTGAGCTCCTGAGAGAAATGATGCCCTCACTTCCCCCTTACCTTCTGATCCCCACCCGCTTCCAATCCAGCTCCCAGAGCATAGAAACCCCAGCAAAGCAAGGGTTAAAGGGAGAGATTAAAATATAAGGGAATAAAAAAAGACGGCAGGGACCGCGAGGTCTCATCCACTACCACCTGCACTGGCCCTCATTCTTTCGATTACCTGCTTCTGTTCAAGCCTGACTTCACAACGAATCCATGCAGTCAGGTAACCAACACACCAAGCAAAGAGTTTTCCAAAAGAATGACGCCATCAACAATTCTACCAGTTTATTTTACCAGCGTCCTAGGGTCTGGCAGGAACAATAATAGTAGCAACTCCCATTGGTACAGGGCTCCATAATTTACCTGTTTTCAAATCCATTACCTCATTTGATACTCACAGGCATCCACTGAGGTAAGTATTGTCTCCCCCATTTCACAGATAATGAAACTGAGATTCCGAGACTTGAAGGGACTTGCCCAAACGTCACAGAGACAGCACAGCAGAGCTGGGACTCAAACCCATGTTCACTGACTCCAAATCCCCTTCAACTAAATGTCATACTATCAAATTTCCCACCCCTCAAGCTGCCCCCAACTCCGGCTCCCCGTGACTATAGACTAAAAGAACATAAAACCTCAATGAATTTAAAATTTCCCTTTGGCACCCCCTTTTTGTGGAAGATGGCAAATTAGAAAATACACTATCAAACACTAGGGAAAAAAAAATCTTAGGCCTGCCTAGAGGTTACTGTATACATTTAGCAAATCTCCCGTGTCTGTCTGATGGAAACTGCTTTTAAAAAGAATCACCAAAGATTCATTCATGATCGCTTTATTTAAGCAGAAAAGTGGACCAAGACACCTGACCAAATTGGTCAACCATCAAGATTGAAATTAAGGAGGAAAAAAAGATGTGTATCCTGGTTCCTGGAGGTACATTATTTTCCAGCCATCATAAACACCGAATGTATCACTTCTCCCTTCCCTTTCCCATCTTAACTCTATCAGCCAAGGGCCGCCAAGTTCCATAAACCTAGATGAAAAAGGACGAGGATGAGAGTAACAGAAAATCATTTAGGCCCAGGGATTGTTTTTCATTAACTCATTGCCTGGTTTCTATAAGCCCTAAACTGTGGTCACAGATACAGTCAACCTGAAGTGGGTAAGAGGCTTTGCTAGTACCCCAGTGCCGATATTCCACCATAAGCCCACAAAAATAACAAAGGTGTAGGGCCGTGCCAGACCCGCACATGTCAGCTCTACTCAGAGGCCTGGAATGTGCCTTCTGGCTATCGCTGTGGCCTTCAGTCCTCTCTGTTCCTGGGCTGACAGTCAAATGTACAAACAGATGGAGAGCAGAAGGCTAGTACCCACGAATGAGGATGTTCTGTTTCATCAGATTCACACAGAAATCAGACCCACGTTAGCGGGACTCCACCCAGTCTCCCAAACAAGCAAACACATTCACCTACTCAGTTCTTAAAGGCATCCAGCTGTCACACAGCCCTGGACGGTGAACGCGGAGGACGGCATTTAGAAGACCTGCTCCGCCAGAAGCATCCATGTCTATTTTACAAAGCAATTCATATGTCCTGAACTCAAAGCAGCACAGAGAGTGCTATTAGCTATAGAACAGACAGCCTAGAAGATGGGGCAGGGGGGGAGGTCGGAGACAGTACTAAGCTTTAATGGGAAAGAAGAGGAGGACTATGTCCCAGAGTCCAAAGATAACTCCAGGAAGAAAGATGGAAAAGAGAATGACACTGAAGGAAAAAAGGAAAGAAAAGCTAATGCAGGGTATCTAAGTAGCCATCGAAGCTGCACCTCTGCTACTTCCCAGCAAGAAACTGATCTAGATGATTCCTCATAGGATAAATCACTCCTCTATTCCATGCATTTGCCTTCTGAACTAGAGACCAGAAGCTCTCTCTTCTACAACTGCTATAATCTCCTTCCATTTTGCCTACCATTTAGTGAACAGACAGACAGACAGGCAGGCAGGCAGGCAGAGAAAGGGTGGCGGGGGCAGGGGGGGAGCCCCTTTATGACATCATCATACCATTTTCTCTCCAGGGCAATTATTCGTACTAATTACTCTACGTATTATATTCTAACTCCTTAATCACTATACTTAGGTATAAAGTTAAGAAAGTGGGGGAAAAAAAGCAACCGAGATGCTTGAAAAGAGGCTAGAGTGACTACGGGCTGGGGCCAGTCAAGCTGTCGTGGGGAGTCCAGGCACCCAGTTCCCGGAGGACGGCTCAGAGGCTGACGCTGCACCTTTAGGAAGTCCTTCCTCTGGCAGCTATGGGTGGGAAGCGCTGCCAGGAAAGCAGGCAAGGCTGTTTCAAAGCCTGGTGGGATCAGCCTTGCCTGCTGCACTGTGGCGTGTGCGGCTCTCTAAGGGGCAGTGGGATGGCCTCATCTGCACTGCTTATAAAATGTGCAGCCCGATCACTCTGCCCGTCCTGAGACCACAAACACAGATCAGGTGCCTTTTTGCTAAAAAGGCGAAATCCCTTCTCTCTAGAGCCTGACTGATGCCTGTAAACTGAAAAGACAGGGATGAAGCAGGGTCGTCTCCCAGCACGACAGACCTTGAGAGGTCACTTGATGTCTTCTCTCCCCAAACACAGAAAACGGCTGTTTCTTTTGAGAGGAGAGACAGAAAAAGAAAGAGGGAGGCCGGGTGAAAGTGAACAGGGGCAGAGTGTGTGAGTTCCCACGATCCTGCCCTGTGACTGCGCGAGTCTGAGGGGTTGGAAGGTGCCGTCTCCTCTCTCCTGCTTGTTGACCATCAACCCTTCAGAGGCAGTTGATCCTGATGGAGAGCCTGCCTCTCAAGTCATCCTGCTTAGGTCTGATTTCTGACTCAACTACCCACCGCCTGTGTAACCTTGGGCATGTTACTTGGCCTCTCTGTGCCCCCATTTCCTCATCTGTAAGACAGGGGATGCTATTCCTCAACTCATCGGCGCCTATGAGGATTAAATGTGATAACATACGGAAAGGGCCTAGAATTGTGTCTGGCACACAGTAAGTACTACTTAAACATTGAGCTTTTTTTTTTCTTTAATTCAGTGGTTCACCTCCTGTCTTCCCTCATCCATGTGACCTCTCCCCCCAGAGCATGAAATTTTAAGACCCCGTTGATGACAGTAGAGGTAGACTGGACAGAAAACAAACCCACTTGCTTTTTTCAGGTGAATAAAGGCGTTAGAACAGCAGGGTGAGAGCGTCATTATAACAAGGAAAAGGCAGAAAAGGAATCAGGGAAAGACCAAGGGGAGACACTTCCAGGTAATGCTGAAGGGTAGTGGACACTGTGGGGGCATGTAGGGGAGTTTTGGGGGAAAAAGCCATCAAAGAACAATGAAAGAGTCCAAATGAAAATAAGAAGGGAAAGAAAGATGCACAAAGAAAATCAGGAAACTGATTAAGTTGGAAGTGGGAGGAGAAAGGAGACCAGGCAATTACAAACTCAAAGTGGAAATTTCCATGACAGCGTTTGACCGAAGCGTCTGAGAGGAGCTGTGGCTGGAGAGAAACAGCCAAGCACAAGGGAAACTAGGGAGATGGCAGCTAACCCTGCAAGGTTCAAGTCTGACTTGGTCTCACACAGCTGAACTGCTCTCTGGTGATGTAAAGTGTGGGAGGGCTGGGGTGGAGGAGCTTCTGACAGTCAGGTCAAGGAGAGAAGGAGATTCAGGTTCTAGGAGGAAAGGAAACAGCCAGGGGCCGGTCACCTCCAGGGATGCACCCTCTGCTGGCCGGAAGGGACAGTTTCAGGCTGCCCGCCTCCCCCACTGGCACCCGTAGGGAAGCCCACAGCTCAGGCCAGACTTGGAGGTCTCTGCCTCGGTTCACACTGTAGCTCCTCAGGGGAAACCCACCTCCCTCAGCCGCTAGCACTTCCTGGGACCTCGCAAGCAACAGGACTATCAGTGATAGCGCCTGGACATCATCCTCTAGAACTGGACAGGGCAGTGTTGCATAGTGCTTAAAGCCTAGAGTCAAATTACCTGGGTTCCAATTCCAGCCCATCATTTAGCAGCTGTGTGATCTTATGCAAGTTACAACACTTCTCTAAGCCTCAGTTTTCTTGTCTATAAAATGGAGGCAATAGTTATACTACTGGATAGGAAAATGGGGAAATTTAAACAAGAGCACAGTGACTGACACATAATAGGCACATTCAACAAAGGTTAACTAAAATAATGTCGCCTTTATGATTACTATCTGAAGGGTACTCAAGGGGCTGGGAACAATGGGAACTCTCCGAGTTCCCCCAAACCTCCGAGCCATCTGCACCTGGCGCCAATGCAAAGCTGGCACTGGTCTGGTTACACAACTCCTGCTCTGACCACGCCCCCTCCCCACCCCCCGCCCCAGTCACACCACCTCCAGCCAGCAGCTGGTCCCTGAACTAGACTTCCACATGAGAGATTTGTGCAAGTGCTTCAAAAATGGAAAGGCTCATAAATGCCTCAGGTGGATAATCCTCCCACTCCCTGCCCTGGAGGTTTACTCCTATGTCTGTACCAATTTTCACAAAAGACCTACAGCCGTGGCGGCAGAGGATGTCAGAGACTTTCACATCGGGGTCAGGGTGAGAACAGATGAGAAGCCACAGGATTAACTGAGCAGGGGGTCAGCAGGAAGGGGAGCGCGGAGAAAGCCAATCACACTGCCTGACCTTTTTACGGTACATGGTAAACGGGAGCCACACACGTTTCCACTGTACAACCAAAGACTCTACTGCAGACGGAGGTGGGCGCTGGTGGAAGAGCCGGTGCGGGAGAGGTGGGGACCGTCTGAAGGCCACTGGGACATCACTGGACGCTGGACTCGGGACCCGCTAGTGACTACTGTTGAAACTGAGCGAAAAACAAGATAAGGTGACAGACAGAGGTCACAGACCCCTGGGCAGTCCAGCGAGCAGCAGCAGCCTTGCGGGGGCGGGGCTGGGAGCTGTAGGGGCGCTGTTGAGGAGTGTTTCACTCCCCCGTTGCTCTTCTCTGCAGCTGCCAGACCAGGCGCGTGGGAGAGGTAAGGGGGAAGCTGAGGGGAAGTCTCCAAGTGTCCTCCTCTGCGTCCCAGGTTTCTCCCAGAGGACTGGGAACGAAGTTGAAAGATGCAGACACAGATGTGCACCAATTCCTGGGCCAGGGGCTGGGGAGGAGATGGGAGCCGGCAGCACACGAGGGCAAACGTGGAGGGGAATGCTTCCAGAGCCTACCACCCTCTCCAGACTGTCCTCAGCTTGTCTTCTGAAGGTCACTGGCTCCAATGTATCCTTGGAGCTGCCACTGCAGCGCTTACATCCAGAAAACAAACAGACCATGAAGCTATGGAAGCTCGTGGGGTGGGAAAGAAAAGAATGACCAAGGAACATGCTATTTAAATGTCCAAGGAAGAACTCATGGGTCCCAGAGGAATCTGAGCAGAGGGTCTAAGAAGAACATACAAACCTGTTTGCACAGCAACGCCAACCAGCAATTCTTCCTTTGCACTGGCAGTTCCCTTCCCCCCACCCCCAAAGTGTCCTCTCTTCCTACGAGGTGGGAGCTGTCCTGCCAGGCAGACAGCCCTGCCCTCCACAACTAAAGAAGTGGAGTCCAGGCCACTCCCTTAGCTTTCTCTGCCTGCTGACTCACGGCCGATCTCATTACTGAGGGATCAGATGACCACTCCCTCCTCTCCTGGCAAAGCCACCACCAGCAGGGGGTGCTGGCGAGCCAAGAGGGGAGGTGAATTTTTGCAGGTCCTGCAGATGCCTATAGGGGCTTCAGCTGGTACCTGCAGAGAGGTGAGAGTAACAATGGCTCTGTTCTGCAGTTTAGGCATAACAGTGAAACCGAAAGAAAGCTTCGGAAAGAGATACTGTCAAACAAAGAGGTGTACTGGAACTTCTGCACATATAAAATCCTAAGGCACTTCTCAAAATGAACAAGGCATAGGAAACATACTCCAAAAAGATTAAACAAGAAAAAACCTATTTGGCCTTCAGGCACATTTAACTGCATCATTCAGAATCACTGGGGTCTATCCTCTCCCTGTTTGTTTCCTGTTCTGTCTGGTTTTGAAGCTTTCCGAGAGATAATCTTCATTAATAGACTGGCTCATACACCTCCACATCTGGAGCTTCAATTCTAGGAAGCTAGTAAAGACAGACCCATAAGATGTAAGGAAAAGCAGAAGGTCCCGCACTGGATCCCCACATGTACCCTTTCTCAACGGGAAGTCCTAAAGCACTGCAAATAAAAACTTGAGCTCTGGAGTCAAATCTCAGCTCTGCCACATTACAAGGAAAGGCAATGGACTTTGCCTCATCTAGAAAATGGGTAGAGTAGTAACTTCCCTTCCTGGGTCGCTAATATGATAAAATAAGAACAGCATATGAAAAGCACAGCATCGAGCACAGAACAAGCTCTCAAAATAGAAGCTATTCTTAGTAATAACAAATAATGCCTCAGAACTGATATTATGCCCACAAACTAAGTACACAGACATTCTGTGCTGTCTTGCGTTCGCTCTTCTCATTTGTAGATTTGCAGTAGTTTCTTATAATTATAGATTTCTTTACTGAAAAAGACCCCAATTAATTTCCTTAGTCAATTTCCCATTATGGAAGTTATTCATAGAGAGGCAGAAAACCACTTGACATAGATAGTGAAGAAGAAATTCATCAATTAGGAAGGAGTAGAGAGTGTCTGGCCCCTTAAATTCCTTCTTAAGGGCTCCTTCTGTAGATCTCTGTTCTGTACCCTATTTACAAGGACAACTGATGTAAACTCAGCCAGAAGCGAATCCACCCGTTGTTTAAGGTGCCAGGAAAAGGAAATACGGAAAATAGTTGTTTCACTTCCAGAGGGAAAGGAGTTGAGCAGGTGAAATTGTCCACTTTGTGGAGCCCAAAGCAAGTCTAAGGCATGGAGCCAAACGAATAAACTAAGAGTTTCTAAAGGCCAACCACGAATTCTACTTACTAACTCACCTACCACACTCACACAAAGAACGACAAGGGGAACATCTGTGTTTATGTATGGGTGGGTGTGGGGGGGTACTCAGACTGCCTCCGCTTCCTGGCTGAGGACCGTTTTGAACCAGGGTTGCAATGGGTTTCTCTGCATCTCAATGGAAGAGTTGCCCCTTTGGATTAAGGAGGACTGGCAAAGAGAGGGAGGGAGCCCCAAGCAGTTAACTGCTTGGGGCTCCCCTGCCTGAGGATAAGAAGAAAAGAGGCACTGAGCAACCTGAAAAGTGATGATAAGATGAAATGATTAACTACACAGCCCAACCCACCCACCTTTCTCCTTACTGCACAATGGTGATTCTTGGGCTATGCAGAAGATAAGGGAAAAACAGAAGCCATGCACTGACACCAGCATCCCAAGCTGGGTAAAAAGGCACCAAGGGTCTTCCAGAGGTTCCCTAAAACTGATGTCACAAGCCAGGACTGGGACAGCTAGGCTCTCCCTGGCCCAGGCCTATTAAATTGGGTGCTTGATACCAGCTAGGAGGTTTCAGGCTACGAAGTGTGTTTCTCAAACACCACCGACATGGAAATCACTTGGGGTATGTGTTATCTGTGCAAATTCCTAGAGGCTCAGCATCAGAGAGAGGGGCCCAGAAATGTGCATGCTGAATTAGTTCTGCAATGATTCTGACACCCGTTCAAAGGTCGAGGACCCCTGCCTTAGAACCCTGGTCTCCCAGGCTGGCTGCTCATTATCAAGGGGATATGAACACTTACTCATGCAGCGCAGGAAGAAAATACTAGAACTTATATTTATACTTCTTTTTAGCTCATCCTTTAAAAATGTCTACTTAATTATATAATATACAAAATACTTCATACAGTAGTGCACGCATACAACTTACGTAAATACATTTACACGTGACATTGGTGGTACCGCTCAAAAAATGTTTACTGATGGGGATTTGCAACCAAGCTGGAGTACCAACTTCTGGTACAACGATTGCTTCAAAGCCAGGAGTGGCCTCTGTAAATACCTGCTCTGAGCGTACATTATTCCTCAGTGACCAGTTAAGAAGAGAACCCAGGGTTTTGGGCCTCCGACTGCATCTCAGCCCTCGTGTAAGAGGGAGGAAAGAACGCAGTGCAGAGCAGAGCAAGCCTGCGGGCGGAGTCTGGGCCTGAGCCCCGAGCTGTCACCCACTCACATTCCTTCTTCACCCTGGCTGGTAGGAGGATACTATTTCTCCCAGTAGGAAGTGGAGACGCTGGGGAACGAAATTTACCGTCCATCCTGCCAGTCGCCCCAATCTAAATCCCAACTATGGCATCCGCAGAGAGAGAGTGGTTTGCTGAGCTATAATTAATAACCTCGCTTCCTCAGGCAGAAAGGGAGAAATGCTGGAGTAGGAGAAACGCAGAGCAGGTGACGGTTACACCTGCAGACAGTTCTGCTGACAGCAACAGAAGCAGCCGGAGCGAAGCTACAAACTGGGAACTCGGGCGGGAGGGGAAGGCAGAAGCACCTTGCCCCCCAAAGTCAGAGCTTAGCCCAGACCTAAAATAAGTTCTCCTCTACTATCCAAACGCCTGTGTGCTGTCCGCCACAAGACTGCACCATCCCCTAAGCACACGTGTATGTGAATCAGAAAAAGGGGCACACAGATCAAACCATTTCCAGGACCATGAAACTGTCACAACGGTTAATAGATGTATTCCTTAGGGCTACAGCGGCCCTTCTTCTGGGCCACAGTCACAGAATCCCATGATCATAGAACATTAGAGCTAGCAAAGCCTTACACACGTATTCATGGAACAGATATTTACTGAGCACCTACCATGTGTCAGGCTCCGTGCTGAGTGCTGGGTACACACTAGCAAATAAAACAAAGGAGGTCCCTGTTCTCATGGAGTTTAGGACGAGCAGGGGAGACAGACAACAACCAAGTCAACAAATAAATACAATTATGACATCATTAGTGCTAAGACGGAAAGGAAGCTGGTGGGGAGTGAGGACCGGAGTTGATGTGACTGGCTTTCCCGGGCGACTGAGGAGTCATCAAACGCCACCTCTCCTGGACTCACTCTAACCAAATCTCCAACTACGGTTCTCTGAGAATTTACCTTCCACTCACCTCCCAGGCGTAGCCCGAGCCAACAGTTTGCTGACAGTAACTCTAACAGAAGCTACCATTTACTGTGCGTCAGACACAGTGCCAAGTGTTTTTCCCCTTTTTTCTCATTTTGATCCCCCCCCAACCTCCACAAAGTAGGTACAATTATCTCCACTTTCAAAGAAGGAAGCAGGCTCGGAGAAGACAAAACGTTGTGAAAGCACCACAGCCAGTAAGTGGCAGAGCCAGGATTTAACCTGAGGTCGGTCGTTCACCTTCAAAGCAGGGTCCCGAGTCCCACGTGACCACTGCACAGATTCCTGTCCCTGACGCCAGCACCACAGGATCAGAGACTCTCTGGTGCTGCCATGCCCTGCTGGGGGCCGGCTGCAGGGCCACAGCGCTGGGTATTCGGGGCCCAAGGAGCCACCTCCTAAGGGTGTGGATTGGGTTTCTGTTCCCCACCCTCTCAACCTCTGCCCGACAGCACCCTGGGGAGAGAACCCTCGTCAACAACGGCTGCACACTTGTGGGCGTCTGTGCCTGGGCGTGTGTGTGTGTGAGAGAATCGTGATCGTCACCAACCACCTTCGAGCCCCTACTACCTCTGAGATCCACTGAGCCTCTCACTGCCTTTCTTCTTCCTGTTCTCCCCTCACCCCATGTGTCCCATCTGTCCTCTTCCTCACTGCTGCTTCTCTTCAAAACAAGACAAAACTGCCCGTAAGTTTACATGCACCTCTCTCTCCGATGCCTGCCAGCCCCTGAATTTAACTCTGATCCTAGAGGTTGCAACCTCCTTCTCCTCCAGAAAACCTCCTCCCCTCTGCTTGTCACAAAGGCCAAGGCACAGCGTGTCTGGCAAGGAAACACCGCCCCACGATTCTGCCAGGTTCAGGGCCCACATTAGGGAAAAGAGCCCCACACCTGGTTTATGCCCAGATCTCCCTGGCTGCTGCTCAAGCAAAGTCCCAAATGAGTGGATATGAGATGTGAACACAGAAAGGCAACACCCCCAAAGGTCCCTATCCACAGGTCGCTATCACCGGAAGGGAATTAACACCCACAAAGACACCAGAGAATCCTAAGCCAGGCAGAACACACCATTCTCTTCAGCACCTTTCTCTTGGGACCTCCAAGTTTTTTACCAACTGAAGTAATTTACCATCAGAGAGGAAAAGAGTGCCCCCCGGTATGAAGAACCCAGAGAGCCCAGGAAGCTCCTTGGAGACGACTCGGCGAGGCCCAGTCAGGCGCGCCATCCACTGGGGAGCGCGCAGCCTCGTTCACTGCCCCACCCCTTCCCCTTTACCTTCAGCCTCTGGCAACAGGGCACTCTCCCTCTTGGGGGCCTGTCACTAGCAAGGAACTGCAATGTCCCCAAACGGGGGAGACACCCCAAAGCACTCCCACCTCCGTGAGCAGCCCCGGGTCATCCCAAACCAGCCAAGGGCCAAGTCCTCGTGCCCTGATCTCCAGGGCCCCTGGCCACCTACTTGGCTCGTAGAAAGGACAGCTTCTTCCTCAGGGAGGAGACATGGTGATGGCAGGCCTGCTTCACAGCTGTGCTGCAAGAGACCATCGGGGAGTGCAGGTTCTGGACCATGCTGGGCTCACAGGGGGGCCTGCCACATGGCCGCAGGGACCTGGGGGGCCGGAGGCTCACTCTGGGGCTGCTGGCAGGGCAGCTCCTTCAGCTGTCGACCTGGCCCCTGCACCTGAGCTCTCCCTGCCCTAGCGTTCACACAGAACACAGGCCGGTGGAGGGCCTGGCCTCAGGCTCCGTGTTCCCGGGATGCCCCCTGCCTGCGACCCGGGCTCTGCACAGAGCCCTCCCCCATCCTCCTGCATCTGGCCACGCGCTCTGGGCACTCAGTCTCCTCTCCTCCTTTGTCCTCAGACAGGGAGGATGGAGCTGTACCTGCATGTGATGTCAGCTGCTGGAAGGAGGGGAGGGCCACGGGCACTGCTCCCAGAGGGTTTGCTACTCCTGGCTCCTTCCTCCCGGTGAGGGAGCTGACCTGAGCCATCACCTCAGGGTCCACGGGGCCACGGGGAATTTGGCAGCCAGGCAGGTAGACAGGGCTAGAGTGCCCTGGAAATATGCAACTTGGGGACAATTTCTGGGACAGAATTGAAAACATCTTTCCTTCTAGTGGGAAGCTATCTATTCCGGTGGCCAGACCTGAGCTGGAAGGAGTGGGCCGGCTTTCTGGCCTTGCTCCAACTCCGGGGGTTCAAATTCCATTGCCTTGGTTTCTGTGTTTATTCATTCATAAATTCCACACACATCTGCTGCTGAGCACTTACTCTGTGCCTGATATAAGAGATACAGTTTCTGTTCTCCAGGGTTTCATGGGCTAGTGGGGAGATGGATAAGTAAACAAAAGAGTGCACAGCATGGGGCAAGTGTCCGGCAGAATTAACCACAGCCCGCTACTACACCTAGAAAATAGACGTGATGATACTTAAACTTGCCTTCCTTACCTTATCTGGGAGAAATGAGGGTGCGTTCCAGTAAGACATGCAAGACATGAACGTCTTTTGAGCTAGTCAGAGAAGAGGTGATACAAAAAATCCCCAGGGCTTCCCTGGTGGCGCAGTGGTTGAGAGTCCGCCTGCCGATGCAGGGGACACGTGTTCGTGCCCCAGAGTGTTCGTGCCCCGGTCTGGGAAGATCCCACATGCCGCGGAGCGGCTGGGCCCGTGAGCCATGGCTGCTGAGCCTGCGCGTCCGGAGCCTGTGCTCCGCAATGGGAGAGGCCACAACAGTGAGAGGCCCATGTACCGCAAAAAAAAAAAAGAAATCTCCAAATTAAGGACGCCCCAGCCTCACAGTACTCCCATTCACCTTCCTTGATCTTCGGAGATGATCCTTTTTCCTATCACACAGAGAAAATAGATGCTGCTGCTATTAACTTCCTCACTGTCCTACCACATCACCTGTGAGCGCACCTGCACTCACATCCACTATTCTCTCCTATTCAAGGCTAATCCGTTCACCTGTGATCTAGGTCCAGCTTTTCTTGCCTCCTCCAAACCCCTGTTTCCTTATCTTTCAGCAGAGGCACTCCCCAGCAGGGCAAGATGGAATCCCAGGACCAACTCTGGAGACCTCTCTTCTCTCTTACACCCTTCGTCTGGTGCATCACCATGTTGTGGGCATTTTATCCCCAACATGTATCTGGAATTCATCTACTTTTTTTTTTTTTCCCCACAACCAGCATCCCAAGTCCAAGCTACCAATACTCAGTCCTTTGCCTGGACTATTGTAACAGCCCCCAACTGCCCCAGCTGATCCTCTGCATCCTTTCTCCGAGTTGCAATCTTTACAGAATGCAAATCTGACCCTGTCAGCTCCCTTCTGAAGACTTCCAATGAACATTAAAAATTAAAAAAAAAAAAAAAGACTTCCAATGACTTCCTAGTGCTCTGAGCATAAAGACTCAAGTCCTTGTTGTGGCCAGCCAAGCTCCTCTCATCTTATCTCATCTCATCTGTCTCGTCTCACTGCTTCCCTCCCATCTCAGGCTCACCCTTCTGGCCTTAGATCAACCACCATGCTCTCATACCACCCCCACTTCAGTCCAGGCCCAATTTATTTGATACACTCCCTCATGGCACCATGTTCCCCTCCTTCAATACACACATCCGAGTTTGTATTTCTGTTATACACTCAGTTATGTTAACACTGTCTCCTCAACAAGACTGGGAACTTGATGAGTAGAACACATAGTACATAACTGATAAGTGTTCATTGAGTGAATGAATGAATGATGTCCTTTTTAAAATTCTCATCCCTGACCTACCGGTTTCTACTTGAGGTTAAAAATGTACTGTCTCCCTATATTAAAATAAACATTCTCCCCAAACACCCCTACGTACCATCTGTATTTCTCTTCTTCCCAAGCAAATGTCTAGAATGAATTCCCCACGTTCAGACTCTCCTTCCTCCCCTCATATATTCTCTTCTAAAGCTGCTCTATGGTTATCAACGACCTCCTAATTACCACTGCAGAAGATCTTTTTAGTTCTTACCTATCTCTACCCTCTTTGTGTCTTCTTCCTTGCTTCTACAATATTTCTGTCCCCTAGTTCTCCTAGCTTCAGTGGGCAATCTTTTGCAAACTCCTCCTTCTCTTATCTTCTGCTTAAACTCTGCTCATTCTAAGACTCTTGGCCTCAACTATATTCTCATTTCCAAACAAGAAGTTTTAGTCCTGTCTCCTGAGCTTCAAACAGGTGTGGCCAACGACATAGTGTACCTCTCCACCTGCACACTCCATGCTCCAACTCCACACATCTAAATGAAACTCACTACCACCCCTGCTCCTCAAATCTTCCCGCTTTACCCAGTATTTTAGTAACAATAGCATTATTATTAATAACAATAATAGCAAGCACATATATAACGCTAGCCATGTGCCAGGCACCATTCCTGTTCTAATCATCACACATATACACATTCAATATTCTCAACAACCCTATGAGGTAGGACCTATTATTATACCCATTTTATAGATGAGGAGAGTGAGATACAGAGAAGTCCTCTTTTCTATTCTTCTACCATAATTCAGAAATGTGCCCATCTGGCCTCACCTTAAATGTCACCACATCAGTAATAAGCCGTCCCTCCCACCCAACTCACAGTAGTCCCAAAAAGCCTTGGTCCACCACCTCCCCTTTCCTCATCTTCTCTATAGCACTTATTACTACTTGACGTTTTCTTGTTTATTATCTATCTTCCCTCACTAGAAAATAAGCACCGTGAAAGGAGAAACAATGGTTATCTTGTTCATAGCTGTAGCCACCAACGCCCAGAAGAGTAGCTAGTGTACAGTATGTGCTCAATAAATCCCTTATTCAATGAGGGAACGAATGGGTGGACAATTGCCACAGTATCCTTCCTCGTCTATCCACTTCCAGTGTTTGTTCCTTGAATCCATCTCTCACACTAGGATGAAAAGGATTTTTCTCACAAGAATATCTGGGAGAGACTTGGGTACCCCTTCCTCCAAATCCCTCACTCACTTCCCCCATCTATGAATATGGGTCACTCTACCATGGCAGGATGTGACATGATCAGGCACCTGCTTACCTGTACAAAGATGATTTCCAGCCGCTCGCTAGCTACCCCCGCTCCTGGGACATCCGTGGCAGCAGTACTGAAGTATTTGCCGTTCCTGAACATGCCTTGCTTTCTCACGCCCCCATGCTTATGTACATCTTGTTCCCTCGCCTGGGAATGCTGTCCATGTGACGGACTCCTACTCACCTTGCAGCTCTCAGCTGACGCACAGCCCTCTCCCCATCTCTGTGGAGTCTTTCTGGATACCACTGCCCTCTCCCTCCCTCCTCCCCAATCCTCTCCCCAAGCACAGTACATGCATTACTTGGGCAAATTTCTTAACTCCACTGAGCCTCAGTTTCCTAAACTCTAATATGAAGATAATAATAGCATCTATTTGATAGGGCTGTTGAGAGGTTTTATTTAAAAGTCTATGCAAGGGCTTCCCTGGTGGCGCAGTGGTTGAGAGTCCACCTGCCGATGCAGGGGACATGGGTTCGTGCCCCGGTCCGGGAAGATCCCACATGCCGCGGAGCGGCTGGGCCCGTGAGCCATGGCCGCTGAGCCTGCGCAGCCGGAGCCTGTGCTCCGCAACGGGAGAGGCCACAACAGTGAGAGGCCCACGTACAGCAAAAAAAAAAAAAAAAAAAAAAAAAAAAAAAAAAAGTCTATGCAAGATTCACTTCACAGATTAGGTGCATTAGTAAACAAATTCTTTCGTTCTACTACGACGAAATTCTATTAGACAAAATTCCATCCGTCAATTATCACACTACATTATACTTGCTCACTTATAGGTATGTCTCACCATAAGACAAGAAGGCTCTTGAGGGCAAATACCATGCCTTAATCTGTTTATCCTCAGGGTCAATATCTGATATTTTGCAGATGATCAATATTCTACACATTCTTTCTGTCTCTGCTTCTTCAAGGACAGAACACAGATCTGCTAAGACAGTGAGAGTAAAAACTCATGATAGCCCAAAACCATCAGAGTACCAGCAGCCACCACACTAAGCACCTACTAAGTACCAGGCATTCTACACATGTTATCTCATGTACTCTTTACAAGAAAAGACTTTTGCAAATGAGGAAACTAAGGTTCAGTAAAGCTGAGGAAAATGCTTTTTTTATTTTATTTTTATTTTTTTTTGCGGTACGTGGGCCTCTCACTGTTATGACCTCTCCCGTTGCGGAGCACAGGCTCCGGACGCGCAGGCTCAGCGGCCATGGCTCACGGGCCCAGCCGCTCCACGGCATGTGGGATCTTCCCAGACCGGGGCACGAACCCGTGTCCCCTGCATGAGCAGGCGGACTCTCAACCACTGTGCCACCAGGGAAGCCCTGGCAGGCAGATTCTTAACCACTGAGCCACCAGGGAAGTCCTGTGGGCTGTTTTTAGACTACAGTAGAGTAGCTATTTGTCTCTAAATATTATATCCATTCTGAACCTTGTACGAGAAAAAAGAAAAATCAGTGTTTTATTTAACCAGTTGAAAGTTATCTCGTACTAAAGGGTTATAATTTTGATCTTTAAAACAGAAGAAATCGGGACTTCCCTGGTGGCGCAGCGGTTGAAAATCCGCCTGCCAATGCAGGGGACGCATCGATCCCTGGTCCGGGAACATCCCACATGCCGCGGAGCAACTAAGCCCGTGCGCCACAACTACTGAGCCTGTGCTCTAGAGCCCGCGAGCCACAACTACTGAGCCCACGTGCCACAACTACCGAAGTCTGCACGCCTAGAGCCCGAGCTCTGCAATGAGAGAAACCACCACAATGAGAAGCCGGCGCACCACAACTAGAGAAAGCCCCCGTGCAGCAATGGAGACCCAATGCAGCCAAAAATAAAATAAATACAATAAGTAAATTTTTTTAAAAAACAAAACCAAAAACAAACCAGAGGAAATCAAACTTTTTTTTTTTTTTTTTTTTTGCCCGCTCTATGAAACGATCCTTCATTCTGTAATTGACCACATGGTTTGGAGAATTAGGAGGAGCCACAGAAAAGGGTCCATATTACCCATTTCATACTTGACCATTTTCAACCCTGCTCTACCTGCTTCCCAGGGGAGGGGCAAAGACTAAATGAGATGATCTGTCTGTCCAGGAAGGCCTGGCCAGTGTGGGGAATGCCGCTGTAACCAGCAGGGTGTGCTGTCCATCAAACTGGGCCCAGAGCAGAGGGCACAAACCAGATTCCCCACCACCGCAGAAAAATCTCCACAGGGTTCAGATCTCACACTTGCTCTAGGTCAGGATATCACAGAGTAATATCCAAAACGCCCCAGAGAGTCTCTTAATTGGGTGGAAACATGTTAGAGGAAGGATTAGGTGCAGGGTGTAAAGGGTTGTGCTGAGCTGGGGCTGAGTGACTAATTAGCACTCTGGGGACTTGCTCTCTCCAGGACCCACTGGCTGAGAAGGGAAGAAAGAATTCATTCAGAAAGGCCATGGTGAACACACATCTGTCCTGAGTTTCGAGGGGAGGGGTCCACAGGGACCGCCACAAGAAGCATCCTTCTGATCCCAGCCCTCTCTGTTTCCCATACTGCCCAAGGTGAGCTAGTGCAAAACTGTATCCAACATCCACCATGAAGAGTTCATGGGCTGTCGGTGGGCCAGGGAGAAGAAAGGACCAGGGAAGACATTCAGAGGATTTTTCTGGGCAGAGGTTTGGAAGGGAGACCCTCCATAACATTTCACTTGGTTGGGGGAGTGGGCAGAGAAGGAGCTAGAATATAATTTTTATCAGCATACAATCCCAAATACTGAACAAAAAGGCAGGGCTCTCTCCAGTTAGCAAGCAGGCTTGGGAGAAACGCATTGCAGAGTATGTACAATTTGGCACTTATTCATCTCTCCCAGGAATGCCCTAAGCAGCAGGGATAAAGCAGAGGGAACCGAGGAGCTGCCAATCATAGAGCAGATAGACGAGGAGCAGCTGAAGGTATGATGATCAGAAATGGACGGAACGCTTCCAGAGATGTCTGGCACACAAGCACGGGGAAGGGAGTTAGCTGGGGAACTCTACGGACCCTTCCAATTTTGAGAGTACGGTTGTCGAAATCCAGACAGCACTGAAAAGAGAGCGAAGGCCACTCTAGAGACTGAGGGCACTGCCATCGGATCATAACTGATGAAAGCATCCTTACAAGAGTGATTAATCTTTGCCCCTTGGAGGCCCCATGCCTCCGCCTAAATTGATGAGCTGAACTGTTCATTTTGGTTAGTAACAAGCACAAAACTGAGAACTAGGGCAGGACTCATAAAACTTCATAAATATAAAGGGAAGGTCCCACCCTCCTGCCCCGGATGAAATCCTTTTCATGACATACCATCTAGCTTTTGCCTGAACACTTGTATGGAGGAAATAAGTTCATTATTTTACAAGGCCTGTTCCATTGCAGTACAGCTCTCGTCATGGAAAAGTTCTTTCTTATCCTGAGCTGAAATCCTTCTCGCTGTAACTCCTACCCCTTTAGTTCTATTTCTTAGGCTTTCAGATATTTAAAGAGTGCTGCTATAGTCATTCTAAACCTTCTCTTTTCCAGGCTAAACCCCTTTCCTTCAACCAATCCTTATAATGACATAGCTATCATCTTGATCGTTCTTTTCTGAACTCTAATTTATCAATATCCATTTCCAAAGAACGGAGAATAATACATCCGATATGGTCAAACTAGTACAGACTACAGTGAAACCTTTTTTTTAAAAAAAAGTCCATGCTCCATCCTTCCCGTAATGAATTCAGACTTTTAAAGATCATTTGGTACTTGCTTCCTATTACTGGCTCATATTTGGCTGGTTAAAAAGTAACCCTTAAGTTCTTTTCCACATGAAATCCTGTCAAGTTAGGCTCCCCATGGTAACCCTACACTTAAGAAACTATTCTAATATACATGTATAAATATATAATAGCACATTTCCTTTTTTAAAACACCCCGTGCTGTTTCCACCTACTGTTCTATTGGAAATAATACGAAGTCTTGGTTCTATCATCCTTGGTGTTCTCTCTACTCCCTCTCAGCTGAGCAGCCACCATAAGTTTGATAAATGAGGTAAAAGTACCTTCTGCATTTTCATCCGGTTTCTTGATAAAAATGGTAAACAGAGCTAGACCAAAAGCAGAGCCCTGTGGCATGCCTGCTGAGACCCCCTTTCCGTTAAGGTCAGTACGGGTCCACCTTCGCTGGGCACAGAAGTTTAACTTGCTGCAACAGACCGCTCCCTCTGTCTGCCATTCAGAGGCGTTACATGCAGCAGATGCCACCTGGGGCCCACAGCCTGAGTGTTTAGCCAGTCCCACCTCAGAGCCTCCAACAAGCATCCAGGAGCCTCCGTATCCTCAGGGCCCCCTGTACACCCCACCTCATTCTCCGTTAACCTCTGACACCTACCACCCACTCCAATCCTGGTGCTCTGCTGTCATCTTGCAAACAGATAGTGATACCGAGCAGGACCCTGTGGGGTTCCTGGGCACAAAAGCCTTGTGTGCCCCCCACTTCTTGATTACAGGAAATAGGCTTCATTCAGCCTCCATGACCTTCCCTGAGTCCCAGCAGGCAGGTTCAAACAGTTGCTAATCAGGGAAGGGAGGGGATATGGAGGAGACAGGAGAGGAAAAGTCAAGAAACAATAGGGCAGCCTTGGGGGCAGGGTTCTGGATCCCCCTCCAGGGATACACACAACAATATCCTTGAGCTGTTTTGCAGATACTGAAACCCCAACCAGGTGGGAGAAATTAACAGGTTGATGATGCTGACTCCCACGTGCCCCCCACCCAGGTGGAGGACGGAAGGATGATGTCGACCCTCCTCAGGTCAATCAACTAACGTTTGAACTCTGTCAACCTCTGTCCCAATTCCATGCTGAATTCTCCTCGGCTCAAGCCCCTTCATGAATACGCATGAATACCCTTAGCTTAAAACTTCCCCAGTTTTGCTGTAGGGGGAAACACTGCCTTGGGGTAACTCCTTCCTTCTTCCGATCTTTGGCTTGGTTGTATCTTCTGGTTGACACCCACCAAGAGGCGAACCCACCTTTCAGGTACCACTCGGATGCCACACACGCATCCCCAGCCACGCCGTTTTCCTCGGGCACAAAATACCCTTTCCCCTCTCACCCCACACCGTACCCAACCTCTAGAGTATGCCTCAGGTGCCAAGTCCACTCTGACATCTTCCCAACGGACTTGGTTTCCATACACTGACTTCTCCCCCTGCTGAACACCAAAAGCCTTTCGAATCGGTCCCCTCTACTCGGGTCGAGGGGGAGCATCCTCTTTCTAATCTGTGTTTGAGCACAGAGGTCTGGCGGGCCCCTATTTCTCTGCAGTTTCCCACGGTTCTCGCTCGCGGCAGAAGCACTACCTTCCTCCAACATTTTCCCCACCCCCTGTAATCGCTGCTCCCATCCTCTCCCTCCTCATGGGATCTTACCTTTCTTCCCGCACCCGAGGACTCAGGAACCTGCTAGAGTCATCGTCATGGCTGCTCTGCTGGCTGCTGAGAAAAGACAGGATGTGAACTGTTAACGCTCGGCTTCTTTCACAACCCTGGGGGAGAGCATCTAGACTTCAGCTCAATGGAAAAACGGGGTTACAACATCTTAAAGGGAGACGTTCCCCGGGTAAGTTTACACAGAGGGTATACTGCCAGATGGTGGAACTGAGACACACATTTGGTGAAAACCCCACCCATCACACCTAAAGCACAAGAGGAAGATCCTGACCTATCACCTTTCTCTTCCCAGGCCACACAGTCTCTGTGAGTGAATGCCTCTGGCATTCTCTGTACCAGGGCCTCTAGATCTGTAGGACAGGATAATAATCCCATTCTTCCACCTCCCCTGAGACATTCAAGGTGCTGCCTTGCAGTCTTGAGGGCAGGAAGGGGAGGGGTGCGAACAGGAGGGAATTCCAGCAGGAGAAAGACTTGAGACTTGATGGCGTCTGGGGCCACCTGGCCTGCTTCCCCGCCTCCAGGGAAGGCTGAAGAGGGTGAGGACCAAAGAGGGATTAGAAGGTGGAGTCCTTCCACTCCTTAAAGCCCTGTAGGCAGGAAGATTATAGAGCTTCAACTCACAAGAGTTCTTGAAGTGCTTACTTTAAATGACTGTGGAATTCAACAGTCATTCATCCTACTCAAGAGAAAGAAAAGCTGTTCAGACACCTTATGACACTAATTGAACATAAAGCTGGTGAACAAATAATGTTTATTAATTGCTAATTATTAAGTACTCCAGGTTTCTAATCAAGAGTCTGGAGCCCCCGTGGGCTAAGAATGGTGTTTGCTTTTTTAAATGGCTGGGAATAAACATTTTTTAAATGATAATAATATTTCATGACATGTGAAAATTATATAAAATTCAAAATTATGTCATAAATAAAGATTTACTGAAACACAGCCACACCCGTTCATTTACCTACTAACCAGGGCTGCTTTTTTGCTACAATGGCAGAGCTGTGCAGTTAAGGCAGAACTGAATAAGTGCAGTAGTGAGGCCATTAGACCCACAAAGCCTAAATATTTACTGTATGGCCCCTTACAGAAAAAGTTAGCAAACCCCTGTTTGGCATAGATTCCATTAATAATAAATTCCTATTACCATAAATGTCACTATAACCCAGGCCCAGTACAACCAAACTTGTTCCCTTGTTCTGGTGGATTGTTCACAGCCATAAAAAGCACTGCTCTCTACAGAGTACACTCCTTAGACTAGATCCCCAGAAGATGGCAAACTGTCAACAATCTTGTAGGGTAAGTGCCTGCCCCAGTGACTGTACACTCGCCACCAAAGAAGCATGTGATTTTACAACCATGCTCTCATGTTCTGATTTTTCAGCAAGAAGTAAATGAACTTAGAAGCAATTTACATCAAATTTTCAAATACACAAACATGCACCTACACACACACACACACACACACACACACACACACACACACGCCAGAAATCAGAACAGCACCAAACACAAAAGCTTCCAGTTGCTTGGCAGAACCAAGTTTGTACACAATCCTGTGTTCTTTCTTTTACTCCACACAAAGCACTTTTTTTTTTGCCGCTCATTCCCCGTGGAGAACATGTGGCTACTCATCATTCCCTCTTTGCAAGGTCTCATAGACTTGCCTTTTAAAAACTCCTTATAACAAAATTATACTGCTGTGTTGCTAACCCATGGGGTTTCTTACATTGGGACTGACCTGTCATATGTACCAAGCACCCTCTTCTATACAACTTGGAAAAGGTGTTAAGACTACAGTAGGCAACCCACAGATGACTGGAACTCAAATTCCACAGCAGACTCAGCTCCAGAGGCAAGCATCAAGAGAGAAAAACCAAAATAACAATAATAATAATAATTTAAAAAGAAAAAAAGAGAGAGAGAGGAATACCAGTCTACCCCGTTGGCAGTACATGTGAGGAGAAGTAGGAGGGAGGGCTGTCTGGAACCCAGTGTTTTACACTAACACCTAAAGGGGCTCAACCAACCCAATGACCACAATCAGCATTACGGCCTCTTCACTGAAGAGATCAAACTGGACTCCATTTAAGCTATCTATAATGGGGCTGTGCTTCCTTCTCATCCTACCCTCACTCTGGCAATCAAAGCTTAAAGTAAAGCTAATAGAGGGGCTCCCCGAACTAAATGAGAAGTACCAGAGTTTCAGAAAAATAATTCTGAGCTGATTTTAGCAAGTTATCTCACTAGATGGCACTGCTGACTTCCAAACCAGAACCTGAACGAGGCCAAGCCATCCAGCTTCTGAAACCAAAACTAGAACCAGCTTTCTGGCGCCCCCTTCTGGCCTTCCCATTGCTTAGAAAACCGTTCAGAGGATAGAGATGAGAGTTAACAATGGATCACCTTCAAACCATTTATTGGTTTTAAATAACTAAGAAATATCAACGTGCATGCATTCAACAAGTATTTCTCCAATGCCCTCTCTGTGTAGATATGTCAAAAGGCAGCATCCAAGTTAAGTCAAGACTTTGGAATACGCTGCCTCAGGTTACATCCAACTTCCTCCACTTCCTACTTAACACAACCCTGAGCAAATTATTAGTCATTTTCCTTACCTACAAAATGGAGATAGATGTTACGATAGTTCTTACTGTTGTAAGGATTAAAGAATGTAAAGCTGTTGTAAGAATTAAAGAATGAACATATGTGAAGTATGGAGAATACTGCTTGGCACATACTAACTGTTGTACAAATGCTATTATTACGTGCAAGTTATCGTTTTGTGGGTCATGGAAAATAAAGCCATGAATCAGACAGGGATCCTGCTCTCAAGGTATTTACAATCTGGAAAGTAAGAGTCAATATAAACTATAATTTTAAACTACATTTAAAAGTAGAAAATGATAACTCTTAGAAGTAAATATTAAAAGCTACAGAAACATAGACCAGAGAAAGATCGCTTCCTTCTGGGGCTGGTAAGAGAAGACCATCTCAACAGCAAGGGTTTTTTGCTGATGCTTGAAATTTGAACAGATTCAGGATGAGCAGAACTGAGGAGAGGGCTTTTTTTTTTTTTTTTTTTTTTTTTTTTAATTTATTTGGCCATTCCGCGTGGCTTGTGGGATTTTAGTTTCCCAACCAGGGACTGAACCCGGGCCCCCGGCAGTGAGAGCACAGAGTCCTAACCACTGGGCCGGCAGGGAATCCTGAGAGGACATTCTGGTTCAGCTCGGTCACCAAACATTTACCACATACCAGGCACTGTGCTAGAAGGCTGGGACGTAAGGAGCCCCAGTCTAGGAGGCACAAGTGTTCCCTGAGCACTGCGATGCAGCGACACTGGAAGGATGAAGGGGCGCAGGTCGCAGACCCTTCTGCTGGGGGATTTCAGGCAACATACTGGAGAGGAGAACGTGGAACAGGAGGTACTGCGGGTAACTCCACAGCAGCAACAGCTGCAGCACGCATGGAATCCTTCCTCCTCTAGACACCCCCCTGCCTCCCCACCCCCTAAAGGAGCCTGGTCCTCTCTCCTCCCATTTTCAGAACTTTTTTTCCCACCGTCTTTAAAGGTGAGATAGACACCCACCACTACCACTCCACCCAACCCCATGAAATGATCGTTGTTGAGCAGAGATTCAGACACAGCCTGGCTCTCTCGCAAAACTCTCAGTTCCTCTCTTATACGATCCTTTTCAAACAGTACAGACCACCTGGACGCTGGGCAGCTCACCCTGCTCCCTAAATGAATCTGCCGGTCTTCTGAGGTCATGCAGAAGAGCCATCACCACGGTAGGGTGCTTGCAGAGGGCTGTGGAAGGCCAGAAGGTCAAGGGCCACGTCCACAACCGCTCCATTTCAGTCAAGGCCTTGGAGGGACAGGTGGCCAGTGCGGGCTCTACAGCTTAAGGAAGTTGAGAAGAACTTGAAGGAAGTCCGGCAGAGGGCGCTCACGGATGAAAACGTCTCTTAGAAAGTCTGAAAAGAAACTCCAAACACCGATTTGGAATGACTTAGCCTGGGCACCAGATGACTGAAGTCAGCTTAACACTGCAAGGAAGGGAATTTGTATAAGCAACCGTTTGCCTTTCCCCCAAAAGAGCTAGAAAACGCATGAGGATGAATAAAATCCCTCCTGCTGTAAATTCCACCTGCTGCTAAAAACCACTGTAGAAATTAAATTCTGAAACAGCACACTGTGTTACTAAATAAGGTGGGGAAGCGCTTCTGTGCATCCCGGAATGTTCCGGAGGGAAACCAGCTGAAGCGAATCGAATCTGGAGTCCTGGTTTTGTTCTCTGCCAGCAAGCTAGTGCTGGGAGCTTATCCTAGAAGGTCACACTGAACCAGTAACCGTGGCTGGGAAAAATCCATTGTAATCCGAGGCAGAGGACACTCCAGAGGCAGAAATTCACATGCTACCAAGCTAGCAGGAAGCTCCGCAAGGCAGGCTGGGTAAATTCCCATGATTCCACTGGTCTCCCTTCCTCCCTCCCCCACCCCCGGGCACTGGCAGGAAGGTCAGCCTAAACCCACAAACCACCAGGAAGGTGGCCTTCTGCCCTCTGCAAAGTACAGCTTCACTCCTAGGGAAACGAAATTTGGCACTTTTTCTGAGCTGGTGCTTCCTAAGTAGAAACAGTTCTTTCTCGCCCAGACAATACTAATGGGGTCTCTTAAGCCCGGAAGGGGTTTTGAGAGATTCAAGGGATTCCAAGCAGTTATGGGGCTATGCGAGATGTCATTTAGTATTTCCAGAGCCTAATGGAACCTGTACATTTACCCACACTTAAGGCTGTGCACTCATTTTTCGCATTTCTTTGTTTTTGTCTCTAATCAGAGGAATCTAGTGTGTTAATACCAATTATCTTATGCTAATTAGAAGCTCTGAAAGCTCAGAATAGCTTTGATAAATGTCTGATTAATAAAAGTGGGGGATATGTATACGTATGACTGATTCACTTTGCTGTACAGCAAGAAACTAATAACACGACATTGTACAGCAACTATACTCCAATAAAAATTAATTAAAAAAAATTTTTAAGTTGGGGGGCTTCCCTGGTGGCGCAGTGGTTGAGAGTCCGCCTGCCGATGCAGGGGACACGGGTTCGTGCCCGGGTCCGGGAAGATCCCACATGCCGCGGAGCGGCTGGGCCCGTGAGCCATGGCCGCTGAGCCTGCGCGTGCGGAGCCTGTGCTCCGCAACGGGAGAGGCCAGAACAGTGAGAGGCCCGCGTACCGCAAAAAAAAAAAAACAAAAAAAAACAAAAAAAAACCCCAACTCTATCAGAGATTTGCATATAATGTGTTGCAATAATTAAGCAGTTATTAATAAACAAAGAAGAAATCCTTATCTCCCTATTTCAGGCATGTCTCATTTATTGATTTTTCTATGTAATTTAAAATCGTTCATCTTTAAAACATTTTAATGCTCCTAAGACAATCAATAAACTAAATTACTTTTAAAAAAAACTGTATCAAAATAAGCTAGGAGCTTTTCTATGCAGATTCCTTGGCCCCCTCCCCAAGTCAGAGTCTTAGCCTGTCCAGGAATGCGTATTTTTTAAAAGCTTCCCAGTGATTCTGGGGGGCAACCAGGATTGAGACCCACTGGACATCACACTCACTGCCTCTGCTTCCTCACCACTGATTTCATGAATTAGTCACTGCAACCTGGACCACACCCTTACCCCTCCTTGGTTTGATCAACCAAGACCTCTGTTACTGCCAAAGCCAATGACAATAGTTACATCCTAACCTCATTTGACCACCCAGGCAGGTCTGGCATTGATGATTATTCCCATTCTTTAAACTTCACCCTTCTTGCTTTCTATGACAAAACCCTCTGCTCTTTCTTGGATTTTATCCTACTTCTGTTTTTCTCTTCTTTTTTAGGGAACTTCATGGATTCTTCTTCTGGTTGGTCCTAAAATGTTTCCCAGGACTCATTCAGCCTCTCATTTAATAAATTATCTGATACCAGGCATTGTTCTAGAATCTAGATACCAAGTACAAAGTAGCAAATGAAACAGATGAAACCTCCACGCTCAAGGAGTTCACATTTTATTGGGTTTCTTGCTCTTCCAGCTTTATACCCAGGGAGCCTAGGTTTTGTGGATCTCTGAAATTGTTATATTACACATTCAAGGGAGAGGATTTATAGCTCTCATCTGATTCTCAAACAGAGAATGTAACCCACAGAAGATTAAAATCCACTGCAATATATCTCTGGGGAATCATGTCCACACGCAAGGCTTCAATTATGATGGATAAGTTAATGACCCCCAAAGACAGCACAGCACTGAGCTGTCACTAGTCGTCACATGTGGCTACTTAAATTCATTAAAAATTCAGTTCCTTAGTCATACTAGCTACATTTCAAGAACCTGATGACCACATGTGGCCATTAACTTCCATATTAGTGCAGCTAGAGAACATCTCCATCAGCGCAGAAAGCTTTATTGAACAGCGTAGAGGTTTCCAGATCAAACCCAGGATTTGAGTTCCAGCTCTGCCACTTGTTACCTGAGTAACTCAGAGCAGCTTGTTAACCTCTCTCTACATTCCTGCCCCCGGTCTTTTAAAATGTAAGTCACTTCACAGACCTGTTTGGAGGATTGAGCAAGTTAACTGATATAAAGCACTTATCAGAAGTCTTGGCAAGTACTAAGTACCCCCAAAAATGTTAATAATACTTATTTTTATTATAATACATTTGCCATGGTGAATGGGTCCAACAGGATTCTCAAACTGAACATGCCCAATACTGATTTCACCATCTTTTTGTTCTCTCCTTGGACTCCACAACTAAGGATGCATGCAAACAAGAAATGCACCTCCATGTCAATTTCACACCAGGTCCTGCAGATGCTACCTTACTATCCCTCAAAGGCATCCCATCCTCCCTTCAACACAGACTACCACTGCGTGAGGTCAAGCTCTCATCACTCCCTGCCAGGATTACTTTAATTGGCTCTTAACTCTTTGCCCGTTGCCAACCCGGCCTGCTCCACTCTGTCCTTGACACTGATACATCAGTGTTCTTCCTGATATGCAGATTTGATCACGGCTCTTCCTGGCTTACTTTTTCTTTTTTTTTTTTTGACCGCGTGGTTTGAGGGATCTTAGTTCCCCAACCAGGGATTGAGTCCAGGCCCTTGGCAGTGAAAGTGAGGAGTCCTAACCACTGGACTGCCAGGGAAGTCACCTCCTCCTGGCTTAAAATCCTTTAGGCGTCTCCTAATTTCAGAACAAAGTTAAAAAACTCCTTAGTTTAGCCGAAAATTAAGCTATAAAAGCCCAGTAAACTGACTGCCATCTACCTTCCTAGCGTCCACATCTCCCACATCTCCCTCAACGGCTCCAGAATTTCACTCTCCACTCCGGTCATTCTGCTTGTCCCTGGCTTTGACTTTGCTCTTCTCTCGCCTGGTTTATCCTTTTCTCCACTCCCCTCTTTGTTTCACTCATTCCCGTAGGCTGAGGAAGGATCTTCAGGGATTAAGCCTGAGGGCTCTAGCTTTAGACAGGCAGCACTCAAATCTCGATTCTTCCACCTACTCAATTTCACCCTCCATAAACTGGGGATGATAAAAGTATCTTCTTCACTGGGGTGTTGTGAAAATTAAATAAATTAGTACCCACAAAATACTTAGAAAGGTATCTGGCATTGAGTAGATAATCAATATTGTAGCTATTATCATCCTCCAAAAGTAGTACCTGCTCAGGGAAATCTTCCTCGATGGCCACCACCCACACTGTGGTCCCTATATCACCCTGCCCTGTACTTCCCTTTACCATAACACTTATCATACTCCTTGGGATACAATAATTACTGATTCAGTTCCATATACCTTCTACCATGCTGTAAGTTATTTGAGAACAAAGATCCCATTTTATGTCATTTCTTTCCATCCCCAGTGCCCAGCACTGTACTTAGCACATATTAGATGTACAACATGATAAATTAATGTACAAATATCTAGCCTTGTCCTCCCTCTGAGGTCTCCACTTTCTGCTGAATACTCCCCGGCCAGTCCAGAAAGACACTTTGCTGAGTACAGATCACATGCTCCCTCTAGATTACAATGTGCTTCCAAAATGTTCATCAACCTTTTCTGGACACCTGTGTTCAAAGTATCCTGCTAGGCCTTACTGGATTTGTAAGGCCTGGTCTGTGACCTCAAGGAGCCCACCAGTCTGTATGAATTCCTGACGGACCATTCATTCATCCATGTTTCCAGCAGACTAAGCTTCAGGGTTTGGTGCTCTGGAGATGCCAACTTGAATTAGATGTGAACCTTCTAAATAAAGCCACCACTGTAAGCAAACCCATGAGGGCTGGCATGGCCCTCCTAACACCAGCCCTCCTCTGCCCCACCCCTATGCCAGAGTTGTGGCCCAACTCTCAGTTATCCAACATGAGGAAGCTGTACCTCATGCTTGACAGAGCTTCCACTGGAGGGCGAACAGGAAAGAAGGTGGCCCTCCAATTAAGACATCACAGGTATTCGTCAGTGGGAAAAGATTCTGAAGCCCAAGGCTGCAACTTCTTTTTTTTGTTTCTTTCTTTCTAAAATGCCTATGAGTATTAAATTTTCTCTTTTGTTGGGCTTCCCTGGTGGCACAGTGGTTGAGAGTCCACCTGCCGATGCAGGGGACACGGGTTCGTGCCCCGGTCTGGGAAGATGCTGCGGAGCGGCTGGGCCCGTTAGCCATGGCCGCTGAGCCTGCGCGTCTGGAGCCTGTGCTCCACAGCGGGAGAGGCCACAACAGTGAGAGGCCCGCGTACCGCAAAAAAAAAAAAAATTCTCTCTTGTTAATTTAAAAAATTTTTAATTTTTATTTATTTGATTGAGGTATAATTGACATAAAACATTGTGTTAGTTTCAGGTGTACAACATAATGATTCGGTATTTGTATATATTGCAAAATGATCACCACAATAAGTCTAACATCTGTCACCATACAGAGTTACTTTTTTTGGTTTTTTTTTTGGCCGTACCGCAAGGCCTGCGGGATCTTAGTTCCCCAACCAAGGATTGAACCCGGGCCCCAGTAGTTAAAGTGCCAAGTCCTAACCACTGGACCGCCATGGAAGTCCCAGTTTTTTTTCCTTGTGATGAGAGCCTTTAAGATTTACTCCCTCAGCAACTTTCAAATATGCAACATCATATTATTAACTATTATCACCATGCTGAACATTACATCCCCAGGACTTAGGTATTTTATAGCTGGAAGTTTGTACGTTTTGTTTGGTGACATTGGTATTCCTTTTTTTTTTTCTTTTTTTACTGAAGTATAGTTGATTTACAATTTGTGTTAGTTTTGGGTGTAGAGCAAAGTGATTTGGTTATACACACACACATATATATATGTGTGTGTGTATATATATCTATCTGTCTTCTTTTTCAGATTCTTTTCCATTATAGTTTATTACAAGATATTGAATATAGTTCCCTATGCTATACAGTAGGACCTAGTTGTTTACCTATTTTATATATAGCAGTTTGTATCTACTAATCCCAAACAATGAGTTTTAAATTTTCATGCTAATCCCTGGATTTCAAGAATATAGATAATCAAGCTTTGGTTGGAAAAAAAATTATTTTCTTGAATGCCCTGTTCTGAGATAGTTTTCACAAAGGGTAAAGCATCCCTCACCCACGACAAAATTCTAGGCCTCTCACCTCACACAATTAAAAGACTTACACCTACCCCATTACATCCCTCCAATGGGGCCTGAGGGCCGGGGACAGGGGTGGGAAGCAAGGAGAATTGTGCCAGCTTATCTCTCTTCAATTGCGCTTAGCTAAAGGAACACACTGCCTCCTTCTAGTTTCCCACATCCCAGTAGCTTCCTTGGCCTCAATCAGTACACTCAGCGTCACACTGAAATCTTAGACCATCTGAAGAGAGTAAGTACAACTTCACCAGATCTCCTGGTAGTAAACCTTTACTCAGGATGGAACGGGGCCGACGAGTTGTTTCCCAGGACCTGAAGAAGTCTGTGAGAATTCGCCAAGGCCCTGGGCAGCAGAGTCTCAGAGGCCAGCCTCCTCCCACCCTCCCTCGCCTTCCTCCCTCCCCAGCCCCCTGGGGCCCCTCCTGCCTTTAGAAAATCCCTTCCTTCCCAATCCAGAGCCTTCACATTGGAGAAGGAAGGAAGTGCCAGGAAGCTGCAAAGAGCTCTCAAACCCCAGGAGAGCCAGAAGCCACTTTGTCCACAGATAACCTCAAAACCTGATCTTGGACAATCATATTTTTGGGGGGAGCTGCACCACGTGGCTTGCGGGATCTTAGTTCCCCGACCAGGGATCGAACCCTGGGCCCTGGCAGTAGAAGTATGGAGTCCTAACCACTGGACCGCCAGGGATGTCCCTTGGACAATCATCTTGATCCTGGTCACTTTATCTAAACTGCTCAAAATGGGTTAAAGTTCCTTCTCCGTCGATTTCCCCTCACAGGAACAAGTCAGGAGACTTTCCCAGGACACACCAAGAGCCCCTGCTTGTGCTCCCCACACATCCCTACTTCCTCCACACCAAGAACCCTTAAATTATATTCCTAACTATCAGGTTTTGAAAGAGATAACTGACAACACACTATCTGTCTCCTGGTTAATTTGTGAGCGTGTTTTTAGTCAAAGGCACACAGCTACCATTCAGGTCAGCATCCAGTAACACGCCTCACCACATTGGGTTGATAGAATTCAAATGAAACAATGTGTGGTTTCTATTAAGCCTTTGGAAATTTTGTTAATACCTAAAGGAACCCCGCCCTCCAAGGAACCACTGACTTCCGTAATCAATATACAAACTGGTGTTTGCTGGATCTCCTCTTGGCTCCGCTTCTACTACCCTCTGCATGGCTAGAGTTTTGCCCACAGTCACCTTCTTTTCACTACACATTCTCCCCTGATAATCTCGTGCAAGTCCATGGCCTCAACGACCCACAGGTTGACTCCCAAATCTGTACCACCAGCTTGGACCGTTCCACCAAGCCTCAGTTCCCCAGACCCAGCTGCTTACAGGACATGACCAAAACCCTGCGTCCATGCGCTCCTCCAGCAGCACGTCCCAAACTGCCTGATCCCTCCCGCACGCTCACCTCTTCTACCAAACCACTTGCATCTGCTTTCCTTCGCTCAGCCACCTGCATCACCATCCATCCACTTAGCTATCCAAACAAGGAAACTCGGAAATAGTTTTAGCGGTTCCTTCTCCTCCGTTCCCCACCTCCAATCTGTCACCGAGTTCTGTTGCTCCTACCTTTGAAACATCTTTTATATCCATCCCCTCCTCCCTACTCCTCCTGTCCCTGCCCCGGTCATACCAGACTGGCTGCACAAGAACTGACTGAAAAGTTTTTTAAAAATAGGTTCCTATACCCTCACTTGCCCTGGATTCTGATTCTGGGTGTCTGGGTGGAGCCTGAAGGATTTTTAAGGCATATCCCAAGTCTGAAAACTATTGTACTAAAGTCCTGCCCTACTGAAATGGCCCCTTAACTGTGCTGGATAATTTTTTTTTAAATAAATTTATTTATTTATTTTTGGCTGCATTGGGTCTTCGTTGCTGCACGTGGGCTTTCTCTAGCTGCGCCGAGCGGGGGCTACTCTTCGTTGTGGTGCGCGGGCTTCTCATTGCAGGGGCTTCTCTTGTTGCAGAGCATGGGCTCTAGGCGCGCGGGCTTCAGTAGTTGTGGCTTGTGGGGTCTAGAGCGCAGGCTCAGTAGTTGTGGTGCACGGGCGTAGTTGCTCCGCGGCATGTGGGATCTTCCCGGCCCATGGCTCGAACCCTGCGTTGGCAGGTGGATTCTTAACCACTGCGCCACCAGGGAAGTCCCTGGATAAATTTTTAACAACCAGTTTGAAGGGGAAAAGGGAATGACTTGTATCACTTGTTGACTTCTGTGCTGTAAATTCTCCCACCACGTGTGATTTCAAGCACCAACGTGATGTCACTAAAAATATCACAACTGGGAAGCTATGTGCACAACTGGCAGATGCAAGCTGGTCCAGCAAGGAATTCGCCTAGACCACCACCTTTATCTTCTAAAACAGAGCTAGACATGCCTCTTCCCAAATCCTCTGAAGGTTGCCCCTAATGTCACAGATGACAGTCCAAAGACCTTTGTCACACACGAGGCCTTACAACACAAAACCAACTTCTCAACTTCTCCCCACAGGAAGTTCTGCCTAAGTTCTGTTGACACTGAGCCAATTGTGCCCTCCAAATACACCACGTCCACTCATTCCTCCAAGCTTTGTCCATATCGTCTCCTAAATGTCTCTTCTACATGATCCCACAGACCCCACCTCAATAACTGCATCTCTCACCTTGGGCAATCGAGCCCCATGTCACACAGAAGCCTGGCTGTCTCTCCAGGGCCTCACTGAGTTTCTCTTCCTACCTGACCCTTGGAGCTGCAGAGCTGTGACAAATCCAAGCCTGAGCAGCTATCGCCAGTGTTGATGGTGGCCCTGCCCGAGCGTTGGAGATAACCTGTTGGCTGCATCAGAGAAACCCTCCTTTAGCGCAAGTACTGGCTGCTTTTTTTCAGTGTAGTCAAGCTATTGCATACTAATATGTTTAATACTAACAGTAATCCTTCACATTTAAACAGTGCTCTCCAGTCTACAAAGTGCTTTCTTGTACATTCTTCCATCTGATCTTTCCAACCTTATAAAGTAGATAAAATATATGTGTGTATATATATATACATGTATATACATACTCTGATCCTCATTTTATTGGTTTTTTTTTTGTTGTTTTTTTTGGTTGCACTGTGCGGCTTGTGGGATTTTAGTTCCCCGACCAGCCAACCAGGAATCGAACCAGGGCCCTCGGCAATGAGAGCGCCAAGTCCAAACCACTGGACCACCAGGGAATTCCTGATCCTCATTTTAAAGATGAAGAAAATAAGGATTCAGGGGAACATATGACATGTCTAAGAGCGAATGGTTGGTAAGCTAAGGAATGAGGATTTCAACCCAGGCTTTCTACTCCAGAATTCTTGATTCTTTCACCTTGAGCACATGACCATGCTGGGCCATAGCCTTCACTTAAGACTGGGAAGGGCTGGGCGGCAGGGATGACCTCAGTGATGAGACCGGGGGAGATGTGAGCTTGGGGTGGGGGCACTGGGAAGAGCCTAATGTTCATTCTGCTGAAATTGCCAATGTCTCTGCCCTGCAGGAGGCAGCCCTTGACCAGAAAGCAAGAACATCTGGGAGGTCCAAGGCCACAGAAACCTCGAAACGATAAGTGACAAGCGTTTGCCTGCACCAGTCAACCGGCACTGACGTGACATGGGACCGATAATGCAACCTGCCATGAGGTCTCAAGGCCACAGGTGAAATCACAGAAATAAACTAGTGTTTGATGATAACTGAAAAAAATAACTTACGGCTCAGAGTAGAGCTGTTTCATCAACAAGCTGGTGAAAAACCCACAGGCACACCAAATAAACCAGAGCACTGTGCCCGGCGAGAGCGCAGGACTTCCTAGAGCCAGAGCCAGGCCTTGAGAGGCTTCCAGGAAGCCAGGGGAGGGTTGGCCTGAGCCCAAGGGGGAGGCTTTGAAGACCAGGGAGGCCAGGACCATCTCATTTAGGTCTGAGAGCAGGACTCAGGAAGGGTAGGCCAGCCGCAGAGCAGAAATGCAAGTGCCCTGAGGGCCTCTTCACAGAAAGAAGCACAGGAAACACTTGGCAGTGCCAACTTGATTCTACTGCCAGCCGAGGTAGGAGCCAACCTGGAGTAGACTGGGCAGCTGATGCTCCAGAAACAACTGGTGAATTCCCACAGGAACGTTCCAGATTCACCCCCCCTCGTCCCCCCAAAAAAGTGGCAAGAGTCTATTGTACAGCTGATTGAAGATCCAACTCAATTAAAAATAAATGTTTTCAAGACATTTTATGACTCTGGCTTCCCAGTTAATTTTGTCACCACCTGTCTGTTTCCCTCTAGTTAACAGAATTCAAATCCCTTAAGCTAAAAGTGTATGAGTCCTAAAGGTTAAGGTAGGCAAGATACAAAAAGCCTTGTGTTCTGCCCCAGGGGCCAAGGACAGAGGCACCCAAGGAGAGGAGAAGCTGATGCATCTAGAAGGAAGGACGAATTCTTGAGTCCTATAGGACAAAGGACACATGGGGGAGGAGGGGTGTTTATGCAGAAACCCTATCACAGACAAATGGCCAGATACCATGGAGGGACTGTGGAGTTCAAGGACAGACTGCAGGCTGTGCTGTTTTCCAGAAAGAGGCCTTTCAGCCTCCTTGCCTCCCCTTCCCTGCCCCCACTCCCATCCCCATCCCCATCCATCCCCCATCCAACTTTGCCCTTAGCCCCAGGAAAAACTGGTTTATGGTAAAACTGTTATCATGGTTGGTTTTTTTTTTTCCATTAGAAGAAATAAAAACAGTTCCAACCAAGAACTTTGGTCATTTAACAACTCACAGAGAGGCCCTCAGGGGCCTGGGAAGAAACAGTATGGACTGGACCTAGAGTAAGGATGTCAGGGTCTAACAGCCTGATCTGTTTCCACAAATGATTTTCCACACAGGAGTAAATGCCTATCTTTTCAGTCAAGGACTTTGAAAACTTTCTGATAAGGTATACACCACTCATTGTCTTTTTTTTTTTTTTTTTTGGCCGTGCCATGCGCCATGCAGGATCTTACTTAGTTCCCTGACCAGGGAATCAAACCCTCGCCCCCTGCAGTGGAAGCACAGAGTCCTAACCACTGGACCAGGAAATTCCCTCATTGTCCACTTTTTACTAGCAAGAAGGCAACAGGTACTGGAACACCTGTTATGAGAATAGTGAACAAAAGAAAACAGAAGTTGAATAAACCACAAATCGTTACTTTTTGGTTTGACAATGTTAATGAAACAACCTCCCACCCCCGCCCATCGCATCCTGTCCTATATTCAGTTAACCCTCTTCAAGTTCTGCTCTGGGATTCACCCACATGGACAAAGGCATAAAACAGATTTTGAGAATCTACAAAGTGGATCATTCATTCACTTAAAATTCATTTAAAGAACTCTTTGAATGGCAGCCTGTAAACAGGGAAAAGATGAGAAAGCAAACTTTGGGTGGGCCAGGTACTGTGCTAGAAAGCAGCAGACACAAAAGTACCCGAAGACCCTACCCTCAAGAACCCTAATGTGTGTTGAGAAATGAAGCTGAAAGGCTAAAGACAGTTAATTATGAAGAACCAAAAGTTTGTTTCATAGAGGAAAGGGAAACTAACATGTACCGAGTGCCTACTCTATGCATTTTTCGCACTATCTCACTTAAAAGTCAGTATTTGAAGACATATTTTTTATTTGATTGATCTTGATTTATTTAGAGCAAGACTACAAGTGTCCCATTTAATGTAACCAAGTCCCTTCATCTGCCCTAACCCCACTGTAACTATAACTCATCTACGATGTTCTTTCTGACCAACACAGCGCCCCTCCTACAACAACGTCCTTTAAGGGCTTTTCCAAGCTCAGGACTAGGCCGGCGATTGTGCTGGAAGATGCCTGAAGCCCGCAAGAGTGTTGAGTCCTCTAGGTCTGAGTCCTCTAGGTAACTCTGCTGGGCTAAGAGCATATACCTAATATGGGAGCAGAATTGGCCCCCCTAAAATATGTCTCTTTGGCACATCGATTGTTTTAAGCTGGTTATTTTCTGAGAAAACAGCAGACCTGGGAAGGGCTCTAAAAACCACGTAGGAGTCGCCCTTCTGTAAGAGACTTCTCCGTTTGTAAGGGAAATCTCCATCTATCAGGCTGTCTCCCTCTCCACCTGGAAGAGGAGGAGGACCAAATCTCCGGCAACTCTTATCAGTGGAGAAGGGAACAACTGAAATCTGAATCACAATCACCCTTGTTCACATGGTGCCTTTCCCGGTCACCTCCCAGAACGGACTCTCCCCACCCTCAGCATCCTCTTCCGTCTTTAGCTGAGGATGGTATTTAAGGAGAGGGCTTGGGCCATTATGGCAAATTACTCAGATTTCCTGGGTCTCTCCCATGTGCACACGTTATTGAACTTCTGTTTGATTTTCTCCTGTTCATCTGTCTCATGTCAATTTCATTCTTAGACCAGCCAGAAGAACCTAGAAGGATACAGGAAATTTTTCTTCCTCCCCAACAACACGAATCACTGGCTAAGGAGATCCGACTCAGGGTTGAGGGGAAATTAGAGGAGCACAGAGAGCTAGTCCAGAAGCTCTACTTCCATTCTGTAATTGCCCATCTGCAGAGTTGACACTTAAAAAGTATTCCACGTGTACACACATACCCTACACGTTCTTGTCACTCAAAATGCTCCTGTTCTCCTCTCTCTTTCCTGCTCATCACTCACATTTCAGCAGTAAATGAGGAGGGGGGCGGTTACAACAAGCAGGGAAAACCCTGGCCCTTCCCTGTTTCTTTAGCTAGGATTCTTTAGATCAAAAAAGCCACCTGCTTCAGACTCATCTTTACATCCAGTTCCTTCTCTGGGCAATTTGAGTGAGAAGGTAATGAATGACACTGCATGGGCAGGCTCCATTCCTGAGCTCAGCTGCCAGTCTCATTTGGATGAGACAAGTTGGTATTTGTGACGCCCAGTTGCCCCAAGAGGGCGAATATTCACTCCAAATGGCTCAGACTATTTGGGTTGCATCATACTTCTTGAAGCTACCCACCTTTTTCCCTTTCATTACCCACCTCCCCGAAATGGTGATCCCCACCAGCTGCATCCACTCCCTCTCTATTCACTTCACCCCCTACAATCAAGCTTCCAATTCTACTGCCTGATACAAACTGTTCCTTTATCAAAGGTCACCAATGACTGCCCAATGGCCTTTTTCCCTATCTCAATTCTTTCTGACATTTCTACAGCATTTGGAATAACTCTTCCTTCTTGGGGTAAAAAGTATTCCATCCTTGACTTAGTTTCAATAGTACTTAGTGAAATTACATCTTTCATTCAAACCAGCATTTCCGGAGCACTTACTATGTGCCAGGCTCCATTTGAGGGAACACAAAGAGAAAGATACATTCTACCCTGAAGGAGTTTACTGCCTAGTGGAGAAAGAGACAGTCCATCAAACAATGAGATTACACACGATAAGGTAACTGCTTCACAGAGGGCACGATGGGGAAATGTATGTACAAAGTTCAGTACCCATACCAGTGAAAGAACACCTGGGTTGCACGGGAACACAGATAGCACTCCACAGAGGAGGAAGTATTTGAGCTGACATTTAAAAGATGAGTAAAATTTGACTAGCAGACCACATTCTGAGAGATTGGTACATGGCAAGAAACAGATGCAAGCTCAGTCAAGGACCTCGACCTTAGCACGAAGCCCACACTGCTGGAGATGAAGGAGGACGTGGGAACGGCAAGAGATGAATGTGCGCAAGTAAGCAGGGTCTGTACCACAAAGGGCCTTGTGTGTTACAGAAACAGCAGGCAATTTCATCCTGTAGAGGACAAGGAGGCATTGAAGAAATCTGGAGAGGGGAGTGATTTGATTATTAGAAGAAAGCAAAGGGTTAAGTGGGAGGCCTATAAGGAAGTCCTCTCAGTAAAGCAGAGGGGATGAAGGCTCAAGCTAAGGAGATGAGGATGGAGAGAACCAACGAGCGGGGAAAGAGGTAGGAGGTGCCCGACTGCAGGTGATGGGAGCAGGCGAGGGAGAAACCTGGAAGGTCCTGCTTCCTCTCCCTGCCAGAGCTTGAGGGCAGTTCTAGCTCTTTCTTTGGCATTCCCACCACTTTAGCACAGTGCAAAACAAATGTGCGGCAAGCAATACATAGCTGCTGACTACTTAATTATTACCACCTTCATCAACTAACGGTAAGATAAGACTGTAGCAAATCTTCAGTGAGCCTTGTATCTGCAGCGAGAGCAGGAGGGCTGCTAAAGTGGGTTATGAAAAGACTCCAGGGCACCCAACTGGGTTCTCTAGAGCATCCCTATACACTCATTTTGGAGTCATGCGTAAAGCAACACTCACCTATTAAGAATAAAAACAGGGCTTCCCTGGTGGCGCAGTGGTTGAGATTCCGCCTGCTGATGCAGGGGACACGGGTTCGTGACCCGGTCCGGGAAGATCCCACATGCCACGGAGCAGCTGGGCCCGTGAGCCATGGCCGCTGAGCCTGCGCATCCGGAGCCTGTGCTCCGCAACGGGAGAGGCCACAGCAGTGAGAGGCCCACGTACCGCAAAAAAAAAAAAAAAGAATAAAAACATATGGAAAACAGAGCACAAGTACAGTGCAGCAATAGTGCTGGGGCTGGGCTCAGAAGTCTGGGTCCAGCTCTGGCTCTGCCACTAACTCGGCAGCACACAGAGCAAGTAGCCTCACCGTTCTGAACCTCAGTTTGCTGAGAGTGCTGGATGACCACAAAGGCCCCTTCTGGCCTTAAACATGCAAGGAAGCTGAGTAAGGTTTAAGTAAGTTAAGGATCTCTGCGGGGAAAATCAGTTTGAAAGCTCAGTGATTGGCGGAGAAGGGAGTTGCATGAACTGAAGCAGGAGGGCGAGGTGGCCTTGGCTGCACAGCAGGGAGTGGAGGACCAGTGTCACTCAGATACCTGGAGAGGCGTTTCACAGGCAGAGACAGAAACCGTCCTGGCTCACTTCTGCAGACTCCTGTTGAGTCCTGCTTCCTTTCACTGTTACTCTGTCTGCAGCTTATCACTTTATCATCGTCTATAATTCTACTAATAAAGTCATGGACCAACCCTGACAGCAAAAAGAGGCCTAAAAGGATGATCTTGTCTGGACTTCCCTCGTGGTCCAGTGGGTAAGACTCCGCGCTCCCAATGCAGGGGGCCCAGGTTCGATCCCTGGTCAGGGAACTAGATACCGTATGCATACCGCAACGAAGATCCCGCATGCTGCAACAAAGACCTTGCACAGCCAAAATAAATAAATATTTTAAAAGGGGGAAAAATAAAAAAAGAAGATCTTGTCTGCTTCATTCCCTTTCAGAACAGGAAACCAAAGGCCAAAGAAGTTAAGAGACACATATAAAGCCACAGAGGTATTTAACAGCATTGCAAAAAATAAAACTCTAGTCAGCATACTCTTAGAGCAGAGTTCTGCCCACAGCTGCCCTTCCGGTCCGAGCATATAAACTCCTGGAGCAAAGAGGAGGTATTTTACATTTTTTTCCTAGCCCTTTGGTGCACTCACTCATAATGAGGATAACTACTAACCACGGTTCATTCCATAAAATGTATGCGTTCTGTGCTGTGGTTGAGTGTTTTCTAGGTACCAGCTCTGTTCTAACCAGAGACACAGCAGCAGCCAAGGCCCCTGCTCCTAAAGACCTCAAATTCTTGTGGCTTAGCAGTAGAGCTGCAGAGAAGGGATACGGATCATCAACAAAGACAACTTAAAGGGCTTCCCTGGTGGTGCAGTGGTTGAGAGTCCACCTGCCGATGCAGGGGACATGGGTTCGTGCCCCGGTCCGGGAAGATCCCGCATGCTGCGGAGCGGCTGGGCCCGTGAGCCATGGCCGCTGAGCCTGCGCGTCCGGAGCCTGTGCTCCGCAACGGGAGAGGCCACAACAGTGAGAGGCCCGCGTACCGCAAAAGAAAAAAAAAAAAAAGACAACTTAAAAAATAGGAAAATTTCAAAAGTGAAAAATATAATGAAGATAATAAAATTGGGTGGTGAGAAGAGGAATCTCAAAAAAGAAAAAAATATGTCAAGTTCACATCAGTATTAAGTGGCAGATTCTACCAAAGCAGACTTAAATGTTTGCTTTCCTATTTTCCTAAATATTAAACATGTCTCTTACACAGTACATACTCAAACAATATTTATCACTGATGTTGATGGAGATAAAACAGATCACAATATTCCTACTAATATAAGACTAAGTGCTCATAAAATATTCAGATATAACAAGTTAAAGTGTTTCTCAAACTATAAGTTCCCCAAATAAGTCTCATGAAAGATGGCACAAGCACCACAGAGCACACACAAAATCAATCCTAATCTCACAAATGCTTCATATGTTTTTAAATTTAATTTTTAATTTTTTATGTAATTTTTAAAGGTAACTTTCATTTAGTTATTACAGAATATTGGCTCTATTCCCCATGTTGTACAATACATCCTTGAGCCTATCTTACACCTAACAGTTTGTACCTCCCGCTACCCGCCTCATCTCTCTCTTAAAGACTGTCTTTAAACCTTACCTTGGCTCTTTCTTACAACTTCTTCTCATTTTTCTAAAAGTTCTCTTTCTGCATCTTCTCCCTAGCACCAAAAGCATCTTCTCGCCTTATTATCCTGCATATCAAAGAATGTCACTCATCTCAATCTCAGAAGATAATCCTGCCCTCCAGCATTTAGTCCTCCAACAGAGCCTTAGGCAGCACTGATTAAGCCGAAATCAAAGATTCATGAAGCCACATCACAGGAAATTCAGCACAGGCAAAATACGTGTAACACCTTCAGCACTGGTTACTTAGGAGGGCCCCTCCCTTTCCCGGGAGGGCCCCTCCCTTTCCCGTGAGAAGGGGGATCAGGTTCCAGAAGTGCACGGGGAAATACTGAGACGGGACAGGCTGCCTTAGCTGATCACACACTGCCCTAACCACCCTCTGGACCACTATTTTTTTCAGGTCTGCCAACCCCAAGTGACTCAGCAAAGGTGGTGCAATGACAAAGAACCACAAGTCCCAGGGCCTGTCCTTCAGATCAGATAAGCTTGGCCCCAAAGGACACCAATATGAAAACACCTCTTTCCCTTGAATTTGAAGGGGAGGGAGATAAAAGGAAACGATCAGAAAGTGAGCACATACTGTGCACAGACACTTTAGAGAGATGCCTTGCCTTTCTTAGTTCATCTTCAAACCAACCTACAAGGTGGGGATTATCATGATCCTCCATTTACGTGGGAGGAAACTAATGATGCAAAGCAGCCCGAGGGAAGAAAACTCTGCTCCAGGCTGGAATTTTACCCCATTGAAGCAGGCTGGAAATTGCTACTGGAATAAAAGTCAAAGGCAGCCCCTGGGAAGTCATCTGTGTAGACAGAGTGAGGAACAGGGTCGGCCTGGGAAGTTCTGGACAGTCTTTTGCAGAGGAACAGCCTTGGGAGAGGTGGAAACATTCTCTTCCTCAGCTGCCCCCATCACTCTCTAATTCACAATCAGTCGCCACCACCTGTGACTCCAGACCCATCACCACTCAGCCACAGGTGGGCTTATCCTGTCCTCAACCAGAACAGGGCAGGCCAAGTCTCTAAGTCTCTCTGATGTGGATGGATCTAACCCGACTGCTGACATCAAGACAAGAATCGTATTCAATACACAAATTAAAATTTCTTGCTGGTAAATGTGAGTCACCATCCCACGGCCAATGGGACCTCACTTGCCCTATGGGACACCCAGGGTTTAAAAATATATGTATATATACATATGTGTATAAATACACACGTACATATGTAATATTTATATGTATTAAATACACAATATATTTATTTTTAAAGGTTCGTTCATTCATTCATTCAATCATTCTCCATTACCTATCCACTTAACCTGGATGAGTGGGGTTTGGAGTTCCCTGCATGGTGCCAACTATTGCAGGTTTTTTTGTTTGTTTGTTTGTTTTTCCCAATTCCATGGGGAGCTTTGAGCTAGGATGTCTTTTTGGTATTACCCCGCTTGAGGCAAAGGTGCTGAGACTTTGGATTCCCATATCAGCTCATCATTGGCCAGAGCTTGTCTCTTTTTTTTGAATTTTATTTTATTTATTTTTTATACAGCAGGTTCTTATTAGTTACCTTTTTATACATATTAGTGTATATATGTCAATTCCAATCTCCCAATTCATCCCACCACCACCACCCCACACCACTTTCCCGCCTTGGTGTCCATAAGTTTGTTCTCTACATCTGTGTATCTATTTCTGCCCTGCAAACCAGTTCATCTGTACCATTTTTCTAGGTTCCACACATACGCATTAATATACAATATTTTGTTTTTCTCTTTCTGACTTACTTCACTCTGTATGACAGTCTCTAGATCCATCCACATCTCTAAAAATGACCCAATTTCATTCCTTTTTATGGCTGAGTAATATTTCATTGTATATATGTACCACTTCTTCTTTATCCATTCATCTGTCGACAGGCATTTAGGTTGCTTCTATGACCTGGCTATTGTAAATAGTGCTGCAATGAATTGGGGTGCATGCATCTTTTTGAATTATGGTTTTCTCTGGGTATATGCCCAGTAGTGGGATTGCTGGGTCATATGGTAATTCTATTTTTAGTTTTTTAAGGACCCTCCATACTGTTCTCCATAGTGGCTGTATCAATTTACATTCCTACCAACAGTGCAAGAGGGTTCCCTCTTCTCCACACCCTCTCCAGCATTTGTTGTTTGTAGATTTTCTGATGATGCCCATTCTAACTGGTGTGAGGTGATACCTCATTGTAGTTTTGATTTGCATTTCTCTAATAATTAGTGACGTTGAGCAGCTTTTCATGTGCCTGTGGCCATCTGTATGTCCTCTTTGGAGAAATGTCTATTTAGGTCTTCTGCCCATTTTTGGATTGGTTGTTTGTTTTTTTAATATTGAGCTGCATGAGCTGTTTATATATTTTGGAGATTAATCCCTTGCCTGTTGCTTCATTTGCAAATATTTTCTCCCATTCTGAGGGTTGTCTTTTCGCCTTGTTTGCAGTTTCCTTTGCTTTGCAAAAGCTTTTAAGTTTCATTAGGTCCAATTTGTTTATTTTTGTTTTTATTTCCATTACTGTAGGAGGTGGATCAAAAAAGATCTTGTTGTGATTTATGTTACAGAGTGTTCTTCCTATGTTTTCCTCTGAGTTTTATAGTGTCTGGTCTTATATTTAGGTCTCTAATCCATTTTGAGTTTATTTTTGTGTACGGTGTTAGGGAGTGTTCTAATTTCATCCTTTTACATGTAGCTGTCCAGTTTTCCCAGCACCACTTATTGAAGACACTGTCTTTTTTCCATTGTATATCCTTGCCTCCTTTGTCGTAGATTAGTTGATCACAGGTGTGTAGGTTTATCTCTGGGCTTTCTATCCTGTTCCATTGATCTATATTTCTGTTTTTGTGCCAGTACCATACTGTCTTGATTACTGTAGCTTTGTAGTATAGTCTGAAGTCAGGGAGTCTGATTCCTCCAACTCTGTTTCTTTTTCCTCGAGATTGCTTTGGGTATTCGGGGTCTTTTCTGTCTCCATACAAATTTTAACATTTTTTATTCTAGTTCTGTAAAAGATGCCACAGGTAATTTGATAGGGATTGCACTGAATCTGTAGATTGCTTTGGGTAGTATACTCATCTTCACAATATTGATTCTTCCAGTCCAAGAACATGGTATATCTCTCCATCTGTTTGTATCATCTTTGATTTCTTTCATCAGTGTCTTATAGTTTTCTGAGTACAGGTCTTTTACCTCCTTAGGTAGGTTTATTCCTAGGTATTTTATTCTTTTTCTTGCATTGGTGAATGGGATTGTTTCCTTAATTTCTCTTTCTGATCTTTCACTGTTAGTGTATAGGAATGCAAGAGATTTCTGTGCATTAGTTTTGGATCCTGCAACTTTACCAAATTCATTGATTAGCTCTAGTAGTTTTCTGGTGGCATCTTTAGGATTCTCTATGTATAGTGTCATGTCTTCTGCAAACAGTGACAGTTTTACTTCTTCTTTTCCAATGTGTATTCCTTCTGTTTCTTTTTCTTCTCTGACAGCTATGACTAGGACTTCCAAAACTATGTTGAAAAATAGTGGTGAGAGTGGACATCCTTGTCTTGTTCCTGATCTTAGAGGAAATGTTTTCAGTTTTTCACCATTGAGAATGATGTCTACTGTGGGTTTGTCATATATGGTCTTTACTATGTTGAGGTAGGTTCCCTCTATGCCCACTTTCTCCAGAGTTTTTATCATAAATGGGTGTTGAATTTTGTCAAAAGCTTTTTCTGCATCTATTGAGATGATCATATGGGTTTTCTTCTTCAATTTGTTAATATGGTGTATCACAGTGATTGATTTGCATATATTGAAGAATCCTTGCATCCCTGGGATAAATCCCACTTGATCATGGTGTATGATCCTTTTAATGTGTTGTTGGATTCTGTTTGCTAGTATTTTGTTGAGGATTTTTGCATCTATATTCATCAGTGATATTGGTCTGTACTTTTCTTTTCTTGTAGCATCTTTGTCTGGTTTTGGTATCAGGGTGATGGTGGCCTCATAGAATGAGTTTGGGAGTGTTCCTTCCTCTGCAATTTTTTGGAAGAATTTGAGAAGGCTGGGTGTTAGCTCTTCCCTAAATGTTTGATAGAATTCACCTGTGAAGCCCTCTGGTCTTGGACTTTTGTTTGTTGGAAGATTTCTAACCACAGTTTCACTTTCATTACTTGTGATTGGTCTGTTCATATTTTCTATTTCTTCCTGGTTTAGCCTTGGAAGGTTGTACCTTTCTAAGAATTTGTCCACTTCTTCCAGGTTGTCCATTTTATTGGCATAGAGTTGCTTGTAGTAGTCTTTCATGATGCTCTATATTTCTGCGGTGTCCATTGTAACTTCTCCTTTTTCATTTCTAATTTTATTGATTTGAGTTCTCTCCCTCTTTTTCTTGATGAGTCTGGCTAAAGGTTTATCAGTTTTGTTTATCTTCTCAAAGAACCAGCTTTTAGTTTTATTGATCTTTGCTACTGTTTTCTTTGTTTCTATTTCATTTATTTCTGCTCTGATCTTTATGATTTCCTTCCTTCTACTAACTTTGGGTTTTGTTTGTTCTTCTTTCTCTAGTTCCTTTAGGTGTAAGTTTAGATTGTTTATTTGAGAGTTTTCTTGTTTCTTGAGGTAGGCTTGTATAGATACAAACTTCGCTCTTTGAACTGCTTTTGCTACATCCCATAAGTTTTGGATCATCGTGTTTTCATTGTAATTTGTCTCTAGGTATTTATTGATTTCCCCTTTGATTTCTTCAGTGATCTGTTGGTTATTTAGTAACATATTGTTTAGGCTCCATGTGTTTGTGTTTTTTACATTTTTTTCCATGTAACTGATTTCTAATCTCATAACATTGTGATTGGAAAAGGTGCTTGGTATGACTTCCATTTTCTTAAATTTACCAAGGCTTGATTTGTGACCCAAGATGTGATCTATCCTGGAGAATGCTCCATGTGCACTTGAGAAGAAAGTATAATCTGCTGTTTTTGGATGGAATGTCCTATAAATATCAATTAAATCTGGTCTATTGTGTCATTTAAAGCTTGTGTGTCCTTATTAATATGCTGTGTGGATGATCTGTCCATTGGTGTAAGTGAGGTGCTAAAGTCCCCCACTATTGTGTTACTGTCGATTTCCTCTTTTAGAGCTGTTACCAGTTGCCTTATGTATTGAGGTGCTCCTATGTTGGGTGCACATATATTTATAATTGTTATATCTTCTTCTTGGATTGATCCCTTGATCATTATGCAGTGTCCTTCCTTGTCTCTTGTAACATTCTTTATTTTAAAGTCTATTTTATCTGAGTATTGCTATTCCAGCTTTCTTTTCATTTCCATTTGCATGGAATATCTTTTTCCATCCCCTCACTTTCAGTCTGTATGTGTCCCTAGGTCTGAAATTGGTCTCTTGTAGACAGCATATATATGGGTCTTGTCTTTGTACCCATTCAGCAAGCCTGTGTCTTTTGGTTGGAGCATTTCATGCATTCATGTTTAAGGTAATTATCGATATGTATGTTCCTATTACCATATTCTTAATTGCTATGGGTTTTTTTGTAGGTCCTTTTCTTCTCTTGTGTTTCCCACTTAGAGAAGTTCCTTTAGCATTTGTTGTAGAGCTGGTTTGGTGGTGCTGAATTCTGTTAGCTTTTGCTTATCTGTGAAGCTTTTGACTTCTTCATTGAATCTGAATGAGATCCTTGCTGGGTACAGTAATCTTGGTTGTAGGTTCTTCCCTTTCATCACTTTAAATATATCGTGGCACTCCCTTCTGGCTTGTAGAGTTTCTGCTGAGAAATCAGCTGTTAACCTTATGGGAGTTCCCTTGTATGTTATTTGTCATTTTTCCCTTGTTGCTTTCAATAAATTTTTTTTGTCTTTAATTTTTGTCAATTTGATTACTATGTGTCTTGGCATGTTTCTCCTTGGGTTTATTCTGCCTGAGACTCTCTGTGCTTCCTGGACTTGGGTGGCTATTTCCTTTCCCATGTTAGCGAAGTTTTCGACTATAATCTCTTCAAATATTTTCTCAGGTCTTTTCTCTCTCTCTCTTCTCCTTCTGGGACCCCTATAATGCGAATGTTGTTGCGTTTAATGTTGTCCCAGAGGTCTCTTAGGCTGTCTTCATTTCTTTTCATTCTTCTTTCTTTATTCTGTTCCACAACAGTGAATTCCACAAATCTGTCTTCCAGGTCACTTATCCGTTCTTCTGCCTCAGTTATTCTGCTACTGATTCCTTCTTGTGTATTTTTCATTTCAGTTATTGCATTGTTCATCTCTGTTTGTTTCTTCTTTAATTCTTCTAGGTGTTTGTTCTTTAATTTTTCTAGGTCTTTGTTAAACATTTCTTGTATCTTCTCAATCTTTGCCTCCATTCTTTTTCCGAGGTCCTGGATCATCTTCACTGTCATTATTCTGAATTCTTTTTCTGGAAGGTTGCCTATCTCCACTTCATTTAGTTGTTTTTCTGGGGTTTTATCTGGTCCCTTCATCTGGTACAACGTCCTCTGCCTTTTCATTTTGTCTATTTTTCTGTGAATGTGGTTTTCGTTCCACAGGCTGCAGAATTGTAGTTCCTCTTGCTTCTGTTGTCTGCCCTCTGGTGGATGAGGCTATCGGTGCCAAGTATTTCTTATTAACCTTCTGAGGATACTACTGAGCTGATTAAGACAGTGAGAGTGAATTATTTGCAAATAGCACCTGTCAAGCAAAGGGGCCTTAATGTAGCAGGCAACTGCGGGTAGAGGCTCTAGGACTCTAGATTCTCTGTGGCTATGAGGGAGAAAAATGCAGTTAACAAGCCCAACATACCTAAATTCTGAATCACTGCATCAACGATGTTTGTGAGAAACAGAATTTTTGTTTTTCCTGCCCATCCTCTGCTGGAGAAACCAAAGGAAAGTTCAATGGCTCTATGTCCAGCAGAAAGTGGAAGGAGCAGAAAAAGCCCTGGTTACCCCCATGTTCACAGCTGGGATTCTCCAGCCAACAAAACATGAGCCATCTTTGTGTATTCTGTGAAATGATTGAGCTAGACCTTATGTTGTGAGGAAAGTGCTTCTGCTCTCCTAAAACAAAATGTCCATGCAACCCCACTTCCTCAGGAAGATCTTCTACAGAGAGGATGTCCTTCACAACAAAGGCTGGCCAATCACCAGGACTACCAAATGTTAACGGCTACTGGTGTCCCCTCTGTGGAAGCACTGGCCACATTTTCAAATTTTACATTTATTTGTATGATTTCATTGACTGCCTAATAGACACTCAATTAAAATCTGTTGTTGAACAAATGAGTGGATGAATAATAAATACACTAGACTAAACCCTTCAAGGGCACAGGCCAGTCACAGCTCAGTGGCAGGCACAGAGCAACCAAGCTGTCATATTTTGCGGAATTTGGACTCGCCTTGCTGTGACAGCCTGATGGGTTTTTTTGTTTTCTTTTTTTGCGGTACACAGGTCTCTCACTGTTGTGGCCTCTCCTGTTGTGGAGCACAGGCTCCAGGTGCACAGGCTCAGTGGCCATGGCTCACAGGCCCAGCCGCTCCGCGGCATGTGGGATCCTCCCGGACCAGGGCACGAACCCGTGTCCCCTGCATCGGCAGGCGGACTCTCAACCACTGCACCACCAGGGAAGCCCAGCCTGAAGGTTTAACGTGTCCCTCCAAATGGGAAGGGAATGGAGGGGAAGTAAAATCCAATCAAAGCTTTTCACAGGGTGAGGCATGCTGAAACAGCCACTTCTAATATTTGGTCTTTACTTACCATTTCCGGTGGATTTTAATGACCCACATCGTCAGCACACAAACATCAGCCTTGGTATAATGCCAGATGTATACATGTTTGTACAATACAGAAAAAGGCCTAAATTAAAGGTGACGGGACACAACCTTTTTGACTCAGGTTTCCATCATTACTCAGTTGTATGGATGTGGGCATGTTTCAGAGTTTCAATTCCCTTAAATCCAAGTGGACATACTCATTACATCCACCCCCTAGGATGCGGGAACAAATGAAGTGGTGGAGCGTCGTGCCAGAAGCATGTTACTGGAAGGCTCGGTGTGTGCCAGGCACTGTGGTAAGTGCTGGGGCAAATACAAAGAATAATTATACTCTGAGCCGGCTTCCGGAGCCCGGGGCGTTGTAAATCACGGAGAAAAGGATCAAATGCTCCCCACGTTAAGAGATTATCACATTGCTATTGCCAGCACTGCGTTCATTTGTGTCCAAGCAGGCACCATTCTCTGCCGCTCTGACCGGAATCTCCCAACAGCAGGTGTCAGCATCCCCTCTCTCCTCTGCACCTCTCCCCAGGCTCCCAGTTCAAGGCTCCATACTCTATAGTCCCCCAGTTAATGGCATTCCCAACCTGCCTTCAAGGCTCTCATTACACGACATAAAGAAGGGCCATTTGTATTGGCAGCCCTTTGGCTCTTGGCTTCCACTGGAGCAAAGAGGAAGAAGCAAAACACCAGAACAACTGCCCTGGCACCTGACAGCTGCAGAGAGAGGCCCAGGAGAGGTCAGAGAAACAGGTGCATCTGCATTCCAGAACTGAATGAAGTCCTACTATCCGTGGGAGGGGAGTCAGCCCCCAGCTCCACGCCCAACATATCTCTCTCCAGCGCAGCGTAGAAGGCATTCCTTTTACAACTCCTGATTTCCCAAGTTTAGAAAACACACTAATTCCCTTTCAGTGATGTGCTCAAGTAACTTGTTTTTAAATAAGTAGGGATCAATGTTGCGTTGTTAATTTGTTTACTGTCTTTCTCCCCTCTCTAGGATGTAAACTCTCTAGGGCAGAAACTATTTTGTTCGCTATTGGTTCTGGTGTCTAGAACAGTACCTGGCAGGTAACATGTGTTCAATAAATATTGGTTTGATTAAGTAGGAGGGAAAAAGGGTAGAAGGAAGGGTGCATCTATCACAAAATCCTTCTCTCCTGCAAGAGGAACAACTGTTGTCCTGACCTGGAATCAGAAGACTAGGAAAAATGTACTGTGTTACCATGGCAACCACAGCTCCAAAAATAAAAATAGCCTTCAAAGTTGCCACAGGTCTTTGGTGGGAAAAGGCTAAGCACTATTTGTACCTGGGCCCCGGGTTAACTACAAGCCAAAATATTGCCCCCAATGTGCTCTTGCTCTCTGGAGCCTCGTTTTGGGAGAGGTCAACCACTCTTCACCTGGTGATGCCGAAGTTGTCTCCCCAAATAGAGAACACCCTTAGAAGAGCAGCCATGTCTGGTCTATGGGCACTTGCAGTCTGAGGGAAGACACAGTACAAAGGAAAAACCATGAAAGAAACCAAAAGACTTAAAACAGACAAACAATACATAGTAATCCAGATTTACATAAATGGCCCACGAGGGCATAATTATTCAACTTCAAGAGGACTTCCTGCTTTGTAAAATGATTTCCAATAGAATTCCATGAAAATCAAATTTCCTTAGAGTCCTTCATCCATTTGATTATTTATTCACTCCCTAAGTATATGTTTACTACATTCCACGCAAAGAGCTTAGCCAGCACTGAATAAAACAAACACTGAACACAATTAACTCTGCCCGCACAGCTTCTGATCCAGTGAAAGATACAACGTGACCAAGTAGTCACAACTTAAGAACACAGATGTAATAAATACGCGAGTCAGGAAATACCTGCTAGAGGGACAATAACTAAGGTAAGATCCAAAGGAGAAGAAGGGCAGGGTGGCCAAGGGGGTCAGTGTTACAGAAGAGGAATTCCACACAAAGGAACAATGTCTGTGAAGACCTAGAAATAAAAGGAAGCATCCATCCAAGGCACTGAACCGTAACTCTGGCTGCAGGGTGAGCGGCATCAGGGAGACCAGTTAGGAGGACGCTTGAATAACATATGTGAGAGATGGTGGTGGCCCAGGGAGCCGAGATGGTGGTGGAGATGAGAAGACAGACTTCCTCCCAAGGAAGGAAACCGTGCAAAACTGAAGGGTACCAACCCTCACCTCAAGGAACAGAGTGAGAGGAACTGGTTTGGAGGGAAAGGTGAAGAGTTCAGTTATGGACTGTTCTGAAGAACATTCCAATGGAAATGCCCATCAGCCAGTTGGAGAGATGAGCTTAAGGCTGAGGAAAGAGATGAGGTCTGAGATGTAAGTGTGAGAATCATCACCATGCAGGAATAATTAGATTCAAGAGAGTGAATAAAACAGTCCAACGATAGTATGTAGATTCAGGAGAAGGAAAGGGGGTGGGGTGAGGGAGAGGGAGGGGAGACGGAGAAGGAGAAATAAGCCTGGATTCAGAACCTTAAGCAGACCAACACTGAAGAGACAGACAGAACCTACAATGGCTCCCCATTGAGTTGAATCCTCTTTGCAGACAAAGCACACTGTCCATAGGATCTCAATACATCTTTGTTGACTGACGGACTAATTGAAATTCGAACTCTTCAGCATAAATCATAGTCTGTCGGCCCATCACCTCACCACCCTCATTTTTCCACATCCCTCATCAAGACCACACTTGGTCATCCATCCCCATCTTCAAGCCAGCACACGCAAACTGCCTTCACCAAGAGGCTTCTGGTTCCCATTCAAAACTCAGCTCTCCACAGAAGGTAGATTCGTGATTGCCTAGGGCTGGGGGCAAGGAATAGAGGGGGATTGAGGGTGATATATAAAGGGTATGGGTTTCTTTTCGAGGTCATGAAAACGTTCTAAAATTGACTGTGGTGATAGTTACACATATTTGTGAATATACTAAAAACCATTGAGTTATGTACTTTAAAACTGACTGAATTGCATGGGATGTAAATTATATCTCAATAAAACTGTCACACATCAAAATACTCAGTTCTGGACTCATGTCCTCCAGGAAATTTTCCCTGATTCATGAATAAGGATAATTTCACTCCAAAGAGGAAAGAAAAAGGAATCACTCACTCAATTGTTATTAATTTACCCATCAATAAACATCTATTAATCATGACGCAAGGCCAAGTACAGTGCTAGACAGTGAAGATCCAAGGATGAAACAGACAAAATTGGACTCAGAGTACTGGCCCCCAAGGTCTTTGCTAACTTCACCATTTTCTCTACTTCTTTCTTCCCAGGATTAAGGAAAATAAAGGGGTCTCCTGATTCTCTTTATATTTTCATCTTTGTGCAGTTAAAATCCACAAGCTGAGGCCCTCTTGACCCTGTGCCTTCTACCACATCAGACAGAATTGCATCGCAGGCCTGAAAGGGGCTTTTCTCTGTTGCGGAGAGGTAGACTTGGGGTGGGGACAGTGAAGAGGAAGGACGCTGTGCTGGGCCTGGTGTGCTAATCCCCCTAATCCAAGCCTGAGCTGGGTCAATTTCCAATCATTATATCCAAATCAGGTAACGTGTGAGGAGTCCCAGGTGCTGCTCCAGGACACGTGAGTATGTAACCTATACTCTCAAGCACACATCCACTCCATGTGAGCCACTCACAGAATGATGACAATAATCCTTCCCCTTTGCACAGCAAGAGGACGTTTACAAAACAGTTCCACGTCTATCACTTGAGACCTCCCATTAATCCACAGATGGAGAAGATGAAACAGGTGAAGGCGGGTGTCCAAGGCTCCACAGCGAAGAAATGACAGAACTTAAAATTTAAACCCACGACTCCTGACTTGAGTTCCAATTCTCTTTGTGCCCTATTGCCTCTAAATGTCAATCCCTCCTCAGGGAATCATCTTGGCCATTTACAAGCACCCCTTCACTTGACTGCTTCTTTTCTTTCCAAGAAGGCTTCTATTTCCAAGGCCTAAAAGAGATGGGTTTTTGTTTTGGCCACAATCGAGATAGAGTCCAACAGGAGGCAGTTTAACAGTGGTTAAGAGTAGAGATCTGAGTCAGACAAATTTGGGTTTGAATCCAGAGGTTGTCTTTTTATACATATATACATATATTCTTCTAATCCAGCAAGCCGCCATTGAAAACAACTGCCATCTGGGGGTGTGCTGTGCCATGCGGCTTGTGAGATTTTAGTTCCCCGACAAGGGATTGAACCTGGGCCTTGGCAGTGAGAGTGCGGAGTCCTAACCACTGGACTGCCAGGGAATTCCCAACTGCCAGTTTTTAAACTTCTCCTAGAAGGTGAAAACCCTTCCTGATTTAAAAGTATGTTTCCTGCTCCAACAAAAATGAAGATTCCACTAAACTTTTTTTTGGCCACACGGCTTGCAGAGATCTTAGTTCCCGGACCAGGAATCGAACCCATGCCCTTGGCAGTGAAAGCGCAGAGTCCTAACCACTGGACAGCCAGGGAAGTCCCTCCACTGCACCTTTAGACAGACTCTCTAAACCAAGACAGACTTCCCTAAATCTAACCAAACCCTCCCCTATCCCTTCCCTGGCTATCAGCGTAAGAATCTTCCCCATATTCTGTCCTCAGTACACATGGCAGAATCTCAGGATCAAAATAGGGCCTCTGGGCTTCCCTGGTGGTGCAGTGGTTGAGAGTCTGCCTGCCGATGCAGGGGACACGGGTTCGTGCCCCGGTCCGGGAGGATCCCACGTGCCGCGGAGTGGCTAGGCCCGTGAGCCATGGCCGCTGAGCCTGCACGTCCAGAGCCTGTGCTCCGCAACGGGAGAGGCCCGCACACAGCATAAAAAAAAAAAAATAGGGCCTCTTTTAGGGTTTCTCACATTTGAGGGGAAAGCTGACTAAACCTGGATGAACTATCTTAGTTCAAGATTAGCTCCCACCAAGCTTGCCCCATTTCCCTCTACTCTCTGGAAAAGGTGACAGGATGAAGTAAGAGTACAGAAAGAATTGCTATCCTCAGGTCCCCAAAACGCCCCAGAACAAAGCTTTACGTCTGCGCCTGCAGGGATAACCTCATCCAGTCATTACAACCAAAAAAGAGAAAGAAAACCTGGCAGGCGTAAAATGCTCACCATCCGTGTAACCCAGCCCAATTCCTCAGCGTCCCCTCAACGACACACCTCACCCTGTTCTCACGCCTTCATCTGTACTGTTCCCCCCTCCTGATCTCATGCCCCTGACATTATATTCTTCCTGTTTTCTACTACCTATCTGTACGTGTTGTGGTTTGAGCCTCTTCCTTCCAGAAGTCTTCTTCCTCTCTTTGCCTTATAGTCAGTACCACACGGCACACATAGTGTATGTCTTCCAAAGATTCCATCTCCTCAATATCAGGGAAACTCACAGGCCGTCATTTCTTATCCAAGCCTCCTCCCATCCTCCTTCTCAACTTCCACATCCCCACACTCTACCCAGTTCTACCCACCCTTCCTCCCTGCCTCCTGGCCATAGCACCATTAGCTGGTACCAGACTGAACTCACAAGAACATCCAATAAATACTTGTTGAACTAAAATGAATGGAATTGAACAGAATGGGAGGAGGAGTCCCGGGGAAGGTGGCCAATCACTTGTCTGCCCCACACAAAGTCACAGACCACTGCTTGGAGACAGGGCCCTAGAGCCTGAAGGTAAATGGGGGGGGGGGGGGGTCCAAGACATCAGTGAGCCACTGAGGACTGCCCCCCTCCTCCACCAGGCAATGGGCTTGGCTCAAACACAACCCCTGGCCAAGGCTGTGTGGAGCTGCCCTATGGTCTTCTACACCAGTCCTCTGCCCTGGGAAAGCAAACTCACCGACCACTCAGATGCCACGCTTATCCAGACAAAAAGTAGCTGGCACAAACCATCATGGTGCGGACCAGGCCTAGATGTCTAAAGATTCTCTGTGGTAAGAAATGTGACTCCCTCAATGTGAATACTCCACCACCTCCTCTACACATGGGGGCCAGGAAAGGCAACCCGGGGTGGCCCACAATAAAATAATAAAAATTGAAATGGAGCTTAGAAACTGAAGTCTGAGTGGAGGAGCCACTTAACCTCTCTCGCCTTCTACGATCCCTGTCTGTACAATGGGACTGACGGGAGTACCGACCTCAAAGAGGTTTCGTGGGGATTAAATGTGGAGATAGATGGACTGTGAAGTGCTCATCATACTGACCGAGAACGATAAGGGCTCAATAAACATCAGCTGCTGTGGCTGTTACTATTCATGTTGCTGTGAGGATCCAATGGGATGGGACGCAGCACGAAGCCCCGAGTACCCGTGTAATGGAAAGTCACCGGCCCCCCGGCCTGGACTGGGGAGATGGGTGACACGTGGGGAAGCCGTCCACCCTGGCGAATGGCTCCTGCAATCCTCGACGAAGTTCCCCGGGGTGCCCTGGGCACACACACACACCCCACCTCCCCAACGACTATGGGGAGGCCGGAGAGGAAAGGGGAAGACGGCTGGGGCGGGACAGGCACGTACCTGCTTTCGCTGCACTCCTTCCGCTCACTCACCCGCAGCCACTTGCGAAGGAGGAAGCGTTTGCGGCGCGGGGAAGCGCTGGGCGTGGAGCAGTTGGACCACGGGGTGTCCTCGTCGCTGGAGGGCGTGATCTCGATGGACGGCAGCTGCAGAAACTCCTTGCCCGGGGCCAAGACGCCGGGCAGGTCCCGGCTCAGCCCGGCCTCCAGGCTCGGCTCCTGCACATTCTTGGTGCGGCGCATCTTGAAGCGCCGGCGGCGGAGCGTGGGGGTCGACGAGCTGGACCAGACCCGGCTGCCCTCAGGCGCGCCCCGCGGGTCGGGCACCTGCAGGGCGGGCGGCTGCAAGCTCTCCATCATGTTGGCCGCCGGCATGGGGCCCGCCGCCTCCGCCCGGCGCCTCGCGGCCCGCTGGCCCCGCTCCGCGCCCCTCGCCCGCGGCGCCCGGCCTCTCACGTTAGGAAACGCTCGCCGCTCGAGTCGCGAGCGGAGCAAGTTCTTCTCCCGGAGCGCCGCGCGGGAGAGGGGAGCGCGGGGGCTCGCGACGCGACCGCCCCGGAGTCTAACTCGGCCGCCCGGCTGCCCTCCGGGGCTCCCCTCGCGCGCCCGCTGCTTTTCCTTCGGCGGCGCTCTTTCGCCGGCTGGCGGCGGCCGTGCCCGAGCGGGACTCGGCGGCCCGGGCCCCAGGGGGCGGTTCTCGGCAAACTCAGCGGTTTGCGTTCGGCGGACTAGGCTGGGGAGCCGGTCTTGGCGCTGCAGGGAGGCAGAGAGCGGGAGGAAGAGGCAGAGGGAGAGAGAGAGAGAGGAAGCAGACGCTGGATGAAAACAAAAAAGGAGGAGCAGGGGGCGAGGAGCGGGGGTCACTTCTGTCCAGAAAGGGCGTGCACAGGCGGCGACGGCTAGCGTAACTGTACCCGGGATCCCTGGGGAGGGACTCTACCTCCGAGCCAAGGCTGCTCCAATCAGCCAGCCAAGGCTGCTCCAATCAGCCGAATGAAATAGGATCACAGCCCAAACTTTCTCAAAGCGACGGCTGGCCAGGCAGCTCTCATTAATCTAACTCCCTGCTTTTTCTTTGAGGGGGAGCAGGGGGAGGGAGGAAGCCAGGAATTCAGTCAGGATACAGGGTTGAGGGAAAGCTAGGGGCTCTTCGGCTGGATCTCCTCTCCTGAGAAAGGTGCTTTATCTGAATAACTTGGGGTGCAGGGGGGCTGGGCACAGGAAGCGTGGGAGGGAGAGGGAGCCAGCAAGGTTCTGGAGACTGCTTCCAAAATGACAGGCTGAGAAGAGAGGACAGCTCTGTGGAATAAGCCGAGGACAGCAGACGTGACATATGGAGGAAAGACAGACAGTAGGACCTGAGAGACACAGGACACACAGGACCAGTCAGGAAAAGGGAGTGATCTCCGTGCATCTGGAGTGACCCCGTCAATACCAGAGCCCCATCCCAAGCACAGAATGAAATTAGAGGAAGGTGAGCACCCAGAAGGCGAAGCATCCAGCAAAGTGAGTCTCAGGGAGCTAAGGGTCCTCCTCCCTTTACATTCCTGGGGGCTGGATCAAGTCTGCTTCAACCTGCAAGGGGCATGGACTGGGTCACAAAAAGTCTGTACGTCCCCAGGTCATGGAACCTAGAAAGTCTGGATCAGTCCTGTAGTGTCCAAGCTAGGCTGAACCCCTCCCTCCCTAGACCCAGGTACCACCCTAAGAGATTGGCCCTAGAACTGATCCACCTTACCGAGGAGCCCTGTGTCAGGACTGAGTCTAAAGCAGCCCAGCTCCTAGATCATAGACTGTTACCGCCCATCTTTCCTCCCAGCCCAGCACATGTGCCTCTCCAGTAAGTCCTGCACGTGAGAACCAAAGTAGAGATGATGACTTTCAAAGAGACCAGGAGGAGTACAAATAATGCACCATTAAGTCCACAATGCAATTCACCCAATCCTCTCTGCCCCTCTCCATGAGTCCAGTAGGGAAACAATGCCCAGCTTCTGTGCCAGCATGAAGGTCATGAGAACATTTCACAAGTGTCCCAAAGCTGAGGAAAAAAATCACATTCCTAAAGACCACCAGAACTCACTGTAAGAAAATATGTCCCTGCAGTTCAAGTGTGACAGCTGGCCATGGGTCCACCATGCCTGCAATGACACATGGGGGGAGCTCAAGGCATTGTGACCCTGAACAACCTCCATGAGGCCAGGAATCTGAGGGAAGTATGTTTTGCTCAGGGAGAGAGAGAGACTGAAGCCGAAAAGCCAGAGCCAGGCCCACCTGTAAGTGACTCCCTGGAACAGCGGGCCTGTCTTATTTCTGACTCTTTTCCACATCCGGCCACTGGCTCTCTCAAGGGTGGCTTGGTATCACTCTATTTTAACTCCTGGATGTGTCCCGGAAAGGATAAACTCCTTCCCATCAGGTGTCAGGCATGGCAAGCGGCAGGGCACTGCTTCCGGCTCCGGGAATGCCTAGGAAGCCAAGCTGTCCCTCCACACTTCAGGGTCCGGAGCTAAGCCACAGAGCTGCTCACTGCCTTGGATTTCCTCCAAAGACGAGCGGGTTGCCGGGGATCTGGTAACTTTTCAGTTCAAGGAACCTGCTTGTTAAGGGGGCAGTTGAACTAAGAGAGCGGAGTCTCAGGTGTTTAAGGGGCAAAAGGAAGGTGGGGGGGGTGGCTCACAACCGTTCACTGGGAAGCCAAAAAACAAACAAGACAGAACGAAACAGGAGGGTGCACAGACAGGGGCCAGAAGGTTCCATGGGTATTTTGGGGAGAGGGAGATTTAGCAAGGGGATTGGCCCCCTTAAGGGGACCGTGCGCCCTCTGAATTTAAACGTACGCCCCCTGAAAGGAAGAAAAGCAAGCAGCTTCCTCCTCCCACACACTTCAGCCCCTTTTCCACCCACAAGAGATGCTGGACCTAAAATCTAAAACCCTATGAGGTTTAATTTAAGCCTTGTGCCCAGCAGTAGTTGAGAGTGATCATTTAGATTTCTCCTGGCCTGAGGGAAAACCTCCTCCGCACTAAGTCTGCAAAGGTTTCACTTGGGAAGCAGATACCGAGAGTAGTACCTGAAGCCCCCACCACTGTCCTAGCTCACCTCCACCTGCAGTCTCAGCTTAAAGAAAAGAAGGTACTTGTCACCCAATAAAACCCTACTCAAAACACATGCACCAGAAACTAACACAACATTGCAAATCAACTCTACTTCAATTAAAAAAAAATTTTTTTTTTAAACACATCCCCATCCCACCACCCTCAGCTCTTTCCTTTCCACTGTGGCACTGTCAAGGAAGATGATAAATGGGACACTAGTTTGAAAATGAAATGCCCTCCAGCTGCAAGTCATCATTGCTGTGAAAACTACACACATTGAAGGAAGGACCAAGTTTGTCCTTCCTTTGATTCTGTCCAGTGTCCTGTGTGTTTTGTTTGTAAAGCAACCTTTACACTGTCACAAAGGCTTTCATCTGTAATACTTTATCTTCCCAGTGACCCTAGCAGTGAGAAGGACAGATGTTATTACCCTCATTTTATAATTTATTGAAGTGAGGCACAGAAAGATATCCAAGGTCAGAGATAAAAAACACAATAACTGATCCATGACAAAGCCAGAACTTGAACCTGGGTCGTCTGAAGCCACTTAGAGGCCACCCAAATCTCATCAAATGCATCAGCTCTGGAAAGCAGGTCCCTTGGAGCACCAGCATTTTACCAGCCCTGATTTTAGTTGGGTATGTCACGAAACGACGTGTAGCTATTCAGTTCCATCCATTATTTTACAAGTGTGGAAAGGGAAATGCAAAGTTCTGCAAAACCATTTCTCACAGGAGCTGGTGTCAGGGGGTCAGGACTAAAGAGCTTCAGAATCTGAGCCACGGCATTCCTCCCAAGTCCCCCCACCCTACCACTTCTCTCCCATATTTCACTCTCAGCCGACTCGGCGGTTCTCCGGTTCTCCAGGAAACTGCCCTCACCTCTGGCCCTCCAGACAGGTGGTGCCAGATCAACCAGGCCTCCCTGCCCCCAGCTCACAGCCAGGCCTCTGACTTTAATGAAAGGAGCTCATGTTACCAAGCAACTGTTGTTTATTCTCAACTGTTCAGGTTCCCTTTTCCTGCAGACACAAGACATCCAACATTTGTCTACTACTTCTGGAGCCCCGCAAACTCCAAAGTCCATTATTCAGCAAAAACTTCCAGGAGGGAACTTAAGTGAAAAAGAGCAGCTGAGAAGCTAGATTTCTCCTGGGTGCCCACCCAAGTGAGTGGGAGGCAGAAGGGGCAGGTCCCCACCCACACCCACCCACATCCCTCCAGCCCCAGGGATGCCAAGGGCAGGCAGCTCCCAAGAGCATGGACAGGTGTGTCCCCTCCAACGTGGCTGCCACAGGACAGTCAGTCCCCCCCACCTCAAGGTGAGGACACATGACATCAGAATAGCCAGACCCATGGGCTGGCTCACGGACCAGAGAAGAAGTGTGCAGTGGGCATTCATGAAGAGGAACTTGTTGCTATCAGAGAAACTGGAAATCCTGATAGAAATGTGGACGAGGCCATAAGAGCAGTGTAATGAATTGTCCTTCAGATACAAAATGAAGCACGGCCGGATCATATACTGAAACGCTTCTTCCGTTGCCGACCAAGAGGAAATGAGTCTGTGTAGTACTCTGTGTGGGAGATTCAGGTTAGATGATAAACATTTCCCAAGAGAAAGGCCAATTAAGGGCTGGAATGGATGACCAAAGATGGTTAGAGGGCGGCTTTCTCTGCACATCTTTAAAGGTAACTGGAGCCTAGGTAGAGGCAGAGGCAGGAAAGAATGATCTCGTAAAGGCCCAACCATGTGGGTCTGTGGGTCCCAGATTCTCTCTCTTTTAAATAAAAGCAATTCACGTATGCCTAAAACAAAGTCCATTTGAACTGATGCATTTCTGGCCCAGGGCATTTTGATTACTGGATACTAAATACCTCCCTGAAACCCACAGACAGCTTTAATATCTTGCACCCTGAAACAGAAATACGAGGGTGGTGAAGGAGCTGGGAGTGGGGACTGCGGGGACAGGTGAAATTGGAGAGAGTAAACTTCAAGCCCTCTCCTGGTAGCCTGAGTCTGTTCCCTCCTCTGATCCCTACCTCATCACCCTGTGCAGGAGCTCGTTACTGAAGCCATCAGTGCGGTTTCTGCACTCGGTTTGTGTGATTAGAGGGGGCTGGAGGATGCTGGCTAAGCACAATCTAAATGAAACCACAGTGGACCAGCCTCCACGTCCAGCTTCTCCTTCTGAGAAAAAGGAAGAAAGAGCTGTAAGACTTTTCCTGGGTCTCAGTTCCCAAGGCTGGTGCGCTGGCGAGGTCTCTCAGCCTTGGGAAACGCGCAAGGTTGGCAGCACGCTTCCGCCAGCCTTCGGTGGCCGATGCCAGGGTAAGCAATGATGTCACCCCAGGAGGACTGTCACCAGATAAGCCTCCCTGGTTTAACTGCTCATCGAAAGGCTTAGGAGTCAATCCAGACTATTCTGCACAACATTTGGCTGACCCTGATTTTGCAGACAAACATCATCACTTGTCCTCTAAATCTTCCAAAGGACATCAGGACTGGAAAAGACTTCCTGCGGTCACCCCACCTGTCTCCTTGTCGTCCATTCCAGAGGAGGCAGGTGGCCTGCTCTGGGTTGCCTGCTGCTCTCCTCAGAAGGGTCTAAATACTATGGGCACTGTAAACTAGTGACCGCGTGCACAGGCCCACAGGCCTGTTCTCTGAGCTTCTGACCCTTTCCACCACTTACCAGCTGTTGGATCTGGTGATGAGTTATTTAATTTCTCTTTGTGTCTCTGTCTCCACACCTAAAAAAAATCAGGAGAATTAATAGTGTCTACGGGACTTCCCTGGTGGTCCAGTGGTTATGACTCCGCACTCCCAATGCAGGGGGCACGGGTTCGATCCCTGGTCAGGGAACTAGATCCCGCGTGCCACAACTAAGACCCAGCACAGCCAAATGAATAAATAAATAAATATTTTTTTAAAATAGTGTCTCCCTCCTGCAGCTGTTGTGAGAGCATCTGCACAGCGTAGGGCACTTAGAATAGTGCTTGTCACCTAGGAAGTGCTCTATAAATGTTGGCTTTTTTGTACCTAATTAAGTCTCCGTTATAAGACCTGTGTTAGGAAACATGACTACTCGCGTTGATTTTCCATTCAGTTTAATTCTAAGAGTACATGTTAAGCTACAGCAGTGTGTGAGGCTCCTTACTAAGCGCTGGGGAGACAGCAAGACAAGCATGAAACGGGATGTGCGCTGGAGCATACAGCCTAGCAGGGCAGAATTAATTAAGTGCAAAATGTAAGCACTAACAGGTGTGAGTGGAAAATGGATAAATTTTAACCAGAGGGAAAGAGGTGGTCTAGAAAGGCTCCATGGAGGAATTAGTATTTAAGTGAAGACTTAACGTATGGATTTCAGTAGAAGGGAGGAATGGAGCATTCTGGAATAAAGGAAACACTTGAGTAAAGGCACTGAAGATAAAAAAACCCATGGAGAGTTTTTGAAAATAGGAAGAAAGAAGTCAGGGCTTATGGAAGGACACAGAGGAGATGAGGATGGACAAACAAGAGGGTCATATTGGTGAGTATTTAAAGTTTAGTTTATTCTTTAAACAAAGGGATGCTATTCAAGTTTTGCTGGGGTTTGTTTTCTTGAGAGAGGGCAGTAGCATTATCAACCTGTATTTGAGGAGCAGCAGTTCTGGTGACAGTGTGAAATACACACTGGAGAAGCAAAAGACGGGACACACAGAGGCCAATCCAGAGACTGTCATTCAGTCAGTCCATATTTTTGGAGTATCAACTATATACATGGCAAATAGTGCAGGTAAGTGATGGAGAAAATGTGAAATAGGGCGAGAGAAAAATGTGGGATGAGAGGAGGTGGGCAAGGGAAAGAAAAGTCCTATGAAGATTTATTCAGAGGCACACATTGGAAGAAAACCAAGAATGTGGGATGATTCAGAAGTCAAGGGAAGGAAGGAGCCAGTGTTTGTTGAATGACTACTGCAAGCCAGACACCGGGCAAAGTGCTTCACACACAAAATCCCATCCAACCCTCCCAACCACCCTGAGAAACAGACATCAAAAGTCCCATGTTAGGGAATTCCCTGGTGGCGCAGTGGTTGAGAGTCCGCCTGTCGATGCAGGGGACGCGGGTTTGTGCCCCGGTCTGGGAAGATCCCACGTGCCGCGGAGCGGCTGGGCCCGTGAGCCACGGCCGCTGAGCCTGCGTGTCCGGAGCCTGTGCTCCGCAATGGGAGAGGTCACAGCAGTGAGAGGCCCGCATACCGCAAAAAAAAAAAAAAGTCCCATGTTAGGATGAGGAGAGATCTTAAAAGGTGCCTGACTTACCCAAGTTCACACAGCAAGTGGAAGAGGAGCACAAATGTAAACCAGGGTCTCCCTGCTTTAAAACTCATGCTTTTTCAATTACACCACATTTCAGAAAGATAAGTGATGCCCAATGCTGTATTGAAGTCAGGCAGGAGGAAGACTGAGATAATCCCATCAGATTTTGTAATTGGGTCGTTGGTGACCTCTGAGGGAACAGCGGTGGTGAGGGCAGGAGACGGAATGCGATTGCCATAGGTGGAAGAGCACGGAGCGAAGCAGTACATGGAGGCTGCAAGAGACCGTGCTTTCCAGAAACCAGGCAGTGGAAGGAGTGCCTTTCATTCCTATTCATTCTTAGATAGTTATTGAGCATCTTCTGTGTGTTAAACACTCTTCGAGGATCTGGAGTTAGACTGGGAAAAGTAGTGTGTGTGTGTGTGTGTGTGTGTGTGTGTGTGTGTGTGTGTGTGTGTGTGTGTGTGATTGTTGGCAGATGTTATGTTTCAGAGGAACAAAATGTGACTGTATGATTATGCCATTTAAAATGGAGTTCTGCCTATATCTGCTAAGAAAATTGAAGCTTGGGGGTATACCTGGTAATCTAGCAAATCAATCAAAAAGTATTTAATATGCCCAGACTCTAAGCATACCATAATACTGGGTACTGTAAAAGGTTTCTGAAAAGTTTCTGCAAAACTATTTATTTATTCCTCAAAATAATTTTTGAATGTTTATCAGAGATGACCCTGGCCTCAATTGCTTCAAATCTTGAGGCAGGGGGGAGAGCAGAAAACCAATCCAAGAACTACAGTTTGGTAAGAAAATCCACTTCAATAGAAGCATGTACCAAATGCAGTGTGAGCCCACAGGAGAGAGAGCTTGATCCAGAAAGAACTTCATGGAGGAGACAGTACCTACCCAAGGTGGAAGTTTAGCAGAGTTTTCCAACTAGACCAAGGGGGGCATGCTTCCAGGCAGAAGGACCACTTGTGCAAAGGCACTGAGGTGTAAAAGAGAGCAGGGTATATTCTTGGAATCACAAAAAGAACAGCCTGGATCATAATGTTCCATTAGGTGAGGGATGAGAGCAAGAGATTACATCTACTATAAATCTTCCTTCATTCACCCATTTAAACACAAATTGATTGAGCACGCTATGTTCTAAGTGCTAGAAAACAAGGTGGGGGTATGTCTGTGCACATAACCAAGTCTGTGCCCTGGAGGAGTTTACATCCTGGTGATCACAAAATTCCAGAATGATGGAACAGAGATTTCAAAGATCTGACCCAACCATCACTTTATCTCCACTGTTGGTTCTGTTTCAGAGATTCAAGAAGGAGGCACAGGGAGGTTACAGACATTTACTAAAGTCGCATATCAAACAGCCGAGGATTCACAGATGATAAAGTGCTTTGCATGCAAAGACCAAGACAAAGACCTGGAGGCTTAGCTCACTCAAAGAGAAGGGCCCCAAAGCTCTAGGAAATGATGCCTTTCAAGCACTAAAGCAACCACCTAAGGCTTTTATTTCTGACAGAAACTCGGGCTATTCCACCTCCTTTAAATCAGAAAACTGGCCCCCTTTTACAAAGACACAAACCCGGATCCAGAGCAGTAGAGATGTTGGAACAGTGCTTCCAGGGTTGACCAGAAGCGTGGTAACTTCTTGCCCTGGGGTATGACGCTGAAACTGTAAAAGCTGCCCAGTTTGTTCTGATGGATACAACGGCATGTTTGCCAAGCATGACAGGGACACTAGCCTTTACATACCACTTCAAACCAAAAATTCGAGTTATTTTGTTGTGACACAGCAAGGGGCTAAAGAAGGCTGGGCTCAGGAGAGGCTTTTCAGCCGCAGCCCCCGTAATCCACATCTGGACAAAGATTCCCACTGCAAGCTGAGCTGTTTATCCTTCTGAAAGGAAGACACCTGGAGGGAGTAAGTGTAGATAATTCATTCCTGTAAAATTCTGCATTTAGTGTGAGCTCTTGCCTTGAAATGAAAGTCACACTGTCAGATGTTCCCACTTTTCAGGAATAAATAGTCCACCACCCTCTACCCTGGCTGTACTCCGCCCGCAACTGTCCCCTAGTGGCAACGCCGGTGCTTGCGTTCCCCCACCCCTCCTCTAGAAGCTGAGACCCTGGACCACTGCCTACAAAATTCACAGTTCAGTGACTGCTTGGTATTTTAAACACTCTGAAATTGGGATTCGGGGATTGGTTATGCTGGGTGACCTCTGAAGTCTCGACTGTAGCTCTCACAGTCTGTGAACTGGAAAGGTCTATTTTGCTTTAAGCAATCCTGGTGTATGAAAACACAGATTTTAAAAATGTATGCACTGGGGGTGGGCTTCCCTGGTGGCGCAGTGGTTAAGAATCCCCCTGCCGATGCAGGGGACACGGGTTCGAGCCCTGGTCCGGGAGGATCCCACATGCCGTGGAGCAACTAAGCCTGTGCGCCACAACTACCGAGCCTGTGCTCTAGAGCCCGTGAGCCACAACTACTGAGCCCAAGTGCCACAACTACTGAAGCCCGTGTGCCTAGAGCCCGAGCTCCACCACAAGAGGAGCCACCACAATGAGAAGCCCATGCACCGCAAGGAAGAGTAGCCCCCGTTCGCCACAACTAGAGAAAGACAGTGTGCAGCAATGAAGACCCAACACAGCCAAAAATAAATAAAATAAAATAAATTAATTTTTAAAAAAATAATAAAAAAATTAAAAGGTATGCACTGGGGGAACTTCCCTGGTGGCGCAATGGTTAAGACTCCACGCTCCCAATGCACGGGGCCCGGGTTTGATACCTGGTCAGGGCACTAGATCCTACATGCATGCTGCAACTAAGAGTTCACATGCCACAACTAAGGAGCCTGCCTGCCGCAACTAAGACCTGGCATAACCAAATAAAAAATAAATACTTTTTAAAAATGTATGCATTGTAATGATCATCTTATAATACAAAGCATTTGTTTTACAAAAAGGATTCATTAAAATAGATTGTTTCTTTAGGTGTAGGAACATTTTTATTCAATTAATCGACTTGAATACGGCACACTCTACGAGGAGACCATCCATTGAATACCAGATGTCCACATGAACCTGAAATATCACTGAATGCTGAGTGATCTTGCTTCTTCATAGTTCCAGGAAAAGAAAGAGCTCCGTTTCCCATACCCTCAACCACTCCCTTGATGTAAGTTAGTACTTTGGGAAGACATATCATGTCTGACAGTTGGAAAGTTTTATGAGCAATAGAACTTCCTTAGGCAATAGAATTATAGGCCTGGAAGACACATCAGATACTTAGTCCAATTTCATTAGCTATTTGGTCCATTCTTCCTCTGCCCTGTCCCACCCAAGGTCACAAATGAGAAACTGAGGCACTGGTAAGCTCAATCTTGGACCAAGGTCATAAGGCTGAAATGGAAATTGCTTTCTGTTAAGTCCAATATCTTTTGGTCAAATTCCACCTTAATTACTTGCAGTGTTGTTTTGGAGGTAGTATTTTGACCTCAAAGAGTCATTAAAAAATAAAGGGTGGGCTTCCCTGGTGGCGCAGTGGTTGAGGGTCCGCCTGCCGATGCAGGGGACACGGGTTCGTGCCCCGATCCCGGAAGATCCCACATGCCGCGGAGCGGCTGGGCCCGCGAGCCATGGCCGCGGAGCCTGTGTGTCCGGAGCCTGTGCTCCGCAACGGGAGAGGCCACAGCAGTGAGAGGCCCGCGTACAGCAAAAAAAAAATAAATAAATAAAAAATAAAGGGTACTAAGGAATCCAGATACTCATTCTGCTTCTGTCCACACACATTCTGTGTGCGTCTAATTCCCTCATAAACCCACAGAGAGCAAGAAGTTAATGAAACACAAACACCTCCCTAGAACTGATCCCAACACCTGAACGTTCAGATTTGCACAAAAGACATCACAGTGTTTATTGCTTTTGCAAAGGCCTTTTGGCTTTACACAAATAGAATTCCTTTATGTGGGAAATTCCCCTCGTGCATTTCAAATATTGCTCGATTGATACACAATTTTGCAAAAACACTACTACTTAATGAATGTATGTCTGTGAATGATCAACTTACATGCTCATATCCTTTCATTTCAAAGCAAATATATGATAACGATGGCTTGAACCAAATGAAAAATCTGTTTCAGCCAAGCATAGATTAGAAATGTTCCAATGGCCTAAAAATTTGCAGATTCATCTAAAACTTCTTGAGCCAGGCACTGTATTTTCTCATTTAAGCCTCCCGAAAATCCTGAGGTCGTGCCAATTTTCCCCTTTTAGAGATGAAGAAAATGAAGCCCAGAGACATCAACTTCAGGTGCTAAGATGCGATTCAAACCCAAGTAGTCTGAATCCCAAACCAGTGTTTTCTGCACTCCTCCATATTACTCTATTTCAACTTCCTGTAAAAAATATATTGTCAGTCACTATTCAACTGGTTCTCCCTGCCATTTTTTGTGAAGACTTTGATTTGCAATTTGGTAAATAAATTGATACTTGCGATTGTGATTCTGCAAACTGAGACACTGTTTTCCTGTCTAATGCGGTCAGTTTCTATTTGTTCCCTATCTAAAACACACCATAAAGTTAATACCAATTTCCTTGGGTCTTCCTTTTGAATTCTAAATACTCTGAAAAGAAACTCTATCCCAAACATTTAGTAGAATTCACTTGGTAGAAGTGCTTGCAAGAAACACTTTATTTATTATTTATTTATTTTTGGCTGCTGTTGTGTCTTCGTTGCTGCACGGGAGGCTTTCTCTAGTTGTGGTGAGCGGGGACTACTCTTGTTGCGGTACGCAGGCTTCTCATTGCAGTGGCTTCTCTCGTTGTGGAGCGCGGGCTCTAGGCGTGCGGGTTTCAGTAGTTGTGGCTCACGAGCTCAGTAGTTGTGGCGCACGGGCTTAACTGCTCCACCGCATGTGGGATCTTCCCGGACCAGGGCTCGAACCGTGTCCCCTGCATTGGCAGGTGGACTCCCAACCACTGCGCCGCCAGGGAAGTCCAAGAAGTACTTTTTATTGGCACGTTCTGGTCACGTAAGCAGTTTCTCATTTGCAACTAAAGAAGTCAGTGAAGCCCTAATTCCTAATTTGTACCCAAGTGTCTCTCTAACACCTCTTACCTGTTAAGAAGTCCACCTGTAGATCTCAGGTGAGTCAGCAGGGCTCTGCAGGTGCTGGTGCCTGGAGGCTTCTGTTACTGAGATTTTTCCACACGATGCTCCAAGCAGGGCCTGTGCACAAACAGGGCAGCTCGAGGCTCCAGCAACGAGGCTTGCCACCGTCTGCTGAACTGGTAGCTTAGTAAACACTAAAGACTTTTAGAAGTATCTTCTCTGTGGTCTTCGGGTTCTAATTTAGCTTCCACAGGTAGATCTAACTTGTTTCCAGGACTTAGCAAGGCAATAGCTTCAATCTTGCTAGCCAGGGCAAAGTCTCTGTTCTTGAAGGCTGGCTCACATGATCTCACTCTGTGCAAGTTCACCCTTGCATCCTTGGACCTTGGAATCAGGACATTAGACTCCATCCCCACCGCAATAAAATCTCCCAGCTTAACCAAAGAGCGACTAGTCAGCACTCATTGGTCCCGCTGTCCTTCAGGCAGGGCCCCACCAGGATACTGAAAACCTAGGTTACTACTCTGCCTTTCTCTCTCCTCTTCTCTTTCTTCCCTCTCTCCGTCTCTTTTTTTCTCTCTCTCTTTCACACACACATCCCATTCTTAGAGATTCTGCCCCCTTCCTTCAATGACCAGACACTGTTCATCCAAAAATAAATGGTGGGTTCCCCATTGGGGAAGTGTCCAAGCAGAGACTGAACGCGTGGAGGACATTGTCACATTGAGGTTGAGACCAGATGATTTCGGCGGGCACTTCCAGGTCGAAGGCTGATAGTATCCCAGAGGTTCCAACGTGCTGGAACAAGTCCACAATAGCTTCTCATTGTCCTTTTATGACTTCTCCTTCTTTTCTTTTTTGAGAATGTCCTCCACATTCATTTAAATCAATCCTTCCTTATATAAAAAGACCTTGGCGCACTTTACCCACACTGCTTTGCAACACATCCTTTTCCACCCTGTATCATAATTACTCGTGTGCCTTTTCCACATCTCCTCAGACTGTAATGCCACCAAGGCAAGATTTCTGTCCCATTCATCTGTGTCATCCTGTTACAGAGCTCACCGCCCCACATGGTGTATCTGCTCAGTGAACGTGTGTGAGTGTAGAAATGGTGGGTGGGGTGGTGTTGGTGGAGGGGAGTCAGGAGGACTGAAGAGGCACCCAGTGCAGTTAGCTTCCCAGCCCCATGCTCTCTGGGGGTTGCTTGCCCTTCTGGAGAGACGAAGGCTGAAGAACAGGGTCCATCTCAGCCCTGCAGTGTCCCTTGGGACAGTTCTGACCATGGTCATACTTTCCCTCAGATCATCACGACACAGTCATGCTACATTGCATAGGAGGTCTCAGGAAGTCACCTGGGACTATAATGCTCTTTGCCCAGAACATCCATTCCTGATTAAAAGCTCAGGTTTCGGGGGCTTCCCTGGTGGCACAGTGGTTGAGAGTCCGCCTGCCGATGCAGGGGACGCGGGTTTGTGCCCCGGTCTGGGAAGATCCCACATGCCGCAGAGCGGCTGGGCCTGTGAGCCATGGCCACTGAGCCTGCGCGTCCGGAGCCTGTGCTCCACAATGGGAGAGGCCGCAACAGTGAGAGGCCCACGTACTGGAAAAAAAAAAAAAAAAAAAAAAAAGCTCAGGTTTCTTAGATAAGGGTGTTTGGACTATGAATCTTTGGGGAGCGATTAAAGGAAGGAACAAGAATGCATTTGGAAACAGCTGCTTACCTATCAACTCTTAAGAAAACACCCCAAAATGGAGTTTAATCAATTCTCCCTCAGGGACTGGTGAGGGCCTCAGTTTAACCACTCCAGTGAGAAAGGATTTCATCCTACTCTCTTGCGAAGATCTCCAGATAGGCCCAGCTCCCAGCTTCCCCTTGTGAGAAGCCCAGGCCCACTTGAGTTCTGCGGCTGCCCTGCATTCCAGAAAATAACCACCCTCTTCCATGGTTTCCTGGCCCAAGGATGTTTGCCAATCTTGATTATAAGGCCAATGTAAAGTCACGATTTAGTTCCACAGTTAAGTGACTGTTCATTCCGTTTGAGTTTCAAAGGGGAAAAAATACCTTAGAGGAAGCCACCCGCCACATTTTATAGATAAGGAATTCAGCTCAAGAAGGGCCTCTCTGTTGGCGGCCTTTGTTAGCCTGTTTGCTGCGGTACAGAGACGAAGTTAATCCATTAATTACGGAGGAGCTGAGTCCAGAACCACAGTAGCACATACTTTGTAAAAAATAAACTTTAAGAACAGTTTTTGATTTACTGAAGTTACCACACATACTTCTACACGTTAAACTGCTTCATCTTTTCTGTTACTGTTTTACTAACAGAGCTCTCTACAGCACACTGTCAAAATAATTTGTTTTCCATTTTATGGGCACTAAGTGCCTGATACGGGTAAGAGTTTGGCCCAGGTTCCAGGAACAATTTGCTTGTTTTCTAAGGGGAAATGTTACAAAGAGCTCCTGACGTCCACAGGTTCTATGCTGAAGGTGGGAAGGGAATTTTATTTAAACTAGACCCATCCAAACACAATCATAGTAGGACTAGCTAACATTTACTGCACACTTACTGTGAATCAGGCATGATCTCAATTAATCCTCAAATCACCCCAATGAGGTAGTTGTTACCCCCATTTTCAAATGAGAAAAAATGAGGCTTGGAAAGGTCATGTAAAGACACACAGCTCATCAGCAGCTGGGCTGGGGTTCAAACTGCATAATTGAAACCGAGCAGGACCCTGTGGGGCTCCTGGGCACGAAGCCATTCTGTGTCCCCCGTTTCTTGTTTGTAGGGAACAGACTCCAGCCTCCATGACCTTTCCTGAGTGTCAAAGGGCAGATGCAAGCAATTGCTAATCAAGGAAGGGAGGGGAGGCAGAGACAAAGGAGGAGACTACCTGCAGCCAGATTAAAGCAGTGCAGGCCCTGCACACACCCTGATTCTTATTAGCAACTCTGTCCTTGAATCGTTGCTATAAAACTCCTCACGAAATCCCCCCAGGTTGGGATGCAGAGTTTTTGAGGGGCAGGAGCCTGCTGTGTCCGCCTTAGCCTGCAAAGCAATAAAGCTATTCTTTTCTATTTCACCCAAAACTATGTCTCCGAGATTCAATTCGGCACCAGTGCACAGAGGCCGAGTTTTCAGCATCACAATCTGATGCCAGAGTTTGTGCTCTCCCATGGTTAGCTTGGTCTCTCCTCTGGCGTGGAATGATCTCTGTCTTCAATGGCAGCATCTTGGTCCTAAACTGGTACCTGATTTGATAACTCGTTCATACACCTATCCTACACAGTTATGGCATGTGCCTTGTAAAAATATGCATTTTTAATATCCATCACATGACCTGTTTGAGATAAATGTCAGTACTGGTATGTGCAGATACGAATTCCCAAAGCTGGCAGACATATCTGCATATCCTTGACATTTACAGCATAATTTCCAGTTACACTGAGCTTATCATACTCCTTTATTTCCTCATGTATGGTTGACAGTATGACCTAGCAGTTACATGCAAGGTTCTGAATTAGAATGGCTGGGTTCAGAGCCTGGGTCCGCCATTTATTAACAAGTTAACTAATGTCTCAGTGCCTCAGTTAACCCACATGAAAAATCAGACTGTTAACCACAGTGCCTGTGTTATGGGCTTGTTGTAAGAGATAAACAAGATCATACACATAAAGCTCTTGGCACAATCCCTAGCACATAGTAAATGCTAAGAAAAGCCCATGGAGGTATAAGTTTTGCACCCACCATCGTGTGTATAAGCATTGCACACTCATCGCTAATGTAATAAGGGACATCGAGCAGCAAGGGATGTCTGGTTGCACAGACACATCATACATACACCAGGGAGCCCTATAAAAATCCACTTCGCACAGTGCTACACAGGCTGCATGTATGAAATCCACTTATCATTTCAGTAGTTCCCCACTTACAAAAAAAGAGATGGATAAAGACGGAGGTCAACTTAATAGCTTAAAATACAGACTTTTTATTTTAAGGCCTGTGGAGAAGGGGGGGAGGTGGAAAATGGTAACAATTGGAATGATTATGATCACTATAATTATCATTATCACTAGTATGAATAGAACTCTCAGTGTCCAGCATCTCAGATTCCGTACTTGCCTTTTCTAAGGGAATGAGAGAATGCTTGATTGCTTCCTAACAATGGAATGGTTTTTGCCCGTTCAATTATCAGCTCCATCACACTCCACAGAAGTTAAAAGTTGGCATTTGGGTCTTCTATTCAAGCGGGTGATCTTTCTATCCCTTTCATTACAGGAGAGGCAACTGGTAAAGTTAATGCAATGTACTGTAACTAATGCCTTGCAAATACCCCGAGCACGACAATCTTAATCCACTTTGAAGGCTCACTGTATTCAGAATGTGAGGCTTTATATTAAGCTATATATTATAGTAAAATCAGCTGCAGGGGAAAATTCTCTTTGAACCAAAGAGAACCATTTTTATTTATTTCTATAACTTACAAGACACTGATGCCAGAGGAAAAAAAACCCAAACAAACCTCAACAATAAGATACCAATTTAACCCTTGGCTGGGCTACGGCAATGGCAGCTGTGTGGATTTTGCACAAAGTCCATGTATGTGTGCCTGATATCTGGAACCCTTATGGGCATCACGGAGTCAACAATTAACAGGGATTCTTAATAGGAAATACTTAGAACAAAACTCAAAGTCCAGTTTTACCAACAAAGCAAAATGGCAAAAGTTAGCGATTAAATGGTGACTGACAAGAAAGGACCCTTGCTCATCGTGCAAGTTCTAAGCTCCTCAGAGAGGACCCAGAAGAGGGAGAGCTCCACGCTTTCCCTCTCATCCCTCCTCATGTGCTTCGTGGAATGTTCCATTCATTCCTGAATTTCAACAGACAAAATGGGATGTGCAAATGGTCCCTGAGTTCTTGTGGAAGTTTTCCAGTGCCCCCTCACCACCACCACCCCCCTGTCCCAAAATTACGTTTCCTCATGTTGGTTGATCAGTTCTCTATCCCAGACACATTCCCCCAGCACAGCCACCAATGCCATGAGGGAAAGGCAGGAAAGATCACAGCAGAGTGCCCCATAGCTCTCATTTTGACCGTATATGTGCTTTGCTGCATTTCTCAAAGGTATAAGCGGTGATACCAAATAAAGAAGGAAGTGGAACTTTTCTCCATTGCTGGTTTGGAGGGCAGGAAACCACGTGTGTCCCACCTTCCAGTAAGGGTGGGAGTCCTTACCCTTAGGTGAACTCAGGGCAGACTGTGATATAATTGATGTTCTTTTGCAGGCAGGTAATACTCAAACTCAAGATGGATTCTGTCTACAAATAATCTTATAAGGTAAGGAAGAGAATGGATACAGGTCTTTGAGTTTCTTAGCTTAAAAAATGAAGTCAGACAAAGTTATGGGGAAAATAGTATACTTAGGGAGTGAGGCTTTATATAATAGCACCAAGCTTTTGGAAAGCAACATGGAAAAATTTAGTTAGAGCCTAACACCTTTGCCCTTACATTCCTGCACTTATGAGCTTTGTTATTTGGAGGAATAGGGTTTGGGAGTTAGGGAGACCTGAATATAAATCCTAGCTCTATATTCACTGCCTACGTGACTTAGCCAAGCTACTTACTTTTCTCGGATTCACTTTCTTTTCTGTGCAAAAGGAGAAAAATAATACACACTTCCTGGGTTGTGAAATTAAGTGATACACTACAAGTAAAGTGCCTGGCACGTAATAGGCACTCAACAAATTGATTTAGGTTTTGTTTCTCTTTTTTCAACAGTAATAATAATTTCTTATGTAAGAGAGAATGTTTATTTAACATTGAAAAGTTGCCAATAACCAAAATATTAAAAACAGAATGACTAAGGAAATCATGGTATTTTCACTCAAAGGAGAAATGCAACTATTTAAAAATATAAACAAACATCTACTATATATTTAATCACTTATGGTTATTTGTATAGATTTGTATATATTTGCTGGAAGTGGAAATATATTGCACATACACTAAAATCACAACATCGTGTTTGTGTGTGTGATTTTCTATATTGTACTAAGTGGTGTCATTATAGATTTCACTTGCTCATAATAATTGATTATTTTTAAGGTAATAAAATATTTTTAATCTAAAAAATGTCAAAATTAAATTCATTCCTTAATTTAAAAAGAAGAAAATTAGGGATGTGCAGATGGTCCCTAGGTAGTTCTCAATCTCTGGCGAAATATAACGTAAGCCAGTAACACCAAGCCCACACCTGCCCCATCAAGACTAAATAACAGCAGATCAGTTCCAGAGCTGACATGATTTCTAGAGATCTACCTGCTGGATTCCTAAAAGGAAACCATCAACTGCCTTGTTTATTTGATTATTAGATGCCTGTTGCAGATATTTGTCATGCCTGCTGTACTCTAGGTACCATGCTAGGCGATAAATCTGTAAGTATCCTGCCCTTGAGGAGCATATAACCTACTAAAGAAGGTAAACTATCCAAATATTTAAACAGAAGGCCCTGGGAAAGTGCCTTAAGAGGTAGGCAAGGCACTTTAGGGATAGCATCCATTGTCTTCATAAACCACAGGTAGGCATGAAGGTGGAGATGTGTTTCACAGGTTAAAAAATAAAAAATAAACCTTGCCTGGAAGCCATTTAGCAACTAAGGGGCAGAGCAGGGGAACTTGAACCCTTGTCTTCCAGCGACACACTGTCTGCTCTCCTCACTTCTCACAGCCTCCCCCTCCAGACAGTGATCTGGGAGTTCTCTTTGCCAGCATCTTCTCTCTAGGTCTTCCCTGTCCTCCTCAGACCCTGAGAAAGCATGTGATGTCCCAGCTCTCAAGAAGACGCGATGGCTCTGCTGCCTTTTAGGGATGTGGGATGCAGCTGCCACTGCCTGTTAGATCAAGGACGAGCAGCAGGGTGTTCCTGGGTCGGTGGAGACCTGGGCACTCAAGAGGCTTGAATCCCTGACGGTCTTAGAAGCGCAGATGGGGCATCTCAGCAGGGGCATCTGGGCACAGCTGATTTAGCTCTAAAGTATTTGTTTCTGCTGCGTCTCAGTAGGAGGTTGGAGCAAAGAAGTCTCCTAGACCCTCATCTTCCTCCTTTTACTCCATCCTGATTCCCTCACTCCCCTTTTCCTCCATCATTTCTTTCGTTTCTCCCTTTCTCAGGAAGATTTCTTCCCCTCTCTTTTTGCCCATTTCTTCTTCTGCTTCTATAAACTCCTTTTTTCCTTGTCCTCGAAGTTTCCGAAGGGTCTGGGAAATAAGGCCCATTTCTCACAAGTAGATGTTAACAGGAAGCCATGCTAGCTGCAGGCAAAGGTCCTTGAGTTTGGAGCCAGCAGGTAATTAGGCTGTGTTATGGTAACTCAGCACTGACAGCCTGGACAAAGGGCATATTCTAAAAACCAAAGACAAATAAACAATTGACGATCAAGTCTCCTTCTCAGAAACTCCGGTCTGGGTGTCAGGGCAAGAAAGGGCAGGCAAAACAGATACGACCAGACAGACCCTGAGGGCCAGGTAACAAAATAAAAACCCACATCTGTATAGCCCTTTGTAACTGAAACACTTCCACACAAATGAGCAATATGATTTTTACAACACCCCAATAAAGAAAGTAGAATAGGTATAATGTTACTTTATAGACGAGAGGGCAGGATCAGAGAAATTATAGGACTTGCATGAGTCCCACAGTAAGAGGCAAAGGCGGGATTTCCAGCCAGGTGCGCCCTTTCCAAATAACCGTAATTATGGAAAGTGCTTACCTGGTACTTAGGTGGTAAGACAGTGACAGGTTGGGGCTTCTTAATTCCCCTTCAAAGGTCTTTTCACTACCTAAAAGTGCTTACGGCATCAAATTATGTAATCAAATTTCTTTTTCTCTGGCTTTTGGTAAAAATTATTCTAATCAGTGCTGCCTCCAGGCAAATAACAGATAAAATTTAAAAGAGGACAGGGCTTCCCTGGTGGCGCAGTGGTTGAGAGTCCGCCTGCCGATGCAGGGGGCACGGGTTTGTGCCCCGGTCTGGGAAGAACCCACATGCCGCGGAGCGGCTGGGCCCATGAGCCATGGCTGCTGAGCCTGCGTGTCCGGAGCCTGTGCTCTGCAACGGGAGAGGCCACAGCAGTGAGAAGCCCGTGTACCGCAGGAAAAAAAAAAAAAAAAAAAAAACAATAAAAAGAGGACAAAGACTATGGACCAGTCCAACCCTTGTGCTATTACCTCTAGTCTTCTGAAACCGTAACTATTGCACTTTAAGTGGAGGTTATAGAAGCAGCGTTCTACTTTCTCCTGCAATGGGCTTTCTACTAAAGAGGACCTCTAGTCTTCAGAGGTCTGGCCTAGAAGAAGCCCAAGAATCTAAGCTTGACCCCCTGGATCAGTGTTAGTATTAGGAGGCAGGATTATCCCTGCATGAATTCATTCTCAGCCATTTAGAGACAGTCTAAATCAACCTAGCAGATTCCCTGTACATCCCAGTTATTGCACTTAATTATAAATGCTCATTACCCATCAGTGCCTTCATGCATTGGTAATCCTGCCAAACTTTTTCAACGTGACCTATGGGCAATACCTACCCAAAAAAGAGTCTGGGACAGGTGCGTCTCAGAATTCTTCCCTTGTTCCATTCTATTTTTAAGAAAGTAGTGAGCTATAACATGTCATCCATTTACACACTCAACTCATCCAAGTTATTGTGAAAAATAAAATAAAATCTGATTCCTTGGTTGGATAATTATTGACTTCTGGGTTCCAATACTATAGTTTTAACTTAACCTAGACCCTGTGTCTACACCAAATAAGAGAGGTGGCAGGGAAGCAACTAACCACGCAAACCAACAACCAGCTGTAAACACAGAGCAAAGGGGCTAGCAAAATCCCCGTGGGGAGTCTAGACCGGTGTAATGCCCCACAATATCATTCTCTTCCATCTCACTTAGTTTTCTATTAGTGTCCTGGCCTTTTCTGAGAGCAGCTGGGAAAACTTGGGTCCAGAAAGATTGATCAGTCCTGCAAGTTTACAATAGCAAAACAGTGATTCCTGACTTAGGATTCACGATGAGCCTATACAGTCTGCTCCAACTGGTGTTTGAAAATTTAGCTATAATACCAAAGGCATTTCCTAAATCTCATTGACAGAGATCTATATTCTCTCATTTGAAAATGTCAAGATTATGATCCGCACGCCTAGAAACTTCACCTCACTATAAGAAAACAGCCTTATAACCTTGGATTCAGGACCATGTGAAACCACCTTGGGGGCAACAAGCCCTTTGTCTGTCATTTATGGAAAAACCTAGCCCGTGAGGTCCTGGAGAGCAGAGGCTTTGCCTTGATGAAGGTTGGATTCGCACAGTCTAGCTCAGTACTTGATACATAAAAGGATTCAATAGATACCGTTTGAATCAGTGAATGGACCTGCATGTTTAATTTTGGGAGATGAGAGAGAGGAGAATCAGCCAACTGACTGCTTATAGCCCTGGCGTTCAGGGGCTCTGAGGTGGCCGGGCATATTTTGAAAAGGTCATTTTACCAGCCTATAACTGCAGGCTAAAGTAGACGGGAATGGCGATCATTGGTGGTGTGGAAAAACAAGTTCTTACTGCCCCCTGGTGGTCAGGATGATTTCAGATTCCCAAGTCCTCTAGCACTCCTAACACTGAATTTAAGCATCCTGGTAGCCAGGAGTCTGCAGGTTTCATTTACCCAACCCCTTCTCCAAACAGTAGAGTACTTGGCTTAAAGGCCAGAAAGATGCCACCCCAATCCCAAAGTCCTCGAAGGAGGCTTTTCGTCTCTATACTGAGAGAAGATGAATATGTCAAGGAGCTGAAATTGAACATTTTAAAGTGAATTGCCTTTCAGTGAATGGTCTGTGGTTTCAAGAGCTCCTAGAAAAAAAGGAAAATATTCAAGGAAAATAATAATTTCCTGTCTGGAACATTCAGATGTCTATCTATTTAAGATTATCAGGTCAGGTCACCCTTCTGAGCAAAAAAGACATTCTGGAACCCTTTCAGACTTCTAATTGTTAGCATTCCATGATTGCATTCCCACCTCATCGAAGGAGAAACTGAGGGTCCAAACCAATTTTTGGAAAAATGATAACTATCCTCTCAAACCTACAGAAGGTTTTGAGTTTTATTTTGTTTTATTTTAAATGTATGGTAAGTGAAAAAAACAAAAAAAAAACAACAAAAAAAAACTGCTACAGAGGTTTCTAAGGCAGCATCACATGTGCAGGGATTTCTGTGTTTTATCCCACTTGTTGCCTCTCCAGGACCTAGAGCAGTGTCTGACTCATCAATACATATTTGGTGAATGAATGAATGAATGAGGCCTAAAGAGAAAGAGCTGTTTTTTAATGGAAATTATTGCTTATTGGAGAGGATGTCATCTCCTTCCTTGAGAATCTTTAAAAACAGGTTGAATTCTCATTTACCTTAAAAAGGATAGAATCTGACGCTGGAAAGAACCTTAGAAATCATCAGTTTAATTTCCTCATTTGGTTTCATTCATTCACTTCACAGATGAGGAAAATGAAGGTCAGAGAGGTTAAACAACTCACCATAGGTCACACAGCAATTTCATGGCAGACCCTACAGTGACTCCAAGTCTTCATTCCTGACACTTTCTAAAAGAGCAATGATGTTCAAAGTTTTTGGCTGTGACTTACAGTAAGAAATACATTGTGACCCAGTACACACCCACACAATTACAGACACACAACACTAAAAAGACTTTCCTGAAACAAGACTCACCTTCTCCATGTAATAACGTACCCTGGTCTACTGTCTACTCTATTTCATTTTTTAAATAATATTCTGATCACAACTCACTAAATTAATTTCACAACTTAAAATTTTAAAACATTATAACCTCTCAGGCTGAAGTCCTCCAGAATCTTCTTCCAAGGAGAAAAGAACTAGAGTGAGCAGCTTCTTGGGACTCCTTGGCCCAAAGATCCCCGTTTTATGACTCAGTAGAGTCAGCAGTATCTCCCACCGTCAAGTTTCATTTCACTTCCAAGAACGTGGTCCAAGCAACCCTGCTCTCCAGCCAGGGTGAGTAACCACACTACATGTTTCAGGACACAGACCAGGGCCATTGGTAGCAGCCTTGTCCTTGTCCTTGACTGGCCCTCTAACCCACACGTTAGCAGGGATTTGCGTCCTTACATAAAAGAGCACGTCCTCATCTCTGCTGCCGTCACTCTCCCCTAGCCTAGGAGCCTGGGGGGAGGGGCGGAGTGGGGAGCGGGAATAAGAGGAGCCCGGAAGGGGAAGCGCAGGACAAGTAGGTGGGTCTGAGGTCATCAGCTACGTAAGTAGGTGTGAACAGACGGAGTGCTGAACGGTCGCCAGGAGCCAGGGAGCCTCCCTCCACCCCCGCACAGGGTTACACAGAGCCTCCTTCTCCTAAGCCCATTTGATCATTTCCCCCCATCTCTTCCCCTGACGTCCTCTACCAAATATTCTCCCTCTCTCTCTCACACACACACACTAAGATGCTAAGATCGTTCACATGGAGGGAGATGGCTTCTCAGCTACTTCCCTTCTAACTGACAGGTTGGAACTTTCTCCTCTGACTTCCCACTTTCCCGCTGAGAGTCAGCAAGACGGGATTTGGCAGGGGGCTGCTTTGCGGCAGCCAGGGCAGAAAGCCTCCCCATAGCAACCTGGGCACATTCCCATGACTCCCTGACACAGGTGGAATTTCCAGGGCTGGCAACTCACCCCCTCTCAGAAGCAGCGCACAAGCTGCAGGCTACCCACCTCCCTTCCCAGTGAGTCTCAACCTGGCTGCGGGGCCTGCCCAGTAGTGAAGGCAATGAGCCAGGAAGGGAGCTGGACGATGCTTCAAATATTTATTGGCCCTTTCAGATAACCTCAGACAGCTTTGGAGTCTAGGGCTCCAGATCTTGGGTTCTGCTCGTGAAAGGGGAAGATTAGAATGAACTGGGAGGCAGGAGAGCACTACCCAGCTCTGCCATCAATGTGCTGTGTGATGTTAAGTCAGTTACTTAACCTCTCTGGCTCTCAGTTACCTCATTTTTAACATGAGAGATTCAGTTTTTTAAAAAACGACTTCTCAACATTTCTTTATTATATTGCTATGCTTAAATAAAATTATATCATCACTCTCATAGTATACAAATCCCAGATTCACAATGAAGACATGCATCTTGACCAAAATAAGTACAACATAATTAAAAGTCTGTTTCTGGAATTGGGCATTTTCCCCCATAATGAGATTTTTTTTAATTTAACCATTTTTTAAAAAATTGAAGTCTAGTTAATTTACAATGTTGTTTAGTTTCAGGTTACAGAAAAGTGATTCAATTATATATATTTATATATACACACACACACATACACACACATATATATACGTATATTCTTTTTTTGTTGTTTTAACATTTACTCTTTATTGTGTTGTATGAAGTACCACGTAACGCAAGTATGTACTGTACTAAAATAGCCATATTTCCAAATAACATTATGTGGTGTAGACCACAGTCTCTACAGAAGCATTGTGAGTAACCTGTGCCTTTATACTTTACAATCAATCCATTGTTGGCTGCTGTGAAAAGTATGACAATAGATGAAGAAAAAAAAATAAAGCTAAGTATGAATACATTTTTCCAAACATACACATACACAGCTTACAATGGAACCCCAATGGAAAGTCAAGTGACCATATTTGATGTAGTACCTATAAAATGTAGACTCTGCAATAAAAAGCCAAAGGCACATAAAAATATATTTTAACTTTAAAAATAACTTAGTTACAGTAATACTTTGCTTGTGTCTTACCAACATGTAGCTGACAGTCAAAATTTTGCAATATAAAAAAAATTTTTTTGCAATATAGGGATATCTAAGAGCTACAAGCAAATCCCCGAAACCCATAAAGTTGTTCAAATGTGAAAACAGAGAAAAGTTTTAACGCGGAAGAATTTGCTACGGTGAGCCCAAACAATATAATACAGAAAACAGTCTAGAAAAAAGGCGTGGGTGTTAAATAAATGTTGACTTCCTCGTGCTCAGAAAATGCCAGAGTACTGTAAAGGTCCTTAATGTGACTGGCACAGCCCTGCATAAGTAGTGCCAGTCCTGGCCAAGCCAGATTTCTTACATGTCTGAAGGTCTGAAAACAAAAATGTGAGCTGTACATCAGCAATGCTCGCTGAAAATGGGTTCTGACTCACTTCCTCTCTTTGCCAGGATAGGTTTTTTTGTTTCTTTCACTGTTTTTGCAAACAGGGCATACCAGGTAAAAAAATATTCTGTAGGAACGTCATTTTAGAAAACCCATCACATGACAGCAAGTATAGCCAGCGAAGCTCTTCTCTTTGACTGTTGTTAGTTTTGTTTTGTTCTGTTTTTTGATACCTTTTATCCCAAAGGAAAAGAGCCAGCGGTGTCCTGTTACTTACTTTTATCCATGACATTAGCACCTCATCCAGAAAAGAGGGCCCAAGATCGAGCTGCAGGGAGAGGAGGGAACCCGTGAGATCAGAGAGGGACTCCTCTGATTTAGTCTTTTCCTTGACGAGCTCGCACGGGGCGGAATGGTCAAACATGTCCTCCGCCACCCAGTCGGGTAGTGTTCGGAGAGGCTGCCCCTGCCCTGGCTGGACTGCGATGCGGACCCGCTGGACCCCCACGAGACGTCCCCCTGGTGGACCATCCTGTTCTCCAACAGACTGCTTTTCTCCGGAGCCTTCTCCTCCATGACCGGCTCACAGCTAAGCCGGGGCAGCCTTCCCGGCCCTAAGGACTCCTGTTTGGAACTGAATGTCACCAGTGACAACAAGGGCAACATGAATGCTTGGGGCCCTCCGATGGTTGGGAGGGAGATGGCGTTTTTGAGCACCGGGGAGGGCATTTCTGTGAACATGGAGTCAGAGGTACTGTTGGCCCGGGAGAACACGTTATGCCCAGGAAACTGGCCCGTGCGTGCTTTCTCCTGGTTTCCAGGTAGAAGCTCATTTCCTTGAAGAAAGGAAATGTCTCCAGAGATGTCATGCTGGCCCTCTTTGCCGATGTGAATGGTGTGGCAGAGGTCTCCAAGGGGAGGGAGGGCTGATCATATCTGGAGACAAGATGTTCCTCAGTTTAAATTTCTTTCCTTTCTTGTTATTGGCAGCTTTCAGGTAAATTGGGGTCTTGGTTGGCATTTTGGAGTTTGGGGATGTCGATTTTGCAAAAGGGAAAAAGGGCCACTTTCTTCACAGATGTTATAGGTTTCCCAATATCCTTTTTTTTTTTTTTTTTTTTTTTGCTGTACGCGGGCCTCTCACTGCTGTGGCCTCCCCCGTTGCGGAGCACAGGCTCCGGACACACAGGCCCCGCGGCCATGGCTCGCGGGCCCAGCCGCTCCGCGGCATGTGGGATCCTCCGGGATCGGGGCACGAACCCGTGTCCCCTGCATCGGCAGGCGGACTCTCAACCACTGCGCCACCAGGGAGGCCCCCAATATCCTTTTTGATAGGAGCGGTCACATCATTTTTCTCAAGTAGCTTCAGAAGTGGCTCTGAAACGAGATGGAGGTCTAAGAGGCTTTCCTGGACTTACAGCCAAGCAGGGGTTTCTGGAGAGCCGGTTACATCTGCCAGTCCCTTCCACAGCACGGAGAAACCAGCGGCGCCAAGGATCCGAGCCGCTGACCCCGGGGCCAGGCGCCCGGCACCGACAGTCCCTGAAGGCGCACGCAGTCCCTGCCCGCCACTCGCAGATCCAGCCGGGTCAGCCGGCGCGGCACCTACTCACAGCATTATGCGCTCCTTGACGGCGTGAAGGCGCCCAAGGCCGGGGTCTCCAGACTCCTATACGTATATTCTTTTTCAGATTTTTTTCCATTATAGGTTGTTACACGATATTGAGTATAGTTCCCTGTGCTATACAGTAGGTCCTTGCTGTTTATCTGTTTTATATATAATAGTGTGTATATATTAATCCCAAACTCCTAATTTGGAGAGATTCAATTTTTTTAAAATTTTATTTTATATATATTTTTATACAGCAGGTTCTTATTAGTTATCTATTTTATACATATTAGTGTATATATGTCAATCCCAATCTCCCAGTTCATCCCACAACCACCACCCCCTGCCGCTTTCCCCCCTTGGTGTCCATACATTTCTTCTCCACGTCTATGTCTCTATTTCTGCCTTGCAAACCGGTTCATCTGTACCATTTTTCTAGATTCCACATATATGCGTTAATATACAGTATTTGTTTTTAGAGAGATTCAATTTTTAAAACAACAAAAATTAATTGGTCACCTTCAATGGTCCCTTCAGTAGTTCAGGGAATTAATTCATTATCTTGAAAACTAGCAAATAAATGAAACAGTCAACATTTGTTGGTTTTTTTTTCCCCTATATCAACTACAACACTAGATAATCAAATCGTTGCCAAGGGGAAGCACCTCCTTTTTAAAGTATTCCAACAAATACATAAAAAATAAATGATGGGACATTACCATTTTGCAACATCTGATGAACTGATGGATCTAGACAACGAGCATCAATGATTACTAAGGTCAACAAAAGAGAGACAGATGTTATGTGCTTCCCACTCATGAACTTGCCGAAAAGATCTACTCAGATCAAACCTCATCAGGTCAAACTTCTGGGTCCAGCAAGAAATTTGTAGGCAAAAAAGTGGACAGAGAACTGTTGAACTGCATTGTGAGTGTGCAGGCAGCACAATCCAGACTGCGAGAAACTCCACAGGCCATGTGCCCCGAGTTCCTCTCAAAATAAAGTGTAAGGAAAAGAAACTGATGAAAAGTGAACCTGGAGAGGAACAGGGACTCAGAAGACATGTTGACTTTTTTAAATGGAAAAGACTACACTAGCATGTTGAGAGAGTTGTGGTCAAAGGATAAAACTAAAAGGAAACACCAGAAAATTATGACAACAGGAGTCAGCAGGGCGATTACTTTCAGGGCGGGGAGAGTCTACGGTTGGATGAGGAGACAGAACTGAGGTGGCTGATGGAGTCCTATTGCTTGGCTGTCCTCCCCTGCATTTGTATTTTAATTCATAATAAGGCGATTTTTTTAAATGAGAGAGTAGAAAAATCACCTTTACTTCCTGACAGAGCTAGAAGGCTGGGTTCTGGAATTCTAAATCTGGAAAGTGACAGGGGTCGCGATGACGAGGTTGGTTTTGGGACCGCTAAGCGGCAGGAGGTGGGGGGAAGGCCAAGGATGTTCTGGCTGCAGAGCTGCGGAGACTTGGCCTTGACTCCTGACTGCCACTTTCTGGCTGGGACACCAGAAAACACAGCTAACCTCTCTCATTTCATTTTCCTCATCTACTAAGTAGAGATAATAGTTCTTGCCTTGTCATTGTGACAATCAAATAAGAGAACTCATCAGGGTTCATAGCGCAGAATCTGGCACACAGTAAGTACTCAATATAATCATCCTATTATTATTATTATTACTAGTACTACTACTACTATTGTTATTATCTATCTGATGATTAGGATGCCCCTAATGTGGACAGAAGGAAACCAGGAGGTGGATTTCTCCTTCAAAGAGGGAATACGAGGACATGGCCCCTTTGGGACACTAGTGACCGGGGCGGTTGTAGAAGGTGCAGCTTTGCAAGCCTTCCGCTGGCTCTCCGGTGTGACGTGTCCCCAGTGGACATGCTCCCTACTTGATCCACTCATCCTCATCCCCATTAAGCACTCAACCAGGCTTCCACTCGAAGCCACTCTCATCAGAAGCCACTCCCATCAGAAGCCACACTCATCAGTCTGATGGCTTCTTGTTCTTGGTTCTTCTGCTCTCTGGGGGGTGTGGAAACCTCAGGGCACCACTCACCGCATCCATGAGTCACTGGAGCCACTTTGTGTGAGGAAGCCTCCGGGACAAGCAAACACCGTGAGAGGCAGAAGAGCCTGGTGGCTAAGGGCATGAGCTCTGCACAGGGCTGATGACCCACACCCGCCCCCAGGTTACCTTAAGGATGAAGTTCTGAGTGGACACACACAGCCTTTGGAATCTGGGGAGCAGCAGACCCTTGTCAGGAATTGCTGTGATGCCTCTGGCATCAGAACGGCCAGATGTCTTCTGCTCTCCTTACTTTAACTTCTTGGGCAGGGAAAGTAATAGACTCCTGTGCCATTTGGGGCTAAGCTTAGTCAGTCTTCCTTCAAGTTATTAGTCAGACAATTTCCTCTTACCTGTGAGACCATGGGCAAGTTATTTAACCTCACTGTGCCCTCGTTTCTTCAACTATAAAATCTACATAAGAGAATCTGCTTCATACGGTTGTCATGGAGATTAACTGAATTAAAAAAGACAAATTGCTTTAAACAATGCCTGGCACGTTGTCTTTTAAAAAAGGCTCCGTTTCAGTTTTCTGGATTCAAGTACTAGCTCTTTCCCTTATTAGTTCAATGACACTGGAGAAGTTGCCTCGCTTCTCTACGTCTCTGCTTGTTCATCTATCAAATGGGGATACTAATAGTGCCATGCTTGCTGGATTGGCGTGAATATGAAATAGATAATGCAAAGAAGATCCTGGCTTACACGCAAAATATTTAATAAACATTAGATATTATTATCCCTATAATACTAGATAATAAGCAAAGTTTTGCGTTTTCCTCGCTATCCAAAGAGAGCAAAATGCACAGAATACTCCAACAAGATACTGGGTAGAGATCCTCCAAAGCAAAGTCCTCATCTCCAGGCACCGAGATATTCTCGCAGACCACGAAGTGGCACCCCTGGGACCAAGGATAGGCAGGTCTCTCAGGATCCATCACATCTCGGGGGACAGCAGAGCAGTGAGACACATGGTGTGGCACCTCTGAGCCACAGGACAAGGGGATGGATAAAGGGGAACCAGCAAGCAGATTTTTCCATGGAAGGATGGTGAGTAAAGGGAGGAGGAAGGCGTGGCAAAGAGGAGAGAGGCTTCCTTTCCACCATATGAGGTGCATTCATCAACCCAGCCTCATTTTTCCAAAGAACGACCGAACCATTATTACTGAGAAACAGCAGCTAGAACCTACTGGGGTAACAGGATTCTCAGAGTCTTGATCTCTCGTTGCCTTTTCGTTCTGATACTTCATTTGATTCTCTCAACAGTTCAGCAGGACAGAAAAAAATGTGAACGGGAAACCCTATTTCACAGATGGACTGCAGACAGAAGAGAGAGAGAAACTTATCCAAGGTCATGAACAACTTGGGTCTCTTCACCCGTTACCTAGCGCTCTCTGGCTGAGCACAGGTGTTCTCATCCTGGGCTACTCTTTGGAACCACCTGAGAAGCTCTGAAAAGTACTGGTGCCCAGGTCTCCCTGACGGAGATTCTGATGAATTTGGTTTGATGTATTTGGTCTGGACATTGGGATTTCTAGACACTCCTCATTCAGTTCTAATGCACAGCCAAGGTTGAAAATTACTACTTGAACATATTTGATTTCGTGGATAATAAGTTAAACCCACACTTCACCCAGGGAAGCTCTGATATCTCCTTTGTCCTTTTGGGTAAGGCAGGCAGATAGGGAAAAGAAACAATGTAAAAATTAATTCCTTCCTTGAAAAATGAATCCAGGTATCTTTTGGTTATCTACCAAGAGGGGTGGTGTATCTGAAAACTTCAAAGGAGGGAAGGGTCCACTGTTTCCCTCTATACATTTCCAAAATTTTACTACTTAATTTCATTTGTGTTTCAGCTGAAAAAGAAAACCACTTTTAATAGAATAGCCCTTCCTTAGTATGAAAATCAAGATTATCTCTCCACAAACTTTCTTTTCCAGAACCTGTTTGATTTCAATAAACTAAAACTTATTAAGGATCTACAATGTTCAATGGCTCATGCAACAGTTATTGAGATTTTGCTAAATGAGTGTGACATAGTTCTACACTCAAGGGATTATAAACTTGTAGGGAGGACAGGAAAGGTACACAGATAACTACCAGCAGAAAGTTATGCCAAGTGCATGGAAGTAATTAGGACAGTGTTTATCACACATAAGGTGCTCAGTCTTTATATGGGAAAAGAAGAACAGAAGGGGTGGTGGGAGGAATTGGGAGATTGGAATTGACATATATACACTAATATGTATAAAATAGATAACTAATAAGAACTGCGGTATAAAAAATAAATTAAATAAAATTTTAAAAAAACACAAACAGGGCTTCCCTGGTGGCGCAGTGGTTGAGAGTCCGCCTGCCGATGCAGGGGACACGGGTTCGTGCCCTGGTCTGGGAAGATCGCACATGCCGCGGAGCGGCTGGGCCCGTGAGCCATGGCTGCTGAGTCTGCGAGTCTGGAGGCTGTGCTCCGCAACAGGAGAGGCCACAACAGTGAGAGGCCCGTGTACCACAAAATAAAACAAAACAAAACAAAAAAACCACTCAAACAACAACAAAAAACAGAGGGCAAAGGAGTTGAATAGGGATGATATTATCAGAGTTGTATTTTACCAAGACTCATCAGGCACTTCTATGGGATTTATGCTCAGTAGGGAAAGAAATAAGATAGGGATGGGACAATCATTCAGAGGCAATAGCTTTATTCTACGCAAAAGTTAAAAGAGCCTCAACTGAGGTGGTGGCCAAATGTGGAAGGCAGCCTCTGAGCTAGCCCCAATGAGCCCCATCCTTCTGCCTGAATAGGGCTGACCTGTGTAACTAACAGGATATCACAGAAATGACGGAGTATGACTTCAGAGGCCAGCTCATAAAAGACACTGTGGCTTCCTTCTTGTTCTCTCCTTCTTGGATCACTTGGTCTGGGAGAAGCCAGCTGCCATGTTGTAAAGACCCTCCAACAGCCCCATGAAAGGTTCATGTGATAAGGAACTGAGATCTGTCACCTCCAGCACAAATTCACAAATCTGCCAGCCCTCTGTGTGAGCCAGCTTGGAACTGAACCCTCCGGCCCCAGCCAACACTTCAGATGACTATGGACCCAGGTGCCATCTAAGTACAAACTCACGAGAGCTCCTCAGCCAAACCACCCTGCCAAGCTTCTCCTGATTTCCCGACCCACAGAAACTGTGAGATTAAAAAATCTTTATTACCATTCTAACCTGCTAGGTTTTGGGTAATTTGTTATGCAGCAACAAACACTAGATCGTAAAAATAAAAAGGAAAGGGTAAACTTGAATTGCATATGGAAACCCAGAGTAACTGGCATGTGAGTCCTCCTCCTGGTTCCTCCTTCAATTAACTGTGTGATGTTGGTGAAATTACTTAACATAGAAGAGTCTTGGTTTCCTCATCTGCAAAATAAGCAGGCCTGACCAATTACCTTCAGTGTCCCTTTCAGCATCCCAATCAAATGATCCCATTATTCTAAAAGCACACTTATTAGTCGTTGAGCAGGGATTACAAATTATCCCATTATCTGGAGGGCTCTCCACGTCTCTGACCTCATCCTGTTCAACTATCTTATCAACGACTGAATTGAAAATACAAAAGGCATTCTTGTCAAAATCAAAGATGATGGGAAACTCTGAGGGAAAGAGATCACTCTGCTGAAGCAATGTGCTTAAAAATCTTGAAATTCAGGAACAATGAACCAAGCATAACAAGACAAAAAAATGTAACAGACTCACAGCCTGTGAAGGTCTGAAAATTCATCCCTAGGAGCATAAGAGTGTGGTAAGAGTGACATTCATTCTCAGTCAATCGTGTGAACTGGTTGCCAAGGAATGAATATGCTTTTCTTTTGCTGAATTTATTCAATAATCATCCAGGCACGGTACTAGGCATTAGGGCTACAGCAATGACAAAGACACAAATTTAGACTACATTTATAGAATTACAGAACCTAAAAATAAGGAAGAAGAGAACCCTATGCTCCTCCTTGCTTGGTCAGATCATATTTGATCTATAGAAAAATTAGAGTTTGGTCTGAGAAGAGTTAACCAGAATGGATATGGAATTCAAAGTAATCAGAATCAAACAACCTTTATTCAGTGGCTGCTCTTTGTGTCCTGTCCAGGGACAGTCTGTCCAGAGAGAAGAAAGGGTGGCTTAGGATAGAATCTTGCCGAACGCCAATACATAAAGGACACGCAGAAGAGGAGAATCTGCAAGGGGCTGAGCAGGAGCAGCAAGAGACGTAGGAGAAAAATATGGAAGCTAAAACAAAAATGTGTTTCCAAGGTCACAGGCATGTGATCTGGTGCTTGGCTCTTCATCCAGTCTCCTCTTCTACCCTTGTAACTCATTCATTCTAGCCCAACCACATGGGTCTCCCACTTGGTTCTCAAATACCCCACACTCTTTCCTAACTCTGGGTCACTCATTGTCTTTGCCATTCCCACTGTTTGGCATGTTCTTCACCCAGATCCAAGAATGGTCCAGTCTCTCACTTCATTCAGATCTCAGCTCAGATGCCACCTCCTCAGAGGGCTGACCCTGATTCTATCTTACCCTGTCTCACCCTGATTCATTTCTCTTCTCAGCATTTATCACTCACCTCCTAACATTTTATAAATTTGTTTGCTCCTTTATTTATTATCTCCTCATCTCCCCCGGCCCCATACACGTTGATTCCACCTGCCTCTTTCCCTGGTGGATCCACACTGCACAGTACATACACTGTCTGGTACACTGTAGGCATTTTGTGAATATTTGATAAGAGAATTAAGTAAAATCAAGATGCCAAGGAGGACTCCGGTAATCTTGACAAGAACAATTTCAGTGCAGGAACAAAAGGTCAGATATATAAGGGACAATAGATTAAACAAGGCCTGAGAAAGTAGGAGGAGATGAGATATGAAATACCGATGGTGGAATCAGCCTGAGATGGGAGGTGGGAACCTTAAGAGGGGAGGAAAAAAAGGATGAGTACAGTTCCTTGGTATGGAGTTAAGAAGGTAAAGGATTCCTCACTTCATGACTGTTGTCTTGTTTTTAAAGTAGTATTAAGGATTCATCCACTGAGATAAAGTGGGGCAAGTGGTGGAACCATGGGTTTGAGGAAAGTGCAGTAAAGGAAATTTGAAATATTCACTGTGAGAGAAGCCAGGTGGCAAGGTGGGTTCAATAAAAGGGCAATGAGCATGGGAAGACGGTGGCCGAGTAAAGGCTCATAGAATTAAGTGGGGAAGGAGGTGAAGCCAGGAGGGAGCTTATAGATGGGGGCATACAAAGTGGTCAAGAGACTGGCCTCTATGGGGTCAAAGAACAATGGCCACCCTGTCACTAACAACCAGTTGAAGGGACAGGGAGTATCTATCCTGTCAAGAAATGAGTCATGGGGTGGGGGAGAGGAGAAAGCACCTGTCTTGAAAAAAGTGGAAAAATCACCATGGAAAAACTGTATTTGACATGAATTCTGCATGGGACTAAAGCCGACAGATAGAAATGATAAATAGATTTGACCCAATGTGAAAAAAAAAAATGCTGAGAATCAGAGCAGTCAGTAAAAAGTCGTAAAAAGTAGTAAAAAGTCATAAAAAGATAAAAGCTGTCTTTCGGGTGGGGGGATACTCATTTCTAGAGGTGTTCAAGGACAGATTAGGGTGGGATGGGGAGGGAGGACCCAAGGAGAGCAGATGATGCCATGGAGAGGCTGGCGATCCTCGGGGCTGCCTCAGAGGCAGGCAGGCAGGGAGGAAGCGGGCCCAGCAGGTACAAGCAGGTGAGGGCAGGGGCTCACCACTTCAGCCAGAGCAAATCAACTGTGCTCCACTTCAGCCAGAGCAAATCAACATTTACTCGTATATAATTGGATATCACCTAATATTTTGTTTAAATAAACTGTTTTGTGTAAATAAGTATTAAAAAGCATTGGACTAGAGGCCTCACTTAGTTTAATGAATTGATTTGAGCATAGCTATTATTTAAATAAACTTCTAAATTTTAGAATAGTTTTACATTTACAGAAAAATTGTGAAGATAACACAGAGTTCTTATAAACTCCATACCCACTTCCTCCCATTTTGTTTTTCTCTGGCCTCGCCACAAGGCTTGTCGGATCTTAGTTCCCCAACCAGGGATGGAACCCAGGCCCTCAGCAGTGAAAGTATCAAGTCCTAACCACTGGACCGCCAGGGAATTCCCCCACTTCCCCCCGCCCCCCTCCCCATTATTAACCGCTTACATCCATAGGGTATACTTGTCACAATTACCAATATTGATACATTATTATTATTAATTAAAACCCATACTTCATTCAGGTTTCCTTAGTTTTTATCTCATGTCCTTTTTCCATTCCAGGATTCCATCTAGGACACCACATTACATTTATTCATCATGTTTCCTTAGGCTCCTCTTGACTGAGAGTTTCTTAGATGTTCCTTATTTTTGATGACCTTGACAGTTTTGAGGAGTTCTGGTCAGGTGCCTTGTAGCATGTCTCTCAATTGGGATCTTTCACTGATATTCTTCTCATGATTAGACTGGTGTTATGGGTTTCGGGGAGGAAGACCACAGAGGTAAAGCACCATTCTCCACACATCATATCAAGAAGACACACTATCAACATGACTTTTTTTTTTTTTTTTTGCGGTACGTGGGCCTCTCACCATTGTGGCCTCTCCCGTTGCGGAGCACAGGCTCCTGACGCGCAGGCTCAGCGGCCATGGCCTACGGGCCCAGCCGCTCCGCGGCATGTGGGACCTTCCCAGACCGGGGCACGAACCCGTGTCCCCTGCATCAGCAGGCGGACTGTCAACCACTGCACCACCGGGGAAGCCCCTCAACATGACTTTTTACTGTTGATATTACCCTTGATCATCTGATTGAGGTACTGTTTGTCAGCTTTCTCCACTGTAAAGTTACTGCTTTTCCCCCTTTCCACGCAAACCATAGTTTTTTGTTGTTGTTGTTTTGTTTTTATCATGTATAACCTGCATTTGTGAGTCTGGATATTTCAAAGAAAAAACGTTGCAGATTGTGATGGTTAATTTTTTTTTTTTTTGCCATACCTCACAGCATGCAGGATCTTAGTTCCCTGACCAGGGATCGAAATCGTGCCCCCTGCAGTGGAGCGTGGAGTCAACCACTGGACCGCCAGGGAAGTCCTGTGATAGTTAATTTTTATATGTCAACTTGACTGGACTAACAGATGCCCAAATAGCTGGTTAAAACATTATTTCTGGGTGTGTCTGGGAGGGTGCTTCTGAAGGAGATCAGCATTTGAATGAGTACACTGAGTAAATAAAGACCACCTTCGCCCATGTGAGTGATCATCACCCAGTCAGTTGACTGGCTGAACAGAACAAAAAGCAGAAGAAGGATGAATTTGCTCTCTCCCTGAGCTGGGACACCCACCTTTCACTGCCCTTGGACATTGGCGCTCCTGATTCTTAGGCCTGTTGACTTCAACCAGGAGTTCCATCATGGGCTCCCCTGGTTCTCATGCCTTCAGATGAGGACTGAATTACACGACCAGCTTTCCTGGTTCTCCAGCTTGTAGACGGAAGAACACCTGTAAACAAGGCCTGAGTCTTTTCTTCCTCTGTCAACTGATCATAGGTAACTCCTCACGAGGCCACACGTGAAGGGTGGGGGAGAGAAGGCAGTCTAGCAGGAGTGGGGACCATGGCCCTTTGGGCCACTTCTTCGTGTAACTTACTTGCGCCTTAGGGCCTGCTCTGGCCCAATCACTTCCACTTCCATTTGATGATGGAGAATGGCCACGCATGCCCACCTTTACGGCTTGATGCATCAGATAATACGCATTTTGTGAAGACCCGCCCGGTCTCATGATAAGTTGGTGGCCCATGGTCAAGGATTCAGCCTCTGCTAAGGACCAGTAGAAAGTGAAGAACAGTTTCTTAAAAGGAGAGCGGTTATCGGTAGAGGATGGCAGGGTCTTGCTACAAAATCTCAAGGACGTGTGTTGCAATTCACCTATAGAAACCTGCCAAAGGCTCCCAACAGCACCCTTATCTGCCTCTGACACTTCAGGTACCACTGGACCTGCTGGATCATAAGGCCCAAGCGGCAGAGCAGCCTGCACAGCAGCCTGGACCTCTTGTAGAACCTTCTCTTGTTCTGGGCCCCACTGAAAACGAGCAGCTTTTCGGGTCACTCAGTCAATGGGCCTGAGCAATACACCCAGCTGAGGAATATGTTGCCTCTAAAATCCAAAGAGGCCACTAGGCCTTGTGCCTCTTTCTCGTTGGAGGAGGAACCTGATGCAGCAACTCATCCTTCATCTTAGAAGGGACATCTCAACATGCCCCATTCCTGCTGCCAATTCGTCTTAATCCATTCAGGCTGCTAAAACAAAAATACCATAGATGGGGTGGCTTATGAACAACAGAAATTTATTTCTCATGGTTCTGGGGGCTGGGAAGTCCAAGGTCAAGGTGCCTAAAGGTTCACTGTCTAGTGAGAGCATCCTTCCTAGGTCATAGATGGCTGCCTTCTCCCTGTGTCCTCACAAGGTAGAAGGGACATGGGAGCTCTCTGGGGTCTTTTTTATAAGGACACTAATCCCATTCTTGAGGGCTTTGCCTTCATGACCTAATCTCCTCCCAAAGGTCCCACCTCCAAACACCCTTACACTGGGGATTAGGTTTCAGCATATGAATGGGGCTGAGGGGGAAATGCATGTATTCCATCTACAGCACGAGGCCACATAGGGTACTTTGGGGGTCTGAGCAGACTGATGCTTGTTTGTATGCATACTGAGAGCCATAAAAAACTCTGAGCCCTCTGGGGATTCTAGAGCCTGAATCTAAGAAGTCAAGGACTCTGTCATCCTGTGCTTTGTGGAACCCTAAGTGGAGAGCGGAAGCTGGCGTGGGCGCTCTGTCCTTCGAAGCCTTCAAAACCCACTCACCTTGGTACAAGACCTCACACCCCCCGAAATGACCATCTTTAATTTGCCATGCAAAGAACGCTAATTCAGTGTCTTCGGGGACTTTTTGGTTCCTCCTTTCCCTCCAAATCATCTGTCTGTGATGATAAACAGTGGGTCTCTTGTGCGTGTGCGTAGGCCTGTGTGTCAGCAAACATGCTGCCTTTCTGAAGGGCGGGGCAGGCCGCTGTGAGCTGTGACTCCACCCACCAGAGGACTGTGACAAATTAGTCCTTTTCTGAAAAATCTTCCCAGGGATACTTCGCATCCAGCCATTACTCATGAAACCAGACGATGCCTCCTAAAATGCCAGCATCTTGGTACTCAGCAGATTCGCACACCCCAACTGGGGTGACCTGTAGCTCTTCTGAGAGGCACAGAGACTGCCTCTGGCAGCCTGGGACTCTCCCATCCCACCTGCCTCCTAAAAGGAACACAAACACAAACCACTGCCAAAAGGCCCTCTGAGCAAACAAATGCCTACAACCTTGGTCAGCAGGCACTCAGCAAATGCATGGTGCACTCATTCAATGCACGTAAAATGGACTAGGCATCCCTTTCTGCTCCCTTCCCACACATCTAAGACGGAGACTGATGTTACCACCTCCACTTACAGATGAGCCAGAGGGCTTAAAAGATCTGCTAAACATCTTGCACCTGATGCAAGGGGTTCGTCTGGTGAACATTTTCTGGCTAGCTGCTGCTACTTCCCATCCATCCAGGCCAGGAGACACTGGGCAGTTTTCTGTGTTTTAAGACAGAAGTACATTGTGAGTCACATTCAAAGTGAAATTCTAAGAATCTGGGGTTGGAGGAAGTTGAGTGCCTTGAAAGCACAAAGAAAGGGATTCCCTTTGGGATAGAAGGCCCCTGGATTCCACTCAGGAGTCTCCTGTATAGAATGCCAGAAGTGACCCCTACAAACAAGTCTAAAACTCTTTAGAAATAAGAGAAAAAAATATGACAGAGGGAAGGCAGATAGGGATGGGGAAAATATGTATATAAAACCTAATTTCATCCTCACAGCAACCCTATAAAGTTGGTATTAGGATCTCACTTAACAGATGGGAACACTTAGAAGCAGAGAGGTTTAATAACCTGTCCAAGGTCAACAGCTAGGTCAGAAACTAGAACTACAAAACTAGGTCAAAAACTAGAATTCCAACTCAGGTCTGTCCAACTTCAAAGCCTATATAATTTTCTGATATTTCAGGATGTTTTCCTGACAGAGGTGGACCAAGAAACCGAGACAGTATTTTCCCAGACCTACTTTGGCCCCGTTACAAAGCATAATGGTGAACCCCAGGAAGGAACAAAAAGAGGCAGATGCAGGAAGAAATGTAATTGCACAAGGACACAGACATACAGTGAAGGACCAAGGATCTCCACCAACCAATGGGACTCATCCCACAACCCCAGTAAAGGGTCTTTTGGTTAAAGATGTATTCAGTTCAACAAACAATACCTCCAGGTGCAAGGCCTAAAATTAAATGTGAATATATAAGGATGAATAGCCCTGCCCTCAAGAAGCTTGCCACACTAGGGAATATTGCCCAAAAAACTCCTGGGCAGGAATACTGAGATGGGCCACTAGAAAAGCAAGAAAGTACACCAGCCCAGAAACCAAAACTAAGGAGGGGAAGAGAGGTGTAAACAACCAACCAACCACACCTCAAGGCAGAATGGGAGCAGCAAAACATGTGATTCACTCAGGCTTGGGAGGCTGGGGAGGGCCTTCCAAGTAAGTAGGATTTGATCTGGGTCCTAAAGCACAAAGCTTTTCGTGGGCAGTGGAGACAGGAAGGGTATTCCAGAATGAAAGGAGAGAAAGAACAAAGGCATGAATAAATAAATGGAAGCCAAGGAGAGGGTGAAGAGGTTGGAAACTCTGTTAAAGGATTTAAGCTGGGGACTTCCCTGGTGGCGCAGTGGTTAAGACTCTGTGCTCTCAATGCAGGGGTCCTGGGTTTGATCACTGGTCAGGGAACTAGATCCCACATGCATGCCACAACTAAGAGTTTGCATGCCACAACTAGGGAGCCCACGAGCCACAACTAAGGAACCCACGTGTTGCATCTAAGGAGCCAGCAAGCTGCAACTAAGGAGCCTGCCTGCTGCAACTAAGACCTGGTGCAACCAAATCAAATCAATCAATCAATCAATATTTTTAAAAATTTATTTATTTTATTTTATTTTCAGCTGCATTGGGTCTTTGTTACTGTGCATGGGCTTTCTCTAGTTGTGGTGAGTGGGGGCTACTCTTTGTTGCAGTGTGCAGGCTTCTCATTGCAGTGGCTTTTCTTGTTGCAGAGCTCGGGCTCTAGGCATGCAGGCTTCAGTAGTTGTGGCACGTGGGCTCAGTAGTTGTGGCTCGCGGGCTCTAGAGCACAGGCTCAGTAGTTGTGGCACGTGGGCTTAGTTGCTCCGTGGCATGTGGGATCTTCTAGGACCAGGGCTCGAACCACTGCCTCCTGCATTGGTAGGCGGATTCTTAACCACTGCGCCACCAGGGAAGCCCAATAATTTTTTTTTTTTTTTGCGGTACGCGGGCCTCTCACTGTTGCGGCCCCTCCCGTTGCGGAGCACAGGCTCCGGACGTGCAGGCCTAGCGGCCATGGCTCACGGGTCTAGCCACTCCACGGCATGTGGGATCTTCCCGGACCAGGGCACGAACCCGTGGTCCCCTGCATCGGCAGGCGAACTCTCAACCACTGCGCCACCAGGGAAGCCCCCAATAAATATTTTTAAAAATTAAAACTGACAAAAGCACAAGCAAACCTGATAAATTATTTTTTTTGAAAAGGAATTTAAATTGCAGTTGGCAGGTAACAGCAAACTGGGAAAGGTGTGAGAGGAGTGAGTCAAATGGCTCAGTCAGACCTGTTCAAGAACAATAGGGATCAGTGATTAGGAGGCAATGCAGTCATCAAGGCAGAGTTAATGAGGGCTTGAGCAACAGCGGTGACTGAGTGAGAAACACTACAGAAATAAAAGGGTCAGAATTTAGTTGTTGATTGGCTTGGGGGGAAGAAAGGGTAAAGGTGAAGCTAACTCGGGTTTCCATCCTGGACGACCAGAAAAGTAGAGATGATAGAAACTGAGAGGAAGTATCACAGCAAGTGGAGGGGCTTTTGGAGAATGAAGAAAGAGAGGGTAGTAATTTCAGGTCAGACAAATTGAATTTGAGGTGCCATTAAGTCAATCATGTGACAATACCCACTGACTGGAAACACGAGCTAGTGAAAGGGTCTAAGGGTCTGCCAGTTCTGGCCCGGGAGCAACCCGTAAGTTTATTGCCTGTGGCCACTTTCGCTCTACAACAGCAGAGCTGAGTAGTCATGACAGAGACCGGGTGGCCTGAAAGCCTGAAATGTTTACTATCAAGCCCTTTAAGAAAAAGTTTGCCGACCTCTGATCTAGAGTTCAAAAAAAAGAGGTCAGAAATGTTTATTTGGGGAGCATGTAGTTGAGAAGAAGGCTAAGAAAGAAACACTGGAGGAATATTATAATCCATTCTCCATTCAAATAGTATTTTTGAAAAACTTTTTATTGGAGTATAGTTGATTTACAATATTATGTTAGTTTCTCTGTACAGCAAAGTGAATCAGTTATACATATATCCACTCTTTTTTAGATTCTTTTCCCATATAGGTCATTACAGAGTATTGAGTAGAGTTCCCTGTGCTCTACAGCAGGTCCTTAACAAATAGTGTTTGTTGATCACTTACTTACTCTAGATCCAGCACTGGGACACTGGGCTAAGGTGATGGGACTAATACAACAAGCAAGACACACAAGGCCCCCACCTCCCTGAACTTTACAAGAGAAGCAACAGGAGGAAACAATCAGATAGCAACCAGTTATTAGTTATTTTAATACCTATATTTTTAATAACTGACATCTATATTTTGCGAGTGGGAAAGAAAAAGAGAAGTGAATGGGAGGGAACACATCTGGGCAGGACTACTGAGATAGGCCAGCAGGAAACCAAGAACATACACCAATCAGCACAGAAACCAAAGATGAAGCATCTTTCAAGAGGAAAAATGGGACTGGGCATGTCAGATGCTGTAGACTGAGGTCAAGAAAGAGGCCATTGGATTGGGCATTTGGGAGTTAATTAGAGAGTTCTGAGACGATTTTTGGCACAATGGTGGAAAACAAACAAGTCTGCAAGGACTTAAGTCAAGAGGGCAGTGAGGGACTTGGGGAAATGAGTGTGTGATGATTTTTAAAGAAAATGAGAATAGAAGGAGAGAACAGTAGCCAAGCTATGGCAGGTTAGAGAGGCATTAAATGTGAGAGAGACGTTTCTCTGTGAGTATATCTATAAAGAGGAAAGAAGCACTAAAGAGCAAGATGGAAGATTTAGGAAATAATTCATTACCCAGAGCACAGGCAGAGGATTTATGAGAAAAACAGCCAGCATTTATTGGACACTTAGCATGAGCCAACCACCACACTGGGAGATCTAGATATTGATACAGATAGTTAAGAGATAAGTAGTCTTTAGATCTCAGATCAACCATGAAAGTTTAGTATTACCCACCTTGCACAGATGAGGAAACTAGAAGTTTAGAAACTCTCTCAAAGCCCACATTTAGTAAGGAGCAGAACTGGGATTTCAAGCTACTATTATCTAGCTCTTGAGCCCATGTACTTTCCACTTAATTGAGATGCCACATTTTGGAAACAAGGTTCCTCCCTGCCATGGGAGGAAAGAAACAGAATGGGTGAAAAGAGAGATTCTGAAATAGAAATACTTTTTTTTAAATTTTTCTTTTATATTGGACTATAGTTGAGTAACGATGATGTGTTAGTTACAGGTGTACAGCAAAGTGATTCAGTTACACTCATACAAGTATCCATTCTTTTTCAAATTCTTTTCCCACTTAGGTTGTTACAGATAATGGAGCCGAGTTCCCTGTGCTCTACAGTAGGTCCTTGTTGGTTATCTATTTTACATACAGTAGTGTGTAGATGTCAATCCCAAACTCCCAATCTATCCCTGCCCCCACTTCCCCCTAGTAACCATAAGTTCATTCTCTAAGTCTATGAGTGTAGAAACACTCCTAAGTGCAAATCCAGATGAGCCTCGGTGGACACCTCAGTGTTCTCAGAAAACAATCTCACCTTACCTGCAATTACACATTTGACTCTGGCCAAGAGCTGGAAATTTTCCATGTGTGCTCCAGATCTACTGTCTCTGCCTCACCATCTTGCTCTGTGACCCTGGAGGCTGACTTTTAGGAACAATATAACTGGCTCCCTTGTCTTCTGGCTTCTGATTGGGTCCTGCCAAGGGAGGGCAATGGCTGGAGACAGGAGAACAGGGGATGGGGACATGGATTGGACCCAAGCTTCCTCCTTGCCATGTCACCAGGGATTGATCACATCCTTGTACTAAAGGCCACAGCTCTGGTCAGGCAGCCCTCTCCTACAGCGGTTGCCACCCTTCAGGATGCTTTATTATCCTTTGCCAATTTCCCTTAACTCTCCCTACAAATCTAAAAGAATCTCTTTATTAAACTCTCCGCCATTACCCTGTCCAAGTGCGCCATCTCTGTCCTGCTGAGCCCTGACAAACCACCGGGTCACATACACTCCCAGATGCCCCCTCACAGTGGATAATGTAGTCAACCTGACAGGCATCCGTTTCCCACACACTTAAACATCACGTTCATATGTGTACATCAACCAACTGCAAGGTCTTCAGAATGGAAAATCTGAGACATTTTTCACAATATAAGCTGAACCTTGGAGTTCAATATCAGTTTAAAACTCACACCCCAAATAATTTAAGAACCAATGATGTTTAATCATGGATCTTAGTATTCTCAACACCTCTAAAAATCCCCTAAAGAAACGAATCCTGGATTTGACTGACACAGGTTCTGAAGCGGAGAGAAATGCACCAGATCTGAAGCTACAATTAGATTCAAGTTCAAAGCTCTTCCCAGTTCTGGCCTTGAAAGGGAGGCCAGCCAGTCTTTCTCTATGATTCACACTTTGTGATAGAAATGTAATTTAAAATATTAATTTGCATCATGCTGAGTGAAGTAAGTCAAAGAGAAATATTGTATGATGACACTTACATGCGGAATCTAAAAAGAAATGATACAAATGAACTTATTTACAAAACAGAAACAGACTCACAGACTTAGCAAATTTATGGTTAGCAGGGGCGAAGGCAGGGGGGAAGGGATAGTTAGGGAGTTTGGGATTGACATGTACACACTGTTGTATTTAAAATGGAGAACCTGGGACTTCCCTGGTGGTCCAGTGGTTAAGATTCCATCCTCCCAATGCAGGGGACCCAGGTTCCACTCCTGGCTGGGGAACTAGATCCCACATGCCGCAACTAAGATCCTGCACATGGCAACGAACAACAGCGTGCCACAACTAAGACCCGGCGCAGCCAAAATAAATAAATATTTAAAAATATAATTAAAAAAATAAAATGGATAACCAACAAGGACCTACTGTATAGCACAGAGAACTCTGCTCAATGTTATGTAACAACCTAAATGGGAAAAGAATTTGAAAAAGAATAGATACATGTGTATATGTATAACTGAATCAATTTGCTGTACACCTGAAACTATCACAACATTGTTAATCAACTATACTCCAATAAAATAAAAAGTTTAAAAAGAAAATATTAATTTGCTTTTCAAAAGGGTAACGAAAAACTGGATGCCCTCAGAATTGCTGCTTCTTTGTCCACCCCTCTCTTCCCCCACCACCACCAGCAAAAAAAAAAATACCCTTAGTTTTTTTTTTTTTTTTTTTTTTTTGCGGTATGCGGGCCTCTCACTGTTGTGGCCTCCCCCGTTGCGGAGCACAGGCTCCAGACGCGCAGGCTCCGGACGCGCAGGCTCAGCGGCCATGGCTCACGGGCCCAGCCGCTCCGCGGCATATGGGATCCTCCCAGACCGGGGCACGAACCCGTATCCCCTGCATCGGCAGGCGGACTCTCAACCACTTGCGCCACCAGGGAGGCCCCCCCTTAGTTTTTTTATTGATGTCATTCACTTATTCTGGGAAGGTGAAACCACCCAAGCTTTACTTTTTTATTTTTTTAATTAATTAATTTATTTATTTATTTACTTTTGACTGCCTTGGGTCTTCGTTGCTGTGCGCGGGCTTCCTCTAGTTGTGGCGAGCGGGGGCTACTCTTCGTTGTGGTGCACGGGCTTCTCACTGCAGTGGCTTCTCTTGTTGTGGAGCACGGGCTCTAGGCACGCGGGCTTCAGTAGTTGTGGCACGCGGGCTCAGCAGTTGTGGCTCGTGGGCTCTAGAGCACAAGCTCAGTAGTTGCGGCACACGGGCTTAGTTGCCCTGCAGCATGCAGGATCTTCCTGGCCCAGGGCTTGAACCCGTGTCCCCTGCATTGGCAGGCAGATTCTTAACCACTGCACCACAAGGGAAGTCCCCAAGCTTTACTTTCAATGTGTCATTTCCTTCTTGGGCTCTGAGCGAGCACTGCCAGGCTGGTCAGAGGAGCCCCCTTTGCACCAGGGACTGCACCTCCCACAGTGTGGGCGTGCAGAGCAGTGGCTCCTGACACCAGCACTGACCCTGCCCCAAGCCTCCAGGTCTAGCTTATGACTTCAGTCCAGCCACCATTTCACTCTTTCTTTCTCTCTGAGCCCCCGGTACTTCATTTGTAAACTAACAGATTTACATTAAATTAGTAGTTCACAAATTTTTTCAAGTATGGAGGGTTGCTTTTTGTCATTAAAGAAAGAGGGAGATAGATGGTGGCTGCGTTTATGGGCCTGGTCTGCAGGTCCAATGTGGGCATGGCTTTGTAGTAATTCCACAGCCCTCCGGGAACACTTAATACATGTTTAACACATCTTAGCCACATGTTAGAACCTCTGGACTCCAAAATCTCCTCCAGTTCCAGCACACTGGGCTTTTTGTGAACGCCTGAGACCCGGCATTCATATAAAGAGCTGGCATTCGAGAATCTCAACATCTTCCCACGCCAGGCTTGGCCCAGGACGCTAAAAGGAATGGCCCTAAATCTCAGGGGTGCAAGTCTCTAGTTAGAGGCAGACCTAATCTACTCAAGTTGCCCCGCGGCATGTGGGATCCTCCCGGCCCAGGGCTCGAACCCGTGTCCCCTGTATTGGCAGGTGGATTCTAAACCACTGCGACACCAGGGAAGCCCAGATTCAAGTTTTTCTGAAGCTGCCAGACAACCACCAGCAGCAGCCTCCTCCTAGAGCTGCAACTTTCAGGGCCATTGTCACTACCATCTGTTCAGTCCTAAGACGTAAGTCTCCAGGCTCCTAGAGCATCATACAAAAACAGATCCAAGAGCTGCCCAGGGAAGAGTTGGGGAGGGAGAGGAGAGAGGAGTGAGGGAGACATTCTCAGAGCCCCACAGAAAGGAGTAAAGCTCTATCATCTCACCCCTGTTCAAAAGTCCCCTACCTCTAGCCAGGAGTTTCCATGGAAACCTCGTAAGTCCTATCTACAGGAAAAGAAAAAAATTAAAAAGAAGAAGCATCCTGAAGTATGTATGAATTAGCTCCAAGGAAGGTAGGCAGAGGAGGAGGGAGTTGCGGGTTCACGTGGGAAGAAACAGAGCTGATCATTATCCTGATACATAAAAAAGGCTCTGTGAAAACCAGGCTGCCTTCAGTCACAGAATCAGGAGGGAGGTGGGGTAGACAAGTAGGGATGAGGCACTCGGAGGGTGGGGGGGGAGCACTAGCTTGTGGAAGTAACTACAAGGAAAGGAGGGGACTGAGAGTCAACTCATGAAGGATCTCAGGCCAAAGGTTCTTTCCAGAGGAGGAAGGACAGGACCGCAGGCGGAGAGCAGAGCCGGTGGTATGTTTAGACGGCGACAGACAGCAGTCTCCTATACTCTTCATCACCTCAGGCCACCTGCAGAGTCAATCAGTCTAGCACCCTAATTTCCATGTTTGAACACCTTAAAATAATAATAAAGTGTCTGGAGATGTCCTGTACATCTTTGTCTTATAAAATTGCAATGCTTTGGGTCACTTGTAAAGACGAACTCTGTTAAACTCTTTTTCTCCTAATCTTGATTTTAAGATGAAATTTGAGTGAGGAGGGAGTCTCTGAGTCTTAAATGTCATGCAATTCGTTTTTTAAAAATAGACCATGGGCTTCCCTGGTGGCGCAGTGGTTGAGAGTCCGCCTGCCGATGCAGGGGACACGGGTTCGTGTCCCGGTCCGGGAAGATCCCACATGCCGTGGAGCGGCTGGGCCCGTGAGCCATGGTCGCTGAGCCTGCGCGTCCGGAGCCTGTGCTCCGCAACGGGAGAGGCCACAACAGCGAGAGGCCCGCGTACCGCAAAAAAAAAAAAAAAAAAAAAAAGACCATGAGGAGCAAAGACATCAATGTAATAGCTAAAACTTTTTAACTCTCAGAAGAAAACATAAATAGGCATAAATCTTTGTGACATTGAACTAGGCAATGGTTTCTTAGACATGACACCAAAAGCATGAGCAATAAAAGACAAATAAATTGGACACCATAAAAATTTAAAACTTTTGTGCTTTTAAAGGACACTCTCAAGAAAGTAAAAAGACAACTCAAAGAATTTGAGAAAATTTTTATAAATTATATGTCTGATAAGGGACTTGTATCTAGAATATATATATAAAGAGCTCCTACAACTCAATAATTTTAAAATAAGCAAAGGATCTGAATAGACATATCTCCAAAGAAGATATACAAAAGGCCAATAATTACTTTAAAAAGTACTCAACATCATAAGCCATCAGGGAAATACAAATCAAAAACACAATGAGCAGGACTTCCCTGGTGGCACAGTGGTTAAGAACCCGCATGCCAATGCAGGGGACATGGGTTTGAGCCCTGGTCCGGGAAGATCCCACATGCTGCGGAGCAACTGAGCCCGTGCGCCACAACTACTGAGCCTGCGCTCTAGAGTCTGCAAGCCACAACTACTGAGCCCAAGTGCCACAACTGCTGAAGCCCGTGCACCTAGAGCTCGTGCTCTGCAACAAAGAGAAACCACTGCAATGAGAAGCCCACGCACCACAATGAAGAGTAGCCCCTGCTCACTGCAACTAGAGAGAGCCCACACGCAGCAACGAAGACCCAACACAGCCATAAATAAGTAAATAAATAAGTGAATTTATTAAAAAAACAACAACACAATGAGGTATCACTTCATACCCACTAGGATGATAGTTATAATAAAAATGATGATAGCAAGTATTGGTAAGAATGTGGAGAAATTGGAACCCTCATACATTCCTGGTGGGAACATAAAATGATGCAGCCACTTAAGAAAACAGTCTAGCAGTTCCTAAAGAGCTTTTACATAGTTACCATATGATCCACCAATTACCCAAGTATATACCCAAGAGAAATGAAAACATATCCGCACAAAAACTTCATAACAGCCGAAAAGCAGAAACAACCCAAATGTTTACCAACTGAAGATTAGATAAGGAAAATGTGGCATAACCATACAATAGAACATTATCCAGCCATAAAAAGAATGAAGTACCGATACACATGCCACAACATGGATGAACCTTGAACACATTATGCCAAGTGAAAGAAGCCAACACAAATGACCACATATTGTATGATTCCATTTATAAGAAATGCCCAGAATAAGCAAATTCAGTCCATAGAGACAGAAGGTAAAGTAGTGGCTGTCTAGGACTGGGGAGACTGGGGGGAAATAGGGAGTGACAGTTAATGGGTACAGGGCTTCTTTTAGGGGTGATGAAACGTTCTAATATTGATTGTGGTGATGGTTGCACAACTCAGTGAAGATACTAAAAACCACTGGAGTCTACACTTTAAATGGGTTAATTGTACGGTCTGTGAATTAGAGTTCAATAAAGCTGTTATTAAGAAAAATAGACCAGGAGAAACTGTAATACACTGACCTTGTCATTTAGAGTTTTGATATCCAGGATTTTTTTGCATCATTATTTCAAAAAATATATTGCACTAATATTTTATCTTGAAAACTGAGTTTTTTTGTTACCTTCTTAGATTTTGTGCTCGAGGCCAGTGCTTCACTTGCATCACCCTAGCACAGCCCTGAACTGGGTGTGGTAGCAAAGACATCATCCTTTAAAGAGCCTTTTCTGATCCCCGAAGGGGTCTGTTGGAGGCTTCCTTCCACATTCCTGTTTTCTCCCTCTGCCTCCCAACCTGAGTTGTCAGATGCATGCTTCACCATGAACCCTCCTGATGCCCTTTTGCTGCTCCTTCATGTACACTTTCTCCCACTGGCTTTATGTGTGCATATGTGTGTGTGTGTGTGTGTGTGTGTGTGTGTGTGTGTGTAATTATGAAGGATAAAAACAATTATGTAAAACTGAAAGTGGGCAACTACCCAAATTTTTAAAAAATGAGAAGAAAAGAAAGCACATTCTACAAGTATAGACCAGTGAGCATGAACTGGATCTCTAGCAGAATTCCAAAACTAGATTATTTCACAAGACGAGTTTATAAACATTCAGAAAGCGTAGCTGTTTCCAATAGCAGCCAGGAAGGTTTCGCTAAAACCGAGGAATGTCAAATGAACCTCACTGCCTTTTTTGACACAGTTATTAGACTACAATAATAGATTAGGGAATTGCAAAACAGTGAATATTTAGACTTTAATAATGCATGCAGCAGTATCTTTACATCATTGCTAACAAGATAAAGAAATGTAGGTAAGATGACTGCATATTCAGAAGAGTTGTAGCCATCTGACTGATGGTATGCAAACTTAGTTCACTCTAAGCTCACTATATGTCAAAAACATAAAGCAGCTGCAAAAAAATTTAAGTTGACCTTGGGCTACATCCAGGTCCAACTGTCTGAACGCCTGCTCTACTCTCCAACTGACTTCCCAGGAATGCTGTGCTCATTTCTGGGGGTTCTACTTTTTAAGGGGATACCAACCAAGTGAAGTGCTTCCAGAGGACAATGAGGCTGGAGTAGAGAATCAAAAGATTACAAAACATGTTTAATAAAAAAAGATCAAGGGCTTCCCTGGTGGCGCAGTGGTTGGGAGTCCGCCTGCCGGTGCAGGGGACACGGGTTCGTGCCCCGGTCCGGGAAGATCCCACATGCCGTGGAGTGGCTGGGCCCGTGGGCCATGGCCGCTGAACCTGCACGTCCAGAGCCTGTGCTCCGCAACGGGAGAGGCCACAACAGGAAGAGGCCTGCGTACCGCAAAAAAATAAATAAATAAAAAATCAAAGTCAGGTCTTTCCTGTGCAGTAGTGAAGCCGTAAGTGGAACATGATGGCTACTTTGAAATATGTGAAGGACTCAAATAAAGGAAAACAAAAACAAAAACGGAATCAAGTTAACGTAACCCAGAAGGTCCAAATTAAAGCCAGGCAACAGAAGTTTAAAAAAAAATCAGCTCAACTGAAAGAAGGGTCCCTCCCCCCAGCCTGAGCTGTCCTACAGTCAGATGGCCTGCCTTGGGAGGGAGGCAGTTACCTGCAAAGAAAGCTTTCAAGTTAGAAAGCCTTACTGGGATGTTGTAAGGCTTGGGATTTAAATAATTAGATGAGGTCGGAGCTCACGCCTTACTGGGTCCCTTCAAATCAGAGACACTATGAATCTGTGTTTCTTTTCTTCTCTCCTTTCTAGCCTTTCATATGCTTTCTACTGCACTGAACATTTGAAAGATGTTCTTAAGCCATAACCCATGGTTTTGACCTAATTCCATCCCTCTAACTCGGTTCTCCAGCCCTCCTTCCTCGCTCCCTTCCTCCTTGTCACCACCTTCCCTCATCCCTCTTGAGGCTGACACAGTACAATGCTTCAAGCTCCTCCGACACCCCCCACTGAAACTGGCTGATGTGAGGAAAAAAAAGAATAGGAAAAAAGAAAAGAATAATAGGGACCAAAGACTGAACTCAGGTGGCATACTGTGCCTGTTGTTATCTGCCGTGAAATCTCTAGTGCTTGCTGGCTCTGAGACACATGCAGACGTTCATGGAACTGACTGGACTGAGTTCACATGAATTAGCCTCAGGAGTGTCTACATATGCTGTTATCTTTCTGCATAACATTCAGTGCTTGTAACATATTCCATGTCTGTTTTCCCTGCTCTACTGGTAAGTTCCAAAGGCCAGACCATGCAGCTTGGCCTCTATACCCAGGGAGGCACTCAATCGCTAGCAATTAAATGAATGAAGAATTTCTCTTATCCTTCCCCCTACATCTAGACTGATCAAGATTATGATGATGCTGATGAAAGTCTTGCTTAAGACTAAACATTAGACAGTGCATAGAACTTGAGAGTTAATAGAGATGTCAGAAAACACCTAGCATACCCCCTCCATTTGACAGATGAATAAACTGAGGGCCAGAGCGAGGAAATACTCAGCTAGGAAGTAGCAGAGCTGGGAATCAAGACTAGCTCTTCTGGTTTCTGAGAGACAGAATGTCACAGGAATAGAAAACACAGCTTTTGGAATCACATGAAACTGGGTTCCAATGCCAAGTCTTCCTCTGACTAATGCCATGATCTTGGGCGAGTTAATCAGGGTCTCCAAGCCTCAGTGTCTTCAGAAGTGAATGGGAAAGAGAATACCTTCCACCAGGTCACCAGCACACAGGATACACTCAGTAAGAGGTAGCTTTGATAACCATTACCAAGTCCAGTGCTCCGCCCACTACAACACACAGGCCCTTTGGCTTTGTGCCTGTAGGAAAAGCCATATGTCTATGCTAAGTGGAAAAAAAAGATGGGGACACACCAATCCCGAGTGCCTCCTATATGCTAAGCACTTTTCCATTCTCAATCTAAACCACAGAGGAGCCACATACAAAGCAGCAGAACAACTGCCATCCACACGGATGCCCTCTTTCAGCTGGGAGCACATGGCCATGAAGGGAAATCCACTTCATTCAAGTTCAATATCTTTTGTGAGTCTTTTCTTTGGGTATCTGACCTTTCTCTTCAAGTCCCTACGTTAGGACCTCCCATATAGAGAATAACAGAGAGCCACTGAAACTTCTAAGTATATATGATCTTCCAGGTATTCTGGGTGGTACTTGTGGGCACAGGGCAGGGCGCACGTCCAGTTCAGAGATCTGTCACTGTGGGAGCTTAATAAAAGCCAGGAACAGTTAAACAGGGCATGTGGACAACTCACACCTTCCCTTACAGCTTGCTTCCTGCCTCCTCATCTGCTGCTTCTGATGTTCTCCAGACCTGGTTCCAGCTTCCTTGGTGACAGAGTCTCCTTCTCCTCTTTTTTGATGGCATTACTGCCGAGATGTCACCCTCCAGAGACTCTGTGACTCAGTTCTTCCAAGGGAACTTCCCTTTTTCCTGCACCGGGCCCACACTCTTCCCTCTTAGCATTAATGCCTGGTCCACCCAGAACTTCTCATTCAGTTTGCATGAGTGAGATAAATTCTGGAATTTGGCTGCCGACATTTTGTGGCATTTATCTTTAGATTTTCATAACAGCTATCATCCTGGTGCGACATGTACAGACAAGACAGAGGAGGTGCTTCCCAAGATAAATCAGCCTAAAGGAAATGAATGCAATAATCTTGTCTTATTGGATCTATTTATTCTACTGTCGGAGGAATTCAAGAGCTGAGAAGAGGAATGGTCAAAGGGAGGTGAGGTTTGTTTGTCAAAGTAGACACTGGTGTTCTTTTAGAGCAGCTCTTGGGAATGATTCAAGAGGTAGGAATGGATGGGAGGGAAAAGGATGATGCTGATCAATATGGTAGGTGGAACCCCATGTAAATTTTGTGGGTGTAAGACTTGCAGAACTGAACTACAAGAATTGTGGACTACAGTAATTCCACATGTGTTATTTTAGTTAACCAGCAGTTACTGAGTTTCCAAAATCCCATAATTCTAAAACAGAGCAACTACTTGGATCACAGAGTGAGCAGGGATAGCAACCCAGACACAATCCCTGTGGGAGGAGAGAATTCCGATTCCAAGAACTTGGTCCAAGTCCCTCACTTTCCATAACCCAGAAAGTTCCTGTTCCTTGAATAGCCACCAGACCAAAGGGCAAGACTTGGGCAACTAGAAACGAAAAAGAGAACCATGCCCATGGTCACGAATGAGAGAGACTGTCTTTGCACTTAAAATGGTTCATCTTAGGGTTGGAGAGGACCACAGTGACCCTTATCTCACTCCCAACCATCAGGGTTCCAATTCTTGTCAAGTCTCCTGATTCCATGCTAAGATATTTCCTATTGTCTGTATCAAAGCTCAAAAGCCACACTTTAGAAGTAGTGTGCCCCCAAATCTGCATAGCCCCCATTGCTAATTAAATAGAGAAAACGGAAGACAATTTGTAGTAACAACAACAGGAGTGAAGTAGTACACCTTGTTCTTGTGAAGACTATGCATCAACATTTAGCTACTCAACATATTTTTACAAGCTCTAACTCTGTAAATAAGCAGGATGCAAAACTGTGCCCACTTGCTGATTACAAGCATGCAAAAAAGCATTACTTCCATGATAAAAACTACATGAGATTACACCTCAGTTATATTAGGGACATAGGATTATGGGTGATTGTTCATTTCTTCCAAACATTTCTGTAATGCTGTCATATTGCTTTGATGGTTTTCCAAGTTGAGAAAGAAATCAACTGAATGGATATGCTGGAGCTATTCCCTTTCTTTCTGACATGTTGGCCACGGAAGAGGGATTGGAGACAGGGTATACTCCAGCAAGTGTGTGTGTATCTGTGAAGGTAAGGTGAGGGGATGGGGAGCTGCTGACCAAACACTGATTCCTGACATGTTTGCAGGAGGCAGACCAGCCAGACAGCTCTGCAAAGTAGTGCTGAGAGAGGTACAGTGGTGACATCCGACCTTGAATCACTAAAACCCAATCTGTGAGAGACCTGTGGGCCCAGGCTTGGTTGCTGACACTATACTGAGCATTTGCTCCCATCTTCTCTTATACAATTTTTAAATTGTTCCATATGGAGATCATGAGCAACCTGAGGAAGGACATGGTCCTTATTCTTCAGCTGTTATATCCTTAACTCCATCCTGCATATCCTTCAACAGTATCTAGCATCATTCCAGCACTGGAATAAATAATTATTGAAGCCTAGTGAGGCATGCAAAGAGGTAAGAGAAGTCAGTTCTATGGCAGAAAGCTGGATTTTGTCCATTTTCAACAACCAACCTGGGCATGAACCAGGTGTGTACTGGTTCAGCAGGGAGAAGGTCGTTACCCAGGCCACAACCTATGCTGACGGCACCCAAGCCCCACTGCCCTTCCTTCCTGGCTAAAATAACTGAATGCTTCCTATAAAAACCACACTTTCTTTGGCCCCCACGACTTTGCTTATGTTTTCTCTGCCTAGATGGTTCTCCCCACTTTTCCTTGCCTACTCTGTCTTATCCTTCAAAATATAAATGCTTAAGCATCACCTCCTCCAGGAAATTTTTCTCCATACTCCAGGAGGGGTTGAGTGTCTTCTCTATTACTAGAGCACCTGGACATACTTCTAACTTTGCCCTACTCATGTTAGAGATAAAGTGTCTGTTTACAAATCTTAACTTCTTCCCTAAAAAGTGAATTTCTCTAACAACAGGGCCTGTAATTTTACTCTTCTTTGCAACCCTAATACGTAACACAGAGTCTGGGACGCAGGAGCTGCTACTGTGTTTCAGGTGTGTGTATATACACACATACATACACACATGTTGCTGGGTGGACAAATTTTTGTGTCAAATAAATAGTCATTCATTCATTCACTTCTACGAAAGAGAAGAGCTTCAGTAATCCAACAGTCCTGTCATGAAGATAGAAGTCTGAAGCCAACAGCCAAATAGACAGAAATTTCTTTAGAGTGCTGTAAACACAGTCAACAAGAAGTTCACTTGCTTGAGAAAAAAGACGGTTCCAAAGGTAAATGAACAATCATTGCCATATGGTCCCCATCCAGTAGCAGGCAAGTTTAAGGATAATATGCACTTATGGTTTAAGGGCAGAGAACTGAGTGGGGATGTGGGAAGGAGGTAACAGCTGGTACCAATGAAACCAGCCAGTTTTTAAAAGTTCTACTCATCCAGGTATCATTAGAATATAATGCTATACAATCCCAGCGCACAGACAGGAAGCAAGCGCTCCCTTCCATCTTTGTAACAAAAAGTTGTTACATCTTTTGTTTTCAATTTCTTCAGTTTCTTCTTCTGTCTATATCCTACATCTTCAAATATGTACTGGTTTAGTCCATCTTGAGAAAAAAAAAATCTTTGATTAATTCTGTGACCCTGCTATTAGTATCTTCACACTCTCCTGCTTTGGCCGTTGACCTTGTAAAACGGGCAGGCTGTACTACCGTGACCGTGTTCTCTCCTTTTGTTCATTATTCCTCTGCAACAGGGCTACCGTCCCCACTGCATTATTGAAACGTGTTCTCTGAGATCACTGATGGACCAATCATCAAAGTCAATCATCAAACTTCTCTTGGTCTGCAATCTCCTTTTCTTCTCCTTGTTGCATCTTAACACCCATGACCCGCTTCCCTCCACACTTTCTTCAAACTCTCTCCTTCTGAGCTTTGGTGACTTGACAGTAGCCTAATTCCCCAACCGGTCCTTCTTTGACTTTTTAATAGGCTTTCCTTCTTCCCCCACACCTTAAACATGGGCATTCTCCACATAGATACATGGATGTCTTTGTCAGAGGGACGCCCACCCCTCAATGTGAAGTCCAGAAAAACCTAAGGAAGGGGGACATGACAGAGGCAACCGGTTTGAAAATTTGTCAGAGGAGGTTTTAAAATCCATCTATAACTCCTAGACTACAGACTGAAAACCTTGAGTCTACAAGAGGAAGTCCCAGCTCCTGAGCTTTATATCAGTGAGGCTCTAATCTACATTTTCAACCTTATCTCTCACCCTTCCCCTCCAGAACACCTCCACAGAGTAGACATTCGTTAAATATCTTTGACCAAACAGATTCGTACACAAATATTTCATTCATGGATAACGTCATCTACCCCAGCCCCATCATTCTCCACCCTTCAACAATATAGCGTACCTTGTACTTGCTCATCCTTAAGATCTGTTCACATCACCTCCCTTGTATGAAATGCTTTTCCTATTTATTTCTCATCTATGTAAATCTTGCCCACTGTTCAAGGCCCAGTGTGAATCTCACTTTCTCTAAGACCTCCCCTCCTTATTCATACAATATTTATTACGTTTCACCTTTTGGGCATTTAGTGTATTGTTAATTATTTTTAAATGACTTCTTACCCAACAACTTTTGGAGCCACGTGGGGATGGGGGGTATCTTATGCTTCTTTGTGCCCTCCATAAGCATAGCTTCGTACTTTTTTTTTTTTTTTTTTTTTTTTTTTGCGGTACGCGGGCCTCTCACTGTTGTGGCCTCCCCCGTTGCGGAGCACAGGCTCCGGACGCGCAGGCTCAGCTGCCATGGCTCACGGGCCCAGCCGCTCCGCGGCATATGGGATCCTCCCGGACCGGGGCACGAACCCGTATCCCCTGCATCGGCAGGCGGACTCTCAACCACTTGCGCCACCAGGGAGGCCCTAGCTTCGTACTTTTGATGGAGGCAATGCCCAGTAAGTAGTTTCCTAGAGCTTTGTTGCATGTAACACAGCTGTGTCAGAAGCTCAGGCTTGAAATCAGACCTAGATTAGCATCTCAGCTCTGAATGCTAGGCAAATAACCTCCAGGAAGTCACCAAATCTTGGTTTTTCTTATCTGTGAAACTGGGAAATTAATAGTAGTGACTCATGGTGGAGCTGTGAGCTAAGTGAGACCAGGAATGCACTGTGCTTAGCGAAGGGTTTGGACCATGATAAAAGTTTCAATAAAAATCGTTGACAATGACGAAAAGGATGATAATTCTTCAGATATAGATTAGACCTAGATCAATGCCAAGGCCAAATGGATACCTTTTATCAAAACTCTGTGACTACGTTGAGGGAAGCTCACTCACAGAAGAGGACTACTTTCTTGCTCTATCTGACACTGAGGAAGACAGATGCCATCATGCCCCACCTAAGTTGTGGCAACTAAGCAATAGAGCTTTAAATGATGTTTTTTTTTTTTTTTTTTTTAATTTTTATTTATTTATTTATTTATGGCTGTGTTGGCTCTTCGTTTCTGTGTGAGGGCTTTCTCTAGTTGCGGCAAGTGGGGGCCACTCCTCATCGCGGTGCACGGGCCTCTCACTATCGCGGCCTCTCGTTGCAGAGCACAGGCTCCAGACGCGCAGGCTCAGTATTTGTGGCTCACGGGGCTAGTTGCTCCGCGGCATGTGGGATCTTCCCAGACCAGGGCTCGAACCCCTGTCCCCTGCACTGGCAGGCAGATTCTCAACCACTGCGCCACCAGGGAAGCCCCTAAATGATGTTTTATACAGCTCATTCCTAGGGTTGCTTCTCCCACATCTGTTGTTAAGCACTCAGCACAGACTGACAGCCCATCAGCTCTACACTGGGTGATCCGGAAACAAAAGCAGAGGATCACCATCAGTTGCTTTGTGACAATTTAACCAAATGGCAGGCAAGTGCACCAGGAGGCTGTTACCAAAGTAAGACATGAAGGCTGTCAACCTGTAGGGTCAGTGATCTGAAGGATGCCAAGACCATCTTTAACTTGCCCTTCCTGCATTAGACGTGAGCTAGGCTGCTCTCTGGCTTTTATTCCAAAGATAGTAAATCTGTGGTTGGAAGTCTCTAGACCTTAATGATACCCACGTTTGAGAGACGGCGCCTTGAAACTCTGAACTGTGGTTTCAGTTAAGAGTTCAACAGAGATAGTGGTTTATCATAAGAAAGGGGCCTCTAAGTAGTAGAGTAATGTCTACTTTGTGTTCACATTTTCCATCTCTGAGACTCAAGAGCAAAATGGTCTACCTTGGAAAACTAGATTCAGTTTGACTGGGGCAGGGGGTAATCGGGCAGACAAAACACAAAATTATGGAATGAGTAATTTAAGAACAGATGGAAACAATAACACGGATAACATAGGGACAATCCAGATAACAAACACATACTTCATAACATTTTGGAAGCAGTTAATAGCATTTGAACAAGACCAGGAAAACTGTCAAAGCATAGAAATCAACAATATATTGGAACACCTACCACATCTCACATTTCTCTTCACAGCTAGCATGTCTAAATACACACTCAGTAAAGCTATTAACATGGATGGCTGCATGGCTGTTAACTGATATTTTGTCCAGATGGGATTCTCCCTGGGGAAACCAAATCAGAGAACAAAACAATCAGCAAATAGAATACAATTCTCCAAATGACCACGAGTTCTGTACAGCTAAACTCTTAGGGACCTCAAGCTCTGGCAAAAAGAGCCTGGATGATTTCTTTGAGGGTTCCACAATATAGGTTATTAACTCATGTTCCAAGGAGACAAGGATGGGAGACCAGAAAACTTTCTCAGCAGACTTCCATAATTTTCTTATGAGCAGTTTAATGGGTTTCCATATCTATGGTCAAATGATCTTCTCCAACCTATATATGTATGAGGTATACCTTGGAGAGTTCCTTCTTTCTAAGCATGTTTTACCCTTTTCCAGCATGCCTTTCCTGAAGAATGACAAAAGTCATTTGCTTAGTACCAGCTTCTGCAGCCCTAAGTACGTAATCCATCAAACTGACTGACAAGGCAGTGATCTGAGAGAATTTCCACTTTTTCTGAAAGGGAAAGCACTGACTCAGATTCCCCTGCGAGGGCAGGTCATACAGGGAGACCGTGCTATACTTTAGCAGGCCAGGAGCTGGGTGATTGATGACTAGCCATCTGGGAAATCTGTGCCCACGCTATTGAAAATTCATCCACACCCCCAAACCCTTCCAGCTATAAGACCAGGCAAACCTTACACGGCTACTGTGCCTGGTTCTAGTCTCTCTGCTGTGTAAGAAACTAACAATGTTGTAGAAAGGGTCAGCTCACAATTATCAACACAAAGTATCAACATGAATCTCTGCCTGTTAATAGAGGGTGATGTTAAAAATAATCAGGTGATTAATTTTTATTTGCTGCTGGTGCGCATATGATTTTTTTTTTTTTTTTTTTTTTTTTTTTTTTTGCGGTACGCGGGCCTCTCACTGCTGTGGCCTCTCCCGTTGCAGAGCACAGGCTCCGGACGCGCAGGCTCAGCGGCCATGGCTCACGGGCCCAGCCGCTCCACGGCATGTGGGATCCTCCCGGACCGTGTCCCCTGCATCGGCAGGCGGACTCTCAACCACTGCGCCACCAGGGAAGCCCGCGCATATGATTTTTAAATGAGTGGTGGTAAAACAAAATTTACCTGTTCAAATTGCTCTGCCTTAAACATACACCCACAGACAACGAGGGGAAGAGGAGACAGATTCAGGGAGCGCAGGATGAAAACTTTACAAGATAATCTACATAGAGGGCAAACTGAGGACCAGAATACTGGGCAGGTTGCCCCACAGGCTGTCACCTTAAATGGGAACACCATTCTACCCTTCCTCAAAATACCCTTCTTCAGCCACGGGAGATGCCATTCATGACTCTAAACTCTGTGTCTGGAGATGGGGGCACTGGTCCAGGGTCTGCCACCAACCAGCTTTATGGACTTGGATGACTGACTTTTCTCTGAGCCTCATTTTCCTCATCTGTAAAAGGTTAAATGAGATGATTCTAGGCTCCTAAATTGCCAGGAATACATGAAAGTGAAGCCACAGAAGACAACTGAGATCTTAATTTTTAATATTTCTTATCCAGAATTCATCATAAAACTAAGTAATGACCAAGTCATTAGAAGGACACTCTTACAGACTGTTTCCTGGGTAATGTGTCTGCATCTACATTGAAGCCCTACATTTAGTCTCCTACTGGAACAGCAGTGGAAGAGATGAGAAATACCTGGAAGAAAGGATAAGACTGACAAAGAAAGGATGTTTTAGAACCTTGCTTCAGCGCTCTGTAATTGAAGTAAACAAATAAACAGGCAGATGAAACAGAGCTGAGACATTTTTTTCCCCTTTTTCCCCTTAAAGCTCTTTTTGGATGACATCAGCTGTTTACAGATACCTAGAGACTTGTGTTCTTTTGATTTGCATGTAGAACAAAGACACGCAGTCGCACCAAACTACAGATGTTGTGATGATGCAGCAAAAGACACCTAAAAGTGGGGAGGGGGAGGGGACGGGGACAGAGAGTTAGGATGGGTAAGCCACAGAGAACTCTAACAGAACAAGTCAGCGAGGGCCAGAGAGCCCTGCTGGTGCTGTTCCCTGAATGACAGAAAGATCCTTTGTCTGCCTCAGCAGGCCCATCATTTGCTTGGCTTCTGGTGACAACACCTGTAGGAAGCATGTGGCTCAGCGGTGAATCAACCCTACAGAATAGGCAAGCTTGGATGAAAATGGAAACCATTATGTTACCTGGCTGCAATGGAGGTATAGGGAATGGTCTAAAAAATTCACTTCATGAACCTAAAATTTCATGAAGTGAGAGCTAATAACTGTTCTCTGGAAGGGACAAATTTATTTTAAGGCATTGATGATGTAAAATTTAATTTAATTTAATTTAATTTAAAAGCCCATTAAAAAAAAAATGATTCTGTGGCTTGGACTTTCAAAAGTCCAGGTGGAGGGCCTCCCTGGTGGCGCAGTGGTTGAGAGTCCGCCTGCCGATGCAGGGGATACGGGTTCGTGCCCCGGTCTGGGAGGATCCCATATGCCGCAGAGCGGCTGGGCCCGTGAGCCATGGCCGCTGGGCCTGCGCATCCGGAGCCTGTGCTCCGCAACGGGAGAGGCCACAACAGTGAGAGGCCCGCATACCGCAAAAAAAAAAAAAAAAAAAAAAAAAAAAAGTCCAGGTGGAGGGCTCCCCTGGTGGCACAGTGGTTGAGAGTCCACCTGCTGATGTAAGGGACGCGGGTTCGTGCGCCGGTCTGGGAAGATCCCACATGCCGCGAAGCGGCTGGGCCCCGTGAGCCATGGACGCTGAGTCTGTGCGTCCAGAGCCTGTGCTCCGCAACGGGAGAGGCCACAACAGTGAGAGGCCTGCGTACCGCAAAAAAAAAAAAAAAAAAAAGGCCAGCTGGAAAAAAGCTTGCAAGCACATGTTTTTGAAATTTTTCAAAATACTTTAATTGGGCTCTGCAACTGTACATCATCATAAGACTTAGTGGCAGATAGATCATGAGATGCCATCCAGCACAGCATTGTGTTTCCAGTGAGGTCCACACCTAACTAATCCCAGATGGATAGGGACTACCCAACGTTGAATTCACAGCCTTTCTTGGTCGCCCACCCAACAGTAAGGAGCTCCATCTCTTGGTAATACAATTAAGGCGACGCTAATTTAAGGGTGATGGTCACTGGCATGCAGCTTGCTGAAACAACCTTTTATCCAGATATCAACCCTAGGATCTCAAACGACCTCTGAGATGTGTCACCAGGATCTCAAACTCAAACCCTTTGAAATTTCTCATTCTACTCCTCCCTTAAGTCTCTTCTTCTGGCTCATCATTCTCCCAGTTTATCAGTCATCTTCTGGCTTCACTTTCCTCTAGGTCACTTAAGAATAGTCTCACCAGCACCCTTGATGCCTTGTGGTCTTGCCAAACCTTCCCAGTACATCTCCTACCCAAGAGAAATCCAGCCAACTGCTCTCTCTGCCCAGGTATCAGCTCTGTACGGAAATGTTTTGCTTGCCCACAGTCAATAATCTTGAACTAAAACTGTTCCATTCTTCTTGAACTCACTACCCCACTTCCTACTTTATTCTCAGAAGATGGTTTCACCTCTTCTTCACAAAGGACACAGAAGTTACCTCTTAAAGTTACCCCTGAACTTATCTCTTGAAGTGACATCCAGTGGTCCTTCACATCTGCACTTCTGAAAGTAGCACTCATCTTTTGCTATTTTCCTATTTTTTTCCAAGAAAGGGGCATTCCTTCTCTACCCTTACAGGGTTTTAATGAGAATTCAATCAATCAATCAATAAATGCAAGATACCTAGCACAATGCTTAGCAGGCTGTAAATAATACTGGTTCTTTTTAAAAAATATTTTATTGAAGTACAGCTGATTTCCAATGTTGTGTTTAATTTCTGTTATACAGCAAAGTGATTCAGATATATATATATATATATATATATATATATATATATATATATATATATATATATTCTTTTTCATATTCTTTTCGATTACGGTTTATCACAGGATATTTTTTTTTTTCCAGTACGTGGGCTTCTCACTGTTGTGGCCTCTCCCGTTGTGGAGCACAGGCTCCGGACACGCAGGCTCAGCGGCCACGGCTCACGGGCCCAGCCGCTCCACAGCATGCGGGATCTTCCCGTATCGGGGCACGAACCCGTGTCCCCTGCATCGGCAGGCGGACTCTCAACCACTGCGCCACCAGGGAAGCCCTATCACAGGATATTGAATATAGTTCCCTGTGCTATACAGTAGGACCCTGTTGTTTATAATATTGGGTCTTAGCGATTCTTCCCCCTACAAATTTAATCTCTTCCATCTATCTACCTATCTTTTTTTTTTTTTTTTTTACTAGATTCTATTACCTCTTGAGTTCTTAGAGACCCTACTCTCTTAGCTGTCTCTTCTCTTTCCTGTATCTTTAATCTCTCCCTTTCTGTCTAGCTGCCCCCCTTTCACGGACAGACATATTCAAGTGCTTCCCCTCTTTTTAAGAATCTTGTTTTTATTCTTACTTCTCTTCTAAAGACCCTCCTTTCTTTCAAACACTGAGAGCAGTATTCCTAAACTCTCTGCTGCCTTCAGCTCTGGGCAATGGTTCTCTCTTGTTCTTGCTCCCTCTTCCTTTACAACTTCAATAAAACTGTTTTAGCTGAGTTTACGAACGACGCCCTGCATCTCTACTCCAGTGGCCTGTTTTCAGGACTCATCCTGTTCAGATTTTGATCTCATGACCCTCCCTTACAACTCTGCTTCTTTTCTGATACTTTGTATCTAGATTTATGGCTACTGACCTAGTTAGGATAACATCAAGCCAGAACATTAAGGCAAGCCGTGGCTCCTCCTCTCCCCTCCCTCAGCCTCTACCGTACCTCTGCTACTGAATTTTGATGACTATTTTTTTAAACTACTTCTCAAATCTGGATAGTCTATTCCAACCTTTCTTGCCAGAGCTTAGACGCCATGTGAGTTTCCCAAACCTCACCTGCACTACTCAGCAGCCCCTTTATGGCAACTGGTCAGACTCTCCCTGTTTCGGTTATCCTCCACATCGCTGCCAGAGTTAGTTTCCTAAACAAGTTCATCTGTTCTTCTCACTCTCCTGCTGGAGAATGTCTGGGGCTCCCACGTGCCTCTCTGAAGTACAGCTATGTAACTGCACCTTCCGAATCCGACTCCAGTTCACTGCTCCAGGCTCATCACCTCTCCCACAGCACACCTGACGGTCTGAACACGTCAAACACCTCACAACTCCTGCTCTCTGCACAGGCTATCTGACTGAAATATGATTTCACCCTTTCCCATCTGGAGCCTGCCTACTCGCCGTTAAAGCCCCCGCTCAGATGTAAGCTCTTCTGAAAAAGCCTTGTCAGACTCGCCTGGGCAGCTCTGCTCACTGCTCCAGTTCCGGTGCCACCTTATCCTTTACCACTTTGTAGCCATTAACACGTTGTCCCTGACTCCTTCACGCTGCTTACCTTCCTCACTAGACCGTGAGCTCTTTGAAGAATTATCATATGCAACTCGGCATCCCCAATACCCACTTGGTTTCTTGCTTAACAAATGTGTGCTGCAAGAATATAAAGAGAGGATGTGGTTTAAAAAATATGACAGAAATATAAGCCTGCGCGTCCGGAGCCTGTGCTCCGCAACGGGAGAGGCCACAACAGTGAGAGGCCCGCGTATCGCAAAAAAAAAAAAAAAAAAAAAAAAATATGACAGAAATAAACAAGAAGAGAATAAAATTGTGAATTGTGGTGAGAACACGTTACATCCTGTCCACAACTGGTAAAGATAATATACCCTAGGAGAAAAGGACGAGAGAGAAGGATACTTCATTAGTGCTCGGAAAAACCTACATTCCCGTCCATCAACTCATGTCTTTCCACTGTTGACACAGGAATCAAATCCATAAAAAGTGTTAATGCCTGTATTCTTCTCTCTCCGATTTCAGGCTTGTGGGTACCACTTTTTATCCTCTCCCAAGATCAGCTGTCCAAACTTGATCATGGTAACGTCATCAGTGCAGGTATACAAGATGCCCAAAGGCTGGGGACTTCCCTGGCGGTCCAGGGGTTAAGACTCCGTGCTTCCAATGCAGGGGACCCAGGTTCGATCCCTGGTTGGGGAATTAGTATCCCACATGCCCTGCAGCGCAGCCAGAAAAAAAAAAGATGCCCAAAGGCTCAATGCCTAAATTAAATTTGGCTGTTGCTAAGAGATATCAGGCTTCAGACAGAAGAGTCAAAACCTGGCACTGAGCTGAACTCAGGTGCAGGAGGCATCCAGATGTGTTAAGAGTGATCATACTTGGGGAGAAAATAAATAGGTAAGATTATTTTAAACCAAATTTATAAATCCTCTCATCTCATCCTCCATTGGGCAAACACTCTAAGAAAACAGACCTGTTGTCCCTGCTTACCTGTTCTTGATTCCTGACAAGGCAATATATATCATTCAGATTGGGGTAGGCTAACTGCTAAATAAAGCACAGCCTTATTTACCTGGGTTTGTACTTTCTCAGACAAAGAGCAGGGAGCTCATGCATGAAAAAGAGCAGCAAGGACCAGAAATTAACATTCTCTATTGATTGTTGCCAACTGAATGCAAATGGAAGGAATGGCCACGGCAAAGATGAAGAAAGACCTCAAAAGGCCAAGTAATAGAAACTGGAATCCTAAGGGCTCTCTTTTGGAAGTGGTAGTTTCCCTCAAGTTCTATCACTTTTTTGCCTTACAGAAATTTATTTAGCCACTGGTTTAGCTGGAGCAGCCCATGGGGTAGAGCTCTTCCTTCAGGATAATCTAGGAGGAAAGGAGGGATAACACAGTTATGAGAAGTAGGTATAATGCCAACTTCCATTCAGTATTTTCTTTGACTTAAATGTCAAGAAAACTTGGCAGTGGGTTAACATACCAAAACCTAAAAGAAAGGCAGTAGGTGTCAAGGAAAGTAATACAGTCTGCCTCTCTGTTCTAAATTCATTTAATTAGTTTTGCACGGGTGTCCATATTTTAAGGAATCCCTTGTATACCCCTACCTGCTGAGATATAGAGAACTAATGAAGGCTGATCAGAAAGGCTATGAGAAAAACAATGGCATTGAAAATTTAGGGTAGGATCCACAAGCGAAAGAATGATATCATGGTATTTAAGAATGGATTATAGTGTTTAAAAATAGAACATTGGTTTAAGTCCTGTCTCTACACTTCCTGTCTATGTGATCTCTGGCATCATGTCTGTATGTCCCAGTTTCTGCAAGTATAAAATGTGGATAATAATAATTTATTCTACATAAGGTTCTCATGATGATTAAATAAAATAATTTAAAAAGCTCTATAATATATGATACAAATGATATTTTAGTTGTAATAAAATAATAAGAATGAGGAGCTCAAGGTACTTTGTTTACTTCCAGACTCATGAGATGGCTATGTCAACCTCACCAGGAAAGGGGAAATTTTTGGATAAAGACTTTGTATCATCTCTCTACTTCCAAACAACTTGAGGAACTTGTTCTGAGGATTCAATTGGATAAAGACTTGAGCATGAAAAGCTCAGGGTCCCAGGAGAGAAGTCTGGGGAAAACATAAGACAAGGCAATGATGGAGGCCGTCATGTTCGGCTTCAATGGCTATGGGGCTGACACTGTGGAATTGTGTTCAATCGTGAGTACAACGCAGACTGAGTGACAGGGGCTTTATATCTGGGAGGCCGTACTTTAAATCTGATGGTAATAAAAGAAGTCCTGACTTGAGTTCATCTTTTTTCCCTTTTCCCCAAGATGCATAAAAGTATCCTTGGCTTCAAAACCAGGCCAAGTAAACTGCCCGAACCAGACAGACAAGAAAAAAGAATACAGAGAGAAAACACACACTGGACACCCCATTAGAGAGAAAGGAAGGAAACTGGCTTCTGCTTTTCTCTTAATGGGCTGTCAATCCTTCGTTTCCCCAGGTCTTTGAACATACATCCATATGGCGCATGTCAATGCTCTCAACTGCTCTCTGCTTCAGAGATGAAGATACCTTTCTACAGTCACTGCAGGGAGTATTCTCTGACTAGTAAGCCTGTTTAGTTCTGGAGGAAAAGATCAGTCTCTACAAGGCTAGCCGGCAGGAAGGAGAGTTCCTTTCTGAGCCCCACTGTCCCATCCATCCCTCCTTCTGAAGTCAGAACTGGCTCAGTCGCAGTCTTTACTGTTATCCGCTCTTGACTGCTTGACTTGTCAAAACAGCATTTTAGAGGTTAATAGATGGTGAATCACATAAACATTCAATGCATATGGCAACAGAGCTCATAAATACCCTATTAGATACAAACATGTGCATGGGAAGGGACAAGTCTTTTGAATAGCCTGTCATTTTCACATCTGCCCAACCAACCTTGTCTTATTAACTAGTCCCCTTAACACGCACTGCTGTTGTTATTTTTCCTCCAAAAGAATGGTTACGTGCAAAGGGACGTGCATTTAATTGCTACTCAACCTCCCGGGACTTAAGGAAGTAAATCTAAACCAACCATGTCTAAGCCAACAAAGCATTATCTGCTTTGTGTTCTCACCAGGAACAAGATGTACGACATCGTTATTCTTGCCACCTAAGCACTGTCACACCAGCGAAGTACACACGAGCTTCCCTGACCTGACCAACAAACAGGGCAAGCACCCAAATTCTAAGCAAGGCTTCCACTCAGGGCAAGTCCAGCCAAAGTGAACCCTTTTCTGCCATCAGTGAGATCTCCAAGGAGAACTGGACCAAGTCTCACAAAGGCTGGAATCAAAGCCAGTGCAAAAAAAAAAAAAAAAAAAAAAAGGTATGGGAGGGGAAACACTGGGCTCCTCCAGAATTCAGTTAACTGGAATTTCTCCTGCTAACAAGCCCAAGTGAGCCAGTGGACAAGGTTCCTTTCTGGCTTCTGTCCACCCTCCTCAAAGCAGCTCTTCTGAAAGCCCAGGCTTCTCCTGAAGATGCCTTCTTATCTGATTAGAGGGAATATTATGCGAAATATTCAGCCACCCGGGCACTGGCTGTGTGGGTGTGCTGGATAAAATCTTCATGAAAATGCCATCGCAGGTCATTTGTTTAATTTCAATTCTGCACAATGTAAAAATAGAACGAGCTGCCATGAAGGGCTGAGGCTTGACAGCTTCAATGAGAAGGTTCCAACAGCACAAAAACCACGCTGTTCTGCCGGATCGCCTGCTTCCTCCCCCTGACAGAGGAAAAGGGGAAGAGAAAAAACCTGAAAGCGAGGTACAGCTTTCACAATATTGTGCTCTTTCCCCCCTTTCCCCCTTTCTTGCACTTCTCCACATTCTCCTCTTTACTCCATCTGTTCCCTCTCTCTCCTCGCACTTGCTTCCTTGGCTTGCTTCCTCTCTCTGTCACCCCACTCGCCGGCCCCTCCTTCATCATTTCTATGTGTCATTTCTTTTTCTCCTTCCCGGGGACTGGTTCTCCTCCCATGCTCCACACCCTCACCTGGGCTGCCCTTGCCTCCCCGGGCTGCCAGGCTCCCGGAGTCTCATAAACTTTTCTAGGAATTGCTCTCCTAACCTGTTCCCCTCTTATCCCCTAGCCCTTCCACCAAGTCCCAGACACTGAAAATGTTTAGAGAGATGGAATTTCAGAGGTCAGTTAGATCAGATGGCAGATGAGCTTCAGGGGCTGCCTTTTTTCATACTCCCTCATCTAGCCAAATATGTTTATTATTCGTTGAGCTCAGCAGCTCCTGGCAGGTGGGCAGGCAGGAGGTACCTCACTGGTCTTGCGTTCTGGACAAATTAGTTTTTAATTTTATTAAGTTTTTAAAAATAAATGCCCAAGTTGCCCTCTCCAATTCTGACCCCTGAAGCCCGTAGCCACCTCCACATCAACCTTAGCACAATCCCGGCTCAGAAAGGGAAACTTCTCTTTAACCAGGGGCTCCAGAGCTGCGCCAGAAGTCCACGTGGGTGCTGAGAGGGGGGACATGCTTCCTGCTTCATTCACCCCCACTGGGGTCTCAGAATGGTCACACGATTTGACCTAGTTTCAAACCAAAGGATTAGGCTGTTTCAAGTCTGTTAATACGGCTAATGGAACCAACGCAGTTGAGCTCCTTCTCTGTGCGCAGAACGGGCCCCTCGCCTGTGGAGCCATCTTTCTCTGCTACGGTGGATTGCCAGGAACTTCCTCTCTGAAGACAGAACTTCACAGTTGCTTTGAGGAAAGCCTATCAGAAAAGGTGGTTAGCAGATCACTAACTCACAGATTCATCAACATCAACCCAGTCTGAAAAAGCACTCCTATTTTTATTGCTATCTTCCAGATCTGTAGTCAAGTCCAATGCCAAGTGTTCCCCTATCTAAAGAACTTTATTTTCACACACACCAAATGAGGCTTCAGTAAATCAGGGGGACCCTCATAACAGCATATCCCATTTCCTAAAACATCCCGCTCTGCTGTAACACTGTTTCCATCCTCCTGCCTTTTATTGGCCATGTTCATTCGATAAGCAGATGTGCAATGTGTACCCACAAAGCAGAGTGGGTACAAGGGCATCCCTTAGAAGCCAGAGTCTTGTATACACCAAAATAAAGGGTATATGGAACCCTGACAACTCAAAGATACATGTGGTGTTTCTGCTTTGTGCCTGTTAGGGTTCTGGATCAAGTCAAGGACATGATCATTTTAGTACAATTTGAAGAATATTCATGCCTAGGCAGAAAATGAAATGTGGTTCCCGATGTACCAATCCACAGGTGCAAAAGGGGGAAAGGAGAGGAAGAAAGAAAGGATCCTCCTGATCAGGGTTAAAGGACTATGAAAGTTAAAACAGAGTATAAACCTCAGCAGGCACCCCAAGAGAAAGAAAGCACCCTCTTGGCCGGGCAATCGGAATGGGTGATAATTCCTAGCAAAATTGTAAATAGCAGCCCCAAACCACAAACAACTGAAAACGACGTGCCGCCTGTGTGAAAGCAGCAGACAGTGGAAGCAGGGCAGTGGAAACGCCTCTGGAAGGCAGCTGCAGCCCTGGGCTGGTGGTTTCAGTTATAGATGTACACACTACAGATGTGTCTGACCGCAGAGCCCTGATGGGGGAGTCAACAGTGAGCTGAACTGCAAAGACATCATGTGACTGTGACTGTCCAAAAGCAAAGACAGGAAGGTGGTGGCAGGGACCCCCTTTATTATGTGGTCTCCTTACACAGACGAGATTTCATTCAAGGCCTATCATCCTTGAAAACAACTGAGCAAGAAACCAAATAAGACATTTGGTGACGATGGCACATCGGGGTATTATAGTAGTGCCCCAGTTTGGCTAAGTGTTGATCAGTTGCTCATATGGTTTCTTTCCACCACTAACACCAAAGCCTGGCTCCAAATCTCCAAAACCTAGCAGCCTTTGAGTGTGGACAGGGGAAACCAGAACTTCCCCATGTCCACTGGAGATCCTGGATCTCCTGAACACCAACGATGCCCCGCAGAGCTCTTGGCCCAAGTTGCAAGTTGAGGACAAGGTCTTTTGAGCAAGTTACAAAGTACATGAATCTAGGGCAGGGGCCTCAGGCAAACACTGGTGACCTCACTATACACCATCAACGGCAGCCAGTTCAAGTTGCAAGAAGCAGTGAAGGTGGCATGGACAGGGACATCTGGTATGGGCAAGAGACCCGATCTTCAAGTAAAAAACAAAGGCAGAGGCACTGCTGAATAGGCAGAATAAACATTATCCTCAGCCAGAGCACAAGACTGAATTCCTCACACAAGAGATACATGTCTATACGTTGCCCTCTAACCTTGTAAATGCTGTTTAATGAAAAAAAAAGAGAGAGAGGAACGGGTCACATCAGAACAGTGTGGACACCCTTCTTTGAGTGCACCTGTTCCACAGTGAGCCTCGAGATCAGATTAGGGGCAAAGTGGGACAGAAATGCAGCATTTCCAACTTGTTTCCAACATTAGTTTCCTGAGCTCAAAGAGAAAGCCCCAGCTGAGATACTTCCCTCCTGAAAAGCCCCCAGGCAGAGGGCTCCTCATCCATAAGACATCCTTCTGTAGCTCCAAAAGGTGATGTGCCCACGTGGGCACTGGCAGGGGAGACAGCCCAGCCCCCTGCACTTGTGTCTTCGTTCTCACCCAGAGTGGTGGGAGTTTTACATCTGTTGCTGTCATGAAAACATTTTATTATTTTTTTACAAGTTTTTTTTTTTTTTCCTCCTTGGATAAAGCTAGGGATCTTCCAAATATATGTGATGTGCACAGTCCTCCCAACCTATCCCTCTCCAATTCTGGGTGTGTGATGGGGCTGCCCCGCTCAGCTGCTCGGTCCACCAGCACGCAGAGCCTGGGAGTAGTCTCAGCTGCTGGTTCACACAAGGCCTTGGAGCCTAGGCACCTGCTAAGGAACTTCTGGGGTAATGAAGTTTCTCCATGCATAAGGCTGGCTGATGGTTGCAAACAAGTTGTTTGGGCTTTATCACCTTCATTCCAATGGCCACACCTTCTCATCCCTTCATCTACTGCATAAGAGTAACTCCGTTTCTTCTAGAACGGTACTCCATGCATCCCTCGGTCCAAAGCAGGAATTCCTCCAATTACTAGACCTCCACCTCCACCCTACGAGGAAATTAGGAAAAGCAGAACCTCTCCCTAGTATTATTAGGTACCAGCAGATAAACCTCATGATGTGTACTTTCTCTTTCTTCCAAATCTCGGACTTTCACCATGCGAGGGGAACAGGCACAGACTGATGGGGGTGGCCAGGTGGGGTCAGGGAGGCACTGCCCAGAACAAGGAACGCCAGTGTCCCCAGTTCAAACTTTTGCCAGAAATCTGGAGAGAAGCAGACACAACCCTGTGCCCACAGCCCTGCCCTCACCACCTGCCTGAGCACGTCTCCAGAACTGAATGGACAATGAAGCCAGCTTAGCTATCTCTGGAAATTGATGAAGAAGCAGTCGCTCCCAGGGGTTTCCTGGGGACGCCAAGTCTCAGGCATGGACACCACAGCCGGGCCACAATCCATGTTAATAGCTTTACTGTGCCCTCCGGTAACTTTGAGGTCGCTCTAAGAAAATTCAGACGAGAACGGCACCCCCGCCCCACCCTATGTTCCCACAGCCTCCAGGTTCCCGGGGATCCCTCAGCCTCTCCCCCAGCATCCAGGTGTGCCCCTCGTGCGGCTCAGGAAGGTCAGGAAGTTCTTACCTGGCTCTGCTGGGAGAGGCGCTCATGTGGCCTGGCAGGCCGGGCGCGCCGGTCGGCGGCGTCCAGGGCACTCGGGCTGCCGGCGACCGCTCAGCACGTCTCCCCCGGAGCCTGGCTCTGCGGACAGGAGAGCCAGTGCCACCTGAGGGAGGAGGGGGAGGAGCGCGGAGCCCGAGGACGCGGAGCCCGGCTGGGCTGGGGCCGCGGGGCACGCGGGCGGGCGGCCGTCTGCGCGGGGGGCGGGGTCGCCGGGGGAGGAAGAGGAACCCCTCCCCCTCCGCGGGCTGCGAGGCTCCCGCTAGCTCGGCGTCTACGTGTCGCTGCGTTGCCCTCCCGCTTTCTATAAATATATATTTGCCCGCTCCCGGCGCTTCTGCGCTGCTCTCCGAGTCGTCCCGGGCTCTACCTCCGTGGTTTCCGCTCCCCTCATTCTCTCCCTCCTCCCCTCCCCCTCCCTCCGCGGGTGAAGCCGGCCGCCTGCCTGGATTTTCCCGGTGTTGCCTCGCTCCAACGTTTAGCACTGCAGTGTAACTCGGGGACACGCGACCAGACAGTTCCTTTAAAACCAGACCATCAAATTTAGTGCGGAAACCAAGCCCAGAAGTGCAGCTCCCCGTGGCTGGGAGGAGACGTTAGCCCATCTGAAAGCCAGATCGCCGCGTTCCAACAAAGCTATGAGCAGGCATGTGAGGAAGGCGAATGGCAGAGATTTGCACGAGTCCACAGGTGACCTGCAGGGTCTCCAGAATGGGGCGGAATCTGGATGGATGGTGTGGAAATCTGGGTACTGCAAAGCAGGACAGGACCTGACGAGTCATCGGGTTCAAAGCCCTCATTTTGCAGCTGAGAAAACTGAAGCTCAGAGAGGTGCATTGACTGGCTCAGGGTCACACAGCTGGCGAGGGAAGTGGAGACCTTTAGTTAATGCGATTGTCAGGGCATTCACGTTTCCATACCTAAAAAAGAACTGTCTGGGTGTGGAGGGGCCCCAGAGGGACAGTGTCAATCTCTTTCATTCACTCTTGCCCAGGGCACCCGTGTCTCAGGGGGGTCACCTGAGCCCAGGAAGAAAACATAATTAGCCAATTTACAGGTTAACACTCCATTCTCACCAGAACCACTTCTAAAGCCATCCCTTCTTCCAGGAAGGCTGTGAAGAAGGAAAAGCACCAAAGGAGCAGCAATGCTTAACCCGCAAAAAAGTGAAATGGCAAATCCTTCTTCATTGCCGTCTTCCAGAGACCCAGCTAACAAGATCTGCTTTTAAACCCCCATTTTCCACTTATATTTTCCACTTTCCTCTCCATCCTGCACGTCATTCTGATCACTCTCTGACACAGATATTTACACATTACGCACAAAAGAGCACACATTTTCCCCCATCTACTTCTTACGCCTACTTTAATACTACCTGGCAGTATCAGCCTATAAATCAAAGGGGCTTTCTCAGTGGAAGACTGGTGAGGGAGTCATAGCATTAATTCCCTTCCCAGAAGATGTTATTATGCCTGGCAGAGTCTTCTCACAAATGTCCTTCCCTCGGGCGTTTCACGACCTCAATGACAGAGCTCCTCTGGAAGGGCTTCTCAGGGCAATGGTATGTGGTGCCATTCACACCTCCTTCTGGCCAGGTGGGGTCCAATATTTTGGATACACTCATATACTCTCTTTGGGGAGGTTATGGCAGCTATTTCACAAGTATGTGCACCGAGGTAACTCAGAGAAAATTGAAACCTCCCCAGGAGTTATACTGTAAATCAAGAAGGGGTCCTTTTGTCAAATGCCATTAAGAAGGAGGTAGAAGAGTGAGGAAGAGTGAACTCTGAGTAGGTGACCCAGCACCACCCTTGACCAGATTTGTCAACTCGGACAATTTACTTAACCTCTCTAAACCTTAGTTTCCCTAAATGAAAACTGGAGAAAGTAACCAATCTTGCCTCAGGAGTAAATGAGATTCTGAATGCAGACTGCCTGGGATGTGATACGTCTTAGCTGTTCTTCATCTTGTTCATATTGCTTTTCAGGGCCAGACAGTCCTCTTAGAGACCTCATACTTACTAGCGAGGTAACTCTGACCAAGTTGCTTAATCCCTCCCTGATTCTGTCTTAATCCAAGCTATCTTAATCTCCAAAATGGGGATAATTACATGTCCTTTGTAGGACTGTTAGAGGATTAAATTAAATAATGCACGTCAAACACCTAGCATGGTACCTGATACATAATGAACATCCAAGATAATATATTCATTCCAGCCTCTTCATCTCCAATTACCAAATGTGTAATCCTGCACAAGTTAACTTTCCTAAGCCTCATAGGATAGCAAAGATTAATATAACACGTGCATATTATCTGGCACATAGTAAGTGCTGAATATATATTAATTACCTCCCTTCCTTTTGAAACTGCTCAAAATTTATTTTTACCTGGAAGCATTCCCACCACATCTCAGTCACTCATGATCTCATGCATTCTTTAGTTATACCAATTTTGTTTCATTAAAATGTGTTTACATTTTTCTCACATCCCCTCATTTATTTAGCAAAACTTTCTTGAGCGCTTATGTGCTGCCAGACACTGTGCTCTGCTCTGACATGCATGTATTTCTTTTGAATGATTTTAAATTCCCAGGAGCTGGGAATGTGTTTTAATCGTTCACCACATCCTACAGATGTAGCCTTAGTCACAGAGTCATTGAGCTAGAAGGAGACCTAGAGATTATATTGGTCGACATTCTCATTTTACAGCCCAGAGTGGATAATTGATCTATACACATGTTAATGCTAAAGATGGTGGTTTCTTACCTCCTTAGCCAGTGCTCTTTGAACTATGCAAACTGTTCCATGAACACCAGTTCTTGCCAGCTGTTGCCTGAACACTAATTCCTTGGAATGTTAATAGGTGGCATTACAAATATGAATTCTATGGCCAAGTGTGTTTGAGAAATAATGGGTTAAAGAAAGTAAACCAAGTTTTATTTTGTTTTTTTTTCCTGCCAGACTTTTCAGAACCTTTATTATGTTTATGAGCATTGTGAATTTCCAGGGGATATAGTGCACCTCACTTGTTCAATGCAGTCAATCAGGAAACCCTTTCTCATAAAGCATTTGGGGAACTAGGGATCGAACACACAGATTTAGGGAACACGATGATGAACACTGAAAATGCGACCAACCAATGTGACTGCTCTGTTTGTGTGACCTCCAGAGAAGAGTCTAGTTTTAACGCATCCTGGGCGTTCGTCAGTCCCCTTTCGAGGTCTAGGAACTTGTCTTCTAGACGCGATCCTCAGGTGAAGGGGGCATGAGTCACCATGGGTCCCCTCTTCCCTGAGCAACTCGCTTGGCGTGGGGAACAGGACAGACTCATCACAGCTATCAGGACACAGCTCTTCCTTCCCTGCTTTGATTCAGAGCAAGTTTCCAGGCTGCTTGGGCTATACAGCACAGTGGTTTGAACGTGGGCTTTTGAGCTAGACAGTCCTTAGGTATCAATCCCATCTCTGCTTCTCACTAGCTGTTGGATATTTATTAGGCAAGTTGCTGAGCCTCTTAAGCCTTAGTTCTTTCATTTATGAAATTAGCATAATGATGCTGGATGGAAATATTGCACTCAAACCCCTGGCACAGTGCCTGGCACAGAGGAAGCACCCCAAAACTCTGGCGGTATTACTAAGCATGACAATGGTGTATAGTAGAGTACTTGTGGCACTTAGTTGTCAACAGATAGCGCACAGTGATACAGCTGAGTTTTGCTGAACCCCAAAGCTCAGTCCTCCTCTTCCTTCTCCCCCCTCACAGGGTTATGCCAACTACAGTCACCCCATCAACTACTCTGCTCCCTCAGATCTGGGAGGAAACGAGCGGTCAATACTCTTTGAGCAAACTCAGAAATGAGCTAAAAAGGATATTAATCACTGACATAATAAAAAGCCTCCTTTAATTGAGCAGCTGCTAAACACCAGACACTGAGCTAAGTGATTTCTATTTCTACTTCTGTTCATTATCTATTTATGTCTCTATCTGTCTGTACTCCTAAACAACCACTTGAAGAGGGAAGCGTCCATCTCCCCATCGTGAAAATAAAAATACTGAGGTTCAGAAAGTTTATGGGGCAAGAGGCCAAATTCACCCAAAGGGCAAATTGAGTAATTACCAGTTCCCTGTTGCCATTCCAGTCCTCGGGGAGCATAAGTACATCGTGTGTTGATGTGCTGTGGATAGAACACACGTTGTGGGACGTGGCTGAGCTGGGATGATCTCTCTCTCTTATGGATGGGGCTGCTGTGGAACAGATGTTAATTAATGCCCAGTTAAGTAAGAAATGGAGCCAAGAAAATTCCTTTCCCAGTTGCTTCCTCCAGGGGCTCATTGACTGGCCTCTCTGCCTGTCAGCCTATTGTATGTGAAGGATACAGGACTCCCATTCGCCTACTGGAAGGAGCTCTGCTTGTTGTGCTAATCTCACAATGTATGGAAGTTGAGTCATTATGCTGTACACCTCAAGCTTACACAGTGCTGGGTGTCAATCATATCTCAGGAAAACTAGAAAAATAAATAAAAGGAACTATGGTGTCAGCGGATCAGAGAGGACATTTTATATAAACAGAGAAATGAAGACATAATTTCTTCCCACCAGTAGCAGGAACCCAGGCATGTGGAACCAGGACAGTGACTTAATGCTTCCTCTTTCCCTTTCACTCTCACCCACAGTATCCTTTCAGACTCCTCCACCCCCACCTCATCCTTCATCCCTGGCAAGAAAGCCATGCCCAGGGTGAACATGTGACTCCTTCCAGACTAAATCTTCCTAATAACCCGTAGTTCAGTCTTCCCAGTCTGTTCCTGATGGAGTCCAGTCAAAGCACCAGACACCCTTTGGCTGCATCCTCAGCTGAAAAAGGACTGATTCTGCCTCTTCCAGAAGGTCAGAACCCTAAAGGCAGCCATGGCTGGCTCCAACTCCTGGCAGAAAACATAACCAGGCTATGTTTTTTTTTCAAGGGGATTTGGAAAGAAACCAAGCTAATAAGAGAGAAAAGGCACGAGAAGAGAGAACAACTTTGCTATTTCCTCAGGCAAAATATAACGAGAAGCTTCTGTGATAAAAATTGCACCTGTGTGGCTGAGATTGGAGGGTACAGAACCTCCCAAAGTTCACGTTCTCTCACCAGAGAATTCTACTGTGTCTGTGGTTCTCAGAAACACCTGCTGTGTGGCTGTGTGGGCTGCATGTATTAAGGGGCTGGGGCGCAGGATGGGCATAACCCTAACATCTTATAATAACTACGACAGCGCATCAGATCTTGTGCTGAGTGCTCGCAGTATAAGATTTGCTGGGCTTCCCTGGTGGCGCAGTGGTTAAGAATCCGCCTGTCAATGCAGGGGACACGGGTTCGAGCCCTGGTCTGGGAAGATCCCACATGCCGCGGAGCAACTAAGCCCGTGCGCCACAATTACTGAGCCTGAGCTCTAGAGCCCACGAGCCACAACTACTGAGCCAGCGTGCCTACAGCCCGTGCTCCACAACAAGAGAAGCCATCACAATGAGAAGCCCGCACACAGCAATGAAGACTCAACAGCAGCCAAAACTAACTAACTAAATAAATAAATAAATTTATATATTAAAAAAAAGACTTGCTGCCATCCTCATTGTAGTTCTATGAAGTTACTTTCATTATCCCTACTTTATAGAAGAGAACGTTGAGTTTATCAAAGGTTAAGGGAAAATAAGGCACAGAATGGTGAGGGAACTTGCTCAATTGCAAACACTGCTAGGAAGGATAGAGATGGGATTTAAACCCAGGGAGTCTGGTTCCAGGTTCAAAGTGCAAAAGAGCTAGTGGCTATCCAAGATATCATTAGCTACTCTGATGAGGTCCTCTGGGCACCAGTTTACCACAATAGATAAGGGAGACCCTGGGGGTAAATGCCTGCATCTGAGGGAGGGATGCTCTGGGACCATCTTTCCCCCTCCTGCAGGCTGGTCTTTGCCCACAGGCAGTTGGCTAATTCCTCTGCCCATCTCCCTGCCAGAGGCACCAGCTGACCCTTGTCAGGCCAGCACAAAGGGAAGCTAGATTGGCTGGGGGAGGGGTAGCGGTGCCTCTCCCTCCTCTTGCCAAGCAGGAGACTTCTCTTTCCCTCCCCCTTCTCCTGGGAGCACCCATCTGGCCTATATCACCAGCTGATGTGTGCTTTGTAAAGCCTGCTTTCAAGTGAGGGCAATGGGATTCAGTTCCCGGGACCATGTCTGTTAATCCAATCAGGGGCATTTTCCCTGATTGTGAACACCCCGCAATCCTGCAAGATCTATTGCTTTGAAACACAGCAACGCCAGGAGTCCAGCCACAGAGAGGGATCCGGCATCTAAGGCCTCTCTTCGCGGGCACATTTGACCTCAGGGATTTTAGGATGACTTCCTCCACCCTCCCTTTCCCCACTGAGTGTTGTGACACATTGTTGAGAAATAGAGGCAAAAGGATATGGGTGGGGTATGGAAGAGTGGCAGCCTGAGGTGTTGGGTAAATCAGAGCTCAGGAAGCCCAAACTCAAGTCTGAAGTTCGCCGGAAACAAGCTGTTTGAACTTGGGAAAATAATTTCCCTTCTTTAGGCCTCACTTTTCTCACCTATAAAATGGGAGAGTGGGATTAGATAGACCCTATGAGATTCCTTCCATGTTATGTGAAATGGAAAGACTCCTCTAAGGGGCACTTTTTTTTTTTTTTTTTTTTTTTGCGGTACACGGGCCTCTCACTGTTGTGGCCTCTCCCGTTGCGGAGCACAGGCTCCAGACGCACAGGCTCAGCGGCCATGGCTCACGGGCCCAGCCACTCCACGGCATGCGGGATCTTCCCGGACCGGGGCACGAACCCGCGTCCCCTGCATCGGCAGGCAGACTCTCAACCACTGCGCCACCAGGGAAGCCCTAAGGGGTACTTTTTTAAGGAGACGATGGGAAAGGTTGCTCTCCATCCCATGGCTCCTTCTCCCGGGGCATCTCCTAAAACACAGAACTCCTGTCCTCCAGGACTCCACCACTGACAGGACACGGTAGGCGCTGGGCAGGCTGCTGGGCTAAAGTCCCTATTCCTGGAGGAGGGACTACAGGGCTTCACTTTGACTCCAAGCAGCAAGTGCTCGGAGTCTGGGTTCTAAGAAATATCCTGTCCCAGGCTCACTGATCCTCTCAGTGGAGCCTCCTTGGCTGCCAATCTTAGAGTTAGGTCTTTATTTGCCTTCTGACTTTGCTTTCCTCTTCTGATCAATACAAAGAAAAAAAACCTGATGGGCCCTTATGGGTACAGGCAATTAGCTAATCAGAAATCTGGTTAATAAGCTTTGCAACGTGAAATGTCTCACGGAGAAAATCTATCAGGCTCCTCAGCCACGTCAGGCTGTCTCCCTGACAGGCAGTGGCTACTGAGGACTGCAGTGGGTTAGATACTTTATTTTTAAAAGGCTTTTTCTGGCTCTAATTTCCTCTAGTCTGAAAGAAATGAGACGAGGCTAAAAAGAAAACTAAGTCAGAGCAAGTGAGGGAAAAGCTGAATTAGGAAACCAACATGGTATCTTGGGGTGTACTATAAATCTCATGGCTGAGTCTTGATTGGATGGCTTCGAACCACACTAAGTATAGCACCAAACACCTACGAGCAATCAATAAAGGCTTTTAGTAGTGAGGACTGGTGATGAAATGCCCTGTCCTTTGTCAAAGTCCCATCACTCATTCTCTGTCCCCAGGTGTTTCGCCTAATGGTAGGGGCCACCAGAATTGGAGTTTGGCTGCAGGACATTGCAAACAAAGAGTCTAGGACCCAGTAGTTAAGTCTCCTGCCACAGAGGAGGCCTGTACTTGGGGATAGATATGGCAGCAGATAAAGAGAAAAGCCCATCCAGACAGATGGCACATGACATCTGGAGGGGATGGTGACAGGCACTAGGCAGTGATCCAAGCAGGGAGGTCCCCAAACAGGAGATGCTCTAAAAGGAGGAGAACAGTGACAGCAACAGGAAGTTCTGTTTGGATCCAGCTTCTGGATCCCACTCCAGAAAGGGCTACGGAGGAGAAAAAAGGGTCCTAGCCCAGAAAAGCTGGGTACTGGGAAGGTTACAAAGTCAGGACCATTTACAGATGAGAAAACTGAAGACCAAGGTTACATCACCGGCCCGTGGCAGAGCTGGGATGCAAACTCAGGCACCCAGAACCCAGATCCTGGAGACTTCACCCCTCTACCACTGACTCCCAGAGCAAGGCTGGGGCTATGTGTTTAGGCAGTTTAGGGGCCTGACGGGGGAGCATGGGAGGTCATTACAGAGTCCATCCTGCAAAATGTTTACCGAATGACTATAAACCATTACGTAAAGAGCCTCTCCTGAGGGTTCTAACGGGATACTACAGGCTCAGAAGGCACACGATAAGAACCAGGAAGTGAAACCTCAATTCAGTAAAGAGACACTAAGGAGAACCTCTAGTCCCTCTAATTCCAGAGTCCAGGCTCAGACAGTTTCATCCCAGAGTGCCGAAATAACGTACCAAATGCAACCTTAGACCCAGAGTCAATAATTCTGAGAAATCGTAGGAAAGTGAAGGACAAAATCCCTGAGCTAAATTGTAGTTTCCAGAAAAGTGGAGATTGGACAATCTCTAATGAGGTGCTAGGAGAGATGATTGAATACATAACAATGCTAGCAAAGGAGGGTCAACCTAGAGTCCCCAGGAACCAGTCATGCCAACAAACGTTAACTTACCATTTGGATAGACTTACTATGGAAGTCAAAATATGCTTGTTAAATCCTTGTGTATATCTTTCATTCAACAAACATTAATTGAGAATCTGCCACGTGGGATAACATTAATTAACAAGACAATTAAACATCCTTTTGCGCACTCCTGTATTCATCGCGGCACTGTTTACAATAGCCAAGATATGGAAACAACCTAAGTGTCCATAGATGGATGAATGGGTAAAGGAGATGTGGTGTATATATATATACAATGGAACATTATTCAGCCATAGAGAAGATGAAACCTTGCCATCTGTGACGACATGGATGGACCTTGAGGGCGTTATGCTAAGTGAAATAAGTCAGACAGAGAAAAATACTATTTCACTTACATGTAGAATCTAAAAAACAAAACAAATGAACAAACAAAACACAACATAACCAGACTCATAGGTACAGAGAAAAGCTGGTGGTTACCAGAGGGAAAGGGGTTGGGGAGTGGGCAAAATGGGTGAAGGGGATCAAGAGGTATAGACTTCCAGTTGTAAAATAAATAAGTCACTGGGGTGTAATGAACAGCATGGAGGGGTTAGTCAGTAACATTGTATTAACTTTGTATGGTGACAGTTGATAACTAGACTTACTGTGTGATCATTTTGCAATGTATATAAATGTTGAGTCACTATGTTGTACACCCAAAACTAATATAATAATGTATGTTAATTATACTTCAATTTAAAAATCTTTTCTCTTACTGCGTCTCCTGGGAAGAGTCAGAAAACAAACACGTAAACGAACAAAATTTCAGATAAGGGTAAGTGCTAAGAAGAAAATTAAGCACAGCCATGGACTAGAGAATGATTGTGAGTGAATTCTTAGCTGGCTAATGATTATTAGCCAGAACGATGGGGAAGCTTCTCTAACGGTATTTGAGCTGAGGCTGGGGTGATGAGAAGGGGTCAGATGTGTGGAGATCTGGGGGGAAGTTGTTCCAGGAAGAGGAAACAGTAGGTGCAAAGTTCCAGATACTTGAGTGAGTTTGGCATGTTTCAGAAACCCAAAGAAGGCCACCGTGTCAGACCTACAGCGAGGGAAGGAGACCTTGCCCCAGGTGAGCAGGGATTCGGGCAGCTTGGCAAAGCTTTGTAGACTGCAGTCAGGAATCCAGGTTTTGTCCTCACTTAAATGGGAAGCAGTTGAAGAATTTAAGCAGGAGAATGACACGATTGAAATTACTTTTTAAGAGATGGCTCTGGCTGCTCTGTGGAGAGCAGTTTGGAAGTAGAGCAGAGTGGACACAGGAAACCAGTGAGAGACCCAGTGCGTTTGTTTAGGGGAGAGAAGTCGGTGGCTTGACCAGGGGTGGTCCCAGGAGAGAAGGTGCAGTGGGTCAGATTCAGGGTATATTTTGGAGAGATAGATAATACCTTCAGCTTTTGAGCAAATATACATTTATTTATTTTACTATTATTATTTTTTAATTTACCATCTTAACCATTTTTGGTTTTTTGCTTTTTTTTTTTTTTGGCTGTGTTGGGTCTTCATTTCTGTGCGAGGGCTTTCTCTAGTTGCGGCGAGCGGGGGCCACTCTTCATTGCGGTGCGCGGGCCTCTCACTGTCGTGGCCTCTCTTGTTGTGGGGCACAAGCGCCAGACGCGCAGGCTCAGTAGCTGTGGCTCACAGGCCTAGTTGCTCCGTGGCATGTGGGATCTTCCCAGACCAGGGCTCGAACCTGTGTCCCTTGCATTGGCAGGCAGATTCTCAATGACTGCACCACCAGGGAAGCCCCTACAAATTTATTTTTAATTTTTATATATATTTTTTAATGAGCTGGAGCTCCCTTGGGCAGAATTCTGAAGGAGTGCTAGTAGATTTTGGCCTTGGCCTTCTTCTGTTTGTCAGTATCATGCAACCCCCTTTAGGGTTATGACCTGCACAGTAGCTTCTGGTACGGTGTCTCCCTCATGGCCAGCCCAGTAACAGGCCTAACCTGGCTCTCGTATTTGTGAACTGCAACTCTGATGGGATTCAACACACTTGCACTGCAGCCAGTCTCTAACCAGCTCTGGCCAGGGTGATGGGGGGTTGGGCGGGCAGTATATAATGTATAGCGTATAATGGCGTTGCAGAGGGGAATCTAGTACCAGGTGAGCATTTATGAGTCTCTGGCCCATTTTACCATGTTTACAGTCTAACTGGGTTTCTCGATCATTCCCATGGTTTCTAAGCTACAGATTTGGTTGGCCTACTTCTTCCTAGACTGTGTACCATTTACATACAGTATTTTGTTTTTTCCTGCACCACCCACAAAAGCAGCCTGGATGCATGTGGCTCTTTCATTAACTGGGCACAGAAAGTTTGGCTATCACTAGGCCCACAAAGACTGGAGCCAGTTGCTATAGTGAGAAAAAGGGCTTCCGGAGGATCTGAGGTGTTCCTTTTCATCTCAATATGCCTGTGAAAGAGAGTTCTAACAGGGGGAAAAAAAACTTTTATGAAGTTCAAAGATTATATAAATGACCAGTCTTACGCCAAGAAACTAAATTCTGATTTCACTGGAGTTGTGATTACTGAGTCTACACTAGGAACCTATTTCTCTTGCTAAGAATCTGGCATCTTTTATTACCCATCCCCCCAAAAAAAGGAGCAGTTTACTCTGGAGACAGAGAATCAGGTAGGATAATAATCCCAGCAGACAAATGGGAGGAGACAGCAATAATAAATATTCCTGCTAAAAGAGCATTAAGGAAGTAAAAGCTTGGAGCAACTTGGGAGCACCAGCTGCTTAATAATAAAGGCAATGATTCCTTGGCCAGGCTGCAAACACAGTTTTTAGTTATAGGTGTCAAAACCCGAGTGTCAGGCCCTTGCTTTATTACTGTCATTTAGTAAGCTGTTGGTGTCTACTCCCAGCACAGACATTTTTCTCTGATACCAGAAACACAAGGCTTTTTCTCTCTGAATTCCCAAAGTCTCCCAATCCTGAGGCCCATTTCCTTCTCAATTTTCTCCTAACCCAAGATTGTCTGGTTCTTTTGCTACAAAGAGAAAGGAAACTTGCTTTCCAGAAAGGCTTAAATGATTGCATCTGTGTTCATTGAACTGTTAACCCCTAGTCTGTCTGAGGGCTGGGGTGGGGTATACAGTTACAAAAAGGAGGATAGTAAACAAAAGCTATTTTCTTTTTAATTAATTCCATTTATTTGTCAACAGTAAAAACAGCAACTCTTTTCTTTTTAACTCAATTCCATTTGTTGATCACAAGCCTCAAGAGTTATAAGAAGTGAGACAGCTCCCTCAAGGAATTTGCAATCCAGGAAGAAGGTTGAGATAAGCACAGGATTATAGTATTATTTATTTTTAATTGGGGTATAGTTGTTATACAATGTTGTATTAGTTTCTACTGTACAGTGTAGTGGAGTTCCCTGTGTTATACAGCAGGTTCTCATTAGTTATCTATTTTATACATATTAATGTACATATTGCACAGGATTATAGTATTATAAGTAGGAAATAAATGGAATGAAAATAAGTGATCCTATGGGCTATAGGATGGTAGCATGTGAGGTGAGTCTTAAGAGTTGGGATGGAAGTAGGGAATAGTACAAGGAGGCTGGGGAAATGAACCAGGCCTGGACAAGAAGAGAAACTGTCTTAGCTCTAGAGCTATTAAGGACAGCTGGGCAGTCCTAGGCCCATGGCTATGAATGTAGAAAACTTAGGTGTAATTCAGAAAAGGATTGATACCAGGAAAGTCTTCTCTTTCCTGGACACAGAAATGTGGAATTCCAGGTGGCCAGGTAAGAATATTGAGAAAAAGGAAGCTTCACTATGATTCTAGGAGATCTGAGTGATACTTCCTGAGAATAACTAGAGTTACAGGAATTAGAATCCTATTCATCAGGGGAGAGGGTTGGCAAGCATGGTATGAGTCCCTGTCAGGTGGGCAGGGTTTAGGGCCAACATTCTAATCTTGAAGAGAGTATGGAAAATTATGCAGGGTAACAGATAGACTTTAGAAAGGGGATTAAGGTCCAAAGCAAGAGCCCAATTTGGGGACCTGAATCAAATTGAGGAATCCAAAGGGCTATTCCTCAGAGGTGTCCTAGCATCCAAACTCAGCCCGATCACATCAGATACTCATTTCTGTGTAGCAATATGACTCAATGCCAAGCCACACCAGATGGTAAAGCTGAGCTGCTGACATTTTTTCTTCCCTGAGCAGGCACTAGGGCTTGTATATCTGTGGGCAATGCCCTGTGTGTGTAGTGTCAGAGATGGGAACAGCAGGGGAAGGGAGACAAGGCAAACTGCTTTCTCTTCTGGCTATGTCTGACTGTGTGCTCCAAGGGGCTCCTGCTACAGGACAGCAAAGCCTGGTTAGGATACATCATTTGAGACATTATCAGCCTCACAAGAGCAAAGAGAAGAAGCAAGAAAGAGAGAGAGAATGAGAGAGAGGTCAAGGCTGACCTATAAGAGGGTGAACACTGGTTGCAGTAGTGGTGCCAAGAGACTGAGCTTTGGGCCAGACTTGAGGGGCGGAATGGAAGTCTGGGACTCCACCATACACTGAAGCCCTCAAAGGAGAGCAAGGAGCGTACAAGGGGTGGGGCAAGGTCACCAACATGGTCCCAAATTGGCTGCACCCCCTCATTACTGGCAAAAGCAAAAGCAAATCTTCTCTGCAAGAAAACTTCTCCAGTCCCCAATTTAAGCCCTCAGGTGTTCCATCTATTATAACAATGAGCTCACAAAGATCACTAGATATAGAAAGCAAGCCACTGTTACTGAGAGTTGGTGGAAATAACGTACAATGAATTTAAAACCTTATGGATTACAGAAATGAGATCTGTCAAATATAGAACATAGAACAGCTATGCGAACACAAGGATGATCAAACCCACAAGAGACTTTTGAGAGTAAAAAAATGTATTTGTGGGAAAAAATGAAACCATAAGAACTTAACATTGTAATTGTTGATATAGAATATTAATGAGTTAATTAACAGATTAGACACCGCTAAAGACAGAATTAATGATTTGACAGTTATACCTGGACAAATTACCCAGAATGCAATGCAGAGAAGGGGATGAAAAATATGAAACAGACATTAAGAGACTTGGGAAGTGTAATTACACATCTACTCAGAGTACCAGAAAGAGAGAGTAGATGAAGTGGAGAAGAGAATTACTTAAAGTGATATTGGCTACAAATTTTCACAACTTGTAAAAAATATGGATTTACAGATTCAAGAAGAGCAGCCTATGCCTAGTCAGTCAACAGTTAAAAATCCAGGCAGAACATCAAAGACAAAGACAAGATCTTAAAATCATTCAGAGAGTGAGTGGAGCTGGGGAATTCGCGTGGAAGTCAGAGTGGAGGCAGGTATGAATGGGCTGAGAGATGAAGTCCAGCAAAAGAAACAGCTGACAAAGTTATTAAGTCCATTGACAAGTTCAGCCTGGTCTTAGAATTGAGCAGAAATGGTCAGTGTGAATACTGGCCACAGGGCTGTCACCTTTGTGTGGTTCTGTAAAGTTCAGGACACTGTAGTAGGTAAAAGGACTAATTTTCTTATCTCTTGGGAACAGAAGCCAATCATCCTTGACTGCTACATAATGCACCAGTAACCTCTGGAAAGAAAAATTTATAGAATGTCAATGTCATGCTTTGCATCCTTTTCCAGCCAATTGCCAGAGTTTCCTCACATCTTCATCAACAACAGAGAGAGCTAGGTCAAGCATGGGCTTCCATCCATCACTATAGAGATCCTCAAGTGAATGATGGCTCATCTTGATGTCAGAAAACCAACCATGTAGAGACAGCTGGTCCCAGACAGGTGAACAATGAATTATCCAACATGTCCTTGACACATTTGACCACTGGGATGAAATTTTCAGAGCAGGAAAAAACCAAATAGTGGCACAGCAGAAAGCAGAGGAGGTCAGATTCATGATACAAAAGACTAAGAAATAAACAAGGCAGTGTCAACAAAATTCAATTAACAATCAAGTTAAGAAGAAAAAAGGGAATTTTATTCAGGCCAAAGTGAGGATTATAACCTAGGAGACAGACTCTCAGAAAGCTCTGAGAACTGTTCTGCCTGTTAGAAGTTAAAGGCACAGCCATACACATTTTTGAGACAAAGGATCGCACATCAAAATGACATAATGACATTTTACATAAAGTTCACCAAAGGTGCATAGTCCAGATAAGCACATACAAAGCGAGCAGCAAGTCACTGTGATTCCCTATAGAGCTGGGAAAAAACACTAATCTTTTAAGAAGGTACATTGCTAACATCAGAAGAAAACAAAAAAGTTGATCTTTGCAGTCAAGCAGACATTCCCATCTTTGAGGAGGTCTGGCTAAGGTGTGTAATGCAGATGAACACTACATATTACAGAGGGAGAGAGGAGGCCCAAATAGACACAGAAAGAAAGAATTTTATGCTTTCATTTTCTTGTCCTGCCTTAAAATATAAATTTTTATTTCACCAGCAGGTATCATATCTGCCAAGGACGACTTCAAAGCAGCTGAATTGGGCAACAGTCTGAGCTGCATAGGCTGGAAGTTCAGAGGACATTGTGTACCTGCTTTCTTGCTTTTGAAACATTAGCTGCCTGCCTACCTCAGTGTGGTCTGTTCTAATCACAACTCCTCCAGGTGACCAGGCCACAGCTCCATGCTTAACATAGCCTTCCTCCTGCCTCTTCCCCACCAAATCATTGTGAAATTTCATGATTGACTTAAAATAAAGGGGGAAAATTATTTTAAGATCTCAGAGGAAAAAAAAACATACTATAGATAGAGTTCAATTTATTAATTCTTTCCTTTTTGGATCATGCTTTGTGTGTCAAATATAAGAAATCATCGCCTAACTCAGGGTCACAAAGATTTTCTCCTGTGTTTTCCCTTAGAAGTTTTATAGGTTTATGTTTTACGTTTAGGTCTATGATTCATTTTGAGTTAATATTTGTGTATGCTGCAAAGTATGAATCAAAGTATAGTGGGGTTTTTCTGCATGTGGAAATCCAATTACTACACTGTCTTCATATCATAGCTTTATAAAAAATCTTGAAGTCATGTAGTGTTACTCTTCCAACTGTGTTCTCTCTTCAAAGCTGTTTTGGCTGTTCTAGGTCTTCTGCATTTCTAAATGAATTTTGGAATCAAATGTCAATTTCTTTTTTTTTTAAAAAAAAGTCTGCTGGGGCTTTGATTGAGATTTCATTGAATATATACATCACTTGGGGAGAATTAACATTTTAGCAACAGTGTGTATTCTGTCCCTTGAACACAGTATGTCTCTCTATTTACTTAGGTATTTATGTTCTCTCACTGATGTTCTCAGTGTGCAGGTCTTATACATCTTTTGCCAGATTTAGCCTTCTGTATTTCATTTTTTGAATGTTCATTGTAAATGATTTTAAAAATTATTTCAGTTCCCAATTATTCATTACTAGTAAACAGAAATACAATTTTTAAAATATTAATCTTGTATCCTGCAAACTTGCTTAATTCACTTACTAGTTCTAACAGCATTTTTTGGTAAATTCCAACAGATTTTCTACCCAGACAATCATGTCATCTGTGAATAAAGACAGTTTTATTTCTTCCTTTCCAAACTAGATGCTTCTTTTTTCTCTGTGCTTCAAGAAACTTTTGATCACACTTAGTATAACTCATAACTGTATAGATGCAACTAAAGCCCAGAGAGGTGATATTTCAAGTCTCCTTGTACGGCATCTAAAAGACAAAAATGAGATTCTAACAAAAGCGACAGAACCTGCCAAAAGTAACACTTCTAGACTGGTATGTATTGTCATAATAATAGTATGTGACAAGCAATCTCAAAACCTCAGTAGCATACAGCAATACACATTTATGTAGCTCATGAATCTGCGGGGTTTACCTGATCTAGGTTAAGCGTCTGCTCCTGGTTGGCTAGGTCACTCTATCCTGTCTGGGCTCACTCTCAGGCATGGTGTTGGCTGGCTGGTGGCTGATCTAGGGCACAGTTGGAATGACTGGGGTGAATAAACTGTTCGACATGTCTCTCACCCTGTATCAAGTTAGCCAGGTATAATCTTCTCATGGTAATGACAGAAGGCAAGAGTAATAAACAGAAATACACAAACCTTTTTTTCAAGACTGTGAACGTTTTGCTAACATCCCATTGATCAAAGCCATGACCAAACCCACAGAGTGGGAGGACCCTATGAAGTTACAAGACAAAGGGCATGGGTATAGGGAGGCATGAAGAATAGGAGTCATTAATGCAATCATTAATGGTTAGAACCAAGGGGTTAGTACAGATGATAGCAAGGAAATACCATAAACCTTGGCTCTGAAGCAATTACACTTGCATTTAACCTTCTTTGGTAGAGTGACTACTAACATTTACCATTAATTCTTTCCCAAATTGCTGTGGCGAGATCTGAGGAGTTCATAAGTATGGAGAGTCAAAGGTGGGCTCTGAGTGGACAGTTAGATACGTACAGTTTTCAAGAACTCTTCAAAGGCAGAGGAGACCAGGCAATACTGAGGGATTCATTAAATAAGTGGATTCCAGTGTCCAGAATATCATATGTTAATTGGAACATTTTTTGTTGCAAGTGACAGAACTCCAAGTGAAACTGGTTCAAGCAGAAAGGAACTTTATTGTTCCCATAACTGAGAAAATTTAGGAATATATCAAGCTTCAGCTACAGCAGGATCCGAAACCTCAAATAATGACACTGTGACAGTTTCTGTCCATCTCTGGACTTGGAATTTCTCTGCCTTCTCTCTCAGGCAAGCTCTCCCCACAGATGGCTGCCAGCAGCTCTAAGCTTTCATCCTCCATTTTAACAATTCTGTGGGAAAAGAGCTTCATTTTCCTAATAATTCCAATAAAGCTCTAAAATTAATTTCATTGTTCTAATTTCCATTACCTTCCCAATGCTGAATCTGATCTTAACCAAGGGAATGGAAAATGCTTAGTGGCCAGCCCTGCCCTGCCCCGGACTTGAACTTTAGAGAACCCTGCACATCACAACCACACATAACAGATCACATATTTATTTATGAACACTGTGCCACTCAGGAATTGGTTCTCAGCATGGGCACAGCACAACCCATAAACCTAAATAAGCTAAACCTAAACTCCTGTGACTCACCACTTAGGCCCCAGGGAAATATTCTCACATGTCCTGACCTGTGTCCTCAAAACAAAGGAAAAACTGCATCAAGATGTTATGTTTTGTGGGCTATGCTGCCCCTGACATTGGAGATAGATACTATTGTACTTTGGAGTAAGCAGAGGATTACAGTGGCAGAATTATTTAAGGTAAGAGAATAAGCACTTAGGTAATTTTATATTTTTAATATTTTATTAACGTGCCATGTTCTTCCTCCCAGATAGCATGAATGCTATAGATCTTTGCCTAATGACATATCGTTTCCCAGTTCTTCTAATTGCCCACCTTCTTATTTCATTTTACGGCTCCACAGATACAAATTAGCTTCATAATCACAAGCTGGTGTCTGAGCAATTTTACAATATTAAATTATTCATAGTATTCAAACATTTATCTATACATAGATATAGTTATAAATGCAGCATGTATGAAGCGTGATACTGATTCTTCTTTTTTCTTTTTTATTGAAGTATAGCTGATTTACTATGTTGTATTAATTTTTGCTGTACAGCAAAGTGATTCAGTGATACATATATATACATTCGTTTTCATATTTTTTTGCATTATGGTTTATCACAAGATATTGAATATGGTTCCCTGTGCTATACAATAGGACCTTGTTTGACAGTGAGTTGGGTTTTTTTTGGCTGCACAGCTTGTGGGATCCTAGTTCCCTGAATGAACCCCTGCCCCCTGCAGTGGAAGTACCAAGTCCCAACCACTGCACTGCCGGGGAAGTCCCCAATACTGATTCTTTACATAGGCAATTTGATGGTCATTTGTGAATATTTTTATTTTTTGTAAGAAATGCTAATAAGATGTATACAAATTCCCACCCCCCCCAAATAATATTTCAGCTTTGTTTAAATAATTGCTATTTAAAATTATAACTTGTTTGGTCTTTTAATTTGAAGAGAATGTTAAGTATTTCAGAAGAAAATTTAACATTTTTGAAAAAAACATATGAAAATAATTTTATATGTTTATATATTTTATTGCTATTTTCTGGATATACATTCAAGTTTTATATGTTTTTGTTACAATCATATTTTCTTTTTAATTCCTTTAGAACAGGGGTTGACAAGCTATACAAACTACTGGCTGACTGCCTGTATTTGTAAAGTTTTATTGGCACACAGCCAGGCCTATTCATTTATTGTTTAGAGCTGCTTTCACATACAATCGCAGGGTACAATTGTTGAGACAGAGACCACGTGCAAGACTAAAATGTTTCCTAGCTTGCCCTTTAAGAAAAAGTTTGCTGACCTGGCTTTAGATTACTCTCAATAGTACACAAATTTTATGGAAATATTGATTATGATAACATAATTCATGATTGTGCTAGGATGAAAACAAGACATTTTGTAGAAAAATATATAATAATTCATAAAATGCATTTTACTATGCATCTGGACATTGACAATCCATCAACATCACACCTGGACACGTGTAAATGTAACTAAATTTGGCTGCATTTGATATTTTTGCTGACATTTACTCATAAAAACCATAGTTTTACATATAATTTAAAATTTGGGCATTCTGAAAGTAAAATAATAGAGCACAGTTTATGTAACGATTTGTTTGCTCAATTTATAACTTTTAAATATTAGGCATATGATGGCGGGGGCGGGGGCACACTCCACTTTTAATTCTTGTTCATGGGTCCTTCAAATGTTAGAAGAAGGACTAGGGAGAACTTGCTGGGTTGCTTAAAGAAGAACCAAGACATTGTTACCAACAGAAGGGAGATTGGATAGATTGTAAACAACAGATGTCAATTAGAGTTGACAATTTGCCAATAGGAGTAATTCTATCAAATGCTGCTGTTCTCTGATTCCAGAAGAAGGATTAATGGGGACAAGGAGGAAGATATTAGACCTGTGGATGAATAAGCAAGATATCTCATGAAATTCCTTGTCAGTGATGTGTTTGATCAGAAGCTCAATGGCCACGTCCAGGGTTCTGCAGAAGGGATTCGTGTGTTGGAAAGGAGGCTGGATGAGGTTAGTTTAGTCAAAAACAGGTTTGTTGGAACCTGTTACATCTCAGGTTCTGCACAAGGTCCTAAGGTTTGGACAATTTTATGATTTGAATAACCATCTGAAAATGCTGGGAACACACAGACCAGTTCCCACTCTTGGCAAATGTACACAGTTCAGAAACATCTTAGCAGGCAATCCAGCTCTGCTCTTAAGAAAGCTCTGGGTCTATTTATATATCAGAGACACACAAACTCAGAAGCTATCTCTGTAGGTGGTGGTCTAGGAAGTTACCGGAGGCCAGTGTATGGCCTTGACAGTTCAACTTCAGAAGGAAGGATTAAGCAATCTTTGTAACATAGATCCCCCAGATATAATTTTATTTCATCTACTCAGTCCTGCAAAGGCAAAAGGTGAAATTCTAACAAATTATATTAAAATGAAATATAGGCCACGCTGAGAAGTAAATTTCAAAACCGATGTTTCTCTGATTTCCTCTTTGAACCTGAAAGTTAAAAGGTCTGTAGAGGGAAAAGGACACATCCTCTTTGATCAAAGTTATCAAATCAATTTATTCTGTTTCTAAAGGAATTAATGGAAAGAGAGGAGACACCAGTGTTTCATCTCACAGTAAAGGGAAAGGACAGGGTTTCTTTTTCATTCCTCACAGAATCTCTGGAGCCAGACTTAGGCAAATGGTAATGACCTGCATAGTCTGTAGGATTAGAATGCTTTGCTTCCCTCCTTTCTTGCCATGTTCTCCTTTCTATAGCACCATACCTTTGTCTTCAATCAGTCTCGGTCTAAAGCTGTAGAAGAACATCACTCTCAGAGACCATTATGATACACTTGATTCCTCCAAGCCAGTCAAAAGGCAGCTGCCGGGCTTCCCTGGTGGCGCAGTGGTTGAGAGTCCGCCTGACGATGCAGGGGACACGGATTCGTGCCCCGTTCCGGGAAGATCCCACATGCCGCGGAGCGGCTAGGCGCGTGAGCCATGGCCGCTGAGCCTGCACGTCCGGAGCCTGTGCTCCGCAACGGGAGAGGCCACAACAGTGAGAGGCCCGCGTACCGCAAAAAAAAAAAAAAAAAAAAAAAAAAAGGCAGCTGCCATCTAATTAAAGATGTTTAAAACTGGAAGGGACATTTGCTATCATCTTGAAAACGTCTTCGGTGCCTAGCAAGTTAAATAAATGGCTCCCAATTCCACAAACTTTTGGTAACAACAAAAAAAGTCTGTAACTCAGATACCTCAACTTTCATTTAAATGTTCTTTCAACTGCACCACTCAGTATGATGGTAATAACGGATGATTGGAGAAGCTTTCTAGGTAATCCATACATAAAATCCACTCTGGACTCCATTGTCTGTCTTTTTTTTTTTAATTAATTTATTTAATTTATTTATTTTTTGGCTGCGGTGGGTCTTCACTGCTGCGCGCAGGCTTTTCTCTAGTGGAGGCAAGCGGGGGCTACTCTTCGTTGCAGCGTGCTGGTTTCTCATTGCAGTGGCTTCTCTTCTTGCGGAGCATGGGCTCAGTAGTTGTGGCTCAAGGGCTCTAGAGTGCAGGCTCAGTAGTTGTGGCGCACGGGCTTAGTTGCTCCGCGGCATGTGGGATGTTCCCGGACCAGGACTCAAACGTTGGCAGTCGTATTCTTAACCAGTGCACCACCAGGGAATTCCCTCCATTGTCTCTTGAACTTTGGCTTGTTGCCCAAATCATCCGCGAGTTCTTTGGGGAAAACTTGGTTTTGTGTTCTGACTCTGACACTTCTTGGTTGTTTATCATGGGCTGTTCCCTTATCCTTTCAAACCTCAGTTTAATCATTTGTAAATTAGGGATAATCACAAAAGCACCTTATAGGATCATTTTAAGGATTTTATGAGATAAGTTATATAAAGCACTTCACAAATTGAAAAGAGGTACGTATACGTCAGGTGTTATTGCCACTGCTGCTTGGCACATGTTTCTCCAAGATATTTCCTGGATCAATTTTCCACAATCCATAACCTCTGCTCATTCCTCTCATTCATTCAATATTTATTGGGTATCTATTGTGTATCAAGCTCCATTCTACATGATGAGCTTAAAAAAGGAATAAGATAAAATGCAGCCCATCAGGATTCCACAAACTAGTAGCAGGTGTATAAAGAATTACAATATAGAATGAGTATATGGGTACAAAGTGCTGTGGAAGCACGAAGGGTGAACTTACTGATGCTGGGGTCCTTAGGAAGGTTGGATAGTGGAAGTAACATTTGGATAGTTTTGAATCAAAAGTAGAAGTTCTCTAGACAGGGCATTCCAGGCAATTGTGATGTATTTTCAGGTTTACACAAAAGGCAAGTAGTCTAGAAGTGGCTGATACATAAGGTATAACAACAACAACAGTAACTACAACTATTTTTAGAATGACTTCTAAGCTCCAAACTTTTTAGCAACATGTTTAAACTGCACTACTCCCTTCAAAGGAGGTAGCATTCACTAATGATTACAAGTCAGGCAACTCAGGCTCAGAGAGGTTAAGCAACTTGCCTAAGATCACATAGCTGGTAAATACGGAAGTCAGATACTGAACTTCAATCCTTCTGACTCTCAGATTTGTGCTTTTACTTAATTATTACCCTGCTTCTCATGAACTGGGGGATATTAGGAGAGGACTGGAAATGTAGGCAAGGGACAGAGTTTGCAGACCTTGGAATACCAAAGCCAAGGAGCTTGGATTTTATTCCACAGAGTGTGCGAATCACTGAGGGATTTTTGAGCAGCTGTTTTAGAAAAACCAGTCTGGGGGCAGAGTGTATATTAGATGGAACAAGGAAGAGACTAGAAACAGGAAGATCAGTTAACAAAAATCCAGGCAAGCGAAAATAAAGACCTCTTAAACTGGGTATTTATTTGCTCACTCACATGTGTGTGGGCACAGATGATTGTTGTATTAAATAAGGATGTTTGTTATCTCACATAACAGAAAGGCCAGAGGTAGGACAGGCCACAGGACAGGTTGATCAGTGGTCCATCAAAAGCCTTGGCCTATTTCTATCTCTCTGCTCCATCTCTAGTTATTCAAATATGGGTTCCCCCTGTAGACCAAGATTGCTAGTGGTGGCAGTTAGAAAGCTACATGCCCCCTGGTGCACACCCTACCAGACAGAGGAATCTCTCCTCACAGACAGGAATCCAGTCTTTCCTTCAGTCTGATTGGGTCAACTTGGGTAACATGAATGAATAACTCCTGCCAGTGGAACTGCGTTAATTGGCCTGGATGGATCAGGACGCTCCTCTGGACCTGGATAGGGTAAATCTCACCTTGAGTTGTATGGTAGAGGTCGGTACTTGAACCAAATAACAGCTTTGTTAGGAAAGGGGGAGTGGAGAGCGAATGCCAAATGGGCAAGTAATGGCATCCACTACTGTCACCAAGGTTTGGGCGCGGATGCTTGAAGGGAATGAGTTTCAGTATCTCTTTCCTAAAACTGATCTGCCTGTGGATGTTTCCATGGTCAAGGCCTCAAGCTAGCTTCTTTCCAACTCCCCTTTCATAATCACCCTTCTCCTACTTTACAAAAGAAAGGCATACCTCTCACCTATTCCAAATATTACCATGGTGCATTGACTCAGGAAAAAAATTTCTTGGGTGCCAAAAAAAGGATTATTTAAAATATTGCAGTTGGTATTGAGAAAGTGAATGGTTATAATGACTGGGTAACAAATACTTTTGCAAGTCAGGTGGTTTCTAATTTTTTGAAATTTGAAAGAAGACATAACTTAGTTGCCACCTGATAGATCACTAAATATACTTTTTTTTTACGATAGGTCATAATGCTATTTTTGATATAGGATTATAAAAAGTAAAATAGGAATAGAATTAGTGCTGAACCATGTTTTATTCTAATAATACGTTATATTTAACCACAGATACATGAACTGATTGGGAAAAACAATAAAAGTCCCATCTATCTTGTTAAGTGATGTATTTCCAATAAAATGCACTTTTATGTTTAGTAATCAACATATTTCTGTTTCTGTTGATTGTATATTAGTAACAATTCTCATATTAATTCTTTTCTGACACACAGATATTTTTGGCATCAAAATAAACTTTTTCTCAACTTCAATTTATATTTTTGTTTTGGAGAAGTAAGAAGAGTGATAAATAAATGATTTACAAGCATTAAAGTGGGGAAAGTTAAATGGAAATAATAAGTTCACGGAGAAAATATGTAAAACTTTTAACCATTAAAAAAGAGTTTGTTGGGCTTCCCTGGTGGCGCAGTGGTTGAGAGTCCACCTGCCGATGCAGGGGACGTGGGTTCGAGCCCTGGTCCGGGAAGATCCCACATGCCGCGGAGCGGCTGGGCCCGTGAGCCATGGCTGCTGAGCCTGCGCGTCCGGAGCCTGTGCTCTGCAACGGGAGAGGCCACAACAGTGAGAGGCCCGCGTATGGCAAAAAAAAAAAAGAGTTTGTTCACGTATTTTCGAATGTGTGATTCTGAGTATCAAGTCGGTAATTTGTCCCATCGGATATAGTTTTTTAATGCTTTAATAATATTATTGTTAAATGCTAATACTTATACTATGTTGAAAGCTATCTCTTGAAATACATCAACTTATAACAAAAAATTTTAGATGTCAACTTAAAACATGTGAAGGGGGTATATAGTTTTGTTTTGTTTTTGTTTTTGTTTTTGTTTTTTGCAGTACGCGGGGCTCTCACTGTTGCGGCTTCTCCCGTTGCAGAGCACAGGCTCCAGATGCGCAGGCCCAGCGGCCATGGCTCACGGGCCTAGGCGCTCCGCGGCATGTGGGATCCTCCCGGACCGGGGCACGAACCCATATCCCCTGCATCGGCAGGCGGACTCTCAACCACTGCGCCACCAGGGGAGCCCCGAAGGGGGTATATAGTTTTTCCAAATTATTTTAGGAGATATGAATCAAAAGTGTTGATCACCATTAGTTTAAAGGAGAAAACCAAGCTGGGTCAAATCACACCAGACTTGCTGTAGCGCTGGGCAGACTACTCATATAGTTCCATTTGTGTGCTGATTTTGAGGTTCCTATAAAACATCTAAGTCAAAATGATTCCAATTTTAGGCAATTGGAATTCAGCAGAGGAGTCTGGACTAGAGATATATTGTTTGGGGGTCATACAAATACAGAGACTGTCAAATCAAAGACATATTTGCCATCATCAAGAGAGAGTATGACAATGGGGAAAAGCAACAGAATCATATTTTGGGAAATAAAAATGGCAAAGGAAATGGAAAAGGGATCAGAGAAGCAGGAAGCGAGTAAGGAGAACAAAAAACCAACAGGAAAGTTTTAGGAAGAAAGTTATGAGCAATAGTGCTAAAAGAGGTCAACGGAGATAAAAACTATAAAGTATCCATTGGATCTGGCAATTAGACAGTTAGGAAATCACCTTAGTGAGGTCAATTTCGGTGGAGTAGTAGGACAGAAGCCTGATGACACTGGCTGGAGGGCAGGGGCAAGCAAGATAAAGATGAATTTGAGGTTCTGAGTATGAGTAAAAGAAACCAGAAAGTCAGAAAAGGAGCCAAGTGATTGTTCTCCTGGGCGGGAGGTAAAGACAAGAGTGCAGCTTCCCGACAGTTGAACTTATTAAACATGACTAATTTGGTTTTAGAAATTAGGGGGTTGAGAAAATCCAGGTTGAAAGGAGCAGTGAGAATTGAAGGTCTAAAATAAGAAAATGCTAGTGCTCCGTGTGTGAACAAAGGAATCCATTGTCTTTGGCAACTACCGTATATGAAGTATGCATTAGGGTGTGAAGGAACAAGAAAGAAATAAGACGTTCTTTGCTTCAGTGTTGGCTGATGATGTACATAGTACATAGATGTACATAGAATGAGATCTGAGCTGGATAAAGAACAGAGGATTGTGGTAGAACCTTGGAGTTCCGTCCTGGCAATGTACTAGAGAAGGGGAGTGATCAGAGAAGTAGCAAAATCAGAAGACTGAAGCCACTCAAAAGCAAAACAAACACGAAGTTTCAAGAAGGTGGTGGAATAGAATGCTGCGGAGGGTTAAAGAACAAGTGGATGGTGGAAAACGTGGGGGATATTGGACATGTGCTGCTCACTCAGAGAGGTTTCTTGATGACTTTTCTGTCCCAAAGACTCCTTTTGCTACATTTGTGTTACGGTTGGTATGTGAATGGCAGTTTGGAGATATTGCCCATTTGGTAAATTAGGCACCCAAGAATTTAATATCTTTGAAAATGATAAATGCTTTGCAAATTATGATCATGTTACAGTTATGGACTCAGTAATAGTGTGAATTTTCCCCTAATAATAGTATCTATGTCACCACTTAAGGCAAAGAGGATACTTTCCAGCTCAGATAACACTTTCTAATCATGGTTTAAGCAAGTCTCCTTTCTGTATGTGCACCTTTTTAAGTGGTCCAATTCAGCTTTTATCTTTCCTCCGAAGAGCTAATCAAATATGTGCTAAAACCACTTAGAACCACATTATAAATTTCCTTTATTCCTTACTTCTCTCTCCTTGGCTATAAAAATTTGGTTCCTGTCCAAAATCAAAACATAAAGAACCAAACACACTTCATCAGCAAGAAGAAGGGCTCTGTTTTCATTTTGTTTCATTTCATAAAAACATTAGTCCTACACTCAGAGCATCTACCATGTAGGGTGAGCCTGGAACCCCCCAGAACAAGGGCTTGTTTTTTTTGTTTTGCAGTACGCGGGCCTCTCACTGTTGTGGCCTCTCCTGTTGCGGAGCACAGGCTCTGGACGCGCAGGCTCAGCAGCCATGGCTCACCGGCCTAGCCGCTCCGCGGCATGTGGGATCTTCCCGGACCGGGGCACGAACCCATGTCCCCTGCATCGGCAGGCGGACTCTCAACCACTGCACCACCAGGGAAGCCCCAAGGGCTTGTTTTTATGAAAAGGGAAGGATCAGAAGTTGATGTGATCCTTCCTGCTACAGATATTTGAGGACTTGAACTTGAGTCGAGAAGCACAGACTCTCATGCTTGAAGGACTTCAAATTTTAGCTAGTCAACTACCTGTCCAATATTTGTATCCCTTCCACAACATTTCTGCAAAGTGATGGGGAATTCACTAGCTCCTGAGGACAGCTCTGACTTAGTAGGTTCTGTTACCGAGTAAGGGCTCGCTGTCTGACACACATTTAAGCCAATACTATGGCACTGGCTTTTGAGAAAAGAAGGAGCTTTATTGCGAGGTTGACCGGCAAAGAGACAGAAGGCAAGGCTCTCAAATTTGTCTCCTTGATCCCGGGTTCTGGGTGAAAATTAAGGGATACGGGGAATTTCAAACTTGGAAGCTGATTGGCTAGTCTTGAATTAGTCCATATAAGCTACTCCTGCTAGTGGAAGCCAGATGTTCCTTAGTGAAGGACTTCTTGCTTCGTAAAGGGCTCTGGTGGTAACATTTCTATTCTTTGAATGTGGTAAACTGAAGATTCTCGATTCTGGGGTCTTGCTGGAGACACAGGTTCCCATCTTGCACATGCACAGTGCTATCTCTGTAAAATAACTACAGGTTTGATTAGTCAACCTATTTAAGGAGGCAAAGTCAGTTTAAGCTGGCCAGTTTTATGTGCTGTTTCATTTCCTTACAAGGAGCCAAAATGTGTCTCCCTACACTGTCATTGGTCCTAGTTGTACCAATTCAGGCCATTCAGGGTAAATATTTGAAGGTAGTTTTCAAATATTTGAAGGTAGTTTTGTTCTTGAAGCCCTTAAGTCTTCTCTTTTCCTTCAGCTTCTACACCTGAGCCTGCCTTTAAGCTCTCCACTGCCTTAGCTGCTCTTTCTCAATGCACTCAGTTTTTTGTCCTCCTAAAGTATCACCCCAGTACAGAATGCGATCCCGACTCCTGGGCTGTCCTGAGAAGGGCAAGGAGGAGGGGTGTGGTTATCTCTCACATTGGAAATTCAACAACTCTGGACCACCCAGAGAGCATCCTTCCATACACGCCATGTTTGTGCTCTCCATGTCATTCCTGGCTCACATGCCTTCAGTATCTTCCTTTTTGTTACTGACTCACCTCTCAGTTTCCCTGCTTGATTTCAAAGCCTTTTTCTCATCTTTGCCTACTGGATTCATTCAACTTTATTTTGTATTCCATGCTAACAGACACCCATCACTGGGTCCATCTGGTTTTATTAATGTATCTCAAACACATCATGCCCATTCATCTCCAGCTCTGTGCATGCCCTCCTGTTGTCCCCTGTCTGAATTGCTCTTCTTCTTGCCCATCTAAATTCCCTCTATCTTTTTTTTTTTCGGCTGCGTTGGGTTTCCGATGCTGTGTGCGGGCTTTCTCTAGTTGCAGCGAGCAGGGGCTACGGTTTGTTTCGGTGCGCGGGCTTCTCATTGCGGTGGCTTCTCTTGTTGCAGAGCACGGGCTCTAGGCATGTGGGCTTCAGGAGTTGTGACACATAGACTCAGTAGTTGTGGCTCGTGGGCTTCAGGAGCTGTGTCTCACGGGCTCTAGAGCACAGGCTCAGTATTTGTGGCACACGGGCTTAATTGCTCCGTGGCATGTGGGATCTTCCCAGACCAGGGCTCGAAACTGTGACCCCTGCATTGGCAGGCGGATTCTTTTTTAAAAATAAATTTATTTATTTATCTATCTATCTATTTATTTGTTTGTTTGTTTATGGCTGTGTTGGATCTTCGTTTCTGTGCGAGGGCTTTCTCCAGTTGCGGCGAGCGGGGGGCACTCTTCATCCCGGTGCGCGGGCCTCTCACTGACGCGGCCTCTCCTGTTGCGGAGCACAAGCTCCAGACGCGCAGGCTCAGTAGTTGTGGCTCACGGGCCCAGTCGCTCCGCGGCATGTGGGATCCTCCCAGACCAGGGCTCGAACTCGTGTCACCTGCATCGGCAGGCGGACTCTCAACCACTGTGCCACCAGGGAAGCCCAGCAGGCAGATTCTTAACCACTGCACCACCAGGGAAGCCCAGCAGGCAGATTCTTAACCACTGTGCCACCAGGGAAGTCCCCAAGTTCCCTCTGTCTTGTAAGACCCAACTCAACTACCACCTCTCCGATGGAGCCCTCCTATGTCATTCCAACCTGTAATTATCTCCCACTTTCCTGAATGTTTTCATCCATCAGAAGCTGATAGAGCAGGATCCACCTACTAGCCAAGGGTATAAAACATCTCAGTCATTCGTCTTGTATTACTTACAATAAACTGTATGTATACGTATGACACTCCCAGGAAAACATAAACCACCTTTTAAAATTCACTTTGTTTTGTTCACTGGATGTTATGGACTGAATGTTTCTGTCCCCCCAAATTCATATGTTGAAATCCTAACCCCCAATGTGATGGTATTAGGGGCAACTAAGTCATGAGGGTTTAGTGCCCTTATAGAAGAGACCCCAGAGAGCTCTCTAGCCCTCTTTCTACCCTGTGAGGATGCAATGAGAAGAAGGCAGTCTGCAACTCAGTCCTCTCAAGAACTGAACTGTGCTGGCATGCTGATCTCGCACGTCCACGCTCCAGAACTATGAGAAATAAGTGTTTGTTGTTTAAGCCACCCAGTCTATGGTACTTTGTTATAGCAGCCCAAGCTGACTAAAACACTGGAATATTGCCGGCACCTGGAGAATGTACCAGGCACTCAAAAAATATTTGTCAGATGAATGAATGAAAAGTTGAAAAGTGCTTAAGAAATGTTTGTTGATTGGTTGATCGACCTGGATTGGACAGATGATTAACCAGAGCAGAGATTAAATAGCAGAGAAGGACAGGATATCATTCTTAAAAATCAAACAGTCCTCACGTCCTTGGGTCTGATCCAGATTTGCGGAAGGAGAAGGAAGAGGTGGGCTGTCAGCAAAGTCTCCAAGTTCTCAGGGGAGTAAGATTATGTAGGGAGCTCTGACTCATCTCGGGAAATCATCAGCAACACTTCAATACTCCCTAAAAACAGCAGCCTCCAGATGAAGCTTTGAGGCAGTTTTGGATCCTCTCTTGTCTTTCCCCCTGTGACATGAGGGAGCGCAGGTTGCAGCATGAGTGCTCAGCCTCCCAGGTGCTATGGTCATTTAGTATTCCGGATATGGCGGGGGCATCCTGCCGTATCAGTCACCCACGTATTCCCATTCCTTCTGAGCCCAGGAAACTAGTAGAGGCAAGAAAATGGAGGCAGAAAACATAGGATTCAAAGAGTGACAAACTCTGATGTCTTAATTAAATGTATTCTCTCCACCCACCTCTCCCCTCCCCAGTCTTACTCCTCCTATTTAGTTTGTGGCTCCACCATATCTTCTCAGCCCCAGATGCTACCTTCCATTCCTTCCTCATTCTCATTTTCAATATCCCGGTGGCCAAAAAATGCTGTCGATTCTACTCTGAAATGTCTCTCAAATCTGACCTCCCCTTTGCAGGCTTGCAGCTTCTACCCTTTAGCAAGTTCTTATCCTCTCTCACCCAAATTATTGCAATAGCTTCCTGTTGTTCTGCCTGCCTCAAATCTCTCCCCCTTCTCCAGAGCATCCTTCACGTTGCCACCAGTAAAATCACACAGGATCTGAGCATGTCATTCTGTGTTTGAAATAGTCAATGATTCCTTACTGCCTACAGAATAAAATCTAAAACTCTTGATCTAGCAAAGTCTTCCTTATCAAACCATAACTCACCTTTTCTCTGCCAGTCCTCATAGCATTTCTATTCTGCCCCATTCCTGAACTTTCTCCACCTTAAGCTTTCTACAGCCGAAATTTTAGTTATCTTTCAAAAACTAATTCAGGCTTTACCTTCCCTGGAAATCCTCCATTTTAATGAGTGAAAACCTAGGAGCATTCAGAAATCACTCTATATGGAGCAGTAGGCAAAATTCAAAAGCATCTTGGAGGCAAAAGATTGAGGATTTGAGGAGTAAAGAATATTTCAATCACTGTGTGATCATGGTCAAGTGTCAAAAGCCAGACCTGGGGATGTCGAGAAAGTCCAAAGGATAAACCAAGTTAATTGCTAGTTGGGAGATCTAAGAGATAGGACCTAGCATTTGTTGAAGGCCAACAAGATGTATGTTCTACATTAAGCACATGTGCATATATTATCTTGATTCATCCTTCCAACAACCCTGTGAGCTAAGTGTTATTGTCACTATTTTATTAGATGAGGAAATTCAGGCTCAGAGAGCTCTCATAGGTTCAATGTCACATAATGAGCAATTAGCATAACTAGAACAGTAGCTTATATCTGTTCGACTCTCAACTTAGTGTTCTCCCCACCTACCATGCACCCACAGTAAAGTGTAGCAAATCGCAGAGTCAGAATACCAAGCAGGTACAAGGACGGAAAGCAGCAAAGGACAGCAGGATCACAGGTTGTCTTCTCAACATGGCATGAGAGTAGGGCTTGCTCCCAGCAGACAGCATCATGCTGATTTCCTTTTAAGGGGCTGTCTTAAGGACAATTTTTGGAACTTGATATCTTCCCTAATTCCCACATCTTCTCCCACCCACCCTCCACCCAAATTAGCATCATGCCTTCCTCTGAGCTCCCATATTCCTGGTTTTGACACATAATATGCCTTACATATGACATAGTAATAATAGACACCCCAAAACTTAGTGTCTTAAAACAAGAGCAACCATTGTTTTTGGCTCATGACTCTATAATTTATGCAGGTCAGCAGGGACAACTTGTCTCTGCTACCATAGTGTTGCCTGGGCAGCTTGACTGGGACTTGAGGATCTACAACAGTTTTGCTCACGTCTCACAGCCAAGCTGGTGCAACTGGAATGGAATGGCTTGGGGCTGGCAGGGTCTCTCTCAAGCAGAGTGACTGGACTACTTTACATGGAGGCTGGCTTTAAAGAGAGAGAGAAAAAAAAACAAAAAAAAAACAGAAGCTCCAAGACCTCTTAAGTCTTACACCCAGAAAGTCATACAATGTCACTTCTGCCAGAATCTATTGGTCAAAGCAAGTGATGAAACCAGCCCAGAATTCAGGGGAGGGGGAAAAAATCCATCTCCTGATGGGAGGGGTATCAAAGTCACATTCCAAAGAACAGGAAGGACTGGAGGGATTTTTCTGGTCATCTTTGGGGATAATTTACCACAGAGATTTTTATGTCCATCTGTTTTCTCCAATAGATTATCTTCCTAAGGTCAAATCCTTGTTTGTATTAATTTTAAGTTTCTCACAGTGCCTAGCATAGTAATAGCTAGTGCATAGAAAATACACTAACTGGAAATGATATTTCCATTCCCCCAATAAGAATTTTACTTTAGTTTTGTCCCTTGCATTCTAAAAATTATAGGTCATAAAATGCCAGAGCTGGTAGGAAATTAAATCATCTAGTCCCATGCCCCTCATCAATAAATGTGGAGAAATTGGGGCCAGATGGGTGAAGCAACTTGACCAAGGACTCATAGCTGGAGTTGGACCCTAACACTCCCTCACCTCACAATTATGCCATGTTTCCTATCACATGTGCACTGAGCCAAAATTCCAATATGAAGAAAGGGTGACAGAGAGGGAGTAAAGCAGAGGGGTTGTGGAGTCAAATTCTCAGAACGAACCTTGAATCAGAGGACACCAGTTGAGAGTGGGCAGGCTTGACCTCACAGGCTGAATATGTTTTGTTTGGTTCACATAGCGTTTTGTTGTTTTTTTTTTTTAATTTGAAGAAGTTACCGACCTCAAAAAAAAAAAAAGTTCATATCAAAATCCAGATTATCAGCTTCTCTTGAAAACAGCTGGGCCATCTAGCCACACTGGGCCTGCCTTCAAGCCTGACAACCATGGGCTGGAGCCATGCGCTGTGGTTTCCAGAGTCCTTGGTTCGGGGGAAGCTCAGCCTTCTTCTCTCATTTGTGTTAGCTGCTTGGCCAACATGTAGGCATGTGAGTGTGTGACTCCTGCTTTAAATGAAGGCATTGGAAAATTACACAGACATCTTCTTTTTATGTGGCAACTATCTGCCTGCATGTTTCATCTCCCTACAAAGTATAAGCTCCCTAAGAGCACTTGCCATGTCTTAGAAAACTTTGAAAGAAGTAATATTTGTTTAGCATTTTATACCTCCCAAATAGCATTTCTGCACATGATCACATAGAATACTCAGTAACTTAGTGATGTAGGTCTTATTGTAACTGAAAGTGGGGTCCGGCTGCTTGCTGCTCAAGAGCCATTAAAGAGGCAAGGTTGGTGGAAAGGAAAGTTTGCTTTATTTCAGAGGCTGGCAACCGGCGGGAGGGCAGACGCCTGTCCAAGGTCGACCCCCCCCCGCCCCCCATTGACAATCAGTGGGCAAGAGATTTTATAGATGGAAGGAGGGGGCTACATGCAGAAACAGCACAGTCAGCTCCGACAATCATCTTGAAATTGGTCATCGGTGGTCTGACCAGTGTCATCTTGATTGTTTTAAGTACAAGTAATCTTCAGTTCCAGGGTCGGTTTGTTCCCACTTCCTTGAGGCCAATTCTCAGAATTGTGGCTGCTTATGTCATGGCTACAGCCTGGTCATCATGCAGTAACATCTTCCACCTGATGGGGGTTTCAGTATCTATAAGAAAGCTCACAGGATGTGGCTCAGAATCTTATCTATAACCCTTGAGGAGGAACTAAATGTCCTTGACTTTGCTTAATGACTAAAGTATTATTATTTGGTCTCCTTTGACTGTTTTCCTTTGTTTCTGCATTTTCTCACTTCTCTGATTAAACTTATTCTTTGGCTAAAGTTTTTCTACAGACAAAAGGCAGGCTGAGGACATGGTGGGGGACCACAGAGTCCTGCTCCATTTCATTATTAATCTAATTATGAATCTAATTTACTTAAAAAAATTTTTTTCTTATCAGAGGAGAAAACAGAATCAGAAAGGCTATGAAAGGCTGGATGTAACAACTTAATTTTCCTTTGGGGAACTATTCCTTTTCCTCACAGCCCTTGAGTTTGGGTGAGGCTGACCCCAGGGGAGTGCAACTAAGTCCTGTCCAATAAGAGTTCCGATTCTCCCTAACCTCAGTGATTGGTTTAGATGTGGACATGTGACCCAAGCTGGGCCAATCAGGGCTAACAAGTACCAGTCCTAGGACTTTTGCTGGAACTCTTTTTTCTTGCATTACGTTGATTGCTCCCAGTTAAGACTAGCCTCCGCTTTCTTCAGACTTCTGTGGGCAAGTGACGTGGGAGTCCTAGGAGCTCCCCGGCTCTGCAAAATACCACCCTCCCCCTGCCCTCCAGCACGCCGCTGACAGGAGTAACATGGGCTCTGAACTCTGCCTGCTCCTAGAAGAACCTCTTGTGTCTCACCTCCCTCCCTTTCAATCCTCACTGACCCACCACCACTCTCTGCCTTGAGACCACCAACACTTATCTCAACATACTCAGTATCTGCTTATATCAGTCTCCACAAAAGTGCAGGACACCCAGGTCCTCCCATAGTCCCAGGATGCTAATCCTTATACTGCTTTACGAGCAATGAGGCACACACACCACCACCACCAACCCCCCACCCGGCAGTCCCTTTCCCTGTGTTTTTAGTTTCCATACAATTTGCTTTCTGAACATCCACAGTTACTTATTTTTTTCCTTCCCCAACTTTATAAAGATGTAATGGACTCATAAGAATGTGTAAGTTTAAAGTGCACACAGTGTTTATTCGATACACACATATTGCAAAATGATTACCACCATAGCTTAGCTAACACCTGCATCACATCCTGTAATTACCATTTCTTTTTTGTGGTTAGACTAAGATTTACTCTTAGAGAAGTTACTTGTTTCTTTTATGTCCGTTTCTCCCCACTAGAATGCAAGCCTTATGAGGAAAGGGACCATTTCTGTTTGATACACTACCATGTATTCCCAGTACTTAGAACAGTGTGTAGGCTAAGGGGGGTTTGGTAATATTGAATTAATGAATAAATATGCCCAGCCTGTTTTGATAGGGATAAGCCCACTTGAGAAAGAAAGCAATAGAGAAGAAAGCAGATGCATGAGGAGGGAAGAAAAATATTCCTGCGTTTTAAAAACCTTGTCTTAGCTTGGGCTGCTATAACAAAACACAATAGACTGGGTGGCTTAAACCACAGAAATCTCTTTTCTCATAGTTCTTGAGGCTGAAAGTCCAAGATCAAGTACCAGCATGGCTGAGCTCTGGTAAGGCTCTCCTCCTGGCTTGTAGATGGCCTCCTTCTCACGGTGTCCTCACAGGGCCTCTCCTCGATGTGTAAGTGTGTGTGTGTGTGTGTGTGTGTGTGTGTGTGTGTGTGTGTGTGTGTAGTGCTCTGTCTTCCTCTTCTTTGAAAGCCACCAATCCTATCAGATTAGGTCTCCACCCTTATGAGCTAATTTAACCCTAAATACCTCCTAACAGTCCCATTTCCAAATACAGTCACATTGGGTATTAGGGCTTCACTGTATGAATTTTGGGAAGGACACAATTCAGTCCATAGTACCCTGACCCCAGATGTGCCTTAAACTTTTCAGTGATGTGAAGCAATAATTTCTTCTGCTTATTTTTTGCCTTAAACCGGATTGAGTTTGGTTTCTTAAAAACCAAATTTAAAAGAAGCCTAACCACTCCCCAACAAAAAAAAACAAACAACCCAATTTTAAAAATGGGCTAAGGGGCTTCCCTGGTGGCGCAGTGGTTGCGAGTCTGCCTGCCGATGCAGGGGACGCGGGTTCGTGCCCCGGTCCGGGAGGATCCCATGTGCCGCGGAGCGGCTGGGCCCGTGAGCCATGGCCGCTGGGCCTGCGCGTCCGGAGCCTGTGCTCCGCAGCGGGAGAGGCCACGACAGCGAGAGGCCCACGAACTGCAAAAATAAATAAATAAATAAATAAATAAATAAAAATGGGCTAAGGGTGGTCCAGTGGGTAAGACTCTGCACTCCCAATGCAGGGAGTCCAGGTTCGATCCCTGGTCAGGGAACTAGATCCTGCATGCATGCTGCAACTGAGTCCGTGTACCGCAACTAAGAAGTCCGCATGCTGCAACTAAAAGATCCCACATGCTGCAACTAAGACCCGGCACAGCCTAAAATAAATAAATAAATAAATAATTTAAAAAATGTTTTTAAAAAATAGGCTAAGGATGGAAGAGACAGTTCTCCAAAGAAGATATACAAATGGCCAATAAGCACACAGCATGACTAGTCATGGAGAAATGCAAATCAAAACCACAGTGAGATACTACTTCATTTCTATTAGGATGACTAGTATCCACACCAAAAAATGTTCTCACTGTAGTAACATTGTAACATTGTTGACCAGGTTGTATAGAAATGGGAACACTTGTGGGTTGCTGGTGGGAATATAAAATAGTGCAGCTGCCGTGAAAACGGTATGATAATTCCTCAAAAAATTAAACACAGAATTGCCATATGATCCAGCCATTCTACTTCCAGGTGTACATCTAAAAGAAATGAAAGCAGGACCCCAAATGGATATTTGTACACCAATGTGCATATCAGCATTATTCGCAATAGCCAAAAGGTGAAAATAATGCACGTGTCCATTAACCGATGCATGGATAGGGACTTCCCTGGTGGTCCAGTGATTAGGACTCAGCGCTTTCACTGCAGTGGCCCCGGGTTCAGCCCCGGGTTCAATCCCTGGTTGGGAAACTAAAATTCTGCAAGCTGCATGGCTCGGCCAAAAAACTCCAAACAGATGAATAAATAAACAAAATGTGCTATGTACATATGATTGCTTATACATATGCTGCCAGCGAGAAGCAGCTGACCAAGTCCAGTGCACCCAGAGTCAAAGCCAAGATCATTGCTGAAGGTGCCAACGGACCGACAACTCCAGAAGCTGATAAGATTTTCCTAGAGAGGAACGTCATGGTTATTCCAGATCTCTACTTGAATGCTGGAGGAGTGACAGTATCTTACTTTGAGTGGCTGAAGAATCTAAATCATGTCAGCTGTGGCCGTTTGACCTTCAAATATGAAAGGTATTCTAACTACCACTTGCTCATGTCTGTTCAAGAGAGTTTGGAAAGGAAATTTGGAAAGCATGGTGGAACTGTTCCCATTGTACCCACAGCAGAGTTCCAAGACAGGATATCGGGTGCCTCTGAGAAAGACGTCGTGCACTCTGGCTTAGTTTACTCCATGGAGCGCTCTGCCAGGCAAATCATGTGCACAGCCATGAGGTATAACCTAGGATTGGACTCAAGAACAGCTGCCTATGTCAACACCATCGAGAAAGTCTTCAAGGTGTACAATGAAGCTGGTGTGACCTTCACATAGACCGGACCAGACTGTGGCTGACTTCTTCACTACCCTCTTCACCTCTTCATCTGCAGACCTATCACAAGTTTACATGTAACCACAGAAATCTCTCTCTCATGACAATAGATAATGGACACCTTTCGCAACAAGTCAATCCAAATCAGCCCCTTAAGAAAAAAAGTTAGGGGATCATATACAAGCTAATAAGTGATAGTAGAAATTAACTACATCAGAGAGCCATTTGGGCATTTTACCTTTAAATAAAGTCTTTTCCCTCTGCCTGTGCTGCCTTGCTCCATGGCTGTTTCCCAGCACAGTCAGCTGTAGCCCTGGGAAAGCTCCTTTTGTCCAGGAGCAGTCAGTCCCTTGCCACTTCAGCTCGGGACAGATCTATCAGGTGCTCTGACACATTTAAGAAGCAGGTATATGGCATTTTCAGGAGGTAGCATGGTCCTCAAGTGAGTTATTGGTATTTTACATCAGCAAAATAACTCAATTTTATAGGTTACAAACAAAAAAACCTTTCTTTTTATGCATTTTATTCTTTTAGAATAAAATAAGTACATGCTGCTGTAATAAAATTGCCTTTAATCACTTAACAAGCCTAAACTTGACTCAAGCAGTGAATGCCTGTAAACACAATAAATGAAAAAAGCTAGTATTTTTATAACATAAAACACTATCATTTATAACCTGTCAATTGCATATTGTCATCCAGCAAAAGTAAAAAGCCTGGTAGACCATTAAGTTATCTTCATACCTGCAAATGATGGAGGCTATTTTTGTTAAGACTGTCGGAATTTACTAACCACAATTATGACATATAGTCCAAAGAACGCAGTAACCTCCTTATAATGTTAATTAATTGTCCTCTTTTGAAGATCTATTGTGTTGACTAATTGAACAATAATTCAAGTAGAGTGCCCCAGAAAAAAACCACTTGGGCTCCCTCTTTGGAGTCTGGCTGGCGGCTCTGAGCATTGCCAATGGCCCCGATGAGCCCTGACTTTGTGTCCTCATTTAAAGGCCTCATCTTCTGCACGCGGCTTCATTCCCAATGGGCTGAAACAACCTGGGGTTGTGTTTTCTTTGGGAGTTCTTTGGCCAGGGACTTTTGAATAGTGGTGTCCCAATGAAGTACTAGATATTATTTATATAAGAATGAGCTTCTTTTTTTTAACAATAATATCCTATCAGAAATTTCTAACTACTTTGTAACTGCATGACTTAATCTGGTGACAAAAGCAGTTATTAAAAAGCCTACCTTGGGCTTCCCTGGTGGCGCAGTGGTTGAGAGTCCACCTGCCAATGCAGGGGACGCAGGTTTGTGCCCCAGTCCGGGAAGATCCCACATGCCGCGGAGCGGCTGGGCCTGTGAGCCATGGCCGCTGAGCCTGCGCGTCCGGAGCCTGTGCTCCGCAACGGGAGAGGCCACAACAGTGAGAGGCCTGCGTACCACAAAAAAAGAAGAAAAGGAGGATATTCTGGCATGTGCTATGACATGGGTGAACCACGAGGACATCATGCTACTGAAATAAGCCAGTTGCAAAATGACAAATATTGTATGATTCCCCTTATATGAGGTTCCTAGGGTAATAAAATTCATAGAGACAGAAAGTAGAATGGTGATTGCCAGAGGCTGGGGGAAGGGGGAAATGGGCAGCTATTGTTTAATGGGTACAGAGTTTCAGTTCAGGAAAATGACAAGGTTCTAAAGATGGTTATACAGCAGTGTGGATGCACTTAATGCCACTGAACTTAAGAAAAAGTTAAATGGTAAACTTTTTTTTAACAGAAAAGTTTATTTTAAATTTGACAATCACACATTTGAAAATGGTAAACTTCATGTTATGCATATTTTACCATAATAACAAAAATAAACCTAACCAGTACACTAGATCTCAAACCCAAATCTTTAGACTCCAAACCCAGTGTCTCCTTCCATCACTTATGCTCTCCAGCTCAAAGGCCCTGCACATCATTTGTGCTTAATAAAAATCAGGTGAACAAGTGAATTAATACAAAAACGAATGAATGCATTAATGTTTATTTTTAGTTAACCTGCGGGCTTTTCATCTCCTGGCAAAAAGCAAACGTTTTAATTTGTAGTCCTTAACAGTCTGGAAAGTATCATAAAAGTTCAACCCAGTTTCTTACTTCAGGAAACCTAGAGGCATGTCCCTACCACATATGTGAAGTTCACACTGACATGTCCACATTTAGCCCAGGAGAGTTTATTTGCCTGTGTATGTATATTTCGAGTGTGACCTTGGAGTAGAAACACCTTGAAGGCAGACACAGTTTTCTTTGTATCATTCACAATAGCTAGTTCAGGGAGTTTATATACTCAGCTGCTACCCCAGAGCCGTTGTAAACATGGTAGCTGGGCAAAAGTAGCCTTGAGACATGCTCTGGGCTTTAATTCACTCCCTCACCAAGCCCTGGTGACATTTACATTCTAGATGTTTAGATGTCATCCTCATTGTCACCACTCTGATTAAGGCCATTATCTGTCACCTGACCCCTTGCAGGAGCCTCCTAACTGGTCTCCTTCTTTCTCCCTTGCACCCTCCCCTACATCCTTCCATTCCCCACAGAGCAGCAAGGCTATGAATCGGATTATGTTCTACCCTGGCTTAAAACCTTGAATGACTTCCCGCTGTGGAAGGATACAGACAAAATCTCCTAACTTGGCCTAGTTGGTCCTCATGTGTTCTATCAATCCATGTAAACAGTCAAGCCTCGTACAGAACCACCTCCTATATCTTCTCTGGGCTGCAGCCAGATGCTCTGGGCCTGATACTGACCAGGGTCCTTGGCCTTCCCTGGTCAATAGAAATTGACTAGAGACCAGGCAAAAATTCAGGCAAGGCTTTATTGGGGCCCCTGCGGCAGCAGGGAGGGGCGAGAACAAACAACAGTTTCCCTTGCTTGCTCGCTCCCTGAGCGGGGGCAAGCTTGCTCCTTATATAGGGTGAGGGTAGGGGTGGGTCCAGGGGTCGGGCCAGAGGGGTGGCTTAGGTGGTCTGCCCACCCCTTAGGCGGTGTTGAGTGAAGGGGGCATGCGCAGTACCCTGCTTTTGCTCCAGGCTCTTCAAAAGTAGCAGTTGCGTTTTTTGGTCTCTTTGTATCTTTTGTCCACAATTTTGCCCCAACTGCACATGCACACAGTTACTTTTAGTCCCATATAGTTTTTCTTTTAATATTCTGTTGCTGGAGGAGAGGTATGTCCATGTGCAAGCATTGCAGCACTGCAGCAAAGGGTCCCAGGTCCCAGCCTGTCTTGGGTCTTCCATTCCTGAAATGCACAAGTCTTCCCACTACAAAATCTTTGTGCGCACTGTTACCTCTCCTCCCTCCCTTCCCTCTCCGTCTGCCAGTTCAGTACTTATTTATCCTTCAGCTCTCACAATAAGCATCAATTCCTCAGCAAAACCTTCCCTGGCCTCCTCTTGCATCCCACTCAGGCTTGGTCAGCTTCCTTTGGAACAAGCTATCATGGATCAGTGTTCCTTTCCTACAGGACACCTCCCTCAGTTAGTAAGTACACATTCCTTCCCAGCACTATTTGATCAATGACTATCTCCCTCACTGAGCAGACTCTAAGCTCCATAAAGACAAAGGCCCATCACTGAATCACCATTGTCTAACACAATGCATGGTGTATAATAGCTGCTCAATAAACATGTGTGGGAAGAAAAAAGGGAAGGAGAGAAACAAAACAATAGGGGCCTCTTGTGGAATGTTAGGAATCCATACAGCACCATATTCACACAGCACCAGCACTGTTTGACATAATAGCTAAAATTCAGCAGACACATTTCCAAGGTGCATCTTGGTTTTGCAGGCTTGGTCAAATGGCCAAAATTCTCTAATTTCTTGTTTGTTCGATTTATTTCTGCAGACAGATATAGATTCCTACTAAGCGGAAGGCATGTATTATTGGAAGGATGCTTCTCAACTAGAAGGTAGCCTTCCAGAGAGGGATATATTAGAATTTCAAGGGGGATTCCTACTCAGAGTGCAAATAAACCCACAACCAGTGTGATGGTACTTGAGAGGGCTAGCAGGCAGAAAGTGAGGCAGAGGTGAATCAGACAGTCCATGACATCAAAGAAGTTACTCTTGAATGTGGGAAAGACATGAGGCTAGAACTATACTATGAGGCAATTTGCTAAAACAAAGAGAAAGGGGGAATTCCCTGGCGGTCCAGTGGTTAGGACTCCATGCTTTCACTGACGAGGGCTCAGGTTCAAACCCTGGTCAGGGAACTAAGATCCCACAAGCCACGTGGCACGGCCAAAAAAAAAAAAAAAAGAATACAGAGAAAGGTGCCCACAGAGCACAAAGGAGGAGTGACTAGTTTCAGCCGGGGGAGGAGAGGAGAGGGTTCGTTCGTTACTTTGGAGCTGGACCCGGAAGGGTAGGCAGGACCTCACGGATAGCCATGAGGGACAGCCAGCTGGACCTCTCTCCAAGAAAGATGGTGAAGGCTAACTATCAAAGAGCTTCACCAGAGGCTCTGTGAGTATCAAGTACCGCCTCTTGACAGCAGATAATTCTAATATATTCCACTACACAGCAATTGTGCTCAGCTGATCAATAATATTACTTCTGTGAACTGAATGTATCTAAGCTTTTTCCTTCACTACCCAAGAAGGTCTTGATTTACCAGCATCATCCGTGTGTGGGAGAAATGATCCTAGCCACCAATAGCAGATTAGCTGAGGAGGAGTTGACTCATATCTAGAACTAACTGGTGATTTCTGTTCCATCTCTGTTCTTACTGGGCTGCCAAATGCCTGGCACTCTCTGTGACTTGATCGATTCAGTTTGACCCCTGGAGAAACACATAAACAAGGCATGTCTTTCCAGAACAAGGTATGAGGAAACAGAACACAGAGATGGTTCTAGACAAAACTGACATCAGCCATGTCTAGATGGGCACGCCTCGGCTCCCTAGCTAGTGTAGAGAACACCACTCATGGTTGTTAGTACTTCCTGGGTTCTGGGCATTATTCTAAAGTGCTTTGTATGTGTTAAGTTATTGAATCCTCACTGCAATCTGAGATAGGCAGAGTCATTGCCATGCACTTTAATAGGGGAGAGAGCTGAAGCCCAGAGGGGCTAAGTAGCCTGTCCAAGGTCACACAGCAGTGGGATTTGAACTCACAGCCCATGCCCTTCACCACCATGTTAGACTGCCTCTCATCCTCAGAGCTGAAAGCAAGGACATTGGAGTCAGGCAAAGCTGGCTTTCATAAGGGCTTCCTCACTTACCAGCTGTGTGATCTTGGCCCCATTATCTAACTTTTCAGGGCCATTTGCATTGTAATAAGCCCCAAAGCCTTAAACTTGGGGAACAACTCTCAGCTGGAGGAATTTGGTGTCTCAGCCTGCCAGTTGGCTCCCTCCCCCTGTCCCTGGCCCTCACCCCCAGCTGAGACTCTGATTTCATCTCCTACTTGCTGCTCAGCCCCAGCCTTCCAGTTCTGAAAAAGGATGTCCTGAAACAGGCTGAGCTGTGCCAAATGGAGGCCAAGTCTTGGAGTGCTTGGCCTCTTGGTCTCAGCCAGGCCCCAGAGCTCTAACGTGAGCCCCTGAGCTCCGGTGTAGCTATACCCATGTTTCGCCTCGTGTGGTCCCTCTGCCCCGTTAATAGGGCCCAAGGCCTTGCGTCTTTACCCAGATTCCTGCATGCACTCTGGTTTATACGCTGGGCTCCGCTCTGACACCTCCATCTGAATCCCAGTTCCAGAAACCTATCTAGCGCCCAGTCCTGGTGTATGGGTCAGTCCTGGCCTTGCATTTGCCAGTCCCTCTCCCCAGTTCAAGAAGAGCACTGCTCCTTAGATGACCCTCAGAGCTGGGCCTCTGCAACGATGGACTGGCCTCTCAGCTGACTGATTACCTGACCACTCGCCACACATGCACTCCCCAAACTGCGCTATCCACAGGCAGATAAGCCAAGTAATTCTCTTTTTTTTTTAAGATATAATCTATATAACATAAAATTCACCATTTTAATCATTTAAAGTTTACCTGGTTGTACAATCCTCACCACTACCTAATTCCAGAATATTTTCATCTCCCTATAAAGAAACTCCATACTTTTTTACCAGTCATTCTCCATTTCCCCACCCTGCAACCCCTGGCAATCACCAAACCACTTTCTGTCACCATGGATTTGCCTATTCTGGACATTTCATATGAATGTAATCGTATCTATTTGTCCTTTTTTGGTCTGGCTTCTTTCACTTAGCATAACGTTTTGAAAGTTCATCCATGTTATAACATGAATCAGTACATCATTCCTTTTTTTTTTTTTTTTTTTTTTTTTTTTTGCGGTACGCAGGCCTCTCACTGTTGTGGCCTCTCCCATTGAGGAGCACAGGCTCCGGACGCGCAGACTCAGCGGCCATGGCTCACGGGCCCAGCCGCTCTGTGGCATGTGGGATCTTCCCGGACCGGGGCATGAACCCACGTCCCCTGCATTGGCAGGCAGACTCTCAACCACTGTGCCACCAGGGAAGTCCCCCGAGCTTGGTGATTCTTAAACAAAACAGTTAAAAGTGTTTGACTCTGATGACAGATTCCTACTTTTGGGTCAGCTCTACCATTCAGGGCCCTAAGGCAGGTATATTTCTTGGGCGAGTTTTTTTTTTAATTTTCCTAACCATCAGTTTTCTCATCTGTTAAATGGGAATAACAACAGGATTGTTGGGTTCACTAAACGAGACAATGCATGTCAAATCCTTAGCATGATGCCTGTACAGACAATACCCTGACAAATGATGGCTCTCATTATGGCCGTCTTTCTTTGCCTACACACCTAGACCTCTGATCGGTTGGTCATTGCATCAGTCATGCAGCCAGTTAACAAATACAGAGAGCCCACCGTGTGCCAGGTACGATTTTAGGAACTAGGACTATGGTGCCAAAGAAGAAGAGACCTCACAGTTAGGGAGTTAATATTCTACGAGGGCAAGAGCCATCAGAAACACGCACATTTAAAAATAAAGAAGATTGGGCTTCCCTGGTGACGCAGTGGTTGGGAGTCCGCCTGCTGATGCAGGGGACACGGGTTCGTGCCCCAGTCCGGGAAGATCCCACATGCCGCAGAGTGGCTGGGCCTGTGAGCCATGGCCACTGAGCCTGTGCGTCCGGAGCCTGTGCTCCGCAGCAGGAGAGGCCACAGCAGTGAGAGGCCCGCGTACCGCAAAAAAAAAAAAAAATTAATAATACAATAAAAATAAAGAAGATAATTCTAGGAACTAGAAGAGTCTTGATAAAATAAAACAGGGTGATGTGTAGTGAGGAAGGTGAGGCTGCTCAGCTGGCCCAGCCAACACAAGCCTCTTGGAGGAGGGACATTGGAGTAAAGACCAAACGGGAGATGGGGAGGCAACCATTTAGAGGTGTGGGGAATAGCATTCACACAGAAGGAAACTCAGAGTCCCTGCGACAGGAACAGGGTGGGCATGGAGCCACAAGAAGAAGTGAGGGGAAGAGAGAAGAGAACAGCAGTAGCTCCCCGCAAGCCTGGGGTCATGGAGAAGGGACAGCAGGGGCCAAAGCGCTGCCGAGGCGCCGTGGTGAGACAGCAACAAGGAAACGGAACTGACAGTGGGGCCCCCGGAAGGGCGTCCGTGAACCTGGGCCCGACCCGGAGCGTGACATTTGGCCGGAGTTCTGGGTCCTAAATGTTCCCTATAATTGGCAGGAATCAAAGGAAGCTCCCCAGAGAGCCTCAGCCTGGACACCACTGTCACGTGCTCTGGGGAAGAAGTCCTGTCCTCACTCAGATTGCTTTAGTCCGATACAGAGCACGGATCACAGCCCTGGGAGAACGGTGTGTATTGATCTAAGCGCTTGCACTTTGAAGAGCTGCTAGAAGGAAGCCTGGACCCTCTCTGCCTTTCAGGGGATATCCCGGGTGGTGCTGGTGGAGTTGAGCGCTCGTCCTGTGATGCCACCATGTCTAAACACAAGCACCCAGCAGGCATCACGGAAAGGCCAGTCACAGCCCACGAGCTGGTCTGAGTGCTGCGGTGACCCCCTGTGACGACGCAGACGGCCGTGGAGGGCTCCAGGGGTGTTCGAAGAATGTGTGGTTAAGGCCGAGGATTTTAGACCGGGCGCTCATGGGTTTTGCCTGTGCTCTGGGTTCCACCACTTTCTAGCCATCTGGCTACCAGCAAGTTTCCTCAACAGTTTAAGCTTCCCTTTCCCCATCCGTGAAATGGAGATAATAGCTAAATCATAGGGGTAGCAAGTACTGCACAGAAAGAGCTGAGCGTGGAGCCTGCCACTCAATAAATGTCAATAAAGCCCTCAATAAATGTCACTCTATAAAGCCCTCAATAAATGTCACTTGTCATCATTTATTATTATTTTTATTCCTCCTCCCACTACTACTATTTTAAGAGCTTCCACCTATGAAGGGTCACCATGCTTTGAAAAGGAAGTGCAGGAACTTCCCTGGCGGTCCAGTGGTTAAGAATCCTAGCTCCCAATGCAGGGGGCACAGGTTCAATCCCTGGTTGGGGAACTAAGAACCTGCATGCTGCACGGCATGGCCAAAAATAAATACACAAACAAATAAATAAATTTGTTTTAAAGAAAAGAAAAATTACTCAGAACTTTAAAAAAAGAAAAAGAAAAGGAGGTGCAGAGGTTGAAGGGTGTCCCAAGAAGGGCAGTGGTCAAAACAGTACTAAGAACCTGAAGACTGGAAGGAAAGGTTGGCACAGGAGGGGTGAGGGTAGAAACCGGCCTGAAAGAATGTTATTAACCAGCTTTTCAAGTATGGAAATCAAAGAGCTATAAGATGGAAAGGGGGAAAAACTCATATTTTCTTGGCATAACCTACCATATGCCAAATGCCGGACTCAGGTCTTTATATTTATTACATGTATTCAACCCCATACAATCCTCTGAGACAATGATGATGATGAGGAGGAGGAGGAGGAGGAGGAGGATGGTGATAACGATGGTGATTCCCATTTTACAGATAAGGAAACTGAGGCCAAGAGACCAAAGTCAAACACTAAGTGATATGCTGCTGTCTGCCTGAGTCCAATACGAATGCTCTTTTCTCTATAACCTAAACCAATAAAGCCCCAGCAAAACCTATGTCATTAATTACAGAGATTGTGAACTCCACAGATCCAAGTATATTTCCCCAAATGTTACAGCTGCACAGTGGAGCTGTAACTGTAGCTCGGAGCAACTAATCCAGCCCAGGGAGACAGACTGTGAGCATCTAAGTAGAATATTGGAATGATAAAGTCTCTTTATGTAACAAAAACAAACTTCCAGCAGAGCACAGAGGAGGAAGGATTCTTTCTGCAAGGGCTGAGAAAGAGTCATTAGGGAACAGGAAAAAAAAGCCTGAGGCCTGTTACAAAAGCAAGAGTTTCAGATGAGGCTCTCTGGGTTGTCAGGTAGAAAGGCATGGGGAGGGCATTCTTTGCAGCTGGGGCAAATGAAGCTCTGGTATGGAGGTGGGAAGGCACATGGCTTGTTCAGGAAAAGACTTAGACCACCTGGACAGGAGCATGGAACAGGGTTCCCAGGGGCAGAGGGGCTGGAAAATAGGGTGTCACCTGATGGCAAGATGCATGACAAGCTGTGGATTTTAGACTCTGTCCTATAGGCTTGTGAACAGCACTGCCACTTTCACAATCATCCTGGTCTCCCCCTCCCTCACCCCTACATCCAACTGGGACCCAAGGAAGGCCTGTTGATTTCAGTTTATAAGTAGCTCATGGATCTCTCCCTGCTGCCCGTGCCCTAAGCAAGGCTCTCATGGTTCCCTACATGGACCATTGCCATGGCTTCCAGTTATTTATTTATTTTTTAAACTAGAGGAATCACTTTATTTCTAATAAGTTAATTTAATCTTTCTAGAAGATCCTTTTGAGTTAAGGAGTGGTTGCTAAACAGAGTAGAAGAAAAGAATGTTCTAGGTATGGGACATGGCTTGTGAGAAATCTTGAAGTTGGCAGAGGATAGGATAAAACACCATTCCTCTGTGCCTGGAATTGTGCTAAGTGCTCTATGTAGGTTATTTAATTTTGCCATGGCTTCCCTTTTGTCCCCTGTGCCTCCTGCTTAGTTATCCTTCCCCACCGCCTCCCAACCCCACCCCATGCATCCTCCATGACGCTGACAAAATGTTCTTTTTTATCCATAAATCTGATCCCGGCATCCCACCACTCAACATTCCTCCATAGCCTCTCAATCACTAACAAGACACAATGTGTCCCACTTGCTTGGCTGCCAGAGTTGTTCACAGTTGGGCACCTGCTGATCTGTCCCACCTCATCTTCCATGGCTCCGCCTCCAGAACGGCTCCGCCTCCAGAACTGTGTGCTCTGGTAATACTCAGTTATTTATAGCTCTCAGGACATGTTACTATATTCTCCCGTGCTTTCAGATTTTGCACATTCCATTCCATCGGCCCTACATAGGACCCCCACTAGCTACGCCTTGCCCCGACGGAGCCCAGTCCAGAGCCACTATGCACTTCTTCCTCTGTGAGATCATCCCTCACGCCTCTGCACAGCCCAGGTGATCCTTTCCTTAACCTCTTTCTATACTTCACACGACATATCATGAAATTAATTACACAATTATACTGAACTAAATGTATGCGACTATTCATCTCCCCACTTGACAATAAGCTCTCTCTAAAGGAAACCACTGTCTATGTTCTGACTTTATTTTTCTCGAGCAGTGTTGGTTCACAGCAAAATTAAGGGGAAGGTACAGCGATTTTCCATTTACTCCCTGCCCCTTCCCCACACGCAGAGCCTCCTCCATTGTCAACATCCCCTACCAGAGTGGGACACTGGTTGCAATCAATGGATCTACACTGACACATCATTATCACTCAAAGCCCCTAGTTTACGTTAGGGATCACTCTTGCTGTTGTACAATCTATGGGTTTGAACAAACACATAATGTCGTAGATCTACCAATAGAGCATCGTACAAAGTATTTTCACTGCCCTAACAGTCCTGTGAGCTCTGCCTGTTCATCCCTCCCCTGCCACTAATCCCTGGCAACCACTGATCCTTTTTATTCTCTCGGTGGTTTGCCTTTTCCAGAATGTGATACAGTTGGAATCATACAGTCTTTTCAGAAACACTGTTGTTTGATGATTATATCCAGGGCCTATCACATTACCTAGCACATAGTAGGTGCAAACTATTTACAGAATTAATGATTTAGTCGATGTGTTTAGGGAAAGGATGTCCAGTGATCGGAGGCATGGTTTAAATAATTAGGCTCTAAGCTCCAAAAGAAGCTCTGCTCTGAGCTGTTTTGAAGCTAGCAGACTAGGAATGATTCATTCCATCTGCAGACCCCATCCCCAGGGCTAGCACGGTAGTTTTTGTATGACAGAGGCTCAGTAAATACAGAATAAGGACATAGTCTCTGACCTCAGAAAGTATACAGTGGACCAAGGAATGTTTCTGCAACCATGCTATTCCTGTCCTGCTTCTTCAGTTGTCCCCAGGAGGCCCTAGGACTCCAGTCATGTGTTCTTTCATTGATTTATTCAACCAAGCTATCCTAGGTCAAGCTCTGTGTTGTGCTTTTTAACTGGAAACTTCTGGAAGGGCAAGGTTGTGGTCGGATGTTTGGTGCTGTATTGCCTAGGCTGAGCATCCCACAGGAACAGACCTTCTCCCTCAAAGCATTCCATGCCCAGTACCTTGGGGCCCCAGAGAGTTCTTCCTGCCCCTGCCTGGCTGACTATTCCAGCTCATCAGGCTTTATCCACATTATGGAGTCCTGTTGTACTCCAGCTGGAACCAGACAGTTTGGCATTAATTGCACTCTAATTGTTTCAAGTGTGCTATTTTTATCTACCCATTACCCTGCACTCTACTTGCAAATGAGCCTGGGCTTTCAGTTTCACATGGCCACTGTGCCCCCAGCACTCAGTAAAAGCTCGCTGATGGATTTTTTTGGTGAGCTGTAATATGGATCTGTCCTGAAACTCTGTTGCTACCTCTACCCCTGGCAATCCCCCTCCCCACTTCCAACACCTCCCACTGCTTCTTCTATTGGTGTTTCCAACTTTTTGTTCTTCTCTCCAAGAGAGCAAACCTTAGTTCACTGACCATCGAAGCTACTGAGGCTCTCTTTCTTTTTGCTACTCCTCTTTTTGCATAAGGGCTGTCTTAGCAAGAAATGTCATTCTTATCGGCTGCCTCATGATCTATTTTTATCTCTCCGTTAACTTATTAAATACTTCTGGAATCTGTTTGGATGAATGAAGCCTTCACTTTGATTGAATTTCTATGTTTTCAGTTTTATTATCTCCCTTTGCAGTGCTGCCTTGGGTGGTGGGAATTCCCCTGGCCTTTTCTGTGAATACAGTCCAACCCTAACCAACAACAAATCCATGCCATAAAATATGTCCCCCTCTTTGCCAATCAGTATGGTGATCCAGGTCACTTATTGCACGTCTGATGACAAACAAATGTATTATCTGTTTGGTGACAGCTAATGTAGTACAGATGCAAAGAGCAAATGATCTGAAGATGGAAATCCCTGCATTCAAATAATGTCTCCATATTTACCATTATATGGCCTTAGGCTAGTTATTCAACATTGCTAAGAGAGCTTTGGTTTCCTCATCTGCAAATGGGGTAATAAAAATATATGATTAAGAGACCAGGCACGACACTGCGGTGAGAGGCCCGCGCACTGCAGTGAGGAGTGGCCCCCGCTCGCCGTGACTAGAGGGAGCCCGTGTACAGCAATGAAGGCCCAACACAGCCAAGGATAAATAAATAAATTAAAAAAAAAAAAAGAGAGACCAGGCATGAAAAACACTCAACACAGTTCCTGGCACATAGTAATGGTTCATTAGATGGCAGTGTCTGTCATAGGTAAAGGGTGGAGGTAATTGATGATGTGGCTCCCTCACCAGGACACCTGTTGCTTTTTGCCTCTTCCTTGCAGGTGTCTGGTGCTCTTTTGCACACACAGCACTTGAATCTCAGTTCATGCCAACCTAGACTTGAACCCAAATGAGTCTGCAAACAACCTCATCGGAGCACTTCAGCTTACAGAGTCTTCATCAGCAAAGCTGGGCTCAGAAGTGCTCAGAAAGCTGGCAAAGCTCCATCTGGCTGACTTGGCACCACAGGAGAACAACAGTGCCAAACGCTTCTCTCCCGCAAAGGCTGCAGACGCTGCCTTTCAGGCTGCAGAGCAGATACCACACACCCAGACAAGTTCCTAATTAACGATGCATAATCAGTGTCTTTCAGATGTGCATATGCTATTCTCTGCCCAGCTCATTAACTGCACTAAACCTTCCATGGCTGGAGATGGAGCATGGCTTATCAGAAAAACCTGTTAGAACCAGCCCAGGTTCAGAGCTCAGAAGATGCAGAAGTTCTGATCCAGGTTACCCCAGAGCTGAGGGAGTCCTGACCCGTCGCCCTCCCCCTCTGAGCCTCTCTGTGAGTAGGGCCACAGACACCTTCTTCCTCTTCGTGTTATTACAACGGGGGCAGTCGTGACCACCTCTGGGAAAGTGCTCCGACAGGTGTAGGGACCCACACAGATGCGCGTGACAATTACTCCTGGCCTCGGCCGTGATGTTGTTTTCTAAGCAGGAAGAGTGGTCAAGCTTAGGCAAAAATGATGTATGATTGTGCCTTCTAAGGTTTGGGCTTTACACACATCACCCGTACCCGTGAGGAAAAGAAACCTCCTCCGAGGAGCCCCCAAGGGGCTCACCCAGACTGTGAATGGCTGTGAATCCAGGTTGATCCGACTCAGAAAACCCAGGATTCATTCTCCTTCCTTTCCCAGGCAAAATAGAATCCTCCTTGTAGAGCTCCCCTCAGACAGCTCCACCCTTTCTTTTCTGTTTCCCTCTCCTCCCTCCCCTGCCCGTCTACTTCACACCCCTCGCCCCTGTTAAACTACACTCCCCTCGATCACATCCTCTGAGGCCCCTCAGCTTCCCTTCTTCAGGGAGGTCTAGTTAGCCTGGTGGAATATTCCTTGTCTGTTTGCCAGCTTAATACCTTAATACCATTCTCCTCCCTCCCCGCACCGCCAGGTAATTTAGTCATTTTAATAGGAGGCTTCTGGAAAGAATATGATACTCTCAAATCACACTGGAGGTTACCTGCTTGGCCCACCTCCACTGGGAGTTGCCCTGAGCAACGGTGCTGATGGGAGCTTGAGTGATCACGGGAGCAAAGCCAGAAGTTTCACTGGGTGCACAATTCCTCACAGAGATGAACACAGAACAGGGTTATATGGTGGGGGTTATAGTCAGCAGAGACCGGAAGATGACATGGGTAGAGACAAAATCACGTAAGTTCTCATGTGTTGGAGCTGGAGAGCTGGCTTGACGTGGACAGAGCAGAGGGACCAGGGGAAAACAGAAGTCCCTTCCTTCGGAAAGGCTGAATTCTGTTCTTCCCCCTTATGCTCTGTCCAAAGCCTTTCTGGCCACAGAGGAGCCTCTTGCGGCAGCGAGACGCAGCTGGCTGCTAAGTGGTAATTTTTTTTTTTTCTTGCGGTATGCGGGACTCACTGTTGTGGCCTCTCCCGCTGCGGAGCACAGGCTCAGCGGCCATGGCTCGTGGGCCCAGCCGCTCCGCGGCACGTGGGATCCTCCCGGACCGGGGCACGAACCCGTGTCCCCTGCTTCGGCAGGCGGACCCCCAACCACTGCACCACCAGGGAAGCCCCTAAGTGGTAATTTTTTATTTCCCACCAAGTCCCAGGCAGGGACGGGGCAGCTGACAGGGTCTCGTCTGAGACTTTGGCCATGGAATTAATTGCATGAGAATGTTTATTCCACATTATAACACTCAGGAGTCATCTTCCAAGACTGCAAAATAGATAGTGCCTGCGAGGTACTTGTTTCAGCATATGAAGGATGCCCATCATCTAAGGGGCACCTTACTTTGCATTCCGCCTCTCTCTCACACACACACGCACACACGCACACTCGACTACAGAAATTGGGAGCAGGTAGACAGTGGTCCATTGTCGTTAGACGCCACAGAGAGAGACAAAGATCCAGAGAAAAAGACTTTATGTTTTATAAATTTAGCAGGACGTCCTGTCTCCGCTTCCCGTCTGACTGCTGTAGCTGTGGCTCAGCCCCTCTCTGCCCCCTTCTTGCTCACGCCTGAGGTCTGCGGTGGGCCCTTCCAGAGATGGCTGCTCTGGGATGCTGAGTCAGGAAGCATTCATCTGGGGAAACGTTCTGAACCATTGCCTGGATGCTCAAGCCCTCCCCCTTACTGGGGTTGCCATTACCTGGAAGATTTCATTAAAACAGGGTCCAAAATCTCCATTCCCTCTGCAGCCGAAAAGCAAGCATTCCTGCGATATCACTAAAGATTCTCTGGGTCCCTGCATCCTGCTTGTGCTGAATTTTTCATCATTCCTGTCTCCCTCCTGAGCACGTTATCACCTTTCCTTAAGGACTCACCCCCACTGGACACCCCAGGTCTCGCCATCTCTTCACTCTCCAAAGGCTGCCACATCCAGGCACTGTGTTGAGCAGGCGTGTCTGAAGAGTTGGGGCAACAGAGAGAAGTAACACTATAGGGAGGACAGTATATGACTTAAGACTGAATATGAGCTATTCCACTTTTCATAGCTCCCTCGAGCCATTTCTACCACCAGAAGGGTTTTATTTATTTATTTGTTTGTTTGTTTGTTTTTGGCTGCATTGGGTCTTCATTGCTGTGCGCAGGCCCTCTCTAGTTGCAGCGAGTGGGGGCTACTCTTCGCTGTGATGCATTGTGGTGGCCTCTCTTGTTGCAGAACATGGGCTCCCAGCACGCAGGCTCAGTTGTTGCAGCACGTGGGCTCAGTAGTTGTGGATCACGGGCTCTAGAGTGCAGGCTCAGCAGCTGTGGCGCAGGGGCTCAGTTGCTCCACGGCACGTGGGATCTTCCCGTTCCAGGGCTTGAACCCGTGTCCCCTGCATTGGCAGGCGGATTCCCAACCACTGTGCCACCAGGGAAGTCTCTACCAGAAGGGTTTTACTGATTCCTTTTTTTTTTTTTTTTTTGGCCTCACTGCGCGGCATGCGGGATCTTAGTTCTCCAATGAGGGATCGGCCCTGTGGCCCCTGCAGCGGGAGCGTGGAGTCCTAACCACTGGACTGCCAGGGGACAGCCGCCTGATGCCTTTGGCATTTGCTTGTCGTCAGCCTCTTGCGGTGCAGCTGGACCTTTCCCCTTCAACCTCTCACCTTTCCTTCCAGTTAGATTGCCTCACTATGCCCTCACATTTTTTTTTTTTTTTTTTTTTTTTTTTCGGTATGCGGGCCTCTCACTGTTGTGGCCTCCCCCGTTGCGGAGCACAGGCTCCGGACGCGCAGGCTCAGCGGCCATGGCTCACGGGCCCAGCCGCTCCGCGGCATATGGGATCCTCCCAGACCGGGGCACGAACCCGTATCCCCTGCATCGGCAGGCGGACTCTCAACCACTTGCGCCACCAGGGAGGCCCTGCCCTCACATTTTTATACATTTTTGGGCAGAACAATTTAGCTACTCTTACCACTCTCAGCCGTATCCTAAGGCCCAAGGGACAACTTTTCACAGCCTAAAGTGATGCAGCAAGGTGTTCTTCTAAACCTGTGCTGTCCAATATTTGAATTTAAACTCATTAAAATGAAATAAAATGTAAAATTCAGTTTTTTCCTTGCTCCAGCCACTTTTCAAGGGCTTAATAGCCACATTTGGCTAGTGGCTACTGTGACTGACAGTATAGACAACAGAAAGTTCTATTGGACGGCAGTCTAACCAAACCGAGAAGACCAACTTCTCCCCTAAGGGATTGTATCACTGGCTGTTTGGATATCCCTTTTTCCTGCCTACCTCATTAACGTTTACTGAGTCCTTTTTGTTGTGTAAGGCACTTTTCATGTGTTGTTTCATTTAATCCACATGACAGTTCTTTAAAGTGGGTAGTGTTTTTCTCGTTGCACACAGGAGCCTGAAGTTTGGACAGCCAATGCATCCGGTCCATATTCTTACCCCAAGCCACATGCTTAGGGTTAGTGATGGAAAAATAATATTGGGAAGGTACATAGGGACCAGGCCGGAGAGAAAAGAAGGAAGGAAAGGGCTTTGTCAACCACGTATGATGTGTTTATTAAACTGCAGGAAGTATTTTCTTACACTTAAGGCTTCACTCCCAAGATGGGGTTACTGAAAAAGGAACAAAGACTATTTTTCGAGGGGATGATTTTTACTTTGCTGTGATGGATGCCATTGCTTCTGGCTGGCGGCCGGCCAGGCAGAAACACGTACGGAGGGAGAGATCAGAGCCCTCCTTTGAGGGAAACCAGCAGTGAAAGGAGAACGAGGTGGTTAAAGAACTACCGATTCTCCCCCACACCAGCTGCTCCCAATCCCGCCAGGCCAGAATCGCCCCCTCCTGCTTCAGACAACTGATGTTTCAGCAGGTTGAGCCAGGAACGGACCCATTTCCATCAGCTCCCAGGGGAGGACTGATGGTCGCGCCATCTGCTGGTCGTTTCTCATGTTGCAGCCTGCTACTGGGTTCCTTCTCAAATCTAATGCAAAGTTTGGTCCCTAGATCATCAACATCACCTGGCACTTGTTAGAGGTGCAAATTCAGACTCCACCCTCGTCTTGAATCAAAAAGTAGCATGGGTCCTAGCTGTTCGTGTGTTAACAAGCCCCTCAAGTGATCCTGATGCACACTTGAAGCTTGGGAATCACTGATCTAGAAGGTCCAACTCCACCATTTATTCATTCATCAAGTCAACAATCATTTCTTTTTATTGAAGTATAGTTGATTTACAGTGTTGTGTTTGTGGTGTACAGCAAAGTGATTCAGATATACATATACATATATATATATATATATATATATATATATATATATATATATATATATATATATATATATATATCATGCTTTTTCATATTCTTTTCCATTATGGTTTATTAGGATGTTGAGTATAGTTCCCTGTGCTACAGTGGACCTTGTTGTTTATCTATTTTATATATATAGTACTTTGTGTCTGCTAATTCCAAACTCCTAATTTATCCCTCCCCTACTCCCTTTCCCCTTTGGTAACCATAAGTTTGTTTTCTATGTCTGTGAGTCTGTTTCTGTTTTGTAAATAATTTCATTTGTGTCATATTTTAGATTCCACATATAAGTGATATCACCTGGAATTTGTCTTTCTGTCACGTCAACAATCATTAATGAGCATCTTCTAGATAAATATCACTCCCATGCACACACAGAGAATGTAGAATTTCTTTCTGTATCCTCACATCTCTGTTCATTTGGGAAGAGAAGCATTAAGATTACCCTTATTTTACAGACAAGGACAAAGAGAGAACAGGAGACCCAGGACCACACACCTAGTAAATGGCAAGGTGGGGCCCCCTGCTCCTGTCTTTGTACATTAAAGCTTGGGATTATTCACCAAACCACAGTTCACCAACTTTTCTAAGTTGGCTTGTGGTTTGTTTTGGGGTGGAGGTGGGAGGGGAGAAACCTCCCCAGATCACACTCAACTGAAACTTGTCACACCGCCTACGATTGCTGGCAACACTCAGGAGGGTAGATGTTCATTTTAGAAGGTGACAAACAGGCTGCCTGTCTAACTATAGCTCGACTATAATCTTTTTTTTTTTTTTTTTTTTTCCCAGTACGCGGGCCTCTCACTGTTGTGGCCTCTCCCGTTGCGGAGCACAGGCTCCGGACGCGCAGGCTCAGCGGTCATGGCTCACGGGCCCAGCCGCTCCGCGGCATGTGGGATCCTCCCAGACCGGGGCATGAATCCGTGTCCCCTGCATCTGCAGGCGGACTCTCAACCACTGCGCCACCAGGGAAGCCCTCGACTATAACCTTGTACCTAGTGTTCCCTCTCTTCCATTGACGATGTGTGGCTTTATTGGGTGGGCTGTGATGGGAAAGGAAGGGAAGAGTTCAAGGTGCTGCGTGGGTGCCGTCTAAGGGCACAGCTTAGGGACTCTCAGGAAGGCAGGAATTTATCTACAACTGTCTAATTGGGGGTTGAGAGGGAAAGACAGTGGGACTAGACAGAAGCAGAAAAATGTTGAAGGGAAGGAAGAAGAACAGAAGACCAACTCCGTCTCCACGTTCACAATTTGACAGCCTCTGAAGCAGCCCTCCCAGCACAAGGCAGGCTGCTCACCAACAGCGAACAGTCGAGAGCACGTGTTTATGTGCAGGGCACTGCACTGTCAGCTCCCTGCCTTCAATGGACGGGCTGCTTTGCAGGGAGGTAGAGACACAGGGCTTAAAAACGTATAGACATTCCCATGGTTAAAATTCCCTTGGCCATAAACATATTTTAACAAATTGCAATACTTTTGTTATGATAATGATAGCTCTATGGAACACTTAACTAAATGCTAGGCAGTGTTCCAGGCTGGAAATGGGACCACCACTCAGGCCCTCAGCAGTGAAAACTCAAGAGTTCTAACCACTGGACCACCAGGGAATTCCCCCACCACCTTGAAAAGTCCCATTTCTGGTCTTCAGCTTTGCAGGCCTGGAAATTGGCTTTTATGAGTTTCCTCTCAACGTATCTGGCTCATACCTCTCAGACTCACAAGAAAATGTGTTAACCAGAGTGGCAAGATATCCATTTACAGTCAAATCTATTACTGCCAAGTGGTTGCTGGTCATACTCATGAGTCAGCCAGCATAACCTCTGTCCTTGTAAAATCTGTAGGTGAAACCACCTTCAGTTACTTGGTAGGCGTGGAATCAGAGCAAGAGGCATTGGATGAAGCTATTGGGGCAGGTCAGAGGGATGTGTGGCCTGATGCTTTCTCATCTTCGGCGCTGAAAACACACCTGAGATGGCTCACAACATGGCCTGATGGCTCCCATGAAGGATTCAGGGCATCTTCAGTCTGGGTGGGGGGCTAGAGACACACATATGGCCGCCCACCCCCCTTCTGCCTCCTTGAATGGGTTCACCCAGGTTGCAATGCAAGGCATCAGGTTTCAGCTTTACTGCCAAAGTTCTCTGGTCCCTTTGATTGGCCTTGCCTTGCCCAGTCCCAGGATTATATTTTCAACTATCTCTCAAGGTAGTTTCATCAGTGGATAGGTCAGTCTCAGCTCTGCTGTGCGATTTTTAAGTTGCCCTGTCAGGGAGATGGGTTTCTCCTGACCACATTCCCCAGTCCCAAGGCTGCCCTCGGTGCTGATTGGCCCACAAGACGGAGCTGGCATCTGCTCTCAACTTCCTCTTCTCAATCTCTTGTGTTCTCCCCCATCCTTACCTTCACCTCAGCCAGAGCCCAGGAGATCTAGAACAGAACTCTCACAGGGCGAGCGTTTGAACCATTTGTTTGCTTCTCTGTCCCTCCCAAGAGCTCCTTTCTTATTCATCTTGTTCTAAGACTCAAGAAGAGTTTCTAGGAGCTTCCCTGGTGGCGCAGTGGTTGAGAGTCCGCCTGCCGATGCAGGGGACACGGGTTCGTGCCCTGGTCTGGGAAGATCCCACATGCCGCGGAGCGGCTAGGCCCGTGAGCCATGGCTGCTGGGCCTGCATGTCCAGAGCCTGTGCTCCGCAACGGGAGAGGCCACAGAAGTGAGAAGCCCACGTAATGCAAAAAAAAAAAAAAAGAAGAGTTTCTAATACTTGTTACAAATTAATAACTCAATAAATGTCTGCTGGAGGGGTGGAAAGAGTTCTGGTCTGCAGATTAATAGAGTCTAAAATTGTTTCAACACCATCACTAACTTACTTTGGGACATTTGACTGATCATTTTATGAGTTTGTTCTCCATTTCCCAGTCGTTAAGTAGGAGAATCATCCCTCCTCCCTTTCCACCTCAAGAGGACTTTAGACAGGTGTCTGTGACCACTGCCGGGGTTGGAATTCTGTCAAGAAAGTTGTAGATTACTCTTTCTCATCTATTCTCCATCCTAAGCAAGACAATAAAGCACAAAAGCTCCTAGGCATTGAAAGATCTGTTTTTCAGTTCCATCATGTCAGCGTTTCAGTGTTTCAAAACACAGGAAGAAGCATCTCATCCCACCAATCTCTCGGAGATAATAAGATAATGCCTGTAAAGTATTTTGATGGCCCCCTAAAGCTTCTGTTGATCAATCTGCACCATTATTTTGGTTAGCAAGTCATTGCGTGTGTATAGTTTTAATACTCAGAGAAGACTTTTCAAAATATAGGAATTAGGACTGGAAAACAGATATGAAATGAAATGGTTGTTTCTCCGTTAGAGTTTAGGGATTCCTGGCTCTTGGTCAAGGAAGCCCTGGTGCTCGTGAGATTGTGGGCTCCCCCCTGACAACCAGGTCAAACTTTGTGGTGCCAGGCCCCCCTGGACAAAGGGTCTAAGGACTCCGCCACTGCCCTTCTTCCCCAGTGGATAAGCCACTCCCAGGGCATCATCTTCTAGGGGATACTGATTGGTCAGTACTGTATATTGCAGATGAGATCCTGGCTGTGTCTGCACTCTGCCCTCTGGCCAGCCACCCTTACTCTTTCTCCTTCGTGCTGGGCATCTGCATTCCTAAGAACTCTAAAAGTATAATCAGGGCTTCCCTGGTGGCGCAGTGGTTGAGAGTCCGCCTGCCGATTCAGGGGACACGGGTTCATGCCCCGGTCTGGGAAGATCCCACATGCCGTGGAGTGGTTGGGCCCGTGAGCCATGGCCGCTGAGCCTGCGCGTCCGAAGCCTGTGCTCCACAACGGGAGAGGCCACAACAGTGAGAGGCCCACATACCGCAAAATAAATAAATAAATAAATAAAAATAAAAATAAAATAAAATAAAAGTATAATCAGTTGTTCAGATTTTCAAAGGATGGACGTAACAGTCAAAGATCCATTTTGAAGCCTGGGGCTCAAGTGAATAGCAGTAAGAACTTAAGGACAGTTTCTAATCACTAATCCTCTCCTCAAAATATTTCTTGATAGTCTCTCTTGATAATCTCCCTTTCCCCCTCTATACCCTGCCTTTATTTTTCCCACCTCCTCCATCTTCCTTGACTAAAATACCTAATTGAAATGGTTTTTCTTATTAAAAATTTTTTTGGAGAAAATTGTGTACTCTCCTTTCTTAATTTTATTTTTTATTTATTTTAAAATTTCTATTGAAGTATAATTGACTTACGACATTATATGTTTCAGGTACACAACGTAGAGGTTTGATATTTTTATGCATTACGAAACGATCACTATGATAAATCCATCTGTAACATGCAGAGTTGTTACAAGTTTATTGACTAAATTCCCTATGTGCACGTTTGATTCCTGTGACTTATTTATTTTATAACTGGAAGTGTACCTCTTAATCCCCTTCACCTATTTTGTTCATCTTCACACCCCCATCCCCTCTTACGACCACCACTTGGTTCTCTATATCTATGAGTCTGCTTCTGTTTTGTTAATTTTAAAAGCAGGACAGTTGTGCATTGTGGATCACCTAAAGGAAAAACAAGTGTGTAGATAGAAGAATGATCCCCAAGACTGGATTTGAGTCTAAACTTTTCTTTTTGACTTTCAAACTTTTTCCTAATTTGGTGCCGTAGAAGCAACCATATTTCCCATCCTCCCCCAGTGTGGAGGCTGGCCTCTGGCCAGGAGAGTCTCCCTAAGAACCTTGACTTTCTGTCTGGGTGGCCTCCTGAAGGACAGGCATGGTTTCTAATACCAGCTGGGCCACTTGCCAGCTCTAGCAAATCTTTCAGTCTCTCTGGATTTCAGTTCTCTCATCAGTAGCTTAAGGCCTAACTCATAGTCAGAGGGAGGATACAATTACAAAATGAAGCAGTGGTTATGAGGAATGTTCAGGGTTATAGAAGTTCTGTGTGAATGACAGTGTTTGTTTCCTGACCTCCAGAATGAGTTTCCCCTTTTCCTTGGTCAACCAGGTCCAATTCATCTTTCAGTGATCACTATCATTCCCCACTCTTTTTTTCCTTTTTATTAAGAAAATAATTAAACATATACAAAAGCAGAGAGAATAGCATAACCAATTCCCAGCTTCAATGATTGCAACATATACACAATCTTGTTTCATTTATTCTACCTGCCCCCCTGGATTATTTTGAAAAAAAAAATCTCAGAAAGATTCCCACATGCACTCCACCCTCTGGTATTCATGCCTTGGTTGAATTCTCTCCCTTCACAGATGCTACATGTAGTCCAGCAGACTTGTTCTCTATTCCTTGTTCCCTGCTCTGCTCATTCTCATCTTCTAACTTTTGTTCTCTGTTTCCTTAGCAGAGTCATCTTTTCTTTCACTGCACTTCATAGCAAGTATTTCTATCTTTTTTATGCCATCTGTATTTTTACATTGTATTATATCAATTTTTATCATGTCTGATCTCCTAGAATGCTCAAATTGTAGATTTGAAAAGTTAATGTCCCATGCATCTTTGTGACCCTATGATATGCTAGGGCATGATGACTTATAATAATGGTGCTCAGTAAACATTGGTTGAGATATTGCTGTGAGAAAGTGTTTGAATGAATAAATAGATAATCATGAAAATAATGAAGTTTATGTTCCGATTTCCTTCTTCTTGAATGATGACATTTTCCCTTGCCTTCAATATATCCTTCTTAAGTCATCTTTCCAGGATCCTAACATTCATTCGCGAATTCATGAGTAACTTACCTCAAAGAAAATTCCAAATCAGCAAAAAGGAGCATTTCTATCCTATTAGCAGGACAGTATTATTATGACTATAATGTTAAGGCAGTTCACAATTTGTATTAGTTATTTATCCTTTCAGTCTGTCAGTCATTTAACAAGAAATGTGTTTATCACCTGAAAAGGGCCCTATGGAGGAGGATAAAAATAACATAATGTGTGGCTTCCCTGGTGGCACAGTGGTTGAGAGTCCGCCTGCCGATGCAGGGGACACGGGTTCGTGCCCCGGTCCAGGAGGATCCCACATGCCACGGAGCGGCTGGGCCCGTGAACCATGGCCGCTGAGCCTGCGCATCCGGAGCCTGTGCTCCGCAACGGGAGAGGCCACAACAGTGAGAGGCCCGCGTACTGCAAAAAAAAAAAAAAAAAGTGTGCAGGGAGCAGCAGGTTCAGCCTGCACAGATCTGGTGTCCTGAGGGGTTGTCCAGCTGGTTCTCACTGAAACCTGATGCTGGGAAACAGCAGCCTTTATTCATGATGCAGATGGAGCCCTTGGATCATTTTTAGAGCAGAGTATTGATCCCAAGGTTGTGCTCAAAGCAGTCAGCGATGTACAGCTGAAGATGAGGCAGGGTGTACACTGCAGCAGTTTAAAATCTTTTGTGCTGATAAGAGAAACAGTGGTCCTGAAGAGGAACCAGCTGTACTTTCCTTTTCTCTGAAGTTGGGCGAGGGTGATCCCAAGACAACGAATGTTTGTTCCGACTGTCTTTGTAGGCACCTCTGAACATACTTATTACAGAATAAATGGAAGAGAAGAGACACAGTACCAACTACTGGAGCCCCGATGAAGCCACGACTGCACGTCTCAAGTTTGGTGACAACTGCCTGGTTGTCGGAAATGACTGCCAGTCTCTCCTTGCTGCCCAGTAATACACACCTCACACGGCAGTAATCTAGTTCACAAACAGTCCCTTCCGGGCCTGTGCCCTCCCCCTGTCCACGGTGCAGCTGTCTGGCTGATCCCTGAACATCTACCATTTAGGAAGTAAAGTAGGTGAGATTAAACTCTTTAAATCTGTACTTCATACAGTGGGGACAGGAAAACAGCTAAGAGTCCCAGCTAAGGCACTGAGTAAGAATTTCTTATTTTTTCTTTTTCTTTTTTGGTATTGTATTTATTTCACTCCCAGACTTGGTCACATGTCAAGTAGGGTTAAAATGCAAGGACAAAACAGAAACAAAGCCACAAAGGCAACACAGAGAACCCAGCACCTAACATTTTCTTCTCAATATTTTGTTTAATTCCATTTGGGTCTATTTAACTCCATTACAGAGAATGATGATATATCAACTGTGGATTTTTTAAAATATTGAGGTTATCTACTTATAATATATTTCAAGTAGAAATCACCCATATAATAGCCATCATTTATTGAGCATTTATCTCATTTGGATGCTCTCAAATCCTTGTGGTCGGGGTTTTTATTACACCCATTTGTTACCTCCATTTTGTAGATAAGGAACTGAAGCTAAGAGAAGTTAAGACATTACCCAAAGTATGACAGGCTAGTAAGTCATGGGATCTGAGCTCAGCATTCAGACCGCCGGGCCCATGCTATTTACTGTAATAGCTACTTTCATTACTTCCAGTTACCTTCCAGTCTTTATCCACATGCACGCACATACTCAGTTATATTAACTTATACACAGTGTTTGGGACTCTGCTCTCCCTACCCCCACTTACCATATCAAACATGTTTACATGTTTCCCCATCAGTATAATTTCAATTTGCATTTTAATAGGCTCATGATATTTCATTGAATCGTCATAGCATCCACTTACCAAACCACATTTCCTTCCGTAGACCTTTTATGTTTTCCCTCTTTCTGATTAGCATAGACAACACTGTAATGAACTTCTCTGGGCTCTCAGCTTTTGCTTTAAAAACGTGTATTTCCTTAGGATAAATTCCCAGCAGTGGGATTTGCACACATTATCTCATTGCTTTCCAAAGTGTTGTACTAACTTAGAGTACTACCAGGAGTGAATTAGCAGAACAATTTCACTCTACCCTCCATAAAGTTAGCCTAATGGAGCACTTTTGAACAGGAGTATAAAATAAAGGGAGTACTATTATGATCATGGTTGCAACAAAAATTATTACCAGAAATCAAAATGTCCTTGGAGTGTTTACCCTTCATGTCTTTGTGGTTCCCTTCACGGTGGCTGTAATATCCTCAACTGAAGTCACTAGTGAGGAGTTTGGCTCCGTTACAGGACACCAGCAACATGGATATAACCTGGAAAAGGCAATCCGTTATTCAGATACCAACAGCTGGCACTGAAAGTTCTTCTATTCCTGCCTTCCCAATTTCTATCTCCCTCTCATTTATGGGAACAAAGAAATTGGGGGCATTTTGGTTCCCAACTCCCCATTTCCTCATCAGTTTCCATAACAGTCTCCCTTTCAATGTTGGCCCACCCAAAGCCACTAGGCTGATTCTGATCTCCGTCATCACTGGTCTGGATGCAGTATTATAACAGGACTCCCTTCTTACCCGAATCCAACCTACATATAGCTCCCTTCTAATCCTCCTGAGGCACAGCCTCTGATCAAGTCATTTCTCTGTCTCAGAACTGACACCAGCTTTCAGTCGCCTCAGAGTGGCATCCAGCCTGGGGATCTAGTGCATCCAGAATGTGCAGCCTCCTGCTGCCCAGCCTGGCTTCCCTCCACCTCCTCCACTCAGTCCCCTGAGCACCTCATCAGTCCTTGGAATGTGGCCTTTGCAGGTCTAACAAGGTGCCTCAGCTGGGCAGGAGCTACCCACAAAGCTTGGGCACAATCCTCCCATCTGTGTTTATTTATGTTGACTGCTTTGAATCACTCTTGGGCTGGGGGGCGTATCTAGCAAGATCTCTTATGCATCTTGAAAGCCACCGATGAGCATTATGACACAGACTTTAAGTAGCTTTTCTGCCTGAAATCTCACCAGCTCCCTTTCCTGATCTACCCTCTACACAGCTGCTAGAGTGATCTCTTTAACTTCGACCTGGGTCACGTCCCTCCCCCAGCTTCACTCATCTCTGTAGGGTATCATCTCAGGCCCTTTGGGAGCTGGCCCCTCTCCATCCTTGAAGGTTCATCATCCCAGAGCTCCATCCTCCTCACCCTGCCTCCAGCCCTCTGCCCCAGGTTACACACCTCCTCAGAGACCTCCAAACAGAGACGCTCTTGTGTACCTCCTCCAAGCCATCCATAGGCACTGGCCTCTGCCCAGAGTGCCCTCTCATTCCTTCACCCTCCTGGCAGACTTCTATTCCACGGTTCAAGTCAAATGCCACCTCCTCAGGCTTCCCTGGTGGCGCAGTGGTTGAGAGTCCGCCTGCCGATGCGGGGGATGCAGGTTTGTGCCCCGGTCCGGGAGGATCCCACATGCCGCGGAGCGGCTGGGCCCATGAGCCATGGCCGCTGAGCCTGCGCGTCCGGAGCCTGTGCTCCGCAACGGGAGAGGCCACAACAGTGAGAGGTCCACGTACCGCAAAAAAAAAAAAAAAAAAAAAAAAAAAAAAAAAAAAGCCACCTCCTCTGGAAAGTCTTCTGAGATCTTCACAGAGTTAGGCATTAGTGATTCCATGACACCATTGACTTACATTTATGTTCATGTTGTGTTATACTGACTGGTTAGAATCTCTCTCCGCTAGATATGAACTCCTCTGGGGGAGGATATTTGATTCATTTCGATGTTCCAGATGCCTGGTACTGTTTCTGGTAATTGCTTCTGGACGAAAGTATAGCCAGAGCCCTTTCTCCCCTAAGTGGAACAGGCTAAATCTCCATCCCAATAATCTCATGGAAGAGTCCAACTTTGTAGACTGGAAACATCTAGCTTGGAACAGAAGTGGACTCTAACTCCTGTACTCGCCTCTCCCCTGACCCTGTTAAGGAAAGGAACGGGAACTTCTCCAGGAGCTTCTTGGTTCTGGATTGAAAAAAGAGGAGAAGAATCAGAGGCGGCCTCAATCCCCTTCTCGTTCACCCACCAGTAGCACTACAACCATGCTTCTTCACCCTGCAGCTGCAATTCGTTGTGGAAACAACTGGTTCCAGTTTCCAGGACTCTTCCGCTGTCCCTGAGCCAGCCTCATGGTGACCCCTCAGGCGTGCCTGCACCAGTCTGCTGCTCGGCCGTCTGCGTCCCATTCCTTCAGCCCCTCCTTGGGGCTCCTGAGGTGCCAGCACCAGGTGGGCATACCTCTGTCGTGATGTTTATTGCCTTCTACTGTGATGTTATCTTAACAAGGCTCTCTCCCTGACCAGCTTGTGCCTTCCTCAAAGTTAGGAAGTGTAACCTACAAACTTTGTATTCTCAGCGCTTACTCAAAGCATGACACATGGTTGATGCTCCTAAACATTATTCAGGAATAGTGCGGAAGAAACATCTCTGATTTTCTTCCCCAGGCAGGTGGCTGAGAAACGCCTTGAGAAGGAAATAAAATCAGCTGCGTAAATGGTCTGGGATACACTGAACTCTCTCACTTTCTTCCTGGGCTGTGGTATAGATTTTGGACGTGAATATGAAGAAGGTGCCACCACCTGTGCATTGATGGGGCTTACATCCAGGTATCAGTGGGACCAGGGATCTGAAAGAATGAAAGAAGCAGGGGCCAACGCATTCTTGTGCTCTACCTGCATGAGGTCAAAACAAACACGACTGTCCACGTCCAAGAATCAGTCATCACAGTAAGTTAGAATTTTGCAGTTATATTAGTAGGTGGCTGCCTCATTCACCCCCTCCCCACACACAAGTGTCTCTTGGGCTATTGTGAAAACACCTGTTCGAGGACCTGGCGAAGGCAGAGACCAAAAGTCCTACGCCACCACCTTGTAATCTGAAATGCCAGGAGGACCCGCAGACACGGGTCGGCCACCAGGTGGCACTAGTGCTGAGCTAATGCGTGCTGGGGCCTTGTGCCCACCCTGCCAGGTAGGCCACCACATTTATCATCAGAGGCCAGTAAGAGGAGGTAAAATAAAAACTGGAGCTGGAAATAGGGCTGCTCTTATAATCCCACAGCGAGCCTTTTATGTGACTGAGACTTTTCTCATTAATAGGGCGTTTGTTCTGCACCAGAGGCCTGAATTAGCAGTGAGTTAAGAACTGAAACCAGCCTAATGTTTAGACTAAGGAGAGGCAAGGTCATGAGGGCTTTCAGAGAAATGACCTGAGCAATAGCCCAGCAGGATTAATGTAAATGAAGCTTTTCTTTGGTTAGCTTTGTTCTGCTGCCCTGGGCTTTCAAAATTTCAGGTTTTCTGAGGATCACAGTTTAATTACCTAATTGTACAAAAATAATCCTTAAGAAGGTAGCAAGCAAACAAAAATGATGGCAACATTTTCCCAGCTATTACCAGCTGCTGGAGGCAGCCTGGTATAGGCGAAAGAATGGGTCTTGGAATTGAATTGGGGTTTGAATCATAGCTTTGCCTCTTCTTAACTGAGTATCTTTGGGTGAGTCCTTTAATCTCTTACAGCCTGTTTCTCTATCAATTAAATTAGGATGGGAAGGTATACTTCATAGAATTGTAAGGTTTAAATGATGTGTGACGTCTGTAGATACCTAGTACATTGCATGGCATGTAGTAGGCGTGTAGTAAGTGAAAACCCCTTTCCCGGTTCACTGAATGGCAGAGCTTTGCATTGATAATTAAAGTGGATACATTGCCCTTTGCAGCCTGCATGCCCTGGAATTTACTCCTTTGAAATAATTTCTCATCCACCATTCCATTTTGGCTTGCAGGTTTTGGAATACAGCTCCCCAGGGCAGAGAGCTGTGTGGGATGGAGGGTTTTTGTTTAAAATGCAGATTAAGGGTAAATGCAGACCTCCGCAGCAGTCCTCGTCTGTACTAGCACCTCCTGTGAGGCTTGCTTTCAAAAGCCCTGCGCTGTCCTGAAGACAAGCTCTCTCCTGGGGCAGGAGAGGTGTAGGGTGAATGCCAGCATCCTTCCTGCTTCAGCTTTGTCACCTTAGAAACGTGGAGATTGGATTATGGGTTTGATCTGGTTTCAGGTGGGCAAAACAGGGGGTGTTTTTGAAGTATCTGTGGCCTCTCTCCAGGTCTCTGGGAAGTCAGAATACAACATGATTTCTTACTTTTTCCTAAATGCACAGCCAGAAAGCCAGGTGGGGGCTAGGTGCTGGGGTTCTGGTGTGGGGCAGTGGGGAAAGCATTGGACCTGTATTCTGCAGACATGGGGTCAAGACCCGGCTCTGCTACTGTTGTATAATAAAGAATTTGTCTGGTCTTTGTCCCAGGTTCCTGGGGTGGAACTTCTAAAACGCTTGGAATTTCCTGAGTGATAGGAGTGTCTGTTATCCATGAGCCCCTTGGATCACACCTGAGATTATAGTAATGAGATGGCTCAGGATGGAGGCTGGTTACTGGAAAGACCAACCATGTAACTAGAGGGTTGGGGCTTTGAGTCTGGGGAACAGTGGGAGACTGGAGAGTGAGTTATCAACCATGCCTATGTGATGAAACTCCAGTATAAGCTCCAGACACTGAGGCTCAGTGAGCTTCCTGGCTGGTGAGCAGATTGATGTGCCGGGAGGGTAACATGCTCTAATTCCATGGAGAGAGGACACAGAAGCTCTGCATTCAGGACCCTCCAGACCTTGCCCTGTTTGTCTCTTTGGTTGGTTGGTGCTGATTCATGTCCTTTAGAATAAAACTATAATTGTAAGCATAGACTTTTCCTGAGTTTTTGGAGTCATTCTAACAAATTATCAAAAAACCCCGAGGGAGGTAGTGGGAATCCCCCAGATTTGAAGCAAGTTGATCAGAAGTGTGGGTGGCCTGGGACCCCCAGTTGCAGCTGACATCTCAGTGGGGTCAGTCTTGTTGGGGACCATGCCTTTAACTTGTGGGGTCTGTGCTAACTCTGGGTGGTTAATGCACAATTGAATTGCAGTTCACCAGTAGGTATCAGAAGAGCTATTTAAAGCTCCCTGGTCTCTGGCAAGTCACATCTGAGGTTCAGTTTTTTCATCTATAAAATGAAGTTGGTGTGATGACTACAGTAACCACTCACAAGGAGAGGGTATCAGGGAAAGTGTTTGGTAGTCTGCCTGGTGCTATGCATGCCTGTCCCTGTTCCTCCTGACTCACCTGGTGACCTTAGGCAAGGTCACCAGCCTCCCTGGACCTCAGTTTTCACCTCAGGAAGATGCGCCCCTCTGTTCCTATACTCACAGAGTTTTAGACAGTCAAACTGAGATCATCAATGTGAGAAAGCTTCAGAAAATACTCCATATTATTTTCCAAAAGAAGTTTTTACTTCTTTTTCTATTTCTAAGTGTATCACACAAAAACACCTGAATTTATTTTCCTTAAATTTGGAGTGTCTGGGATAGTCAGAGTTAAAAAGATAATAGACCACAAGGTAATAAAGGAAATTTGTTCTAGAAAGCACGTGGGATGCCTCAAGGAGCTAGACGGTCATCCTCCCGAGGAGCAGAAACTAAAGAACATAAGAGGTCTTAGTGAATGCCATATGCAGGGTACTGCTGACACTGAGATGCCACCTGGGGGAAGCAAACAGGGGTTTTGACACAAGTCCCAAGAGGGGCAGTTTAAAATGGCAAGTGTTGATTTGCAGTGGATTTATTTTTCGCATGATGGTTAATGATTCTTCCCGGTAACTTCGGGTAGGCCAGCTAGTAGATAGGTCCGAATCTAATACAGTTACAGATACAGATAGATAGGTTATAGAGATCTAGATGAGAAAATTTTCAATGTCTTATGAATAAAATCCTTTCCTTCCTCATTTCAGTTTGAGCCCTCTGATCAGCCAGGATGGGGGTTAGGGAGGTGCCTCTCTTCGGTTCAAGATGAAAAAGCAGAATTGAAATAGGCTGGTTTGTGCCCAAGTTTTGTGCTGGGACCTTAGCATGTGCAACGTGGAAATCCTCTTCTATCTGCCACCAACCCGCTCCTCCTCTTGCGGGAACTTGGATAAGATCCCGATTTAGGGGGTCTTAATGGAATCCACCACCCATGCTGTTGCCCTCCTGAGAAACCTGGGGGGCACTTGCTTCCTCACCCCCTACTTCAATTATTAGCAAGTTCAGCTCATTCTACCTCTTAAGGATACTTGTCAAACCCATTTTCTCTTCTCCAGTCCTTTGTCTTTGAACCTTGTTCAGGTCCAGGCAGGTCTGAGTCTGGGGGTAAAGTTCCAGCTAGACACAGATTTGTTCAGGAAATTGGGGCTGAGACCACAGCTTCGGGGGGGAGGGGCATCAGTGACTTTAGCTTGAAGGGGTGAGGAAAGCAGAAGCTACCAATGTCCCTGTCTCTTTGCCAAACATGTCTTGGTAAAGTAAGAGGCTACCATGAGGTGAGTTCTTGCCTGAGCTGTGATTTTGTACCAATGTTATTCAGAGCAGTATCACCTCTGCTTTATATCCAATTATCTCCAAATCCCCTTCAATGAATGTCACTGCCCCCTAGACTTTGGCCTGAAGCCATGAAAGAATAGATCAAGACTTATGGGGCAAGGGATGTGAGTGTCTTGGGGAGGAGATGGGAGAGAAGATACTAGAACCTAACACCTCCCCCCAGCCCATCATCACCATGACAACAGCAGAAACTCAGGCTCCACCCACTAGAAATCTCCTGACTCTTAGAATGAAAGGCAGTTCATTTAAGGGCTTAACATCTGTGCAATAACAGAGATTATCTGAGCCACTTGCTAGAGAGTGAAAATGAGGTCTCAGAGGAGCTTGGGTCTGAAGTACATTCTCGGAATATGCATTGCCCCATGAATATGAGCGAAAGGACAGAAACAGAGCAGGGAGGGGAAAGCCTACTGAAAATACCAGAGGACAAAAGGCCACGATGAGTAGAGGAGAGGAAGAAAGTGGGAGGCAGCTCATGGGACCAAAATTCCACCTGATCCCAACCACGGGGATGGTAATTTGTGCCCTGGAGAGTTCCACAAACTTGTCTTGAGCATCTAATAGACACCTCACCCTAAGCTAGGCACTGGTGACACAAAAAATGAATAAAACCATCTTTGTGCTTAAAGTATTGTTTGGAGGAGAAGACAGCTATGAGAATCTAGATGCAAGAGACAGGAAGCATCAATAGATAGGTTCCCATATTTGGGACCAGTACCACTACCTGGCACTTTTCCTATATGGTTACTTAGTTAATCCTCATAACATCTTAGTGAAGTAATTATTATATCCCTATTTTACAGAGAAGTAACCGACAGTGAGAGGTTAAATTTCTTGCCCAAGCTACCCACCTATTAAGTGGCAGAGCTATGATTGAAACCGGGGTCTTCATTTCCAAACCCTTATGTGCTCTGCACTGTATAATCCTGTCAATATATTAAAAATCCCCACTCAGCTTACTGCCACCTGCTCAGAAGGCTCCACCCACACCCTTGGTCTTCTTCTCCACCCTCGTGTTCCCAGGTGCACCTCACATACTGTCATCCGCTTCCCTTTCCAGGCACAGGCAATGCAGATGTGTTGGCTGGAAAGAGATCAAAGCCATTCTCCAATTAAAAAAAAAAAAAAGTTTAGAATGAGGAAAAGATACCAAAGATAAACATTTTAATGTAAAGAATGAAGGTGGTTGAAGAGTAAACAACCTCCTTCTGATGGATGTGCCCTCCATTCTGGAAGGAAGTGGACCTGCCACCTGTCCCATGTTTGAAACCTGAGCTACTGGCTGTAACCTGAACAGGAGCTCTCTGGAAGCCCTGCAGCTCTTCCTGCCCGCAAGAAACGAAGTCAAGAAAGAGACTGCAGTCGAGACGGGGAGAGTTGAATTCTGGGAGGATGAGAGAGACCAGGTGAGGACAACTCAGGATGCGGAAGATGGCAAAGTGAGGGAAAGAGGAGGTCTGAGCCAGGGCAGAGGGAAGGAAGGAAAGAGGGAAAAAGAGGAAGGATGGATGGAAGGAAGGAAGCAAGCCAGGAAGGAAGGGGGGGGGGGGAGGGAAGGAGAAAGGAAAGGACGGAGGGAAAGAAGAGTATTATCTTAAAACCCAAAGCAAGAGATTGAGGGGTTACCTCCTATTTTTCTGTATGATCCAACTTCTTCCGAAAGTTGATAAGGAGACGGTAATGCCACAGTGTCTGATTAATCTTCAAGTGAATTGTTTGGGGACAGTAGGACCCAATGCCCTTCCCAAAGAATGTACTCCCAATACCACATGACGAACTATTTCTGCTTTGAGGTTTTTTTACTTTTAAGAAATCACATGCTCTACTGTGCCATTCTGATCGTCAGTCTCTTAAAACACTCCCTAAAAAATCTGTTTTCCAAAATCTGTTTCTTGTGCAGCATCCCCAAGTAGACTTATTCCCAGACACATTGGGGATCCCTCCCGTGGGGGCTAAAGCAGGAGAGGCGCGATCTGTTCACTCAAGCAAGTGTCCACTGCAAGCAGAACCTGCCTGGGAGGCAGAGGGGAATGTAAGGGAAGGGCGGTCCCAGCTTCCAAGAGCTTCCAGGGCCCCCAGGACATCTATGACACGAAGTCATGACTTGGCAATCAGTGGACAGGGGTGCCCTTCCCTGAAACAGGGCACATAGGGCAGATGAGCAGGTCTGGAGGAGATGCAGTAAATGATGGGTCCCAACTCTGTTGAGTTGCGCTCAGGTGGTCACTGAATAAAATTGAGGTGCCCACTGAGTGGGCATTCTTTCTCAGGAGAGAAATCGGGCTGGAGAAGAAAACTGAAGCCACAGAAATGAATTGTTTGTGGAATGAGAAAAGAAGGCAGGTTGGGAAACAGCTTATCTCTATTGGAACGAATATATGAATATATATCGAATACATAAATGGAAGTGGTGTGTGTTAAAGCTACGATAATAAGGGAAGTTGACACCAGACTGCAGTAGTATGGGCATCAGTGGGGCAGGATTCCAGGCTCCCCTCTCCGCTCTGGGTATTTTCTGAACAATTTCTAGCTTGTCAGTGTCCTGACAAATATATGGCCCAGAAGTGAACGCCTCTCTCACCCTAGCTGCTGATACTCCCATTAATGCAGCCCAGACTTACAGTAAGCTTCCTGGCTTCTACATCCCACTGATGACTCATTTTGGATTTACTACCTGTATTTGTTTCCTAGGGCTGCTGTAACAAAATACCTCAAACTGGGTGGCTTAAAACAACAGGAATTTCTTCCCTCACAGTTCTGGATTCTGGAAGTCCAAAATCAAGGTGTGGGCAGGGACCTGTAGCCGGGAGTCCTGCCTCTCCTCTTCCCAGCTCGGGGTGCTGGCCGTCAACCCTTGGCGTGCCTGGGCTCTCAGCTGCCTAACTCCAGCCTCCGCCTCTGTCAGCGTATGACGTTCTCCCTGTGCACCTGTGTCCAAAGTTCCCTTCTTATAAGGACACCAGTCCTATCGGATTAGGGCCCACCCGATGACCTCACCTTAACGTGACTACCTCTGCAAGGACTATTTCCAAATACGCTCACAGGTATTGGGGGTTAGAACCTGCACATATCTTCTGGGGGGAGGACACAATTCAAGCCCTAACACTCCAGATAGAAACACCAAGTCTTTCACCACACTTGCTGCTGGTTCCTCCCTGAGCCTCATCTAAGCATTCAGCTACCAGTCTCCACTTCCCTCGAGGGCAGAGAAAGTAGGACCCACGTGAAAAGGTCACTGCTGAAATTCTGAATGCCCTGCTGCAGCAGGTTTTACCTCAAAGTGAGGAATCGGAGGAAATGGGAGAAAGGTGAACCATTCACATCCATTTCTCGAGTTTCTAGCTTTCTGCCTCGTCTCTGCCTTGCCTCTCTCAATCTCTGTCTCAGTCTGTCTGTCTGTCCCTCTCTGCCCACCTCTTCTCTCTCTCCTGTCACACATTCTCACGCACCCTCACCGGCACCACCCTTCCTGAGTGATTACAAACACACACGGCACAAGGAAGTCAAACAGAGGGAACCCTGAGAAGCGGACAGACAACCATCAGTATCTGAATTTCCAATTCAACAAAAGCTCTGGAAACTGGTGATGAGAAAGCGCTTCTGCCTGATGTCACATTGTTGTGACTGCATCGATCTCTCTTTTTCAGTCTCAGAAGAGTCATAGAGCTAATAGGAGATAGAGGCTCCTAAAAACTGGAACAAGTCCTCAGTTGGTTTCACTGTGTCAGAGTCATTATTTTTCAAAACCCAGGCTTCTGCCTGAGTTCAAAGTAGGTTACGTAAGTGAAACTATCATTCTATGCCTTGTCCTCTGCTTTGAAGAAATGAGGATGTCAGCCAGGTGAGTTTTTTGGTTGATGAAATGTTTGCAGTCATTTGGTCCATTAAATAAATCCACCTTGCACACCACCCCCCACTATTCAGAGCACACGTTCTTGCTATCACAAATAGTAACATTTGCTATAAATACATTTTAAAAGTTAGTACTTATGAAGACTCCTCCCCAAACAAAAAAACTGTAAACAACGTGGAAAGGCAAATATCTCCTATTCCTCATTTCCTTCCTAAATCCAGCTCAGCTGCAAGTCGAATGAGCTGTTTCTCCACAGTGTCTCTCCAGACCTCATCCTTGGCTCCCTCCCCGACTGCTGGCTCCCGTAAACCAGCCAGCCCCACTTGTGTGGACTGTGGCCAAGTCAACACCCATCTTCCCGCCCTGCCCCCTCACAGACCATTTACCAAGGAGCAGCCAGAAGGACCTTTTTTTTTCTTTTGCGGTACGCGGGCCTCTCACTGTTGTGGCCTCTCCCGTTGCGGAGCACAGGCTCCGGACGCGCAGGCTCAGCGGCCATGGCTCACGGGCCCAGCCGCTCCGCGGCATGAGGGATCCTCCCGGACCGGGGCACGAACCCGCGTCCCCTGCATCGGCAGGCGGACTCTCAACCATTGCGCCACCAGGGAAGCCCCAGAAGGACCTTTTAATGATGTGAGCGAGATCAGTAAAATCCTTCAGTTGTTTCCACTCACATCTAGGATGAGAACCAAGTTTACCTTGGCCTCCCTACCTCTTCATCCCTCTTGTTTTCTCTGCTATGACCTCAACAACCTTCATTTCGATCCTCAGGTGCAGCAAGCCTACTCAGACGACTGAGGATTTGCACTTGCTGTTCCTCCTGCCCAGATTTCCCCAGCTCCTTCTCATTATTAGTTCCTAGATTAAATGTCACCTACTCAGAGCAGCCTTTCCCTACCCCACCTACTAAACTAACAACCTCCCCCATCATCTTGCTTTGTTTTCTTCAAAGCACTCACCAATACCTAAAACTGTGTATATGCTTTCATGTTTCTCTTCCCTCCATGAAAGCAGAAACCCCAACTATCCTTTTGAAATTACTGAGTCCCCCAAATCTAGAACAGCATCTGATACTTGGTAAGGTTGAATGTTTGTTGCGTGAATGAGTGAGTGAATTGAATGAAAAAATATTCTCACTTTTATGGTAGACCTAGGGTTAGTAACTCTAATATGTAAGAGTCTTTATTAACCAGCAAGAAAAATATGAACAGGCCCTCGGAAGGCTGCGGAAGCTCCCAGTCAGGACCTAAGAAAACATTCTCAGCTCAGCCAATAAAACTTAGATGTTGCCTTTTCCTTTCTCTGCCCTTGAAAATGAAGAAGGGTGTTAAGAAGCTAAAGGGAAAGGGGATTTGAGACTCTGCAGATGGAACTGATAATAAAGAAGAGGTCAAAGAAGGAGGGAGAGGGGCCATGTGTCTTCGGTGGTGTTAAATGACCAGGCTGAACAAGGGGGAGGGGTTGCCTCACTTCATGATAACTACAGCTCACCCCAACGGGGAAAGTCCAGGGCACAAATCAGCATTGCTTGCTTCCTGCCCTTGTCTAACCTCCCCTCTGCTCATCTCTCTCTGTTTTCTTGTTCCTGGAAAAAAATGAGTAAAATTAAAGAGGAACCAGGGAATAGAAAAGTGAGGATGTAGGGATACTGGCGAGGAGAGGTATATGGAACGATACACAGCACATCTATTTGGAAAGTGATGCAAGTGAGGGTGTCATTTTTAATTTTTCTAAAACAAAAATATTACCAATATAATTTTTAAATTTGTAAAAATATTTCTATTTTAATATATGATTTTTTAATTGTATGTTAAAAGAACCTCAAGCGTGAGATGCGGCATATGTATTTTCAGCATCGCACCAGTTGTACCAAACGTCACACATTCCTGGCAATGAGCACCGGATCCACACAGCGGCAATGGTGTCGTTCTGGTGATTTGGGTATCTCCCCAAATCACCCTACAGTTGATGAGAAGTCAAATGGCCACAGAATCTCAGGACAGGAGAAAGGAGAAAGTTCATCAATGACCCTAAGGAAGCAAGTTACAGGCTCCTGGCAGGATCCAGTGAGACTAACTGTCCACAAGGGGGCAGAGTCCAACCAATTGCAAGCTTGGCAGAAGGTACCCGAGTGTAGCTCTATGGGAGACCGACCGTCAGACTGAGATCTCTAGCCATTGATTAGTGTATGCGACTGTTTTGCTATCATTTTGATCCCAAATACTGAAACGTGAGAACTGGCACCCATTTTCAGAAGTAGTTTGTCATATGAGACAAACAGCATTTAGTGTCTACCCTGATGACCTTCCTGCCCATCACACACAAAACTCAAATGAGGCCTAGTTTCAGAGTCACAGGAAGGTGGCAAAATGACCTACACTAAAAAATGCATCTGAATAGAGAGTGGTCTGCCTGTCCTAGTGACATCTCAGCCCCAAATCCCTGCTCCCAAGGGAAGAGAGGTCCCCCACCTGTCCAAGACAAAGGAGCCCATCTGGAGTCATCAGAGCTATGACTTTTGAGGTCAGGATTCAGGACCACCTCAAGATCTCAACAGGACACAGGATTCAGGCTCTATTTACTCCTAAATCCCTGCTCCCCAAGACTTAGCTTGACAAAGAAAGAGAACAAATAATGTGACCAGACACTGAAGACCACATCTAAATAATTTAGTTACTCTCCAATTCCACCTCCATGGCTTATTTCCTTTAGCTGTATTTGTGAAAAATGAAGATTAACACCCCAGCACCCCACCAGCCCCACACACTCACATGCATGCACCCGTACCCACCTTTTCCCTGGCTGTAAACCCACAAACATACCATGCTGGCCTTTATCTAGAATCAATGCTTCTCAAACGTCAGTGTGCATCAGAATCACCTGGGAGGTGTTTTGTTTTGTTTTGTTTTGTTTTGTGGTACGCGGGCCTTTCACTGCTGTGGCCTCTCCCGTTGCGGAGCACAGGCTCCGGACGCGCAGGCTCAGCGGCCATGGCTCACGGGCCCAGCCACTCCACGGCATGTGGGATCTTCCCGGACCGGGGCACGAACCCGTGTCCCCTGCATCGGCAGGCGGACTCTCAACCACCAGGGAAGCCCCACCTGAGAGGTTTTTACAACACAGATTGCTGAACCCCATCCTGGAGTTTCTGATTTAGTAGGACTGAGGTGGATGTTGATGCTTCTGGTTGGGGACCACACTTTGAGAACCAGTGTTATCATTATCAGAGCACAGAGGGGTTTGTCTCTCTCTCTCTCTCTCTCTCTCTCTCTCTCCACTACATCATCCTGAAGCACTCGCAAGCTCAGGAACAAATACCTGCCAAAGAAGGAAAAGAAGCTAATGTTTACTGAGATTACCGTATGCTGGATGCTTTACCTTCATTATCTCATTTTATTTAATCTGCACAAATTCTAGGAAAGTAGGGATTATTATCCCCACGTTCAAATGACAAAACAAAGGCTCCAGAGGTATTTGATCCATGTCACGCACCTACAAAGTATTAAGAGTCCGGATGTGATCTGGCTTCAAAGATCATGCCGAATATTCTATTTCCTATATGAAAAGTGGATGATCCAAAATGAACAAAAGTGTAAAAACATGCAGCTTGTGAACAGAAGTGAAAAAGCAGACAGCATAAGAAAGCTTTGCAGTCACAATTAATATCAGCAGTGGATCCGAGGTTGCCCCAGTGCCCCGTGAAATACACAGCTCTTGGAAGAGGGGGCCAGACTAAGCAAAGAGCTCGCTGACGCTTAGATGAAGTAGGTACCCCAGCTATAACTGCCTCATAGAGCAGAACACTATACATTATTCAGAAGAGAAAGTAGTTTCTATTTTTGCATTCTGAGAAGAAGCGGTATTCATATAAAAAGGGTGTTAAGGATGTTTGTTAAAAAGCGTTTTACAGATCAGAAATCCCCAAGCTGGAGGCTTGATGAATTTAAAAAGTGGAAAAACAAAATGTGATGAAATGCTTAAATGCCCAAGAAACTGATTAACACCCCTCAGAGCTTTTAGGTTTCTGCCTCAAATGGAAGTGTTTGCTTCCTTAAGCATTCCCTTTCTGTTTCATTAAGCAAATGGTAAGCATTTTGATTCTGAGACTTTTGATTGTGTGTATTTGGGGTAGTGGGGGTTAGTGTTTCTATTCAAAGTAATGCACTGTCAAGAAATATACCTTTTGTGTAAAATAATCTTGATATCCCAAACAGACTTATAGTTGATATGTCTTAGCAGCTAAACACATTTTCATTAATAGCAATAATCAGTGTGAAAAAATCTGATTTCAACATTAACTTGATTTCAACCTAATTGTGTATTAGGTTATACACAGTTTAATTCAACCAACAGAGCCCCCTCTGCATACAAGGCATTACCTTCAAGAAACTTGCAATTAAATCAGTAGTATTATAAATATATTAATAATTTCGGTAACTGTTATGTGGACTGAATGTTTATATCCCTCAAAATTTACATGTTGAAATCCTGAACCCTCACTGTGGTGGTATTTGGAGGTGGGACATTTGGGAAGGAATTAGGTCATGAGGGTGGAGTCCTTATGAATGGGATCAGTGTCCTTATAAGAAGAAACACAAGAGAAATGATTTTTCTTTCAGGCATGTGAGGATACAGTGAGAAGACAGCCATCCACAAGTCAGGAAGCATGTCCCCACCAGACACAAGATATGCTGGCACCTTGATCTTGGACTGCCCTGCCTTCAGTACTGTGAGAAATAAATGTTTGTTGTTTAAGGCCCTCAGTCTATGGTATCTTGTTATAAGGTCCTGAACTAAGACAGTAACTGCAATCCAACCGGGAAGGAAGCAAGCACAAGAACTGCTTCTTTCTTCATGATTCCACTCACATGCCTTTTTCTAGTCCCATCCCAGCTTATTCTCTGCCAGCTGCCATCTAAGTCATTCCAGCTCTCCTATGGACTTGTTGCCCGGACTCTGGCTTACCCAACTCACTGCTACCAGGTTTATCTTCCTAAATTAAACGCAACTTGATGCTCCAGGTCAAAGACTTTCCATGGCTCTTAGTTGCCTGAGAACCCGAAGTGCTCTTGGCTGTCAAAGTCCCCACAATTCAGCTGCAAACCCCATGCCAACGCTACCCCTTTCACTCCTCTCTGAGCCTGCAGTTCCAGTCAAATTGATACATAATCTCTGCCCCTAAATGCACTGCTAAGCTTCCCTCTCAAAACCCAATGGCACTGACTGTACCACTCATCTAGTATATGCATAGGCTGCCTTGAGATAATATTAATTACTAATAATAATGCTTCGACGTGTCTGCCTCATGACTTGTCACAACTCCTAAGAGTAGGAATTGTGGACCATTTGTCTTCATATCCTCTGTACTCAGCACAGGCTGGGTATGCAGTAGGCCCTCAATCAATCCACCCAACTTTGACCGGGGCTTTCATTAAAGATATCAAGCCTTGTTTACATGATCCACACTTAAGTGCATCCAAGATAAATCTGCCTGTACCAAGTCATCTCAGAATCTCTTGGAGTGACATATAATAATAGTGAAGAGTTAAGACCCCTATAGACTTTTCAAGTGGATGCATCCGTTGTTCTCTGATAGGATGATGCCCTGCTCCTTTCAAAGTCAATGTTAGGTGTCATACAACAATATTGCAGCTGGGTAAGCACCCTTTCCGTCTACTTGTATTTATTTCTTAGGTTAGGAAGGCATGACCTTCTATAAAGGGGACCAAGCTAGGAATCATAGGAGCTTCTTGGCAGTAGAATGATCTGAAACAGCTCTGACCAGCTGGGTGTGGAAAGCCTTCTGACAACTCTGCTAGACTCTTCAGACTAATAGGCAGTTTTTCAACTCAGACCTCAACTCAAATACACCTTCTGATTATAAGGCTTCTTTCTCCTCTGTTGCCACTTGGTCTGTCATGCTGTTTGGGCCAAAGGGCTACTTTTTTAAAAGTTGAACAAAGGTAAAGTTCATTAATTTCCTCTGATCTATAATCACAGTTTGGGTTATTGTTTAAGATTGACAACAATAAATTAAAATAGCAGAATGCATATAAATTGTAAAATGCTTCCCTTATTCCTCTTCCTCACCACCTCTCCATTAACCAAACTGGCTTATTAGCCATTCAGTTCTGTTCAAGAAAATGATTACATTCCATTGTTACTTGAGAATAGCAGCTGCACAGCACTGGCAAAGCCTAGGGGCCTGTCTGACCAGTTCACGAACAGTAACTATAAATATAAATAATATATAGAAAATATATTACTTGTTTAAGAGCTGATGAGCCAGAGAAAACTTCAGCTGTTAATCGGTACTTTTGCCTAGAATTGATTCCAACTTGGCAAAATTAGAGAATCACTATCCTGCCGGCGTTCTGGAATACAAAACAGTTGAATGGTTCCGAGAGGAACAGCTCAGAATTGCTGGCTCTGGAGAGTGCTGGGAGGGTCCTGATGGACTTTCAGTATTTTAAATTTAGTATTTCATATTTAGATCTTTTTGGATTTCAGGCTTTTAGTATTTCAGGCTTTTCTTATTTTAGAAGTCTTGCTTTGACATAAGTATTTCTCAAATCGTTGGAGACAAAACGTCACCCACATGAGTATAATGAGTAGAGTCAGAGACTCAGCCCTCTCCTGCCACCCACTACTTCCGGTGCCTCTGCATGTGTACTTTCCAAATCAGGAACTTGCAAAATCTGCTAAAAAATCATCAGTGCTGCCCTGTGCATTGCAGCCTACTCCTTAAAGCCCAAACCCTTATCCAGACATCTCAGGCCTCCAACAGGTGACCTACAGGGAACCTAGCTCTCCCCCATCATGTCTCATCACTCCCTTGTGTTTCAATTAGACAGTCCTATCTCCTGCCCCACAGACTTTCTGACCACTTTTGACAGTTGCTATAAAGCTAACAAGCAAGTATCGATCCCCTGCTGTGCAGCAGTCACTACGCAGACATCTTCATATTTTGTCCGTTGAATCCCCATGACAATGTCATAAGGTCTTTTTCAAAGAAGGAGTGAGATTCAGAAACTCGTGGTTTGATAGTAAGTGTTGGCTTATCTGTGACTCTAAAACTTCAGGTCTTCTCACTACAGAATTGTCCCCCTTCTCTTGGCGTATCTTCCCGGCTCAGTTTCACCTCTGCAAATCCTAGGCATGCTCACGGCCCAGAACTAACCTGCCTCCTCCTGAAACATTTTCCTTACTCTTTAGACTTTGCCCTCCTTGGAATTCACAGCACTTACTGATGCTTTAGCACTGTACATAGGGTCTTGAGTTTTACATGTATTTCATGCATGTCTGTAGTATTTCTCCAGCTAGACTGAAAGCTCCTTAAACAGGCATGAACTGCCAGTCAGGTTTACTCAATGCAGTGCACAGAGTAGGTGCTGAATAATTATCTGTTAAGGAACATGACACTACCGGATGCGTCGAATACCATTCTGGCTGCAGTCTGTCTCCTGTACTTGAACTAGTTCAGGAAAACATCCAGCTAGCTTAAGAAAAAGCAGACGGATGCTTAACAAACAAACAGAGTCTTTTGGAGAGGAGAAAGGGAAAGTGTCAAGGTTCCGATGTGTCTTAGAGGTTTAACTTATCTTTTTTTTTTTTTCTTTTTTTTCTTTTTTTTGTGGTACGCGGGCCTCTCACTGTCGTGGCCTCTCCCGTTGCGGAGCACAGGCTCCGGACGCGCAGGCGCAGCGGCCATGGCTCACGGGCCCAGCCGCTCCGCAGCATGCGGGATCTTCCCGGACCGGGGCACGAACCCGTATCCCCTGCATCGGCAGGCGGACTCTCAACCACTGCGCCACCAGGGAGGCCCTTAACTTATCTTTGACAATGATTATAAAGGACAAAAAGTAAAAAGAGATCCATGATTGTAATCAAACACTAAATGATGATTTGGGCACGAGCAGTGTGGCCATAAGATTGGTCAAGTCCGCCCAGAAAAGTACCCATAAAAAATAACTGTCTCTGGGCTTCCCTGGTGGCGCAGTGGTTAAGAGTCCGCCTGCCGATACAGGGGACACGGGTTCGTGCCCCAGTCCGGGAAGATCCCACATGCCGCGGAGCGGCTGGGCCCGTGAGCCGTGGCCGCTGACCCTGCGCGTCCGGAGCCTGTGCTCCGCAACGGGAGAGGCCACAGCAGTGAGAGGCCCACGTACCACAAAAAATAAATAAATAAATAAATAACTACCTCAAAAAAAAAAAAAAAAAAAAAAAAAAAAAAAAAAAACCCAGTCCCTGAGAACATCCGTCTCACTTGCCTACAGATACATATTTAGCACCTATTCTATATAGGACACCATGTGGCCTACAGAGTGATATTAGAATCTGCTTGAAAAGTATCTAGAATGTAATTGGCAAGAGAGGACAAATACCTACAGAGAAGAGCAAAAACACCAGGGTGTATGTAGGAGCTACCGAATTAAGTATCAATACATTGAGGGCAGGTGCTGGTGGAGCTCAGAGATGGGAGAGACCCTTGTGGATGTCACATCAGGAAGACCTCATGGAGGAGGTGGAACTAGAGTTAAGAAGTAAGAGCAGGGCTTAGATGGGGGGTGGGGAACGGGGAATGGAGGGAAACTTTCGAGCACAGGAGCTTCGAGCAGTGGTGGAGACTCAAATTCCTAGTGAAGGCACAGAAACATATGAAGCAGCTAGGTTAGATAACATCCATGCCAGGCTGCTTAAATATGACACCCAGGTGACATCTATCTAATTATGCTGCCTTTTACAATGTTGCACTAAGGCAGCACAAAACCCAAAAACAATCAAATGAATCAAATGTGTGGGTTACTTGTTTGTGAGAACTGATCAGTAGGAATCAAGTGATATGGGTCCAACTTGATGCTGGGGAGTGTGAAAAAAAAAAAACAGAACAAATTTAAAACACGGCCCGTGACCTCAAAAAGCTAAATACCTACTTTGAAAGCAAGACCAACTCATATGGAAATGTTTAAATATACTTTATTTTTTTTAATTTAGTTTTTTTTGGCCTCACCACCTGGCTTGTGGGCTCTTAGTTTCCTGACCAGGGATTGAACCCCCTGCAGTGGAAGCTCGGAGTCCTAACCACTGGACTGCCAGAGAACTCCCTAAATATACTTTAAAAGCCAGGATAATCAGGGCTAAATTATAATTTCCTGACTGTATAACACAAAAGTATTTTAGAGACTAAAAATACTAGTATGGACATAGGTGATTAGCTGAGGTAATGTTCCAGTAAATTCCCTGAGACGGCCCACCAAGATGCAAACTTTATTTTCGGCTGGGTTTGCCCCAATTTCTCCTTTCACAATTAGGCTTCCTCCAGCCACTGAGAATCTCTTGCGAGTGTTTTAGAATGTTCAGTTCTAACCTGAAGGCTTTACAAAGGAGAACAATTTCAAGGCCAGGCAAGAGCCACCTGACTCGGCAGCTTGGGAGGAGGCAGAAGCTGGTGATGCGGTTCTCCGACCCGATTCCGTCTCTGCAGAGATCCACCAAGTGAGAGACGCCAGGGCCCATTCGCCAGGTATTAAAAGCAACAGACATAGTCACCCAGTGAGGGGCGTTGCAACTCCCAGAACTGAGTCACTGAATTATTCATGAGGCTGCTTCTAATTTTTTTACGGTTATAAAATCCACAGAGCCAGCCCATGGCAGAAGAAGCTGTTTTTAAGCTGTCATTTAAAAGTCTGTCTGAAATTGTACGTGTATTATTTTAACAGTTCCCAAATCGTTACAGCAACACCGAATTCAGCCCTTGAGCTTGTCCACGTGGCTCTCTTCATTCTCCCTGTGAGCTATTGGAATCCAGCAGCCGCCAACGTCCCCAGGATGAGTCAGGCGATATTGGAACCGGACGCGACTGCGTAGGACTCCTTCCCCCTGGGAGCACAGCATATCCCTGGCGGCGAGTTGACTTTCTCAGCTCCAGTGACCTCTGAAGGAGGAAATAATAATCTCTTCCAGCGACTGAAGGGAATGGAGCGCCAACCATAGAAACAAAATGAATTCAACCACCGAGGAGTCACTTGGCAGGTGACATATGTTGTCGACTTCCCGTGCGAGGGAGTGCGGCATCTGCATGTAAGTGGTGAGTTAATGCACTAGGTGCCGGGTTGAAATGGTGGAAGAGGCCTCCGAAATAGCAAAAGCTGAGGATTGCTATGGGCCAGCCACTCTTCCAAGCACTTGTCCTGTATTATCTCATTTTGTCCTCCCAAGCCCCTGGAGGATGTGCTGTTTCATACTGTACAGAGAAATAGATTAATTAGTTGCTTGGCTGGACGTAGTAAGAGGCAAAGACAGGACTGGAACAGAGGCGTTCTCACTCCATAATTCAAGCTCTTTAACTCATGCTCTACAGCCAGGTTTACCAAACATTTAGGCCACATACAGAGAAAGGAAACGACTCGCTCATGCATGGTCCTTTGAAGGCAGGGAGCACAGGATGGCTTGGGTGGAGTGGGGGCCGGCCAGTGGCTATGCCGTGACGGTGTCACAGTATGAAGACATCTGTGAGAGCTGTCAGCCCGGATTCCATGCGAGGACAGAGGAGGGGTTAGATAAAGCTTCCTGGGGAAGGCACTGCTCGACCAGATTTTGAAGCATACGTGTAAATTAGAATTGGAGAAGAAGCGTAAGGTAGATCGGTTGCAAAAATGTCTGCAATTTTTCACTCCTCCTTGCATCCCTGCCCTTTGCAACTGACTTTGCAGCTCTTCCCATGAGAAGGTAGAGTCTGTTTCTCGTGCCTTGAATCTTGGAACTCGCTTTGGCTAATAGAGTCATCAGGAGTGATGTGCTGGTTCCAAGCCTTGACCTCAAGAGGCCTCGCATGTTTTCTCTCTCTCTTGAACTTTGCCACCGACATGTGAAAAGTCTGGGCTAGCTCCCTGGATGATGACATGCCACGTGGTCCAGTCACCCTTGTCACCACAGCCGACAGTTCACCAACCATCAGGCATAAGAGTGAACCCATCCTAAAGCAGCCAGCTCCCAGCCAAACCAGCAGCTGACTGCAGAGACCTGAGTGGGCTCATTAAGGTCAGCCAGGCCAGGCCCAGATTAGCAGAACTGCCCAGCTGACCTCTAGCCTCAGGAGCAAAAGTCAAAGTTTATTGTGTTATGTCACTGAGGTTCTCTGGTTGTTTTTTATACAGCAGGATTATCAAAATAGAGGTAGGCAGGTCTTCTTTTACAAGACTAAAACCAGTGTGGTACAGACTGTGCTGTAACCCTACTACACTTTACTTGTTTTAGAAAAGAATGTAAGATTCAATTGGTCCAGGACAGGGTTCCTCATACTTGACACTATTGAGATTTGGGGCCCAATCATTCCTGTGGGGGACTGTTCTGTGCATCATAGTATGTTTAGCAGCATCCCTGGCCTCTACCCACTAGACGCCAGTAACATCTCCAGTCGTGACAACTAAAATGTCTCCAGACATTGCCAAATGACATCTAGGGGGGCAAAATCGCTCCCAGTTGAGAAACATTGGTCCAGAAGCCAATGCAAAGAAGGTCAGTTACCAAATACCCAAAGTCCCCCCAACTGGGCAATCTTTCCTACAAGATGGTTCCATGGGTAGATCAAGCTCAGGCCCCGTGTGAACACAAGCACCTTCTGTGGGAACGTGTGGTGTTGGAGTGGTCAGAGCCAGGGGGAGCTTAACAGTCTGAGCTGCTCCAGCTCAGGTGAAAGCTTGCTCTGGGCAGTGGAGGCGCTTGCTCAGCGCAGTGTGTGGCCCATACAATGAAGTTCAAACGAAAAGAAAAATTAAAATTCAGGACAAAAGGCAGGACTTACAAGCCACCGCATAGATCAGACCACTTGTGTCCAAGGATTTCTTCCTGGTCCCCTCTTACTTAAACTCTTGTTCCTAGTGCATTGTTTCTCACTCTTAGACCATTGTGAAAAAGAGCAATTCATCATTGCATTGCCATTCATACTTGGATATTCTACATGAGGGTTCCTATATCATCAGAGAGTTTCTTAATTTGGGGTTAAGAAAAATGGTTTCCATTTCTCTTATTCCAAAGCTAACGTTTAAACCAACATCTCTACTCATAATTGCACTTCCCAGGAGCTAAGTCGCCCTCATGAGAGAATGCCTGATCCAGGCTTTTCTTAACATCGCAGCTTAATCAGCCTATTCACTGGTTCCAGAAGATGGAAGGCAGTGAAAGAAGGTGGCCAAGCATTTGCCAACTTCTACCTCACTGTTGGCCTGCACAATTCATTGATTAAACAGACGTGTTGGAGGGGGGCCTCAAGCAAATTGCTTACCTTCTCCAGGTTTCTATTTTACTACAATAAAAAATAATAATAACTTTTTCTTGCTTTACAGGAGAAACTGGTAGATTCAACCACAAATGATATGTATTTCACAAATCCATGGAAACTAAAGAGAACATCCATTAAGAAAAAGAAGGGCAAATCAAAGTTGGAGCTATCTTGAATTCTAAATTCCCAGCATCTCACAGGCAACTCTGTCTTCCTGATTTATTTAGTTTCCCAGTGGAACTGTGCCCAGTCATGCATTTTAGGCGTGCATCAGAAAAAAAAGGTGAAGTCATAGATTCTTGGCATCTCAGTGTTGGACTCAGACAGACTTTATGAAAATGAACTATTAATCACTTTCTCTGTAACTCGACTGTTGCTTTTCCTGCAGGGGTTTGTGGTGATGGTTCAGCTTTGTGAACACATGAGCATATTGGCATAAAGACAGAAGAGGGTTTGAGAGTTCAGATGAAGCTCCCCTAAGGTTGTTTTTGGGAATTTGCATGAATCTAGGTATTAGATATGACCCATTAACCATAAGCTTCAACAACTATCACTCTTTTGGCAGAACAAGAAATGCAAAGATTACCTCCAAAGCCAATGGCAAAGGATGCTCCAGCCTTCACCAGAAGCAGCTAAGCATTACCTGCAAGGCAGGGTGACCACTCCAAAGTGTGCCCTCACCCCATGGGTCCATCGAGGTCCAGCAGGTGCTGCCCAACAGCACGTGACACCCAGCCAGGCCCACGTCCATACAGAAGCTATGACATGAAGTTGAAGAGATGAAGTGAAGCTCGGGCCCCTGCCCCCATGACACTTGCAGCCCAAAAGCCTGCTTTCTTGCTCTGCAAACCTAACAAATCCACTGAGAGGAGAAATGGCAATTTCCCCAGAAATTGTGCCTTGCAGAATTAACAGCACTTTTCCTTGAATTATCTTGTTTGAAACTCAAAGCCCTGTAACATACATAGGAAAGAGATCATAACCCAGATTTTTAAAATGAGGAAACAGGACGTTGAAGACCTGGCCCATGATCACGGAGGAATGAGGGTTGGAACCTGGTTTTCCTGACTCCAGACCTTGAGCTCTGCCACCACATCCGCTTCTTCAGGCAGATCTGAAACATTCGAAACCTTGACCTCTGAGTGATGTTTCAAGGACCCCAGCCACTTGTATACCCTCCCCCTGCCCCCCCCACTCTTGTTCCCAAACCAGCCATATGCAACTTCGCATCAGTGGCTGCGATCTTCTCAAACACCGGATGCAAACAGGTGGGACAACACGTTCCTTTCGTTGGTAATGACTTTGTTACCTACCCTCCTGAGTTGGGCCCCAACAAGGGCTCTCCAGCCCTGTGTCATCCAAGGCAATAGAGACCCAGTTCTGTTGAGAAACAAAGGAAAGCTTTATTCTTTGCTCAGAGAAAGGAGAGGTGTCCGCTTGGGCTCTAGAGCACACGCTACCGGGACAGGTGATGGGCGGGCCTGATTTATAGCGTCCTGCCTGGGAGGGGGGAGGGGGCGGGGTTGTTGTAGGGTCGGGCAGCTCTGCTGCGCAGACTCCAGATGGGAGGGGGGCGGGGGCAGTGTCTCTGCGCTCGGCGCGCCGCCGCCATCTTGAATCATGGTGTCTCACGCAGCCCTCTCTCACGCGGCCCAGGGAGCTGGCGCGTGGGCGTCACCATTTCCCACGAGGAACTCTGAAGTGTTGGGGGCCGGCCTCTGCACGCGGCCCCCTGTGAGCAGGCGGAACTAGACTGAGCACAAAGGAAAGAAAAGGTTAGACTTTATTACCCAGATTCTATTTTTGCTTCCCGGGAATTGTGAATGGGTTTGCTGGTAACAATATGAAGTTTAAAGTCCTTTCAGTCTCATCTGTTTCCCTGGGTATCGATGAACATATGGTAAATAATACTGGGAACAGTAAGTACTGGCTGACGAAATGTGGTAAAAAAAAAAGTACTAAGAACAGCGCACGAACCCTAACTGAATGGGATGTGCCCTCTCAAGGGGTCAGCGGTGTGGGTGGGGGCTGGGCTCTGCCGAGGGCGCCAATGGGAGTGGAGGTCGGCCTGTGTCCCCTGCCCCAGCCGCACCCCTCCCCCCCACAGGGCGTGTTCCCGCCAGAAGGGGCACCAGTTTATGATCCTGCACATCCACCCCCCTGCCCCGCCCGCAGGTCCCTGAAAGGTAGCGTTGGCCGAGGGGCTTCTTCCTCCTTCACACCAGGCGCCCTATGGCCGGCGTCCGCTGGTGCGACACCCGTGCTGTCACGGGTACCAGGACCCCAGGGGTAGAGGACACCATCGTGGTCCTCTTACAGGTGAGGTCGGCAAAGCGTAAAGAAGTTAAGTGATTTGACCGAAGCCTCATGGTTGGAGCCACTTGCCGAGTCCCATGAGGATGACCACGCGCTGGCACCACCGCCCGCAGGATGCCCATCCGCCTCTCTCGCACCTGCGGCGTGTCAGGACCGTGCTCACACGGGCAAGGTGCCACTGCCAGTGAGCTTCAGGAACTTAATTCAGGGAGACAACCTCAAGATACTCACCAGAAAAAAACTATTGAAATGCGTAATGCTTGCAGATCTGAGCCAAGATCCTCAGGCAAGTGTTTTTCATAGATGATTGGAGTTCACACCTTAATATTCCTGTTTCCCACGAAAACTAGAGAAACCAAACTCGTACCCTTTTTCAATGCAGTAAGGAGGTTTGGCTTAAGAAGATTTTATTTAAAAAATCAAAAAAACCTGGAGAGACAGAACGATCCTTCAGGATCCTTCTTGATCCTGAAGCCTTGATAAGGCCGGGAACGCCTGACTCTCCCCCCTGAGACCCTCTGGTCCCCTTCCTCCCCATCTCCATAATTACATATTCTTCGTCCTCAGCTGTTGTGACAGTAACAGCTTGCGTCACGTGGCTGTCGATTTACAATCTGCTTATGGAGCCGAGCCACTTGTAATTCTCACTCCAAAGCATAGTGACAGCTCATTTAGAATCAATCAAACATTTATTAATAGAAAACCAAGGGGTACAGTCTCTTGATTGAAATTCTCTAGTTTCTTGGCAAGGCCAAGAGCAGGGGGTGAATCACTCACAGTTCGGGGCTGGGGGAGGACATGTTGTGTCTGGGAAAGAGTCCACTCTTGGAAGTCAGACAGAGGAAGGTTCCAAGCCCGACTCTGCTGCGTTTTAGCTGTGTGTTCTAGGCAAGTATTGAAACCCAGCTGAGTCTCCATTTCTTTCAAGAGGTTGTTGTGAGCCTTAAAGATAATGAAAACAAAAGGCCTGACGCCTAGGAACGACTTAATAACAAGCAGCCATTATAAATGAGAGAGTTATAATGATGGAAAGTGGAGTGAAACAAAAAGAAAATCATGATTTAAGGTTGACTACTAAAGAAGTGGGATTATTTAACCCAGCAGCTGTTTTCAAGCAGAAGTACTTTTTTTAAAAAGTATTTATTTATTTATTTTTGCTGTGTTGGGTCTTCATTTCTGTGCGAGGGCTTTCTCTAGTTGAGGCAAGCAGGGGCCACTCTTCATTGCGGTGTGCGGGCCTCTCACTATCACGGCCTCTCTTGTTGCGGAGCACAGGCTCCAGACGCACAAGCTCAGTCGTTGTGGCTCACGGGCCCAGTTGCTCCGCGGCATGTGGGATCTTCCCAGACCAAGGCTCGAACCCGTGTCCCCCGCGTTGGCAGGCAGACTCTCAACCACTGCGCCACCAGGGAAGCCCCAGCAGTACTTTTAGGTACTTCTTAAGAGGATGGGTGGTACCAGGAGAAAACAGAGAGAGGCAGAATTGTAGAGCCCTGTAAGGAGGAACTCGTGACGGTGAGCTTTGTTTTTTGTTGTTTTGTTTGCATTTTGTTTTGTTACCAGAAATGTAACTAAGGGGATGTCCTGCAGTATCTTCTCAGGTCTTTCGTCCAGTGCTTGATCTCATCTTTATGGCATAGGTGATCCTGCTGGAAGCCCGACAAACAGTAACCTGTATGGTGCCTAGTTCATAACAAGTCCTTGTTGAATAGTTGTTGAATAAAAGCATGAATGAATGAGACGTAAATTATTTAACAGACCTAATGATCCCATAAGAACACTTGGGCTTTGTGAAAAAGGAAGAAATTGATGCTAACACCCAATTTCTTCCTCTGTGTCCTACTTTCTTACATCTAAATGTGTTAAATATTCTTCCTGGCAAAGGCATTTGGGAAAAAAAAAAAAAAGGAAACAAACCAAAAAACCCTGAGAAATGTCCAGATGGATCTGACATGGGTGACAGTCCCCAGAAGTGAAAAAGCTCCAAGACTGGTGAATAGACCTCCTCCCTCCAAACTGGGCCAGCGGGGTCTCATCCCGCGTTTTCCATTTGAATTGTTGACAGCCAAAAAGATGAAACTGACTATAGTCTTTTAGCCTCCTGTCTCCGCTCCATCAGCTCAGGCGCCTTGGGCAGTGCTGGGCATGAGCACTGTGAGCAGAGCCGTCTCCGTCCCGGATCTGCCCCACTGTTTTTCTTTCTTATCTCTTCTCTCCAGCACCTTCCTCTTTTTTCTCCCTTTCCCCCCTCTTTCCTTGTGCCTTCCTTTTCCTTTTCTTTCTCATCTTTCTTTACCTGTGCTCAGAGATTGTAATTCAACATCAGTGTTACTCAGGGGTAAAGAACGTGCTGCTTTTTCACGGAAAGTTGTCTTGTCACCTGGGGTCCCAGAAGACTCTGAGTGTAGGTCCACATCCAAGATCTTAACGCGACTAATCCATTTAAACGACACAGCAGGGAGAGCCAGAAATCCTTCCATGAATTTCCCTCCTCCCGAAAAATGTATCCGAAGTCATCTTGTCCTACCCCACCTAACCCGAGATGACTCCAATTTCCATCTTCCAGGACTTTTATTAGAGATTAGTGTTCCTGAGTGTATCAGCCATAGCAGCTGCATAGAATGATTTCAGTGACGCCTGCTTCAAAGTCCATCTTTGAAATTTGTACCCATCTTTTCTCTGAGTTGTAGCTACTGGTAACTTCTGTTACTCATCCTATAGAATTGTAGCTTCTTAAACCCATCACACCTCTGCTCAAAACCTCCAAAGGCTCCCCATTTTCCATAGGATGAAGTCCAAATGCTCTGTCACTCGGAACCCTGAAAAACCTGCCCCACTTTCCCTTTTCAGTAGCATCTCTGTCCAGACAAACCATCCTCCCTTCCACTGCCTCAGCGTTCACTGCACCTTCCTGCCTCCTGCCTTTGCTGTCCTTCACTTGTACCCCTTTTCCTTTTCTCCATCTCGACCTAACTGGGGACCCTCTTTCTAGGCCCTACTTAAATACTCCTCTCTAGCAATCTGACCTGATTACCCCAACATGAAATAATTACATCTTCACTGCTATCCAAAGCTCTGATGTGCTTACCTTATGCAGCCCCGTGTTAGAGACGGCAGCTACCTCATGGCGGGCACCTGCCTCAGGCTCAGGGCTGCTGCAGACAACTCACACAAGTGATGTTCGCTCCTCAGCAATCCCATTTGACAGAAGAAGTAGCAGAGATCATGCCCAAGGTCACACAGCTGGGAATTGAAACCAGGTGTATTGGACTCCAGGTCTTTTTCTATTACATCAGGCTATCCCACAAGAGATAAAGCCTGGGCACTCTTATTCATGCTCATTCATTCAGAAGCATTTATGTGTGTAGATCAGGCCCAGGCATGATGCTGAGAGCCTACTGTGGGACCAGACAAGGGATCCAGGGCTTAGGTAAAAACCAAGGCAGCAGGTATGAATTACTGTTTTCAACACCTACATATCTCATCTGTGAGATTATAAACTTTTTGAATATATGTGTGTAACCCACAATTCATTTTTTACTATATGAGTAAATGTCTTTCTGTTTAAAGAAATGGACTTAAGTTTATGTAGTTTATGTGCTTTCAGATGCTATGTTCTCTGAGACCATCTAATTCTTCTTAAAACTACAGAAGCCTAGTTCTGCAGAGGGTCAGCCATCTGCCTAGAGTTACATAACAAAATAGTGGCAGGGCCAGGATGAGAAGGCCTGTCTTGGGCGCCGGCTGGGCTATTTTCTCCTTGCCCACAGTGGAGGTAAAGACTGTAGTCCCTTTGCTACTGTTCAGGCAGTTTATATACTTTCTCTCCCTGAGTGAGTTGTCAGCATATAATTCTGGGTTGTTTCCAGGCTGGAGCCTTCAAGTCCAGGTCAGCAGAGGCCTGTGAGTTGCAGTGAGAAATTTCAAATCTGACACTTGCCAGTTCCCATTGAGCTCCAGGTGAGAAATGTCCCAGGCCTCGTCCATATTTAATATCACAGTCAGCCAGTGGAAGATTTCACCTCCAGGTAAAGACATTCAAAACAAAGGTTTGTCATTTTAGTGCCATTCAACTGCGGCAGATCACAGGGCCACTCTGGCTCACCTCACTGAACTTCCCAGGGTGTGGGGCTTGGAACAAAGGCCAGTTTTCTCTGTACGTCTTCCCTTCCCACCCTGGGGTGGTCAGACAGATGCCCATGATGACACAGCCGTTGACAGAGTTTCTGGGAGCTCAACCTCTAAGCACTCTAGACTTGCAATTCTAGTCTAACTTTGAACCATTCAACCTCTCGTGTCCCCCCTTTCCTCATCTTTTTCTTTTTTTCTTTTTGCTTATAAGCTGGTCTTTTTATATCACATAAAATTTTTTTGACATCTTTATTGGAGTATAATTGCTTTACAATGGTGTGTTAGTTTCTGTTGTACAACAAAGTGAATCAGCTATACGTATACATATATCCCCATATCCCCTTCCTCTTGTGTCTCCCTCCCAACCTCACATAAATTTTTTATGTATTCTCTTTTGTTAATAAGGAAGGAGGGAGAAGAGAATCAATACATTCTTCAATTTACCATTATTCATATAAATAGTAAATTGCCAGTTTCCACTTTTTAAAATTATTTTGTTAAAAATTTTATTGGAGTATAGTTGATTTACAATGTTGTGTTAGTTTCAGGTGTACAGCAAAGTGATTCAGTTATACATATACATATATTCATCCTTTTTTAGATTCTTTACCTATATAGGTTATTACAGAGTGTTGAGTAGAGTTCCCTGTGCTCTACAGTGGGTCCTTGCTGGTTATCTGTTTTATATATAGTAGTGTGTGTATGTTAATCCCAAGTTCGTAATTTATCCCTTCCTTCCTCCCCGCCATGTTTCCCCTCTGGTAACCATAAGTTTGTTTTCAAAACCTGTGAGTCTCTTTCTATTCTGTAAATAAGTTCACTCGTATCTTTTTTTTTTTTTTTTTTTTTTTTTGCGGTATGCGGGCCTCTCACTGTTGTGGCCTCTCCCATTGCGGAGCACAGGCTCCGGACGTGCAGGCTCAGCGGCCATGGCTCACGGGCCCAGCCGCTCCACGGCATGTGGGATCTTCCCGGACCGGGGCACGAACCTGTGTCCCCTGCATCAGCAGGCGGACTCTCAACCACTGCGCCACCAGGGAAGCCCACTTGTATCATTTTTTAAAAGAATTAGATTCTGCATATGAGTAATAACATGATTTTTGTCTTTTCTGATTTATTTCACTTAGTATGATGATCTCAAGGTTCATCCATGTTGCTGCAAATGACATTATTTCATTCCTTTTTATGGCTGAGTAATATTCCATTGTGTATATATACCACATCTTCTTTATCCACTCCTCTGTTGGTGGACACTTAGGTTGCTTCCATGTCTTGGCTATTGTAAATAGTGCTGCAATGAACATTGGGGTGCATGTATCTTTTCGAATTATGGTTTTCTCTAGATATGTGCCCATGAGTGGGATTGCTGCATCATATGGTAATTCTATTTTTAGTTTTTTAAGGAACCTCCATACTGTTCTCCATAGTGATTGTACCAATTTACATTCCCACCAACAGTGCAGGAGGGTTAATAGCACTCCATCATAACCTGACTTTTGAGGACTAACTGAAATAACCATGAAAGCACTTTGTAAACTATAAATCACTATATGAGCACAAAGTTCCAAATCTTCAGGTTGTGTTAGGCAAATGCCTGAATTCCTCCAGGATACAAAATGCTGGGGAGGTGGGGTGTTTAGTATCCAGAAACGGAGAAAATAGCCTTCTTTGCAGATATCTGTTTAAATATGTCTCACTGCACCCAGGAAACATGTCATTCTTAGAGGGATCTGCTTTTCTTCATCCTCACAAAGAACGGAGTAATTGTCAGTCCATAAACACCACATGCTCATTTATTTATTCCTTCAAAGGACATTTACTAAGCACTGAGATGTAGCAGGCAATACACTGAGCTAAGTGCTAGGAATACAGAGATTAATATCAATGTATGTGTATAAACATTTAGAAAAAAGTCTGGAAGGATGTCCTCCAAAGGTTCCTTCCTGTTTTCCTTCCTTAAGTAAAATTAATTTCACAAAACTCTCAGACCTGAGTCAAAGTAAGTCAGGGCTAGTTCTGGCTGTGTGGTGTCTGTGCCACCGTCCTTAGGCACCTCCCCTTGCAAAGCCAAGACAAACACAAACACATGACATTGACCAACAGAAGCAGCATAGCTCTGTCTTCCTGTGGGACCGTTTTTATCTTTGAGGAAACTTTTCCAAAGTGATTGAAGAGTTCCCTTCATTTCTCGTTTGTCTGAATCAGGTCACATGTCCATCCTAAATCACTGGTAAAGGGAACAGTATTACTGGTTTAGACCAGTGATTCTCAAAGTGTGCTCCAGGGACCCTTGTGGGACCCTGATCCGTATCAGAGGCCTCTATAGGTCAAAACTATGTTCATTATAATACTAAGATTTTTTTTCCTTTTTCATTCTCATTCTCTCACAAGTGTACAGAAAATACGAAAGGTTTATATAGATTGAAACTACCACTTTTTGAGGGTATTTTTTCTATTCCTGTTTTTTTGTCTTTTTTAATTGTGGTATAGTTGATGTACAGTATAATATGTTTCAGGTGTACAACATAGTGATTCACAGTTCTGAAATGTTATACTCCATTTATAGTCATTATAAAATGTTGGCTATATTCCCTCTGCTGTACTATATATACCCTCGTAGCTTATTTTATACATAGTTTGTACCTCTTAATTCCCTACCCTTATCCTTCTCCTTCCTCCTTCCCCGTCACCATTGGCGACCACTATTTTGTTCTCTATATCCCACTTTTTGAGTTTTGATACAGCACCAAATCAGAATATCAACAATTACCTTTAAAAAGTATTAAAATACCCTTCCTTTTTCTAACCACCTACCTGTGAGACCACATTTTCTCATACATTTTTTAACCAAAACAACATATCACAACAGATTGAATGCAGAAGCAGATATGAAAGTTCAGGTGTCTATTAAACCAGACATTAAAAAGATTTGCAAAAATGTAAAATAATGCCACATTTCTCACCAAATATTTTTTTGTTTTGGAAAATGTATTACTTTTCATAAAAAATGTTATATGCAACAGATTTATTATTGTTATTTTTAAGAGAATTAGTAAATATTTAAAAATTTGTTTTAACATCTAATACAGTAAAGTTAACAGATATAACCTACATAAACCAAAGCTTTTTGGGTTTTCAATAATCTTTGATAGTGTAAAGGGGTCCTGAGACCAAAAAGTTTAAACAAGAGTAGATATGTCACTGGTCTGGTGTGGGGTGAAGTAGACACCAAACTTTGCCAGGAAGGAAGATGTAGGAAAACAGCTGTTGGTGAAGAACCCAGCAGTGCATACAGCCACTGCTTCTGAATTCTGGAGTTATTGGTTATTGATATTTTTGAGTTTCTTTATGTATTGTATGAACTTTTAAATGAAAATATACTGCTTTTATGAGCAAAGAAAAATCAGTAAGACAATTTTTACCTTGAAATAAATAAATGAAAACAAGGACAAATAAGATCCCTAGTTACAGAAGCAGAGAAGCAAACCACTGAGGATGGGCCAACTTCTTCCAAAACACTTGGATGTGAAGAGAAGGGGAGAAAGTGGTGAGCTTTCGGGGGAGGGAGGGAGGAATTCTTTTAAAAAAGAGAAGCAAAAGCAGCATAAACCTATGCTGAGGGAAGGATCCAGTGGAGGAGGGACTGTAGAAGGTAGAAGAGGCGGAGACAACACATAAAACAAGGTCCCCGAGGAAGGGGGTGCCCGGGAGCAGAGGTAGAGGCAGAGAAAAGGAGTCCTCCTCCCAAGATGGGGGTAAGAGAACTGGACACATGCAAGGTGAAGTGGAGGGAGTTCTGATCCTGTGTCTTTGTGACGATACCCATGCCAGAAACGGAGAGGTTAAGAAACATGGAAAATACAACCTGTAAGGGGAGCAAGCAGCCTGATGAGAGAGTGCCAACTCAAAATTGAATAGGCACCAGACACCACTTACTCTTCATCCTGCTGATAATGCTTGACTGCTTGATGTAGACAGACTCACTTCAATATTTTACACCCTTGACTTTCAAGTTACATGGGATTTTGAGCTCTTTAAACAATATTAACAATATTGTTAGAAACATAAACAATATTAAATATAAACAATATTAACTCAAAAAAGAAAAAACAGTAATTATCAATGCTGAGTTCTTCCAGTAGCTCTGAAGCAATATAAAATTTAATCCTTTCTTTGAAGGAAATGTAAATCTGATTGATAATTTAATCCAGGGTTCAGCAAATTAAGGCTACAGGACAGATTCTGCTCATCACCTATTTTTGTTGAGCCTGAGGATTAAGAATGGTTTTTATATTTTTAAATAGTTGGGAAAAATCAAATGAATATTTTGTGACATGTGAAAGTTATATGAGATTCAGATTTCAGTGTCCATAAATAAAATTTCATTGGAACGCAATTCAGTAAGAACATGCAGATATAATTAAAAATAAGCTAATTACAGTCTATAGAATTTTTATTAATATGTATCGATGTCTGGGAGGGTTTCCAAGAGAAAGTGCTTTACACATTTGGAAGAAGATAAGGGCCATAGCTTGGCAGGAAATGGGAAGGTGAAGCCAGGCAAAAGTGTTTGCTGAATATTCCCTCGGGCATGATGCTAGGCATCATGGGCAGAGAGCTTCCCTGGGGGTGGTGTGGCTGGTGGGGTACATAGGGCAGCGCCTTCAGCTGAGGTGGTGGTGCCTCCTCTGTTTACCCCATTGTCTGAGCGCATGTGGGCAGAGTTGTGAAGCACTGCAGAGGGAATACAAGCGCAATGTAGGGTCCTGGACCTTGCCTGCAGGATACCGCAGTCTACCTGAGAGCTGAGATTCACTCAATGCAAAAACTTAGTGAAAACTCACAGACTACAGTGTCTGGTACTGATTGTATATGCAATGGGATAGACTGGGTTAAGTATAAAGAATGCCTGAACTAAATAAAGATCTCCCAAATGCTCTTCCAGAATGGTCTCCCAAAATGACTGAGGGAAACTTTTGAACGGACATCTTATTTTTCGGCCCTGCTTAACATTGTTCAGATATCATAGCTACTTGGAGGCCCAACCCCTCTTTCTGAATGTTTTTTTTTTCTCTCTCCACTCCTCCCTTCCAATCCACCCCTCCTTTTTCCCACTTCCTTCTTTTCTTGCTCTTTTCTCGTCATTTCTCTCTCCTCTTGTCTTGATGAAAGAAGAAAAACTTAGCAATGAAATACAGAATGTTCATTTGTGACAAGAGTTTATTACTAGATGAAAAGACAATTCTCACCCCTTTAAGAAACAACTTTAATAATCTCTAATCTCTAGCTGCTTTCAATCCTACTGTTTACACAGGCATAATTTTACATAATTGCTATCATAAGGTCTATATCAAAGAAATTTTTGCTGAAGGCAGAAATTAGAGACGTAACGTGCATTCTCCCTAGTTTTAATGGTCCACTGCTCACTTAACCCAGAGTCAGTGCTGCAATAAACAGTCAGACACTTTCATTGCAGTAGGATGCCAGTGAGTTCTATGAAGAAAAAAATACAAGGAAAAAGGTCACCCAGTCTCCGATAAACAATGCCATAGGGTAGGAACGCTCTCAGGAGTCCCTTATCTTCCAAACACAGAACCAACCTGCCACATTGACAGGGTCCCTATAGCTGGATAAAGGCCCTCACTCTCTCTTCTCCCTCATCCAATAGCATGCTAGAAAATAAGCCTGTTCATTTCAAGGCATGGGCTGCTTTACACATCTAAAGCTTTCATTTCATGTAAGTGCCAATTTGGGAATCTGTGATTAGCAGGCTGCAAAATCACTTAACCCAATTTTGATATTCTTTAGAGAAAAGTTATGTGCTTGGCCAGCCAGCCTTTCCATTGGATGCCGACTTCTGGGGCTACAAGTTTAGGAAACAACCAAGCAAAAATCAACTCCTTAGTGAACCAGCAGGCATTTTCACTTAAATCTTGAATAAAGAATCAGTCTGGGCTTGGGGATTTTTCTTATTTAATCTTCATCATAACTCTGGTGGTATGGGAAATATAATTATCCCATTTTACAGATGGGGAAACTGAGGCTTGGTCACATATCAAAATTACACAAGTGGTTCATGGTGAGATCAGATTCCAGTTAAAGCAGTCTGATTCCTGCCTGGGCAGGCTAACTTGTGAGTTTGTATCCTGAACCCTCACATGCTGCTTCCTCAGACCTTGTTGGAGGACTGTCTCCTCTGTGAAGCCCCCCTGCCCACCTGCCTCCCTGTCCTTCCTGTCTCCTCCCAGAGCATCTCCAAACTTTTGTAGAACGCTCATCACAGCTCTTATTTGTACTGTGGCTCCCCAAGGTCAGGAGAAATGCCATTTTGATCTTCGTAATCCCAACATGTAGCTCAAGGTATTTTCTAAGTAGATTTTTGTAGGCTGCAGTGGATGGTCTATGAAATGCATCCTGTTACCAGGAAGGGTCTTAGAGAGCATGTGTATGTTCTGTATGGTGCCAATTTGTATTCTCACAACTCACCTTTCTTTTAGTCATTCCTTCTTCCCTCCTTTTTGTTAGACCTTGGAACTTTCCCCCCTAACTGCAACTCTATCACAATTACCCTTTCCTCCATCCAACACATAACATGCATTTATTTATTTATTTTTTAAAATTTATTTATTTTTTTTTGTGTGGTATGCGGGCCTCTCACTGTTGTGGCCTCTCCCATTGTGGAGCACAGGCTCCGGACGCGCAGGCTCAGTGGCCATGGCTCACGGGCCCAGCCGCTCCACAGCATGTGGGATCTTCCCGGACTGGGGCATGAACCCGTGTCCCCTGCATCGGCAGGCGGACTCTCAACCACTGCACCACCAGGGAAGCCCAACATGCATTTATTTTTGACTTTGGTTTTATATGTTTCTCTTGGGAGACTATGAGCTCTTTTCTTTGTTATTCATATTTGTTTGTCAGAGACTACAAATTCTAAGACAGAATAAATTTTGTAATAAATCTTGGAAGAGGACCTTAAATCTAGTAGGTGCTTAATAAATTAATGAATATAATTCTCCTGGCACATCTTTCAGTGTAGCACCACACGCAATTCAACATTCTCTCAAGATTTGTTCATTCATTCATTCATTGAGTAAATGAATAAATGGCTATTACATACAAAGTCACATGTTATAGATGAGAATACAAAGATGAGACTGATAGGAACTTAGCTTTCAGGAAGTATGTCTACAAAAAGAAAGAAGGAATGTTCCACCAAAAAGAAACAGAGAATGTGCTATGACCATTCCCAGCCAAACAGATTAGAGAAGACTTCATGGAGAAAAAGGACTTTGCACAAGGCCTTAAGGATCAGTAATATTTAGAAATTTGGCAAAGAAAGAGACAGATGGGCATTCCAGATGGAGCAAAGAATTTGAGCAAAAGTGAAAAAGTGGGAAAGCCTGGGGCATGTACTTGGAACAGAGTAAATTTCACTTACTGGTGCATGGAGTGGGGAGAAAGGAAGGGTAAGAAGTGGAGATGGAAATGTTTGTGAATGCCAGGTGATGAAGCAATCCAAAAGAGGCTCAAGACATCAAGCCACTGGAGGACTTCCCCTAATTGGCAAAGCTCATGGGTGCCATCTCTGTACCAACCAGTGAAGGCCTCACAGGACCCTTGGCAACAGAGGATTGGCTGGTGCCTATTTTCTAACATCAGTCACCTCCTAACAGATACTTCTACCTTGTAGCAGATTTTCACTTCTGGAAATATAATCCACATCATAATTATAAGTGGCTTTTGCACTTATTTAGCCTGGTGCATGCAAGGATTCCATTAACACAATATTAGGAGCATCCATAACACCTTGGGAGGAGACTGCCCCCTGATTCTCCTTCCCACCACCAATCCTTCCCGTCACTCACCCCCATTACAAGATAGGAATGAAGCCCAAGGCAGTTTGAGCAGCACACAGTAGGTTCAAGATATCCAGGGACTTGACCCCCTGTGTTGCAATTGGAGACAATATTCCAGATATAGGAAGATGGTGCCATAGGAAGGACATACCCAGATAGGAAAGCATCATTATTGCTGTTGAAGTCATCATTAGAAGATCCAGAGCCTGTTGTACATGGCAGAGCTGGCTGCTATACACAGGAAACATTCTCTGTGACCTTGAGTAAATTTCTTTGCCTTCCTAGGAGAGGTTGCCGCCTTGCAAGAATATTGTGAAGATCTGCAAGGTAATATATATAAAAGACTTAACAGTTGCTAATATATAAGGGGTGCTCAGTAAATAGTAACTAAGGATGTATTGCTTACAATTTTAAAGATGCTTATATTTTATTGTATGTGGTGTTTTCATATACATATATCTACACATATACAAATAGATGCACAGTGAGTTTTCACAGTATCCTGATGAGATAGGGAGGGAAATTTCCCAAAGAAATGAATCCCATAGGTCAGGTGAGGCATTTGTATGAGGTCACACAATGAGAGGATGGCTTGGGTCAGAACCCAAGGCTCCCTTTTCCTAGGACCAGGCTCTTTTCTGCACAGCATGGTGCCCAATTGCACTTCAAGACCACCTATGTATAATTGTAAATGAGAATCAGGAAATGAGCTGGGAGGATTCTATAACCAGAGAAGTCAGGGGAAGGAAACTGTCAGTTCTCCTTCAGGTTGCTGTTTTTTTGACAAAGTGTATCTAGTTTTTCTGCATCTTCTACATAGAGACCACTTTATAAGCTATCATCTTCCTCTCCTCTCTTCTGGGGTTTCTTTAAATTCTTGGTGAGGTTCCTTCAGAGACAGGAGCCCCAAATTGAGTTTACTCTTTTAATAAAGGCCAGACTGAGCTGAGGGCAGAGGCTCTCTGTGATTTTCATGGCCAGGGTGCACATTTCATCTCTGTCTCCCCAGCACCCTGCACCTCGTGGCTGTGTATTCTCAGGGCACCTTGAAGAGCTGTCGTGGGTCTAGTTTTAAGTATCAAGGTCCACAGGTCCGGTTATACCGATTGGCTGGAGGTCAGAGCTGGGCAACAAGGTCAGAGGATGGGGCATCAGGCAGGCAAGGAGGAAATGGATCAAACGAGGCTGATCCAGAGGAGTGGCCAGGAAAGCAAAGAGGCTCAGGCTGAGGCCATGTCTGAGAAGCAGTAAGAGCAGGGGTGCCCATGCTCCAGGCCAGAGACACTGCAGAACTCTGGCTGCTCCAGCTGGCTTTCTTCCCTCTTACTTCATATTCTAATGTTTTGTTCCAGAAGAATATAAACGGAAAGGCGTGACTTGGATGTCTCAGAGCGCTGAGGCAAATAAACCCAGAAAATAAGAAAGGGCCAGAAATCTTTTGTTAGATAATTTGACCGGGATTATTCTGTGACAATAAGTGGGAGGGTGCCAGGTGGACTAGTTGGCATGGGGGTTTTTTTTTGCAGCAGTCAGTGGATGCACACATGTTCCCACCTGGGTGTGACACAGCACCGTGGTTCAAGAAACCAGAAAGAAGAACTAAAAACTCCATATCCAGGAGCTAACAAGATTCAAGCTGAAGAAAATCAGGTCACAGACTTAGGGAGTTTTACTTGAACTTTTAAACTTAGATTTTTTTTTTTTCTCTTAGACTTGTAACAAAGAGTAGGACATAAGAGAAAGTGATAGACAGAGGCCTTGAGACCTTGTATCTAACATTGCTCCCCGATGCTGCAGTGTGAACCCCAGATTCTAAAAGCATCATTGAGAAACGAATAGGGACTTGCCTGGTGGTGCAGTGGTTAAGAATCCACCTGCCAATGCAGGGGACATGGGTTCAATCCCTGGTCCGGGAAGATCCCACATGCTGCGGAGCAACTAAGCCCATGCGCCACAACTGCTGAGCCTGCGCTCTAGAGCCCGTGAGCCACGACTACTGAGCCCGCGAGCCACAACTAGTGAAGCCCAAGCACCTAGAGCCGGTGCTCCACAACAAGAGAAGCCACCGCAATGAGAAGCCCGTGCACTGCAACAAAGAGCAGCCCCCATTCACTGCAACTAGAGAAAGCCCGCATGCAGCAACAAAGACCCAACAGCAGCCAAAAATAAATAAATAAATTAAAAAAAAAAAGAAAAAAGAATAGGAAGTCAAAGCACTCCTGTGTTTTCTCATGCTAAAATCCACCAAAGAAGCAGGAAGAATGGAGGCCCTAGAGCCCCAACAAGTAACCCCACCTCTGCCTTTAGGGCAAGAAAAAGTCAGGGGCTCAAATTAAAGTGTTATCTTGCTGGCAAAAGAAGTGTGAAAAACTGCTGTGCCCTTTTCTAGCAACCCCAATAAGCTCGTGTATTTTCATTTTGAGGTGTTAAACAATGACAGAGAGAGGGGTTCCTATGGGTATTTAGGGCAAATGCTAGGATTTTTTTTAACCCTTTAGAATTCCAGCCAAATTCTAGAGATTCTAAATTGAGATCCTAAAACTGGAACCTTAACAGAGTAATCACTAATATTGTGGGGTTTTTAAAAGCCACCTGATCTTAGAGCTGCAGTGTCTCTTTCTGCCCTCCTAAAATGATCCCTGTGGGAAACTTCTATCATGTTGTGCAGTGGCCCGTCCCTCCCCACTCCTTCCATTCCCATTTGTGGTTAAATCCAGGCTGGCTCCCTGATGGGGGAGGGAGGATTCCCTTCCTTGCTTGGTTACTCCCCAGAGAATTATTTCTGGTTTTATGACAAAGGAAAGGTCATCTTTTCCAAGCTTTTTTACCCAGGCAGGTCTCCGCAGGCCATTGGGAAGCCCTAAACCTGGCACTAAAAGACAACTTTCAAAGAAGCCAAACTCAGAAACAGAGTAGAATGGTGGTTGCCAGTAGCTGGAGGGTGGGGGAATTGGGGAGAAGTTGGTCAAGGATACAAATTCCCAGCTACAAGATAAGGTCTGGGGATCTAATGCACAGCATGGTGATTGTAATTAACATTATTGTATTATATATATAAAAGTTGTTAAAAGAGTAGATCTTAAATGTTATCCCCACACCTGCGCACTCAGATCGTAATTCCATGAGGAGATGGAGGTGTTAACTAACCTTATTGTGGTCATCCTTCTGCAATATATACATGTACCTAACATCACACTGTACGCCTTAAATGTGCATTGTTATATGTCAATAATGTCTCAGTAAAGCTGGGAACATACACAAACAAACAAAATGCAGACCAGAATTGAAACAAAGTTAAGTGGTTGGTGATAATTCCTGGGGTTTCTTCCTAAGGATGGTCAGTGTAGAGAAATCACTTAAATTGTAATTAAAATATACAAAGCAAGATGGTTCAAGGGGAACCCCTGGCTTCTAGGAAAATACGTTATTAATCACAGGGGCATTTTACCTGGGAAGTGGCTGAGCCTGAAGCATGATAGAAGGTGTGCACTGTGTGTGACAGCAGCCTGGTGGTGGTGGCAGAGCACAGGCAGGACGTTCAACCTTTTAACCATCATTTTTTTTAAAAAAGTCCTTGAGAGTGAACCAGTCTGTCAAATTATTGGGTTGGCCAAAAAGTTCATTCGGATTTTTCCGTTAAGATCTTACGAAAAACCCCGCACTTTTTAGCCAACCCAATATTAACAATCCACTGTTCATCCTGGAAAGATAAATGAAATCAACTCTCTCTGTTTCTCCCCTAGTACCAACTGTCACTAAACCCTAAGAAGCCCCAACTTCCAAGAAGGCACAGGAGGGTTCACTCAGACACCTACCTTAGGAGCATGGTGTGAGGAGTTAGAGTTAAGGGAGTTCAGTAGGCAGGCCCATACACAATTATACACAGAAATCAGTAACTTTCATCTATACAAATAACAAACATAAGATATGAAAGAAAAGACCTATTTTATAACAATTTAAAAAAATACCTGAGAATAAACTTAATATGCAAAATGAGTACAACATCAAAACTCTGAAACTAAACTGACTGGGAAACTTGTCTAAGTGAAAAGGCTTACTGTACTCTTTGGCAGTCAGACAGAGCATTATTAAGAAGTCAGTTCTCCCTTACGTATCTATAAATTTAATGTGCTTTCAAGAAATACCAAGTTTTTTTTCTAACCAGTCAAACTGAATCTAGACTTGATATGGAAAAATACAAGGATATCCTTAAAATGTTTTCAACGAAATATAATGGGAGTGCAAGCTTTAACAGATACTAAATGTATTCTAAAGTTACATTAATATAAATTATGCAATTTATATTAATGCACAATTAATATAAATCTGTCTACTCATTTATTGCACAATTAATCTGTCTACTCATGCAATGAATAGATCATGAAATAGAAATTTTTTTTAAAAACCACAAATACATATGGCAAATTGGTATATAATCAAGCTGGGATTCTAGTGCCCACTGATGTTTACGTAGAGAAAGAGATTATTGAATAGCTGACTTAGGGATGATATGACAACCATTTTGGGGAAAAGATTAAGCTGAAACCATACTTCATACCTAACACCAGAATAAACTTCAAATGAATCAGAGATTTATATGTGAAACGTGGGACTGTAAACTTACCAAAAGAAACGTGGGAGAGTTCTTTTATAATCCCAACTGGGGAAGACCTTTCTGACTATGATACAACACTAGAAGCTATAGAATAAAATATTGACAAATTCAATAAATAAATCAAATTAAAAGTCCATGTATGAAAAATCACCATAAACAAAGTTTAAAAAAAGATAACCTAGGGAAAATATTTATAACATATATTAAACTAACAAACGAATAAAAAAATTGACAGAGGGTCTGAATACACAGTTCCCCCAAAAGGTATATACATTATTGTCAAATATATGAAAAAAATGCTTCACCTCATTATTAATAAAAGAAATACAAGTAAAAACTACAATGAGATACTATCTCTCCTATCAAAGTTCAAAATTTTGACAACCTGCTTTCATGTCAGCAAGCACTCTCATATATCATTGGCAGGAGTGTAAATTGATACAACTCTCCGTAAGGAGAGTAGTTCCTCAAAAACTTCAAAAATTATAAATACATATGTCCTGTGACCAACCAATTTCACTTCTGGGAATTTATCCTTCATAGTCGTATGAAATTATATATGCACATAGTTATTCAATGCGTCATTGCCTGTTATAACAAATGATTGGAAACAATCTAAATATCTATTAATAAAAGAATGGTTAAATTATGGTAGATTTATCCAGTGGAATAGTATATAGCCATAAACAACAGTGGGGAGCCCTTAAAGCCAGTTGCAAGACAGTGTAGAATATTCTACCATTTATTGAAAAAAAAAGGATATGTAAACATACTTGATAGTATATGGAGAGAATAACACTGGAAGTTACACAAGTTGACTTTGGGGAGGAAAACCTGGTGTCTGGGATAGTGGTGGGAGGTAAAATCTTCAGGGTATATATACACTTTTAACTTTTTGAATTTGAACCAAGTAGAAGTATTGTCTATTTTTAAAAATCAGGAAATACAATTTTAAAAGAATTTACTGGATACAAAGAAAAACAGAACAAACAAAAACTTAACAGATGTGCCTATAAGGCATAAATGTCAGTGCACAAGCAGACCTAGTGGGCATTCTCAGCTGGCAGACTGGGGAGCAGGGCGACTTTGGTGGCATATGATGGAAAGAGCTTGGAATATGGAGCTGTCAAAGCATAACTTCTAAAACACAGTTCTCCTACAAAATAGGGTTGTGATGATGACTAAATAAGATGTGTGTGTGTCAGTTTTATACACTAAGTCCTATGCAAAACTATACAAATATTTAGTATCAGGATGGGGTTGTGGCATCCCAACCTTGTACTTCTTTCAGGTTCTGTTTGGGGAGTCAATTCTCTTAACTTCGTCAGGGAAAGCTTTCTGGAAAAAATGACCTTGAACAGCATTATAAGGAGAGGAAGAGATGTTATGTGGCTGTCAGGAGGTGGGAGGTTGTCCCAGACATAAGTGACAGTTTGGACAAAGACTTAGAGGAAGGAAAGGGTGAGCCTATCCCGAGAGACCACAAAACTGCCAGCCTCACAGGCTGATGGGAGATGCGAGCTGACGTGTCTGACGGGCAGACACCGCAACATCATAATAACTCACCTATCCCAAGAAACATCAGGGTGGCACCTGTCAAAATTTCCCCTAAACACCTCTAAAAAGAGAAGAAAGAAAATAACTCTCCAAATAGGCCACTGTAGTTGGGACACTTCTTTAAAATTCCTGTGTTTTCTTCATAAATTCATGAAAATTTTACATTCTAGTCCATCACATTCCCAAGATTATTTTACTTTATTTTTTAAAATAAATAAATTTATTTATTTATTTATTTATTTTTGGCTGTGTTTGGTCTTCGTTGCTACTTGCAGGCTTTCTCTAGTTGTGGCGAGTGGGGGCTACTCTTCGTTGGAGTGTGTGGGCCTCTCATTGCAGTGGTTTCTCCTTGCAGAGCACGGGCCCTAAGCACGTGGGCTTCAGTAATTGTGACTTGCGGGCTCTAGAGCGCAGGGTCAGTAGTTGTGGCACACGGGCTTAGTTGCTCCGTGGCATGTGGGATCTTCCCGGACCAGGGCTTGAACCTGTGTCCCCTGCATTGGCAGGTGGATTCTTAACTACTGTGCCACCAGGGAAGTCCCCCAAGATTATTTTAGTATTAAGAATAATAGTCCCCCCGCCAAGAAAAAATATCTTTGGTAAAACCGAATTCCACCAAGATTTTCCATATTTATTCTGAGGTTCCCATAACCCAAGAGGCTTAAGTATCCTCCTCTGAAAAGCACTGTACTATTAGCACCTTACTATGATATTGTTCATGACATCTCAGTGATAAAGGCTACCACACAGAAGAGTCCACACTTGACTGAGGACCTCTTAGCCCTCAAGGAGCCAGAACTTGGAAAGGGGCCAGAAAGAGGGCATGCCCTAGGCCGTAATTCCACTCCACAGCCGTGCTTCCTTCCAGCCTTCTCTGTAGGCCCTCTTTGCAAAGACTTGCACGACCCATGAGCCCCGCCTAAGCCCTTTTTGATTCTTGGAGGACTAACTCGTTTAGGGAGATTTATGACTACTTGAATTGGTTCAAATTCCTCATTCTTTTGCCTCCTTTAGTTTCTCTGCTCCATTATTGGGTGTGGAAGTGGAGCCCTAGAAGGGTGCAAGGCAGGGAAGGGCGGTGCTGTAGACTCAGAACAGAGATTTATTTCCATGAGAGGGAAGAGCAGTCTGAAATCTGCGACTTGGAGACCACCCAGACTCAACAGCTCCTACCTACTGCATAGGGCCCCTTGAACCACACACACATTTCTACTCTCTGGAGCCTCACCCCCTGGGGCAGAATTATTATTTGTTGATGATTAGGACCAGACTGCTGAACACAGAAAGGACTCTAGTAAATTCAGACCACAGCCCTCCTTCTTCTTCTTTTTTAATAAATTTATTTATTTATTTATTTAGGCTGCGTTGGGTCTTCGTTGCTGTGCACGGGCTTTCTCTAGTTGTGGCGAGCGGGGGCTACTCTTCCTTGCGGTGTGCGGGCTTCTCATTGTGGTGGCTTCTCTTGTTTCAGAGTTCAGGCTCTAGGTGCGTGGGCTTCAGTAGTTGTGGCTCGCGGGTTCTGGAACGCAGGCTCAGTAGTGTGGCGCATGGGCTTAGTTGCCCCGCGGCATGTGGGATCTTCCCGGACCAGGGCTCGAACCCCTGTCCCCTACATTAGCAGGAAGATTCTTAAACACTGTGCCACCAGAGAAGTCCCCAGACTGTAGCTTTTCTAACTGGCTACTGTGTTGTGTGTTTCCCTTTGCTAGAGGCCGCATATTTTGTTCAGCGACTTGGTGACAAAATTAATGAGTGCCTCTTTGTGTCTCAAAGAGGAATTAGGGGTTAGCTGATGATTCTTCCTTGATCCCTTCTTCCCTCAGAGCTTGTTTTTATTACCAGCAAAGGGGCTGGTGGACTGCAAAATAGGAGATGAGAAGAGCACATAAAATATCTTTCCTCATTCGTTTCAAAATGGTGGAGGCTGGGGAGGGAATGCTGGGTGTAGACGAAACAGGTGAAACGGATTAGCTGCTGTGGCTAATTGTTGGAGTGGGGTGTCAGGAACATGGGGGTTCTTTACACTATCCTGTCTCCTTTTTTTTAGGTTGGAAATTTTCCATAAGAGATTTTAAAGAAATCCCTGACCTCATGGAGCTTATATTGTCTGTTTTACTCTCTGCTCCATCCTTTGGTGGCTGATCCCATTCTCTGCAGGGGGTCCCTGGCAGGGGTCTGCCTGCACCTCTCTGCAGAACTCTTGCCAATCTGAGGAGCAGCCTCTCCAAGTAGCTCTCTTCTCCCTGACATGGGGAGCGGAGGAGGAGGAGAGGGGCAGGGAAAAGGGAAGGGGAAAGGGGAAGGGGAAGGGGAGGGAAGACCAGAACCCCTAGGTTCTCACCTACAGGATCAGCCCTCCCCCACCCCCCGCCAGGGAGCAAATAAGACCAATTCTGGGATGAGAGCTACTACTCCTCACTAGACTAATGCCTGAGAACCAGAATCCAAAGTGAAACTTAAAAATACAGACTTCCAGGCACCACCTCCGGTCACCTTGGGGTTGGGGAGGCAGGAATATGTCATTTTAAAAGCTCCCCTGTGACTCTGCTGCATCGCCAGATGTAGGAACCCCTGCACCAGGCCAGCACTTAGCATCAGGTTGGTGGGGCTGCCAGTGTGACCCAGAAGATGATAGCTCTGAAAGTTTTATTCAACCTGCTGTTCCACTGTGGACCGCTCTGTTGCCCTACTGTTTGCCCTGATGGCACCTGGAGATCTCAGTACCCCCTTAACCACCCTGTTTGCTCATTCGTTTTCACTGTCTTTTAGCAGTCTTGTCCCAGTGGGCAGCTCTGGTTCTGCCTGGTGGCCCTTTCCTGATGTAAATAACAATCTAAATTCAAGCTAGAGCACCAGTGACCATCTCACAAGGTGTCCTGTAGGTTCCTCAAACTCAACATAAATGGGGACTTCCCTGGTGGCGCAGTGGTTAAGACTCTCCACTCCCAATGCAGGGGGCCCGGATTTGATCCCTAGTCAGGGAACTAGATCCCCCATGCATGCCACAACCAAGAGTTTGCATGCCACAACTAAGGAGCTGGCGAGCTGCAACTAAGCAGCCCACCTGCCACAACTGAGACCTGGTGCAACCAAATAAATAAATAAATATGTTTTTCAAAAACAACGTAAATGAATTCACGGGGTTCTCTTTTCTCAACCAGCTCCCTCTCCTGGCTTCTGTGTTTCTCTCTAGGCGTAGAACCATAATTCTTCTTGTCTCCCAGACTCAAAATCCACACTATGACTAACTTCTTTCCACCCCTCCCCATCCTCCATACTCTCTCTAATCAGTCACCAACTCTCATTACTCTATTCAAAAATTTACATTCATCATCTCTTCCTTGAAGGCACATGGCCTCTGTCCCAACTCAGCCCTCTTTACCTCTCACTTGGAACACTGAATGCCTTACAGGTTAACTTTCCATCTCTAGCTGGTCCCAGTGCCCTCCCTCACCTCCACCACTTCCAGTCCCATGTCCTTCCTTTAAGGTGTTCGCAAGAAAATCCGACCACTCTTCATAAAGACTATGTTGCTCTCCAGATCAAAAACCTTCAACAGTTTCCTTTTCTTACTGAATAGCCTAGACATTTTTTCAGTGATTTGGCCCAACTCCACCCTTATCCACCCACGTTTCTTATGCTCCCACAAAATGTTACCACTCATGGATCCTTCAAAATCACTCCCATTCCTAACCTCTGAGCCTCTGCCCTTGCCATTTCCTCCATCTGGACTTCCACCCACTTCTTACTCATGTATTGAAATGTTACCCATCCTTCAAGGCCTGAACTCAAAAGTCACCTTCTCCACGAAGATTTCCATGATCACCAGCCAGATGCGACATCATGCTCCTGACTCCCAAGACGAGTACACTTTCCTTAGGACAGTTTTCATGCACTGTTCTTACTGAGCTTATTTGATTATTGCCATAGCTTTCTTAGGAGACCATATGTTTCTTTGGGGTACATTTCTTCACTCTTTTTAATCTCCTCTATGTCTAACCTAATACTTTGCACAAAAAAGCTGCTCAAAAACTCTTAAGTATTGACAGACAATAAATGAAGAAATTAATAACAGATTACATTGGAGCAAAGAAGGCATATTCAGGTGGTACGCTCATTATTACACATGCAGTATTAAATGTTGGAATATTTCCATTCTGGCTGGTGAGTTTAAGTGAGTTTAAGCTCTGGGCCCCTAGTTACCCCCCAACTGCCCTGAATCCTCCTCCAAGAGTCTCTAAACCCCCTGTATGACTCAGCAACTAAAGAAGGGACACGACACAGCAGAAGGTCTCCAGAGTTAGTTGATGCCTCCACAGTAATTTTGAATATCACCCAGGGAGGTGGAGCAACAGCGTAATCAAACAGGGTTAATGAAATTGACTTTCAGACAGGATACTGTTCTCATTTGGGCACAGAAAGAACTAGAAACATAGACACGGTTTCTGCACACCTTAGAATAGTAATGTTATATAGTGGATAGAGGGCATATTAATGTTTGTGTGATGACTAGTGAAGCGCAGGTGGGTATTAGTAATTACAACCACCAGATTTAACAAAACACTTTTACTAACCTAATTTAATTTTCACCAGAACTCCTGGAAGTAACTGGTATTACCTCGTTTTACAAGTGGACAGATAGTCCCAGAGGACCAGAGATAGCAGTGTGCCTATGTTCCTGTAGTGAGAATACATGCCGTCTGAGTGCATGGAGCTTCTGCACTGTTTTATGCTGCTTCAGCATCAGGCACCAATGACCCTGCACCCTTGAGAGAGAGAAATAGAAAAAGAGAGGAAGGAAGGAAAGAAAGGAAAGGGAGAAAGAGGGAAGGAGAGCGGAGGGAAAAAAGGAAGGAAGACAGGAGGAAGGGGGGAGAAAGATGGAGAGAAGAAAGAAGGAAAGAAGAAAGAAAAAGAAACAAACTGAGAAGCAGAAACATTTGGGGGCCTTCCCAGGCCTTTTGGCCCCACACCGCACCATATTAAGCATATTAAAATATACTCTAACTTTTTAAACTATGAAAATATTGCAATATTTTTTTATAATTTTACTTTTGAAATTTGGCCTAGCAATGATTTCTTGGCGATCACTGCACATAATCAGGAATTCTGCCAATGACGAAAAACTAGCCAGCAAGTTATTTTCAAATAGGTAAAAATGTTATGATAATAAATGTAACAAAGAAAATGGCATCATAGCATCTTTATAGATTTAGTGAGGTGCCTAATAATTTCATTTTCACAGTTTTCTTTTTGTGTTGTGAAGCCGACTACATTTGTTAGATCTTCAACATTTGTTAGGTCTTCAACATTTGTTAGATCTTCAACATTTTTAGGTCTCCAGCACTAGCATTGGGATGAACAGCCCTGACTGAAGGGGTCAGCAGAGGTCAACTGTGAACTTAACAGGGACACTTGAAGTACTACGGAAGTGCCAACAGTCGTCCTCTCCCCAAGGCATCTACATACATCTTCACAGGCTGCAGACTTTTGCTTCCATGGTGGAGTTCATTCCATCTCCCAGGGGCCTTCCCTCTTCTAGAAACTCCCTCCCCACTTTGGATCTGGCAACACCAATGGGACACCAGCAGGAAGCTCTGCAGCCAAAGGGCTTGAGGTTGGCGAGCTCCCTGCCTCGCCCATCCCTGGACCCAGAGAGAGAGGCACAGAGTGGTTAGCAGTGAACACTGTTTACTCGGGCCAACCTGAGTGCATTCCCGGCCCAGGCTGCAATCAAAGATGACGCTAAACAGTCCTCCTTTACTTTGGGGGTTGCTATGACAGCCAGAAATTTGAAAACCAAACCAGACCTAAAGAAGAATTCTGTCCTTGGCCCCAAAAGCTAGTGGTTCCACGTGGTTCTACTTGTGGTTCCTGCTGTCCCCTTTGACACCTACCAGATGGAAGGATCTCTAAACGGGGGATTTGGAAATGTCCTAACGGAAAGGCTATTTCCAACCTGGCCAAAGCTGTGTTGGAAGGAATTTAGGTCTGATTGAAGAAACTTCTTGGCAGGAAAAGTTGGAAAATATTACAATAGGTCCCAGAGAAAACCTCATTACTCTCTCAAAAAATCCTTTGTTATTTGTTTAGTGTTCTGTGGTTTGCTGAGCACGTTCACATAAATTATCTCACTGGATCTTCACATCTACCCAGCGAAGGAGTCAAAGCTGATGTTACTATATTTGACCAAAGACAAGGAAATTGAGGCTCAGTAAGAATAAGGTCAAACAGCTAACAAGCAGCAGAATTGAGATTTGAATCTAAGTTTTCTGATTCGAGATTTAGCTCTTTGAATTAGACCACGATGATCTCCAAAAGATAAACTAGGTCACATTTGATCTGGACAGCTTAGGAGCAGATTTTTTTTTAAGTAAGTGATGTTGTAGATGAATGATTTTTTTAATTGTGGTAAAATACAACGTGAAATTTATCAATTTAACCATTTTGAAGTGTACAGTTCAGTGGCATTAAGTACATTCACATTGTTGTACAATCATCACCACCATCCATCTCTAGAACTCTTTTCATCTCGCAAAACAAACTCTGTATCCATCAAACACCAACTCCTCATTCCCCCTTGCCCCCAGAAATCACCATTCTATTACTTTTAGTCTCTGTGACTTTGACGTCTATATATACTTCATGCAAGTGTAATCAAACAGTATTTATCCCTTTGTGATTGGTTTATGTCACTCAGCATAATGTCTTCATGGTTTATCCATGTTGTAACATGTCAGAATTTCCTTCCATTTTAAGGCCAAATAATATTCCATGTATGTATATGTCATATTTTGTTTATTTATTCATCTGTGTATGGACATTTGTGTTGTTTCCACCTTTCGGCTATTGTAAATGATGCTGCTATAAATATGGGTGTACAGATAGCTCTTTGAGTCCCTGCCTTCAATTCCTTTGAGTATATACCTAGAACTGGAATTGCTGGGTCATATGGCAATTCTATGTTTAATTTTTTGAGGAGTCGTCATATTGTTTTCCATAGTAGCTGTACCATTTTACATTCTCACCAATAGTGCACCAGGGTTTTTATCTCTCCACATCTTTACCAACACTTGGTATTTTCTGGGTTTTTTGATATTAGTCATCTTAATAAGTGTGTAGATGGATAATTTTTAAACATGTGGCTGTCAGGGCAGTTCATTCAGAGGAGTTAAAGAATGGTCCTAGTGAAACCAGGCTAGCTTCCACTTGACATGCCAGCCCCAAGCCCAGCCAGGGACATTCACAGAAGCATTCATTCCACTGGACACTAGGGAAAGCACTTGAATAACGAGCAAATCCATGATATGCTCTTAAGGGTAATAAACTGAAATACTGATCCTCCTCATAGAGATTTCCTATATCTTCACTATGAGTGAGAATTTTTTATATGATGCACATTAGACAAAGGCACCTCCCTGCATAACTAGAGGATGTGTGTGTGCACACATAGGCAAGGGTGTGCATCTACATGGATGAAAGTGAAGGTTCAGAGTTCCAAGAAGGATTGGATGGCCAAAGGGATTGGCAGGCTCTCTTCCCAAACAACTCTAGAATCTTAGGACATCACTTCATGTCTGAGAGCTTCCTTCTTTATTCTTTTTTGTTTTTTTAAAGGTGTCACATTTTATTTATTTATTATCTTTGGCTGTGTTGGGTCTTCGTTTCTGTGCGAGGGCTTTCTCTAGTTGCGGCGAGTGGGGTCCACTCTTCATCGCGGTGTGCGGGCCTATCACTGTTGCGGCATCACTTGTTGCGGAGCACAGGCTCCAGACACGCAGGCTCAGTAGTTGTGGTTCACGGGTCCAGTTGCTCCGTGGCATGTGGGATCTTCCCAGACCAGGGCTCGAACCCATGTCCCCTGCATTGGCAGGCAGATTCTCAACCACTGCACCACCAGGGAAGCCCCCTTCTTTATTCTTTAGCCACCCCTGCCCATGTCAGAGGGATGAGTTAGATTGTATCTTTAAAGGACTTTAGAGGAAATGCTCTGTGTGTACAAGATGCAATTATATCTGATCATGTCCAGAGTTATAATTACCTCACCTAGAAAGAACTGTTGGCTTCCTTATAACATGGCTCAGGATAGTGGGGAAGCTCAGGGCTGGTGAGGTTGGGACTGGGATCCATTTCTCAATATCCCATTCTCGTGTTGTTCGAGCCCTACCCACCTCAAATGCCACCTTCTCCATGAAGCAGTCCCTGATCACCGTATTAGGAAGGGATATTTTAAATTCAGTAGCACTTCACCTGTGCTTTTCTTAGGCCAATGGCTATACTTTATCTTAGGTTTATGGTTACTTACCATAAATGTAAGATATGTAAGAGCAAATTACATATCCCTCTTTAAACTAGATGCCCCTTAGGGGGAAAATCCAATTCTGGGTTGCACATCGTATAAAGCAAATGTTTACCAAAAGCTCCCCAGCAAACTTCTCTTATGCCTGACTCATTGGCTAGAACTGTGTCACCTAGCCTTCCCTGGGGCAAGGGAGGCTGGGCAGGTGCTTTAATTTTTCAGCCTCCGCGGTGGAGGTGTGTAGGGAATGGGCTGGGCAGCCAGTGAACGGGGTCTGCCAGCCCTGTCTTTGAGTTTAACACATCTTCGGGGAAGTCAGAGGGGAGGGCCCCACCATGAGTCCTGTGCCCGGTCTATTTCTTCTACATGCTGTGTCTACCGTGGGTACACACTAAGCACTCCTAGATTCATAGATTCTCTACTCCCAACTGAGAAACAGGGGAACAGAGAAGAATAACCAGCTCTAATAAGGTTGTGTCAATTCCTGCAATTTATACTCCTAATAATACTTCCCTCACATTCATAAAGAGCTTAAAAATTTACAATGTTGTAGCATCCCTATTTTCTTCAGATGAAAAACTGAGACTCAGAGACATTAAATAATTTGTCAAGATAACTCAGGAAATGGCAGTGCCAGGAAGTGCTCAGTCCTGGTCTCCTTATGTCACATTTCGTGCTCTGTCCACCACTCTCCACTGCCTCTCAGACAGTGGTTTCAGGCCATAGCGGTCTTGTACCTCACCCCGCCTCCTGGGAACAGTGTAGTCAGGGGAGATGCAAGACAGCACAAGACAGTGGTCCAAGTTTGTGTCACGCAGTTGTGCGAGTCTTGTGGTCGGGAAGGTGGGGGATGGTTCTCGTCCCCTGCCAGCTCCTCAGCCTGCCCACTGCAGACACCAGTCTTGTCGCTGAGCAGCTGCAAACAGCTGTTGACAGCTCCCTGTATCTCAGCCTACAAAAATATGAGTTCCTCACAGGACACCAGTGGCATATTCAGGCTTTGGATATATTGTCCTCAGTTTTATTCAATGGCTTTGACGGCCTCAACCATGAGTAGGAAAAAAAAAAATCCCAGCTCTTCCTGGAGCCCTGTCACACTTGTTTCTGCCAGCAGACACCATGTAGTTTTCTGTTCTCATTCTTGACCTTTTAGGAAGAGGGAGAGCCACTCTCTGTGATAACCGTCCACCCTGCTGGGAAGAGAATGGGCTGGCCTCTAGGCAACTGCTCTCAAGCTTGTCTCTGCCTCTAACTTGAGCGTGACCCTGAGATAGCTCTTCCCTGGCTGGGTCTCAGTCAACAAAGTGAGGAAGTTCGACCAAAAGGAACTCTTAAGACCCATCCAGCTTGATAGTGGGGACAACAGCTGCACAGAGGTGGAGCTAATGCGGGGCTCACGGCTGGAACACTTCCGTTAAGCCTGAATGAATGGAAAGCACAGGAGAACTCCTGCAGCTGGAGACAGCAAGCGGCTGATCCCCAGCTGGGAAGATAGGAATGATTTCTGTCTCCTGGTTTGGCCGTTTGTGTTCTCTGCCACGTGCTTGTGTGTTACAGAGGAAAACATGCTGCTGGATTCTCAGGAAAATCACTTAGGTCTGTCCGGCTGCAGAATGAAGCCAGGCATGGGTCTGCTCACCCGCCTAGCAGGTGATCAGAGCAGGCCCGTAGGAGATGGTGGCAAGAGCCCTGAACTAGGCATCAGACTAGGGCTCTGGTCAGTTCTGTGCCACCAGCTGGCTGTGTGGCTTTAGGCAAGTCGTTGCTGCTCTCTGAGCTTGAGTTCTTTTCAGTGAAATAAGGATGTTAGATCAGATGCCTCTGATAGTCTTTTCAATCAAATGATCTGAAATTTAGTGCTTCGTCTTATTCCTCTCTCACAGGCTTCCTTAGGACAGCTTGTCTTGTGGGCATTCTGAGTATCATTAGCCAAGGAAAAACCTTCTGATTTTCATCTTAACTTAGAGATGGGGAATGAGAAAGGGAGATGGCACAGGGATACTTTCACTACTCGTTTTGCTGTGTATTTCTAAGGAAGTCACCAGGCTTCAATTCACCCTTAGAGGAAGGAGATGCTATCTCTCCCCTTCTCTGAGAGGTGAAAGCAGCCTCTGCAGACCTGGTTACAAGGTATCCTGGAGGCATGCACTGTTGCATTAGTTAAGGGGGAACAGAGGGAGCTGCTGTGTGCTGAGTAGCAGGGTGCCTGTGCTAAGTGCTTTCTCTATATAGTTTCAGGTAATCGTCTCAAAAACCCATGAGAACTCTTAGAGATGACCCGAAGTAACGGAGGCTGAGGGAGCCCAAGTTAGACACAGTAAGGAGAGCCACGCGAATTCAAAATCAGCCTGTCTTGCTCCAAAGCTTGAACTACGTCTCTGAGGGCATCACTTTAGCAGGAATTGAAAGGAGGGTGTGGGGAGGAGCTGGGAAACCCCAGATCTAGCTGACCTCGGGGAAGAAGGTGGCGTGTGGAGCAGAAACTCAGCCTGTAACTTAGGCTCAGCAGCTACATAAACCTTCTCTGTTTTTCATCTTGCCTCTTGACTCTCCCACTGGCACCTGAAGACCAGCCTGGAGTCGAAGGACAGACCTATGCATCCTGCGTCCTGGCAGGCAGAGGGAATCATAGGTCCCTTCTTCACTGACAAATGTCCTCCAGGAAACCCGAGCCCCACCAAATCCCTGCCTCTTCAGCTGACCACACAGATCAAAGCTGGGGACTGTCATCTCGCAGTTTGGGGCAGAACAGGGCCAGCTGTTCTCACCTCTGCCCCACCCCCCCAGGCCGTCGGTGGGGAGAACAGCTGCTTCCTCTTCCTCCGTGAGAACCCCTCATTCCTTAGCCTCCATCAACACACACGGCTCCTCAGACACAGCCTCAGTAAGGGTTGTCCAGTCAAGAGCCCGACAGCCAGCTGGGGCCTCTTACTGTCCAGCCATACACAGAACCAGCGCACTGAACAGCCAAGGCAAGAAGTGATGTCCTTGTGGGACACGAAAGAATATGTAAAGATAACCTTGTTTTAATAGAAAAAGGAAATGAGACAGAAGTTGGCTCTTTTTTTTTACTGCGGGGAATGTAGTCCTGTGGACTTAAGTTTCAGTTGGAACAAGTATTTACTGAGTCTCCTATGTTACCCGCTGTGCTAGGCACCTTCACCAGAATCTCATTTCTGCCTCAAAACAGCATCAGGAAGAGAGGAAAAGGCCCCGTGATGTCAAGTGACCTATTCAAAGCCACTCAGAACCCAAACTGTCTGCCTCGCAGCCCACAGCTCCTTCCATTATCCCACAGCTTCTTGTCCTAAATGCCCTCAGGAATGTGTTTTCCTCTGAGAGAAGGGGCATAGGTGGATACCGGAATGCAAAGGGATGAAAAGACGTGGGCCATGGTTCCCAGGTGTCCTGAAAGATGAGACATCTCCTTCCCCTCCTGCTCAGGGCATCTTCCTTGACGTCTCCAGCGCTGAGTACAGGGTCCTGCCGTCAGCTCCATAGCACTCTGCACTTTCCCTTACGGAGTATTTCTCACTCTGCTTTATGATTGCTTCTTTGCTGTCCATCTTCCTTAACCCACCATACGCTTCTAGAGAGCAAGGACAACTTTTGCTTTGTTCATCATTGACTTCCAGTGCTTGGCACCTCGTAGGTACTTAACCAAGATTTACAGAATTATTGATTCAAATTAAAAATAAAAAAGTGAATGGATGGATGGATGGATGGAGAATGGATAGATGTGGTTTATCATCGTCTCCGAGTTACCATGTCTCAAATTAAATTGATCTTTCCTTTCCTGACAAATTAACTTACTTGATTTCCTAGTAAGCATTACCGTCAAAAGACAGTAAGGGCTTTCAATCTTCTAACTTTAAGTCGTGGCTCAATCACTTACTAACCATGGAATGATATGCAATTTATTTACTCTCTGAACCTTAGTGTCCTCATTGAAATGTCGTATAGTGAGGCTTATTGATGACACTTACAATCCCTGGAATATACTAGAAGATCTATAAATTGTAGCTTTAATCTTAGCATATGTAACAGTAGATTAGATCACTTATCCTTATCTTCGGTGCGGCTTGTCTTCCACTCCCTCTCCCGCCCACAATGACCACTGGATGTTTAACCTGGCTTAACTTTCTCCCAAATATCTTCTATGTTTGATTTACCGCCCTCACCTCATCTCCCCGTTTAACACAGTAGGTTCTAACCAGTTTCTCTGCTTCAGGTTTTTCTTCCCATGCTTCATGCACACCCCGTGGTGGCTCTGGAATTCCTATAGAGAAGAGGTTTAGGGGGGCTTTCTGGCTCCGCACAGAGTGGGGAGGATCAGGGACTTGTCTCGAAGCTGCATATTCATATCACTTTACAAAATGTTGAGGAAATGTAATTGTTTCTATTAAAGCGTGGGGCCAGGGAGCTTGATAGATAAGAAAATGTACTAAAGCTCTCCACCCTTGGCCAGCCCTTGGAGTCACCTCTGGGCATTGCCAATTTATATCTCTTAAACTATGGTTCTCATCAAGGACCATTTTGCTAAATTTTTTTCAGTGAGTCTGGAGAAGGTGTGGAACAAGTTCCAGAATCCTTTGCCTCACATTCAGGACTCTTCACAATTTTGCTGCAGGCTAACTGTTCCAAGGCATTTTGCACCAACACCAATTTTTCATTTCATGGATTTCATTCCATTCAATACCCCCTGCATACACCACAGCTACTCCTAACTCCATGTCTTTGTCCAGGCGTGCCCCCACTCCAGTGGTCCTCCCCAGGTCCTCCCATCTAGTGAAATTCTCTCCATCCCCCAGAGCCTGGCTCAAGAAATGTTCTCCCAAAGAACCTTCACAGCCACGCCAGCCTACAGTGCTCCCTCCCTGCCTGGAATTCTCAGTGTTTCTTATTGTCAGGATAATTTATTCTGGCACTTAATTACGTGTAACTTTCGTGTTTGTTGTGGAAAGATTTCGAATGTTGATGTTTTCTCTCTCACTGGACTGAGAGGTCCATTTAGGGTAAAGACTGCCGGTACCTCTTTGGATCCCAGCCCAATCAGTGTGGGACACAGCGTAGGTAGGCATTGTGTTTCTGAGTTGTGAGCCATCCCCAGGGGCTCTGGGGCACTCTTCTGGCTCACAGATGCCTGGTAACAGAAAGGGGGCTTCAGATTCAGGGACAGTCATCTCCAGAGACCCAAGGACTCTCCCCAAGGAGTCTATGCCCAATATATACTGGCTATAAGACTTCAGACGTGGGGAAACTGAGTGTTTATGACCCAATCTCAACAAAAATCATATGAAATTGGCATTTCCTATGCTGGTGACTGACTAAGAACTTGGAGCTGAAGGTGTCTTGTTATCTTCAGCCTGAGCAATGTGGGTTTAAACACATGTCTGTTTGCACCCGCATACATCTGTCTTCATGTGCACACCAGCCCTCACGCAATACATGGTGTCACCAGGTTCATGAGAAAGGCCACCAGCGATGGAGGAGTAGAGATGGGGCTTTAAAACTTTTACAAAAATATCTCTTTTATTTTATTTTATTTTTTTTTACGGTACGTGGGCCTCTCACTGTTGTGGCCTCTCCCGTTGCGGAGCACAGGCTCCGGACGCGCAGGCTCAGCGGCCATGGCTCACGGGCCCAGCCGCTCCGCGGCATGTGGGATCTTACTGAACTGGGGCACGAACCCATATCCCCTGCATCGGCAGGCGGACTCTCAACCACTGTGCCACCAGGGAAGCCCGAAAAATATCTCTTTTAGAAAGAAAGAAAAAGTAGAAATCTGGGGAGAAGTGTATACAAGGATTTTTTGTACTATTTTTGCAACTTTTCTCTAAGTCTGAAAATATATCAAAATATTAAACAAAAATTTTAAGACAGAAATGACAAAAAGTCACCTTCTCTGTACAGTTTCCCTCCTACCTTCCTCAGCCTTTAAGAGAATTAACATTTTTTCAACACATTCATGTGTGAATTATAGTTATGAATATTTCTATTTCTCCTATTACACAAGAAGTATAAAATGGAAAAAAGTAGTCAGAGACTTTTAAAATGTTTTATTTTTAATAATAATAATACATTAGAATATTAATATTGGAATACAAGAGTTTTAATATTTTGTGATCTGGAGCATGATATTTAACCTCTCTAGGTTATAGTTTCCTCATCTTTAAAATGGAATCAAAACTGCCTATCCCTTAGCATTATCATAAGAATTAATAAAACAATAAATATTAAATAATTAATACACTTCCTGGTCCATAGGTGATGCCAAGATACACTAGTTCCAAATGTTTAAGAAATGTCAGTAACCAAGTTCTACTCACTTTGTGTCCTCAACACCTAAGAAAGCATCTGGCACAGAGTAGATGCATAATAAACAGCTATTGAAAAAAGGGTGGGGGGCGAGGAGAGAGGGAAAAAATGCCGGAATTCTACTCAAGCGACTCTCACAGCTGACCGCAAAGCCCCAAGAGCAGCCCTTGCTTTTGTTACCCCTCTGAAGGACCTGGTGAGAGTGCCATCACCTCTCCAGGCCTGTGCTTTCCTCACTTATGAGATGGGGTCGGTTTCATTACACCGGAAAAGACTAGCTAATTGGAAAGGACCGTACAGCTCCGGCATCTAAGGCCCCTGGAGCGAGGACTGGGCAAACGGGCTTGAAATTGTGATGGAGCAGCCTGCCTCGCCGCTGAAGGCTGGCCCCAGCTCCCCTCGCGGGCACGGGTCAGGTCGTGCCTCTGTCTGGCTGAAGCAGCAGCCCCCGCTCCAGGGACGTCCAGAGCCCGGGCACCAGAGAGTGCAGGTCCAGGCTTTCTCGGAGCCTCAGGACAGTTGAGACCTGAGCGTGGCCGTCGCTGCCCTTTCCTTCTCTAGTCCCCTCCCGCCACCGCCGAGCAGCAGGGTCCTGGTAGACACAACCCCAGGCGCCGACCCGGGAGGTCGCGGGCGGCCCTCCGCGGGCCTCCTTGGCGGGGTCCCTCGCACGGAGGAGGGAATCCGTGCCCTCTGCCTTCTTTTCTGAAAGGAGGTGATGCCTGTTTTGTCCAGGGCCACGTGCAGGGAGGTCAGCTCCAGGGCTTCCTAACGGACTCCTTTCCACAGAGTTGTGAACCCCACTCCCCGGGGGGTGGGGGCGGGTGGCACGCTTAGCTCGTCCGGATCCGAGCAGGGGCTGCTGTGATTACCGCCGAGGGAGAAACAGCTAGGGCGAAAGGCCGACGGAAAGGCTGTGGAGCCCAAACAGGCCGTGAAGTCAGGAGCGCCCGACCGGACCCGTTGCTTGACAGTCCCGACTGTCACTTTCAGGCTGGGCTGTCTGCACGGTGGGTCTGGAGTCTCACCCCGACTATACGTGGCAGAGAGGGCGGAGGAGAGGAGAAAAGAGGAAGGAGGAAGGAAAGGAGAGGAGGGAGGAGGTGAGAGAGGAGAGGCGAGGAGAATGCAGACGCGAGAGAAATGGAGAGAGGAGATGGAAGAGGAGAAAGCGCAGATCTGGGCGGAAGCAGGGTGTGTGTGAGCGAGCAAAGGATGCGAGAGAGAAGTGGGGAGAAGACCAAGTGAGGACGGAGACCGAGGAGGCTGACAAGGCCTCATCCTCGCTCGTGGCCAAGTGTCCTCGGCTCTCTCCTACAGGGTCGACCCCACACCGAGCGCCGGGCGCGACCACCGGCCTCCGAGCGGCCGCATCCCCTCTCCTCCCTCCCGCCGGCGGCGGCGCCCCGCGGGCCCGACCCCCGTGGCTGCCCGGCCGGCGCTCCGCGCGCCCCAAGCGCTGGGAGGGAGGGAGCAGGGAACGAGCGAGCGAGCGAGGGAGGGAGGGAGGGGCTGCCGGTGGGAGGCAACCATGTGGTTCCAGCTCACTCTATTCCCCCCCCGCCGCTTTCTTCACTCCTTTTTCTTTCCAAACAGGGAAAAGTGTTCCACGAAGCGGTAGGGTCTTTCTGCCACGCCTTTTCCTCGCTGACCCGGGTCCCCGCTCCCGTCCGAGTGCCAGCTGGCGGGACGAGCGCTGGAAGCCCTTCTGCGCCTGTTGCGGGGATCCCGGAGCTGGGCGCAGGGCGCGAGGCGTGGGGCCGCTCCCGCGCCGGCACATGGCTGCAGCCGCCCCGCGCGCACCCCGAGGCGCCGCGCCTAGCTCGCCCGAAGTCCGTCGGCTGAGCCCGCCCGCCCCGGAGCCAAGCAGCGGCTGAGCGGGGAGGAGCCCGCGCCCGGGGATCGGGATGATCCTCCTCGTCCTGCTCGGGCTAGGTGAGTGCCTGGGGAGGGCGGGTGGCCCCGAGCACACATTGTCCCGCACCCGGGCCGCGACACGGGCTCCGAACGGTTGTCCCCGCGGCCTCCGGAGTGAGCCGGACGCCTGTGTCCCTGCCTCCCGGCCAGGGAGGAACACATCTGGCAGCGGAGGGCCGCCCAGTCGGCCATCGAAAACGTCTCGCACATCTGGGCCCTGGAGCAGCCTTGGGCGTTGGGGTGTTTCCTGGTTGAGTTTCGCCGAGAACCGCTTGGTGTGGCGGGTGCTTTTGGGGGTGGTGTTTAGTTTCAGGAGTATCTGGGGAAACTGGAGAAGTGGGGGAGGGAAGGTATTATTCAGGAATTTTTGTGCCAGGTTCCTGAGGGTGGGGGGAGCTTTTTCGTTTCAAACAGGCGCCTGGAGGGCGCAGATTAGAAACAGATGTGTTGGAGGGTAAGGGAACGGGAGTGGGAGAAGAGAGGGGGAGAGGAAAGCCGGAGAGGGGAAAGGGCAGAGCACCAGGAGGACCAGGAAGGTGCGGACAGACTGGGAGGGACGAAGAGGGGAAGGGAAAGGGCTGGGAGGGAGAGAGGAAAGAGGAGGAGGGATGTGAGGCAGAACAGCAAGACTGAGAGAGACTGATGAAGACAGAGAAAAACGGAGCGGAGGATAGCATAGAGGGAAACAGGTTCTGGGGCCAAGAGAAGTGCTGCCCTGCGTGTCCCTTCTGGGTGTCACCCAGGCAGGACTCCTGAGGCCTCAGAGGCCCTAAGGCATAGACTCACCCGGGCTGGAAGCAGGCAAGTTTACAGGGTAGGGCAGGACAGTGCCCATCAAGGATGTGTGGGCAAGAGCTGACAGGAAGGAGATGCACCAGGGCAGGGAAGCCCGACTGGGGAGCTGAAGAAAAGTCATGATAGGCACCAGGGAAGCGTGGGCTACACCTAGAGCCAGGACCAAATGTGAGCCTGAGTTCAGAAAACCAAAGAGCCAGCAGGTGTGGTAAAGTGAGCACTGCCCTGGAGACCAGGCCAGGTGAGAACTGGTCCCGGTTTTGAACTGACTTGCTGGGTGATCTTGGACCACTTACCCACTACCAGGCCTTCAGTTCCCTTCACCCCAAAACAAGCAAATGAGATGGTTCCTAAGTCCCTTCTGGCTCTGACAGCCTTAAACACCAGGAGTTTGTCAGGGACCTAATGGATAGAAAAGCCCCCAAACAAAAGTGAAGAGGCACTAAAAACTCCCTCCGAATTAGATGTCTAGAGCTCTCTGTCTCTCTTTTTGAAACCTTACAAACCAACTAGGCCATATGCATGCCTGCCTAAGCCAGCCTCAGGCCAACAATAACTCTTCACCCAGATTAGAGGAATAAAAGAGGTGGATTAACCTAAACTATTGCTCAAGTAGGGCAGGTGAGGAGCCACGATTTTCTAAGCTCTTTTAAATACCAGCCAAGTATTGCAGTACTGCTCCTGAGCACAGCTGGCATATCTGGATGGCACCTTTACTGGCCTCTACCCCTAAGGTACCAACCACCCGATGTCAGTAGGCTCAAACGTCAGAGCAGCCTTATTAAAAGCAGCTGGAACTCACTGATTACTTATTATGCTGAGCATGTTATATGGGCTATCTTGTTAACTCATTTATTCTTCACGCCAACCCTACTGACCACCCACTATTACTACTCCGATTTTACAGGTGAAGAGAATAAGATGTAAAGAGGTCAGGTAACTTGCTCAAAGCTGTAAGCTCCTAGTTAGCAGAGATAAGATTTGAATGCAGGTTGTTTGCTTGCTAAACCGCCATGTATAGTCTTCCGGCACCGCAGAAGGACTCTTAAAGATGTTCTCTGCATTGAGATCCAGTTCAGTCCTATTCATGGAGCAGGAGATGTCAGCGAGATCCTGCCCCGTGGGAGGAGTCTGGGAAAGGGAAACAAAACTAAGAGTGTTTGAGCATCTGCTCTACACCAGCCCCATTTGGGCACAGTTTCTGGTGGAAAGTGACTTTGGCCTGCATGGTCAGTTGAAATCAGCTGGCTTTGATGATGGTCAATGTCTTAGTTCATGAGAAAGAGGAACAGACCAAGACATGGATCAAAAGATGTCATTGGTTCCTTAGCCATTTTTTATTGAGTGCCCACTATGTGTATCATTCCTCTGGTGAGAATATCATCTGTTGGGTTGATGTCTTTCTCATACAAGTTGTCTCTCATGATATCTTTTTGGGGAGGGTTCTGTCTTTATAAAATTGTTACAAAACCAAATGCCATGTAGAAGAGAAAAAGTGGACCACTGACTTAGAAATTCTCCATAACTGGATGTTCATCTACTATTCACCTAATAATAGGATGTTCACCTACTATTAAGCTTTTGCCACATCAATGCCCTTGTCAGATGTACCCATACACATGACATCCCAGCTCTGAAATGAATAAACTGTTCAAGTGAGAAGTCACAGAGGAGATGAGTTGAAGAGTCAGGACAAGGGACAGGGCAGGAAACCTGAGATGAGGTTGGAGAGCCAGAGACCAGCATTTGAGGGGAGCAACACTGAAGGAACTGAAATCCCTGCATGGGTCAGCAGCCCCTGGGGAACCACTCCTGTGGGCTGGATTAGCCTTATTTGCAAAGTGGTTTTGAGCCCTGGGATGCCTGGGTGGGCACTCTTTAGGAAAGCCAGAAAGAAAGCCCTCAGCGTTGCCTGAATCCTAAAATCATCTCCTGCTCCATGAAAGGAACAGATCCCGGGTGGCTTCTGGCCACTGCTAGCGTGACTTCTGGCCTCTTTTTTCTAGAGAAAGCACAGATTGAAGGGGAGTCAGGAGGGCTAAGGGTTCATAGTCTGAACAAGGATGGGCCAGTTGACTCCTTGCTTTCTGGACCTGCCAGTGAGTGAAATCAAATGTCCTGCCTTTCTGATGTGAATGAAAAGGAATGCTCTGAGCCCCATGGAGGAGAAACAAGGGGGACTTCATGGGTTCCCCCAGCCCCTCCTCTGACCACCACCTCTCCCCTTCCCCTGTTGCTCAGGTCTCATTATCCTACCTGAACTTCTTCCTAGACTTCTGTAATAGCTGCCACGTGGTCTCCTGCCCAAGCCGTCTTCCCTTCCTACATACTGCTACCCGAGTAACCTCGTGAAACAGCTGGTATAAGGCAAAGAATTTGGATTAGGAATCTGGCAAGCTCTCTGGGTTCCTTGACTGCAGAATGGGGGTGGAGGGATTTTGAATTCACATTCTCTCTGATTCCGTGATGTTATTCTGCTCTTCCATAAACTTTTAGTAGTCTCCGTTGCCTATAATGTCAAGTATAAACACTTCATTCTCATATTAAATATTTTACACAATATCATTCACATCTCACCCCCCAACAACTCTCCAAGAAACCTGGATTACTTCCCGTACTCAAACCACACCCCATGCTTCTTTCTGGCTCTATGCTTTTGTTTATGATAATCCCTCCACCAAAAATGCCCTCTTACTCTCCACCCTTACAGATTGTTGACTCTAGATCAAAATCATGTTCACTCTCCAAGTCTCACCTCAAATACCACTTCCTCCATACACCTGTCCATGATTTCACCAACAGAATATACTCTTTTCCTTCCTTTGAATCCCAGTAGCCGTTCTATTATGCTACTTTGTATTACAGCGATCTGAATACTTACCTAACACTCCAGTTAGAGTGTAAGGCCCATGCCTCATTCATCTGGGTACCACTTTTAGTACCTAGCAGAAACTAAAAGCTTGCGAAGTATCTGTTAAAATAATTGGGTATTTGAAACATTTGGAACATTTAAGGTCAAGAGAGGTGAAAGATCTGGAGTATTATTACTCTTTGACTGTGGAACAACACAATTGCGAGGAACCCAGTTTTAACTGTTTGCTTTTGTGCTGCCTTGTCCATTAATGAAAACACAATGAGTACTGTTTTTAAAAAAGTTATACATAGAACATTACATGGACAAGGAGGACCAGATAATACATTTGTTATACAAACTTAATATATCAAGTACGTTAGTACCAGACATTAACTATAGAATTCATCGAAACTTTTGCCAGGATGGGGAAGTAGCCTTGTTTCCAAAAAAATGAGTTTGAGGAGTGCTTGAATGCTTGGTCCACTGGCCTGTGGTTTAATGACGGGTCTCAGTAGGATTCCATGTCCTTCCCTCGTCTTCCCATATTAATGGTGATGGTTATAATATAAATACATTCCAGATAGGCTCATATCTTGTCTCATTCAATTTTTATCTTTTGCTCAGCTGAGCAAAGTACACATGAGTATATTTCATAAATGTACCTAATGATGATGAACTAGACAGGCATTTTTAAAAGGTAGAATCAAAGATTAGCAGACATGGGAAAAAGCTAAGACACTATCTAAATCAGTGGTTCTTAAAATTTTGAATCCCAGACCCCTCTGAGAATCCAGTGAAAACCCTGAATCCACTTCTTAGAAAAAGACACATACACATCAAGTTTTCCTATAACTTCTAGGGGTTCATTGACCTCCTGATACCGTTCCTTGCAACCCAATTAAATCCTTGATCTAAACCTACCCCTTCTTTTATGATGAAGAAAGAACCAAAGTTCAGAGAGATTTGGCTAAAGTTAAACAGGTAGCTTAGTAGAAGGGCCAAGACAAGACCCCCTAACTCCATAATCTGTCCTATCACACATTCTTGAAGTGGAAAATCTCTCTTCCTCCTTTTCAGCTCATGTAGTTAAGCTCCAAGATCACAGTTGCTCTTCAGATGCTTCAGTTGAATGTAGTCAGTGCTGAATAATTGCCATTGGTTTTATGTTGAGAAATTGTCTGAAAAATAGGGCCGTTGTCATAACATTTCAGTTTAGCCATCATAACTAGAAATCCTGGAAACTTCTGCAGTGCCTTGTATAATGTCTGGTATATTCGGGAAGAAGAGATTATACCCAAAGTCCTAAAGATGTAGATGTGCCTACAAGGAATAGAATGGGAAATCAATAGCTCTAGCTCCTTCATAATTTTGCTGGGTTATTCTGGGCAAGTCATTACTATTCTGAGCCTCAATTTCTTTCTCTGTGAAATGAGCTTACTAGACTCAGCTTATCTCTATGTTTCCTTATACCATTAACATTCTCTGTTTTTTTTAATAATTCTGAGAATTTTCCGGCTGGTCCAGATGTGGCTGTGATCAGAGCACATGGGTGTTACCATGCTTATCTGATTTTTTTCAGGCACTGAGCCCTCATGGCAATAGGTAGCATATGATTATGAATCTAGAACGGCTGGCTGCCTAATGTGAAGAGAGCAGTAGTGACTCCATCCTGGGTCTGCACTGGGGCACTGTTAGCCAGGCAGCATCATTCAGGGTCAGGGTAGATGGCCAGAGACTTCTGCCCTAGAAGTTTAGTACCTGAAATACTCACCAAAAGGATTTCATCCTGAGCAGAGTTACCTACAAAACAACCCCAAGCATGGACACCCAGGGTAGACTTCTGAGTAGAGGGTCTGTTGCATGAAACTGTTTGCAGGCATTAGCATTTCCTTCAGTTTTTAAAATTAAGGCATAATTTACATACAATAAAGTACACCCACTAAGTGTGTAGCTTAATGATTTCCCTGCATGGATTTGAACTTGTGGTTGGGTTTTGAAATATGGATTGTGTATTATTAGCTCACTCGTAGTACCTGAGAGAGAACTATGTGGGTAGGATTATTACGGCAGTAGAATTTATTGCTAACATTTGTACAAAGTTTCACAGTTTACAAAATATATTAACATACCTTATCTCATTCTCAAATCACTCTTTGAGAGTAAATGTCATTATTACACCACTTTACAGGTAAATAAACTGAGGCCTAGAGAAATAAAGTGAGTTTCTCGAGATTACCCTCTCAGTAAGTAGCTGAGCCAGGACACCGACCCAACATTTTGGATTCCAAAAACTATTTGCTTTCCAATTATCAGGAGGCACATAGTTATTCTGAAATCAAGGCTTCTGTGTTATCAAGAAGAGAGGATCAGGCTGAAGTAAGGCTTCATTTACAGGATTCCAAATGATAAATCCCACAGTGGAAAATTCTGTTAGAACATTTATCACCCCCTCCCCCCCACTCCATTCAAATTGTTAAGAAATGGTTCGTTTGGGTTAATGTCTATCGTTTATAACCCAGAATTACTATGTATGTCATACATGGGTTACATACATACAGTACAGTACATACATACTAACGAATCAGAAGACTCTCATAGTTGTGGAGACCTCGCCTTGCTTTGGGGTTGGTTGCGTGAACTCCTTATTAGTCCTGAGGCTATGGATGGTGAGTGTATTGGCTACAACTCACCCTATATGTTGCCTTTTGTAGTTAAATTCCTCTTTTCAGCAGTTTTGACTTCTTCCCAAAGAAGAATGCAGACGGTACCAAAAAAAAAAAAATCTGGTTATCTGAGCTTCCTAACTGTCTAGATTCTGGGAAAATAAGTTTATTTCCTTTGGCACCACATAGACCAGAATGGGGAAGAATGCTGAAGTCAAACAACCTTTATTTTGTTAGTGGCAGTGGTTGGGTCACTGTGTGTGGAGCCTCGGCCAGAGTCTGCTGGTGATAAGACTGAAGGCTACTTTGTTTCCTCGGGACGCAGGGAGGAAGCCGCCGCCTTTGTGCCCACACTGAGAAGGGAGCATGGGCAGCTGTCTTCCGAGGTCAGTGTGGAATATGGGAGGTTTTTCTGAAGCGAGGCAGCAAGCGGATCTGGAGAGTTCAGGTCACGAAAGGCGACAGGGGAGAAGAAATAGGAGCGGGAGGAAGAGGAAGGCACAGAAATAGCAGAGGATGCACAAGCTAAAAGCTCGGCCCTCCTGGCATTTACCGAGCAGCTTCTCTGAGCTCTTTCTGTTTCACGGAGAGCGGCAGCAGCTTTCAGGAGCTTCCAGGGACTCTCATGTATGTCCTCTTACATTTTTGACATCGTTCATGCACCCTCACTCACGAAACAATTAGAGGAGGGGGGCTCCTTCTGTAGTTCAGGCCCTGTGCTAGGCTTTCAGATGCCACTGATACGGAACACAGTTTCCACCATCTAAGAACTCAGCCCAGTGGGGCGACATAGTCATAAACAAGGAATTGCAGATACATGGGAGCGCTGTCATCAAGGAAAGTACCAGGGCTTTTAGGAGTCCTGGGGAGGTAGCAACTCAATCCTGTGCCATCTTACGGAGATGGGCTGTGTCTTCCCACGTGCATCTTCAGGACGGTGGCTGATGTTCCCCTGTCATCCACAGCACTTGCACATTAGTGGGGCTGGTGCTAACTAAACAGCTGGTGGGTTGATGGATCACCCCCATCGTCATCAGAAGGGACGGATTCAGTGCTGTGTGTCCTTGGCATTCAGCCAGGTGCTTTCTGGAAGGATTGGACCTCCCGACATCCTTGCCTATTGAAAGTTATGGTTCGTTCTCCCTCACAACCTGCCAGTTACATAGCTGCCTCTGGTTCCTCATCCCTCATGGCATGTTTAAAAAAAGAAAAGAAAAGAAAAAGAGGAAGAAATACACCAGTGAATTTGGATCTCTTAATTAAGAATGGTGGTCTGGTCACCTGAGGTTTTAGTAATATTTGTCCACGTGGAAAGTGAATAGGATTAAGCCGAAAAGGAAATTTTTGCTGCAGAAGAAATCTGTTGTATTGAACAGACTCAGCCCCTGACATAACCTTACTTCTTTTCTTGTTGGGAGGGTTGGGGGTGAGGGGGTGTCAAATCCTGGAGAGGGAAAGTGCTTTGCGACTTCACTGTTTAAATTTAGGTTTGGGTTTGTGGGGATCGTTTTGACTTGGAGCAATAAGCCTTCCAACCCAGCCTCTGTCACTTCTCATTACTTCCAGTGACAGTTCCAATTATTTCCAATCACTCTTCAAGGGAAGAGTGGGGGAAGGCACATAGGCGGCCATGTGGATGTGCCGGGTAGCCACTTCTGTAAGAGCTCAGCCCCGGGGTCCTGGCTGGGCCACTTTATAACCGTGTGACCTTGGGCACTTCACCTTCCTGACCTTAGTTTTCTCACCAGTAATCACATCTATTAACAATTCATAGGTTTGTTGTGAGAATTAAATGAGGCAATGCATACAAAGAATTTAAGCATCCTGCTTGGTACATAATAAGCTAATAAATGGCTGTCCTGATTCCCATGACTGTCCTTGCTGGGAGAGGCTCAGCCCAGAGGTATTTGGAGGGTCTGCTTGAAGCCAGCAGACACCAGGCCAGCAGGGCCAGCCTTCAGGGCTCCGGCCACCACTGCCCCTCCATCCTGCAGATGAGTTCCCAGATGTCCTTCAGGGAATGTCGCCCTGCTCCAGGATCCCAAGAGGTGCATAAACCCCGTCTGTGCCCCAGTTGTCTGTAACTGCTCTAGGAGAGTAACTTTTTGTGTTATTCAGCTCCGGGCAAGAGGCGCCCTTCCTTATGCTGCCCTGAATACTGTCTGCAGGTTGCTGAAGCTGAATCACAGGGGGCCGGACTTCTGTTCCCTACTCTGCCCTCTCCATCACACGCTCCCCAAGGCCTGTGCCCGCTTGGGCTGTCCAGCCTGGGCAAACACGGGCTGGTTAATTTTTGCTTTCGCTGTCAGGTATTGTTTTATTGAGCACCTACTGTGTAGTAAGCATCATGCTAGGGACTTTCATACCAGAAATTTCTGGTATCCTCACAACAATCTGTGAGGCCAGTATTATTTTTTTTTAATATTTATTTTATTTATTTATTTATTTATTTGGTTGCACTGGGTCTTAGTTGCGGCTCATGGGCTCTTTAGTTGCGGCTCGCCGGCTCCCCAGTTGTGGCATGCAAATTCTTAGTTGCAGCATGCATATGGGATCTAGTTACCTGACCAGGGATCGAAACCGGGCCCCCTGCATTGGGAATGCAGAGTCTTAACCACTGCACCACCAGGGAAGTCCACTGTGAGGCTGGTATTATTGTCATCCCTATTTTGGGTCAGAAAAGTTAGACTTAAGAGGTCAGGTGTTCTGTCGTAGGCTATACAGCTGTACAGACTGGAGCTGAGTTTGCCTTCTGCTTCAGTAATGATCTGGGGAAGACAGGAGTGGAGAGACAGATGGATGACATACCTATGGGGACACATGGATGGGAGGCCACCATGTGGTCTTTGAGGATTTGGCCTAAGATGGAGCTGCAAGGCCCTGCATCCTCTACTTTTGTCCTGACCAAAATTAGATCCAGTGAGCCCCATACCCACATTCAAGACATGTTGAATTGTATTTCCTGTTTAAATTTGGGAGGAAAGGCAAACCTCAAGGTGGGAAGAAAAATGTCTGTTTTTTTCCACTGACCTGAACAACAAAGAGTGTGGGCTAAACTGGGTGTCCCAGATTTCTGCAGACCTAGAATTCCCACTTAGAGTGGATTCCTGGCCCAGGTGGGTAGAGTCTGGGTTTCTAGCCGAGGCCTGGTCTCCATCTGCTTTCCTTGGCTGGAAGTCCATCCCCCATCCCTCCAGCCAATAGCAAAGTTCAGGCTCCCGCCTTGCGGCCTCTCCATCCTCAAAGAGCCGGAAATGGGGCCACCTCTCTGTAGCCACCGTCTCTGCTCCACTGCCTCTCCCTCCCTGTTCCCAGAGTCCTGCAGCTTCCCAAGCCCTGAGGAATCCAGGTGACCGTCCTCATATGCCTGCCACCTGAGCCTGACCTTCCCCTTGCTCTTCCCCTCTCTCTCTGGACCCAGTGTGGCTGCTCTCGGATCTGGTACGTAATGAGAGAGAGAGAGAGAAGCAGAGAGAGAGAGATAAGAGAGCAAGACAGAGAGAGACAGAAAAAACAGAGAAAGACACAGAAAGAAACAGAGAAAGACAGAGGAACAGACATGCACACACAGAGACAAAGACAAAGATAGAGACAGAGAGAGAAACAGAGAGGGACAGAGTGAGACACAGACACACACACACACATACATGCAGAGCAGGCAAGCGTGAACTCTGTACATCTCGCCTTTCCTGTGTTGCCTGGCACGTGGAGTCAGAGGTCCTCTTCCTCCCTCTTTCTCCTTTGTCTTAGTGGATTCACCCTGCACATCACTAACTCCACTAGGGTATCCGAGGTAGGGCAAGCAGAGGAAACACAAGTCAATGATTACAGAAAGTGTTGGTGGGATTCAAAAAATATTATTTCCAAGCTCAGTGCTTATGTGTATGTTAGCGCATTTAATCTTCACGACAGCTTTGTGAGACAGGTATTGTCAGCCTCCATTTTATCGAAAAGGATCAGAGAGGTTAAGACATTTTCCTGGTGTTATACAGCTAATTAGTAGCAGAATCAAAAGGAGAAGCCAGGTCTTCTGGCTCCCAAACCATTGCTCATCCCCTTCCTCCACTGGACCATGAGCCTCCCTATGCATGGCAGCAACACCCCACAGCAGGACTCCTCACTGGCTCTCATCCTCCAGTGTCTCATTACCAGCTCATGGAGGGGGCAGTGCATAAGCTTTGTCGCCAGATATGGCTGCCTTCAACTCTGGGAAGGCTTGAGATTTGTCTCGAGTGATCAACCGTTCTGATTTGCCCAGGACTGGGAGGTTTCTTGGGACGTGGAACACAGGATTTTTAATGATAAAACAAGGACAGTCCTGAGAAAACCATCTGGTTGGTCACGCAAGTAGTAGACCACTCAAAGTGTGATCCTCAGATGAGCGGCAGGGGTAGCACAGGGAGCTTGCTAGAAATGTAGCATCTCAGGTCCCACCCAGCCCCACTGAACCAGGATCTGCAAGCTCCCTGCAGAACATAAGAAACATCTGAGAAGCTCCAGAGCAGGACCTCGGGCACCTTTGGCAGGAGTTGGGGAAATGGAAGACGTGCACCTGAGTTCCCTGACCTGGGACCGTCACCTGCTGTAACCTCAGGTGATGTCCATTGACACTCCAGACTTAGGCTTATAGGCTGAGAGGAAAGGAGTTAAAGGTCCCAGAGTTGAGCACATGGGGGTGAGAAGGCTGGAGGGTGTCTTGGTGCTGTGTGGGCGTGAGTGATTCGTGGTTAAGCTTTTCTGTCTGTCCTTGGAATGATGATGTTATAAAGGTTCTGAAGTTTCCTGGATTCTCCTTTCCTTTTCCTGGGGCGAGGCTGGAGCGGGCAGTGGCCGACAGCAGATTACCCAGGGTCTACCTGGGGCCAGCAGCAGCCTATGCCCCTGGGGCCTGGAGACTCGGGAAATGAGAGCACAGGGGGCAAAGCATCTAACTGAGCCATGCTTGCCGAAGAGCAGACTCTCCAAGTTAGTTATTGAAGGAATAGTAGGCTATTCGAGCAGTGCTGCACACCTACACAGGATTTCCTGTGTGATGCCTGGCTCCTCGTCACAGGATCCTAACCTAGCTTTGCGAGCAAGCTGGCAGCGGTGACCTGGCCCTCCCTTCCCCATGGCGAGCACTTCACTGGGACGTAAATAGAAGTTATTGAACCTGTGCTCCAGTGAGGAGGTGGTTGGCCAACTCCTCACATGCTTCACGGGCTCCTCTAGGCCTTGGCTTATCTCAAGAGTAAACCTGGGTCAAAGCAGGTGCTCCGTCCTTTGAGTGATGGTGGTGGTGTGCCATCTTCTGTTAGTTTCTTTGCTCTCAAGCCTGACTATCATGTGAAAACCACAGGTACCAGGCAAGGTAGGAAAAGACGTTTGTAAGGCTGGGGTGGCGGAGCAGCCCCAAACTAAAAGAAGCATAACCCACGTTTGTCCACTTTCTCTCTGTTCCAAGTCACACGCTCAGCAGGGGCTCTGAAATAAAGGCAGCTTGAGGGAGGGGATGACAGGCGGGCCTGGAGATGGACTTGTTCATCTGCTCAGTTAGAGCCATTTCAGACAAAGCTGATTTCTGCTGTGATTTTAATCCCACCCTGACACCGAGAAATCAAACCATCACTTTTCTCGTAATAGGGAGAGATGCCTCTGACCTAGGTTGGTTTTGTAACAGTCTCATCTGTGCATGTTGTTTTCCCTGGGATCTCCAAGGGCTTGGTTGTGGGTGGATTTTATCAGAAGATACAGATTTCCATTATGAAGCAACTCCTGTGTGCTGGATACTTGCTCATCCAAGTCCTATCGGAGGACCAGACTGACAGCGGAAAAAGGAAATGGTGAACGATGTCAGACGGAATGTAGTTAAAGTCCAGAATGTTTGGTACAGACAGGAAGTGAAATGCGGGATTTGGAAAAGGAGAGTCATTAAGGTGTAAGATCTTCAGCAAACAGTGGAGCAAGAGTACGTGTCATGTGAGATGAAGATATTGCGTCAGGGGGTGGGTGAGGGGTCAGGAGCCTGGAGACGCACAGCTGGGGGCATAGAGGGGGCAGGGAGGACACGGGGGGGATAGTTGTGAAACAGTTATTCAGCCTCACTCTGGGAATAACACACAGTCATAGTTTACAGGCCAGTTTGGGGACCTACCTCAGGCAGTGTGGAGGAGGACCTTGGGCAACTCCCTCTCTGGGCCTCAGTTGTCACCGTGCACCAGGAGAGATCGGAGGGGAGAAGTTCTAGGTCCCCCCTGACTCTGCAGCAGGAGGACTCTGCTGTTCTCCTTAGCGGGAGGCTTCAGACCCCAGCGATCCTTCGCCATCCTCCCCGTGTAGGCATTGTGAGCTGATGCTTCACCTGCGCCCCCCCAGGTCTCCCTGCTCCCCCAGCTCCCTGGCTCTGCCCCCAGGGCTTTCCCTGGCACTAGAATAGACCCACATACAGTCTGACCTGCCCAGGCCTCTGCCTCTGAAAATGCCAAAGTCGCTCGCATCCCAGGGCTTTTGCATGTCTGTCCCTCGCCTGGAGCGCTCTCTCCCTGGCCTTTGCAAGGCTGGCTCTTACCTTACAGGTTTCAGTGCAAATATTGCCTCCGTGAGACCCTCCCTGAGCTCCACTCAGCCTCCCCTCTAACCAGAGCCTTGGCCTGATCACCTCACATTACCCTGCTATATTTTCCCCCTAACATTTATCACAGTCTGAAGTCTTCTTTTTACCTCTGCTCATGCACTTGTCTCTTGTCTGTTTCTACAAGAGTCTGGACTTCGTATCACTGACTTCTGTATTCGCACAGTGCTTGACACAGAGATAAGGTACTCAGTAAAGAGATGATAAACATCTGCTTTTTTTCTCTATGGTGTGCATAGCAACCGAGACATTTTATAAATGAAAAAAGTTATTTAATGAGCCCTTCTTTGTGCAGAGCTCTTTGTATATGTTATTTCATTTAATCCTCATAACAACTCTACCATGTAGATACTATTAGGATCCCCTTTTACAGAGGAGGGCATGGATCATTACAGGTGAAGTCCTTGCCAAAGTTACATACCTAGTGAGCTGTGAGATCTGGGTTTGAACCCAGGCAGTCTGACTGCAGAGCTGGTGCCATAAGTTCATGTGCTATTCAGGTCACCTAAGCCAGCGCTTCTCAGAATTTAAGGTGCTTATGAATCAGCTGGGGACCTTCTTAAAATGCAAGGTCTGATTTAGTAGGTCTGGGGTGGAGCCTGACATTCCATGTTTCCAACAAGTTTCCAGCAGTGCTGCTGGTCCATGGAAAATACCTCTCAGGAGGGAAGGGAGAGACAGAGGGAGAGAAACTGGTCTCAGAGAGGCCAGGTGGCTTTCCTTAGATCATGTAGCTAGTTCATGGCCAGCCTGGTGTCCTGGCTCCTAGCCTAAAGCTCTTTCAATGGCTCAGCAACCCCAAGGATTTTAAAGCATGTACACATCTTCAGAGACCGTTTGCAGGAGTATAGCCACCTGAATTAGAGATTGCAAAGGGGCCCACGATGCTGGCCCGTGCCCCCTGCTGATCATGACCAGGATACCTGGTTGCTGCTGGGCTTCTTTCCGTCCCTGAGGCAGAGGGCATGGGAGGGGGTACGTGGAGAACACACACCTTGGCGGCTGAGTGTGTGTGCTTGGAGGAGGTCTGGAAATTCTGGGGAACCATGCATGTCTCTCAAAACAAGAACTGTCATGCCCAGGACAGAAAGTGCCATCATCTGCAGTTTACCAAGCTCCCACTGGCTGCTCTAAGGTTTGTGGATATATCAATAGTATTTATTACAGGAGCATCAGCTCATTTGAGCCGCCTCCACCCTTCCCCGGCCTTCCCTGTTCCACCCTTCCTGACACAGAAGATTCAATTTCTGAACACCTTTTCACATCTGTCCCCCCTCCCACCCAGCAGAAGTCCCTCTGGAAGATGACCGTCCATCCTCCAGTGGAACACACCGCAGGGCACTCAGAAACTGCAGAGCCCCATCCACTCCAGGACAGCTCTTACCCTGGGAGGGACTTTCCGCTCTGAGCTGGAGATGCTTGAAACTGCCACCTCCCAAGGCTACACAGATTAGGAGTGCCATAATCTTACAAGTAAAGGGCCCTCCAATTTGTAAAGTGATGTTTTAAGAACATTTGTCTGTGATGGGTACTGTGCTAGACATTTTCATATACACGTCACCTCATGTAATACTACAAGCACACCCTGAAGTATGTAGTGATCAATCCCCCTTTGACATATGGACACTGAGGGAGGGATTAAGTGACTCGCCTCAAGACACACGGCTGATGTCATTTCTACTACATCATAGCTGCCCATCCTCCTTATAAATAGTTGAAGAACGTTCTTTCATGTTTGTCTCCTATCCTGCTCTCTCCTTTTACAAACTAAACACTCCTGTTTCCTTTAACCTTTCTCCCCAGTTATTACAACCATCATTAACTGAAGCCATGCCATGAGCCAGGGACCCAGTATGTAGACTGAATCCATCTCCATAAGAACCTTAAGACATCTCCATTTTGTAGATGAGCAAAGTGCTGAAACTCAGAAAAGTAATTTGTCCAATGTCACTTAATTAGTAAGTGACAGAAAGTGAGGATTTGAGCCTGGGCCTCGTAGACTGTGAAAATGAGAAGAATGCTGGGTGAAGGGATGGAATGAGGACAGTGGGATTCGGGTGAGAAATGATGCAAACTTGGACATTCTCCCATCATAACTATCTTTATTGTGTTGGCAGGCATGGCCTCCCTTACAGAATAACCACGTACTAAATTGGGCCTTCAGGGGAGCCGAATCTGTGCAGGGTGAGAGTTACTGAGGACTTTGTTATTGAGAAGGTTATTTCACACCAATTCTAAGTACTTCAAAAAAAAAAAACCCAACAGCTTTATTGAGATGTACAATAAACTGCATGTATTTAAGGTATATAATTTGTTAGGTTTTGGCATATATATTTACACCCATGAAACCATCCCCACCATCAAGATATTTTAAATATATGTCATAAATCCAAAAGGATGGCATGCCTACTTATGAATTTTGGGGGTTCTGATCTTCATGGAGGGTCTAGTATAAGGACCCAGGAAGGATGCAAACCATCTCCAATCCCTGGAAAGCCTTGTGGAAGGTTTAGACCTGAGGTCAGCGGTAGTCCAGATCTGCAGGACCCTCCAGCTCCCTTTGCTTCTAGATGTTCATACTACTTTGCAGTTTTCCGACTTATTTTGACCTTGAGGCCAGAGCCCACATCTCCAGCCCTGTTTGGCTTCTCTGGATTCCTGTGAACCTTTCAGGAATAAGTTAACTATCAAGTTCTTGGGGTTGAAAAATTAAGTAAAATGGAACCCAATGGGGCTGGTCCTCCAGTTCAGCGGCCCATCTTTTCAGGGTTCTGGATTCAGTAAGGATGAGATGGCCCATCTGAGTCTCCAGGAGATAGGAGGCACTGGGTCAATGTCCAATTCCTATCTCCCCACTGCCCCTCTTACCTCACCCTTGCCTCCTGAAACCCCGTCCCCAGATACACACTGCATTAAAGGGAGCAAAGACACCCTAAGTTCTTCCAGGGAAGGACTCCGAATGCAAAGACAGAGGCTTGCTCTGGGATAGCTCAATGGCCTAAATACCCTCTTCACTCTAAGACCTTCCTCATTTCCCTCATTTGAAGTAATCTTTGTCTGCTCTAAACCAATCACCTTCTACCCTTAGAAATATAATTATTCACTTTCTGGACTGTACGCTTTCTCAGGCACGATCCTGGTTTGATCCATCTTTGCATCCCCTGCAGTGTCTAACACATAGTACACATGGTACTCGTTGAACAAATGAATGAATGACCCACCTTGTCCTAAACCTCAGGGAAGAGCTGTGTCGCTTTGCTTAGGCAGGACTCAGAGCTGAGCCTAGCATTATCCTGGTGTCTCGCACATCAGATGTCACACATGGAGTAGCGGTACCTTACACCCAAAATGTGATTCTCACTCGGGTGATATAAATAGAGCCAGAAAGATGCATACACCATCTTTGCACACACTGTTAATTCTCAGCAAAGGTGAGGCTTAGCTTGACAGGCTTGGCTCACAGAAGGAAATGGGCTGCTGATACTGGTGAGCCTGCCGTCACTGGTGAGGCTGTCTCCAAGGGAGACGTGGCTCCCGCCTCCAGTGCCTCCAGTGCCTCTAGCTGGTACTGATGAGCCAGGGGAAGGCAGGTAGTTGAAGTGGGAGAGAGTAGTTCTGAGCAAGGCGGGATGGGGGGCTCAGCAACTAGGGTCCCGTTTGAAAAGAAGTCTACAGCGTCCTGGTACCTGTGGGCTTCCAGTCCGATTCCCCGTCCAGAGACAGCCATTCCTTGTGGACACATGGGGCAAGGCCCAAGTGATTAGATGCCTTAGGTCACTAGGAAAGGAATCCATTCATGTTTTAGACAAAATTTGATTCGAAGTATAGGTGCGCCTAGATTACCGTTTCTCAGACTTTGAGATTTCAGGGACCAGTGAAAGTTCAAAAATTAATTTGGATACGAAATCAGGTGCCCACCTTTTAAATATTGCTGACTATTGACGTTAAACAAAAATGTAAACTACCATCCTGTTACAATTATTCCTAAAAAGAAATGGCATTTCAACAGCAAAAACAATAATAGAAACAAAAAGACAGTTGACAACCATACACAGACAGCTGTCTATCTCAGCTAACATTTACCGAGTGCTAACAGTATGCGAGGCGCCATTCTAAATATTTTACTTTTATCTCCTCTTACTCCATACATATTATATCATCTACATTTTTCCTTCCCTGTGAAACCATGAAAATTTCATCATGGACCAATGGTACCAGTTTATACCCAAGAGTTAGGGAATCACTAGCTGAGAGAATTTTTAGAGGTAACTCACAGCCCTAGGAATCAAACTCCCATGAACCTTAAAGTTTCCGCCTGATGCAGAGGCCAGGACGTGCTCCTTCAGGGTGAGTGCTCGATGCAGGATCCAATGACAAAGATCTTCCTCTGAAGTTTTCTTTGAGATGTGGGACCCGGTGAGTTCTGTTCCCCAGTTGCAACGGAGACTCTCAAGCTTGCAGCTTTTATCTACAAATGCAATGACCCAAGTAAATCACAATCCAGCCAAAGATAAAATGCTTCCAACTACATTTTTGGGTCATGAGAGATGAAGGAAAAGCTACCACTTTTGCAAGACAGAGCCTTTTTCCCCTTTCCTTGCCTGTACTTTGAAAAACTTAATATCCCGCTATCTTGTTTCACAATGAATACAACCAGATGGCTTAAGCCGAGGGAAAAAATGCTAGGTTGAGTAACAGGGTATGAATTAAATAACGCTTAAACAACCATGTAAAAAAAATTCCTAAGTGTTTCCTAATTTCTGGATTGAGGAAATTCATGGAGGCCCGAAATAGAGAATACAAAGGACCTTAAGATGCTGCCTCTAGACTTAAGGGCCTTCTTCAGAAGATGGGCAGGCCAGCAAGGTCATCCATTGCTAAGTCTCCCCGGAGACCAGACACATCTTCAAAATGAGGAAGAAAGTGGGAGGCACTGTTATTTATTTTTCCAGTGCTTAACAAATCAGCTCAGGGAGACCCAGTGTCAGACCTAGATGTGAAATACTACATTTCTGGAGACAGTGCTTTAATATCCAGATGGAAAAGGAGCCAGATTCAGGATAGAATGTGGTTTAAGTCCAGACGATCTTTGCTTGTTTCATCCCTTCCCCTTAACCATCTTGCTTCCCAATAGGAAAGAAAGACACAGTTGGCACTTCCTGTTATAGATAGAATGCAACAAAAAATTTTCAAACTACTTCTTATTCCCGAAGAACTAGATTTGGAGGGAAACATGAGGAAGCATAATGTAGTATAAAGGACATTTAAGTAAGTGTAAGAAGAACTTAATTTGAAGGGCGAGTCCTAGACTCCATGTCATGGAAGTTTAGACTCATAGGGCTGGAATTTTTAAAATCTGGTGGGAGCTGGGGATAGCCCTGGATAGTGATAGCTCCATTTTCTATCAGCTCTATGACCTTAGGTAAGTCACTTACCCCTGAGCCTCAGTTTCCTTATCTGCAGAATGAGGATACGCATTCCCATTTTACAAAGGAGGAAGGTAAGGATCTTAGAGATTCATAAACTTGGCCAAAGTCACAGCCCAGTAGGTATCTTATTGCAAAGCCTGTGCTCTTTTCCCTAACCACACCAAGATGAGATCATAGGCACTGAAATGTTTGCAATGAGCCAGGTACTGTGCAATCATCCCTGGTGGCTATTAGGCACAGACATCCACCTGGCATGTGCAAACAGACATGTCAGCCCACTTCTACATGTGTCCACGAAGACATTCGTGTCAGACTGTGCTTTACAAATAGAAGCAATTTTGTGCTCTGACCAGCATGAGTATACTTTAAGAATAAATGGACAAACCCAGGGACTGTCCCAGAAATCCAGGCTTGGTGGTGGCTCCAGCCACAGGAGAAGCAATCCTGGGTCACAGACAATTGCTCGTGCTCTAATGCCAGTTCTGATCTTCCCAGCATGAGTGACACTTCCCTCGCTCTGGGATGAGCCTAGTCCAACCTCAGAAATGAGCTCTTTCTAAGAGGTTAAAGCAAACACCATATCTGCTCTGACTGCTCACTCTTCTGGGAAAGTCTGGGAAAAAGAGTGTGGACTTTGAGGAAATGATAAAGAGGGAGTGAACTCCTGGTCTGCACCCAAGGGTGCAATGCTCATGCATAATTAGTGGGGTGCTAATAACACAAACCATTTTAAAGAGCAGTTTAAAAGTCTGCTTCAGGAATTTTAAAGCCATTCATAGCCTTGGACCAATACTTCCATTGTTAGGGACCTATGCTAAAGAGATAATTGAATAGAATGTACAGAAATTTATGTATTAAAATGTTTACTGCAGTAAAAACACTGGCACAAACTAAATGTCCCAGAATAGGAAAGTGACTAAGTAAATTACAATTCATGAATCCATACAATTGAATATAATGCTGTTAGTGAAACAGGTAACAAAGAACTTTCATGACTTGTATGAATGTTCATGATATGAAAAGCAATAAAAAGACCTCAGAACTATGTATATAGTAAAATCTGTACTGTGTGTGTGTGTGTGTGTGTGTGTGTGTGTATGTATATATGCATAGAAAAAAGACTGGAAGGAAATTTTACAGGTGTTTGTTATTTTCCGTGTTATTTTTGTCCCTGTTTTCCAATTTTTGTATAATAAGTACACATAACTTCTACTTTTTTAAATGTTATTTTTAGAATTGCTGAAATCTCTGAGTGCCGTCCTTAAGTGGCTTTCTCTTTTGCTTGGATAAGTATGGCAGCCTCCCAACCGCCACCCCTTCCTCCCATCCTACCCGCTTCCCAGCCCAGCCTGTACTGTCTCCAGGGTCGTCTTCTCTGACTCCAAGCTGATCAGGTTGAATACCGTTGGTCTAATACAGACTCTGACTACCTGTTGCCTTTAGACTAGAAGGTAGGGTTCAAACTCCTTTGTATGATTTGCTGTTCAGCCACACAGACCAGACTCTCAGATCTTCTGGCCTCATGCATGGTCTTCCCTCTGCTTAGAACACCCTTTTCCTTCCTTCTCCACCAGGGAAAGTCTTACTTGCCACGAAGGCCAAGCTCAGAGGTGAGCCCCTCTGTGAAATCTTACCCATCAGTCCCAAGCAGAGCTGGTTGCTATTGGCTCTGTCCCCAAAGACTTTGCCTATAGCTCTGTGTTAGCAAATATAATTTATCATAATAAATGTATTTTAATATATCCTGCTCCCCCTCAACTTCCTCCCTGTGTAAGACCATATGATTGTGAGGGTCAGGTTTGAGACTCATTCATCTTGGTGTGCCGGTGACTGGCACAGAGCCCAGGGATGGATAGGTAGGAAAACCAGTGACTGAGCTGGACCAGAGGAGGCAGCAGGGGGTTCTAAAGCCGAGGAGGTCGTCTGTGTAATATGGCGGCGAACTGACCTTCATTGCACTGCAGCCAAACAGGTTTAAGTTAGCCAGAAAAGTTGCACAGTTTGCCGTCACTGGAACAGATGAATGTTTGGGGTAAGGAGATGCCTTCAGAAGAGGGTAGAAACCTCCCTGTGTAAGAGGGGTTGTGATTGCAAGGTGGACAAGGGGACTTCAGCCAGACCCAGGCTTCAGCGAATTGTCCGAAGAAGCTGGGTGGTAGGCTCCCCGCTTCTCCCCAGCCCGCTGTGATTCTGCTCTGAGCCCCGGGCAGGTTTCCATGTCAGCTGTACTTCCAAACCCAGATCTGCAATTTGAACCTAAAGGCCTGCCGACAAAGAAGACTGCTAAGAGTGAAGCCAGTTGGTCACAGAGCCCAGCAGGGCCCTTGGCTCCACACCACTCATTAGCATCTTAAGTTCACATATATGAGGCCTGTAGATTCACCCGGGGGTCCCAGAGGCCCTCACAGCCAAAGTAACATCTCTCCCCCTTTGCACCTCCTCCTGGGCTTTCTGAGCCCAGTTGCCTCCGGGGAGCCCAGTGTTGTGCGGCTATTCCTGGCAGGGGCCCAACAGCTCATTTTCAGGGTGCAAAAATAGACACTTGGCCCTTTGGGAGACCAGCTCTGTTCTGCCCCTCCCCCTTTGTGGTGGTCCAAGGTCTCTGAAGACCAGGGTTTTCCCTGCTGTCCCTCTCACAGCCCGGATCCTGGACACTAGAAGGCAAAGTGAACCCACAGCATGGATGCAGCACAGCCCCGGGCAGAGCCCTGACTGGATGCTGTAAAATGCAGAGCTGAGGGTGTAAGGACACTCTGGGCTTTTTGTGCTTAAACAGCCCCCAGTCTAATGGAATATCCAAAACAGAGAAGGAAAATCAAAAAGTAGAAACCTGAGACATAGTACCAGCCGCAGGGAGATGTAAATGAGAAGATAATCAGCAGTGTGTGAAGCCTGTAAACTCCCAGGAGGGGGCAGGGCAGGAAGGAAGTCTGGCTCCATCCAACCTCAGAGCTTCTTGGAGGAGGTGAGTTTTGAAAGGAAAAGGATGGAGTTGGGAAGGGTACTGACTGCTGGGCAGGGACAGCTGATCGGCTGCCCTTTCCCCACCCAGGGGTGCTGAAGGGCAATGGGAACGGCAGGGAGACAGCAGGTCCGGAGGCGCGCAGACTCCCAAGAACAGCCCCGTCTCATTCCAGAGTAACCGGCCCAACCACCTCGACTGCTTCCAGGTCTGGAAGGAGAGAAGGGCTTGCAGAGAGAAGCCATGAAATGAAGCCGGTGGACTCCCGGTACGGATGGGGGAGCCCGGTGTGGGTGGCTGTGCCTCGGTGTTTTCTGGCCGCAGCTGCGGGATGTGGTGTCATGGCTCTGCCCTGGCCAGATACGTGACTCTCCCTCTACAGCTTGCTCTGCAAAGAAAGCACGTGGATCCCTTAGAGGACTAGAAGAGGGCAGTGGATGGAGTGGAAGGAGGAAATTATGGTGGCAGATTTCCAACCTCTGACAGCATTTTGAGCTCAGATTCTTTGGACGAGGTTTCTCCAGTCCCACTTCCTTTGCTGACCTGGTGTCCCTCAGGGAGGCTAAGAACAAGCATCCTGCTTTCTGAAGCATCCTTCACCCTAGTTTTCTGTCCATCTTTCTTCCTTGGGCCTAAAAGAGCCCAGGCTCTGCGTCTGCTTCTTATGGACCGCAGTCACCCTCCCCATCACAGCAGCCTCTCTTGGACGGGGAAGGAGACAGACTTCTCAGCTAGGGAGGAGCTCCCCTGCCCCTGAGATCTTCAACTTGAAGTCACAGCAGGTAACACTGGAAGGATCCTTAGGGGTCATTAATTTCAACTCCTACCTCAAGCCCAGAGTGAGGAGGCGACTTCTTCAGAGCTGGAGTATAATACGTGGTCGTCTTGTCCCCACGGTGAGAAGTGGCACAGAACAGAGGCTACAGCACCATGTCTGGCTTTATACCCTGACTCGAATGCGATGAAACCAGGAATAAGTTATTGAATGTCTCCGAGGGTCTGTTTCCTCAGCTGCCAAAAAAAAAAAGAGAAAAAAAAGAAAAAAGGGTAATAATGAATAACAATACGTCTTTGTAGGATGATCTATAAGATTATTGATTATTGATAGTAAGAGCTCTCGCTTACCGAGTACTTACTGTATACCATGTGCTGTGCTGAGCACTGGACGGGCATCACCACAGCCCCCCCCGCCCCGAGCCCGGCGCCGTAATTGTTAACACACGCAGACCCCAGCCATCGGCACTGGTCACGGACATGCCTCACCTTTGATTCTGAGATGATGGAATTCCTATGGTCTCCAGTTTATACAAGTCAGAGGACCTAAAGGCAGGAGAGCAGGTCACCTTAAGTCTGAGCCCTGACTTGCTGACCTGCCCTCTGGTGCTGGGGGAAGGTCCCTGGTCTTCTGGTCCAGACACAGCCTGCTCTCATCTTGTTTAAATAAGGCCAGGGAGGCAGGCAGGAGGCCTGTGGCTGGGGAGGAAGAAACAAGGGCTGTTTGGGATTCCATGTAGACTCTGGGCTATTGAAGCTGTCAGACTGATACACAAGTTCTGTCAGGCTTGTAGCTCTTGGCATTCTGGCCGCTTCCCCCTGATGACCATTTATAGTCAATCCCTCTGAAGCGAATGTAGCCCTGGGCTTGGGCGAAAATGATGAAGCTGGAGGAGAGGCACCTGGCCGTGGGGAGGCTGGGGGTCACTGCAGACACCTCCCTACCTCCACATGCTACACGTTCCCCAGAACCTGTGCTCTGCTGTTCCTTCTTCAGGCCTAAGACGTAAGAGCAGGCCAGTGGCGAAGGGAGGTCGGACGGTGGAGGGGACCGAAGGCTCGAAGGAGCGTGGCCACACGAGTTTTAATGCAGGACAAGCGCATATGGTTTTGTGGAAGGGAATCCAGTCCCTATGCCCCTTGAAGTTTTCTTTGATTTTTCCCTTAAATGTAATTCAAGACCCTTTTACTGGAAGTAGCACACCTTTAACGAAGCTTGGGGAAGGGAAAGATGGCTTGACAGCATCCACAGTTCAGTCTGGACAGTGAGCTGTGGTTGCTATTACTGTGATTTCCGTGGCATCAGCTTCGAGAGAGGACACTACATTACGTGGGTCCTAGGTAGGCCCTGTGCTCTCTTGGTGCCTATGATGATGACAGATTAAGAGGTGCGTTTAGAAACAGTCCTGTGGAGTCAGGGTTGGGTAAAAAGGACACTGTCCTCAAAGCCAGCTGGGTGAATTGCTAGCAAGACGGGAAACTCCAAGTAACGGTGATAAAAGGAGAAGGCTTACTGGGGGCTGAGGCCACAGGAAAACAGTACTCTGAGGTGGTCACCATGGGCCTGCGTGCATGTGTAGGAATGCAAACTAGTAATAATGTCCTTGTTCACCATGATAGGGATATGGGGGGAGCGGGGGTGAGGGATGGATAGAGGCAGGGGATGGACAGAAGCAATGATATTATCATCCTGGGCACCAGATACTGGGTTGGGCGCTTTACCTACACTAATTTATTTTTTAATGTTCATTATCTTGAGAGGTCAGTTTCAATCTACTTTACAGATGAAGAAACTAAGTCTCATAGAGGCCAAGTAAATTGCTCAAGGTTTCAGACTTAGCCTGTGATGGAGCTGGGATTCCAACTTCTTTCTACTCTGTCAGGCCTTTTCAGCAGCTGAAGGTTAGTTACTTGTTCAGGACACTGCCATAGGGGGAGTGGGAGTTACACGTGCTCAGGAGGCCAGAGGACAGACCAGCAGTTGCTGTAGTGGATGCGAGGATCCTTCCATCAGGCTGAAGAGGTGTCTGTTTTTATCAGAACAGTCTGTCCCCTGCACAGTGTGGAAGGACACTGTCACAATCTCATTTTTCTGGTTCATTTTTCTAGAACTTTGTAAAGATCATGACCTTTTTCTGATGACATCCTTTCTTCCTTGGCTGAATGAAAACATACTTGGTTATGTTACAACATTCTTTGGTTAGTTTCAAATCCGAGGATTCTGAGGTCCTGTTGTTATTAACTTTTAGGGGTTTGTTGTCACATGTTAAAAACCTTTTAGTGCAAACTACAAATTCATTCATTCATCCAAATTTATTGAGTACTTGCTATGTGCCTGACAGTGGTTCAATACTGGGAACAGGAGAATGACTAAGTTTGTCTCTTCCTATACGAGGCAGATGCATTATCAAGTGCAATGTAATGTGTGACTAAACATCAAGATGTTTAAAGCATCGTACACATAGCTAGTCTCGCTCGATTGGTTTTTCCTTCATTAAAAAACAAAAGCAAAAAACCCCAGTGAGTGGGCCTCCCTGGTGGCGCAAGTGGTTGAGAGTCCGCCTGCCGATGCAGGGGATACGGGTTCGTGCCCCGGTCTGGGAGGATCCCATATGCCGCGGAGCGGCTGGGCCCGTGAGCCATGGCCGCTGAGCCTGCGCGTCCGGAGCCTGCGCGTCCGGAGCCTGTGCTCCGTGACGGGGGAGGCCACAACAGTGAGAGGCCCGCATACCGCAAAAAAAAAAAAAAAAAAAAAAAAAAAAAAAAAAAAAAAAAAAAAACCCCAGTGAGTTCACTGTAAGGCGCTATGTTAAGTACTAGAAAAACTAAGAAGAGTTGAATGGGGGAGACAGATGAATAAATAGATAAATAGATAAATTATATGGTGCAAAGGAGGTAAAAATCTATAACAATCAAGGGCAACGTTTGGTAGGCATATTACTGTTGATTTGCATAGTAGTCAATGACTTAGTGTTTTCCCTGGAACAGAGCAAGCACTTAATAAATGGTAGTATATGTTGCTGTTATTATCATCACTATTATTGTTGTTGTTAGCAAACACTTGGTGAATTAATGTGGATCTTGTCCTGTATAATTTATAGAAGCTGGACGATATTATGTCTCCATTTTACAGAGAAAATTTTACAAAATATGATTCAAGTGGCTCCACCGTACAATGATTTGGAGTAAACAAATTAAGCAAATACTCTGGCTCCCGACATATGCCTCCAGCTACGGGCCCTTGAACCCACAAGCCGGTCAGTAGTCTGCTCCTCTCAGCCTCAAGTCAAACGTATTCTGACTCCGCCCCCAACCCCTTATGGTCCAGTCCTCAAAACATCTGATGATATCCTCGCATCTTCTCCTTCCCCTACGCCCTGCATTAAGGAACTTGCCTGGTCCTGGTAACCCTTGCTTCTCTAATAGTGCTGTGCATACAGATCACCTGGGGCTCTTGTTAAAATGCAGATTCTGACTCAGTAGAGGTTGGGCGAGGGGCCTAAGGTCGCATTTCTAACAAGCTCCCGGGTGATGCTGGTACTGCAGGGCCCAGGAGTAGCGAGCTGTCCATTGTAACTCCAAAGCCTCTCTTTCAGCGACCTGCCTTTCTCTTGCTGCTCAGGCCATCCTCCCTCCTCTAGGTTAGACCCAGCCTCCTCAGTGGTCTCCCCACCTATACATTCTACTTCCACTCCATCCTACGTTAGTGCCTCCAGGTTGCTCCCCTCTAAAACGTCTTCCGCGACTCCTCACTAACTAGGAAACGGGCCACAGATGTCTCCAGCTGCAGTTAAGACCTTCTCGAATTTAGCCTCAGCCTCTTTAGTGTGAGAAATCTCATGATTCCCTTTGATTTACCCTATTCTTTCTCTCCATCACTTCTTTGCCTCGGGGACTTCGTGGATTCTCTTCCTCCCACTGATGCCCCTTCCCGCTTCCAACTGTGGCCCTAATCTCAGCACCCAAATCCTCTCCCTCCTTCAAGGCATGGACACCCACTTCCCCAGCTCAAAATGATCTCGAAAGTGCCACAGCTCTTGGCTAAAATATGGTCATTTATGTGCACTTTCATCTTCCCTGGTGGGGTCCTTCATCTCTCAGCAAACCCCATAGCACCTCTCACAGGGCCTTGCTCCCAGCCAGCCCTCAGTTAATACATCCCAGTGCCTGAAAGATCTGTTTCCCAGTTGCTTTTAATGGGACTCTGTTCCATTTGCATTATTTATGCTCCTGTGTTAGATGTGTTTTAACATTGTAAACCACCTCAAATCCTGTTTGGAAATTGGCGAGCCAGAGATCATAAATAATCAGCCGTAAGAGTAGACATTCAAGAAATGTTTGTAAAATGAATAAATGGATGCTTGCTTCAGGGCCGAGTAAAGAGCAGGTTGCTGTCCGCCCTTCCCACTCCTTCCTGCCTCTGGACCTTTTGCTCATCTGTCCCTCTGAAAGGTCCCCCTGCAGCTCTTTGGACCCCTGTTCAACTTTAAGGTGCAGGGTGAGCTCCAGCTCCTCCAGGAATTCCCCCCCACCCAAGGTGGAGCTGTTCCGTGGCCTCCAGTAGCATCTAGTTTAATACCGTCCACTGAACCGTGAGCTCCTTCACGTCAGGGGCCGTGCTCTCAGCATCCCTGTGTCTCTCATATCACCAGCCCAGTGGTTCCCAATCCTGGCCTCACGTCAGTATCTCTGTGCAGCTTTGGAAATATTCAGGAGCCCAGACACCCCATCCCACACCAAGCCTATTGAATCAGATGGTTCTCAGATGTGTGTGTGTATGTGTGTGTGTCATAAGCACCTGGAAGGCTTGTTAAAACATCGATGGCTGGCCCCTACCCTGGAGACTGTGGGATGGGACCAAGAATTTGCATTTGTAACAAGTCCCCAGATGACTGATGCTGCTCTGAAAATGACTCTTGGACCACTGCTCTGGGGGTGAGGCCCAGCCATTCGGTATCTAAAGAAAAGAAACCACAGGGACTTCCCTGGCGGTCCAGAGGTTAAGATGCTCTTCCACTGCAGGGGGTGCAGGTTCGATCCCCGGTCGGGGAGCTAAGATCCTGCAAAAGAAAAAGAAAAAAAGAAAGAAAAGAAATCACAGAGCTTTTCATGGGCTGACTGTGACTGGCTTACCACATGGTAGGGACTTCATAAATATTTCATGGGTCAAATTCTTTGCTCCATCTACCTTAGTCCTACCTCCCCAAATAGATTATATAAGTAACTTGTCCTTAGAGATCAAGTCTTCAACTACTTCTCTTGCAAATTCCGTCTGGCAGAGCCCAGGGCTAGGCCTCAAGTTTGCACTTAATACATACCTTTGAATGAATAGCAGCCTTTCCTGTTCCTTTTCAGTATTGCTGTCACAGGAAAGCCAAGGAAACCTCAAGTTCCCCATTTCAATCAATGAATAGGAGGAGGGCAAGTTCCTTGTCAACTTCTTTGAAGTGCTCATGCCTAAGACGTTTACAGGGGAGGAGGTTTCTAAACAAGAGAACTACAGCAGGCCCACACATTCTATGCATCTGAGGAAATCAGCACAGCAGAGACATGTCTCTAACCCAAACCATCCCAACTAATTCAGCATGATTCAGCCCCTCTTCCAGTGGTTCTGGTGCTGCATATCTGCTTTCTGGTTTTCCCTTAAAATAAACAGTCTGTATTCATGTGAGCCAGCATTTAGGAAATCATTAAAACACGTAGAGGGGCTTCCCTGGTGGCGCAGTGGTTGGGAGTCCGCCTGCCGATGCAGGGGACGTGGGTTCGTGCCCTGGTCCGGGAGGATCGCACATGCAGCGGAGCGGCTGGGCCCGTGAGCCATGGCCGCTAAGCCTGCGTGTCCAGAGCCTGTGCTCTGCAACAGGAGAGGCCACAGCAGTGAAAGGCCCGCATACCAGAAAAAAAAAAAAAAAAAAAGAAACACGTAGAGAAGCCACTCAGGAAAACATGCTTCTAAGGACTGTCCTTCCCAAAATGTCAGTATTTATTTACCTCCTTGGGAAAAAAATTAAGTTCATGAGGGTATACCTGGACTGTTGAGATAAATTCTTATCACCAGGGTCTGTTTTGTGGTTCTCAGAACATTTAATAACTTGTTATAAAATCATCATCATCACCATTAGGCAGGAGGTCTTAATAACAAACAAACGTGGCAAATTTAAGCAAAAAATGGATGAATTCCTCATTTTTTCCCTTTTGGGCTAGAAATTTAAAATAATTTTTTAGAACAACAATTCTTAATCCAGAGGATTTGCGGAGAATTATGGATACACCTCCTTGCAGACTCAGGGCAGTCATCCCAACCCTCCTGTGGGGTCCCCATGCTGTGCCCCCCTACCTTGTGCCCCCAGCACAGCCCAGCCTCTTGCCACCATGATAGCACTTACCTCACTGCCTCGTCATGTCAGCTGACCAGCCCCTATTCTGTTATGCTTGAGACAGTTATCTCAAGATTGAAGCAGTAGAGAAGCTAATGTAAATTAAAATCGATGCAGCCCACAAATTTTCAACATCCAGCATGCTCCACATTCTCATGTTCTCATCCAGACGCAACACACACTCAGATGATCCCCATATCATCTGTTGCCTGCGGAGTGGGGACCCAAAGGAGACACCAGGGACACCATTTACTCATCTCACCACTGGGTCTTGGTGTCTCCCTGCTCCTCCCTCTCCTGCCCAGGCTCACCCCATGGTGGGCCATGCAGCTCTGTTTGCACAGTGGCCCATGGGGAATCTGATAGGAGCACTTTCTGGAAGGTTCATAGCCTGATATTTATCTTCTCATTCAAAATAGAGGTTAAATGGTTCCCTGGAGAGACTGGGATTTTGCTGGGCTTTCCAGACACTGTTGTAATCTTTTTTTTTTTTTTTGCGGTACGCGGGCCTCTCACTGTTGTGGCCTCTCCCGTTGCGGAGCACAGGCTCTGGACACGCAGGCTCAGCGGCCATGGCTCACGGGCCCAGCTGCTCCGCGGCATGTGGGATCTTCCCGGACCGGGGCACGAACCCACGTCCCCTGCATCGGCAGGCGGACTCTCAACCACTGCGCCACCAGGGAAGCCCTGTAATCATTTTTTTAAATAACACACACCCATCCATATTTAAGCACATTCTTTTTTTTTATGCTTTGACAGATCTTTGGGCTTTCCACATTTTCCAAATGTCTTAGAACCAGGCATGCAAGGCAACTACTTCATGAACTTCTTGAGGGAACGACTATCTTTTTTATTTGAATCCCCAGTGATTAGTGTAATTCCTGGCACATAAAGGAGCTCAGAGAATTAGACACAGAATAGCAAGAGTCACAGCTAATACTCACTGAGCATTTTCTTGGTGCCACACTGTGAAGACCTTTATGTGATGATCTTAGTGTGATCCTCACAACCACCTGGTGGGCTGTGGATTACTAGCCCCACACATGGTAGAAGGAAACAGCATGGGGCTCAGAGAGGGGAAGTAACTTGCCCAAACCCAACAGCCAGGAAGTGGTAAAGCCAATTTTGAATCCATGTCTGTCTATTTCCAAAGCCCCTGTGTTTGATACCACACAACGTGAGGACTAGAGTTGAACTAACTCTGATTTTAGGGACTGAAATATTCAAGTACGCTACTGATTTTGTGATTTATTGCAAAACTAAAATCATATATGCAACGGCATAACATGTATGAGAAAATAATGAGCAGTGCCTTTTCAAGGGGGAGACGATGAGGCCCAGCTAGGTGCCCGGGTCCATCCAAAGCAGGCAGGCTGAGTTAGCACTGTCCCTGGGCTCCCCAAGGCTGATTTCTAGCAGAGGAGACTGGCACTTCCAGCTTCCACAGTGTCTGAATTCTCCACCATTGTTCTCTCTCTTAGTCTTCTCCAGGAGAGAGGCATTTCATCAAGACTGCAGCATTCCATGATGTAGGCACGCTGAGAGCTGGCTAGCTCATTAAACAGGATGGCTCTCTGATTGATGGGGCGGCGGGCTATAATTGGAAGGGTGCTTCAAGGCTGAGAAGCAGTACGTGACTTGCCTAAGATTCCAGGGCCGATCTTTGGTGGCCGATGGATATTGGAGCCCCAGTCCCTCACCCTGCCGTCCGTCCGGGGCACGTTCCCTTCCCCCTACCTTCCTACCTGACAAAGGCTTGCTGGCTATCAGAGTTCTAGCAAAGCAGCAGAGGGTGCTTTCAGGTAGGCTGAGTGATCTATGTGCGGAAGCCTGCTAGAGCAGACCTGGGGGGGGTTGTGTAGAAGGGATCCCGTAGGAAGGAGCAGGAAAAAAATCATCTGATGAGGACATGGCTGCAGGGAGGGAAGTGGTGCAGAGCTGCGTCGGGTCAAGATCCCCCTTCGAAGAAGCAGCGGTCTAGCGCTCTCCTCCCAACCCTGGGACGGAACAGCACGAAAATCCAAAGGCCAGAGCTCCAGGCTCTGCTCCGTCATGTACACGCACATCACGTGCGCTTGGGCAAGTGACTCAGCTGCTGGGCCTTCATGTCTCCTTTACTGTGAAGTAGAGAGCTTCTCTTGGGTGATTTTTTTTTTTTTTTTTTTTTTTTTTTTTTTCTTTTTGCTGTATGCGGGCCTCTCACTGTTGTGGCCTCTCCCGTTGCGGAGCACAGGCTCCGGACGCGCAGGCCCAGCGGCCACGGCTCACGGGCCCAGCCGCTCCGCGGCATATGGGATCCCCCCAGACCGGGGCACGAACCCGTATCCCCTGCATCGGCAGGCGGACTCTCAACCACTGCGCCACCAGGGAGGCCCGGGTGATTTTTAAGATAGTTTAACTCTGAAATTCTCAGATTCTCCTGAACTGGGATGATTTAAGGTTAGGCCTGATGTCCTAAACCTTCTCAGAATATTCCGCCACTGTGACCTCCTCTCCCAGTTCCTCTGAATTTTATCTTGGAATACAGAGCCAGCTGATAATTTGTTCCCAGATATTTACCCTCCATGATTCCAACGTTGTCCTGGAAGTACTGTAACTGTATCCCTCAGTGTTTCTGCTCCTAAAACTCTTAAACATTAATTTGGTCATAAACTTCAGCATTCAATAGAAATATTCACCAAAATAATTTATGAGCAAAATAAAAGACAGTGTCCAGGAAAGAAAGTGTCCAAGTAGTGACATTTGGGGAGATTTTCCCTGGAGCTGTATGCACTGCTCCTGGGGATGCTTAGCAAGTATTTCTGAGAGGAAGGAAGCATCATTTGGGAGATGTTATTTGTGGGGCGGTGCATAGCTGGCCATCTCTCTCCCACATCTCTCCACCGCTTTGCATAGCTACAGGAGGAAGCATCGTCTGAGACTTTGCCTGTGGGACAAAGCATAGCTGGGCTCTGTCCCACAGGTAAAGTCTCACAAATGATGCTTCCTTCCTTTGGCTATGCAGAATGCCCTGCGGGTACTGCCTTGCCATCAAGGGCCCTCTCCCTCACTTTTGCATCAGTTGTCTATTGCTGCATACAAAATTATCCCGCCCTCCAGTTAAGTGGCTTAAGACAAGAAACATTTATTATTTCACAGTTTCTGTGGGTTAGGAATTCAGAAGAGGCTTGGCCAGGTGGTTCTGGCTTGGGATCCTGAGTTTGCAGTCACGTTGGGGCTACAGTCATCTGAAGGCTTGGCTGAGACCGAAGGATCTGTTTTGGCTGAGACCGAAGGATCTGTTTCTTTGGTATTAGTGTACTCAGGCTAATGTGATAACAAAATGTCACAGACTGGGTGGCTTAAGAAGCAGACATATATTTTTTCGCAGTTCTGGAGGCTGGAAATTCATGATTAAGGCACCAGCAAATTGGTTGCTTCTGAGGGCTCTCTTCCTGGCTTGCAGATGGCACCTCCTTACTATGACCTCATGGCCTTTCTTTGGTACATGGGTACAGGGAGAGGGAGGGAGGGAGAGGGATAGAGAGAGAGAGAGAGAGGGAGAGAGAGATATGGTGTGAGTGCTCTGGTGCCTTTTCTTATAAGGACACTAGTTGTGTCAGATCAGGGCCCTACCTGTATGACCTCACTTAACCTTAATTACTTCCTGAGAGGTTTCATCTCCAAATACAGCCAGCAGACCTGGAGCCGAAGTCAAATCTCAGCTCCACCACTTGAGGACTATGCTAACACTAAACCTCTCTGAGCCTGTTTCTCCATCATAGGCTAATAATACCTTTCCTCATAGGATGGTTGTCTTAAAGGAGAGAATAGATTTGCTGAGTCACAAACTGTGGTTATCAAGTAAATATTCTTTCCCTCCCCAACCTTCTCTTGTCTCTCACCACCTTGCTATTCCCACTTCCAACGCTTGCCCAGGCTTCACATACTTTTCTTGTACAATGGCAATACAGACAAGAATTCTAGGTTGTCAGAGTTAGAAGGACTTCTGTATAATCTAGTCTAATAATCCCAACTTTTTTAACTGCCAAGGTTGTATTTTTTTTCTCCCAGTGAGACCCATAGTTTGAAATACTTTTGATCCCCAAACAAATTACATTAACTACACATTTCATTTCCCATTAAATTCATCAAAGGCATATATAACTGCCCATCAGAACTTCTGATCAGTGAGAGACCATCAGTGTTTCCACACTGAGTTGTGATAATTTCAGTGAAAAGCAAAGCAATTATCATCTTAGAGGCCCAGAGAGATGAAAGGTCATTTGTATTAGTTAATGATATAACTAGGACTCAAACCTGGACCTCCTATTTCCAAACCAATGATCGTCCCCTAATTCTAAATTGTCACCTTATTTATTTGATGTACTGTTCTATAGTTCATGATATCTGACATGATAAGAGATCTATGGTGTCTTTCAGTCTAACATAAAAATCCAGGATAAAAAAACCTTCTCAGGGCTCAGGTTGAATGAACAGCACAAATGAGCAAGACCCCCAGACCTACCATTGTGGGCCTGTAAACACCCCAGAACAGGCTGTGATTGCCAGTGTGGCCTCCATGGAAGGCTGCCTCACTAGCCAATATGCCTGTAAGTTCTCAGGCTATTTAATCAGAGCTTTTGGATAGGGAGCTAGTTTTGTGTCTTCAAGTTTTCTGATACGCTCCAATCACAAAGAGAAACTAGCTTCTCACTGACAAATAGAAGTCAAGTCAGGGGGACTTTCCTGGTGGTCCAATGGTAAAGAATCCTCCTTCCAGTGCAGGGGACGCAGGTTCGATTCCCTGGTCAAGGAACTAAGATCCCACATGCTGCGGGGCAACTAAGCCTGTGCGCCTCAACTAGAAAGCCTGCGTGCTGCAAGCTATAGAGCCCACGTGCTCTGGAGCCCACGCACCACAACTAGAGAGAGAAAACCTGCACACCACAACTAGAGAGAAGCCCACGCGCCGCAGTGAAGAACCCACGCACCGCAACTAAGACCCCATGCAGCCAAATATAAATAAGTAAAAAAAAAAATAAAATATTTTAAAAAAAGAAGTCAAGTCAGGATGGGGCAATGACATCACCCCTGACAATACCTGCATGGAGGAGGCGGTGGGAGGGCATGGTTCTGCCTGCCCCCTGTCTTGCTGCGGAGAATGAGAGCTGAGAAGTGGAGAGTTCCACTTTCATCTGGGGTGTGCCTGCGACCCACTACAACCCCACGCGGCTTTCAGGATCTTAATTCCCTGACCAGGGATGGAACCCGGACCCTCAGCAGTGAAAGCGTGGAGTTCTAACCACTGGACCGCCAGGGAATTCCTGCGACCCACTTTTTGACCAGCAGGTCAGTATATGACAACTGTTTAATTCCAGTACCTTCTCTGAAAGGGAAAAGAAAAGAACCAAAGGAAGAAAAGCCAAAGAATTACAGAGGAATTTCCTCAGCCTAGAGGTGGAAAGAATAATGCCTATGAGCATGTTAAGTGGGCCAATTGTTTAAAAACAAATACTTCATAAATGTTGTTATGCCCATATGCACATGTATGTTATTGCATATATGTATTACATATAAACACATATGTTCACTCCCCTGTTAGTTCACAGTAAAGTTCCTTTTGAATGTTCCTGCCTGCCTCCGCTTTATTAGTGCACATGAAGAGAGAAGATGTTCTATTTTCCATACTTGGGCCAAAATTCTAAGTGGGAGAGGAAAATCTCTGGGGACAGATGTGGTCATGGCAATAGGACTCAAAGGAGAAAAGCTGGCCGGAGAAAAAAGGAACTTCAGAGAAAAAGATCAGATAAAAGTTTTCAGTTGTGCCTTCCTCCATAAAGAGAAAATAGCTGAAGCTCTTATTTGCTCAAGCCCTGGAGGCTGCTCTATGCCTGGGGAGAGGAGAGGAGTTCAGTGTTCCAGACGATGGGCAAGCTTGAATGTCAGTGCTTCCTGCAACACGAGCCCTGAAACCTTGGGAGCCCCATCGACAGCGGTCCAGGGAGATGCTTTAATGTCAATTACGGTTAATGTCATTGCTCTGTACTCTCTCAGCCAGATGCGTTTCAAGGCAAGAGATTTCGTTTCCTAGAGAAAACCTTTAGAAAAAAGAACAAATGTCCTCAATCCACTTCCTTCGAGGGCAGTCTGTATCAGCCCAGTGGTGAAATACTTTTAACACGCTTCCCCTTCAGGCATATCTTACAAAACCTCTGTGCTCCAAGTCCCTTATTGTACCGAGTATGTACAATAAAAGACGTGACCCTGAGCTTTCGGAATGTACAGTCTGGTTGGGACGTACATGATATACAACATGCAAGGATACAGAGGGAAAGATGGAGTCAGAGGAAACATGGCAAGGTACTTGGCAGATATTTCCCTAATTTGAGCTTTGGGAGAAACTCAAAAGTGGCTGCCGGGCCTCCCTGGTGGTGCAGTGGTTGAGAGTCCGCCTGCCGATGCAGGGATACGGGTTCGTGCCCCGGTCTGGGAGGATCCCATATGCCGCGGAGCGGCTGGGCCCGTGAGCCATGGCCGCTGGGCCTGCGCATCCGGAGCCTGTGCTCCGCAACGGGAGAGGCCACAACAGTGAGAGGCCCACATACCGCAAAAAGAAAAAAAAAAAAAAAAAAAAAAAAGTGGCTGCCCTTCAGGGGCCCCTTCACGGGGGTACTCGTCTGCTAGGGCTGTCCTAACAGAGTACCACGGACTGGGTGATGGAAACAACAGGAATTGATTTTCTCACAGTTCTGGAAAACTAGAAGCCCAGGATCCAGGTGTCAGCAGGGTTGGTTTCTTCGGAAGCATCTCTCCTTAACTCACAGATGGCTGTCTTCTCCCTGTGTCCTCACATGGTCCTCCCTCTGAGCCTGTCTAGGTCCTAACCTCCTCTTCTTGTAAAGGCATCAGTCATATTGGATTAAGGCCCATCCTAATGACCTCATTTAAACTCAGTTACCTCTGTAAAGACCCTCTCTCCAAAGACCTTCACATTCTGAGGTACTGAGGGTTAGGGCCTCAACATATGAATTGAGTGGGACAGAATTCAGTCCATTACAAGGGATGTTTAGGTTAGAGGAAGAAACAACTCATAACCGTGTGAAAAGTGATGTTAATCTATCCATTAGGCGGCTGTGCTACCTGCCAGGTGTGTGCTACTACGAAGGAGCTCAGGAGATGGAGGAATTGCCATGAGCCTGAGTGGTTTGAGGAGGCCTTTATTTTTATTTTCTTAAACTTTTTATTTTACATGGGAGCATAGGTGATTAACAATGTTTCATTAGTTTCAGGTGTACAGTAAAGTGATTCAGTTATACATATACATGTAGGTATTCTTTTTCAAATTCTTTTCCCATTTAGGTTGTTACATAACATTGAGCAGAGTTCCCTGTGCTATACAGTAGGTCCTTGTTGGTTATCCGTTTTAAACATTTAAGCATAGCCGTGTGTACATGTCAATCCCAACCTCCCTAACTATCCCTCCCCCCAACCCGTCCCCCACCCCTGCCCCGGTAACCATAAGTTTGTTCTCTATGTGAGTCTGCTTCTGTTTTGTGAATAAGTTCATTTGTAGCATTTTTTTTAGATTCCTCATACAAGCAGTATCATATGGTATTTAACTTCACTCAGTATGGCAATCTCTAGGCCCATCCATGTTGCTGCAAATGACATTATTTCATTCTTTTTAATGGCTGAGTAATATTCCTCTGTGTGTGTGTGTGTGTGTGTGTGTGTGTGTGTTTGTATGCCACATCTTTTTTATCCATTCATGTGTCGATGGGACTGAACTAGCTAGAGAGGAAAGTAAGGCTTGGATGAGAGTAGAGGAAGGGAGTTGGGTGGAGGAGCGCGCATTCCAGGTGGAATAGCATGGGAAATGGTCCAGGTGGGGCTCTCAGAAGACGTGCTCAGAGGATATTGACTACACTGGTCCTGTAAGATTGGAGCATCCATTTTAGAGGAGAGGAGAGGAGAGGAGCTTGAGGACATAAGCTGAAACTCAAGCGTGGAGGGCTAGGCTGCAGAGAGACTGTTTCCCACTGAGGGCTTTTAAACTGGTAGTAAAATGAGAACAATAATAACACATGTGAACAGCCTCTAACAATTATTAAGATTTTTCATATACATTATCTCATTTCCTCACCACAGATATTTAACGAAATCAGCAGGGCATCATTATAACCATCCTGTAAATGAGGAGATTGAGGTGGCGAGAGTTTAAATTGCTTGACCAGCAGATGTAAGTGCTACGATCAGAACGGTGCTGTCAGCAAATTAATCTGACAGGCTGTGAAGAAGGCTTTGTGGTACAAAGAGGCAGGGGCAGGGAGCTGTTAGAAATCAGAACAGGAGTGAAGTGATGAAAGCCTGAATTAGGGGAGTGGTACCAGAAGCGGGATAATTTAAACAGACATACTATGTTGGTTCTGATTAATAAACATGCTAAGAACGAAGATGCTACGAGATTAGCAAAAATGCCCCTGGGAAGGGTAACGCATTTGGTTTTCATCAGGCTTCTGATTCTCAGCATGAATTCGTTGATCAGATTCCTCCTGGACTTTGGTGAGCAGGAGCAGGGAGGATGTAAGTGCAGCTGTGCTCCTGTGTGTCTCTTACAGGCACTTAGTATATTGCACTGTAATGATATTCGTATGTCTGCTCCCTCACCGGCCCATGAGTTCCTCTAGGAAAGTGACAGTATTTTATTCATCTTTGCATACCCAGTACCTAGTAAAACATTTCTGTAGTTAGAAGCTCAATAAACACTTTTTGAATGAATGAATGAGAGTGAGCAGGTGGACACCGACACAGAAGAGGGAAAGAGCATAAAAAGCAGAGGCAGAGGACCTTGAGGGCAAGTGTCAGTAACTTCACAGGGGTCCCCAGGACAGCCTCCTCTGCCGTCAGGTAATGGACCTAACAGACATCTCTGTTAAGACGGAGAAACTTGAAGGAAGTGGTTTTGCCCACCAGCTCACTGCAGGCAGCAGCCTTTTTCACATATGGACTTGATTGTACAGAATCGCGAGGGAGATGGTACCAATGATGTGAAGTAACTTCTTTCAAAGAACAGATTTATGGGCAGAAGCCGGTGGTTTCCTCTCCATGGCCTCAGCCCGTCAGTGCTCCAGGGTCCTTCCCCGCAAGCTCCTGGCTGACCTCCTGTCCTCCCTGCTGCATATCAGCGGGGCCCCCCAAACACCTGCTGAATGAACAAGTCCACCTGTGAAAGAAAGGTGGTGAGAGGTACAAACCCGCAGTTACATAATAAATAAGCCACAGGGATGTAATACGCAGTGTAAGGAATAGGGTCAATAATATTGTAATAACTTTGTGTGGCGACAGATGGTTACTAGACTTGTGATCATTTCATAAGGTATGCAAACGTCAAATCACTGTGTAGCAACCTGACACTAATAATATTGTCTGTCAACTACATTTCAGTAAAAAAAAAAAAAAAGTGGGGCGATAAGAGGGAAGGAACCAAATATATCAGCGTGACTTTTTCTCCTTTCAGCGTCTATCGAGAGGTCCCAGGTGGGTTGGAATCACATGACCTTCCTTCTTATATTCCCCTGGGGTATAACTGTAATCTAAGTCAGGAGTGGAATTGCTAGATCATGTGGTAGTTCTATTTTGAGTTTTCTGAGGAGCCTCCATACTGTTTTCCACAGTGGCTGCACCATTTTACATTCCTACCAGGTACATTGTCTTCATTTATTTCTTCAGCACCCATTTCCTGAGCGCCGTCTCTGTCCAGCTCTGCACAAGGTGTTGAAGATGCAGTGAGGAAGGATACAGCCCTGACCCTCCAGGCACTGACCGTCTAGAGGGGGAGATGTCATAACTCAGAGGGCTGGGTCAGAGGTGTGCAGACAGCGCTAGGGGAACACAGAGGAGGAGCAATCAAGAGAGGGAGATGTGACCCCTAAGTCTCAAGCGACCAGTGGAAGGTAGACCACGAGGCCACAGGCAGGATAGAAGGGCAGGGAAGGCCCTCTAGATGGAGGAAGCAGTGACCAAGGTGTAACAGTTCACGTGCAGAATAGGAAGCAGTTCGGTGTGGCTGGAACGTCGCATGGGGGTGGACCGGTTACAAGGGAGGATGTTGGAGAGCCAAGTCAGATCTCCAAGGGTCTGTTACCATATACTGAACTTGAGGCTGAACCTGAGAGGAAAAGTAGCATTTCAGAAAACGATAATGAGTGAATTGGAAAGTATAAAACTGCAAGCAAGGGGTTCCTGTTGAGGTAACTCAGTGAAGATCCTGGGCAGCTGCACTACAGCAGGGCAGCGAGGATGGGGCGGGGCCAGAGTCAGAGGCGTCGGGAGGCAGAATCCACGGGACGGGCGTGGGGTGGACGTCAAGCAAAGGAGGATCTAGGGGTCGGCGTGACTCCCGGTTCTGGCTCTGGAAGTAAGGGGCCATTCAATCAAATAAGGAAAATGGGAGGCACAGCGCTGAGTTTGGGACCCTCCCTCTGAGTTCAAGGAGCCTGTGAGACATGCAAGGAGACCGCTTTTCGCTGCATCTGCAGGCCCTGGGGAAGAGGTCTGGGTGGTAGGGCTGGATAGGAAGCTCCATTAGCGGAGCTGAACCCGCTCCCGGAGCAGCGCGAGGTGCACAAGGGAAAGGGTGTCCTCTAACTTGGGTTTCCCTGGCCCAGACCTAAGACAGCCCTTACCTTGGGCAGCAGCTCTCCACCAACCAGTCTAGATCAGAGCACAAAGTTAACCTTTAATGTTACCCTAGAGTAGCGGTGCCCAACCTTTTTGGCACCAGGGACCGGTTTCGCAGAAGACAATTTTTCCACGGATGGGGCGGCAGTGGCGGGGGATGGTTTCGGGATGATTCAAGCGCATTACATTTATTGTGCACTTTATTTCTATTATTATTACAGCGTAATATATAATGAAATAATTGTACAACTCACCGTAATACTGACAGGAGGTGGAGCTCAGGCGGTAACGTGAGGCTGTAAATACAGATGAAGCTTCCCACGCTGGCCCGCCTCTCACCTCCCGCCGGGCAGCCCAGTTCCTAACAGGCCAGGGACCGCTTCTGGGCCGTGGCCCTGGGGTGGGGGACCCCGGCTCTAGAGCAACGCTGCCCAATAAAAAATTCAGAAATAAAATGCAAACTCACTTGTAATTTAACATTTTCTAGTAGTCACATCAAAAAGAAGCAATGAGAAACAGGTGAAACTAATTTTAATAATATATTCTATTTAGCCCTAAATATATAGAATATGATTATTTCAGCTTGTAATCAATATAAAAAATTACTAGCAAGATATTTTACACTCTTTTTATTTGCACTAAGTTTTCAAAATCTGTGTGTATTTTTTACAAAGGTGCCTCTCAATTCCAATTAGCCACATTTCAAGTGCCCAGTGTGGTTGGGAGGCTGGCACAGCTCTAAAGCCTTGTAAGTGTGAGGGGCTGGGACAGCAGAGACGGTCAGGGTCCCTCCAGGCTCCAGTCAGGCAGTGGAATGGGGACAGACCCCACACAGCCAGAGATATGGGGTAGAGGGGGACCCACCAGCTGGTAACCTGAGGGCCACGTGCAATCAGCCCATAAAGCTGCAAGGTGGAGGACTCCCTGTACTGAAAAAAACTCAGTCTGTTGCTCTGTACGACTTCTCTTGTGTCATGATGCTCACCTTGGTTTCCATTTTAATGTCATCATGCACAAATTGTTACTGCAAGTACAGTGTGCCTGAAACTGTGCTAGATATTGGATCCAGTAAAGCCTTATGCACATACAGTGCCCAGCAGATTACAAAGCTCTTCACACACAAACCAAAGGGAGAGGTATATTTATTATCTATTGCTATGTAACAAATTAGCATAAACTTAGCTGCTTACAGGAACACACATTTATTATCACATAATTTCTGCAGGTCAGGAGGCCAGACACAGCTTAGCTGGGCCCTCTGCTTAGTCTCTCAAGGCTGCAGTCAAGGTGTCAACCAGGGCTCGGTTTTCATCTGAAGGCTCACCTGGGGAAGGATGTATGTACCTGTTCACATGGTTGTTGGCAGCATTCAGTTTATTGGTGGTTGGAAGACTGAGAATTTCCATTTTTTACTGGCTATGGGTCAGAGACCACCCCCAGGTCCCTAACACGGGCCGTTCTCCATAGGCAGCTTACGACATGGCAGCTTGTTCTTCAAGGCCAGCAGGAGTGCTTCTAACTCCAGTCCACTAGGAGGGAGTTCTTTGTAATTTAACATAATCATGAGTGACAGCCCATCTTCATCTTGGCCATGTTTATTGGTTAGAAGCAAGTCACAGGTCTCTCTGACACTCAAGGGCTGGTGATTACACAAAAACATGAACACCAGGAGGTGGGGGCATGCGGGCCACCTTCAGATCTGTCACTACAGTGGTATTATCCCCATTTCACAGAGGTGGGCAGTGAGGGTTGGGGAGAATGACTAGGTTGTAGGGAACTAAGTTCCATGTGTTCTGATTCCATGGCCAGTATCCCTTCTACCACATAGGGACAGTGAGAAATGGGTCCTGCCCTTAATGTTACTTACTGGAAGGGGGATCCCTTCCAGGACCCAAGAGTGGGCTCTTGTCTGACACTCAGAAATGAACTGTCCGAGGAGACACACATACTGACAAAGCAAAAGACTTTATTGGGAGGGGGTGCCCGGGTGGAGAACAACAGGGTAAGGGAGCCCAGGAGAGCTGCTCTGCCATGTGGCTCTCAGTCTCAGGTTTTATGGTAATGGGGTTAGCTTTCTGGGTTGTCTCTGGACCGTCATCTTGCCTGTGCCCATAGTTGGTCCGATTCCTGGTGGCGTGCGCATCTCTCAGTCAAGATGGTTTCCACCGTAAGGGTTTCTGGGAGGTTGGCAGGGCATATTATTGGCTGGCATCTCCTCCCTCCTTTTAGCGCCTCCCGAATTCTTCCGGCTTGTCAGGGACCTCCTGTTGTGAGATAACTCATGCAAGTGGTTACTATATTATCCTGCCTGGCCATGGCAGGCAGTTTCAGTCAATGGTTCCCTAACATTTAGGCAGCTTGCAAAAAAAACTGGGGAGTAGGAGCTAGGAATAAGACCACCTAGAGCTCAGCTGTGCTCCCACACAGGGAATAGGTTGCCAGGAGCCTCTACTGGCTTCTCGACATGCTCCTTCCTGGATCTACGGAGACCCCCAAAGGTGAAATGTGGGACTTCAACCTGGAAAGAAGAAATCTAGACTATTCATAAGATTAGTAATATTTTTTTTTTTTTGCCCGCGCCGCATGGCATGCAGGATCTTAGTTCCCCAACCAGGCCTCGAACCTGCTGTGCCCCCTGCAGTGGAAGCATGGAGCCTTAACCACTGGACTGCCAGGGAATTCCCAAAGTAATAGTTTTTATGAATCACCTGGGGGAGAGGAGGAGGATTAAAAAGAATGGGTCGGGGCTTCCCTGGTGGCGCAGTGGTTGCGAGTCCGCCTGCCGATGCAGGGGACGCGGGTTCGTGCCCCGGTCCCGGGGGTTCCCATGTGCCGCGGAGTGGCTGGGTCCGTGAGCCATGGCCGCTGGGCCTGCGCGTCTGGAGCCTGTGCTCCACAATGGGAGAAGGCCACAACGGTGGGAGGCCCACGTACAGCAAAAAAAATAAATAAATAAAATAAAAAAAAAATAAAAAAATAAAAAAAAATAAAAAGAATGGGTCGAGGGAAGCCTTGAAGTGTTTCCTTTTTTTTTTTTATAGTGAGACTACAGTTATGTATTAGTCTTAGAACTTCATAAAGTTTTAAACTTTAAAAAGGTTATTGTGTATCTTATGCTATTTTGATAAATATGCCTCACCACCCCCTCCCACACCATCAACAACAACAGAAACAAAAATCCACCCCTCCTTGCTGGTTTATGCGAGGGAATTGAGGTCTCCTGTAGGTAGAGAAATCTAGGAGAGTGCTTCAAGGCAGAGGCCTGTGGGTCCCTGGGGGTTTCTAGTCATTTGGGGGTGGGGAAGGGGGTGGAAATACATTACGTTCATTACATTTAAAAAAAAAAAAGAAAAAGAGGAAGCAACTTACTGCTCTTTCTGCTGGGATACTGGGGGGTGTAGAGCCCTTAGAGCATCTGACTGTGGAAACAGAGAGAAGGAGGCCACAGGCTCCCCGGCATCTGGGCTGGGGCGCGAAAACCTGCAGCCCATGTGGCTTCAATCACTGAGCAGAAGCCCGGCAGCTCCAGCTCCAGGCGCCCATCTGACTTCTTTGTTTGCTAGGAGCTGGACCCCGTGAGGGTGGCTGCCCTCAGAGCCGTCTTGGGGCTCGGCCTTCCCCCTTCTGTGAAATTCCAGAAATCGCAGGGCAGCCCCAGGCGACAGGCTGCAGGCTCCGGCGGCTGCTCAGGGAGCTGGGCTGCTAGGTTGGGGCCACTCGGGATCTCTGGGGACCACTAACCCTGAGACCTCTTGGCCGGCTCTGTCCAAAGCAAACAGCCAGCAGATGTCCCCAGCGCAGCCTCTGGTGAAACAGTTTATTCTTAGGAGATGGCCATCTCCCCTCTGGGACCCTGCAGGCTCAGCCAGCCTTCCTCCTCTCACTTCCTCCCCCTCCCTCCCTCTGAGATGCTTTCCTCTGAATTTGATACCACTTGGTGAACTTTAAAACAGAGGACTGCAAGGAAAATTCAACATTCCAACATGGGAAGTTAATTTGGTTCTCTAGTAAAGAAGAGTTGGTGGAAACTTCTCTGGGGCTCAGACAACTGAGCACCGGAGGTCTACTTACCCAATTTGGAATGAGGATAAACCCTGTCAGTCTATGTTGGCAGCTTGTAACACCGAAAACCAGAGGGTGTTAGCCAGCCTGTAAGTAAGATTCCACTTATGGCAAGTTATTAAAGTTACATTTCGGGTCTGCATTTCAGATGTATTGTTTAAAAGTAATAAGCTAGGTTCCAGCCGTGAACTGTTACACTGGAAATGAAAACCTATGCGTCATGATCTTGCTTCAAACAATTAAATACCCATCCCACATTCCTGAAAAATATCTATGACAGACACCTCATTCAGTTTTGTTTTTTTTTTTCCACTGTTCTTCCCTCTTGGGACATTAACTTTCAGTCCTTAGCCTTGACCTTACATGCATGTAGTTTACAGATATTATAAGTCAGGATTTCCATTTTCATAGAAATACTTTATTTTGGAGAATGTCAGTACAAACATTACAAGGATGTTTGACAAGTTTCTCAGGTATTCTGTTGTCCTCAAGGCGAATAAGGAGAAAGGAAAATTTTCACAAGGTCAAAAGCTGTTAATTTATTTATTGCTGCTCATGGATTTATTACACCCAGCCTCCATGAACCAAGCCCTCCCCTTGCAGGATCCATTTGTCACACAGGTAAACAGAGTTCTCATGCTAGAGTATAAATTTAGCATGAAACACTCCTGCTTAAAAACTCTTATGGCTTCCCATTACCTGAGCATCAAGGATAAACTCCAATCTTCTTAGTATGTCAGGCAAAGTTTTCCTGGCCTGGCCCTATCCTGCTTTTCCAGCTCATTTCCAGTCATTAGGTCCTGTCAACTCTATGCTGAAGTTCCTGGAAATTTCTCATCTTACCCTGAACATATTTCCAGGTCATCCCAACAACTCTGGAATTCCTTAGTCTGCAGTTATAACCTGAGAGCCCACAGAGAAATAGGAAATATTGGAGAAGCTGTTATTTAGGAAATAGCCTTCTCCACAGCGACGCTCCAAAAAGCTTTCCCTATTCCACAAATAAGTGGGATCGTGATATATTTGTCTTTGACAATTCTCCAGAGTAATCATTCCTTTGCTGAGTCCCTTAATAAGAGCTGCTGCCCACTCACCAGCCATGTGCCCTGGCGTCAGAACAAATCAGCCCGCAGAAAGATATAAATCGTCTTTCTGCCATTTGCTCAAAAAAGGTGCTGTTTGTCCTAGCAGAGGCCCTGCCTCAGTACCTAGGGTCAATTTTGCTCCTTCCTCAGAAGTTTCTTACACATATGTCCTCCCTCTCCCTAGAAGGACTACTTTCTTTCCACTTTTGTACTACTTACAATAGCAGCTAAGACGTATTTCATATTTCATACTTTAAAGCATTCATGTGCTTTAAAACAAGCATTCCTTTGTTTAATCCTTACAAAAGCCCTGGGGAAAAGGGACTACTACTATGTAATTTACAGATAATAAAATCAGGTCTAGACAAGTTTAAGGATCTGAAGGCCACATAGTACTGGCCAATGAAAGGCAGGATCAGGACTGAGTCTGACCCAAGCCCGCTTGGGTGACCACTCTCCACGCTGTTTTTAAAATTACTATTTTAAGACTTTGGAGGAAGTAAGTGGGGGCTTGTTTTATTGTTACTGTCCTTTGTTTGTTTTGTTTTGCTTCTAATCTTAAATACATAAAATTAAACTAAGAGGAGTTAAGAATTCCCTCCAAGACTCAAAATATTCTTTTCCATATTTATTTTCTAACCTCTGTGGCTACCAGGAAATATTACTTAATGCAATGATGGGGCAAGTGAAATTTCTATCCCTTTATGTTTTTTTTTAATGATATTTTATTTATCTATTTTTGGCTGTGTTGGGTCTTCATTTCTTTGTGCAGGCTTTCTCTAGTTGCGGCGAGCGGGGGCTTCTCTTGTTGCGGAGCATGGGGCTCTAGGCACGTGGGCTCAGTAGTTGTGGCTCGTGGGCTCTAGAGCACAGGCTCAGTAGTTGTGGCGCATGGACTCAGTTGCTCCACAGCATGTGGGATCTTCCCAGACCAGGGCTCGAACCCGTGTCCCCTGCATTGGCAGATGGGTTCTTAACCACTGTGCCATCAGGGAAGCCCCTATTCCTTTGTGTTTGAGGAAGGAGAACAAGGAACAAAAACTAAATGCTCAAACTATTTTGGGGGAAGGAAAAACAATCTCGTACATCCATCCTACTTTGGAATGATGTACATTAGTTTTGAAATCCACCTGGGGAAGAATAACAAAGATTTTGCTGATCTTAGGCACACTTTTTCTGCTCTGTGTGAAGATCATATGCACATGTGTACCATGATGTGTTTAGAAACAACTTTGAACCAAGTTCTGGATTTGTGAATATTTTCTGACTCCTGAACTACTTTTTTTTTTCTGCAACCATTTTCCTTTCTTTCTTTTTTTCAGTATTAACAGCATTTAATACTAAAAAATCATACAATAAAGAAAATGTAATCAGAATTAATTGCATGGCTCAGTTGTGAGTATTATTTGCACAGTCACAATAATATATATGCTGAATACACATATTGAAATGTGATATAACTCCATTGTGATCATTGCTGGAGGGGAAGTGTGTATTTGAGAGGCAAGGAGTGGGAAGGAAACAAGAGTATAAACTTTCATCTTCTGTAGGAGAAAGTCAGCAGATAATATCTAACTTTTTTTTTTTTAATAAAGGGATATGACAGAGAGATAGCTAGAATAATTCAGAGTGATTGCCCCTGGGGAACAGAAATTGGGAAGTAAAGTGTGGAGGGGGAGATTACTGTTTTTATGAGCATTATAGATGCACTATTATTTTGTTAAAAAATAAAAAGCATTTTAACAAAAGTAAAAATAAAATTCTGGACAAATTCGGTGGTTGTCTCTGGATGATATAAGAAATGGGTGGTTTTTATTTCCTTCATTCTAATTTGCTCTATTTTGAAAATATGCTATAATTTGGAACCAAATCTGCAACCATTTTCAACAGCTCAGTGCTCATCATTCAAAATGCTTGCTCCACATTCCTCTCTGTAGTGCAGGACACAGGAATGATGCTGGTCACGATGGGTGGTGCCAGACAGGGAAGGTGGGCTCCTTTCTGTCCGGATGAGAGCATCATTTAGGGAACTTCAGCCCGTCTAAAAGGAAGGGTGCTGACATTGTTCTTCTCCCTCCTGACCTGCTTCAACACCATCCAGCCCATACCATTTCTCTTCTTAATTCACATTGCTTGAATTGCAAAGAATTTTTTCTTTCTTTTTATCTTTGCCAAACCTTTCCTTGATGCCCTTGGGACCACTTCCCAGCACCTCTCAGGTGGTTCTAAGAAGTCCTGGGGGCTGTGAGTAGGAAGATGGGAACTGATCTTTGTCACAGAAGGGCCAGTTTGAGGTCTCCTGGGGCACTTACACCGTCTGCATTCCTCTGTTGGGGGTGGGGGGCGGCCAGAGTTTCAAATCACTGAGAGATGAAAACCATGAGCATTCTCTACCCTCAGCCCTAACTTTCTTTACCTCCTTTTCCCTTTAATACATTTCCTTTCTCACCATCTGCATTCCTATGAAGGGAGGATTCCACTCGATCTTGCTTTAACTTGCTCTTTTCTGACCGTGGGCAGAGTCTTCTATGTGGCTTAGTGGTTTTGAATGCTAAACAAAGCAGGAGATGAAATGCAATTCTTGGCTCTCTAAATTATATTTATTTCTCTAGTATTTTGGGCCTGGAGCTTCCAAGGAGGAATAACGTGTGTTTTGTTGAAAAGGAAGGGGTGGGAGGATTAGATGTGAAAGTAACACATAGTGCCCCTGGAGTCCGAAGGCCTGGGTTCTAGTCCTAAATTTGCCAGTAACCTGCATCAGTGTGACCCGACACTCAGTTGCTTAGTTTATAAGGTAAAGTGGCTAAATGAGTACTGACCACGAATGCCAAATGACAGACCTATTATGGTTCAAATACTGGCTGTGCCATTTACTAGTTGCATTTCCTTAGGCACTCTACGTGATTTCTCCAAGCCTCAGTTTCATCATCTGTAAAATGGGAATAAAAATTGAAACTATTTTATAGAGTGGTTTTAAGGATTAAATAAGATAATATTCGTAGGGTTCTTAGCAAGTGATCAATAAAATGAGTTATTAGTGGGAACTCCCTGGGGGTCCAGTGGCTAGAACTCTGCACTTTCACTCCTGAGGGTTCAATCCCTGGTCGGGGAACTAAGATCCCACTTGGCGTGGTGCCATAAAAAAAAAAAACCTATTAGCATAGAAGTTCCACAAGGTTCCTCTCACCTCTATATTTGATGACTCAATTTGCAAAAAAGGTCATTGATGATTAAATTTTTAAGTAATGTTCACTTTTTTACTTGTAGTTCTATTTTTTTAAAAAACAACCAAAATTTATTTCTAACAATTCTGAAGGCTAGAAGTCTGATATCAGGGTGCCAGCATGGTCAGGTGAGGACCCTCTTTTGGGCTGCAGACTGTAGTTCTATTTTGTTTTTGTTTTTTTGTTTTTTAAGAAGTTCTTTTTTTCCTGGTTTGCCAATAATTTTTTTTCTTTTATCATAAGTGGGTGTTGAACTTGTTAAATTCTTTTTCCTCATCTACTGAAATGACATTTCTTTTCTCCTTTTCTATAAATATGGGCGATTACTATGATTGATTTTTTAATGTTAAATCAATCTTACATTCTGAGGATAAAACCCACTTGATCTGATGCATTATTCTTTGTATATATTGCATGATCTGATTTTGTTAAGAGCTGACTGCATCTGTGTTCATGAGGGATATTGGTCTGATTTTCTTTTGCGTGTATATAATATCTTTATCTGGTTTTCTGGACCAGAGTAATACTGATAACATGTTTTGGGAAGTGTTCCCTCCTTCTCTGTTTTCTAAAAGAATTTGTGTAGAATTACTATCACTCCTCCTCTCCAGGAAGGTTTAGCTCTGATTTTTAAATGTTCCTCTCAACCCTCCCCTTCCCTACACAAGAGTCTTATTTACCAAAATGGAAGAGAAGTCATTATCTCAAGGGGTAGAACAGTCTATAAATACAGTTCAAAAAGTGCTTGAACAAATTAAGGAAAGGTTTTAAAAGGAAGAATAATTCCACTATAATCCAAACAATATAATTGTGTGGAATATTAAGAACTCAAAGTATATTTCAAAATGGAATTATATGTTCATAGCTTCCTGTACTTTTCCTTTAAAACATTTTTTACTTTTATAGATTTTATCTAATTATATTTAATTGATCACATTTAATATAACTTAATACTTATGATTAAGTATTTTTCTTTTATTCCTGTGAGTCTTTATCACACAAATATAAGCTTCATGAGGGAAGAGACTAATTCTGTTTTCCTTACTATTATCTTCATAAACCTGGCTCAATTGTAGAAAGCTGGCAAGTATTTAATTAATGAATGGATAGGTGATGAATAAATTAATGCTTTCAGATGAGCTTCCCAGAGAATTTGCATGTCCCTCTGAAAAATTAGCTCCCTTTCACTGAAGGCCTATTTTGTGACAAGCATTGTATAACTACAAAGATGGGTACAAAACTGTCCCTGCCTGGGAAGCTTAATGTCTAGTGGGAGAAAAGACGAACAAATATTCAGGCACAACAAAATATAAAGACTCTAATAGGTGTCTGTTGGGTACTATGGGAAAGGGGATAAGAGAAAGCCATGCTGTTCAGGCAAAGCCACCTACCTGGGCTGTGTCCAGGAGAGGGAAAAGAGGGAGAGAGATTTTCCAGGCAGGGAAGGTGAGGCAATAGAGAGTGAGCAACTTCTTGTGGGTCATGGAAAGGGTGTGTTTTGTCACGTTCAGACCCCCAGATATCCTAAAAGCGATATGGGCAGATGCCTGCTAGATTATTTCAGAGGCACGATCCAGAAAAGTGGGGATTGGACACTTCAGGCCTCTGCTGCCAGATAGGCCTGTGGTGCTGAATGAAATATATCTAAATTCCTTTTTATCTCGATTTACTCACCTGTGACACTACAGCCCAGCAAAAGCCTGGAGACTTAAGAGGGGTTTGTGGGGTGGAGAGCGGGCAAAATTAAGTCTCCATCGGCTTCTGGATTAATCTCAAAGAACAGTAAACCAGGCCAGGTGGGAAAACTGTTGATAAAACCTGAGACTACTGTTAAACTAAAAACAACCAAAAGAAAAATTAGAGCTGTTCTCTGAGGGCCAGTTTAAGTAGTACCTCTCTAGAAGCTTCCGTATCCTGAATCTCGCCGCAAATGACTTGCGCCCTCCTCTCTGCTCCTCTTGTCTTTCCCTTGCCACCCAACCCGGAGTGATCATGTCACTCCCACCCAAACATCCAGCACTACTCTACTCCCAGCTCTCTACCTGGCAAAGTTCCCCTCTACCTGCCACCCATCCTGCCTACTGAAATGCTGCGATCCTTCAGACCACAGGGGTTACTTCCTCTACTGATTGTCATCATCCCTGGGTTACTATTTCCTCTGAGCTCCTGAGACTTTACAGGATTTGCCATTTGGGGGTTTTTATTTGTTTGTTCGTTCTGATTTTTGGTTTTTCTTTTTGGCCTCGCCGCACGGCTTGTGGGATCCTAGTTCCCCAACCAGGGATTGAACCTGGGCCCTCAGCAATGAGAATGCAGAGTCCTAACCACTGGACTGCCAGGGAATTCCCAGGATTTGCCCATTTTGTACTGTCTCGTGGTATTCTGATTCTTTCACACCACTTACAACTACATTGGATGCTCCTTGAGGGCAGGAATCAGGAACCCTGTGTTAATCCTACTCTCGTGTCTCTCACAAAATCCCTGTGCACAGTGGGGACATAATACATGCTCACGCTGTTGGTTCCCTGGTTGACACAGGAGCTAGTGGTCAAGGAAATCTACTTGCATGTCCCAAGCAGCTCCTCGCAGGGCTCACCACCAATTTCTCCTGAACAAAAATCTTCAGATCTCTGCTAGAGTTCTGTAGAGTTCATGCCCCTAGAAAGGTCACAGATGGAGACCAGTGTGATATGCCCAGAAAAGCTGATTCCGGGACTAAGAACCACAGTGGCTTTTAAAGACCACAGAGAAAATGAGAACTTTAAACAAATATTTTTCTAGGAGGGCCTCGGCCTCTCATAGGGTTTCTAAGCTGCAAACGCAGCAAAAGAGGTGAGGGCGGAGGAAGGCGGGTGCTGGGCAGAACAGGGCTTCATTTATGTTGGGCAGGATGGCTTTATCCCCAGGGTTTCTGAACTGCTTCAAAGCTTCATTTTTTCCCCAATCTGAACCAAAATAGTTGAAATACAACATGCCTGGTGAACAGGAAGGAGGGAAGGAAGGGAGGAAGAGAGGGAGGGAGGAAGGAAAGAAAAAACAAGATAAGACTTGCTTTCACATTGTTCTGGTGCCCTGCTCTTCAGGCAAGGTCCAGTGGAGAAGACAGAAACGTCCTTTCTCCTTTTCTATCAGGCTGAACAAAGGAGGTTGCAGCAGAAATACTTTCCAGCAGGGGTGTGACCATCCTGTCGGACAAGGACACGCAGCTCTGTTCCCAAAGGACTGTCCTATCGGGCACAGGGTTAGATATCAGTGTCACAGTCTGCAAAGATGACTATCTGTTGAACAGGAGAAGTGGGAGGATAAAAAGCCACAGGTGTTATCAGGTTGTTAGTTGGTCTCAAACATGGAGCAGAGAAAATGTCTAGGGCATGGAAGACAATGCTTGCTCCCTGCCCCCAGTCACCTATTGGGTTAAACACAGGTGTTTTTCTCTGTTTCCTCCCCAAATCCCATTAAGATGAAAGTAAAGGAATAAAACAGCTGTAAATCCACCAAGGTCAAGAGAATAGGGGAGGAAATTGAGGGGAAAGAGAAATGTCGACAAACATTTGGGTGAAGGGAAGCAGATGAGGGGAGAACTGACTCACCAGGTCCCCGTGGCCGAAACCTGCTGCTTGTGGAGGGCAGCCGGCTCGTGGAGCAAAAAGATGAGCTGAGGCATGTTCTTAACGCTGGGAGATCAGGTGACAGTCTGTTTAAAAAGATGTAAGTTTCTCCTTCGGCACACTCCACAGAGAAGCCCCAACTCCTCCCCCACCCTACAGGAGAAGGGAGTTTGGAGAAACAGAGACATCAGACACAGCAAAGAGCAAAGGGCCAAACTGTAAACGTGGGGCTTCCCAAAGTCAAGGTCTGGAGGCCTTTTCTCTGAGGCTGTTGGATTTACATTCTGAACAGGACTCTCTGACCCCCTGGCCACCCAGCTCAGAGATCACTGGCAGCCATTACTCACCTCCCACTGACAGATGGGTGACTTGAGAATTCTTCTCTGGAGAAAGAGAACAGCTTCAAAGAAAAAGCCTCCGGATGCTGACATTTGGGAATCCCGCAGTGAAAAAGCCTACAGAGAAATCCGTGGCACAAAAAGCCCTGTTGGCTCACAGCACTTCCAAAGATCTTTTTGGTATCTCTCTCCCTCACATGAGACATTTGAGAAAAGTAAGAGGAAAACAAATAGAAACAGAGACTGTGCAAGGAACCCTATGATCAATAAATATCCTAAGGGACATAAGGGAAGAAATTGTAGAAGGTTATGCAAAAGGAACAGATTAATAATAATAATAACAATATTTATTGAACATTTCCTATGTACCAGGCATGTATTTAAACGAACTTAATCCTCATTACATGCTTTAATCCTCATTTGTTTAATTTAAAATTTAAAAAAAATTTTATACAATTTTAAAGGTTACTTTCCATTTACAGTTATTACAAAATAATGGCTATATTCCCCATATTCCCCATGTGGCACAGTACATCCTTGAGCCTGTCTTCTACCCAACGGTTTGTACCTCCCACTCCCCCACCTCTATAATGCCCTTCCCCCACCACTGGTGACCACTAGTTTGTTCTCTATATCTGTCAGTCTGCTTCTTTTATGTTATATTCACTAGTTTGTTGTATTTTTTAGATTCCATATATGAGTGGTATCATATAGTATTTATCTTTCTCTGTCTGATTTATTTCACATAGCATAATGCTCTCCAAGTCCATCCATGTTGCTGCAAATGGCAAAATTTCACTCTTTTTTATGGTTTTTTTTTAATAGTTAGGGAGTAGTATTCCATTGTGTGTATATATATATATATATACCACATCTTTTAAAAAAATTTTTATTGGAGTATAGTTGATTTACAATGTTGTGTTACTTTCAGATGTACAGCAAAGTGAATCAGTTATACATATACATATATCTATTCTTCTTCTTAGATTCTTTTCCCATATAGGCCATTACAGAGTATTGAGTGGAGTTCCCTGTGCTATACAGTAGGTTCTTATTAGTTATCTATCTTATATATAGTAGTGTGTATAAATCAACAATCCTCATTAAATGCCCATGAGTTGGGTACAATTATTTCCCCCATTTTATAGATGAGAAAACTGAGGCACAGAAAAGGTAAGGAACTTGTCAAAGGTTATATAACCAGAAAGGAGTGTGTACTAAATGTATTTGAATTGCTGATTTTAATGACCTCTAAGAGATCCTTTGAAAAAAACTCTCCGAACAACTCAAACAACATGAGAAAAAGGTAAGAGAATGAGAGGATCAACCCAGGAGGTCCAACATCTAACACATATGTATACAAAGAGGAAGAAGTGAAAATGGAAGGAATTATTTTTAAATAGTATAATAACATTGCCTTACATTTAAATGAGCTTTCAGATTACTAACAATAAATGAATGGGGAAAAAAAAAAGACGTACAATCCAAAACCCATCTTAGCAAAATTTGACAACTCCAAGGATGAAGATAAAACCCTAAAAACGTTCAGAGAGAAAAAAGAGGTCACTTATGAAAGATTGGAATTAAAACTGGCATCAGACTTCTTAACAGTAACTCTGGAAGCCAGAAGTCAATGGAGCAATGCCTTCCAGAATTGAGAAAACTGTATCCAACCTAATATTCCATAGCACCCAAGCCAGGAGTCAAGTGTGAGACACTGAATGCACCGGAACTGGTAACAACTGTTACCTGTAGGAGGGAACCTGAGGGCTAGGTGTGGGCAACCGACTTACCTTTCACTGTGGACCATTTTGTTCTGTTTGAATGTTTACCATATGCTTATCACATTATTCCAAAAAGTTTAGAATCAAAAAATCATGTTTAAGTGATGCCAATAGTTAATTAAATTTGGAAACCACCAAAAGCCCTTGTATGATTACTGGTTCTCCACTCCTCTCTTGTAAGCATGAAGTAGGCAGGGAGAAAGGGAGGTCAGCCAGAACCTGTTTGCTGCACTGGTGAAAATGCAAAGATCTTCTGGAGGTCAATCCTCTGGCGAGCCAAAGCCAAGACTCATCATTAGGTCATTTGAATAAATACATGAGTGAATGAAAGGATAAATGAGCATGAAGCAGCCATTTGAGTCATTTGGGTGTGGGTGAGTGAGAGGAAGGAAGTAAAGCTAGGGGAAATTGGCATTGTAAATCCTCCCTTGCTGAGACCTGACATTTTCTGCAGGGATGTATATTGGGTGTAGGGAACCAAAGTGCAAGGCTAGGTCTCTTCTTACCACCTCAACATGAGAAGTTGAAGTCTGGTTTAGCCGATTTAGCTGTATACCATTATTAAGTAGTATACAGATCAAGGTCCAGATTTTTAATTGCCATTCTCTGTCTCTGGGAGAATAGAAGCTCTGAGATGTTTCTTAGCATGAGCTAAGCCTGATTATAGTCCTGCTCACATACTTGATATAGGAAGCGTATTAAAGCTTATTGCAGTCCTTAAGAACTTATCTAATTCAGTAGTTATTTATAAGCCCTTTTAAAAGAGTCTGTGTTACACACGTAGAGAACGGACTTGAGGACACGGGGAGGGGGAAGGGTAAGCTGGGACGAAGTGAGAGAGCGGCCTGGACTTATATACACTACCAAGTGTAAAATGATAGCTAGTGGGAAGCAGCCGCATAGCACAGAGAGATCAGCTCAGTGCTTTGTGACACCTAGAGGGGTGGGATAGGGAGGGTGGGAGGCAAACACAAGAGGGAGGAGATATGGGGATATATATATATATGTATAGCTGATTCACTTTGTTATAAAGCAGAAACTAACACACCATTGTAAAGCAATTATACGCCAGTAAAGATGTTAAAAAAAAATAAAAACACTAAGCCACGTAAGAAAAAAAATAAGAGTCTGTGTTAAATAGTAATGAATGGTCACTTTTTCATGAGCATATTAGTAAGAATATATTCCAGAACTTTAGCCAAATGATAATAGGTCAGTAGCATCAGCCTCTTGGAGAAAGACTATATTCTTTTTTTAAAATTAATTAATTAATTTATTTTATTTTTGGCTGCGTTGGGTCTTTGTTGCTGCACTCAGGTTTTTCTCTAGTTGCAGTGAGCAGAGGCTACTCTTCGTTGCGGTGCATGGGCTTCTCATTGTGGTGGCTTCTCTTGTTGCAGAGCACGGGCCCTAGGCACGTGGGCTCAGTAGTTGTGGTGCACGGGCTCAGTAGATGTGACACACAGGTTTAGTTGCTCCGCAGCATGCAGGCTCTTACCGGATCAGGGATTGAGCCTATGTCTCCTGCATTGGCAGGAGGATTATATTCTTGAATCTTGGATACAAATGCCATTTGGGGGAATTAGTGTCTTCCACATTCTACCTGCCATAATCTTTGAAGATGATTTCTTTTTGCCCCCATGATATTGGGATGGCACAGCTTCTGTAAACATTTCCCCATGACATATTCCAGGAAAATGTGTTACTGGAATGATGTGAAGAGTATAGTTTATATCATTTGTAGAGCATGGGAAGTCTGAAGTCAGACTGAGTTGAAATTATTAACTTTGAGATCTTAGCAAATTACCTAACTTCTCTGAGTCTTAGGTTTTGCTCTGTAAGATGAGGTAAACCCTGCTTCATAGGGTTAAGTGATTAAATGAATTTATATATATAAAATGTCTATATATGTATGTATTCCTCAGCATACGGTAACTGGCATATAGTAAGCACTCAGTGAATGTTAGATATTGTTAATATTATAAAGCATTTTTATGATTGCAGAGTACTTTCAGATAAACTAACACTAAACTACAATTCCCACTTACTCTGCATAACAAAACTCAAAATATATATGGGAAAGAATTGTGAAATCTAAAAAGTGCTATGCAGACATAAAAGTGGTAATATCAAGCTTATCATTACATTTTTATAAAACAGAATGAAGAATTCATGTCATAACTTACTCCTAGGGCTGTTGTGTTTACCAAAAAACTTGTGAATAGTTAAAGCATTTTTAATTCTATGAGACAGTGATTATCATTATGAGTGGGGAGGTAGAGGAAGCTAATGCATAATTTTTTAAACATTTATTAAAGGATGTGGTCGGCAGCCTCTAAGATTGTCTCCAGAATTCCTCCCTCCTAGTATTCCTTCTGCTTGATTGTGAGCAGGAATAATGTAATCACTTATAACAAATATCAATAGAATATGGCAACAGGTGTCTCCTCTGAGTTTCCATCTTTGACACTTTCTTTTTTTTTTTTTTTTTTTTTTTGCTGTACGCGGGCCTCTCACTGCTGTGGCCTCTCCCGTTGCGGAGCACAGGCTCCGGACACACAGGCTCCGCGGCCATGGCTCGCGGGCCCAGCCGCACCGCGGCATGTGGGATCTTCCGGGATAGGGGCACGAACCCGTGTCCCCTGCATCGGCAGGCGGACTCTCAACCACTGCGCCACCAGGGAAGCCCTGACACTTTCTTGTGCTTTCTTTTGGGTCACTTACCCTGGGGGAAGCCAGCTGCCATGGGGTGAGGCAGCCCTTTGGAGAGGCCCATGCAAGTGAGGGATTGAGACCTTCCAACAGCCACGTGTGTAAGCTTAGAAATGGAGTCTCCCTACCTCAGTCAAACCTTCAGATGAGACCACAGCCCCAGCCAACAGTTTTACTGCACCTCATGGGAGACCCTAAGCCAAAGCTACCCAGCTGAGCTGTGCCCAGATTCCTGACCCACAGAAACTATGAAATATGTTTGTTGTTTTAAGCTGCTAAGTTTTGGAATGAGTTTGAAACTCTAACTGCTAAGTTTTGGAATAAGTTCGATTTGTTACGCAGAAAGAGGTAATTAGTAAAGAAGTATGAGATACACACCTAAAATGCACAATCATAAGTGTACAGTTTGATGAATTTCACAAATGAACACTCCCAAGTAACAAGCACCCAAATCTAGAAATAGAACTTAGTCAGCCCCTTGGATGCCTCCCCATGTTCCCATCAACCCATTCCTCCTTCTTCGAAGGGTAACCACCATTTGGACTTCTAACAGAATAGATGAATTTTCTGTTCCTGTACCTTGTATAAACAGAAGCACGTAGCATGTACTCTTTTGTGTCTACCTTCTTTGGGTCAGCAGTACATTCCTCTTGTCTAGTTTTTAAAGGCCTGCTCTAAAATGCCATTGTTTAATTACAGTATTTAATCTATTCCAAATAGTAGTAAAGAAGAGTATGAGTTGATATATATGTAAAAATGGGAGCATAATAGAGAAAGATTGAGAAGCATCTCTGTATATGACCAAGGGTAGAAAAGAAGATGATGAGAAGGTCTGCAGGAATTCACAAGAATCCCAGCAGAACTCTAGAGCAATAAAATGTTTGTTAAATATATATATACTGACAGACAATATAATACACTGTTAAGAGTATGGGTGTGACAGAAAAAATGCCTGGATTAGAATCACGGCTCTACTCTTTACTAACTGTGTGATCTGGGCAAATTAATCTCTCTGTGCCTCAGCATCTTTGTCTATAGAATGAGAATAATACTAGTGCTTACCTCACAGGATTGTTGAGAAGATTAAAACTGGAAATAAATATAAATTGAGGGCTTCCCTGGTGGTGCAGTGGTTAAGAATCCGCCTGCCAATGCAAGGAACACAGGTTCAAGCCCTGGTCCAGGAAGATCCCACATGCCGCAGAGCAGCTAAGCCCGTGCACCACAGCTACTGAGCCTGCACTGTAGAGCCCGCGAGCCACAACTACTGAGCCCACGTGCCACATCAACTGAAGCCCGCGCACCTAGAGCCTGTGCTCCACAACAAGGGAAGCCACCGCAATGAGAAGCCCGTGCACTGCACTGAAGAGAAGCCCCCACTCGCTGCAACTAGAGAAAGCCCACGTGCAGCAACAAAGACTCAACGGAGCCAAAAATTTTTTTTAATTAAAAAAAAAGCAAAATAAATATAAATAGAATAGTGCAATGCTTTGCACAAAATGAGCATTCAAAAATGGTTAGCTATTATTGATAAATGTTTCCATAGGGAGTTTTTAAAAAATATATTGGGTGACCAATTTGTACTATCATTTTGTTTCTTGGCTCTTCTGTCTGTCCCTAGAGTGGGTGATGGAGAGGGAAACAGATGAAGTTCAGACCAGGCATCTTCTCTTTGTAATTAGCTTTGATGGGAAGGTGGAGGAGGAAGGATAAAGTTAAAGGCTGAAATGAGGTTTTAACTTATCAATAGATTTTAATTATAAGCATAATCTCAAGTCTCCATTGCTATGAATCCCTAAAAATTGACTACTCTCTCAGTAGCCAGTCTGTGTCTATTTTTAATTTCCTCCCTCTGGTCAAATCTCTGCTGAAGGTAATAAAAGATTTAGATTTAGAAAGCGACTTAGCATTTGGAATGAGATAGAGGCTATAAATAGGCATGTCAATGAAACAGGTTAGCTCTTGGAATCTCAGCATCAAAGGCATACATTCTTGTCTGATCTGCACACTGACACGGGCATGCTTGTAGGGGTCTCTAGACAGGTGTGTGTGTGTGTGTGTGTGTGTGTATGTGTGTGTGTGGTGCTGCATATGTGGACATGAATACATGCACGGAACATATACAATCATACTACTGAGAACAGAATTCTGAGGGATAACTGGTGTATTTTTTAGTAGCAGAGTGATCCCTGTAGACTAGATTGGTAGCCTTACCCTGACAATTAGTACTGGAGAAATCAAGGTAAACCATTACTCCCAGATGGCCAACCCCCAGGTGTAGGACAGTGGTAGGTAGAGCTTACATGCTGATTTTGTGATACTACAGACCAGCCTGTGAGACCTGACCAGGATCGAGGGTCCACAGTGATGTTCTAATCTGCCAAACACTTGAGGTCAGCTTAACAACTCATTTCCTAAGCAGTCAGGCCGCCATTCCCAGTCTTTGGAATGTCATCACCTATGATTAGAGCTGCTAAAAGTCCAACCTATTCTTCAGGCCCAGGTTAAATACTTCCTTTTGTATGAAGCCATCCCTGATCGCCTTGGTGATCTTCCTCTTCTAAATCCTAGAGCATGTTCTGACCCTCACATTCATATTTATCACACACACTGCTTTGAACTGGATTTGTTGGGTGCCTCTTTTGTTTCTCTATTATTGGGACGTCTTCATAGACAAAAGACAATGTCATTCATCTCTGTAGCCCGGCACGATCTAGGGTGGTAACAGGAGTGCTACTCCTATTCCTTGAACAACTGTGCACTCCTGGTTACCCAGCTCTGGCTGCCAACTATTTTGTCAATGTTCCCGTTAGTTTGTGGCACCCAGAATCTGAAGCATGGCGGATAAGATGTTTAAGGAAATGCTATAGAAATCAGTATTCCTGAATATCTTATGATATACAATAATAAATAATTTGATACTAACAGACCTGTCAAGAACTTATAAAAGTTTTCCTGTGATTTCAGATTCTCCGTGATAATGAGAGACTATGAACAATTTCATATGTTTTAGCAGATTAGTTTTAAACGTGAAATTGACCTGAAGGCAGGATAATGACCAAGATGACCTTCTGGGCCTTCCCAAGCTTGAGATTCTAGATTACAGGGAACCAGAGCATTCTAGGGTTTTGTAACTCAGTAAATTACCAACCTAAAACAAAGGCTAAACATCAAGATTTAAAGGACCCTGAGGGTTCTTCTGCTGATTTCTCCCCTCTAAGCCACCTGGGATGGATTTTTGTTCCTTCCCTCTTGCCTTTCCTTATTGACTCTCTGAAGATGATACTTCACAATACCTGAGTAATTGATTTGTTTCATAAGAAGTTCTGCAATGAAAATAAGTTTTTTTGGTCTTAGACAAAGTAAACACCTATTTCAGTTGGAAAAAGTTAAACCAGTGACCTTAAGTTATTTTTTTTAAGTGTGTGTTTCTATTTCTTTAATGACGTTTTTCTCAAATGCCTGATCATATTTTCTAAGATTTCCATTTTTTCCATTGTCCTTGGAAACTAAACGCATACAGTTTGAAATTTAGCATATAACCACAAATGGCAGCAAAGTGCTTTTCAAGCTTAAATCCAAGGTCGTCTATAATTCTTTGTCAATTTTAATCCTTCTTACTATTATAAAAATATAAGGTGAGGCTCGGCTAATCTCGCTAAGCAAATTCTGCCCCCTTGTGGATTAAAATATCCACATATAGGAAAGAAATGCTACAGCTGCATGGGGCCAGTTCCTTTTAGTTCTATCAAAGAGCCCATCAGTGATCTTGGAAAGTAATGTTACAATGGAACAAAACTAGACTATTTGTATAAATTGTGTAAGAGGTGATAGATGATGACAAAATACACTGACAGCTAATAGTATACATCTGTATCTTACACTTTGTATACGAGGACCGTGCCTTGACTATAGCAAGCATTGGAAAAATATTTCATAGAATGTTAGGAAGGACATGAAATATTGAGTTTAACATCCACACATAAGGATCCCTTTCACAGCCCCTGACATACCCACACTTGAGTGACTCCAGGAATGGAAAATTCACTAAATGATTCAGTGCATTCTCCGATCAGGCAGGGACTAACTGTTAGAAAGTCTATCAACATATTAAACCCAAATGTGGATAAACAACAAGGTCCTACTGTATAGCACAGGGCACTATATTCAATATCCTGTGATAAACCATAATGGAAAAGAATTTGAAAAAGAATATATATATGTATAACTGAGTCGCTTTGCTGTACAGCAATAGTTAACACAACATTGTAATTCAACTATAATTCAATTAAAAATATTAAGCCCAAATGGAATAGATCCTTTGTAAGAGAATCATATCATTTCAGAATTGGAAAGAGGTGTTGGAGATCTCCCAGTTTATCCTTTTATGATTGAATCTATTACACCCTCTGGACCTAATTCTCCTCTCTGGAACAACACTCAATAAGCTTATTACTTGTTTTGTAGGCTTTTAAATGTTGGAAAGGAACTACCACGTTGCCCCTTAGTCTTCCATCTTGCTACCTTTTCACCAATAATTGTGTCAACTGTTCCTCATATGACATGTTTTTAGATTCCATCATCTCCCAGTTACAACCCTGGATGCCAACTTTTTTGTCAATGTCCCTCTCATGTGCAGCTTCTAGAACTGAACACAGATGTTCTGGATGTGCTCATGTGTCTAGGATAGAGGACAATGAAGGGGTTATTCCTCAAAGTGGTTTTGCAACCCAAACTCCATGGGCTTTTTCAGCAGTTATATCATACTACTGGTCAGTGTAAATCTGGTAGCCCCCCAGGTCCTCCAGGTCTTTCCCACCCTACACTGTACTTGTGCCTAGCTATAACTTCTAACAATTGTCTCTATTAAATTTCATCAAGCCTTTGGCTTAGAATCCCAGCTAGCAAGATAATTATATATCTTAAATGTGTTCACTCAGATTAGCTCAGCTACCTAGCTCTGTGCCACCCATATTTAATAAACATGACCTCTGTGTTTCCAACCAATTTCAAGGCAAAGGCAATGACCTCTGGTGTGGGAAAGAGATTAGAATAAACACTGGAGGTGGGCCCATGTCCCCACAGTCCCACCCATCAGCCGTGTGGCCTCAGCTATGTGGTCCTCTGTTTTCTCTGAAACAGAGGTGATAACATGAGCTCATCGTGTGCTCATAGGGCCACGTGAGATAATGTATTTGAATAGGCTGAGTTAATTGTTAATTGCTAAATAAATGTAAAGTATTATTAATCATTAGCTTTCAAATGGTTTGAGGAGGGAGGAGTAAGTGTTATCATCTTATGTGTTCCCTTTATGCCTGATAGGTGAAGAGCTCCATACAATTTTTTAATGCGGATAAATACACACAAAGTATATATTGAGACAGTTTTTCACAGAGGGGACGGAAGGTGAGTTGATCATTTTTAAAAATTTATTTATTTATTTTTGGCCGCATTAGGTCTTTGTTGCTGTGTGTGGGCTTTCTCTAGTTGCGGTGAGCGGAGGCTACTCTTTGTTGCAGTGCGCCAGCTTCTCATTGCGGTGGCTTCTCTTGTTGCAGAGCACGGGCTCTAGGCACACGGGCTTCAATAGTTGTGGCACACGGGCTCAGTAGTTGTGGTTCGCGGGCTCTAGAGCGCAGGCTGAGTAGCTGTGGCGCACGGGCTTAGTTGCTCTGCGGCATGTGGGATCTTCCCGGACCAGGACTTGAACCCGTGTCCCCTGCATTGACAGGCAGATTCTTAACCACTGTGCCACCAGGGAAGCCCATGAGTTGATAATTTTTAATCAGCCTGTGTTTAGTCTGGAAACTTCTTCACCTATCTTCTATCAGCATAAGGCTCTCCCTTTTCCCCTCTCCTCTCCCCACTACATCCAGCCCTGCTCCTTCCCTCCCGCCCGCCTCCTTTACTCCATCTTCCTCCCCACTTCCTTCTGCCTTCCTTCTCCTCCTCTGAAACCAACCCCCAGGCTGGGAAGCCAGAGGAAGCTCTATACACTCCCACCTGAAGCCCAAGGCTGCCATCTTGGTCCTTGCACCCACATTAATTTTAGGATTACAGGAACAAATGCTCACCTCCTGGGGGAAAAAGATAACAAGGCACCACACTGATTCCCAGATGCCTGAAATTCCACTGATATCCACAGCTGCGTTCCTTCAGCTCCAGGCTTTCTCTAAATATCAATTATACGTTTGTCTCTGAGAAGACATTGAGATGAATCTAGCAGCTCAGAGTGAATTGGTTTTCCTTTTCCGAACACCTCATAAAGGCAGCTGGCTGGAGAGATGCTGGGTTTGGCCTGGGAAAGCAAAATAGAGAGAAGAGAAACTTGCCTGGTTCACAGCAAGGGCGCCTGAGAGGCTGACGAGAGGAGAGAGGCTGCCTCTGCTCAAGCTGCTCCTCCACCAGGAATGTTCTCTGCCTTCCTTGGGGTCTGGGCAGGAAAAGCCTGTCGTCTTCAGAACCAGCTTAATCCCACTTACTCTTTGGCGTCTTCCTTAACCACTCTTGTCGGAAATGATTGATCTTCCATACAATATGATCACTTTTCCTAGGTGTGATCAAGATGTTGAAACATAGCAGCAAAAATAAGCAGCAAAATATACATGTATACATACATATATGTATGTATATATACGTATACATATGCATACATATATATACAGATACATATATATATGGAGAGAGAGAGCAAATGTGGCCAAATATTAAGAGTTACCTAGCAAAATGACTTTCAGCCTCCTCACAATTCTTCTTCACTTCCTCAGCATGTTTTTCTGGTTTTCCTTGTCTTTCAAAGCATGGCGTGTACAACTATTAATAATAATAATGAACATTTGTTGAGTATGTACTGTATACCATGTGCCAGTGCCAGACACTTTACATACATCAAATGTAACCCTTAAAATCACCTTTCATGGCTGATGTTTTTATGCTCATTTTACAGAGAAGGAAAAAGACTCAAGAGTGGTCAGGGAATTAATTGGTCTTAGGGCCAATTAAGTCCACATCTGTCTGACTCCAAACTCATGCTCTTTCTATTGCATCCTGCTGTACCTTGAATTGCATACAGTGTTCCAGAAACAGTCTGGAAGGTACACGCCTTCACACACACACACACACACACACACACACACACCCCTACAGAATTTATATATATATATATATAATATATATATATATAAATATATAATATATATATATATAAATATATATATATTAGTCTTAGAAATCAGGAGGCATTTGGGTGAGTCACTTCTCTCTAAGCCTCGATTTCTTGATCTATAAATTAAGAGAAGTCTATTTTTAAATTTCCAAAATCCTTTTAATTTTTCTAAATGACGTTCGATGATTTTGATTTTCTTGAGGCTTTCTCAAATGTTCCATGTAAAGCAAAACACAAGAAAATTCTCCTCCCCTTCAGTTAAGAGAACAGGTCCATTGAAAAGAGTGTAATCACCGAGTGGAAGGGGGTGCTTGCACCCCTCCATTGCCTGTTAGCAGGTGCCCTGCTGTACACTAAATAGTGTGCATGACCTGTGTTAATGAGGGCAGCATAGAGGATCCATTCTTTGGAGAGAGTAGCAAGCAGACCCTGGGCAACTTGTACCCTGTAGGCATTCAGTAAGTATTTGAGAAGTAGAAAATTTCTCTCTTAGGGAAAGAAAAGAGAAATAGATATTTTATATGCAGCATACTGGTTTCTATTAAAACTTACCCCTGGCCATTTGTCTCTTTGCATCCGTGAAAGCACGATGGGTCACCGGCAGCCCTAGGGGAGCCGTCTGAGAAAATTCAGCCAGGGTTCTCACTCCTGCCGTGTCTCTCGAACCCTACAGTCTGATTCAGAAATAGGGCCTCAGTATGTGAGGGAAACAGTGTTTTTGTCAGGGCTTGAAGACTATAGGCTTCACTTACTTGGCCTAAGTGAGCTTCCTTGAAAGGGTCGTCCAAGGCGTCTACCTGACCACTGAAACAATGCCAGCTCTTCATACGTCACATTTACAGAAAGGCGATTTGAGAGTGACTGTTTTATGCGAGTAGAATAGTCAACTATGAGTGGTTTTTTTTTTTTTTTTTTTTTTTTTTTTTTTTTTTTTTTTTGCTGTACGCAGGCCTCTCACTGTTGTGGCCTCTCCCGTTGTGGAGCACAGGCTCCAGACGCGCAGGCTCAGCAGCCATGGCTCACGGGCCCAGCTGCTCCGCGGCATGTAGGATCTTCCCAGACCAGGGCACGAACCCATGTCCCCTGCATCGGCAGGCGGACTCTCAACCACTGCGCCACCAGGGAAGCCCTATGAGTGTTTTAATGTGAATAGTCAATTGGTTATAGAAATCGCCTTTTAAAAACTGACTCATCTCCTCAGTGGATTCATCTTCAAAATATGTGGCTTATTTTCCCTCAGTTATATACAAGTATTCATGTTGAAAAAAAAAGTTAGCCCCGCCCCTTCTCTTTGAAGGAGGTCTTAAAGGTTCAAGAGAACCTTTAATAAATGTAAATGCCCTTTAGAGAATAAACCCTTAAACTAATCTTAGCGAAGGTAGGCAGCAGTCATCTGAGGAAAAGCTCCTTTCTGTACTAGAGAAGAACATTTTAGGGGGAGACCCCTATGTGCCATCACCAGGTGCTTTACCTCAGCGTCTAGTTTAATTCCCATTTTGCAGATGAGAACACTAAGGCTCAGAGAGGGTAATTCTCCCAAGCTCACAGGGGTCCTTTTGTTAAGTGCTGGAGCTGTAGGCAAAGGCTTCAGCTTAGGGAGCAGCCGCAGCGTCCATGACTGCATTTGCACATGGCGGGGGTCCTTACCACTGCCGCCTTCCAGCCCCTGTCTCCACCGTCACAAGTCCCAGTCACTCAATAGAGGTAATTCCCTTACTTGCAGTTCTGCCACCAACCAGCTTTGTGACTTGACGCTTCAATTCTCCAAGCTGCAGTTAAATTTTGATGATCCCCAAGGTCTTCCTCAATGAAGACAAACCGTTCAGTGTCCAGGGAACCCAAGGCTGGCCCCGGGGTGTTGGGATTGCTCCTTCCTGCTCACCGGCCAGGCGGCAGACGTGCTCGGCATCCCCCATGAGCATTGCTGAGCCTGGGGGTGGTAATCAGAGCCCAGGCCCCTGTCCGTGTAGACTGTAGAACACGTAGACTGTGGGTTAAAAAGCACAGAAGGACCTGAGAAATCTGCAGGGGTCCTGGGGAACTGAGGTTCAGGGAAGACTAAAGGTGCATGCACCCTGATCTTGAGGCTCCCTGACTTGGTAAAGGCGTTTGTATTCACTGGGTAGCCAGTCCCTGCACTGCTGTGTTTAATTCTGGGTGTGGTATAGATAGAACTTGGTGCTCTGGCAAAGCACAGGGCCCACCACTATGTTCCTTTCCTTGTGGGGCAGCAACCAAATCCGAGCCTTTGATTCCCTCTAGTGGCTAAAATCAGCAACTTACATAGCTGATTCTTTGCAATTTATTCAATGTATGGAGTGCCTACTGTATGCACCAAATTGGTACTGGGTTCTCTAGCTTTGCCAAGAGTGCTTCATTTGAACATTGTCGTGTCCAGTGGAATGATCAGGGATGGAAGCCAGAGCTCCTTCTTACAAGCTTAGCTTAGTACAGTGCAAACCGCCTCTGCTTTATGGGGACTGAGGGAGGATGGGTTTTATATGGGTTATTTCTGCCACTAAATGAGTTGTAGTGTTGCAGGAAGGGGGACGCCTTCCACGGCCTGAGAGTGGGCTGTTGTCTAACACTAGGAAATGAACTGTCCGAGGAGACACACGTGCTGACAAAGCAAGAGACTTTATGGGGAAGGGGCGCCTGGGTGGAGAGCAGCAGGGGAAGGGACCCCAGGAGAACTGCTCTGCCACGTGGCTCACCGTCTCAGGTTTTAGTTTCCAGGTTGTCTCTGGCCAATCATTCTGACTCAGGGTCCTTCCTTGTGACATGTGCATCGCTCAGCCAAGATGGATTCCAGCGAGAAGGATTCTGGGAGGTTGGTAGGACACACGGACTGGCACCTCCTCTCTCCTTTTTTTTTTTTTTGCGGTATGCGGGCCTCTCACTGTCGTGGCCTCTCCCATTGCGGAGCACAGGCACCGGACGCGCAGACCCAGCGGCCATGGCTCACGGGACCAGCCGCTCCGCAACACGTGGGATCCTCCCGGACCGGGACACAAACCCGTGTCCCCTGCATCGGCAGGCGCACACTCAACCACTGCGCCACCAGGGAAGCCCATTTTTTATTTTTATTTTTTGTGGTACGCGGGCCTCTCACTGTCGTGGCCTCTCCCGTTGCGGAGCACAGGCTCCGGACGCGCAGGCCCAGCGGTCATGGCTCACGGGCCCAGCCGCTCCGCGACACGTGGGATCCTCCCGAACCGGGACACAAACCCGTGTCCCCTGCATCGGCAGGCGGACTCTCAACTACTGCGCCACCAGGGAAGCCCTCTTCTCTCCTTTTGACCTTTCCTGAATTCTTCCGATTGGCGGTAGCTTGTCAGTTCCGAGTTCCTTACAAGGACCTCCTGTTGTAAGATAACTCACACCAGTGGTTACTGTCGTGCATGGCCAGGAAGGGCACTTTTGGTCAGTGGTTCCCCTAACAGTAGGACCTTGGGCCGACTCCTTTATTCCCAGACCTCAGGTTGCTCATTGGTAACATCATGGTGTGGGTTAGATTCAGATCAATCCAACACATATTTATTGAGCACCTGCAGTGTGTGAGACCCAGGCTGAGTGCTCTGGGCATGCAGTGGTGAACAGAACTTGATCTCAAGGAGCTTAGAGGCTAACGGGAGAACCAGACATCCAGGAAGCCACATAAAACAAAGGGCACGAGATCACACCTTTGCTACCACATGGCAGAGGTAACTGAGACACCACAGGAGCCTAACTCGGATTCAGAGATATACACACCAGAAGTTCCCAGCAACAAACACCAAGCGTCAAAGGCAAGAGGAAGAGGAAGGCCCCTTTTCAACTCCAGGACTAGGAAAGCGAGAAGATACGGAAGATAGTCATGAAGGTAAAATCAACTCTTTGGCAGAGTGTGGGAAAATGTAAGAAAGGGAAGAAGTCAATGATACTAGTGTTCTACCACCAGCAGAATAAAAGAAAGAATGAAAATCAGCCAGAGGAGGATGAAGAAGTCCTGGAAAGTTCTTCTAGCAGTTCATCAAGTACTGCCTTGTGTCTACCAGGTAACTGAGACCTTGCTGTCTCTGTTGTCTCTCCAGAAAAAGCACTGGAGAAATGGTCATTTGTGTAGAGATCAAACACAAATGGTCACCTGTGTAGAGACCAAATAAAGCACTCAGGGGTTGATGATTAAAATACCAACAAGCTGTAAAAATGAAAAACGAAAAACAAAGGGCACGTGCAGCACAGCACGGTTGTCAGTGTGAGCTCTGCAGTGAGAGAGATCTGGGTGGAGCCCAGCACTGCCACATTGCACTAGCTGTATGATATCGGGCAAGTTGCTAACCCCCTCTTTACATTTCCTCAGTAATTTTGGATAATAACCCTTTCTTTATAGAGTGGCTGCTCAGTGCAGAGCCACACCATTGGAAGTGCTCCCTACATGGCGGCCAAGCCCACTGCAGTGTCAAGTTCTAAACAGAAATAACGGAAACCTTGTTGAGAATGTCAGTTAGACCCCACGAGGGGCTTGTCTTTTGGTGCTGAGGCCCCTTCTTATGCTCAGCAGATTTCTCTAGTCTCCTTTCTTGGCCATGGAGCTTGGGAATCCAGTGGTTACTGTCGTGCCTGGCCAGGAAGGGCACTTTTGGTCAGTGGTTCCCGTAACAGTAGGACCTTGGGCCGACTCCTTTATTCCCAGACCTCAGGTTGCTCATTGGTAACATCATGGTGTGGGTTAGATTCAGATCCATCCAACACATATTTATTGAGCACCTGCAGTGTGTGAGACCCAGGCTGAGTGCTCTGGGCATGCAGTGGTGAACAGAACTTGATCTCAAGGAGCTTAGAGGCTAATGGGAGAACCAGACATCCAGGAAGCCACATAAAACAAAGGGCACGAGATCACACCTTTGCTACCACATGGCAGAGGTAACTGAGACACCACAGGAGCCTAACTCGGATTCAGAGATATACACACCAGAAGTTCCCAGCAAGAAACACCAAGCATCAAAGGCAAGAGGAAGAGGAAGGCCCCTTTTCAACTCCAGGACTAGGAAAGCGAGAAGATACGGAAGATAGTCATGAAGGTAAAATCAACTCTTTGGCAGAGTGTGGGAAAATGTAAGAAAGGGAAGAAGTCAATGATACTAGTGTTCTACCACCAGCAGAATAAAAGAAAGAATGAAAATCAGCCAGAGGAGGATGAAGAAGTCCTGGAAAGTTCTTCTAGCAGTTCATCAAGTACTGCCTTGTGTCTACCAGGTAACTGAGACCTTGCTGTCTCTGTTGTCTCTCCAGAAAAAGCACTGGAGAAATGGTCATTTGTGTAGAGATCAAACACAAATGGTCACCTGTGTAGAGACCAAATAAAGCACTCAGGGGTTGATGATTAAAATACCAACAAGCTGTAAAACTGAAAAACGAAAAACAAAGGGCACGTGCAGCACAGCACGGTTGTCAGTGTGAGCTCTGCAGTGAGAGAGATCTGGGTGGAGCCCAGCACTGCCACATTGCACTAGCTGTATGATATCGGGCAAGTTGCTAACCCCCTCTTTACATTTCCTCAGTAATTTTGGATAATAACCCTTTCTTTATATAGAGTGGCTGCTCAGTGCAGAGCCACACCATTGGAAGTGCTCCCTACATGGCGGCCAAGCCCACTGCAGTGTCAAGTTCTAGACAGAAATAACGGAAACCTTCTTGCGAATGTCAGTTAGACCCCACGAGGGGCTTGTCTTTTGGTGCTGAGGCCCCTTCTTATGCTCAGCAGATTTCTCTAGTCTCCTTTCTTGGCCATGGAGCTTGGGAATCCAGTGGTTACTGTCGTGCCTGGCCAGGAAGGGCACTTTTGGTCAGTGGTTCCCCTAACAGTAGGACCTTGGGCCGACTCCTTTATTCCCAGACCTCAGGTTGCTCATTGGTAAAATCATGGTGTGGGTTAGATTCAAATCCATCCAACACATATTTATTGAGCACCTGCAGTGTGTGAGACCCAGGCTGAGTGCTCTGGGCATGCAGTGGTGAACAGAACTTGATCTCAAGGAGCTTAGAGGCTAACGGGAGAACCAGACATCCAGGAAGCCACATAAAACAAAGGGCACGAGATCACACCTTTGCTACCACATGGCAGAGGTAACTGAGACACCACAGGAGCCTAACTCGGATTCAGAGATATACACACCAGAAGTTCCCAGCAACAAACACCAAGCGTCAAAGGCAAGAGGAAGAGGAAGGCCACTTTTCAACTCCAGGACTAGGAAAGCGAGAAGATACGGAAGATAGTCATGAAGGTAAAATCAACTCTTTGGCAGAGTGTGGGAAAATGTAAGAAAGGGAAGAAGTCAATGATACTAGTGTTCTACCACCAGCAGAATAAAAGAAAGAATGAAAATCAGCCAGAGGAGGATGAAGAAGTCCTGGATAGTTCTTCTAGCAGTTCATCAAGTACTGCCTTGTGTCTACCAGGTAACTGAGACCTAGCTGTCTCTGTTGTCTCTCCAGAAAAAGCACTGGAGAAATGGTCATTTGTGTAGAGATCAAACACAAATGGTCACCTGTGTAGAGACCAAATAAAGCACTCAGGGGTTGATGATTAAAATACCAACAAGCTGTAAAAATGAAAAACGAAAAACAAAGGGCACGTGCAGCACAGCACGGTTGTCAGTGTGAGCTCCGCAGTGAGAGAGATCTGGGTGGAGCCCAGCACTGCCACATTGCACTAGCTGTATGATATCGGGCAAGTTGCTAACCCCCTCTTTATATTTCCTCAGTAATTTTGGATAATAACCCTTTCTTTATAGAGTGGCTGCTCAGTGCAGAGCCACACCATTGGAAGTGCTCCCTACATGGCGGCCAAGCCCACTGCAGTGTCAAGTTCTAGACAGAAATAACGGAAACCTTCTTGAGAATGTCAGTTAGACCCCACGAGGGGCTTGTCTTTTGGTGCTGAGGCCCCTTCTTATGCTCAGCAGATTTCTCTAGTCTCCTTTCTTGGCCATGGAGCTTGGGAATCCAGTGGTTACTGTCGTGCCTGGCCAGGAAGGGCACTTTTGGTCAGTGGTTCCCCTAACAGTAGGACCTTGGGCCGACTCCTTTATTCCGAGACCTCAGGTTGCTCACTGGTAAAATCACGGTGTGGGTTAGATTCAAATCCATCCAACACATATTTATTGAGCACCTGCAGTGTGTGAGACCCAGGCTGACTGCTCTGGGCATGCAGTGGTGAATAGAACTTGATCTCAAGGAGCTTAGAGGCTAACGGGAAAACCAGACATCCAGGAAGCCACATAAAACAAAGGGCACGAGATCACACCTTTGCTACCACATGGCAGAGGTAACTGAGACACCACAGGAGCCTAACTCGGATTCAGAGATATACACACCAGAAGTTCCCAGCAACAAACACCAAGCGTCAAAGGCAAGAGGAAGAGGAAGGCCCCTTTTCAACTCCAGGACTAGGAAAGCGAGAAGATACGGAAGATAGTCATGAAGGTAAAATCAACTCTTTGGCAGAGTGTGGGAAAATGTAAGAAAGGGAAGAAGTCAATGATACTAGTGTTCTACCACCAGCAGAATAAAAGAAAGAATGAAAATCAGCCAGAGGAGGATGAAGAAGTCCTGGAAACTTCTTCTAGCAGTTCATCAAGTACTGCCTTGTGTCTACCAGGTAACTGAGACCTTGTTGTCTCTGTTGTCTCTCCAGAAAAAGCACTGGAGAAATGGTCATTTGTGTAGAGATCAAACACAAATGGTCACCTGTGTAGAGACCAAATAAAGCACTCAGGGGTTGATGATTAAAATACCAACAAGCTGTAAAAATGAAAAACGAAAAACAAAGGGCACGTGCAGCACAGCACGGTTGTCAGTGTGAGCTCCGCAGTGAGAGAGATCTGGGTGGAGCCCAGCACTGCCACATTGCACTAGCTGTATGATATCGGGCAAGTTGCTAACCCCCTCTTTACACTTCCTCAGTAATTTTGGATAATAACCCTTTCTTTATAGAGTGGCTGCTCAGTGCAGAGCCACACCATTGGAAGTGCTCCCTACATGGCGGCCAAGCCCACTGCAGTGTCAAGTTCTAGACAGAAATAACGGAAACCTTCTTGAGAATGTCAGTTAGACCCCACGAGGGGCTTGTCTTTTGGTGCTGAGGCCCCTTCTTATGCTCAGCAGATTTCTCTAGTCTCCTTTCTTGGCCATGGAGCTTGGGAATCCAGTGGTTACTGTCGTGCCTGGCCAGGAAGGGCACTTTTGGTCAGTGGTTCCCCTAACAGTAGGACCTTGGGCCGACTCCTTTATTCCCAGACCTCAGGTTGCTCATTGGTAAAATCATGGTGTGGGTTAGATTCAAATCCATCCAACACATATTTATTGAGCACCTGCAGTGTGTGAGACCCAGGCTGAGTGCTCTGGGCATGCAGTGGTGAACAGAACTTGATCTCAAGGAGCTTAGAGGCTAACGGGAGAACCAGACATCCAGGAAGCCACATAAAACAAAGGGCACGAGATCACACCTTTGCTACCACATGGCAGAGGTAACTGAGACACCACAGGAGCCTAACTCGGATTCAGAGATATACACACCAGAAGTTCCCAGCAACAAACACCAAGCGTCAAAGGCAAGAGGAAGAGGAAGGCCCCTTTTCAACTCCAGGACTAGGAAAGCGAGAAGATACGGAAGATAGTCATGAAGGTAAAATCAACTCTTTGGCAGAGTGTGGGAAAATGTAAGAAAGGGAAGAAGTCAATGATACTAGTGTTCTACCACCAGCAGAATAAAAGAAAGAATGAAAATCAGCCAGAGGAGGATGAAGAAGTCCTGGAAAGTTCTTCTAGCAGTTCATCAAGTACTGCCTTGGGTCTACCAGGTAACTGAGACCTTGCTGTCTCTGTTGTCTCTCCAGAAAAAGCACTGGAGAAATGGTCATTTGTGTAGAGATCAAACACAAATGGTCACCTGTGTAGAGACCAAATAAAGCACTCAGGGGTTGATGATTAAAATACCAACAAGCTGTAAAAATGAAAAACGAAAAACAAAGGGCACGTGCAGCACAGCACGGTTGTCAGTGTGAGCTTCGCAGTGAGAGAGATCTGGGTGGAGCCCAGCACTGCCACATTGCACTAGCTGTATGATATCGGGCAAGTTGCTAACCCCCTCTTTACATTTCCTCAGTAATTTTGGATAATAACCCTTTCTTTATAGAGTGGCTGCTCAGTGCAGAGCCACACCATTGGAAGTGCTCCCTACATGGCGGCCAAGCCCACTGCAGTGTCAAGTTCTAGACAGAAATAACGGAAACCTTCTTGAGAATGTCAGTTAGACCCCACGAGGGGCTTGTCTTTTGGTGCTGAGGCCCCTTCTTATGCTCAGCAGATTTCTCTAGTCTCCTTTCTTGGCCATGGAGCTTGGGAATCCAGTGGTTACTGTCGTGCCTGGCCAGGAAGGGCACTTTTGGTCAGTGGTTCCCCTAACAGTAGGACCTTGGGCCGACTCCTTTATTCCGAGACCTCAGGTTGCTCACTGGTAAAATCACGGTGTGGGTTAGATTCAAATCCATCCAACACATATTTATTGAGCACCTGCAGTGTGTGAGACCCAGGCTGAGTGCTCTGGGCATGCAGTGGTGAATAGAACTTGATCTCAAGGAGCTTAGAGGCTAACGGGAGAACCAGACATCCAGGAAGCCACATAAAACAAAGGGCACGAGATCACACCTTTGCTACCACATGGCAGAGGTAACTGAGACACCACAGGAGCCTAACTCGGATTCAGAGATATACACACCAGAAGTTCCCAGCAACAAACACCAAGCGTCAAAGGCAAGAGGAAGAGGAAGGCCCCTTTTCAACTCCAGGACTAGGAAAGCGAGAAGATACGGAAGATAGTCATGAAGGTAAAATCAACTCTTTGGCAGAGTGTGGGAAAATGTAAGAAAGGGAAGAAGTCAATGATACTAGTGTTCTACCACCAGCAGAATAAAAGAAAGAATGAAAATCAGCCAGAGGAGGATGAAGAAGTCCTGGAAACTTCTTCTAGCAGTTCATCAAGTACTGCCTTGTGTCTACCAGGTAACTGAGACTTGTTGTCTCTGTTGTCTCTCCAGAAAAAGCACTGGAGAAATGGTCATTTGTGTAGAGATCAAACACAAATGGTCACCTGTGTAGAGACCAAATAAAGCACTCAGGGGTTGATGATTAAAATACCAACAAGCTGTAAAAATGAAAAACGAAAAACAAAGGGCACGTGCAGCACAGCACGGTTGTCAGTGTGAGCTCCGCAGTGAGAGAGATCTGGGTGGAGCCCAGCACTGCCACATTGCACTAGCTGTATGATATCGGGCAAGTTGCTAACCCCCTCTTTACATTTCCTCAGTAATTTTGGATAATAACCCTTTCTTTATAGAGTGGCTGCTCAGTGCAGAGCCACACCATTGGAAGTGCTCCCTACATGGCGGCCAAGCCCACTGCAGTGTCAAGTTCTAAACAGAAATAACGGAAACCTTGTTGAGAATGTCAGTTAGACCCCACGAGGGGCTTGTCTTTTGGTGCTGAGGCCCCTTCTTATGCTCAGCAGATTTCTCTAGTCTCCTTTCTTGGCCATGGAGCTTGGGAATCCAGTGGTTACTGTCGTGCCTGGCCAGGAAGGGCACTTTTGGTCAGTGGTTCCCCTAACAGTAGGACCTTGGGCCGACTCCTTTATTCCAAGACCTCAGATTGCTCATTGGTAAAATCATGGTGTGGGTTAGATTCAAATCCATCCAACACATATTTATTGAGCACCTGCAGTGTGTGAGACCCAGGCTGAGTGCTCTGGGCATGCAGTGGTGAACAGAACTTGATCTCAAGGAGCTTAGAGGCTAATGGGAGAACCAGACATCCAGGAAGCCACATAAAACAAAGGGCACGAGATCACACCTTTTCTACAAGATGGCAGAGGTAACTGAGACACCAGAGGAGCCTAACTCGGATTCAGAGATATACACACCAGAAGTTCCCAGCAACAAACACCAAGCGTCAAAGGCAAGAGGAAGAGGAAGGCCCCTTTTCAACTCCAGGACTAGGAAAGCGAGAAGATACGGAAGATAGTCATGAAGGTAAAATCAACTCTTTGGCAGAGTGTGGGAAAATGTAAGAAAGGGAAGAAGTCAATGATACTAGTGTTCTACCACCAGCAGAATAAAAGAAAGAATGAAAATCAGCCAGAGGAGGATGAAGAAGTCCTGGAAACTTCTTCTAGCAGTTCATCAAGTACTGCCTTGTGTCTACCAGGTAACTGAGACCTTGCTGTCTCTGTTGTCTCTCCAGAAAAAGCACTGGAGAAATGGTCATTTGTGTAGAGATCAAACACAAATGGTCACCTGTGTAGAGACCAAATAAAGCACTCAGGGGTTGATGATTAAAATACCAACAAGCTGTAAAAATGAAAAACGAAAAACAAAGGGCACGTGCAGCACAGCCCGGTTGTCAGTGTGAGCTCTGCAGTGAGAGAGATCTGGGTGGAGCCCAGCACTGCCACATTGCACTAGCTGTATGATATCGGGCAAGTTGCTAACCCCCTCTTTACATTTCCTCAGTAATTTTGGATAATAACCCTTTCTTTATAGAGTGGCTGCTCAGTGCAGAGCCACACCATTGGAAGTGCTCCCTACATGGCGGCCAAGCCCACTGCAGTGTCAAGTTCTAGACAGAAATAACGGAAACCTTCTTGAGAATGTCAGTTAGACCCCACGAGGGGCTTGTCTTTTGGTGCTGAGGCCCCTTCTTCTGCTCAGCAGATTTCTCTAGTCTCCTTTCTTGGCCATGGAGCTTGGGAATCCAGTGGTTACTGTCGTGCCTGGCCAGGAAGGGCACTTTTGGTCAGTGGTTCCCCTAACAGTAGGACCTTGGGCCGACTCCTTTATTCCCAGACCTCAGGTTGCTCATTGGTAAAATCATGGTGTGGGTTAGATTCAAATCCATCCAACACATATTTATTGAGCACCTGCAGTGTGTGAGACCCAGGCTGAGTGCTCTGGGCATGCAGTGGTGAACAGAACTTGATCTCAAGGAGCTTAGAGGCTAATGGGAGAACCAGACATCCAGGAAGCCACATAAAACAAAGGGCACGAGATCACACCTTTGCTACCACATGGCAGAGGTAACTGAGACACCACAGGAGCCTAACTCGGATTCAGAGATATACACACCAGAAGTTCCCAGCAACAAACACCAAGCGTCAAAGGCAAGAGGAAGAGGAAGGCCCCTTTTCAACTCCAGGACTAGGAAAGCGAGAAGATACGGAAGATAGTCATGAAGGTAAAATCAACTCTTTGGCAGAGTGTGGGAAAATGTAAGAAAGGGAAGAAGTCAATGATACTAGTGTTCTACCACCAGCAGAATAAAAGAAAGAATGAAAATCAGCCAGAGGAGGATGAAGAAGTCCTGGAAAGTTCTTCTAGCAGTTCATCAAGTACTGCCTTGTGTCTACCAGGTAACTGAGACCTTGCTGTCTCTGTTGTCTCTCCAGAAAAAGCACTGGAGAAATGGTCATTTGTGTAGAGATCAAACACAAATGGTCACCTGTGTAGAGACCAAATAAAGCACTCAGGGGTTGATGATTAAAATACCAACAAGCTGTAAAAATGAAAAACGAAAAACAAAGGGCACGTGCAGCACAGCACGGTTGTCAGTGTGAGCTCTGCAGTGAGAGAGATCTGGGTGGAGCCCAGCACTGCCACATTGCACTAGCTGTATGATATCGGGCAAGTTGCTAACCCCCTCTTTACATTTCCTCAGTAATTTTGGATAATAACCCTTTCTTTATAGAGTGGCTGCTCAGTGCAGAGCCACACCATTGGAAGTGCTCCCTACATGGCGGCCAAGCCCACTGCAGTGTCAAGTTCTAAACAGAAATAACGGAAACCTTGTTGAGAATGTCAGTTAGACCCCACGAGGGGCTTGTCTTTTGGTGCTGAGGCCCCTTCTTATGCTCAGCAGATTTCTCTAGTCTCCTTTCTTGGCCATGGAGCTTGGGAATCCAGTGGTTACTGTCGTGCCTGGCCAGGAAGGGCACTTTTGGTCAGTGGTTCCCCTAACAGTAGGACCTTGGGCCGACTCCTTTATTCCCAGACCTCAGGTTGCTCATTGGTAAAATCATGGTGTGGGTTAGATTCAAATCCATCCAACACATATTTATTGAGCACCTGCAGTGTGTGAGACCCAGGCTGAGTGCTCTGGGCATGCAGTGGTGAACAGAACTTGATCTCAAGGAGCTTAGAGGCTAACGGGAGAACCAGACGTCCAGGAAGCCACATAAAACAAAGGGCACGAGATCACACCTTTGCTACAACATGGCAGAGGTAACTGAGAAACCACAGGAGCCTAACTCGGATTCAGAGATATACACACCAGAAGTTCCCAGCAACAAACACCAAGCGTCAAAGGCAAGAGGAAGAGGAAGGCCCCTTTTCAACTCCAGGACTAGGAAAGCGAGAAGATACGGAAGATAGTCATGAAGGTAAAATCAACTCTTTGGCAGAGTGTGGGAAAATGTAAGAAAGGGAAGAAGTCAATGATACTAGTGTTCTACCACCAGCAGAATAAAAGAAAGAATGAAAATCAGCCAGAGGAGGATGAAGAAGTCCTGGAAAGTTCTTCTAGCAGTTCATCAAGTACTGCCTTGTGTCTACCAGGTAACTGAGACCTTGCTGTCTCTGTTGTCTCTCCAGAAAAAGCACTGGAGAAATGGTCATTTGTGTAGAGATCAAACACAAATGGTCACCTGTGTAGAGACCAAATAAAGCACTCAGGGGTTGATGATTAAAATACCAACAAGCTGTAAAAATGAAAAACGAAAAACAAAGGGCACGTGCAGCACAGCACGGTTGTCAGTGTGAGCTCCGCAGTGAGAGAGATCTGGGTGGAGCCCAGCACTGCCACATTGCACTAGCTGTATGATATCGGGCAAGTTGCTAACCCCCTCTTTACATTTCCTCAGTAATTTTGGATAATAACCCTTTCTTTATAGAGTGGCTGCTCAGTGCAGAGCCACACCATTGGAAGTGCTCCCTACATGGCGGCCAAGCCCACTGCAGTGTCAAGTTCTAAACAGAAATAACGGAAACCTTGTTGAGAATGTCAGTTAGACCCCACGAGGGGCTTGTCTTTTGGTGCTGAGGCCCCTTCTTATGCTCAGCAGATTTCTCTAGTCTCCTTTCTTGGCCATGGAGCTTGGGAATCCAGTGGTTACTGTCGTGCCTGGCCAGGAAGGGCACTTTTGGTCAGTGGTTCCCCTAACAGTAGGACCTTGGGCCGACTCCTTTATTCCCAGACCTCAGGTTGCTCATTGGTAAAATCATGGTGTGGGTTAGATTCAAATCCATCCAACACATATTTATTGAGCACCTGCAGTGTGTGAGACCCAGGCTGAGTGCTCTGGGCATGCAGTGGTGAACAGAACTTGATCTCAAGGAGCTTAGAGGCTAACGGGAGAACCAGACGTCCAGGAAGCCACATAAAACAAAGGGCACGAGATCACACCTTTGCTACAACATGGCAGAGGTAACTGAGAAACCACAGGAGCCTAACTCGGATTCAGAGATATACACACCAGAAGTTCCCAGCAACAAACACCAAGCGTCAAAGGCAAGAGGAAGAGGAAGGCCCCTTTTCAACTCCAGGACTAGGAAAGCGAGAAGATACGGAAGATAGTCATGAAGGTAAAATCAACTCTTTGGCAGAGTGTGGGAAAATGTAAGAAAGGGAAGAAGTCAATGATACTAGTGTTCTACCACCAGCAGAATAAAAGAAAGAATGAAAATCAGCCAGAGGAGGATGAAGAAGTCCTGGAAAGTTCTTCTAGCAGTTCATCAAGTACTGCCTTGTGTCTACCAGGTAACTGAGACCTTGCTGTCTCTGTTGTCTCTCCAGAAAAAGCACTGGAGAAATGGTCATTTGTGTAGAGATCAAACACAAATGGTCACCTGTGTAGAGACCAAATAAAGCACTCAGGGGTTGATGATTAAAATACCAACAAGCTGTAAAAATGAAAAACGAAAAACAAAGGGCACGTGCAGCACAGCACGGTTGTCAGTGTGAGCTCCGCAGTGAGAGAGATCTGGGTGGAGCCCAGCACTGCCACATTGCACTAGCTGTATGATATCGGGCAAGTTGCTAACCCCCTCTTTACATTTCCTCAGTAATTTTGGATAATAATCCTTTCTTTATAGAGTGGCTGCTCAGTGCAGAGCCACACCACTGGAAGTGCTCCCTACATGGCGGCCAAGCCCACTGCAGTGTCAAGTTCTAGACAGAAATAACGGAAACCTTCTTGCGAATGTCAGTTAGACCCCACGAGGGGCTTGTCTTTTGGTGCTGAGGCCCCTTCTTATGCTCAGCAGATTTCTCTAGTCTCCTTTCCTGGCCATGGAGCTTGGGAGTCCACCCGCTGCTTCTCTTGCCGTCTACCTCCGAGGGCCCCTGCATTTCAGCCCATCAGCCCCCCCACCCCGAGCGAGAACCACAGTGCCCTCTGCTCCCTTCTTCCTTGTTTCACTTCCCTGCAGGCAAGAAGACAGGCCCTTCTCCTTCCTACAGGTTTGCTGCTAATCAATTTGGGGAAATGTACAGGGAATAAGAGAGGTGGGGGGCCCCCGGGACAGGCTCAGGCTGCGTTTTGCCGAGCCCCAGAGCCCTCGCCGCAGCCGCCCACTGGCAGTTCCCGAGCCTGGAAGCAGCAACGTACTGTTCCCCCACCCCACCTCCGCGACCTAATGGCGGCGGCCCCTCGGAGCCCAGATGCCGCCCACCGCCGGGTCTCTTGACCCCACGCTGCAGGGGTGAGGCGAAGCCTCCTGCAGGCCACAGAGGACGTGGCGCCGTTGGGCGTCGGGCGTGGCAGGGCGAGAAGAATGGCGGCCACTGGAACGCCGCGGAGGGCTGTTAGAGCCTCGAGGGCTCGAGAAGGCGTGTCTACGTGGACGCCAGCTCGGGCACCCTTAAGCCTTGGAGCCCGCGCGGATCCGGGACCTGAGGTGACCTCTCTGCCCCAGTTGGACGAGACCTCACCTCGTCCGGACAACGACGGACAAAGGCCTTAACGGGCCCGGAAGGTGAGCGGAGCCCCGGTCGACGACGGGTGGAACGTTCGCGTGTCATCGGGCGGTTGGTCGTCGTTCTACCAAGAGCTCGATGTCGGAAGATAGAAATGGTAGAATCACGTACCACATGCGGCCAATAGGAAGTGCCCGCCACCTTTTGGGAAGATTTACTGGCCGTTTATAGAAGGCCTGTGTATATAATATGAAAAGGCTGCTCTCAACTTTCCCCCCAACCTTTCAAAAGAAAACTTTTCGCTGCATATAGGCCTTCTGGATGTGAAGAGGTTGCCGACGTATGATAGAGTTAAAGTCCCATGTCTTGTAAATGCCCATTTGTTTCTTTAAAAAAACCATAGAAAAGAAATGTCTTCTGGGGCTTCCCTGGTGGCGCAGTGGTTGAGAGTCCGCCTGCCGATGCAGGGGACACGGGTTCGTGCCCCGGTTTGGGAGGATCCCACATGCCGCGGAGCGGCTGGGTCCGTGCGCCATGGCCGCTGAGCCTGCGCATCCGGAGCCTGTGCTCCGCAACGGGAGAGGCCACAGCAGTGAGAAGCCCGCGTACCACAAAAAAAAAAAAAAAAAAAGAAATGTCTTCTGGAAATGACTTTCCGAAATGCAGTTGTTTGACCACCACTAGAGGCGACATCAGGAGCCACAGAGGTCCACGTTTGTTCAGTGGGTTACAGGAAATGCAATGGAAGACGTTGAGGAGGAAGAAAAGAAGGTTCTGTGCCAGACTGGTCACAGAAGACATTTGCATATTAGAATCATTGTTTTGTGTGTGCATTTGACTCCTTACTACTATATATGTAGTTGACAATAAGTACTTTTTTTAAATATCTAGTCTTTCTAGATGTTCTAAAGTGCCTGATATATGTTCAAAGTAAAGGTAGTAAAAAGACATTTTGTAAATATCTTTTTGTTAAAATTCGTATGAAATGTTGGGTTTTTTTGGGGGGAGGGGTGGCCAAACCACCTTTTTGAACAGTACGCAGTATGCACTGTGTTTGTTTGTGCACTGGTTCGAGGTCGGGGGGAGGAGAAGGAAGTGCAAAGAGCTCTGTGCCAGTGTGTTGATAGTGAGGCAAGATTAACCATTGTCTTTTTTGTGTTCCTGCATTTTGTTTCACTTTGCTGTGTATATAGTGTATATAATGGACAGATGAGTCCTAATTTACAACACCTAGTCTTTGCAGATGTTAAAGAGGTTGCCAGTGTATGACAAAAATAGAGTTAGTAAATAATACATTTTGTACATTTTGTGTTAAAATTTCTAGGAAAGATTGTCTTCTGAAAATTTGAGCATGATAGCCCTCTGGGTTGGTGGAGCAGGGCGAGAGAGAACGGGGTTGGTCTTAGAATGGCTAGAATGCTGGTATTTTGAAGACACTTTCAGATTATAACTGTTACATGTGTGCAGTTCATTCAGTACTGCTCTGTATATAGTGGACAAATTAAGTCCTTATTTGAAACAGCTAGTCCATCTAGATGTTTAGAAGTGCCCAACGTATGTTAAATGTAGAGGTAGTAAAATATCACTTCGTAAATATCTTTTTGCTAACATTCACAGGAAGTACTGTCTTTGGGAATGTTAAATGTTAAAGCACCTCTCTGAGCAGTATGCTATTGTTTATACTTGTTCAGTGGTTTGGAGGAGGGAGGGAAAGAATTGCAAAAGGTCATATGCTAGTGTGTTCATACCGGGACATTTTCAGACAAAACCATTTTTTGTATGTTCATTTTGTTTTGCTGTGTATATAGTGTATATAATGGACAAATTGAGTCCTAGTTTTGCAGCATCTAGTCTGTAGATGTTAAAGGGGGTTGCCAGTGTATGACAAAGTAGTAAAATTAGCACATTTTGTATACTTTATTGAAATTCATAAGAATGCTTGTCTTCTGTAAATGACTCTTGGATATGAATTTGTTCAGCCACCTCTAAGCATTACACATGCATGTACTTGTCCACTGGATTGGCGGTGGAGAGAAGGAAGTGAGGGAGGAAAATGGTTCAGGCCAAAATGGTCATATTTAGAAGATACCTCAGATTATAACCATTGTTACATGTGTGCAATTTTATTTAACAGTGCTGTGTACATAGCGGACAAGTAAGTTCTTAAATGAAATATCTATTCTTTCTAGATGTTTAGAAGTGCTTGATGTATTTAAAAGTAGTTTTAGTAGAATAATGCTTCTTGTAAATAGCTTTTAAAAACTGATGGGAAATAGTTTTGGAAATGGAATTGTTAAACCTCCTCTCTGAACAGTATACTCTGTGCTTGTTCATTGGGTTTAGGGAGGTGGGAGGGAAGATTGCAGAAGATGTTTTGCTAGCAGGAACTGGAGCATTTCAGCTTATCCATTGCTCTATATGTTACATGCATTTTGTTTCACTTTACTGTATATATTTTGTATATACTGGCCCAAAGGGTCCCAATTTTATAATATCTAGTCTCTAGATATTAAAGAGGCTGCCAATGTATGACAAAAGTAGAGTTAGTAAACTAACACATTTTGTACACTTTGTGTTAAAATTCATTGAAAGGCCGTCTTCTGAAAAGGGCCTTTGGAAGTGAAATTGTAAATCACATCTAAGTGACACCTGTGCCTGTCCTTGCCCAATGTTGGATGGATGGCAGAAAAGGAGGTACTAGGAGAAATGAAGTGTTCTAGATTAGAATGTTCCTATTTAGAAGACACTTTCAGATCTAACCGTTGTTACATGTGTGTAGTTTATTCAACACTACTGTGTATATAGTGGACAAACTTAAGTCCTTATTTGAAACATCTAGTCTTTCTAGGTGTTTAGAAGTGCACAAAGTATGTTAAAAGTAGAGGTAGTGAAGTAACATATTTTGTAGATACACCCTTTTGTTAAAATTCATATGAAATACTGTCTTTTAGAAATGGAGTGATCAAAATGATCAAACCACCTCTCTGAGCAGCACACATTATTTTATTTGTGCTGGTTCAGGGAGAAAGAAGAAAGTGTAAAGGGCTTTATACCAAGACTAACCATTGTCTGGTGTGTCTCTGCGTTTTGTTTTACTTGGCTATGTACACAGTGTACATAAAAGACAGAGGGTCCAAATTTACAACATCTAGTCTTCCTGGATGTTAAAGAGGTTGCCAGTTTATGACAAAAATAGCTGACAAATACATTGTGTACACTTTGTGTTAAAATTCATAGGAAAGACTTCTGAAAACAACTGGAGGAAGTGAATTTGTTAAAATCCCCTCTAAGCATTACAGATGCTTATTATTCTTGTCCACTGGGTTGATAGAGATGAGAAGGGGAAGCTTCTAGGCCAGAGTGTTCCTGTTTAGGAGACACTTTGTGACTATAGCCTTTGTGTGCAGTTTCTTCAGTGCTACTATGGGTGTACATAGTGGACAAACTTAAATCTGTATTTGAAACATCTAATCTTTCTAGATGTGTAAAAGTGCACAACACATGTTGAAAATAGAGAGTTAAAAGTAAGACCTTTTAAGTATTTTTTTTTCTGTTGGGGGAGTGGAAATTGTTAAACTTGAGTCTTGGAGAGTAAGCTGACTATTCACGGGGTGGTGGGGAGGTGTGGAGCGGACAGGGAAGGAAGCACAGAGAAGGGATCTGTGCCCATGAGTCTTTAGACAAGTTCAGATTGTCTAACCATTGTTCTATTTGTGTGTTTTAGTTAAGATTGCTGTGTATTAAAGAATAAGCAGGTCCTAATGCCCAAAGTATATTAAAAGTAGAGGTAGTAAAATAACCCCTTAATAAATGCCCTTTTGTTGGTTTTTAGGAAGGCCTGTGTCTTCTGGGAGCGTCTATGTTAATCCACCTCTTGGAGCTAGATATAGTCCTGTACTTAGTCGCTGATATGCTGGAGGAGGGGTAAGAGGAAGGGTGAAGGGAAGGGCTCTTAGCTAATATCTCCATATCTAGAAGACAGTTTTAGGTTATAACCATAGGTCTAAATGTGCATTTTTGTAAAGTACCAATGCTTATAATGGACAAGGTTCATTCATTATTTTGCAACATCTAGGCTTTTTAGGAGTCCTGAGGTGACAATGTATGATAAAAAGTAGAGCTAGTGAATTAACCAATTTGTAAATATCTTTGTTACAATTGGTAAAAAAGTAGCATCTTGGACATGGAATCGTTAAACCATCTGAGAAATGTACACCAGGACTTGTTCATTAGGTTGGCAGCAGAGAGGCAGAAGGAAGTATAAAGGGAAGGGAAGTATGTGGATGTGTTCCTTTTTATATTTGGATGATAACCGTTGATGTGTGTGCATCTCTTAGCTGTACTATAGGAATACATTGTTAAGTAATTCAGTGGAAACATACCTCCTTGCTAATACTTTAATAGTTTAGATCAGATAATGAATCCTCTTAAAAGCATTATACTTTGGGTACTGTGTTGCTTTATGTCTCATTTTTAATTGAACGGTAAGGGAATGTAGTATTTTAATCATAACTCTGCCAATATCTTTATCTAGAGGCCTGTTGCCATTTTTGTCTTTTCTGAAGCTTTTGTCGCCAAGAAAGGATTACATTTTTTTTCCTTCCAGATTGAGTTGGTGTAATGTATTTTTGGTTATCAAAATACTCATAGCTTTGGGACTTTGAAATGGTAAATATTCATGATGTGTGAAAAAGCATGATACATAACTGTATGATCTTAATTACATAAAAATGGATGCTTAGTTTTGTTTAAGTACACAAACGAGACCTAGAAGGACACATCAAATGGTAAATGCTGTGATGATGGATGACTTTGTTTTTTGCTTCTTGTGTTCTTTGGTTTCCTATTATGCACATTTTAACTTTCAAGAAATAAATGTTTTGAAAACCTTAATAAAAAATAAATAAATAAAGTGACAGAGTGAGTTCTCTGCCAGAGAGAGGGCTTCACACAAGCCCTGGCACTTGGGGCTGTTCCATCTTAGAGGTTGTGTTCCATTGTGAATGGCTTGAAAGAGATCATTTTTGACGCTGAGCTTCTCTATCACTGTGTAAGGAGGTAAAGGAGGATCAGAGCTAAAGCACACCTTAAATGCCAGACACATCATACCTAGAATCAGGTGAGGTTTCATTATATCAATCGGTCATCAGTTCCGTAGATTTAATAGTCATGTACTAAGAGAGACTTCCCTGGAGGTCAAGACTCCTAGTGGTTAAGACTCCAAGCTTCCACTGCAGGGGGGCATGTGTTCGATCTCTGGTTGGGGAACTAAGATCCCACATGCCATGCAGTGCAGCCAAAAAGTAAAAAAAAAAAAAAAAAGAAAAAAGAAAAAGTCAGGTACTAAGAGATGAATAGGAAGGAGAGAAGGTGAACTTGGGATGTAAAGTTGCTGACACCATACCATTCCTGGAAAAAGATGACAGTTAAAGAAAGCAAAGGTGGAACTGAATTCCTGTTGGCCAAAGGAATATTGGATGGATGAAGGGCCAGGATCCAAATGTGGTAACTTGGGATTCTGCTTTGGACAGAAAGTGCTGCTGGATATTGTGAAGCCATAGGTTACGAAACTACAGAGAAAATAAAAGGGTAGGGGACTAAGAGGTATAAACCATTATGTATAAAATAAACTACAAGGATATACTGTACAACATGGGGCATATAGCCAATATTTTATAATAAATATAAATGAAGCATAACATTTAAAAATTGTGAATCACTATATTGAACACCTGTAACTTATATAGAATATTATATCAATTATAACTCAATTTTTAAAAAAAAGAAACTACAGAGAATGAAAGAAGTTGGTGGGGGTGGCAAGGTAGGAGAATGTGTGTCCATAAAGGAAGCAGGGACTGCCTGTAAGAGCCCACTTGTTCCCAGAGGCAATGCTGCACTTACTCAGAGTTGCTCTTACTCAGAGTTCTGTGAGGGCAGCCTGACTTTAAGAAGATTCTCAGGAGTGAACCAGTATCTGGAGCCTGTTCTGGGAGGAGGCCAACCCTGCCTTCCCTTTTAAGTTCCGTCCTTTTGGAAGCCTTTGCTAGTAGAGGAGAGAAAGGTCAAAAGACAAAGCTGTTGTTGACCTGAGTTATTTCATTGTTCCTGAAAACCCAGTAAGGTAGGAAAGGTGGGCATTAGTTGGACTGTAATTTGGGGGGTTAAGGAAGATATGATGAATTCAATTAACATGGAGGAGCCAGTGTGAGACCCGGGACTTCTATTACTTCTGGTCCAGGATTCTTCCAACACTTTGACTCGCCCCTTGCCCACAGAAACATCCAATAACTATTAGTTGTAATATTTGCTTCCTGCACGTTGCCATCCAGTTTCTGCGTGATTCATCAGAGGTTTTCCTCTTCCAGTTTCCTACTGTGTTGGAACCTTGGGGACTCACACTGAGATCAAGAGAGTGGCAGAGGAAAAGGTCACTTTGCCCTGTCACCATCAACTGGGGCTCCCAGAAAAAGACACCCTGGATATTGAATGGCTGCTCACCGATCATGAAGGGAACCAAAAAGTGGTGAGTGTGCGCCGGCTAGAGCCCCGCCTCCTCTCCTCCCATCCTCCCTCGCCTTTCTCCTTGTGTCAGAATGGGCTGGAACTGCTTTTCTAGCTAGAAAAAGGCTAGAGTCTTCCAGATGCAAAACTATAAACAAGAAAGGGTACTGGGTTGTGAGGATAAGAGATTCTATGTTTCCTGGGCAAGCAAGAACTACGAGAAAGCTGTCTATCATTTGCCTAAGGAGGGAATCTGCACTAGTAGGGTCTTTCCTATGAAGGGGACTAGGATGAAGTAGCTTGATTGCCTGGTCTGTGGGCCAGAGCCACACCTGTGCTGGGAATCTTGCTCCTCTTCCTCCTCTGAAACCATCCCCACCTGCCGATGCTTAAGCTTTGCACACTCATGCCTTCTGAACTCTAAGATTGTGTAATATGATGAACAATATAGGATACAGAGGAACAAGTACGGGACATAAATGGAAATGTTTAACACATGTATAACTGGTTAGCAAAAGAACTGATACTGGTTCTAGAGTTGGAAAACAAAGGAGCTGGCCCTGAGTCTACAGTGCTCAGGTTCTGTAGGACCACCAGAGTGGTCCATTGGTTTCTATAAGCTTCTGGCGGTGTGAGCAGAACTTGTCACAGTCTGCTCCTGGTGACCCCCTGGTCTGGTCTTCATTAGAGAATGAGAAGTAGGTAACCTATTGTTACCATCCATTCTGCCTTGGCTGCACTCAGCCACCATACCTTGCCTCAACCTAGGTTTTCTAGCATAACTATTCTTACTCCCTTTACCCACTGACTTATTTTTAAAAATCTTTGTGTTAAAAGTCTTGTGATTTTAAAAAAACAAACAAAAAACTATAACCCAGGGAAGCTGACTTTAGACTTTCCTTCGTTTTCAGAACTTTACTTCTTTTCCTACAAGAAGTGCAAAGCTGTCCTTTCCTCTCCTCTGTACTACTAATTTCATAAGGTGGTTTATGCAGGGAGAAGCAAAGGTTTCCACTGAAAATAAAATTCAGGATCCCGGTTGGAGTTTAACTTGCTTACAGAGCTGCCTACATCACCTTGTTATTTTGATACTGCTTGTCATTTTGTTCTCACAGTACATCATCCCAAGACTCACTCTGTTCTCTCGAGAGCAAGGTCACCTTAACCTGTGCATGTTTATTCCAACAATTTCATAATCAATCCTAGACATGATACTCTCATTTCTGAAGGAAGTAAATAAGAGGCCATGTTCCTCTCATAAAAATCCAAGAATGGGGCCTCCCTGGTGGCGCAGTGGTTGAGAGTCCGCCTGCCGATGCAGGGGATACGGGTTCGTGCCCCGGTCTGGGAGGATCCCATATGCCGCGGAGCGGCTGGGCCCGTGAGCCATGGCCGCTGGGCCTGCGCATCCGGAGCCTGTGCTCCGCAACGGGAGAGGCCACAACAGTGAGAGGCCCACATACCGCAAAAAAAAAAAAAAAAAAAAAAAAAATCCAAGAATGATGCCACTCATCTAACTTTCACCCAAGCAGTTTCATTTAAACTAAAGAAAAAAAAAGTTGCTTGGTTATGTAGCCAAGTGAACATAAGGGTTGATTAAAGAAGGCGCCACTGATATGGCTTCTGTTATCACTCTGCTAAGCAGGCCCAGTTCCCTACTTATCTTCAGTGAATGCTCTGAAGTAAGGATTGCCATTTATTCAGTCATTCACATGGCATGAATTTATTTTGCACTTACTGTATGCTACGGTAGGCACTGGAGTACAATAGTGAAGAAGATATCAGCATCCCTGCCTTCTTGGAGCTTAAAGCGAAATGTCATTCAATAATTTAAAAAAAATTTTTTTTGAATTTTATTTTATTTTTTTATACAGCAGGTTCTTATTAGTTTATATTTTATACATATTAGTATATATATGTCAATCCCAATCTCCCCCAAGAAATTTTTTTTAAGGACAGAGCAATAAATATTAGCTACATGCCAGGCACAAATCTGTTTAGCACATACTATCTCACTTAACTTAATCCTCATAACCAGGATTATTGGTGCCATTTCACAAATAAGGAACTAAGGCACGTGCGTATACACATACAAAGTGAGAAAATTGCTTAAAGTCACCCATTTTTGAAATTGGGCACGCTGATATCGGTACCTGGGCTATTAACCACTAGCTATGTCACCTTCATAAATAATTTGAAATGAGAAAATGTGCTGCTATATAGGAAATCAGGAGAATATGGGGAGAAAATTATTCCAGACAGAATTAATTATGCAGAGACTCTGTTGCTGGAAAAAGCTGAGCATTGTTGGAAGTTCTGAAATACCAAAAATCAGTTTAGTTAAATATAATAAATATTAGATTCCCACTAAACACACATACTCTCTCTCATAAAGGAGCTACTTGAAGAGATACATATCATGACAGAGATAAGCAGAGTGCTCTAGAGGAAGACAAAGGAGGAGCCACTGGCTGAGAGCCTTTGGAGGAGGGGAGAGGTCAAGGTGTGCTTCTCAAGGAGTGCAAGTGTGAGCCTGTGGGGTTGTAGGACCAGAAACTGAAAGGTCTTGCCTCTCATACCAGGGAGCTGAGAATTTTTCCTACGATGTCATGGCGTTCTTGAAGGCTTTTAAGAGTGAAAAGGGCATCTTTGCATTTTAGAGCATGCACTCTGGCTCTGTGAGGCTGATCTAAGTGGGACTCCAGCAGAAACAAGGTCAGTTGAACAGTTTCCAGCTATAGGATAAGGGCTTAAACTACAGTCGTGGGGAGTTGGGATACCAAGCAGTGGGTGAAGTTGCCAGAGCTGGTTAATTGCCAGGGGGTTGGGAGTGAGAGTAAGGGGGACCGAGGAAGAAACTACAGGAAGGGTTGCAACAGACGCGGTGCTTGTTTTTCTTTTTTCTTTTTTATTTTTTTGGCCGCGCTGCACGGCTTGCAGGGTCTTAGTTCCCCAACCAGGGATTGAACCGGTGCCCCCTGCAGTGGAAGTTCAGAGACCTAACCACTGGACCACCAGGGAATTCCCGGATGTGAGGCTAACCAATGACCTATATCCCAAGGTTAGCTTTGCGTTTCAATCTGAGCAGAAACACTTTGATCCCTCTTGTCTAGGATGCTCAGATATGCAGGGAACATTTAGGGGTGGGTAGCCAACCTCAGGAATATCTGAATTTCAACCTAGAGAACATGGCCACTAGAAATCTGGAGCTTTGGAAACATGGTAGAATTTCCAAAGTAAGAGTGCTCACCTCCCCCAAGGTCAGTCAGAAACTCACAACATGTCCCCTCTGTTATTCAGTTGGAGAAATCAGGACAGAAATGTTCCAATTCCCATGCCAACCCTCTTGGCCACTCTTTAACCCTTTCCCCTTTCTCTTTGGCTTTAAGCAAGAAAAATCCTGATCTAAAACAGAGAGGGGCCTACGTCCATCTCCTTCAAGGCAGTTTCACAACTGCTACGTAGGGCCTGGCACAGCAGAGCAACTGCCAGAAAGTTGTGCTGTTCCACTGGAGTCCTAGCAAATTGTCCTGCCTTCTTTCCCTAAAAATGCATCCGGAGCAGGTCCACCAGGAATGTCATAAGACAAACAGCCCTACAACAGCTGTGATTCATATATTTAATTTGTTTGTTTGCAGAAGGATTAAATTTATTCACTGTTCCCCCATCACACCCCTATTGATCCATGGCTTAGTCTCAGCACTACATCCCCTAGAATTAAAAAACAAAATAAAACAGAAAGGCACACAAGCATCTGAGATTCAATGTGTGTCTGAACAAAAAAAAAAGTCAAATTGCAAGGCTGTAACTGAGCCCCAACCCATGTCAGAAGTGTTGTGAAATTCTCATATTAAATACGGGTTATTTAATTATATTAAGATTATTTTTTTAAATAAATTTATTTATTTTTGGCTGTGTTGGGTCTTCCTTGCTGCACGTGGGCTTTCTCTGGCTGTGCGAGTGGGCGCTACGCTTCATTGCAGTGCGCGGGCTTCTCATTGCTGTGTCTTCTCTTGTTGCGGAGCACAGGCTCTAGGCACGTGGGCTTCTGTAGTTGTGGCACACGGGCTTGGCACACGGGCTCAGTAGTTGTGACTCGCGGGCTCTAGAGCACAGGCTCAGTAGTTGTGACTCATGGGTTTAGTTGCTCTGCGGCATGTGGGATCTTCCCGGAACAGGCAGGCATTGGCAGGCAGATTCTTAACCACTGAGCCACCAGGGAAGTCCCTATTAATATTATTTTGGGGGAATTCCCTGGCGGTCCAGTGGTTAGGACTCCATGCTTTCACTGCTGAGGAAACGGTTCGATCCCTGATCTGGGAACTAAGAATCTGCAAGCCGGGTGGCGTGGCCAAAAAAAAAAAAAAAAAAAAAATATTTTGAAGTTGTATAATCTCTGCTTCCCAAAGATGTTAAATACTTACCTGTAGTTATCTCTTTTTTCTTCATTTAATATTAAGACAGGATTTGGGGGAAAGGGAGGGAAAAGCAATACACCAGGAAAGCCTGTATACACAGAAGGTGACCCTCAAGCTTGATCTTGAGACCTGTGTAGGTGTTGTTTAGGTAAAAATAAAAGGAGAGGCATTTCAGAAGGAGAAGACTGTATGATTCAAGACAAAGACACATCAGAGGACGTTGTTCGGAATCAAGTTTGGGGACTAGGCTATTCAGAGATGTGAGGGCAGGGGTCAAAGCTGAGGTGCGGTCCAGAGTGCACTGGCCTTAGGGGCCACATTCAGAGGGTCAAACTGTAGACCACAGCGTGCACAGGTGATGGGAAACAATGGAGGCTTTTAGCCAGGAGAGCTTCACTATAGAAATGAATGGAATGAATGGGCTGAACAGTTTGGAAACCTTAGGGGCTTCCTTGAACCCAGAATCTGCCTAATAAAAGTGATCATGAACGCTTACTATCTCATCCCACAAAAGTCCTATGAAGTAGCTTGTTCCTGTGTGACAGTTGAGGACCTTAAGGTTTAGAAAATTTCATTAGTTGAGCCCAGGCACACAGCTGTAGGTGGAGGAGCTCTCATTTGAATACAGAGGACTACCGACTTCCCAGCCAGTAGCGTTTCTCAAAATTAGGACTCAGTAGTGGATCCTAAGCAACCAGACATTTTGTTTTAATATAGACTAGACAGTATCAGGGCATATGGCGCATACGCTGTTTCATGAAACTCATGTTTCAGTTATATATGTGTACGCTCTGTGTGTGCTGGGTCAGGAAGAAAAATGTATTTCTTAGTGTGCGCCTGTTCAAAACGTTAGAAAGCTCCTACGGTAGTGAACTTCTAACAGTCCAAAGCAGTCAGGTTCAACTCTGGACCACACCTCCTAAGGCTCTCCGAAGTCAAAAGTACCTTTTGAGACAAAGGTATCTCCTGATATTAGTCCAGATACTAAAATGAACAAGGAAGAAATCCCCTAGACCACAAAGGGTCACCAACCTCCCACAGCCCACAAAACCCAAAAGTCCCTAAAAATCACCCAGCTCTGTACTGATTTCTAGGTTTAGAGTCTCTGTTCTTCTTAGGAAGCACATAGGTGATGTGTACCTACATAAATGTACACAAATATGAAAAAAGAAAGAAAATAACATTAATTGAGTGCCTATTAAGTGTTCCACGCTTACTTGTTCTATCTCCAAACATCAGCCCCCCCTACTCCCTCTTAGAGACGAGGTGAGCTCTAAAGCTTCCAGTTTTTTCCTGTTGCTAATGTGTTTCATCCTCTCCCCATTGTCCCACTGGTTTGGCATTTCTATGGCAGCTCCTCTACCCTGTAAGAAACCTCTTCTTCCCATGGAGTGCAGCAGGAGGTGGGGCAAGAACGCCCTGCAAACGTTGAAAACCAACAAGTACCATATCGGGAAGATGTGGTCCTAGCTCCTCCTGGTCTGAGTCTAAAGCACAGGGCTTTAAGTTGAACACCAGGAACCCTAAGGAATTGTCTGCAAAATAAGATGTCATGTACATTTTTCTGGGTCAGAGTTCATAGGTTTTATCTGATTGGGAGAAAAACAAAAAGCAGTGAGGTGGGATGAAGAAATTATTCAGAAATGTTGCTGGCCACCTCCTGGCACATGAGGCTGGTTGCCTTTTAAGGGATAAGAATAGGATAGAAACCTCTCTCTGGCCCTGAGAACTCCTCCCTGGGATGCCCAGCCTCAGTGGGAAATGCAGTTATTAATTAGCAACTACAGGAGGATCCCAAAGAACTACCCCATTCTAGCAGGATTCAACTGCAGGGCCCCAGTTTCTGGTTAAAGATACATGTACCCACCCCATGGAAGGCACTCTACAAATATTTATTAAACAAAAGAAAGGCCTTAAATCTAAGCAGTGTACTGGAGAGCCTACTTCCTTAATCTCCTTCATCTTGTCTTAAACTTTTCACTGTATGATGCTGCCTTTTTTTTTTCTTGAATGCAAGGAGTTAATATTTGTTAAGTGTTTAGAACAGTGCCCAGCACAAAATAAATACCACATACGTGTTTGTTAAATAAGAACAAAAAACCCTGAGTGGGTGTACTGTATTGTGTTGGTGGATTTTCATGTCTACATCTAATTCACATGCTTGATCCCAGAGCCAAGCGCTGTGCTGAGAAGTTGCTAAATGGTCATCGAGGGAAGGAATTGTGCCCATTCTCAAATGTTGTCTCTTAAAATTTTTTTTTCTTTTTTTTTGTCCACACCGTATGGCTTGCGGGATCTCAGTTCCCCGACTAGGGATTGAACCTGGGCCACAGCAGTGAAAGCCCAGAATCCTAACCACTCGGCCACCAGGGAACTCCCATCTTAAATTTAATTCTTCCTATAACCCTGTGAAGTCGGTAGGGTAAGGATTGTTACAGTAGTTTTCTTTTAATATGTGAGGAACACGAGACCTTACTTCATCTCCAGAAAACTTGGACTCTAAACCTTTCGGACTTGCAAACATGCAGGACTTGCCTGATAGATTTCAGGGCTCGGATCTGAACCCAAGATTCCTAGAGTTAAAGCCCTCTGCCCCTCCCCATTAATTTCCTGTACTTTCCGGAATATTCCTCAGCTTGAAGACGGTGTTCAGGAGGCACCTCCCTAGAGGGTAAGCTGTGCAGGTGGCAGTTTTCCGGCTGGAGTAGGGAGAGAGCCTCTACTGGAATGATAACGAGGAGAATTAGTTCTCCAGTTGGCTGTTTCCCCTCCCCCATGCCTCCAAGGCCTCCTCCTGGTCTGTGGTCTCCCTGAGACTTCACCAGTGACTCAGAGAGCCTCTAGGAAGAGAGGGTGGGAAGAAGACGAGCTGTCATCTAGAGGTGAGGTGGGACTTGTATATTAAGCAATCCAAGATGACGTCATTCGTTTTACTCTGAGGTTGTTGGTATTTTACTGGAGTTCTCGATCTTGTGTTTCCATATCCACTATATGAATAGCCTCATTCTCCCTTCTGTGTTCCTGGCCTCTTATTCATGCTTTCAGCGATCCTACCCAGTCTCCTGGCTTTAAACACCAACCACATGCTTATAATTCCTAAATGCCTATTTCCAGTCCAGGCCTCACCCTGGCACAGAAGACTCACAAGTATGCAGCTGCTTACTCCACACCTCCTTTGGGTGTCCAGCAGGTACCTCAAATGGAGTAAGTCCAAAACTAAGCTCCTGACCCCTCCCCACTCCCCACGCTCTGACCCCAAACCTGCTCTGTGCAGTCTTCTCCCTCTTGGTCGAGGGCAGTTCTCTCCCTGTGTGGACTCATGCCAAAAACCTGGGAGTAGTCCTGGACTCCTCTTTCTCTTGTCGACGAAAAATGAATCAGTCAATCTAAGAAAGAATTGGAAAATTTTATTTGAGCCCAGTTTGAGGATTGTAACCCGGGAAGAGCATCTCAGAAAGCTCTGAGAACTGTTCTGCCCCTTAGAAGTCAAGACACACTTTATATACGTTTTTTATGTATTTATTTTATTTTTATTTATTTTTTGTCTGCGTTGGGTCTTCGTTGCTGCACACGGGCTTCCTCTAGTCACGGCGAGCGGAGGCTACATTTCCTTGCAGTGCACGGGCTTCTCATTGCAGTGGCTTCTCGTTGTGGAGCACGGGCTCTAGGTGCACGGGCTTCAGTAGTTGTGGCACACGGGCTCAGTAGTTGTGGTTCGCGGGCTCTAGAGCACAGGCTCAGTAGTTGTGGCACACGGGCTTAGTTGCTCCATGGCATGTGGGATCCTCCTGGACCAGGGCTCGAACCCATGTCCCCTGCATTGGCAGGTGGATTCTTAACCACTGTGCCACCAGGGAAGCCCTATATATGTTTTTTGAGCCAGAGGGCTGTACATTAAATGACATATGATCAACAGGTTACATAATTCAGATTTAAGCACCATCGTGGTGGGTCATGTGACCCTTTACAAGATCAAGAAGGAATATTATCTCTAAGGAGCTGTCTTGCTGAGGCTAGGAGAATGTTGCTCTTTACAGCTGAGCAGGCATTCCTGCTGATGGGAGGTGTGGTCAGTGCAAAATGCAGACACACGATGCAGAGCGGGGTTGGGGGGTGGGGGCAAAGGGCAAGGAAGAATCTTTATGTTTAAATCGTTCTTGTTTTGCCATAAATACGAATTTTAGTTCACACTCTTATGCCACAAACATTTCAATAAGTTGCTCAGTCAGTCTATTGGGAAATCTAGTAGGTTCTATCTCAAAATCCATTCAGAATCTGATGACTTCTTATCACTTCCATTGCTTCCCTTCCAGGCAGCGTATCTCTTGCCTGGATCTTCACTACAATAGCCTCCTGACTGGTTTTCCTGTATTCACCTTTGGCCTCCTACAGCCTATTCTCAAAACGTTAATCGGTCTTGATACTCCTCTGCTCAGAGCCCTCTAGTGGCCCCCCATTTCCCTCAGAGTAAAAGCCATCTTTACAGCGGCCCACGAGGCCCTACATGATGAGGCCCCAGCGCCTGACTTCATCTACTGTCCTCCAGCTACCTGGCCTCCCTGCTGTTCCTCAAACATGCCAGGCGCCCTCCCACCTGAGGGCCTTTGCACTGGCTCTTTCCTCTGCCTAGACCTCTCTGCCCCGAGATAACTCCAAGGCTAGGTCTGTGTCTCCTTCGAGTGTGTGCTCTAATTTCACCTTCCAGTGAGGTCTACTTTGATGACCTTATTTAAATTGCAGTCTGTCTCCCTGGCCCAGAACCCCCCTCCCCCGCTCTGTATTTTCATAGTATTTCACGCTGTCAGGTCTCCCATATAATGTTCTTCTATGTCTGTTTTCCATCACTAGAATATATGCTTCTCAAGGGCTGTATATGTACATGTTGTGTTCCCTGAAATTTCCCCAGTGCCTAAAACAGGTGCTGGCACATAGTGGAGGCTCAAAATGTGTTGAATGAATGACTGTCATCTTGGATCTCTTCAGCTTAAGATTCAAGTCCAGCCTTTGGTCACATGTCCAGCCTTACCTATGGATGACTCTCCCTCCTACCCTCTCTTCCCTCTCCTAAATATTCTCTAACGGGCCATGCTTGCCAATTTGTTTTATTTTTTTGGCCGTGCCACGTGGCATGTGGGATCTTAGTTCCCTGTCCAGGGATCAAACCCGTGCCCCCTACCGTGAAGCACGGAGTCCTGACCACTGGACCACGTGGTTAGGGGACTCCCGCAATTTGCTTTAAGACGTCTTTGAAGAGTTCGCCTCAGCCTTAGGGAGCAGCCTGATGGTGCTGTCCTAGCAAAGCTGCCCCAGTTCCCTCTCCACCCTCATCCCAGTAAGAAGCAGACACCCCCATAGTGCTGTTCCCAGTAACCTTTCAGGTTCTCTAATGTAAAGACTCAGCGAGTTGAACCTGGAGACCACACCCTAAGGAACGCAGCTGTAGGGGAGCGGGAACGCACGGGAAACAGCCTTCAAGGGATCTAATTCCCCTCATTGTCATACCAAAGTGGCTTTCTCTGTACCTGAGCCTGAAGACTTGGCCCTTCCCTGCAATACACCGTAGGGAGGTGCCTCCTGAACATCAGCTTTATGCTTAGAGTCCAAGTTTTCTGGAGATGAATTAGGGTCTAATTTTCCTCATGTATTAACTTCTGCAGAAATGGAAGTTAACTTGTGGAATGCTGATGGTGATGCCAAGCTTCCTATCCATAGGATGGAAATGGTTCCTGTTCATAGGGATGCAAATGGATTTTTGTCCAAAGGAGAATATAAACTCTTTAGTCCAGTTCTCCTGTGAACCTGTTGTAACAGCTTTCCGGTTCCATCATTAATTAACGAGTTAAGTAAAATCTTTGATACATGTTTATTTTCTATGTATATGAGAGTCGCGATTTCACCTTTTTTAAAAAAAGTTCTTTAAAACTGTAAGGGAGGAAAAAAATATCTTTTTCCCTCTACCCTCCTAGGTGTTCAGGCTGGGGCACTGTCAGTTAGATTGACAAAAGACAGGTTAATAAGAAAAAAAGCAAACATTTTATTAACCCATGCATTGTGTAAGTAACACCTGGGAGTACCCAGCAATGAGTAACTCAAAGAGGCGGTTAGAGTACACCTAATTTAGTGTGGGACGGGAGGGGTAGAAAGGGCACTTATGGAAAAGCAAATGACCTTTTGGAAAGATAAATGGACCCTTAGAAGAATAGATGGGAGATGTGGTAGTTTGTGACAATGTCTGGGTGTGATGCCCACCTCTGATCTCCCAGAAGGGGAGGTTAGAGTTGCCCTGGGAAAGGGGATTCATGGACACAAATTCTTTGGGGAGGCTCTGCTTTTGGGCAGAGAAAGGATTTCAGGAGCTCAAGTGACTTCCGCTGAAATTTATCCTTATGCATGTGCAAAGTGGCATGTTTGGGGGTGGCATGTCCTGGTCCCTGACAACACTTATAAAATTCATTTCCCTGTATTGTTATCATCTCTAGAACAGTGCCAAGTGTAGAGTATGTTTTCAATTAGTGTTTATTAAATAAATGATTGCCGGGTTGCAAAATTGCCTAGCCAAAGACAGTCGATGGCAACAGACATACATAAAATCAGAGCGGCCTGAAGGATCTCCCAGACAATGCCCAGAATTATAGAAAGAGGATCCAGCAACCTGTTTGCCCAATGTCTTGTCTTTCACACTTTCTCCTCACATAAAAATGGTGCCAAGGGGGCTTCCCTGGTGGCGCAGTGGTTGAGAGTCCGCCTGCCGATGCAGGGGACACGGGTTCGTGCCCCGGTCCGGGAGGATCCCACATGCCGTGGAGTGGCTGGGCCCATGAGCCATGGCCGCTGAGCCTGCGCGTCCGGAGCCTGTGCTCCACAACGGGAGAGGCCACAACAGTGAGAGGCCCGCGTACTGCGAAAAAAAAAAAAAAGGTGCCAAGACATGCTATGGATGACAGCATTCTTAGTCTGAGTGTCCTATCAGGGAAGGTTTCATAAGGAATTAACATTGATTTGGGGTTTAAAAGAATGAATAGGGATTCTTTATGTGGAGAGATGGAGAAAGGGGTTTCTAAGTGGAAAAATGCAGTGGGCAAAGGCATGTGAGCACAAAGAAAGCGCACCTCATATGAAAGCAAGGGAAATGTACCCTGACTACACCCAGGAATGTGAGGGGGAATAAATAGGAAATGAGGTTGGGAAGGTAATGCAGAGATCATTTTGATGTCCCTGGTCTGAATCTGGTCATCATTCAGAGGCGGCGCAGAGCCATGAAAGGTTTTTGATCTGGGAAAGAGCTAGCGTGAGTTTTACATTAATATTAACTTGGCATTAATTTACATTATTATGTAAAGTAGACTGGAGAAGACAGACATCTATAGGGGCCAAGTAGCTGGAAATATAAAACTGGAGCTCAAAAATATGTTGGCGATAGTGACAAAGATGTCAGAATTATCACAACTGTGGTGTTGGTTGAAGTGAGGGGACAAAATCGAATACTGAAAACGTTTTAAGTGTATTATCGATTACAGTGTTTACCTTAATTTTACTTGCTGCTCCCCCATTCCCCCCCGCCACAAAACTGTGAGGCCCCATGGTAGGAACTGTGTCTTATTCCTGCTTGTTTTCCAGTGCCCAGCAAAGCACCCAGCAGATGCGTTCAATAAATATTTGCTGAAGAAAAAGAACATGCAGAAAAAGGAGAAAACACTTTTTTTCAGAGGGGTGGTAAGGGCAAAATGGATGATACTGAAAAGTTTTGATATAATGGTGAGAGCATTTATGGCCATTTTATTGGATGGCTTCATATCTTTTCAGGAAAGCATTTCCCGTGCTGCAGAGCATCACGTGATTGACAATAGGGTTAAGGGCTTAAAGTAGAGTGAAACAATTTGGAACAGCTGCAGCCAGAAATGTGCCTGGGGGACTCCCATATGCTTGCTGCCTTTTTTTAGTGCTGTTCTTTGTATCTGGCATGCTCCCTCCAGCAAGCTTCTCCCTGCCTCTCTAATCTCTTATTTAGTCTACTCATCTTTCAAAGCCTAACTCAAATGCCACCAACTCTTCTGGGACATTGTCTCTTGATACTCTTTCAAGTTAATCATTCCTTTTTCTATGTTTACACTTCTCTCCTTGTTAATCCTGCTAGATTATAAATTACTTGATGATAAGAAGAGGGTTTTACTTCATCTGCATAGCCTCCTCCTGACCTGATGGGGAGCAGTCATTCCATAAATGTTTGCTGATGTTTAAATCAAGTAATTTTAGGAATATGATTGCTAAGTGGCAGGGAGGACAAAGCCGAAGTTACATGGCTTGAGGTCTTGGTAGACAAGATCAGCATGGTTTTTGTGATTACCAGGTGATGGACTAAGAGAACCAGGAAAAGGTTCAAGAACTAGAGGTAGTGTTGCAGGCAGATGAAAATCCAGTAAAAATCATGATTGTTTTTTCCTGTTGGGGAAATCTAAAGTTTCGTCTCCCTACCAGGGAAAACAAAGACATGAAGCTCACGTGTATTTTATGGAAGGAAAGGACACAATGTTTTCCCACCTAACTTACTACTTCACAGTGAAGCCAGATAAAGAAGGAAAGCCAACAATGAATCCCTCAGTATCAAACCTAGATTTTAACCATAAACTTCTACTCCTTAACTTCAGCTGGACTCGAAACTTTTGTAAAAACAAAACACATTTTTTCATTTCACATTTTCTCCTTCATTTCCAAACTTTCTGGAACAGCAGTTTCTGAGCAGCGAAATGAGTGCAGGTGGGACAAGGAGAGGTAATTGTGGTAACCAAAACAATGAACTGGATGGCTTTAGACTGCCGTGTTCAAATCCTGGTTCTGCTATGTGCCTGTGAAATGGGGATAGATAATGCCTACTTGGAAAAACTGTGAGAAATAAACTAGATGTAAAAGCACTTAGCACAAGGAGTGTATGTACTTTGACCAGATCATGTGCAAGTGGTAGGAAATGCAAAAGTGAGGAAGGTATGCAGGGGAAAGGTAAGTCTCCTCCCCTCCTTTCTCTCAACTCCCCTGAGAGTCAACTCTGGGGACCGTTCTGTGCATTTACTTCTTTCCTGGACTCAGCTGTGAGAACTTGAGTCTGTAACTCTAATTTAAAATTCCTTATAACACAGGGAACTATACTCAATATTTTGTAATAACCTATAAGGGAAGAGAATCTGAGAAAGACTTTATATATATGTATGTATATATGTGTATATATGTATGTATGTGTATATGTATGTTTATATATGCATATGTTTATATATGTATGTGTGTATATATGAATATGGGTATATGTGTACATATGTATATATGTGTGTATGTATGTATATATGTATTATGTGTGTGTATATATGTATATATGTGTATATAAGTATATATGTGTATATGTATATATATGCATATATGTGTATATATATGTGTATATATGTGTATGTGTATATGTGTGTATATATGTGTATATGTGTATATATGTGTATATATATACACACATACACACACATATATACATATATATATATATCACTGAATTGCTGTGCTGTGCACCTGAAACTAACATGATATTCTAAATCAACTATACTTCAATGAAAAAATACACATATAAAAATTAAAAAAAAAATAAAATTCCTTACCTGTAAAATGGAAAAGTTCTGAGCATTTAATGCAACAATTACTACTTTATAGTTAAAATGCTACACAAATATGAGGTGTTCGTATTCTTAGAAAAAGGAAGGCGTAGACAAACATAGTGTATTTAAGTTTGTTTAGAACAGAGATCTCTTCGACTCTTAGAATCACCCCCAGGCTTGACTGCTTTGTTCCATTTCCTTTCCTTTCCTCGTCTTTTTTTTTTTGGCCGCACCACGTGGCTGCATGAAGGCTCTGAGTTCCCCAGTGAACCCGCGCCCCCTGCAGTGGAAGCACAGAGCCCCAACCACTGGACCACCAGGAATTCCCATCTTTTCTTCATCTTGACCTCAGTTAGAGGGCAAGGCTGAGAGCCACACAACTTGACTCTGCCTCCGTCTGTCCCACAGGTGATCACTTACTCCAGTCGTCATGTTTACAATAACTTGACTGAGGAACAGAAGGGCCGAGTGGCCTTTGCTTCCAATTTCCTGGCAGGAGATGCTTCCCTGCAGATTGAGCCTCTGAAGCCCAGCGATGAGGGCCGGTACACCTGCAAGGTGAAGAATTCAGGGCGCTATGTGTGGAGCCACGTCATCTTAAAAGTCTTAGGTAAGACAGAGTGCCCTCGTAAGTGCCTACATCTTATTAATAAGGTCTCGGTGAGGGATAGGCAAATGTGTCACACTGGTACAAAACTTCTTGTTCAATCCTTCGTATTATACGGATGTCACCTAGTCCAGTTCCCTGGGAAGAAGGGTATATGTTTTGTATTTTAGCCATAATGAAAGAAGAAAAAATAATCACACTTTTCCACAGTAGCCCATTACAAAATTTAAATATCCTCTTATGTTTAAAAGCATCCTCATACTTAACAAATCTCTCAGATCTGTTTCAAGTCCATTTCTCTGTTTTGTGATAGCAAGAACTAAAGTTCTTAATTGCTTACAAGTTAATGAACTTCTGTCCCTGTTTCAGTATTAGTAAAATCACACTCGACTTTCCTAAAATTTCCAATTATAAGTTTCTCTTCTTTGAGAAGTGATGAGAGAGTTTCTGAGGCAGCCTCTAAAAATTACAACAGTACCACTGGAAACAACTGGAATTGGGTGTATATGTGTGCAGGGGATGTAAGTGGGTATATTTTGGAGGGTGATGTAAAGCCTGGCGAGGTAACAAAGTGCTATTGAATCCACACTCAAAAGTTTACCATATGGGTGGAAAAACAAGTCAACAGGATGTAGTTCTTCCACTGAATCGGGTGTTTGGGGATCTCTTTTTTTTTTTTTGCCAGTGAGACCATCAAAGCCCAAGTGTGAATTGGAAGGAGAGCTGACAGAAGGAAGTGACCTGACTTTACAGTGTGAGTCATCCTCTGGCACACAGCCCATTGTGTATTACTGGCAGCGAATCCGGGAGAAGGAAGGAGAGGATGAACGTTTGCCTCCCAAATCTAGGATTGGTAAGTCATCTTTCTACCGGTCTACTGAGATAGCAGGACAGTACTCTCTCCATGAATTCTAAATCTGCTTTTGTCAGCAACTCACAAGGTGACTTTGAACACACTGCTGGACCTCTTTGAACTTCCATTTTTCATCCCTAAACGGGGACAGAAAAATCTGTCTTTTTCCTCAAATGGCAAAAATAAAAGTGCTAAGATTAGGAATAAATGTACTCTATAAATCCATTATATCTAATTATTGTGTTTAGTATCCCTTAAATGTTCAGAATCTTTTGTAACTTTTGAGGATGCACTGCAGTTTAAAGGAATGTTCACCTTTCTTCCCACATTCCAAAAAGGGATCGATTCTCTCACCTCATCCTTACCAAACCGTATTATATTGATAGAATCTTAGGTCAGTGACACAATAAACGATAAATATAGACCTTGTCACTAGGGGATTACAGTCATCTTTCTGCTTGTGTAGACTACAGCCACCCTGGACGCGTCCTGCTGCAGAATCTTACCATGTCCTCCTCTGGGCTCTACCAGTGCACAGCGGGCAATGAGGCCGGGAAGGAGAGCTGTGTGGTGCGAGTGACTGTTCAGTGTAAGTACCCAAAGGGTTTGGTTTTGGTTTTGTCTCTGCACTGTGGTTCAGTGTAAAATGTTTTTAATCACAAGTAAGAGTAAGGTCAACATCTTTATCTACAGAAGAACATGGCTATCACTGAAATAAATTCAGTAGTTACCAAGGACTGTTCAACAGTTGTAGCTAACTCTGTATTTATAGTATGTGTGAATTTTCCAGCCCCCTAAAGAAATTTATTACATCCAGGAGGGGACCAAAACCAAATGGAGGTTTCCTTTATAGATATAAATTTCCCTTACAAAGGGTAACTTCTGCTCTGTTTCCAGAGCTTCTCTTGTGTCTGTTGTTTCTCAAAAATAATCAGCTAAAAATAATCCTAATGTCAACGAGGCATATTTTGGGGTGTCGTATTCTGCTCCCCTTCAATATCAAGGGGGACAGTCATACACCAAGAAAGGGTATATGGGGAACTCAGGAAGATAGATACAAAGATCTGGAAATACTCATCTTGTCCAGAGCTTATGTTTTTTAAGTCTATGTGTTGCTTAGCTTATGTTTGGTTTTACTTTTGCTTTTGTTTCTGAGAAAACAGATGTACAAAGCATCGGCATGATTGCAGGAGCGGTGACAGGTATGGTGGCTGGAGCCCTGCTGATTTTCCTCTTGGTGTGGCTGCTAATCCGGCGGAAAGACAAAGAGAGATATGAGGAAGAGAGACCGAATGAAATCCGGTAAACCTCCCGCAAAACCCCCTTCCTCACCTAGGCTGCCTTTCTACCGCCAGCTCCCTAGTGACCAGCCAACAAAAATGTCCCATTTCCTCTTAACCTTAAATCTGTTAAAAGGATTATTCTGGTGGGTAAGGAGTTCCAGCCTAGGGGCAGGAGGACTGGTTTACCTTGACTTTCTTGTGAAACTATCCACAACAGGGACTTAATAGCTAAACTCTGCAGTTCCTTCTCATTGCCTTCCACTTATAAAGGGCATGCAATAGAGAATGGGCCTAGCCTACGGGCCATGAAAGGGCTTCTGCAAACTCCCAGTCAAGGGGATTGCTGTCTAGACATCCAGTAGGGAGTGCCCATTCCCCCAGAGTAACAGGGTGGACCTCCCGGCCAAGGGGCCGCACACCCGCCCAAGCCTGCCAGAAGGGCTCAGGACACAGGGGGAGTCCCTGTTTCCCTACGTGGTAGCTCGAGGTTTCCACCTTGAGGAGTTGATCGGACAACCTCAGAAAGCAGCAGCCGCAGCGGAAGCTTTCACAGTCCTGTGGCCGTAAAATCTATCTTTGCTGTTTTTCCTCTTCAGAGAAGATGCCGAAGCCCCGAAAGCCCGCCTTGTGAAACCCAGCTCCTCCTCCTCGGGCTCTCGGAGCTCACGCTCGGGTTCCTCCTCCACGCGCTCCACGGCAAACAGCGGCTCCCGCAGCCAGCGGACACCGTCCACGGAAGCGGCGCCCCGGCCAGGGCTGGCTACCCACACCTACGGTCCCGTGGGGCCGGAGGCAAGAGGTTCTGAACCAAAGAAAGTCCACCACGCTACCCTGACCAAAGCAGAGAGCACTCCTGGCACGATCCCCAGCCAGAGCAGAGCCTTCCAAACTGTCTGAGTTCGAGCGGACTTGACTCCCATCCTTTCCCAGGAGTCAGGACTCTTCTCGTCATTGACGCCCAGTCACCAGCCACACAACCGCCTCGGACCAAATGAGAGGTCATTTAAGTAGCAGTGACCATTGCATGGGAGAGATTCAAATGAACACTTTCCTCATATGACACCAAACAGGAAAAGGATGTAAGCTGATGGTCTCCAAAAAGGCATCTCACTGTGCTTTTAGACCAGAGCGGGGGCCAAATCTGTGCATTTGGGGACCAGGACCTGTGGTGAGAAAGGCTGGGGAGAGGGGAAGTGAACACACTTAGAATTCCTCACTTGGGCTGTTTTGTGTCAACACTTTGACTCACCACTGTTAAGAAATGAGGTGTTGTTCATACGTTTTCTATGCATTTCTGCAAACCTACTGGATTGCTATGATTATTCAGAGTCAAGCAGAACCCACAGCCTTATATCACACCTATCTGCACCATGAAAAACTCCAAAAAAGGAAACATGTCTCTTCCACCCTGACCTGACTTCATTTACCAGAAAGTTTGGATATTAATTTCAAGAGCAGTTGAGAAATAGTGGGAGATGGAGAATGAGATTTTCCCACTCTGATCTTGATGTTCAGATGGCCACTGACAAATATCAGAAATAAAATGCTGGAATAATTGTGGATTTTCCCTCAAATTGGATGTCTCTAAGGACTTCCCTGCTGGGTATCTCTGGAGCAAGAAAACAATCATTAGGTGTCATTTAACAATCTCCTTAGAAGTCTTCTAGAGAAAAAGATATTTTCAGAATGCTGGAAGATCATCCAATAACAGTCTCTTCTTTCAGTGAACATATGAAATCAGGATTTCAAGACTGACTAGACTAAAAAGTGAGATTAGATCAGCTTTCTCTTAATATGTCAAGGAGTGGCATCAGGAGTTCAGCATTGCACCAAACTTGAAGCTTCCTCCATTTCTTTCATTTTGGAGAAAGATGTGAACCTAGGACTTTTGTTGATTCTAGGCCTTAAATTATCAAAAAGTTCAGGGATTGACAACCTTTCCTGATGGCAGTGCATGGACATCATACCATTCCCTCCTGAGAGGTTGAGGTTGAGACAGAGAGAAGTTCAGTATTTTCCCAGTTTAGCCTCTCAGGAAGCCTAGCTCTGGGCTGGAAGGATAGGAAATTAACATTTAGGGAAGAGATGGTGAGGATAACTAGTGGGTGGCAGGAGGGATCTAGGTTAGTGCCTGTTAAATACTGTTGGCATCTTGGAAAGAATTAGCAGAAATGATTTACCAGGATAGCTCTCAGAAGAGAGGACTCATGGGAGAAGAAAGGTGTCTGAGAAATAAAAAGAAAGCAGCCTCCAATACAACAACTTGCCTTTTAAATAGTTTTGACGACTCTGTTAGTCAAATTCATCCTATGGCAAGAACGCTAAACCTGAAATAGCCCTTCAAAGACTCTAAAGCAAGTGTCAACAGATCACCAGTGGTAGGGCAAAATATTTCTTATTATTAAAAGGACACGGAATTCCCTGGCAGGCCAGTGGTTAGGACTCTGCACTTTCACTGCCGAGGGCGAGGGTTCAAGCCCTGGTCAGGGAACTAAGGCCCTGCAAAAGTAAAAATAAATAAATAGATAAATAAAAATAAAATAAAGTCTTAAAAAAAAAAGGCAGCAGGCTGTAGGAAAGAAAAAGTAGTGCTGAACGTGGTGATGAAAGCCCTGTTCCTAAAATGGGAATCAGGTGCTTAAAGGGAAAAAGTTGATCTGGGATTTTGTCCTATTTCTGATTTTCATTTTTACATCTAATTCTCACATAGTACAAATGCATTTCCTTCCAAAGTCCTTTAAGAAACAGGGTTTTATCCTTGAGTGAAAGTTTCATCTTGAGTTTTGTCTTCCTCTAAAAAAAAATTGGGGGTAATTCCCTGGCCGTCCAGTGGTGAGGGCATCACGCTTTCACTGCTGAGGGCATGCGTTCAACCTCTGGTCAAGAAACTAAGATCCCGCAAGCCACGAGGCATGGCCCTGGGCGCCCCCCACAAAAAAAAAAAAAAAAGTTGGGACATAAGAGACATTGAGGAAGTAATGTAAAGAATGCCTGCTATTAGTTTAAGAGGGCTAGCACATTTGGAATGCTTTTTATACTGACACTGCCTCATTGTAAGACATAAACTCCTTACTCCACTTCCTTATTCTTCGGGTAGTGTGGTGTCCAGGCAACATAACACATCTGCTCTGTAATTCTGAGAATTCTCATTCCTAAAGTACCTGAGCCAAATGAGTACGCTATGGCAGCTGCAGGTCTACCATCACTAGAAATTTGCTCTTATCATTATTTATGACCTTTGAACCTAAGGTTTCCTGCCTATGCCTCTGCAAACAGGAATCAGTCCCCTTTGCGTGAAAAGGTTTAGATTATTTAAACAGGTTAGTTATTAGAAGACTAAAATACCAGTTGAATATCCATATTATTTTGGAAATCCATTCATACTGGATATCTACAAAAAATGTCACAAAACAAATTATTACCTGAAATCTGAGAAATTCTAGGAATGGAAGATTCTGAGAGATAAGGTGCTGAAGTCTTAGTAGTGATAGTGTGCTTCTCTTTCAGTCAGGCTTTTGGGTTCAGATACGACAGGCTCTGGGTTTAAGATAAAAGTTTGAGCCACTACTGGTTTCAAACCATATTCCATTCATCTTGCAAGTCAAACACATTTGATTCTTTAATATAAAACAAAAAAGGATAAAATAGACGGTAGAAGAAAAAGTGCTTGTAGGAAGAAGATACAGATGGAATGCTGTGGATGTTTAGAAAATAACCATTTCAATAAAACGCATACACTAAACTTAGAACTGTACAATAATGAAGTGATGCCTTTGTTGTTACCCTGTATAAGAACAATTTCAAAACTGCCGTTGCGAAAAAGACATATATAATTCTGCTTCATTTCTGGTGTTAAGCTGTTTATATTTCAATTTTAACTTCTCAGTTGCCGTGTAAATGGGACTGTGTTTGATCACAAAAACCAAGTATTTATTACAGGTGCATCTGTGTCGACAATTTAAAAATAAATAAGTAAAGATGATACTGTAGGAGAGGCTGAAGCTCATATAACCTGCATTGGAAATTTATTTATTAGCTTGCAGCCAACTGAAGAACAGAAGAACTCAGGCTGAATATGATCTATTATTTATTGATTCCAGTCACAAATATACCAAGCACTTTTTTCTCACAAGGCGAGATACTAAGTAGTCCTGGACAAACCAAGTGACAACAAAGTTCATGACAGAGTTTCTGACCTTAAGGACTTTATCAAAATAACAAATAATATTTACTAAGCAAGTATTTTATATCAAGGTGAAGTGCCAGTAAAAAAGTACACACTAAGGGGTTCAAAGAAATCTGAAAAGTAAACACTATGAGATTTAAATAAATCTGAAAAAAATTTCACAGAATTAAATGAGATAATATATGCAAAGCACTTAGAACAGTGCTTGGCGTGTGACAAGCACTCAAAAAATGTTAATCATGACCCTCTTCCCTAGTCAGAAACCCTAGGCCTCAGACTGGAGCCCCAGGCACCCAAACTTTAACTTTAGATCCTGAGTGGGTTTGAAACCCTGTGCATTTAAAGAGGTGGAGGCAGGACATTTATCATAATCTGAACTTTATACATAATACATAAACTCTCACTCTAGTCGATAAGAAGATAGTTCAAATCCTAGAACGCGTTTTGGAAGTGACCAGAAGGGAAGATTATCTGTTCAGCTTTCTGTAATCACTGGTACTACGTGGGATACCCCAAACCCGTGGATTTGGGCACCCGTTCTATTTTCCACCGGTTCAAATCTTGTAGGTAGGTCAGAGGTTAGTTTAAAAAGCTGCAAAATATAGGGTGTGGTTCAGAGATTGTACTCGATAAATTGGGTGGGGAGAGGAAGTCTGCAGATGCTAAAGAAAATTGCAAGAAGTATACATCTTTCTCTGCAGTTCGAGTTACACGTGTTTTCAGGAAGGAAATTACTAATAAAAAAAGACCAAAGATTCCGGAATCAAGAGCTAGGTTCTACTGTAGCTCAGCCAGATGTTTAACTTCCCACAAATAACATCTCTGAACCTCATTTCTCTCCTAACACAGGAATGAATGATCTCTCTCTGAGAATCGTTTTGATGATTAAATGAAATAGCAAATGAAAGCACTTTGTACCCTGTGAAAGCATCATATAAAACTCCTTGGGAAGTGGGGAGAAGTTAGGTACATACCTCCAAGGACTCAATATCACATTTTCCCCCAGAAGGCAAATACAGAAAGGACATCCTTTGATCCAATATTCGAATCTGTCTCTAGGCTTTACTGGCTTTGCCAAGGACAAGGTATCTCTCGTCTGACAGCCCTTCTCGAAGTCTGGAGACCTTTCTAATTCCAGCCACGCCACTAAAAGTTCTGCTAGGTAGTCTTAAAAAAAAATCTTTTCACCTATTTGTGCCCACTCATCTACTAAATAGGAATACTACCTGCCCAGCCTGTTTGAAAGCGCTCACTAGAAAGCATTCAACGTGCTGAGAAAAGCTTAGAATGACAAGGCCCCAAACACCGCATCATGCGCCGCAATGTGAAATTCTAGGTACACTGTTTTGTGCACTCCACTCGTTCAGTAATATTCTCAAGGCGTTTGTGCCTGGTTTCTCGCTTAGTTTTTGCCTAAAGTCTGGGCAGGAAAGATACTACCTCGAATTACTGAAAGTAAGAGGCTCAGGAAGTCTCAATCAAGGACACAGGGCTACCGGAACCCAGGTTCCTTACGCCTGGTTCACTTACAAGGAAAGAGCTCCCTAGCTTTTCTTTTTTTTTAAACAAATAACTGAGAAGTGAGGGGGCCCGGGCGGGTGGCGAAGGGGCCGAGCCAAGAAGCCGAGTCTATTCTCGGTGGGCGCTGGGGGGTGACGGAAGCATCCGGGCTCCAAGAAGCGACTTTAGCCATCTATTTCGCTAAGGATCCAGACACAGCATCGGACCCTAGAGATTGAGAAGTCGGGCCCCTCCGCACTCTGCGTCGGGGTCAGCCGGCCTCCAGCTACCACAATGAACAGAGGGTCCCGGGGGCCTGCCCGGCTAACCTGTCGCATCCCGCGCAGAGGCGAGACACCGTGGCGGCCGGCCGGCTCCTTCCATCCCCAGATCTGGGTGCCACTGGGCAAGTTACCCTCGCAGCGCCCTGGGGTTGGAAACTTCGGCCCCGTCGCTCGGGGTCAGTCCTAGGACAGAGCCACGCTGGCTATGTGGGTGTGTGGAATGCCGGAGGGCCGAGAAGACCATCTACAAGGCCGGGGTGGGAGTAGGGGAAAGAGAATGGTGGGGGAGGGGCGCAACCACCTTCGCGGCCATCTTGTCCTCGCTCCACTTCCGCCTTCTCTCCAGGGCTGCCGGCGCCGGACCCCTCCCTGCAGGCCCTGCGCTCTCGCTCCCGGGGTTCCGCAGGAGCCAGATAGCAGATCGCGCTGCTGTCATTGGTTGGTTCCAAGTTGGCCCGCCCCTCTTCCTCCCCCTCCTTCGTCCCTCCCCCCTGCGCTTTCTGGAGCGCATGCGCAGAGGCAGACGAGCCCTTCCCCCGCGCCCGGGGTGACTGAGGACTCCCGCGCGCGGGCTCCGTCGGCCCCACCCTCCCTTTCCCCGGGGCCTTTCAGACAGCGGGGGCGAGAATGAAAGTTCCAGAACGCTGCGGTGAGTGCGTCATCGCTAGGCGGGGCGGGCTGGGGCGGGAGAGGGGAGGCCCGAAAGGTAGAGCCGGGTTCGTCATTGGGGCTTGCGGAGGTGGCCGCGCGCCCATTGGCCGAGAGAGCCGTGATGGGCACTGGCAGGGGCGGGCCCCTTCTGGAAGGTTCTGAGGCGGGGTATAAGAGACTGGGCGGAGGACGGAAACCGGTCTTGTTGAATGCGGCGGTGGCTCAGTAGCTTCCTGTTTTCTCCTCCAGTGGACCCGGCACTGCGCTCCAGGTAAGTTAAGGTCTCTGTCTTCTAAGGCTTTTGCTGCCATTCGGGAGCCTGCCGCCCGGCTCAGGCTGCGTGGGTTTGCAGCGGCCCGGGGCCTTTTGAGCGTGTCAGGCAGGGTACGTGCGGCGATTCTTTTGCCCGGCTGGGGAGCTTTGTTTCCGAGGGGAGGCAGCCTCCTTGGGGTGCAGTCGGGACGGAGGAGTGGGCTGCGGAGGGCGGGTCGCCCGGAGGGAGAAGAGGCCGCGTCCGTTTGCGGGGCGTGGAACCGGCGCCTTAGAGCTTGCCGTTCCCTGTTTCCTTGTTTCAGGAGCCATTCTTCTTAAAGGAGGAAGTCGTTATTGGCACGCGCCCAAAGTGGGGGAGGGGGCTTCGGACCCTTGCAGGCCTTGCTGTGTTGAGCACGGCGGGGGGGTGCAGGGGGAGGGGAGGACTAAGGTTCAGCCCGGGACGTGGGACCACGTGCTCAGGTGTGGCGCAGACCCTCCTGGCAGGTGCGTGCTTCCGTCTGCGGCGGGCTCTGCGGTTCGGACGGCAACCTTACTGCAGCACGCCGTGCCTGCTCTGACCCTTCCGCGTGGTTATTTCCGACGAGAGAAGTTTATGGGGCGAGGTTCTAAGCATCATTTTCGGAGTGGTCGTATCTGGTAGCGTTGACTTGGTAAACGTTTTCTAAGTGCTTGAATCGCCTTTTAAACCATGGGCTTTTTTTTTCTCCTCCCAGCAACCATGTCTAAGGGACCTGCAGTTGGCATTGATCTTGGCACCACCTATTCTTGTGTGGGTGTCTTCCAGCACGGAAAGGTGGAAATAATTGCCAATGATCAGGGGAACCGTACTACCCCAAGCTATGTCGCCTTTACTGATACCGAACGATTGATCGGTGATGCTGCAAAGAACCAAGTTGCAATGAATCCCACCAATACGGTTTTTGGTAAGCCAGTAAATCTTCATGGTATGAATTTAAGTGGTTTCGGCAGTATGTAATCTGAGAAGCTGTCAAATGTGAGGCGGCCACGAAAGCCCTGAGAATAGGAAAAGTTATCCGTACGGAACTTCAGTGATTATCCTTTTAAGGCTTAAGGTTTGCAGCATCTTGGTTATTCAGAATTTGAATGCATAGGCATCTGGTCTTGGAACGGATGTAGTGTAATGAAATTCAAGGTAACGTTTTTATTGATACCTTTTGCAGATGCCAAACGCCTCATTGGACGAAGATTTGATGATGCTGTTGTCCAGTCTGATATGAAGCATTGGCCCTTCATGGTGGTGAATGATGCAGGCAGGCCTAAGGTTCAGGTGGAATACAAGGGAGAGACAAAAAGTTTTTATCCTGAGGAGGTGTCATCCATGGTTTTGACAAAGATGAAGGAAATAGCAGAAGCCTACCTTGGGAAGGTGAGTAGTGCACAGAACTGCAGGGGAGGATGTAGATGGGGATTACCAGGTTTCCTGATGATGCTGCGTAAGAGTGAGCAGTAGATAAAGCTATCAAAATGGGTGGTAAAACCAGAACGTTATTTGAGGATGTATCTTTGCCTGTCCCAGTAGATGGTACAGTGGTTAAGTTTTAATCTGTTTTTTTCCTAGACTGTTACCAATGCTGTTGTCACAGTACCCGCTTACTTTAATGATTCTCAGCGTCAGGCCACCAAAGATGCCGGAACTATTGCTGGGCTCAACGTGCTTAGAATTATCAACGAGCCAACTGCTGCTGCTATTGCCTATGGCTTAGACAAAAAGGTAAGTACTATGTTTTATGTATGCGTCACTCAAGATAGGTTTGAGTCACCACAAATAATAGATGTGAGAATAATTTGTGTTTTAATTGCAGGTTGGAGCAGAAAGAAATGTGCTGATCTTTGATTTAGGTGGTGGCACTTTTGATGTGTCAATCCTCACTATTGAGGATGGAATCTTTGAGGTCAAATCTACAGCTGGAGATACCCACTTGGGTGGAGAAGACTTTGACAACCGGATGGTCAACCATTTTATTGCAGAATTCAAGCGCAAGCACAAGAAGGACATCAGTGAGAACAAGAGGGCTGTCCGTCGCCTTCGTACTGCTTGTGAGCGTGCTAAGCGCACACTCTCTTCCAGCACCCAGGCCAGTATTGAGATCGATTCCCTCTATGAAGGAATCGACTTCTATACCTCAATTACCCGTGCCCGATTTGAAGAACTGAATGCTGACCTGTTCCGTGGCACACTAGACCCTGTGGAGAAAGCCCTTCGGGATGCCAAGCTAGACAAGTCTCAGATCCATGATATTGTCCTGGTGGGTGGTTCAACCCGCATCCCCAAGATTCAGAAACTTCTACAGGACTTCTTCAATGGGAAAGAACTGAATAAGAGCATCAACCCTGATGAGGCTGTTGCTTATGGTGCAGGTAATCTTTCTATTCTAGTTAAACAGTTTAACAGGCAGCCTGTTAGGAGGCCTTAGCTAACTGATTTCGCTGTGATGAATGATTTTTAAACATTCGTGGTTTCCACCGAAAGCTGTAGCTAATGATGGCAAAACTTCCTTGGATGTCTGAGCGATTGAGAATGGTTAGTTACATAATGAGTTGTTGTACTGTTTTATTTAAACTTTTATTGTTAATTATATAGCTGTCCAGGCAGCCATTTTATCTGGAGACAAATCTGAAAATGTTCAAGACTTGCTGCTGTTGGATGTCACTCCTCTTTCCCTTGGAATTGAAACTGCTGGTGGAGTCATGACTGTCCTCATCAAGCGCAACACCACCATTCCCACCAAGCAGACGCAGACCTTCACAACCTACTCAGACAACCAGCCCGGTGTACTCATTCAGGTATGTTTCTCTGTGGCCTAGATTACTTGAGGTCCTATAAAACTGGGGAAGACTTGTTCCGCTGTGATGATGGATTCCAAAACCATTCGTAGTTTCCACCAGAAATCCTGTGTTGGCCAATTCCTTCCTTGGATGTCTGAGCGATCAGTCTTTCCTAATCAAGCTTATACAGATCTGAAGTAGCACAGATATTCGTGATTTTTTTTTGTTTTTGTGTTTTTATTGTAATTTATTGTAATTTCTCTTTCATACCAAGGTTTACGAAGGTGAGCGTGCCATGACCAAGGATAACAACCTGCTTGGCAAGTTTGAACTCACAGGCATACCTCCTGCCCCCCGTGGTGTTCCTCAGATTGAAGTCACTTTTGATATTGATGCCAATGGCATCCTTAATGTCTCTGCTGTGGATAAGAGCACAGGAAAAGAGAACAAGATTACCATCACTAATGACAAGGGTAAGTTTGGGCAGTATTTTGTGAGCGTGCGGATAAGCGCGCGCTCTTGAGCACCCAGGCCAGTATTGAGATTGACCCCTTCGTAGAGGGAATCAATTTCTGTATCTCTGTCATCCATACCTGACAGGAAGAATCAAATGCTGACTTGTTCCGTGGCACCTTGGACCCTGTGGCACTTACCTGCTTTTTTTAGAGGCAGAATTTGGTTCATAATGGTTTTATTTTCCAAGTGTTTCTATTCCTACTCCAAGGGCATTTAGCTGAGATCATACTTAGTTGCTTAATTGGAGGTGCAGGGTGATGGTGTAGAACTGCAGGTGATTGTCTTGCCTAAAAGGTTGGTTAATTTTACAGGCCGTTTGAGCAAGGAAGATATTGAACGCATGGTTCAGGAAGCAGAGAAGTATAAAGCTGAAGATGAGAAGCAGCGGGATAAGGTGTCTTCAAAGAATTCTCTTGAATCCTATGCTTTCAACATGAAAGCTACTGTTGAGGATGAGAAACTTCAAGGCAAGATTAATGATGAGGACAAACAGAAGATTCTTGATAAGTGTAATGAAATAATCAACTGGCTTGATAAGAACCAGGTTTGTAATTCCCGTTGCAAAAATTTGAGGGTGTGGGGTTGGGTGTGTAGGACTTTAGCAAAAGTTTAGGTGGGTGGGTGGGTTTTACAGATTTGTAGGGTCACGATGATGAATGGTTCAAAACATTCGCGGTTTCCACCAGAACTACAGATGTTGGCAACTTCCTTCCTTGGATGTCTGAGTGACCCAGTATCTTAAACGTAACTTCATGTGCTGCTGTGTCTAGTGTGTCAGATTGATTACATCAGGCTTAAAGAGTCTTCTGTTTGAAGAACTTGTAATAAAATATTTTTTTTTTCCCTCAGACTGCAGAGAAGGAAGAATTTGAACATCAGCAGAAGGAGCTGGAAAAAGTCTGCAACCCCATCATTACCAAGCTGTACCAGAGCGCAGGAGGCATGCCAGGAGGGATGCCAGGAGGAATGCCCGGGGGCTTCCCTGGTGGTGGAGCTCCTCCATCTGGTGGTGCCTCCTCTGGACCCACCATTGAAGAGGTTGATTAAGGCGGCCTAGCGTAGGTTTAGCATTGTTCCACACAACATTGAAGGACCCAAATTTGTAGCAAATTCCATGGCAGTTTTAAAGTTGAGCTGCTGTAGTAAACTGGGCATTCTTGATACTTGAACATGGAATGTGTGCACAGGGAAAGGAAATAACATTGCACTTTACAAGCACTGTATTGTAAGTGGAAAATGCAATGTCTTAAATAAAACTGTATTTAAAATTGGCACCATAAAATTGTTTTGACTCTGTTTACAAGGGCAGTAAGGTAGTGTTTGGTTTTGGGGGTTGAACTTCTTTCTGGCCGAAGTATTCCAACAGTATCTGGGTTGTCAATGACAAATTGTTCAGTCTAAGCAACTGCCTGAACCTTTTAAGGTGTAAATGGGAAAATGTGTAGACCTTTTGCTAGCTAGGCTCGTTTAGTACTAAGTCAATGTAAGTGTTAGTGTGGTTTGAACTGCAGATCATTGTGCTTTCCAGTGTTTGTGTTAGACTGGAAAGGGGCATCCCAAATGCTTCTGAGTATTCCATGTGGTTTACTGAAACCATCTGAGGGTTCAAAAGGATAAATTTGAGGCCAAAATCAGGATAAGGAAAAATCCTAAGTCAGAAGTAACATGTGGTATACACAGGGGACTTCAGGTAGAGTGTCCATCTGAAATCCTTTAATCCGTGGGCAGAGGCTTTTCTGTTTTCTCACCTGAGTATTAAGGGCTGGGAGTTAATGGAGCTGGCCATAAGGTTGGCATAGTGAGGGCCCTTGACCCCTTTGAAACCGACTTTAAAGAAATTGTCTAATTCTGATCTCATGTTAAATCATAGCCAACCTTAACTCAGCAACTTGAGGCAGAACATTTGTGCTTACCAAGCCTAATTACGCTGGAGTCTCTAGGTAAGCTTGCTTAGGAGCAAAGGCCTTCTCATTGGTCTTTGTTCATTGTGCTATTGGTATGTTAGCTTGAGTTGACAGGCCAGAAGGTATTGCAGCTGAGAGTGAATCCTGTAAAGTCATTTTTGTGTGACATGGGCCTGCTTGGTGCCAATCAGCCACCTAGTGGTCACTTAGGAAGAATCTCAGTTCTGGTATGCTGGGATGTCTTGGGTCACAGTTAATTCTCAGCAGAATGACACAATCTTAGTTTCTGCTTTAGCTCTCCTTCCTCCACCTTTCTGTAGCTGTTCTTGGATGACCCATCTAGCATAATACAGATGACAGTTGAGCTTCATAAGAGTTTCCCCAATAACTACCCAGCATTGACCCTCCCTTAGGTTAGTGGGTATAGCCAAAGGCTATCATCCATAAAACAGCTGAAGTTTCTTCTAAAAATACATCAAAGTGACTAAGTTTAGTGCCTTAGGTGTTAATGTTTGACAACTCTGCAGGAATTTATAGCACTGCACCCAATTTGTTTTCTCCAAGGGCTACAAATGAAAGCATAGTTTATGTACTTTTTCCACCTGTTTTCAAGTGAGTGGGAATCTGACCTGGGTTTTAGTATTTACTGCATTGGTTGTGAACCTGGAGCAAACCATATGTGGGGTTTTTTTGAGACCACTCTCAAGGAAGTAACAACATGTCTCATGAACCATGGAATCTTGGTAAGAAAATTGAAGATCAAATATGATGGTGAAAATTAGCACAAGGCCTAGTGGAAGGTATCAGTGGGAACCGTTACTGGAAGTTGTTGAACTTCCAACAGTTACATAAGCTGTAAGTTTCATCAGTGAGACTGAAAATTATTTCCTTTACACAGATGGGAGAAACAATGCATTCCTGGGCCTGTGTAATAGAAAATACGTGGAGTCAGGGAGGAGCTACGTATTAGATGAACTATTTGCTAGGTTTAATTACACAGTAGAGGGGGGAAGCCAGCCAGGCATTCGAATTTGGGGTAGGCTTATTCCAAGACCTGTCTGTTTGCTCCTGCATCCCAGTGTAGTGAATTATGAAATGCTGGCTCATCTCAATGCAGAGCCTGAGGTTCACGTTTACTGGAAGGGATTTCTTTAAACCAAGGGAATTTGTAGTCTTCTGAAAACACTTGCGATTATGTACTTAATAACTTGGTCCCAATGTCCTTCAGATAATTCCGTTTGTCTTTTTTTTTCCCCCCTCAGCCCTTTGGGTGTTCAAACTTGGAGTTACCTTTTGCGAGAAGTCTAAGCAATCGGGGGATTTGAACCCAATGACTCAAGTCAATTTTTGTCTTTCACTTTGCCTTGTTTTTTAGTTTCCTGCTGTGGGCTAAGCCCTGACTGCAGGAGTAGATACAGAAGCTGGTGAAGATGTGTTCCAGCCTTATAGGAGAGACTGACATTCACAAGATGAAGACAGTTACAAAATGGCACCCTTTTTGCGGGGAAACACTGGCAGTAAGTGTAAGTTAGATTGTTTATTACAGCCTAGAAGCTGTGGAAAAGGTGGCCATAAGAACAGCATTTACAGTTTTCCATTCAGGTAGTTTAATGGTTTTCGCTTGTCTTACCCTATTTGATTATCCTAACAACCTTAAAAGACAGTGATGGTTGGATTGTCTGGCTGTGCATGTGTAAGTCTGTATAGGGTGATGACAAAAGCAATTTCATTTTTGTGTGGATTATTATAATGAGATTGTAGTTATAAATCTAAGGTCATGGCCCTTGGATGCTTGGCATTTAAATTTTGCACAGGGCACCATTGGATTGGGAAGTGAGAGCAAAGAAATTCAGTGGCCCTCGATCTCCATGTCCAATTTTAAGAGTTACATGCTGGTTTCAGCTGCACTTAGCAATAACATGGTTATGTTTAAAAATGTATTTTTATTACCATAGCCCGTTGAGTAGCAGTAATTGTACTTTTTAAACTACTAAGGGAATAATTTTCGTCTTAGAAGCCACAGCAGTACATTTACTCCCAATAATATTACTGCAGTTATTTATGTACTTAAAATGTACTGTAAAGAAAACGATGCCTGCAAACAATTCTTTGCTGAAACAATATTGAGTACCTACAGTATACTTTCATAGGAAAAATAGCGTTTTGGGTTCTGTTAAGGTGAAATGGGGTGATTGGTGGGACATAACAGGGAAGGCTGAGGATTTTCTTTTCTTTGGTCTATCTGTGGCTGTAAGGACATCTTTATCCACTAGATGGCAGTAAGCTATTTAGAAAACTACTTGGGCCTCTGAGAGAGGCTGCTGGAACATTTTCACTAAGGTTTGTGCTTTTTGTTTCACAAGTTGCCTAACTAGAAGCACAGTAAATGCTGAGGAAAGAAAGCTCCAAATGTTCACGTTCTAGGCAAATCATTCCCGGCTGAGTAAGTTGAGCAAGTGCCTTGACTGTGGGGTATGGGTTTGAGTAGAGATTTTAGGGTACTTGGGACAGACAGGTTAAATACAGACAGCTTTGAAATACGCAGGGAAAAAAGATGAGTCTCCCTGGGAAGAAAAAACAGTCTTTCCTGATGCGTTCTTTCTAGTTTAAAACGCTGTTATTTTCATCATCACCCTTGACTCTGACTCCTGAGACTCATGACTTGTAGGAAATGTTTGAATTCCTCACCAAACTGAAACTCATGAGTGCAAGAATATTCCACGCACTCTTACAGTTCCAACCAGTGTCTGGCCCATTATAAACATATAATGTCGTCAAGTGAATGAATGAAAAGGGGTGGAGCAGGCACCCAAGAAGTTAGTGATAGAATGTGTTCCCTGTGGGATTTATGATGCTTTGGTCATGGTCATGGCTCTTGGAGTGGTGAGAGGCTGGCTGGCTGGCTGAGTTCAGGCTCGCTGCATATCTCCACTACAGTTGCTCCTTGCAGAGTGGGGGAGCCAACATTAGAGATGCATGAGATGAGGAAACAATCAAGCCCAGAGCAGCTCTAGCCAAATGAAAGTTGGCAGTAATAGAACTGTCAAAGTCTTTGACCTAAAGGACCACCTGTAGTCTTCAGATTGCCCCTGAGATCTGGGCAGTATGTGGTTTGAGTGGGATGAGCAGAAGTAGTGTACATAGTCTCTGCAATATGAGAGGACAGTCAGGGCCTGCCAGGAGAACTGAAGCCTGTCCTAAGAAGCTGGGCCACAGAACATTCAGGATGCAGCCAGCCCCAGGACCCTAAGAAAAAGGCTGCAAATCTTGACTTTGCATTGGACACCAAAAACACAAGCAGCAAAAGAAAACACATATATTGGGCTTCATAAAAATTAAAAATGTGCTTCAAAGGACACCATCAAGAAAGTGAAGAAAGACAACCTACAGGATTGGGGAAGATATTTGCATGTCATATATCTAACTAAGTAGTACTATCCAGAATGTATTACAAAAACTCTTAACTCAAAAAAGAAAAACCAATGTTTACAACGGACAAAAGATCTAAGTAGATATTTCTCCAAAGAAGATACACAAATAGCTAATAATCATATGGAAAGAAGCTCAACATCAATAGCCATCAGAGAAATGCAAATCAAATCCACAATGAGGCAGAACTTGATATCCACTAGGATGTCTAGACAAGAACAAGTTGGCAAGGATGTGCAGGAATTAGAACCTTCATACACTGCTGGTGCTCATGTAAAATGGTGCAGCCGGTTTGGAAAACAGTGCAGTTAGAATTAACATATGACCCAGGCATTCTACTTGTAGTTATGTACCCGAGAGAAATTAAAACAAACCTACATATTTATACACAAATGTTCACAGCAGGATTATAATAGCCAAAAAGTGGCAATAACCCAAATATCCATCAGCAAATGGATGAATAAAACATGGCATGTCCATACAATGGAATAGTATTCAGCAGTAAAGGGGAATGAAGTACTGATACATGCTACAACATGGATGATCCTTGAAAACAGGGCAGTGACAAAAGCCTACATATTGCATGATTATGTGGAATGTTCAGAGTAGGCACATCCTTTGAGATAGAGGTGGTTTCCTAGGGCTGGGGGAAAGGACAGGGAAAAATGCAGTTATTGCAAACAGGTATGGGGGTTTGTTTTGGGATGGTGAAATCGTTCTAAATTGGTTGTGGCAATGGTTGCATAGTTCTGTGACTATACTAAAAATATTGAATTGCACACTTTAAGTAGATGAATTAATGAATATAGTGTGATATATGAATAGTATTTCAGCAAAGCACTTAAAAATCTTTTTTGAGTTAGAAAAGAAGGAGGCTGCAGAGCTGGCTTCCCCAAAGTGCGGGGAGAGAGAATGTATGTGAATATGAAACCATATTACTCTCAAGGAACTAAGTAATAACATTGGCTGTGCGGTGGTTTTCTGTTTTAACCCCCAGCTTTATTGACATAATTGTCATATAACATGGTATAAGTTTAAGGTGTACAAAGTGTTGATTTGATACCTACATGTTGTGAAGTGATTACAACAATAAGGTTAGGTTTTCTGACTTAACAAATATCGTATATTAACGCATATATATGGAATCTAGAAAAATGGTGCAGATGAACCTATTTCCAGGGCAGGAATAAAGATGCAGACAGAGAGAACGGACATGTGGATACATTGAGGGAAGGGGAGGGTGGGATGAATTGGGAGATTAGGACTGACATATATACACTACCATATAAAAAATAGATAGTGGGAACCTGCTGTATAGCACAGGGAGCTCAGCTCGGTGCTCTGTGATGATCTAGATGGGTGGGATGGGGTGGGGGAGTGGGAGGGAGATCCAAAAGGGAGGAGATATATGTATACGTATAGCTGATTCACTTGCACAGCAGAAAGTAACACAGCATTGTAAAGCAATTATACTCCAATTAAAAAAACAATGAGGTTAATTAGTACCTGCATCACCTCACATAATTACTGTTTCATTTTTGTGGTGAGAACATTTAAAATCTACTCTCAGCAACTTCCAAGTATACAATACAGTGTTGTTAAATATAGTCACCAGGCTGTACATTATTAGATCCCCCGAACTTACTCATCTTGTGACTGGAAGTGTGTACCGTTTCATCAAATCTTCCCATTTCTCCACTGCCCTATGCTGTTGCCTTCTAATGTCTACACATCCATTTGAGACTGGACTCTCAAACCAAGCTGATACAGCTTCCAAACCCAAGAGTTGAAAAAATTAGATTGGGCTGAAAAGAAAGCAGGCTGCAGGCAAGTAACCACTTGAAAATACATTGCATGGACTTCCCTGGTGGCACAGTGATTAAGAATCTGCCCGCCAACACAAGGGACACGGGTTCAAGCCCTGGTCCGGGAAGATCCCACATGCCGCAGAGCAACTAAGCCCGTGTGCCACAACTACTGAGCCTGCGTGCTACAACTACTGAAGCCTGTGCACCTAGAGCCCGTGTTCTGCAACAAGAGAAGCCACCACAATGAGAAGCTGGCGCACTGCCACGAAGAGTAGACCCCGCTCACCACAACGAGAGAAAGCCCATGCACAGCAACGAAGACCCAACGCAAACAAAAATAACTAAATTAAAAAAAAAATTAGATCAAGCCACATTTTAAAAAAAGACATTGCAAATATTCATCAGAAACCTTATTTGTCGATTTAGTGTTTCTCGTGTGTCTGGGACCTGATGTGTCATTTACTACCTGTGTGACCTTCAGTGAATTATTCTTTCTGAAGCTGATTATCTTTACCTATGAAATGGGCATTATAATAATCAGCCATTAGGTGTGTTATGAGGATTAAGTGAGCCAGCGTATGTGGAGAGTTTAGCTCTGTGCCTGACGCATAGAGTACGCGCTAGTAAGGGTTATTAACTATTAATTAAATGAATTAAGTGATCATATTAACATTTCCTAAGTCTGCCATAATAAGATACCAAAAACTTAAACAACAGAAGTGTATCGTGTTGCGGTTCTGGAGGCCAGCAGCGGGAAATCACGGTGTTGGCAGAGCCACGCTCCCTGCATGCTCAGGGAGGGAGCTGTCCTGTGCCTCCCTTCTGGCTTCCGGTGGCTTCCTGTGTCCTTGGACTTAAAGATGCAGCACTCCAGTCACATGGCTGTCTTCTCCCTGTGTGTCTTCACATTGTCTTCCCTCTGTGCACGTCTGTCCAAATTTCCTTTTTTTATGAGGACACCAGTCGTACTGGGTTAGGGCCCACCCTAGTGACCTCATTTTAACTAGATTACCCTGTAAAGACTTTGCAAATAAGGTCACATTCTGAGGTTGTGGGGATGAAGACTTTAACTTTTTTTAATGGGCAGGGGGCGGTGGGGCGGTGGTGTGGACATAGTTCAACCCATAACAATCACATTCCCTGTTATCAAAGAAGAGGAATCTCTTCCCAAGCTTTTGCACAAGAATAGAAAGTAAATGAGACGAAATCGAAATACCTGTTCTTTTGTGGGACCAATAGAAAGGGCTTTTCATTGCAGTCTCTTTCCCTGAAGCGCAGGTCAGCAGCTGTGGGCAGTGTTCCTCTCTATCCCTTTACCAGCCCTTGGTCCCTCTGGATTTTCCAACAATGCCTAATTCTGTTACTTCCAGTGATTTCCCTGTGGGCAGCAGTTTATTTCTGTCATCAAGCCTCTGATGAAATCTTTAGCCATGAAATATTTAGTCCAATCCCAACAAATCGTGTATGGTGTTAATATGTCACAAGCTGCCCGCGGCCTGCATTATGTGGTAATTTAGAAGCAAGAGAAGTGTTAATATAGGGCCGGGCTTCTTTTATGAGCTCGCGTTAATGCTGGAGCTGGTGTTGTCAATCGACAGCCCATGGATTTGGGCTAATAGTGCGTGGAGGGGACAGAACTGGGGCGAGGTAGGGAATAAAGGGTATTGACGGCCAGTTGCCAGGATCCCGGCAGCTTTTAATCTATTATTGCCCTCTTTTAATGCAACTTCCGTGTCAACTGCATTTACTTCCACCAGCTCTGCCTGCTGTGCTGAACTGTGAAGCCAGTGGGTTGCCACCCCCAGAGTGGCCCAAAGATCCCCGGTATTGATTCTTTGATGCTCTGGGGTGTGAATTATAATTATTTAATTAAGCCCTTTAATGGGTATCAACTCTGAACCTTCGCCAGCCCAGGCTGGGGTGGCCAGGGCGAGGTCCTCGTCATTCATCTGTGTTCATCTCATTGCCACCAATTGTCCTAACCTCGACCCTCTTTTTTTCCTCCTATTGTCGCATCTATGGTTTTAGTGGGAAGCAGGTCGATCTACTCTCATAGAGGAGCTGGGAAGGGGAGTTGCTGATTTGGGGAGGCTGGAGGGGAGGCCATGGTTGAGCAGATTGCAGTGTCAGCTGTTCACACTGAGGGAGCTAATCACTCCGTCAGACCTGCTCTGCCCAGTTCTAGTTTGCCTACGCAAGGAGGTGATGCAAGAGATCAGCCACTTCCCTGTGTAGCTTTGAGTCCTAGTTTAGCTCAGGAACTTTCCACACCCTCACTTAAGTCATTCATCAGCCTTCCCAGAGTACAAGTACTGCCTTGTGCCCTCAGGGAACTTCAACTCTAGTAAGCCAGTAGAGGGATCAATGAGTAAATAAGTAGCCACAAGACACTAATGAGCCTTGAGAAGGGGCAAAGTATAGGAAGTTATGGCACCTCATGGGAGGGGCCTTGACCCAGGCTTGGGGGTCAAGGAGGGCTTCCTGGAGGGACATATTCCTAAACTGAACCCGAATAATGAGTAGGAGGTAGTCATAGGAAAGAGGAGAAGGGCATGCTAGTCAGTGGAACAGCACGTTGGAAAGGCCTGGGAATGAAAGAGAAGGCCCAGGAAATTTGGGGACCTCATCTAGTTGAGGCCAATACTTTGTATGAGGTGGGGACAGGTCCCTCTCCCAACCTGGGTTCTTGTCTTCTACCTGCCTGTCATGCTGAGAAAGCTCATCAGGAGCTTTAGGAAGCTCAAAAAGTCCCGGATGGTATTTCCCATTATTTTGTCAGATGCTTTCGTGTTTCTACCATACTTTCTTCTAGGCCAAGAGTGATTTTTATTTCAGGCCCTTCACTTGTTTAGTTCATGTGGTGGTTTTAAAACATGTCTGCAATTTTTTTGAGCACTCCTGTCATCAAGGAATGGAATCTAATTCCTCTCCCCATGAATATGGGCTGGCCTCAGGGACTGACTTCTAATGGATAGAAGGTGGAGCAAGCAACTCTGGGTAACTTCCAAGTCTAGATGATTAAATTCCTGCTGCTTCCACCTGGTTCTCTGGACATTCACTGTAGAGTCTTCAGCTGCCCTGTAGGAAGTCTGGTCCCCTGAGTCCCCCATGTGGAAAGACCACATAGAAAGAGATGCTTGAGGAACCTCATTGTTGAGTGGTCCTAGTCTGAGTATCAGACACATGAGTGAAGCAGCCTTGGAGTTGACTCCAGCCCCAGCCATCAACCGACTACATCTTCATTCAGAGAGCCCCTGAGTGACAATTGGTCAGCTGAGCCCAGTCAACCTCCAGATTTATGGGCAAAATAAATGATTGTTATTGTTTTAAGCTACTGTTTTAGGGTGATCTGTTACACGGTGACATAATTGGAACAGTTAAGTTTGATAAAGTTTGTGTTTGATTAAGTTTGATTACTATAGCTTGATAGTAAGTCTTCAAATCAGGCAGTCATAGTCCCCCAATTTTTTCTTTTTCAAATTCGTTTTCACCTTAGATCTTTTTCTTTTCCATGTAAATTTAAAAAATCAACTCATTTCTTTTTTTTTTAATTAATTAATTTATTTATGACTGTGTTGGGTCTTCGTTTCTGTGCGAGGGCTTTCTCTAGTTGTGGCAAGCGGGGGTGGTGCGTGGGCCTTCATCTGGTGCGTGGTGGTGCGTGGTGCGTGGTGCGTGGGCCTCTCACTATCGCGGCCTCTCTTGTTGCGGAGCACAGGCTCCAGACGCGCAGGCTCAGTAATTGTGGCTCATGGGCCCAGTTGCTCTGCGGCATGTGGGATCTTCCCAGACCAGGGCTCGAACCTGTGTCCCCTGCATTGGCAGGCAGATTCTCAACCACTGCGCCACCAGGGAAGCCCAAAAAATCAACTCATTTCTTTTAAGAAAATTGCCTTCTTGAATTATAATTGGGATTTTAATGACTACAGATTAAATTGGATAAAGCTGATATCTTAACAATATTGAATACCAATCCATGAACATGGCATAGCTTGCCGTTTATTTAGGTCTTCTTTAATTTCTGTCAGCAATGTTTTGTAGTTTAGAATGAAGAAAGCTTCTGACTTTTTGTGTGTGTGTGTGTGGTACGCGGGCCTCTCACTGTTGTGGCCTCTCCCGTTGCGGAGCACAGGCTCTGGACGCGCAGGCTCAGCGGCCATGGCTCACGGGCCCAGCCCCTCTGTGGCATGTGGGATCTTCCCGGACCGGGGCACGAACCTGTGTCCCCTGCATCTGCAGGCGGACTCTGAACCACTGCGCCACCAGGGAAGCCCGCTTCTGCCTTTTGTTAAATCGGTGTTCATTACATTTTTTAATGCTATTGTAAATAGAACTGTTTTCAAAATTTCATTTTCCAATTACTTGCTCTTACTTTGTAAGAATACAGTGGAACTTAAATGTTAACCATGTATTGTGTGACCTTGCTAAATTCACTTATTAATTCCAGTACTGGTTTTGAAGAGTTTCTTAAGATTTTTTCCATAAGCAATCATGTTATCTGCAAGGAAAAATGATTTATTTCTTCCTTTCCAATATGTACATATTTTACTTATTTTTCTTTCCTTGTTGCTTTGGCTGAGACCATCAGTAAAATGTTGAATAGAATGGTGAGAGTGGACATCCTTTGCCTTGTTTCTGATCTTAGGAGGAGAGCATTTAATATTTTACCATTAAGTATGGTATTAACTTTGGGTTTTTCATAGATATTCTTTAACAAATTGGGTCTTGGTATCATGCTTGTATTAAGGGTAAATTTGAGCATGGCAGCCTATCCGTGATAAAACTGCCAGCAAAGACCAGGATGGAGGAAGGAGACTAATGCAAGAAATGTAGGTGCTCACAATTTAAAGGAAATGACTGAAACTGAAAACAGGAAGTGTTGCAAAATGTGGTTTCAGAGACAGCCTGGGAAGAATGGACATAGGTAGGGCCAAGAGACAACAAAATCCTCAAGATGGGACTTGTAGGCTTAGAAAGGGTTCCTTCTTCCTCTCCACCTGCTGATCTATTCATTTTTTTAAATAAATTTATTTTATTTCTCTTTGGCTGCATTGGGTCTTCATTGCTGCACTCGGGCTTTCTCTAGTTGTGGCAAGTGGGGGCTACTCTTCGTTGCCATGGGCGGGCTTCTCATTGCGGCGGCTTCTCCTGTTGCGGAGCATGGGCGCTAGGCGCACGGGCTTCAGTAGTTGTGGCGCACGGGCTCAGTAGTTGTGGTTCGCAGGCTCTGGAGCGCAGGCTCAATAGTTGTGGCGCACGGGCTTAATTGCTCCACGGCATGTGGGATCTTCCTGGACGAGGGCTCGAACCTGTGTCCTCTGCATTGGCAGGCGGATTCTTAACCACTGCGCCACCAGGGAAGTCCCAATCTATTCATTTTTCAAAAGCTGAAATAGTCCCTCTTGGGATTCTCCTGGGCAACGTGGGTGACGCCCCCATTCAGTGCTCCCTATACATTTGATACCTTTAGTAGAGCACTTCTCACATGTTTTGGAGCTGTCTGTGTGGCTGGCTCTCTCCCCCCTGGACAGTGAGATCCTTTGAGGTAGGGACTGAAGCTTCTTCATTTTCAATTCCCCCCACCCTTTTGAGGCCTTGCCTCCCTGGGAATCACGGAGCAGAGTCAGAGCTCTGGGGTCTGCGTAGCATGTTCCTCCAGCTGTGCAAACCTCAACAAGTTTCCCCTCTGAAAATGCTTTTCTTTAAAATATGATTTCCTTCTAAGAAGTTGTGCCTAAGTTGTTTCTTACTTGTGGGAGATTCCGTTTTCTCATTTATAAAGAAAGGAATAATAATACCTATCTTAGAGGCAGTTGCTACCTGCTCTTTTTTGGGGGTAGGCACTTAGTGCATATGTGTTGAATCAAGGGACACAGTTTCTTTTACTGGAACAGAGGTGTGGCTTAGAGATGAACAAATGGACAATCTTGCATGGTCCCAGACACAGGGTGAATGGAAACTTAATTAGTTAAATCCTACCAGGCTTTAGAAAGTGTATACTGTAATGCAGTGGAGTTCCCAATCCAATTAGAACTTGAATTTCTTTTTTATAACAAATATTTTATAATATCTCTTTATACTGTTCTGGAATGAAATTCATATGTAATCAAAATATTGCATTTAATGTTCTAATTATAAATCTGAAAAAGAGTGAAAGAAAAAGTTTGCAATAAAATGACGTGTGTTTCAGTAGATGCTCAAGTTCAGTTAAACTGGAAGACATAACTAGTGGGATGCTCACCCCTTCTGCAGAATCCTTGTGAAAGCAGAATTCAGGCCACTGTTTTGGTGGCTCAGATGTCAGTGGCACTGCTGTCAAGATAGACTCTTCTGAAATGCTGAGCAAATCTTTGTGTTGTCCCAAATGAAGCAAGGATATTCATTTCTTATTTTACATGGTATTTACCTTCTGGAAAAATTCAGTGTATTTTTCAGTTGTGCAAAAAAGACTTCATGTTATTTTTGTACAACATTATAGAAAGCCTTTTTATCTACATGAATATCTGGAAGACATTCAGAAATCACCCTGGGTCCAAAAACCCTGGCACTGCCTCTTTTTGTCTATGTGGCCACTTCACATTCAGTGTCTTCATCTGTAAAAGATGGGTGATATACCCAGTCACAAGGCATGCAAAGGTTTAAATGACAGGGTAGCAAATGACACCAAATGACACTCTGTACAGTATCAAGTACCCATTGCTCAGAAATAGCTAATACATATTGAGCATTTATTATATGTCATGAATAGTAGCAACGCTCTGAGTTCAGTGCCATTATTGACTCTAATTTTTAGTTGAGTAAGTGAGGCCCAAGTTACTTGCCCAAGTTCACATAAGAAGGGACACAGCAGAAATGTGAACACAGGTGACTCCCAAGCCTGTTTGGTTCCCCTCCACGCTGTACTGAGCCTACCATGAGCAGTGCCAGGCAAGACTATCCCTGAAATTGGCCAAAATTGATCCCTCCTGAAAGCCCACCACTCTTACAAAGGATCTCCACTGGCTAATGCTCTAGAGTGCTTGCATGATCTGAGGAGGAGAGGGCAGCTAGGCCAAGTGACAGGAGAAGGTGCAAAGGGCATGCAGAGAGTTCTCATCTGGGGAGTCCTGAACTGTAATCATGCCAGGGTCTTAAGTGGGTGAGGTGGTGTCCTGAATTGAATAGGCCACTTGCTTTGAGGACAGGCTGATTTGGGCTGAGTATAAAGACTAATTTCCCAACATTTAGAGCCATCTGACAATTCACATCAATGCTGAGAAAGCACCTGGTGTGTTCGTAGTGTTATGCTGACTCCAGAGGGGCACAGAAATGAGTCCCAGAGACTCTGTCTTAGGAGCCCACAGTGGAGAAATCAGCATAAGTCTCTGTTAGGCTGGAAAAGGAAAGCCTGGGCAGCTGAGCTACATACTCTTTTTTTTTAATTAAATTTTTATTAAATTTATTTATTATTTATTATTTTTAAATTTTTGGCCATGCCATGCAGCATGCGGGATCTTAGTTCCCCAACCAGGGATCAAACCTGTGCCTCCTGCAGTGGAAGCGTGGAGTCCTAACCAGTGGGCCGCCAGGGAATTCCCAAAATTTTTATTTTTTTTAAATTTTATTTTATATTGGACTATAGTCCAATTTAGGGAAATTCTTTCCCATTTAGGGAAAAGAATTACAGAATATTATTACAGAATATTGAGCAGAGTTCCCTGTGCTATACAGTAGGTCCTTTTTGTTTATCTGTTTTAAATATAGTAGTGTGTATATGTCAATCCCAAACTCCCAGTTTATCCCTCTCCACCCTTTCCCCCTCAGGTAACCGTAAGTTTGTTTTCTAAGTCTCTGAGTCTATTTCTGTTTTGTAAATGAGTTCATTTGTATCACTTTTTTTAGATTCCACATATAAGTGATGTCATATGATATTTGTCTTTCTCTTTCTGACTTCACTTAGTATGATAATCTCCAGGTCCATCCATGTTGCTGCAAGTGGCATTATTTCATTCCTTTTAATGGCTGAGTAATAGTCCATTGTATACATGTACCACATCTTCTTTATCCATTCATCTGTCAATGGACATTTAGATTGCTTCCATATCCTGGCTTCAGGAAGCAACGCTGCAATGGACATTGGAGTGCATGTATCCTTTCGAACCATGTTATTCACCGGATATATGCCCAGGAGTGGGATTGCTGGATCATATAGTAGCTCTATTTTTAGTTTTTTAAGGAACCTCCATACTGTTCTCCATAATGGCTATACCAGTTTACATTCTCACCAACAGTGTAAGAGGGTTCCCTTTTCTCCACACCCTCTCCAGCATTTATTATTTGTAGACTTTTTGATGATGGCCATTCGGACTGGTATGAGGTGATACCTCATTGTAGTTTTGATTTGCATTTCTCTAATAATTAGCCATGTCGAACATCTTTTCATGTGCCTCTTGGCTCTCTGTATGTCTTCTCTGGAGAAATATCTAGGTCTTCTGCACATTTTTTTTAACTTTTTATTTTATATTGGAGTATAGCTGATTAACAATGTTGTGATAGTTTCAGGTGCACAACAAAGTGACTCAACCATACATGTACATGTATCCATTCTCCCCCAGACTCCCCTCCCATCCATTCTGCCCATTTTTTGATTGGGTTGTTTGTTTTTTTGATATTGAGCTTATGAGCTGTTTGTAAATTTTGGAGATTAATCCCTTGTTGGTCACATCGTTTGCAAATATTTTCTCCCATTCTGTGGGTTGCCTTTTTGTTTTGTTTATGGTTTCTTTTGCTGTGCAAAAGCTTTTGAGTTTAATTAGGTGCCATTTGTTTATTTTTGGTTTTATTTCCATTACTCTAGGAGACGGATTGAAAAAGATATTGCTGCGATTTTTGTCTAAGGGTGTTCTGCCTATGTTTTCCTCTAAGAGTTTTATAATATCTGGTCTTACATTAAGGTCTTTAATCCATTTTGAATTTATTTTTGTGTATGGTGTTAGGGAGCCTTCTAGTTTCATTCTTTTACATGTAGCTGTCCAGTTTTCCCAGCACCACTTATTGAAGAGGCTGTCTTTTCTCTATTGTATATTCTTGCCTCCTTTGTCATAGATTAATTGACCAAAGGTGCGTGGGTTTATTTCCGGGCATTCTATCCTGTTCCATTGATCTATATTTCTGTTTTTGTGCCAATACCATACTGTTTTGATGACTGTAGCTTTGTAGTATAGTCTGAAATCAGGGCACCTGATTCCTCCAGCTCCATTTTTCTTTCTCAAGATTGCTTTGTCTATTTGGGGTTTTTTGTGTTTCCATACAAATTAAAAATTTTTTGTTCTAGTTCTGTGAAAAATGCATTGGTAATTTGATAGGGATTGCATTGAATCTGTGGGCTACCTACTCTTGATAGTTGAAGAGTATGAATATATCAGGGTTACTCTGGAGGTCAGAACCGGCATCTGTGGCTGAGTCGAAGTAACAGGAAGCAATTTGGGGGCTGTCAGTTATGAAGTTATTTTCTCTAGTGCCAAACCAATTCTTTTAGAGTCTGCTTTTTGATGTAGGGCCTGGGACTCTGACAATCATATTTCTCCTTTCCAGCTGGATCCCCGTTAAGTTCGCCAGTTAGGGGGCATCAAAGGGAGCCTGGAGAGCAGGAGGAAGGATAAGGGACATCCATATTCTGGTTTGCTGTTACTGATAGCATCACTTAGCAGTGGCCCTCCACCATGACAGTGGCAATTTGTTCCAGTGTTCAGCTGTTTTTCAGCATACCCAGAGCAAATATCACTGTGGCCCTTCAGAGGTTATCAGCACTGGGTAAAACTGCCCCCTCAGAGGTCTGAATCACAGCTCCACTGGGCTCCTCTCCAACCTCCTGAGGTTCCAGCAATAACAAGGCAGAGCCCTTCCTCAGAGGTCTGGGTCCAGCTTTGTTGGGGACTCATCTAAGCTTCTAGGCTCAAGTAGCCTCTCCTCATCCCTTCGTGCCCCAGCCTTGGATGAGGTGACTGAAGTTATTATCTCTGTATTACCTCAGTGTCCCCTTTTAGCTTTGTCAGTTATCCAATACCTAGTTTCTTACAGGAAATTCCCTCCATTGAAATCACTAGTATGGTTTCTGGTTTCTTCACTGGACCCTGACTTAATTACTATCGAGAAAGTTTCATTTAATACTTATATATAGCACTTACTATAAGAAGACACTGTTCTAAACACTTTGATAAATAGCTCATTTAAACCATAATCACATTGTCCTGTAGGTACTGTCATAAATCCCCCTTTCCTAGGGTGGGAAACCGAAATACAGACTGGGTAAGTAACTTGCCCAAGATCACATAGATAATAAATTGCAAGGCTGAGGTTTGGACCAAAGATTTCTGGCTTCAGTTCCTACTTTTACCCATTTTCTCTCTGTTGCTGTTAACTAGCAGTAGTGCCCAGATTAGAGTCTAGGACAACTGACTTCATTCTAGCATTCTCCTGCTGCCATGCTGATGGTAGGGCAGGTTGCCACTCTAGGCTGGAATTCCGTTAGGTGAGCCTTCCAACACTTGGATACTAATTTATATTACCTTTTTATAAACTTCCTGTCACGTATCTCAAGAAGTTCTATGTTATATTGATTCACCACCTATGGTTAAAAGTTCCCTAGGGCCTTGCATGGTGTCCGGCACTGTGCAGAGTAGATACTCAAAGATGTATTTAAAGAGAGGCTGGGTATATAATTATTGTTAGTATTCATATTATCAGCAACACCTAATATTTATATTAAATGTTAAAAAGGTTTTTTTTAAGATTTAAAATATTTTTAATTGGGGTAAATTAAAATACATATAGCAAATGTGACCATCTTAACCATTTTTAAGTGTACAGTGCAGTAGTGTTGAGTATATTCACAGTGTTGTACACCCAATCTCCAGAACTTTTCCATCTTATAAAACTGAATCTCTGCACCCATGAAGCAACAACTCCCTGTTTCCCACTCCCCCCAGCCTCTGGGAAAGTAGAAGTACCATTGTATTTTCTAACGGTGACTATTCTAGAAACCTCATATAACATGTAAGACCTTTTTATAGCCAACTAATTTTTACCTTCTTAATCTTATTTGATTACAACAGTCTTTTTAAAAAAATAAATTTATTTATTTATTTTTGGCTGCATTGCGTCTTCGTTGCTGCACGCAGGCTTTCTCTAGTTTCTGTGAGCAGGGGCTACTCTTCCTTGCGGTGCGCAGGCTTCTCATTGTGGTGGCTTCTCTTCTTTCAGAGTTCGGGCTCTAGGTGCACGGGCTCAGTAGTTGTGGCTCGTGGGTTCTAGAATGCAGGCTCAGTAGTGTGGCGCACGGGCTTAGTTGCTCCATGGCATGTGGGATCTTCCCGGACCAGGGATCGAACCCTGCCCCCTGCATTGGCAGGCAGATTCTTAACCACTGTGCCACCAGGGAATTCCTATAACAATAATCTTATAAGCAGGTAGGACAGAGCCTTTTAGAGAGAGTCCTGGACCATTTCCATTTTTCTTTTTTAGACTCTGAAGATATTAAGAAACCTGAAACTGAGATTTTAAAAATTGTGGTATATTAACATTTTTATTACATGGAATAAATGAATACTTTTTAAAATGCAATGCCATATGCTTATCCCAGACAAAATTTGTTTTAAAAAATCCTTTAGAATGTGCCACAGAAGGTGTGAAGCTGTGTGACACATCAGCTTGAAAGTGGAGGATGAACATCTTTCACTCTCGTCAGTATTTCTCTGCAGTTGAATGTATACTAATTTTGAGATAATGTCAAAATGTAAATTTAGGGAGCGTCATTAATGTGAGACTCAGGTGAAATGACTCTCTCTCCATCAACACTTCCCATTGGGAAAGTCCATGGGGTAGATGTCATCCCCATTTTTACAAACCAGAAGGGTCTCAGCAAGCATTGTTCGTAGTTGAAGGTAGGACAGCAGATTCGGTGGTGGTGTCAAGACCCGAACTCAGGTTTTTGGCTGGAAGTGTAAACACTCGAAGCACCAAGCCCTACTGACCGGGCTGTCCACCTTTGGGTTCACTGCCAACACAAGCAGAATGTTAATAAGGCTGCTGTAAAGGACACTGCTGGGTTCTGCTGAACGTGCTGATTGAAGTGGACTGCCCTGGAGGTAGTGAGACCCCAGGCTCTGGGAGCAGTCAAGAAGAGGTTTGCCAAACATGATTTGGGTTTGCTGCAGAGGAGAATCAAGAGTAGGGGGTGGGAGTGAGGAGGAGGGAGTTGTGTGAGATTATTTCTACTTTTCCTTCAGAACCCCCAGCATGGAGCTGAGCCCAAACCATCAGCATGTCTGCTCTCTGGGGGGAGGCCATCTGGGCTGCAGGCTCATTCCCCCACCTTTTCATTTGCAGCAAGCTGCTGCTGGTTGTTGGGCAGCCGCAGCTTAATTTGCACAATTGGACCCGGTTTCCCGAGGAAAACAGTCCGGGTGCCTCGGCCATCCATCAGTATTCTCTTCAGTCCCCCGACAGCTGCTCACTGCGGGCTGGCTCAACCTGCGCTGACCTCATCTTCTCACACAGAGCACAGGAGGGTTTGGAAAAAATTAGTTATATTAGTGACTCCCCGAAACACTCCGTTTCCTTGTGATATGACCAATATTTCAGCCATTAGGATCTCTCTGTCTCTTATCATCTTAAATGCACTCACTTACATTCCAAATCACTGCTTAATTTAAAAGCCTATTTGTCAAGATTGTCGCAGGCCCAGGGAAAAGGAGAGACAGACACTCAGCTCTGGCTGGAATAGAATCAGACTTGGAACCTTGATTGAATCTTTCTCCCCAAGACTTATGCTCAGTCAGGTATGATCTAAACACACAGGAAGCAAGAGACTTAAAGGGAAACCCACACTGGAGAGATTTATAAACTCTGCTGTGAAGTGGCAGAGTGGCAAATGTCTTTATTGCTGGCTGTCCTTGTGCTCCCCAACCCCTGGAGATGGTGACTCATTCAGTGAACATTTATTGTACCCCTAGGATATGCTGAGGGTATCTGAGGGTACAAAGATGAAGGGGCAATCCCTGTGCTCAAAGCTGTTTTCAGTTTATTATTAACAGTAAGCATTTATTGAGCACTTTCTGTTGGCCAGCTATGCTGTAAGAATCAACCCTCCCTTGCCAGGGGTTCTGCATCTGCAGGTGTGGAGGGCCAGCTGTACTAGGCCATTTTATATAAGGGACTTGAGCATCTGTGAATTTTGGTATCTGTGGGGGTCTTGGAACAAATCCCCCACAGATGCCGAGGAAGCCTGTACATGCTTTTTTCTTTTAGACTGCCCCATAATCTTGGGTAATACATTTTATTCCCATTTTACAAATGAGAAGACTAGTCTAATTCTTTAAAATCCATAATATTAAACACTGTGCAATACTGTCTCCTCCCAAAAAACTTTCCCTAGTGGAATTTGTAAATGAAAAGTTTCTGGAATAGACCTAAGTTCTACAGACGTGTATTGCATGGTCAAGATATTGATATGCTGTCCGATCTGCAACAGGAACAGAACTGTTCTCAGCATGTGAGATGTAAGGACTGATAGAATTCATCATGACAGCCATGTCTAGTCTGTACACATCAGACACCTTGTTATTTACATTATTAGATACTTCTCATTTTCCTTTATTTTGGTCTGTTTGTTCCTCTTGAGGTTTTGGCAGTTTTTTTTTTTTTTAAGTTTCAGCATTTTTCAGTTGTGCTAAAGGGAAGCAAGGAAGGACACTCACCCTACCTGGGCTTGGGTTTGAAGGTTAAAAGCAGAGATAGCAACCTCCTTGGGATACAGCATGGAGGTGATGGGAGATTTTCAACTTGGGTGACTCCTGGGCACCTGTCTGTGCCAGGAGACTTGGCCCCTCACCTCCCAGCTTGTTGATTCAGAGGTAGACTCCTGACTCAAACTTGAAGCCAAGAGACCCGGACACCAGGTTTTGGAGCAGTCACATAATGACAACTCAGATTTTGCACAACTCCTGCTGTGGAGAGCCCCCGTAGCAGTTATCTATTGCTGTGTAACAAATACTCCAAAGTGTAGTGGCTTCAAATAGACATTTATGATCTCCTATAACTGTGAATTGGCTGGGTGGGCAGCTCTTTTTCTGGGCCCACTCATGCAGCTGCATTCAGGCGGCAGATTGACTGGGAACTGAGCCTGGGGTGGCTTTCTTTTCGTGTGGTCTTGTATCCTCATAAAGTCTAGACCAGGCTTCTTCACATGCTGAGACAGTGTTCCAAGAGGGAAAAGGCAAGACACTGCAGCCCAAGTCTTCCCCGATGTTTTACCATTCAAAACCTGCTGCAAGCCAGTTTGGAGTGAAGGGGTGGAGACATAGACGCCACTTCTTTTTTAAAAATATTTATTTATTTTGGCTGTGCCGGGTCTTAGTCACAGCACGCGGGATCTTAGTTGCGGCATGCATGTGGGATCTAGTTCCCTGACCAGGGATCAAACCCAGGCCCCTGCATTGGGAGTGTGGAGTCTTACCCACTGGACCATGAAGGAAGTCCCTGAACTCCATTTCTTTTCTTTTCTTTTTTTTTTTTTTTTGCGGATGCGCTGGCTCAGCGGCCATGGCTCACGGGCCCAGCCGCTCCGCGGCATGTGGGATCTTCCTGGACCGGGGCACGAACCCGTGTCCCCTGCATCGGCAGGCGGACTCTCAACCACTGCGCCACCAGGGAAGCCCTGAACTCCATTTCTTGATGGGAGGAGCTGCAAACAATTGTGGCCCAAGGATGGACTGTGGCAGATTAAAAATGGACACAAATTATTTTGTGGTCTTTCCCATTAAGGGGTGGAGTCTTGTTTTCTCAATGCTGGAATCTGGGCTATTCTGGTGAGGTTCTTTGACCAACAGAACATAACAGAAATTACAGGCCTTACAGCTCCACTCTCACCCCCTTGAAGCATTTCCCATCACCACGTGAAGAGGCCGGTTTAGCCTCCTTGAAGATAAAAGATCAGTGGAAAGAGAGGGCCAGTCTTCACAGCCTTCCCAGCTGAGCCCAGCCCCAGTCTGTCCACCAGCTAAATGTTGTCACATGAGTGAGTCCAGGAGAAACCAACCGAAGTCATTTCCAGCCAACACATAAGGGGAATGAGAAGTAATATGCTATTATTTTAAGTCACTAAGTTTTGTGCTGGTTTGCTCTGCTGCAGTAGAAAAACAAAACAGCTCCCAGCCTGCCCTGCTTGAAGGGCTGTCCCCAAAGTGTGACTGGTCAGCACTTCCTTTGATCCTGTGACTATCCTGCTAATAGGTCTTTTTTCCCCTCAAGGCAGTCAGAGGCTATTTCTGTTGCTTGTAATGAATACTCAGTATAAGAGAACCACAGGCAAAGGGAAGAAACTCAGCGTATTCTGGACCCCTTGGTCCATACCCAATCCAGGTGGAAGGTCTCTTTCCAAAATTAAAAAAAAAAGAAGAAATTAGAATTTATTGCATAATCTCTATTTGCCAAGATCTTTACTAGCTTTTAAAAATTTACCCTTTACATCTTTTTTCTTACATTAAAAATCTTGGTTTCTGACAATATTAGTATAATTACTTATTAGCATTGTTCTACAATACATAAAATAGTTTTAAAATAATTGCATTAATATTATTACTAACAATTGAACTACCAAATGAAGTTTAAAGTTTCTCTCCAGCTTTATTTGCCTTTAGAATACATTTCTCTATTACTGTGGTCTAAAGTCACTTGGACTAATTCTTCTCTCTGAGTGTTTATTCATCAAATTGATTTATAGTTAATTTTGCTCATTTTAACTTTTAGAAATTACTTTTTAACATACATACTGTCATTTTTTGATATATAAACCATTTATATGTTTCCAAAGTCAAATTGATATGTTACATTTAAAGAAATCTTCCAACTATCACCCTGCCAATCCTCCCTCACTTTTATTAGCTTTTGATCTATTTTTCAGTGTTTCTTTTTGCAAATATAAGCAAATACACATGCATATTTGCACTTGGTTCCTCCTCCCCCATTTTACACAAAAGGTGGCATTCTATATACATATATGTTCCACATCTTGCTTTTTTCACTTAGTATATCCTAGAGATCACTCTACATCAGCATATACGGATCTATCTTATTACTTTTTACAGCTTCACTGTATCCATTGCATGCATGTACCGTACTTATTCAACTAGACATCCATGGACATTTGAATTGTGAATTGTTTCCAATTATTTGCAATTATAAATAATGCTTCAAAGATTATATAACTTGTTTTGAATGTTTGCTAGTGTATCTTTGGGGTAGATTCCTAGTAGTGAGATTTCTGGATCAAAGGGTTAATGCACATGTTTTTCCAGATATTTACAAATCCCCTTCTAATAGAGTGATGCCTTTTTGAGTCCCCAACATCAAATGAGTGCCTATTTCCCCACCACTTCATCAATAGAATATACTCTTGAACTTTGGGATTTTTGCCAATCTGATAGATGTAAAGCAGTATCTCAGTATAGTTTTATTTTGCATTGCCCTTAGTATGAACGAGGTAGTGAGTTTTCCCATGTATTAGATGACTGTGTTCATTTTTCTGCCTGTTCAGATCTTTGCGTGGACTTTTAAGTATATTGACATACAGTAATAATGTCAGAACAACCAATGAGGTAGCGGGCTGGTATCACTACTTCCCCTTATAAAGATGAGAAAATGGCCGGTTAGAGAGGTTAAGTCATTTACCCAAGTTTACACAGCTAATATGTGGCTGAAGTCACACTACTGACAGTTAGGCCCTGTGGATTCTCTATGGATCTATTTCCAGGAGTGAAACTTGGAGCTTCAGTGTTTTGCTTTTAATAAAGGATCAGCATGTGGATGTCACATCCCTGACACAGGGTTGCTTTAGGAGATTCTGCCATGACTGGGCCTAGTGGAGGGCAGGGGAACCTGTGCTGATAAACAGGAGGATGGTACCCGATGTGTCACCTAGCAGCACCCAGCACACTGGGGCCTTTTGAGTTTCAGTGGTGGAGGACAGTGGTGAGAGACCTGCAACCTATTTAATTCTGTTAGAGAATCAGTGAGGTGCTTGATGAAGCCATTAACTGGGGTTCGTGTCTCCATTCTACTTATAAGACTCCAGGAGGGCAAATGCTGATGGAAATTTATTGATTTCTTTTTCTGCCTTTACCGAATGGGTCAAATCCATGGTATAACACTGCTGGTTCCAATTAAAATCACCTGTTAGCTTACAAAGGTTGGCCCTTTCCACCCTCCTCCTCCTCCCCCATTTAAAAAGGGTTTAAAAGATTTTCATTTAATTGATTTGCTGTAAAATGCCCTTTACAATTACCCAGATAAACTAGGCATCACCTGTGGAGTAAGAGCCAATTTGAGCTGTTTATCAAGACTTCACCTCTGGCCACTTCTCACCCTGGGATCTTGAGCCTCTGTATTGATAGTTTGCATCTGTCAACATTGGATATTTTTAGTGGGCTGCAGAAAGCTTTTAGGGAGATGGGGATGGTGGGGCTGCATCTTTGAGCAGGTGAAGAAAGCATGATGGGTTTTTTTTTTTGTATGAAGTGAGAATGCCCTATGGTGCTGAAAACAAGCTCAGAAAATCAGCCCTGGCCCCATATGCCTAAAAATAATCAGAGTGGGCCCCATTTAAAAACCAGGCAGCGGGGCTCAAGGATGTGGGAAGGCAGGCAGTGGATAAAACTGAGTAACAAAATTTGCCCAGTTTCTCTTGGTCTGGGTTTAATGTCAAGCTGTATTTTAATGTTAGGAGGAAGCTGGGGAGCTTTTATAAGAGTTGTCTGTGAAGTGACATTTGTGTTCTTTGAGGTGATGGGGGGCAGGTTAGAAGTTATGGAGGATGGGAAGCAAAGAAAGCAGGACATAAGGCTATTTATTCTAGGTCTTGTGTATTTCTGAAGCTATATTCTTTTATTTTTTATTTTTTTGTGGTACTCGGGCCTCTCACTGTTGTGGCCTCTCCCGTTGCGGAGCACAGGCTCCAGACGCGCAGGCTCAGCGGCCATGGCCCACGGGCCCAGCCGCTCCGCGGCATGTGGGATCTTCCCGGACCGGGGCACGAACCCGTGTCCCCTGCATCGGCAGGCAGACTCTCAACCACTGCACCACCAGGGAAGCCCCTGAAGCTATATTCTTTTTTTTTTTTTTTTTTTTTTTGCGGGCCTCTCACTGTTGTGGCCTCTCCCGTTGCGGAGCACAGGCTCCGGACGCGCAGGCCCAGCGGCCATGGCTCACGGGCCCAGCCGCTCCGCGGCATGTGGGATCCTCCCGGACTGGGGCACGAACCCATGTCCCCTGCGTCGGCAGGCGGACTCCCAACCACTGCGCCACCAGGGAAGCCCTGAAGCTATATTCTTGAATCCACTTAACCACAGAAACAATATCAATCCTGGCTACAGCATTATGAAAAAAAATTGATTTCAGAAAGCAAAAAAATAGGTAAATATGGCAGAGGAAAGATATATTCTGCCAACTATAGACCAATAATGAAATTGATCATGGCAAAGTTATAGAATAAATCATGAAAAAAAAAATGTTTTCTGACATTTTTGAAGGAGACGTACCTTTGAAAGAAGATACCTCACTAAGAATGAGGTATAATTTCTATTCTGACAGGGCCATGCTCTAGACACAGGAAGTCTTGATGTAATAGGGTGGTTGAAGAGAATAAATAACAGAAATTTATGAAAGTTCTTGGCACATAGTAGATGCATGATAAATACTAGTCGTTCTACTTTAGACTTTCAATCCATCCTTGTTCTGCCATCTCTCCTTCCTCCTCGCCTTCATTCCCGACTCTGCTGTGAACCCCACCCTCCACTAACACTGCTCTCTCCTTATTTCCTGTGACCACCTGGTCACTAAAGTCACTGGATATTCTCAGTTCTTATTTTGCTTGAACTCTTTGAGAATTTTGACATTGTTAATGTCTCTCTTCTCTATGAACTATTTTCTGCCCTTGGGTTCTCTGACATCACGCTCTCCTGAGTTTTCTCTCTTCTATCTATAGAATAACAGAAATGCCAGCATTTCTCTGCTGTTCCTTAACCAATAGTGTTACTCGAGGAACGCTCCTAGATTCCATTCCCCACTCTTCTTTTTTTTTTTTGGCTGCACTGCGCAGCCTGTGGGATCTTTGTTGCCCGACCAGGGATCGAACCTGGGCCCTCAGCAGTGAAAACGCAGAGTCCTGACCACTGGACCGCTAGGGAATTCCCGCCCCACTCTTCTTGGAAGTGATTTCAAAATTCCTATCAAAATCTCATCAAGGTGGACAACCAGATAGCCATACAAAATAAAGAATTTAGACCCCTACTTCACACCATATACAAAAATTAACTCAAAATTGATCAAAGTTCTAAATGCAACTGCTAAAACTATAAAACTCTTAGAAGAAAACATAGGTGTAAATCTTTGTGAACTTGGATTTGGTCAATGGTTTCTTAGATATAACACCAAAAACAAAAGCAGCAAGAGAAATATAGACAAACAGGACATCATCAAAATTAAAAGCTTTTGCATGTTAAAATATATCATCAAGAAAGTGAAAGACAACCAAAACAACGGGAGAGAGATTTTACAAATCATACATATGATGATAGATTTGTATCAAGAATTCATAAAGGGGGCTTCCCTGGTGGCGCAGTGGTTGAGAGTCCGCCTGCCGATTCAGGGAACGCGGGTTCGTGCCCCGGTCCGGGAAGATCCCACATGCTGCGGAGCAGCTGGGCCCGTGAGCCATGGCCACTGAGCCTGCGCATCCGGAGCCTGTGCTCCGCAACGGGAGAGGCCACAACAGTGAGAGGCCCGCGTACCGCAAAAAAAAAAAAAAAAAAAAAAAAAAAGAATTCATAAAGGGCTTCCCTGGTGGCGCAGTGGTTGGGAGTCTGCCTACCAATGCAGGGGACGTGGGTTCGTGCCCCGGTCCGGGAGGATCCCGCATGCCGCAGAGCAGCTGGGCCCATGGGCCATGGCCGCTGGGCCTGCGTGTCTGGAGCCTGTGCTCCGCAACGGGAGAGGCCACACAGTGAGAGGCCCGCGTACAGCAAAAAAAAAAAAAAAAAAAAAAAAAGGAATTCATAAAGAGCTCTTACAGCTCAGTGATTAAAAGAAAAATAGCCCAATCTAAATATGGGGACTAGATCTGAATAGACATTTCTTCAGAGAAGGTATACAGATGGCCAAGAAGCACATGGAAAGATGTTCAACACCATTAGCCATCAATGCACCTCCAATCCACAGGATACCATTTCATATTGACTAGGATGTTGAAAAATTGGAACTCTTATGCACTACTGGTATGAATGTAAAATGGTGCAGCCATTTTTGTATGTTTGTTTGTTTGTTTTGGGCCACACCATGAAGCTTGCGAGATCTCAGTTCCCTGACCAGGGATCGAACCCGGGCCACAGCAGTGAAAGTGCCAAATCCTAGCCACTAGACCGCCAGGGAACTCCCATAAAATGGTGTGGCCACTTTCGGAAACAGTTTAGCAGTTCCTCAAAAAGGTAAACACAGAGTTACCATATGACTCAGGAATTCCACTCCTACTTGTATACTCAAGAGAAATGAAAACATATGTCTACACAAAAATCTGTACACAGATGTTCATAGCAGTATTATCGATAATAGCCAGGAAGTGTCAACAACTCAAACATCTATCAACTGATGAATGGATAAATAAAATGTGATATATCCATAAATGGAATATTATTCAGCCATAAAAAGGAATGAAGTACTGATACATGCTAAAACATTGATGAACCTTGAACACATCGTGCTAGGTGAAAGAAGCCAGTCACAAAAGACCACATATTATATAATTCTATTAATATGAAATATCCAAAATAGGCAAATCTATAGAGACAGAAAGAAGACTGGTGGTTGTCTAGGGTTGGGGGAGGGGTTTTGGGAAGAGGTTTGGGGAGAAACGTGGAATGAATGCTAAAGGGTATGGGATGACAAAAATGTTCTAAAATTGATTGTGGTGGTGGATGCACATCTCTAAAAGTCATTGAACTGTACAGTTTAAATGGGTGAATTGTGTGTATGTGAATTATACCTCAACAAAGATGTTTAAAAAATTCTCCTCTCAGGACTTCCCTGGTGGTCCAGTGGTAAAGAATCTGTCTTCCAATGCGGGGGGGCACAGGTTCAATCCCTGGTCGGGGAACTAAGATCCCACATGCCGTGGGGCAACTTAGCCTGCATGCCGCAACTACTGAGCCAGCGTGCCTCAACTAGAGAGCCCACATGCGGCAAACTACAGAGCCCACATGCTTTTGAGCCCATGTGCCACAAGTAGAGCCCATGGGCTCCCGTGCTACTAGAGAGAAAACCTGTACGCCACAACTAGAGAGAAGCCCATGTGCTGCAATGAAGATCCTGTGTGCCACAATTAAGACCCAATGCAGCCAAAAATAAATAAATAAATAAATATTTTTTAAAAGTTCTCTTCTCATAGTGTTCATATCTTAGTGAAAAGTAAATTAATTCAGCCTACTAAGTATCTTTCAAATCTGTCCATTTCTCTCTGTCCAGCCTGCCACCCTCTCCTATCTGGATCACCACAAAAGCCTTCTGACTATCCTGGCTCCAGTGTGATCCTCTGTAAATCTCCACTCTGATGCCTTGGAATCTTTCTAAAGGGCAAACTGGTCACATTGCCTCTTGCCTCAATCTTGTTCTGGCTTCCCATAGTTTATTTCTTTTCTTTTTTTTTTTCTTTCCCATAGTTTTAAAGCTATCAAGTCCAAACTCTTTAACCCAGCATAAAAGGCCCTGCATGATCTAGTCCCTGCTTATTTATCTCCCTGTCCTCATTTCTCACTACCCACCACTCATAACTCCAGACATTTATATCTTCTTTCAGGTTTGTGAATTTCTTTGCCCTATCTCATTTCTCTACCTTTGCAAAGGCTGGTAGTCATTTTGCTTTTGGGGTCTCAGCTTACATGTCACTTGCTCTGGAACATTTTTTTCTTAAATACTCCCCTTCTTTACTTATTTGGGTTAAATGCCCCCTACCCATTGTTCCCATTTATTTTATAAAGCTTACTATGTGCCAGGCACGGTTCTAAGAGCTTTATAAAATTAACTCATTTAATTTTCAAAACAACTATAGGATACAGATATAGTATTATCATCTTCATTGTACAGATGAGAAAATAGAGGCACAGAGAAGCTCAGTATCTTTCTCAAAGTCACACAGCTAGTGGTAGAACCAGGATTTCAATCCAGAAAATATAGCCCTAGAGTTTGTGTGTAATGTTACACTGCCACAATTGCTTAATACATCACAGCACCTATTATACAATTTGTAATTGACTGTTTATCTCCATGTGACGTTTAGTTCACTGAAAGTGAGGATTTATGTCAGGCTTCCTCATGGTTGTATTCCCAGCGTGAGGCTTAGTCCCTAGTCCTTTAATTTTAAAAATCAATGAATGAACAAAGCAATTAATTAATTTTGATACTTATATGTGAGATGTACAAGAAGAGAGTCATGGGGTTTCTAGCTGTTGGAACAATGATGCTCTGATAGTTGTTTGATATTATGTTTAAAAATCTTTAATTTGCTGGTTACATGTCTCAAGAACTTATGTTCTGGTAAAGTACTTTATACATATCAGATGATCAGTAATCTTTGTTTAGTTAGAAGTTTTTTCTTTTTAAATTTTTTGTTTTGTTTTTTTGGCTGAGTTAGGTCTTTATTGCTGCATGCGGGCTTTCTTTAGTTGCAGCGATTAGGGGCTTCTCATTGCGGTGGCTTCTCTTGTTGCAGAGCACCGGTTCTAGGCGTGTGGGCCTCAGCAGTTGTGGCTCACGGGCTCTAGAGCACAGGCTCAGTAGTTGTGGCCCACGGGCTTAGTTGCTCTGCGGCATGTGGGATCTTCCCAGACCAGGGCTCGAACCCGTGTCCCCTGCCTTGGCAGGTGGATTCTTAACCACTGCACCACCAGGGAAGCCCTAGAAGTTTTTTTTTCATGTCAAATTAATGTAAGACTTACAAAAATAGTAAAAAAAAATTCCTATAGACTCTTTACCTAACGTCCCCAAATGTTAACATATTACATAACCACAGTACGATGATAAAACCAGGAAATTAACATTGCAACTATACTACTAACTAATTATACACCTTATTTGATTTTCATTAACTGTTCCATTACTGTCCTGTTTATGGTCTAGGATTCAGTCTAGGATCATACATTTCATTTCTTTGGCACATCTCCTTAGTTTCTTGAAGGGAAGGTATCTCAGTTTTTCTTCATCTTTCATGACCTTGACACTTTTGAAGAGCACTGGTCAGTTAAATTGTACACTGTTCCTCAATTTGTGTTTGTCTGAGTTTCCTCGTGATTAAATTCAGGTTGTGCATTTTGGTAAGGATTCCACCCAAGTGATGCTGTGTCCTTCTTAGCATGTCACATCAGGAGGAACAGAGTGTCTGCATGTTTCGTTACGTTGACCACTTGCTTAAGGAGATATCTGCCGGGTTTCTTCACTGTGAAAGTATTACGTTTCTCACTGTAATTAATAAGCATCTTGTGGAGAGATACTTTGAGACTACGTAAATATCCTGTTTCCAGCCATATTTTCACCCACAAATTTTAGCATCTAGTGATGATACTTCCTTGAAACAATTACTACTGTGGTGCTTGCAGCTGATGATTCTCCATTTCCATCATCACTTCTGTGTTTATTAGAGTGCTACAGTAAGAAAGAACTTTCCCTTTTCCTCCATTTGTCTATTGATTTATTTATTCAATAATCTATTTATATCAATATGGACTCTTCAATATTGTCTTATTCTGTAGATTATAATGCCTTATTATCATTTCTTACTTTATTGCCCAAATTATCCCAGATTTCGAAGCCCCATCAAGTTAGCTTGTGTCATTTCAATACATTCCCATGATTTTTTGAGTCCTTCCTTACTTGCTGGTCCCACAAGATGTTCCATGTTCACTCTGTACTTTCCCTGCCCCAGTCATGTAATCAGCCATCTCTTTAAGTAGACCTGATCCCTTTTTATTGGAGAATACTTTTTTTTTTTTTTTTTGCGGTACGCGGGCCTCTCACTGCTGTGGCCTCTCCCGTTGCAGAGCACAGGCTCCAGACACGCAGGCTCAGCGGCCATGGCTCACGGGCCCAGCCGCTCCGCGGCATGTGGGATCTTCCCGGACCGGGGCACGAATCCATGTCCCCTGCATCGGCAGGCGGCTCAACCACTGTGCCACCAGGGAAGCCCCGGAGAATAATATTTAGAAACAAAGATCTGGACACGAGGTACTTATTGCTCCTGGGGTGTCACTGTTTCTTCACTCAGTGGGCAGAGTTAGGAAATATATGTATGTGTGACATATACACACCTCTACTTATTTTCATATCTGTCTACCTATTAAAAACATGGCTTTATACTGATACCTCCCGTTTCATTCCAACACTCAGGGTTCATTCTACCCTCTCCCTTTATTTGTGATTACTTTCTCTCACAGTACAAAAACCTGGTGCTTATTGTTAAGAATACATTTACTTATTTGCTCAACCCTAGATTATACATAAAGCAGTTTCGGAATTGCTAACCTATAACCTATTTGAAAAACAACTTACTAATTAGAGTACAATACTGTGTACTCTTTAGCCTTAGAGTATACATGGTAAATTACTGTCTAAAGTTACTTAGGTTACTTCTTTTTTTCTTCACACCCTTTATTGTGGTTATGTTATTAACTTGTAATAAAGTCAATACATGGTTTTAAAAATGAATAGTATTTGTAAAAATATTTTGAAAAACACAGTGTATATGGACTGTTTCTCTCTCATAACCCAAAGGCCTGGAGAAATATTCTGAGGCTAGGTACTCCTAGGGAGATCCCTGCAGGTTATTCTGTAGGGAGAGTCGAACCCTCATCACTTCCTGCACTACTCCGTTCACCAATGCCCTTCTCTGCTCCTGTATCGCCTTTTTTTTAAATTTATGTTTTGACCGTGCCACGCGACTTGTGGGGTCTTAGTTCCCCGGCCAGGGATCAAACCCGGGTCCTCGGCAGTGAGAGTGCAGAGCCCTAACCACTGGACTGCCAGGGAATTCCCTATTTCCTGTTTCTTTAATGCTCTGAGAAGTGCTTTATAAGTCCTGAATTTCAATCCAGCCCACCTTCACTGAACTCCCCAGTGCTTTGGCCTCAGCCCAAGTAAAACCTTTTGATACCTGTCACACCACCTTCATCCATGGGGAGTTCTCCATACCCAGTATCAGTCCTACCTGGATCAACCTCTTAATTCAACCCCGCTTTCCTTTCTCTTGAGTTGCAGGAGGCCACCAGGTGGCGCCTCAGAGTCCACTGCAGTCCCATTTTAAGAGTCAGCTTCTGGAGTGGTGAGTTTGGCTGTAGGAAGTGATTGCATTCCTGAGAAGGGGGAGGGACACTCTCATTGTATTTTTAATTTAGTTAAAAAATTTCTTTCCGTTTAGGTCTTCAGCTCAGCTCTTGGCAAAACAACACAAGAACCACAATTTAGTCTCTGTCCTGTCTCTGCCTAGAAACCGTGAGTTCCTTCCCTTTTCCTTTCATTAAAACTTCCTCCAAGGAAAAACAAACTTTTATCGCTAGTTAACAGCTGTAATGGGTTTACCTGCCGGGGGCCTTCCCAGTAAGTGTGACTGAGGGCCTTGGTCTGTCAGCCTCTCTGCAAAAAAATCGTAGCCAGAACATCAAGAGGCTGGAATTCATGCAGGAACTCCGCCACTATCAGTACCTCCTCAAGGGGTCACTGGGCTGTCCTGTATTTCAGTTTTCTTATGTGTAAAATTGAGGGATTACTGAACTCCGTGGTCTTAAACACAAACCCCTCAGGAGCCGGGGGGTGGGGGTAGGGATAACATAAATCTAAGTAAAGCTGAATTGGAAAGTGCATGCCCTATTAAAATGCATTCATATTTAAACTTTTAAAGAACATTGAGTAGTCCAAACAAAATTACATTTGGACATTGTGTCCAGAAAGCCACCAGTTTGCAGTCTGTGAACTAGAAAATCTTTCATTAAGGTTTCTTTTAGGTCTCAGGCTCTGTGACTACTCTATAATTTATTCATCCTCTTCTATCTGCTTGGTAGCCACAGCCATCCTTTTCCATCACCTCTGCGTGTCTAAACCCTAATTCCTTCTTACAAAACCCAGTCAAATACCACCTACTCCTGGAAGTTTTCCCTGGTTTGTCCTCTGTAAATTGGAAAACATTTTCTCTCTCCTCTGAATTCTTCTAGCTTTCTGACATACCCTCTTCATGGCTCTTACTGCTTTTTTACTGTGTTGTGTTTATTTATGTGCTGGTCACCAGTCTTTCCCTACATATATATTTTTAAGCTCCTTGAGGGCAGAATCCCTGTCTAATTGTGTTTTGTATCTTCACCATCTAGAAAATCAGTTAACAAGTGTTTACTGAGTCCCTACTCTGTGCTAGACATGATTTTAGGCACTACACTCAGCATGTAGTAGTGGGGACTCAATAAATGTTCGCTGAGTGGCTGGTATTAAGCAGGAACGAGAATAATGAAAATAAGAAAGACAGTCAATATCAAATGTGTGGGAAGACAGAGAGCAGCTCCAGTGCTCCGCTGGCCCCATAACTTTGCCCTCTAGGGTTTCCCTTCATTATCTTAACATTGCAGGGCAAGAGGGATTTTGCAGATGTAACTAAGATTACTAATCAGCTGACCTTATGACAGAAAGATTATCTGAGTGGGTTCAATTTAATCTTGAGTCCTTTAAAAGCAGAGAGTTTTCTTCAGCTGGTGGCAGAAGAGGGTGTCAGAGAGATTCAGAGCATGAGAAGGACTTGATGCATGGTCACCAACTTAACTGGGCCTGGAATTGGCCTCTGGAAGCTGGGAGCAGCCATCAGCTGAGAGCCAGCAAGAAAATGGGGAGCTCAGTCCTATATACCTGCAAGGAACAATTCTGCCAACAACCTGAATGAGATCGGAAGCAGATTCTTCCCCAGAGCCTCCAGATAGGAGCCCAGAGCAGCAGACACCTTGATTTCAGCCTTGTAAGGCCTTAAGCAGAGAACCCAGCCGAGCTTGCCTGGATTTTTGACTACAGAACCGTGAGATAATAAGTGGGTGCTGTTTTAGTCCACTAAGTGTGGTAATTTGCTATGCAGCAATAAAAACCTAATACAGACGCTCAGCCAGCACTGTGGAGAGACCCTCGTGGGGCGGAGCTAAGGCCTCCAGGTAACAATCATCAATCAGCGTCAGCGTCAACTTGCCACCTGGGGACGAGCCTTCAGGTGCAGCCCCAGCCAACATCCTGACTGCGGCCTCACAGGAGATCCCGAGCAGAAGCACCCAACCAGCGGCTCCCGAATTCCGGACTCACAGAAATCATGAACTAAGAAATTATTATCATTGCTGTAAGCTACTGAGTTTGGGGGTAGTTTGTTACACAGCAAATGGATAAGTGCGCAGCAAATGTCTAGGGACTGCCTGGCCACCCAAAGCATGGCCACCACGCGGGCCATCTCCGCCCCTTTATTCTCTGGCGTCCCGGAGTTCAGACCAGCAGGCAGCCTCACTCTCCCTAAAGACAGATCCTCTGGGTCTTTTGCCCAATTCCCTGCCCTTCTGCAGCCCCTCCTTGGAATTCCTGCCTTGGATTCTCAGGATCTAGAGTTGCCCGAGCCGCTCTGATGAGCGAGCTTAAGAGTAAACTAAGCCAATTTTTTGATTGGGTTGTTTGTTTTTTTTAACAAAACCAATTTATTTTATTTATTTTATTTTTGGCTGCGTTGGGTCTTTGTTGCTACGCGAGGGCTTTCTCTAGTTGCACTGAGCTGGGGCTACTCTTTGTTGTGGTGCGCGGGCTTCTCATTGCGGTGACTTCTCGTTGCGGAGCACGGGCTCTAGGCACGTGGGCTTCAGTAGTTGTGGCACACGGGCTCAGTAGTTGTGGCTCGCGGGCTCTAGAACGCAGGCTCGGTAGTTGTGGCGCATGGGCTCAGTTGCTCCGCTGCATGTGGGATCTTCCCAGACCAGGGCTCGAACCCATGTCTCCTGCATTGGCAGGCGGATTCTTCCGCTGCACCACCAGGGAAGTCCGGGTTGTTTGTTGTTTTGATATTAAACTTCTCCAAAGAAGACATACAGATGGCCAACAAACACATGAAAAGATGCTCAACTCACTAATTATTAGAGAAATGCAAATCAATACTACAATGTGGTATCACCTCATACCAGTCAGAATGGCCATCATCAAAAAATCTACAAACAGTAAATGGTGGAGAGGGTGTGGAGAAAAGGGGACCCTCATGCACTGTTGGTGGGAATGTAAATTGATGCAGCCACTGTGGAGAACAGTATGGAAGTTCCTTAAAAAACTAAAATTAGAATTACCATATGACCCAGCAATCCCACTTCTGGGCATATACCTGGAGAAAACCTTAATTCAGAAAGACACATGCTGGACTTCCCTGGTGGGGCAGTGGCTAAGAATCTGTCTGCCAATGCAGGGCACATGGGTTCGAGCCCTGGTCCCAGAAGATCCCACATGCTGTGGAGCAACTAAGCCCTTGCACCACAACTACTGAGCCTGTGCTCTCAAGCCACAACTACTGAACCCGCGTGCCACAACTACTGAAGCCTGTGCGCTTAGAGCCCGTGCTCTACAACAAAGACAAGCCACTGCAATGAGAAGCCCGTGCACCTCAACGAAGAGTGGCCCCCGCTCACTGCAGCTAGAGAAAACCTGCACGCAACAACAAAGAACCAATGCAGCCAAAAATAAATTAAAAAAAAAAAAGACACATGCTCCCCAATGTTCATTGCAGCACTATTTACAATAGCTGGGACATGGAAGCAACGTAAATGTCCATCAACAGAGGAATGGATAAAGAAGATGTAGTACATATGTACAATGGAATATTACTCAGCCATAAAAAGGGATGAAACTGAGTTATTTGTAGAGACGTGGGATGAATCAGGAGATTGAGATTGGGAAGAGTGGGAGGATTAGGGAGATTGAGATTGACACATATACACTATTGATACTTTATATAAAAACAGATAACTAATGAGAACCTACTCTATAGCTGAGGGAACTCTATTCAGTGTTCTGTGGTGACTGGAATGGGAAGGAAATCCAAAAGAGAGGGGATATATATATGTAAACGTATAGCTGATTCACTTTGCTGTACAGTAGAAACTAACACAACATTGTAAAGCAACTATACTCCAATAGAAATTAATTTAAAAAAAGAGCAAACTAAGATTCCTTAGGAGGAAGATGAGAGAAAAATCTATTTTTTTTAAGTGGGAAGAAACATTTACTTCACAGGCATATTGGTTTTTTTGTTCGTTTGTTTGTTTTAGATATGGGCCATGCTTTTTGCCCAGTTTAGGTTATTTTATTTTATTTTTATTGAAATGTAGTTGAGTTATTGTCTTGTGTTAGTTTCAGGTGAACAGTAAAGTGATTCAGTTATATATATATATATAAATATATATATTCTTTTTTTACATTTTCTTCCATTATTATTGGTATTACATAGGTTATTACAAGATATTGAGTATAGTTCCCTGTGCTATACAGTAGGTCCTTGTCAGTTATCTATTTTACATATAGTAGTGTGTATCTGTTAATCCCAAACTCCTAATTTATTCCTCTCCCCCCTTCCCCTTTGGTAACCAAAAATTTGTTTTCTATGTCTGTGAGTCTATTTCTGTTTTGTAAATAAGTTCATTTGTATCCTTACACAAGCATATTGTTAATTAAGTGATAATATTATGAAAACAAAACACTATATATAGTCATCAAAAAGATAGGAAAAGGGCCTCCCTGGTGGCGCAAGTGGTTGAGAGTCCGCCTGCCGATGCAGGGGATACGGGTTCGTGCCCCGGTCTGGGAGGATCCCATATGCCGCGGAGCGGCTGGGCCCGTGAGCCATGGCCGCTGAGCCTGCGCTTCCGGAGCCTGCGCGTCCGGAGCCTGTGCTCCGCAACGGGGGAGGCCACAGCAGTGAGAGGCCCGCATACCGCAAAAAAAAAAAAAAAAAAAAGGAAAAAAATCTCTCTATATAGATGTGGAACATTGACCAATAGTAACAGGCAACAGATCTATTTTTAAAGGAAAAGAACAAGGTTCAGAACAACGTGTCCACTTAGCTATCACTGTTGTAATTATATACTGTGCAGGCATAGAATACCTCTGGTAACAAAGACTGCCTTTGGGGAAGAGAACTGGATGGTTGGGGGCAGGGGTGGGAGGGAGCTCTCCTTTTACTATGTATCTTTTGTACTTTTTAAGTCCATGTCTATGTATTATCTATTAAAAATAAATTCCTTTCTTGGAAAGAGATGGTAGGAGCTCACCAACAGTATACTATTCCCTACTCCCCTCCCTTAACACACTCACAACTAGAATTCTCTGCACACACACCCCTTCCTTCCACACGTGCATTTGAACAGCTAACATAGAGCAAATGCTCTGTCTTGTACCACAGGCCCAGCTAGGCACACGAAGGCAGCCATGCGTCTGTGGTACGCCCAGGAGTCCTCATGCATGTACCCAACGAGAGTCCCGTGTGTGAATATGTGTGCTTTAATGTACATTTATGTATGTGCATATATGTATATGTGTACGTGTGTATATGCATATGTATATATATATATGCGCATGTGTGCCTCTGACCCAGCCCCCTTACTCGCTACCCTCACCTGTGCCTGCTCCCATGTGTGTACACCTGGATGGAGGCCTCTAATTACAAGGCAAAATAGGTTAAAGGTATCCTATTCAGAAGCACTGAAGGGGCCTAATTATACGTGACTGTAAAAATCTAATTAGATGAGGACTCATTAGCTGCCAAACAAGGGAGGAGAACGCAGACCTGAAAAGACCTGAATGACAAATGCAGCCTCCCTGACAGTTAGGAGAGAGGGGCTTAAATACCCTTTGAGAAAACCAGGATGGGGTAGACAAGAAGAAGGGCAAGGCCAATAATCAGAGATGGGGAATCCTGCAGACAAATCTTTCCCTGCTTGTTCCTCCAGCATCTGCCCAGAGGCCATTCCACTTGCCTTCCAGTGCTGGCGGATGAAGTAAGAAGAACTTGTGACTTGCATCTGCTCTCTCCTTCCTGCTGTCTGAGCTGCCTCTGGGCTCCCTCAGGAATCCCGGGTCCTTGGTCCCCTCCCACCCGTCTAAATCCATTCTGCGGGCTGCAAGCGTGCCTCATGAAGATGGCTCACATTCTAATCCTGACTTGGCCACTCCCTAGCTGTGTGACCTTTGTAAGCCACTTACACTAAATGAACCTGTTTCCTCCATTGCAAAATGGATTGATAACATCTATCTTCCAGAGTTGTGAACAAGCACAGAATTGTAAACGAGAAAGTGCTACGTAAACTGCAAGTTGCTACATAATTATTAGCTATTATGGACCATATCGACTGGACCAGATTGGGCGTTCCTGAAGGACAAGAAGCATGTCTGAGTCACCTTTGCGTTCAGACTCCAGCTATGGGCATCTGATTGAATGGAAGTGAAGAGTCATTATCACTGTGGGCTCATTAGCAGACCAGAACAAATACGTCCTCTCTGCCCTGGTGTGAACAGATGGACAGAACACTGGTAATGGGATGGAGCTGTGGTGACTGTACTTGAATTCCAATATTTACTGAGCATTTATTGTGTAGCAGGCATCATCTTAAATTTACATGTATTTATTTATTTGATCCTCGCAATGTCCTTAAGAGGAAGCACCTTATCAGCATCATCCCCATTTTAAAGTTGAAGAAATGGACTCTCAGATTTGGGAACTGACCCAAAGCTACGGAGCTGGTAATTAGGGGAGCAGGTCTTGAACCAAGGCAGTCTGGCTCCTCAGCCCACACTCCTTAACAATGTAGAGTTTAGGTACCAGCTAGCATGGGAACTACATTTGGGGTTTGTGACCTTTTTGATGTGCTTGGATTATAGGTAACATTTCCTGAGTAATTATAATACACCAGGTACCATGTTAAGACTTTTACATCTTATCTCCTTTAATCCTTCCAACAACCCTATAAGTGCTACTGTTTATTTTCTCCATTTTACAGGTGAAGAAACTAAGGCCCAGAGAGGTGAAACGAATTGCCCAAGATCACAGTAAGAGGTGAAGGTACTGGTGTATCTCATTTTATTGCAATTGCAGCCGGTGTTTTTCTTCTTCTTTTTTTTTTTTTTTTTTTTTTTTACAAACTGAAAGTTTGTGGCAACCCTGTGTCAAGCAAGTTTAACGGTGCCATTTTTCCAACAGCGTTTGCTCACTTTGTGTCTCTGTGTCACATTTTGGTAATTCTTGCAATATTTCAGACTTTTCCATTATTTATTTATTTGGCTGCACCACACAGCTTGTGGGATTTTAGTTCCCCAACTAGGGATCGAACCCGTGGACTGTCAGGGAAGTCCTGAAACTTTTTCATTATTATTATATTTATTATGGTGATCCGTGATGAGTAATCTTTGATGTTACTATTGCAAAAAGATTACAACTCACTGAAGACTCAGATGATGGTTAGCATTTAATAGCAATAATACATTTTTAAATTGAGGTATATACAGTGTTTTCTTAGATATAATGCTATTGCACACTTAATAGACTACAGTATGGTGTAAACATAACTTTTTAAAAAATTGAAGTATAGTTGATTTACAATATTATATTAGTTCCAGGGGTACAGCATAGTGATTCAGTTATTTTTTTCTGATTATATTCCATTATATGGTATTACAAGATATTGAATATTATTCCCTGTGTTATACAGTAAATCCATGTTGCTTATCCATTTTATGTATAGTGGTTTGTATCTGTTAATCCCATACTCATAATTTGTCCCTCCCCCAGCCCCTTTGGTAACCTTTGTTTTCTATGTCTGTGAGTCTGTTTTTGTTTTGTACATAGATTCATTAGTATAATTATTTAGATTTCACATATAAGTGATATAATATAGTATTTGTCTGACTTACTTCATGAAGTATAATATTCTGTAGGTCTATCCATGCTGCTGCAAATGGCACTATTTCATTCTTCTTTATGGCTGAGTAATGTTCCACATCTTTTTTATCCATTCATCTGTCGATGGATGTTTAGATTGCTTCCATGTCATGGCTGTTGTAAATAGTGCTACTATGAACATTGGGGTGCATGTATGTTTTTGAATTAGAATTTTTGTTTTTTCTGGTTGTATACCAAGGAGTGGGGTTGCTGAGTCATATGGTAGCTCTATTTTTAGTTTTTTCAGGAACTGCTATACGGTTTTTCATAATGGCTGCACCAATTTACATTCCCACCAAGAGTGTAGGAGGGTTCCCTTTTCTCCACATCCTCTTCAGCATTTATTATTTGTAGACTTTTTGGTGGTGGCTATTCTGACCAGTGTGAGGTGATACCTCATTGTAGTTTTGATTTGCATTTCTCTAATAATTAGCGATGTTGAGCATCTTTTCATGTTCCTGTTGGCAATCTGTATGTCTTTGGAGAAATGTCTGTTTAGGTCCTCTGCCAATTTTTTTGATTGAGTTGTGTTTTTTCTGGATATTGTTTTATTAGCTTTTTGGATATTAACCCCTTGTTGGTAACATCATTTGCAAATATTTTCTCCCATTCTGTAGGTTGTCTTTTTGTTTTGTTGATAGTTTCCTTTCCTGTGCAAAAGCTTTTGATTAGGTCCCATTTGTTTATTTTTGCTTTTATTTCTTTTGCCTTGAGAGACTGATTAAGAAAATATTGTTATGATTTATGTCTGAGAAAGTTTTGCCTATGTTCTCTTCTAGGAGTTTTATAGTGTCACGTCTTTATTTATTTATTTATTTTAAAAATAAATTTATTTATTTTATTTTATTATTTATTTTTGGCTGCATTGGGTCTTCATTGCTGCATGCAGGTTTTCTCTAGTTGCGGTGAGTGGGGGCTACTCTGTTGTGGTGAGCAGGCTTCTCATTGCAGTGGCTTCTCTTGTTGTGGAGCACGGGCTCTAGGCGCACAGGCTTCAGTAGTTGTGGCACGTGGACTCTAGAGCGCAGGTTCAGTAGTTGTGGCGCACGGGCCTAGTTGCTCTGCAGCATGTGGGATCTTCCTGGACCAGGGCTCTAAACCATGTCTCCTGCATTGGCAGGTAGATTCTTAACCACTGTGCCACCAGGGAAGCCCTGCTCATATATTTTTGAGATTAATTAAAGGAGAGTGATTCTTATGGATGCCTGTCTATTGTTCAACCTCATACCAGCCACTGACAGCCAAGCTCTCTTTATATCTCCCCAAATTCCTCAGCGATAAAATGACTATAGGGCTTCCCTGGTGGCGCAGTGGTTGAGAGTCCGCCTGCCGATGCAGGGGACACGGGTTCGTGCCCTGGTCTGGGAAAATCCCACATGCCGCGGAGCGGCTGGGCCCGTGAGCCATGGCCGTTGGGCCTGTGCGTCCGGAGCCTGTGCTCCGCAATGGGAGAGGCCACAACAGTGAGAGGCCCACATACCGCAAAAAAAAAAAAAAAAAAGACTATAACTCTTTCCAAGCTTCCATGACCCTATAGGACTTGCCACAAATGTTCAGGAGTCAGAGCCCCCCATACAGTTTTGGAGTTGATCTTTATCCCCCTCCAGCTCAGCAGATCTGCAGATATTAAGTCCCGGGACAAATGAGATTATGTTCCCTTTAGAGAGAAAAAAAAGACAATCTTCACCTCTCCCTAGACACAGATATTCATTTGCCCGATCACCTGCAAAGCAGATGAGCCTCTGAGATGACCTTTTTCTTGTTCACTTAGGGGTGAAAAATTACCAGCAAAAGACCAATTAGTATCTTCTACGAGTAAGTCCCAAGCCTTCTGGAGCCAATTCTTTTACTCCGTCCTCTGCACATAAGCAGCATCTACTTTGGGATCTGGTCCTAATTGAGTCCAACCTGTGCTGTTGTCATGTGTTAATTGTAGCCCCAAGAGAGAAGAGGGAGGGAGGGAGGGTGGAAGGGAAGGGGTTCTCTCCTTCCTTTGTCTCCAGCCTAGAAGAAGGCAGTCAAGAAACAGGGTGGTTGGCCAGAGGGGCAGAGGTCAGAGATGGAGGAACTACCTAGACGCCTGAGAGGCTGATTTACATGTGATGAAAAAGAATAAAAACGATTCTTTTTTGAGCACCTATTATGCACCAGGCATTATTATTATTATTATTATTATTATTTGGCTTGCGGGATCTTAGTTCCCTGACCAGGGATCGAACCTGGGCCCCGGGAAGTGAAAGCGCTAAATCCTAACCACTGGACCATCAGGGAATTTCCACAAAGCCCTATTCTAAATGCTATATATGGATAAACAGATTAACAGATTAACAGATTACCACAACAAGTCTCCAAGTTAGGTATTGTTATTAGTTCTTGTTTAAAAAAATGAGGAGGGCTTCCCTGGTGGCGCAGTGGTTGAGAGTCCACCTGCCGATGCAGGGGACGTGGGTTCGTGCCCCGGTCTGGGAGGATCCCACATGCCGCAGAGCAGCTGGGCCTGTGAGCCATGGCCGCTGAGCCTGTGCGTCCGGAGCCTGTGCTCTGCAATGGGAGAGGCTGCAACAGTGAGAGGCCTGTGTACCGCAAAAAAAAAAAAAAAAAACACTGCTGAGTAGTGCAAGGCTCTTAGCTCCCCAGGAGGAGGAGTAATGGGAGTAGACCTAGAATTTCTCCTTTCCTGTGAATTCCTAATCGTAAGGAAGCAGCACAGTGTGGTTCATCCACACTGTAAGGGCATGGATGGACTCCGAAGGCAGGTTACGTGATTTTGATCCTGGCTCTGCTATTTATTGCCTCTGTGACCTTGGACAAGTTATATGCCTTCCTCTGCCTCAGTGTCTTCATCTGTAAGATGGGGAGAATGGTAGGACTCACCCACTTCATGAAAGCCGTTGTAGGAATTAAATGAGTTACATGTAAAATGCTTAGAACAGTGTCCCGCACGCATTTAGAGCCATATAAGTGTTAAAAATTATTATATCTATAGTGCACATATCACAAGTTCTAGATGCTGTGGACATGCAATGACAACCTACAGTTCTGTATGCAGCCTGACAGCAAGAAGGTAATCAAGAGTTACATTTGTCATGATATCTCTAACTTCCCAGGTTCCCTGGAGTTCACCATTATCTCACTACTTATTATTTTATAATTATTAATAATAAATAATTAGTAATAGTATTATTTATTATGTAATACAATGTTTAATAATAATAAAAGTAATTAAAAGTAATAATAGTAACAGATTACATAGAGAGAGAGCTTTCTGTAAGTTGGGCACCATCCTATATGTGTTCTATATATCATCTCAGTCTTCACATTAATTCTCTGTGACAAGGACTATTATTATCTCCATTTTACAGATAAGGTCCCTGAGGTTTAGAGAAGTTAACTAATTTGTTCACTTTTAAAAAGCACAAAAAAATGTGCTGCCTAGATTTAATATAATCCTATGTCAATATCTGTGAATGGACTTCCCTGGTGGCGCAGTGGTTGAGCGTCCGCCTGCTGTTGCAGGGGACACGGGTTCGTGCCCCAGTCCGGGAGGATCCCACATGCCGCGGAGTGGCGAGACCCGTGAGCCATGGCCTCTGAGCCTGCGTGTCCGGAGCCTGTGCTCTGCAATGGGAGAGGCCACAACAGTGAGAGGCCTGCGTACCACAAAAAAAAAAATCTGTGAGTATTATGGACAAGAAATTCTGGGTATAAGAACTATTCTTTTTTTTTATTTGGCCTCACTGCACAGCTTGTAGGGTATTAGCTCCCCAAACAGGGATTGAACCCAGGCCTAACCACTGGACTGTCAGGGAATTCCCAGAACTATTCCTTAAAAGGAAACCCTTCTAGTGCTTATTTCCAGGTCATGACCTGTTAGGCTGGGAGGAGACTGCTTGGAGTAAAAGGAAGCAGAGAAACTCAAGACTGAAGATGTACATCTTAAACTGTGCAAATGTGAAAGTGGGAAAATGTGCACAGCACTTGGCATTTTATTAAGTGCTTTCTGGTTGCACCAGATCCTTTTTGAAACAAGGCATTGTGTAGCTAAATAAATAGTGATGTCACCTTCTTTTTCTTGAAGAGTCCCCTACAACAACTGTGAGATCCTCATTTTATAAATGGGGAAACTGAGACTAGGAGGGCTTAGGTGACTTGCCTAAGTTCGGTGCAGAGCCAGGATTCAAACCTGTGTCTTACAGATTTCCATCTAGCAGCCTTTCCTTACACTGTGCTGCCTAAGAGTTCGCAACACTGCTGGTGCAGTCAATCAAGCCACCATATTCATGACACTGTACTAAGTGCCATGGAGGAATCAGAGCATCTGGACTAGCCATTCCTTATGCTTCAAATGGAGAGACAAGACACACGGGGAACTGAGTTAATGGTAGAAAAAATGTCCCAAAGCAGTGTAATCGGAAATAAAGGGAAAGCAGTTCTCAGCTGTCAAGGAGGAAGACAGATTCTGTGCCTATAAAAGAGATTTGTGCACAAAGTACATGGAACATGCTGACCGACTAGAAGAAGCCAAAAGGGAGAGAGCCTGCTGCACTGGACAGCCCTCAACCCTGTCATCCAGCACCCAGCTGAACCCTCACGCGCAGAATCCTTTATGGCCACAAAATGGCTCTTCCTTTTCCTTTAGAGTTGCGAGCGTGTTTCATCGTGGTTTTGATTGAGGACTGGAGAATTTACGCCCTGCAGCCCTTCTCCCCAGCATTCTCGTCACTTTAATTGGTGGAGCTGCCCAATTACCTAAATACTTCTGGCCGAGAAGCAGGATGGGGATGTTGAGGCTGGTGCGCCTCTCCCCTCCTCCTCCTCCCCCAGCTGGGCCATCCCCATCTCAATTCCAAAGGCCCAGCAGTTTCCATTGAAGTGTAGCAGCTCCATTTCCCTCCAGTATTAATAATTATGACATTAGAAGGGTGATCTGCTGCAATTCAGCCTTTCTATTTGCAGGCTGGTGGCTGCATATCAATGGCATGATTAGGCAAATGAAATCAGATTGACACTGTCGTGAAATATTCACATGGCCAGAATGCATATGCTTCAATCTCATTGTTCCCATTATTAAAGCCATTTTATAATCTCATAACATTTAGACTCACACTTTGCATTTCTAATTAACTTGAGGAGTGACTTCGCTGGGAATTAATTGCAACTTGTGCATTCTTATACACACAAACTCGCCGAGCAACAAACTCCGGTTGGCAATCATGCAGTTCACCCGCAGGATGGACCCTAGGCTGACTTCTGTTCTAAACCCTCCTCTCTGTCAGTTGGGAAAAGTGGCTGGGGACATTGGTTTTCATTAAAATTTGGCTACAAATTGCATGCAGGAACAGTCTGAGTGCCAGAGTCCCATTTCCCTTTGGGGGGACTTGTGTCCACCTGAATAGCCCTTCACAAAGAAGAGGTTTGATATGAGGCAGCGGTTTTCAGCCTTTTGGATTTCATGGATCAGTAATATCTTTAAAGTAATAATAATAATAATGAAGGATTTGGGATATCTAAATAGCTGTCATATCGAGCTATTATATTGTCTTTATTTAAAATTATTTCAGGATGAAGAGTGTGGTGTATCTCTCACACTTTAGTTGGTTAGTTAACATTTGAAAATCTCTAATCAAAAGTTCGTAACCTTGAAGTGGCCGCTATAAGCGCTTTAATGATCTCTATCTCCTATTAACATCAGAGCTTTGTTAATGCGCACAGTTGGTGTCAGAAATGTTTTTTTTTTTTTTACTTGTGAAATGAATCATGTTCAAGACATGTGGATTGGTTAGAAATATTGACGAGGCACTTTTCATGAATGAACTGCTTAGCCCGGTAGCCTACACCCTTCAGAACAGTGCCTAGGCCCAGAATTTCGCCTGGTCATATTTTAAGAAACTTATACAGGATCTGGCTGCCTGGCATTGATTAAAAAGTGATCTGGAAAAAAAAATGGTTCTGAAGAACCTAGGGGCAGGACAGGAATAAAGACGTAGACGTAGAGAATGGACTTGAGGACACGGGGAGGGGGAAGGGTAAGCTGGGACGAAGTGAGAGAGTGGCATGGACATATATACACTACCAAATGTAAAATAGATAGCTAGTGGGAAGCAGCCGCATACAGAGCACCGGGAGATCAGCTCTGTGCTTTGTGACCGCCTAGAGGGGTAGGATAGGGAGGGAGGGAGGGAGACGAAAGAGGGAGGGGATAAGGGGATATATGTATATGTATAGCTGATTCACTCTGTTATACAGCAGCAACTAACACAACAATGTAAAGGAATTATACTCCAATAAAGATGTTTAAAAAAAAAAGTGGAGTCTCCTGTGAGTGAAACTTGCTTGCAAGATGCTTGATGGAGTGACTGATTCTCAGCTGGGGACAATTTTGCACCTCCTGCCCCCAACCAGGGCATTTACAATGTCTGGAGATATTTTTGTTTGTCACAATTGTGTGTGTGTTTTGTGGGGAGCCATTGGCATCTTGTGGGTAGAGGCCAGAGATGCTGCTAAATACCCTACAGTGCCCAGGACAGTCCCCTTCCCCAACAAAGAATGACCCACCCCCAAACGTCAATAGTGCCCAGAAACCCTGGAAAAGGATAGAGCTTCAACTTCATTGAGCCCACAGAGCTGGCTGTAGGACTGTTTTTGTAGCTAATTGCTAATGTTTGCATGTGTGGCAGAATTTAGTCTGTGCCTCTCTTTCACTGTAATTTAGGACCTGCTGGTGAAGTTGGAGGGAAGTTACCAATATCTGTCAAAAAGAACCTAATAGGGACTTCCCTGGTGGTGCAGTGGCTGGGAATCCTCCTGCCAGTGCAGGAGACATGGGTTCAAGCCCTGGTCCAGGAAGATCCCACATGCCGTGGAGCAACTGAGCCTGTGCATCACAACTACTGAGCCTGCGCTCTAGAGCCCGTGAGCCACAACTGCCAAGCACGTGTACCACAACTACTGAAGCCCGGGCACCTAGAACCCATGCTCCGCAACAAGAGAAGCCACCACAATAAGAAGTCCGCGCACTGCAATGAAGAGTAGCTCCTGCTCGCCGCAACTAGAGAAGCCTGCGCACAGCAACAAAGACCCAACACAGCGGAGCATGGGTTCTAGGCGCGTGGGCTTCAGTAGTTGCAGCACACAGGCTCAGTAGTTGCGGTGTGCATGCTCTAGGGCATGTGGGCTTCAGTCGTTGTGGCATGCAGGCTCTAGAGCACAGGCTCAGTAGTTGTGGCACATGGGCTTAGTTGCTCCATAGCATGTGGGATATTCCTGGACCAGGGATTGAACTCGTGTCCCCTGCATTGGCAGGTGTATTCTTAACTACTGCGCCACCAGGGAAGACCCTTTAATACCAAATACATTTAATAAGAATGATCTTTTAAGTAAAATATGTTCAGCTTTTTAAAAAACTCACTTTTTTCCCTCAACTCATTGCATTAGGATTTGCTCCAGTTCCCCCTCATACTGGCAAGAATGTGCCCAATTTAGAAGCAAATGTTGCTCTTTTTCTCTTTAAAGGGTATCTTGGATCCAAGGACCAGCCTAGAAAAGGGAGCATCTTTCCCAGAGAAGACTGAGAAAATCTTCAGGCAGCCAGGCCATTGGGACATCCTTCCTTCACAGGGCTGAAAATCCACAAGTGGTACACCCCTCCCCCAAACAAAACAAGACAAAAACCAAGTAGCATGACTCCCATCCTACAGAAGAGAAAACACACTTCAGCGACTTGTCCAAAGTCATATGGCTAATATCTTTTCCAGTATCTGAGCCCAGATCTCCCTACCTCTAAGATGTCAGAAAGGAAACATCTCTTCCGGGATGTGGCCTAAGGACTGTGAGCGTGTTTCCACTCAGCGTCTGATGGATCATAGGATTGAATGTTCTTTGATGGATCATCTGGTCCAGAGATTTCCAATCTTAAACATGATAGATCCATGAACCTTTTAATTATATACTTTGATTTTTTCCAAGGAAACAAATATTTTTAAAAAACCCCAAAACCTGACACTACTAATACCATTTCAGCAAAGAAAGGATATTTTAATGCTAGGAGAATAGAAAGGAAATAATTAATTCCTTCATTCATTCAACAAATATTTATCAGGTGCCCATTACATACAGGTATTCTGGGTGTTGGTGAAAAAACAGAGAATGAGAATATCAAAGTCCTCGTCCTCTTGGATCTGACGTTGCAATAACAATCTCTGTTCTTTAAGTGAAATAAATTTAGCGCTATGAAAGATTCTTCCAGTGTTCTTATTGTTCTCTTTTCATCTTAATTAGTAAAATCCTGGTGTGGCAGCACACTGGTCCACAGACCAGCATTTGGGAATTCTGCATCTAATGCATTTGTCTGTTTCCAGAGACCGAGCCCTGAAGTTACCTCAGATGGAAGAAAATCAGATCACAATTTAGATGCTGTCTGGATTCTCACAGGGCTCAAATGGGAAATGGGGCATGGCCTTGTACACCACTGGGTGGCATGAGCCAGGTTTCCGCGAGTGCAACTTCTGACGCTTCGGTTTTATCGGTAAGGTGGCGATGTCCACCTCACTTTGCCTGCTTTTTCTACACCTTCACGGATAACTCTGGAAACCCTCCAAAACATTCTAAGCACCTTTCCATCTCCCAATTCACTGAAGCTCATTAACAGCCCTGGGAGGCTAAGTTCATTTCCCAAACAGGGAAATTGAGCCCCAGGAAGAGGTCACCTGGCAAGGCAGAGGACCAATCCCGGCTCTTTAGGACCAGTCCCGGCTCTTCTGCTTTTCGTCTGTGGATCTACTTATGCGACAAGTCAGAGTTATCTCTGTTCAGAATAGAAAAGGCCAGAAGCATCTCCAGGCCTCTGTACCAACAGCCTTGTTTGTTTCTTTCCCTCGATTGTTTGGGTTCTACCTCTTCCAAATCACCCTTCCCACTCTGCCTGAAGCAGTGACCTAGGAGTTCAGGGTAATGCGTTTGCATGGCTAGTATCTCTTACTTGCTGAGCTATCCAGCAGGCTTGGAAATGGCAATAAAATTACTCAAATACTGGGACATCCCTGGTGGCGCAGAGGATAAGACTCCACACTCCCAATGCAGGGCGCCTGGGTTCAATCCCTGGTCAGGGAACTAGATCCCACATGCATGCCACAACTAAGAAGCTGGCGAGCCACAACTAAGGAGCCCTCCTGCTGCAACTAAGACTCAGCACAACCAAATAAATTTTTTTGTTTGTTTTTTGTGTTTTTTTAAAAGATATTTATTTATTTATTTGGCTGCATTGGGTCTTAGTTATGGCATGCGGGCTCTTTCATTGCAGCACGGGCTCTCTAGTTGTGGCACACAGGCTCAGTAGTTGCAGCACGTGGGCTCCAGAACATGTGGGCTCTCTAGTTGTGGCACGCAGGCTCTAGAGTGCACGGGCTTAGTTACCCCATGGCAAGTGGGATCTCAGTTCCCCAACCAGGAATTGAACCCGTGTCCCCTGCATTGGAAGGCAGATTCTTCTTCACTGGACCACCAGGGAAGTCCCAATAAATAAATATTAAAAAAAAAAAAGACTCAAACACTGAAAAAGTGTCCCTGAGAGAGGGCACAGTGAAGAGGTAGGAGCAAAGGGGGAGAAGCAGGCCTGAAAGTCTGAGGCTGGAAGGCTGTTCAAGGAGCTCCCCAGGCCACCAAAATCCTCAAGGTGGAAATGAGGAAGCCGGGATCCTTGCCAAGCTTGACAGTTGGAAAATAAACACTGAGCTTCCCCTACTCTGCGTGAGCTTTGTTAAGTTTGCTTTAGAGAAAGGAAAGTCTGGCTGGGAGCTTCAAGCATCATCCTGTCTCTCCTCTGGCCTCCAGGCAAGCCTGCGTTTGCACCAGTCCTGGTGAGTGCCATTGGACAGCACTCCCCTCCCTCCAGCCAGGGCTGTGCAAGCCCTCAGCCCTCCATGCAAACTCCTGCTCTTCCCAGTGACCTTCCACGGAAGCTTCCTTGGCTGATGAGAGCGTGGGGCTTCACAGGTCTAACCTTGTTAATGCTCATTATACTTCCTTCTTTAACTATGGAATTCATTCTCAGTCACTGGTGCTATTGCCACAGAGAAGGGTTGACTGGGTGACCGTACAAAACAGTACCTGATACCAAGATCTTTCTGTTTGGTGCTGAGAAGTGTGAAGGAATTTTCTGAGGGAGATGCATCTCTTTTTATTTTGTTTTTTAGGCAAAGGCTAAAAATGAATTCGTGGTTCCTGAGCCCATAACAACTGCAAACAAAATGAAGAATACCAGGAAGCATGGCTGGGATTGGAGCAACATCCTTGGAATGAATGCTTGGCCATGGATGATCTTCAACATGCACAACCAAGAGGTGATTTTTTTTTGTAGAATATTTTATTATTTTTAATTGAAATATAACTGACATGTAGCATTATATTAGTTCAGGTGTACAACATAATGATTCCATATTTGTATATATTGCAAAATGATCACCACAAGAGGTCTAGTTAACATCCATTACCACACACAGTAACAAATTGTTTTTCTTGTGATGAGAACGTTTAAGATCTACTCTCTTAGCAACTTTCAAATATACAAAACAATGTTATTAACTATAGACACCATGCTGAAGAGGTCACTTTTTATATATAGCACTTATTATGTATGCTATTTAATATATATGTCCAAACATGTGATGAGCTTAGTTTCTGCTGTCAATAAGTGTTGGATCAATTAGTTAATCAATGAGTGAATACAATATGTATTTCTATCCAGCATTATTCAGACCACATGTGGAATATTATGTTCAATTCAAGGGAGGCTCTGTTGTAAAGTTCAGAGATCCATAGTGGTGAGAGGGCTAAAAAATGATGTGTTACAAGGAGCAGTGCAGGTTCCAGGATATTTATTCTGGGAAAGAGAATACTTGGAGAAAACAGTAGAGCTTTGGAATTTTTGTTTGTTTGTTTAATATTGGAAAGGCTTCTCTGTAGCCGTGAGTTTTCTTCTATGTGATTCTGGTGGTCAGAACAGGGATCCGTAGTACAGGTGACATGGAAGTAAATTGAGTCTTCATAAGAGGGAGTCATCGAACTGTCTCGGATCTTTTAGGTGGGAGGCCTACTTTGGGTGGAGGTTGGACAAAATATCTGGTAATGCCCTTTCCTGTTATAAAATTATACTACCTATATGTATATATGTGTGTGTGTAGCATATGGGTCTCCTCCTGTACCCAGACATAGGTTTTTGTTTATTTTTATTAATGGGTAAATGTAGGTAAGACCATTTATTCTCTGAAAGTACACTATTTAAAGGAATGTGAATATGGTGATACCTAGATATGCATGTAAAGATACAGAAGCACATAACAGTGTTTCCTAATTTTTATTAAGCACCACGTGCTGGACTCACTAACCACTTTCCACGCATTGTCTCATTTAAAGCTCCCAACCATCCTGTGAGGAGGTGGGACCATTTATTTACGTCCCCATTTTACAGATGGGACAAAGACTCTTGAGAGGTCCCAGATAACATACCCAAGGGCACACAGCCAGGTAGACCTGGGTTGAACATCCAGGAGTGTCTGATGATCAGCCTCATAAAAGAGGATCTGTGATTTGTATTTAAACACAGACACATTCTGAGACTGTGCATTTTACAGAGACCACATACATACCTGCTGTTGTCCGATTTAGTCACTGGCTCATGGGACAGCGGGACTGCAGAGTGGGTGGTGTAGCTTCTCTTCAGATCCCCACCTCCTTCAGGATCTGCTTACTCAACTTCAAGGAGCCCAAAGGCCCATGGCTGGGCTGGCCAGGCTGGGCCATGATGTTGGTCTGGGGTTTCCCTGCCATGGCCCATCACAGAATAGATATAACCTCAGGTTTCTTTAGTTGAAGCAAATGAAGTTTTCTGTGCCTTATTTCATTTTGGTTTTAGTGCGTTTTGTGTGCATATGTGCATATACACATGGGTTCTTGTTTTTATTTTCCTAATGGACGAAGTTGGCGTGGGAGAAGCTGAGCTCTCTGCAGCAGGCAGAAGCCTCCCAATGAATGAGGATGGTTAAATGAAAGGAGATGCTTCATAATTTGTCTCAAACAATCACTTAATGGGCGCAGGAAATTTCTGCGAAATGGGTGAATAGCGTAGGTCCATTTTATCAGCCCCTTAATGAAGTAAAGCCTGCTGGCTTTTAAGACCCAGGCAGCAAACAAAAAGTGGTCTTTATCCTCACACACCAAATCTGTGCGTCAGTAAAGTGCAGGCCCTGACAGGAATTTCAATTATTTAATCAAAAAGAAAATGAAAGAGGTCTTAAGTGTTGTGATTCGAAGACAGCCTTTTCATAGACCAATCTAGTGTGTGCTCACATTGAATATGAAGCAAAATGGGAAGGAAATTAAGGCAGCTTCGGCTTAAATCATGTGATTGCAAATAGTAAATTAGTTTCTCGATGTTTTCATTTAAGTGTTTAAGTGGAAGGTTTTATTCCTAATGTAGTGCAGTGACACAGAAGAGAACCCTCGCGGACTCCAGCTTCGCCGTCCTCGCTTGGTGATGCATTTACGCTGGGGCGGGAGACGGGGAAGGGAGGCTAAGATGGAGAGAGAAGGGGAAGGGGGCCTCAGTCACGTTGAGATGCTTTTGTTTCAAATTGCTACCGAAGTAGCTTTCACAGCAAACTCATTAATCGAGCAGATGAGTAACGCCTGTTGAAAATGTACTAAGCGAAATGCATTTAATTTGGAAGGGAAATCAGGAACTGCATTAGTCAGAGCATTTAAATGGCAACATTATCCATTCGCCTGTTGTTTTGTTTGATGCGGGCTCACTGAGTTTGTTCTTAAGGGATAAGGGTTGGTAAAACTGGTCGGCATTGAACTTCAGAGAAAACATGCTCCTCTGGCTTTCAAAGGCCTCTGGGTGGTTTTGCTGGGGCTCAAACGAGAGCCTGCTGTTGGGATGGGCGAGGATGGCACAGGAATCTCTCGGGTAACGTACTAATTGGGTTGGACTGAGTTGACCTCTGGCTGATGCAACAAGTAGCTGGAGGTCATTTCTTTGCAAATGAGCATCCCTTTGTGTTTGTAATTAGCTTTGATTATTCGGCTGGGGGCTTACAGCTGTGCGGGAGATCAGGCTCTGGGTTCACTCCGTAGAACAAGTGAGTGGACTTTTAATATCAAATTAGGCACTAGGGCTTGGCATCTCTGAGAGTTAGACTTGCCAGCGTCCCTCCTGCAGCCCACAGTGAGAAGAGTATTACTGTGAATGTGTCTTTAACTGGCACTGTCTTGGCTCTGCTAGGATTACTGACCCTCGTGTATGTTTCAGTTTCATTCACCCAAAATCCCACCTCCTCCATGAAGTATTCCTTGCCTACCTCAGGCCAAGAGATCTTTTTTTCCCTAGACTCCTAGAAAGCTTTTGGTCTACTACGTTTCTGTAATGCTTTCTGGACACTTGATACTGAGCATACACTAACTTACCGTTGCCCAACTTTCTTTTTATGGTTGAATGGTATTTTTGCTCTTTCTTTTTATTATGGAAATTTTCAACAAATAGAAAAACAAAGAAAATAGTATAAGTAACTTCCATGTACTGATCACTAAATTTTAACAATTATTAACCTCTTGTCATATTTATTTCATACCCCCTGACCCAGCCCCTGCGATTTACTTACATTTCTCCATTATTCTAAAAGTATTTTTTATGATTGGTGCGTTCAAAGCAGGATCTAATCAAGGACCACATATAGTGTTTGATTTTGTGTCTTAAGTCTCCAGTCCTCACTTTATTTTTATTTTCCTTGTGGCATTGCCTTTTGGAATGAAATGGGGAATTGTCCCATGGAATGCTGGATCTCCTGGATTTCTCTCATTGCTTCTATGCAGTATAGTTTAGCTTGCTTTTGTATCCTTTGTATTTTCTGTAACTTAAAGTTGGATCTAAGCCTGATTGGATTCGGGTTAAACATTTGGCAGGGATACTTCACAGGCAATGATGTGTGCTTCGTGTAGCATCACAACAAGGGCACGTGTAATGTCTGGTTGTCCCACCATTAGGGATGCTAAGATGGATCACTGGGTTGTAATGTTGACAGCCTGATGGCACTATATAAAGTTACATTTCCTTGTTTGTAAACAGCAAGTAATCTGAAGGGTATTACTTTGGTGCCATTAACAAAACCCAGTTTCCCTATTTCACAGCAAGTGAGAGCCAAGGATGTGCATTAGAGTTTCCTGTTTTCTGCAGCACCTCATAGGAAGAGATGTAGTAATATTAAAAAATACTGGTTGAAGGTATGAATGAACGAATGGATGGACACATGAGGTTCTGAGTGAATAAAGTGAAAAACTTAACATAATGAGAAATTCCGCAAACCCACCTGTGAAATATAAAACTAAGCTAATTATGTTTACTTTGCTGTATAAATTGGAGAGACTATATTAAAGCATGTAATACAATGCCAATCACAGAGTAAATGCTAGAAGCTATTATCCTTAATAATAATTAACATTTTCATCCTGCTTGACAGTTTTGAAAGATCTTTTGCATATTTTCCTCATAAAATAGTCCTACAATAGTCCTCCGAGGTAGGTGACATTATCCCCACTTTGCAGATAGAGTAACTAAGCCTTTCAAGGGTTAAGTGATCTAGTAAACACAAGAGTATTGTCCTTAGATCAGGTGCATGAGAATCACCTGGGGCTCTCTGATGTGCTACAGAAAAAAGTATACACTGATACTACCTTTATGGGGTACAATTTGGCAAAGCCAGTGAGAATTACAAACTTTATCCAGCAATTTATCATCTAAGAATTCCTATAGACATACTTGCCTATGTGCAAAATAACATATGTGTATGGTTATTTATTGCATTTATTGCAGCATTGTTTGTAATAGATTGGAAAAGATTGGAAACATCCTAAATACCTTATTATCATCGAAGGGGACTAGTTAAATAAAATCCTGGTCATCATAAATGTTATAATGTGCAACCAAAAACAAGTTAAGTAGAAAAACCAAAATGCAAAAGAATTTGTATAAAAAGAGAAAGGATGTGTGTATGTGAGAGGAAAAATATAGATATATTACATAATATTTATATTTCACTTATACACTTATTTATTTATTCACAATATATATTACGTATTGGGTGGCTGGAAGAGTGGGATGGGAAAATTTTTCGTTTTGTAACTTTTATGATTTTTCACTTTGCATTATTTGAATATATTTCCTATAGAAAAAAATGATATGTAATCTAGTTGGAAAAACAGAACCTGGCCATAAAAAGACATAAAACATATCAATGTAGTATTTAGCCTATTCCAAAAGCTCAGTGAATAGAATATCTGCTAACTGCATGGTGATTAAATACTGTGGATCGGACTGGTTTTCTGAGGGAAAAGGGTATGAACTGGATCTAGATTTGGATGGAAATTATCTACGTAGATGGGAGGTGATAAGGACGATCCTTCCCGAAAGAAGATAGATGAAAGCAATTTTTAATAATCAAGTTTTGTGAGGCTAAGACCTCACAAAAGTCTGCAAAGTGGAGGCTCTGTTTTAGTTTAGTTTTGAAGAGATTTCCCTACATTTGCCAGTCCATATTTCTTTCCCCCCCAAAAATCACATGGTATTTTTTTAAAAGCACATGGTATTACCACACCATCTTGAGGGGCTGCCCACCTTCCAGCCAATAAAGAGGGCTCTGGTAACCTGCACTAAATTATTCTCTTACCTGGTAACTGTCAAATAATACTGCAGTCAATTATAGAAATATTTTCGTGTCAATTTTGGGGGATTCCAATACTGGAAAATATTAAAGGCACAGTAGATAAAATTAAATCTGTGGCTTAAAAGTGGAGGCAAGATATATACGTATGAGAAAAAGCCTCCAAATGCACACTCACATTTTTATAAGGTACATGTTCAATAAATGTTTGCAGATGTAAACTGAATAAATCACAGAGCTCTTGGCTTCACTGTCTCCCAATATAATTTTCTCTCCTAGTTACAATTGAGCCTGCATCATCTCAGTGATGAAAATATTTTGCTAATTAAGTAAAATGCACAGAGAATCTCTTGGTTGGTTCGTTGTTTTGCATGTTTTTAGTTTCATGTGTTGAGGTGTGTGTATTTCAAGAGGAAATAAGGCTTACACTTTTCTGAAATGTCTTTGTTCCCTGCACTTCTCTACCCTATCTCTCCAAACCACCTCACAGGGAGCCTAGCAAAGGTAAGGTACCTGGTAGACACTCAGTAAGTAGTCTTTGTATGACTGGTTCTCCCCACCCTCCACCAGAAGAAAATAGACCTGGTGTGGATATCATGTTCTAACTTAATGTTTTCGAACCCTGTCTGGGGGAAAGTAGGAACATGAAGAGTGCAGCCATCCAATAAGAAGGTGTCATCTTAAAATCATCTTCAAGGTATCTTCTAGAGCTAAATAGCTATTCCCCATTTGTATCCAGGAGACCACTCCCTCATAGCTCGTAGACATCACCACCTTCCCGATACATTCTTTTTTTAATTTTCTTAACAAGAAACTCTTCCTAGGATTATATAAGCCTGCTTTTATGTAGCGACATGGTGTTGGATTCATTATTCACTCATGTCCATGGTAGCCCTAAGGTTCCAGTATTGATCATTTGCGCTTGCTTTTATCACCACCAGCATCTCCATCACCACCTCCATCAGCACGACCGTCACCATAACCACCACCACCTGCACTATCACCATCATCATCACCAGTAGCAGGGCCACTTATTAAGCATTAGCTGTGTGCCAGGCACTGAGCAAAATGCATTACATGTATTACCTTTTAAAAATTGAGATGCAGGAATTCCCTGGTGGTTCTGTGGTTAGGACTTGGCGCTTTCACTGCTAGGGCCCCAGTTCCATCCCTGGTCAGTGAACTAAGATCCCACAAGCCAGGCGCAGCAGCGCAGCCTAAATAAATAAATCAATAAATCAATCAATAAATAAATCAATAAAATTGAGACATAAGTGACATATATCCATTACCTTAAATTCTCTCCAAAACTACCCTATGAGATACAAATATTGTCCCCATTTTACAATTGAGAACAATAGAGCTTAGAGGGATTAAACAAAATTTCCACGGTCATACAGCTAGTATGCAGCAGTGATGGAGCCAGATCTCTAATCTCAGTCTGTTTGACTCTAAACCCTGTTCTATTTTCAACTGGTTATGTATACTGCCCTCATCATCTTGAAGTGTATGTGTGTGAGTGTGTGTGTGTGTGTGTGTGTGTGTGTTCATATTCCAAAGTTAAAACTTTAAAACATCCTTTCTGGTTCTAGTTATTACAGGTCATGGTATGAATTTATAAATCCTCCAATGAGAAGAATTGGGGAGATTGTGCTCTTAAATCAAGGGCGATAGTTTCAAGTTCCATTCCAGATGAGAAATAAGCAGCATCTATTATTGCTTTACTTGTCTATTTTTCAAAGATAATGTGGTTGGAATGAAGAGAGTATGGACACTGGGGTCAGATAAACCTGAGTTCAAATCCTAATATACAAACCTGAATGATCTTGAGCTCATGACTCTACCTAAGTGATCTTCTGTTTCTTTGTATGTAATAAGGAAGAGTTGTGATACTCAGATGAGAAAGCAGAGCAAAATATATGATGTATAATATAAATGCAAGAAATTCACCTCATTATCCATAGTGCCATCATTGAAATTGCTAAAAAACATTCTTCAAAGACTTTAAGTGATTAAATCGATATTATTCTTAATTTATGGGTGAGAGTGAGGTGTGTGATCAACTTTGAAATCACGTATAGTTTATATGAAAATAAAGACTTGCAGAACTTTTACTAAGGAATAAAAGTTTCATGTCCCTTATAGGCAAATATCAATTAAAAACAACTATGTTCTAATTTGGGTCCAGTAACTTATGGAGAAAAGCTAAAATCATAATAAAAATAATGTAGTGAATTTTGATTTGAACATTTTGGGGTTGAAGTAAAATAATTCTTTTTTCTTTTATATTTTAATTTTAAAATGACTTTTGAATAAATATTACATTTATATGATTCTTACTCAAAAGATACAAAAAGGGCATTTAGGGAAAAACCTGCTTCCCATCAAGTCCCCAGGACCTCAGTCCCTAAAGGCAACTAATGCTATGAGTTTCTTTTGTATCTTTCCAGAGGTATATATAGAATATGTAATCAAATTTGTATAGTTTCCCCCATCCTTCTCCCTTTAAAACAAATGTTAGCATACTTTGCTCTTTTCACTTAAAAATACATCCTAGAGTTCCTTTTGTTCTGGGTTTGTGTAATTTAGCCATGATGTGCAAATCATATCTGTCGGATAAATTACGATGTGCATTTGTAATTTTGATATATATTACCAAATTGTTCTCAATAGAGACTGTACAAATTTGCATTCTTTGCAACAATATATGAGAGTGATTCTTTCCCCCACAGCTTTGCCAGCAGAGTAGGCAATTAGATTAAAATTTTTTTTTATTCGACAGGTTAATGATGTCTCAGTGTAATCTTTTATTAGTCTTATTTTTAGTATTATTGTTAGCATCTTTTAAAATGCTTAACAGCCATTTATTTATATTTTCTTTTTGGTGAACTCTTTCAATCCTTTGCCCATTTTTAAATTGTACTCTTGATTTTTTTTTATTGATTTGTAGGAACTTTTTATATATAAGTAATTATCCTTGTGTCTGGGATATGAGTTGCAAATACTTTCTCCCAGTTTATTGTTTGTCTTTTTCCTTTGCTTATGATAACTTTTGCCATGCAGAAGTTTTAAAAATTAGTTAATTTTTTAATCAATGTTTTCTTCTCTGACTTCCAGGTTTTTATGTTATACACAGGTTATCTACCATCTTGGTCATTGTAAGACAAATTCAGTATTATTCTCTTATAGTTACAACATTTGTACCTCCCATTTTTTTGGTCCACTAACTTGATTGCATTACCAATGAGAGTTTAAAGAATAAATATCATAAATATCAATCTGTTTCATGAACAGTATTCTCAAACAAAATATAAACGGCCCAGCATTTTAACAAAACATACCAAATATTTAGTTCCATGTACATAGTCCTTTTGGGAAATGTTTACAAATTTCTATACCCAATAATAGAGTTTGAAAGGGTCTTACAATCTCTAACATTAGAAATTCACATTGTATTATGGTAGCAACTCATGAACTTTTATTTTTAAAACTATGCATACTAATTTTGTATTGTTTAAGGTACATTATGCTAGTAGGTGCTAAATTTAAAATCTGACATAGAATTTGAATAGTTTGGAATGGGAGAAAAGAACACTTAAAAGGCATTTTGTTAGCTTATTGGGTTTTTTCCTCTGGTAATACACTTGGCTACTCTTCTAGGGATTCAGTGAGGAAATGGTGGAATACTAATAAGAAACCTATTCAAACCTCATTCTTATTCTACTATATGCCTCTTAGAGTATTAAGAAATGATAGGTAATCTCTCGTATTTCAAACCTTTAACTTCAGGTGTTTTTTTTCTGTCACTTTTTGAAGCATGTTTTGAATTGAGATGCCAAAGGCAGCATAGAAAACTTAAAGAAAGAAATAAAATGAAAGTTTTTAACTCTTCAGACTGACCTTGTCCTGAACGAGCAAACTGGATAGAGTTAGTCCTCCTTATGTTAGGAATATTGTGATTTGAATACCCTATCCTTGAATGTGTTCTCATAGAATTCACATCCTAATTTTCAGTGTAAAAGCATTATTTGAAGATGCATTTGCAGGAAGCATTCACTGACTCCTGTTCTTTTTCTAGGCATGTCATCCACTTTGGTAGTGCTTAAAATAAAGTACTCAGATAGAAGGTAAGTTGAAACAGACAACAAGCAATATAATACAAAATGTTATGAGTAAAGTGTGTTACTCAGATCCTTCTAAAATACATTTCTCCCTTTATTTTGAAGGCCGCGGTATAGGTACCTTGGCTAATGGAATCAGTCTCTTCCTTTGATCATCAATAGGGTTATCTTTTCGGGAAACTAAGTCCCAGCTCAGAAGACAGTTTTAGATGAGGCTGACATGAAAGAGAGAAGGCCTGTTTAATTATCAGCTCCCTGAAAAACATGTATTTTCTCTCTTTAAATTAATAATTCTTCAGACGAAACCAAAAACGGGAGCTCAATCAGGTCTTGTGGGTTGGGTGGGGGGAAATTTATTTGATCCTTAACTTTTGCTCAGAGCAGTGAACGGGATCTGATTTTACGCGTCTGCCTGGCATACGGTTATAGCCTGCTGGCTCCGGGTGATCAATTTCAGTCAGATGAGAATGAAAAATAAATGTAATGTGAGTGCATTTATTTAATCTCCTAAAGCTTGGGGAAAGCTTGTTAAGACGGGTAGTGAGTACCCTGGAAGATAGTAGATGCTCAATGAATGTTCACAATAATAGAATATAGTGGATAGATGAAGCGCAAGTATTGAGAATGTGCTAGGCTGGCTTCAGCAACTGCTTTCCATTTCTTAAAAATTTACTTATTTATTTTTGGCTGCGTTGGGTTTTCTTGCTGCGTGCTAGCTTTCTCTAGTTGAGGCGAGCAGGAGCTGCTCTTCATTGCAGTGTGCGTGCTTCTCATTGCGGTGGCTTCTCTTGTTGCGGAGCACGGGCTCTAGGTGTGTGGGCTCAGTAGTTGTGGCTCGCGGGCTCTAGGCGTGGAGGCTCAGTAGTTGTGGCTCACAGGCTCTAGAGTGCAGGCTCAGTAGTTGTGGCACACGGGCTTAGTTGCTCAGCATGTGGGGTCTTCCCGGACCAGGGCTCAAACCCATGTCCCCTGCATTGGCAGTTGGATTCTTAACCACTGTGCCACCAGGGAAGTCCCTGCTTTCCATTTTCTATGTGTGTCTACCTACATTGGAAAAGGGTAAAAGGAATTATGGCAATTTACTAGACACATGCTGTCCAAGAGGTAACCATTTGCCATATGTGGTTATTGAGCGCTTGAAATGTGGCTAGTCTGAACTCCTGAACTGAGATGTGCAGTAAATGTAAAATACATGGTGGATTTTGAAGATTTAGTATAAAAAAAGGAATGCAAAAAAATCTCAATGATACTTATATTGATTATATGTTGAATAATAATATTTTTGATATATTGGGGTTAAGTGAAATACATTAGTATTTCACCTGTTTCTTCCTACTTTTTAAATGTGACTAGTAGAAAATTTTAAATGACTTATGTGGCTTGCTTTATATTTTCATTAGACATCGTTGGTCTAGACTTTAGAGATAATCTAGGCAATGAAATATTTCTGCTTTTAAGGGGCAAACTGTTTGCAAGCTATATGAAAATATGCCATTTACTCCTTACCTGGGCTGGCGGGACTGGAGGGAAGAGGGAGGCCTGCTGGCTCTGGAATGCCTCTTCCTTTTACCCTAAGATTTACCCGAATTGAATCTCAAGACGGGGCTGGGCACCTTGGGGGCCTCCTTCACCCCACCGGGGAAGAAGAATGGGCCAGGCCAGAGCGCCAGCATCATAGAGAAACGTGCCAGCTTTCTTCACCTCGCGAGTTCCCCGAGGGTCTGGGTCGTAACTCAGAGGAATGTGAGGCCGGGACCCGAAAGGAACTTCTCCAGGACAAGCCCCACGTGCACAGCCTGCCCCTTGCGCTGTGCTCAGGCCCCGTAGCCCCCTTGGCGAGCTCAGTTGGGATTATCTGAATGCGCTGGGATAAGGGGTTCTCCTTAATGGACAAGGGTGGCGACCGAGGAATCCATGTCTCTGCCCCACTTCCGATCCCCCAGTTCCTGCCTCCGCGCCCCTAGGGGCCTGCATTAGTGCGGACGGCGGGTCGCACTCTCTCAGCCACGGAGCTTGGTTTCCCAGCATCGCTGAAAGGGGAGAGGGAAGGAAAACTCCTGCAGTCCTGGAAGTCCTTCCACTTCCCAGAGCTGTCCAGTTTCCTCCCTCCGTCTCTCACTTCCTAGGTTCCCACTGGGGCGGAGGCGGAGGCTGGAGAGCCGGACTCCCGAGGGAAAGTCTCCCTCGGCAGCGCTGGGCTCTTGGGCAGGCGGGTCCTGGCATGATGCAGAAGTAGAGAAAGGGGAGCATGGGCAGTTGGCCCCTCCTCCCGCGCGTCTTGGCCAGCGAGCAGGGCCTGGGCAGATAGCCTTAGCTTTGGGGGACAGCAGGGAATGTGAAATAAAAGTATATGAAATAAGGGGGAGGGTAAGGACTGAGCAGGCTGTCTACCCCGCCCCTTCCCTTCCCTCCTCGGATCCCTCGGACACTCCGGGAGACGTGTAAGAATGAATTCTGAGAAAGGGTTTGCAGCGCCTTGGCTCCAAGGTAACTGCTACCCAAAGGCGTTGTTTTTTACTGCCCCTGGTCCCAAGGGACATTCAGTAATCTTGTCATTTCTGTTTCTGAGGCAGAAGTTAGTCCCTGCCCCCAGAGTGAAGCTAAAATCCCACCCCCAAGGCTGGGTGCAAATCTGTGCTCGGTCTGTGTAGGGATGGAGTGTAAGCTCGCGCCGGCTTGGGAAGGCTCTTTACAGAGGCTACTTCTGCTTGTAAACCCGCCACGCCCTCAATAGCCTCTAATCCTTAGGAGACAGGATGCCTCGGTTTCCACTCACAGGAAAGAGTAAGCGCTCTCTGGCAGCAGGGTGGATGTGGGTCAAGTGTGGACGGTCCCCTCTTCACGCGTCTCCTTGGTCTTCCTTTGGTCCTGCCGGAGATGACTGGACCAGGGCTAAGGACCAAGCAGCGACTCCTGGAAGTCGTCTATGTTCCCTCTCCGTGGCCACCTGCTTTCCGGTCTTCAGTTCTTACAATTATAAACTTTAAAAAGATCACATTTCACACTCCAGGACAAAGAGTTCTGACTTGGTTGAGAGGCTTACTTGCCAAGAGCTTATTTTAAAGTTATTTCCCCCTCTTCCTCCTTCTTCTCGCTCTCCTCGTCTGTTTACCATTTACCAGTGCATCCGTATGGAATACGACGCTCCCACTTCTTGGAGCTCTGTAGTTTGGGGCCTAATTGATTCTGGTAATTAATTTGTTCTACCTGCTAGATCAGATGGAAATCCTACCCGTGCGCCCAAGGATTAGCACTTGGCTTCCTAACACCTCCTCTAATTATCTAATAGCATGGGTTGTGAGGACTCAGTCTCTATTAAAACACTTTTACTATTAGCAGTGGTGATTGGAACTGTGATGATGACTAGATTTCAACAAATTAGAGCTTAAAAATGGGGAGATGGAAGAGAAGTGGCTTCTTTTAATTTCCCTGAGTTTAACATCAATAATTAGAGCAATTTTCAGAGATGCGAGCTGAAATTACCCCTGCTGTGCTGTAGATGATCACCTTAATTTTAGCAAATTGACTCCAGGGAAATAAATGTGACAGATTTGAAAAAGACAAACATTAGAAAACAAAAGATTGGGAAAGAGGAAAATGAAAAGAAAGGCTGCAAAAGGGAAAGGGAAACAAAAACACAGTACAATTATTGGGGGGCGCTAGGGCTGAAAAGGATAGTATAGCAGAAATAGCAGCCTATGTGAGCGGAATGAGGAGAAAGTAATGGAAATTTGAGAGGAGGTGGAGGCTGGCATTTAAGAGGTAGTTCTGGACATATTTACACAGACCAAATTACTTGACTAATGTAGGTATAACTTTCCTCACACCACCCTCTAAAACTGAGGTAGAGAATGTTACGATCATCATCAACATTTTATTTATTTACCTCGACAATCCAGTCACCCCTCAGTCATCAACTTAAGTTGGGTCTAGCAGATTTGGACTCTCTCCTCACTTCTCCTCTTCCCACTCTGCTATCATTTCTCTAAAGTTTTAAAGCCCAGGCCCCAGTGCTGAAATAAGTGCTTTATTCCTGTTGCTTCGGGGCCCTTTAAATGCCTTCTGCTCTCTAAAGAGGAGTTTGCCTGAGGGTAGAGACTTTATCTCTTTCGTTTTCTTTAAAAATCGGCCGGGAGCTAGGCAGCTGCTGCCGTGGCGGGCAGAAACTGAGGTCGAGAAACCTGGTAGGAGCAAGAACCCGGTCCGCTCGGCTCCACTCTCCCCGGGCCTGGCCGGTCGTATTCAGCACCGCGGACAGCTCCCCGCCCCGCCCCGCGCCCACCGCACCCTCCCCTCTGCCTCTGGCAGCCTTGCCATTGGCTCTCCCGGCTCCCCTCTCCAAGCTGCCAATTCTCCTACACTTAGACCCAACCTACCCAAGAGCTTATCTCCTTGCCTCTCCAGCGCTGGGGGTAGCCCAGGCCGGGGAGAGAGCATCAGGGATCCGAGCCTCGAGGGTGGTTGGCTCTCGACCAGGCGTGCTGAGACGCTGCCTGCTTCCTACTCGCCGTCCCCGGCCCTCGCCCTGTGGCAGGCGCTCGGTCCAAGATGAATCTCAACTTCACCTCCCCTCTACACCCGGCGTCATCTCAGAGGCCCACGTCCTTCTTCATCGAGGACATCCTGCTGCACAAGCCCAAGCCGCTAAGGGAGGTGGCCTCTGACCACTTCACCAGCTCTCTGGCCTCCCGGGTGCCTCTGCTAGACTATGGCTACCCCCTCATGCCCACACCCACCCTCCTGGCCCCTCACCCCCATCACCCTCTACATAAGGGAGACCACCACCACCCTTATTTCCTCACCACCGCGGGTAAGTAACAGGGGTCTCAAGGTATGGGGAGAGAGAGAGAGCATGTCTTCCAGCATAGACCCTAAGCCTGTGACAGACGAGAGGAAAGGCCAGAGCTGGCTGGGCCTGGCTTGGCTGGGCCTCCTTCCCTAAGTGACAGTGGAAGGTTGGGGATATGACTGAGAACACAGGGAGCTCCCCTGAGGCATGCCAATCCAGGGTAGTAACTCGTGGTCACTCCTCACTTTTTATAATGGAGGAAACGTGCCGAGCCGAGAAGTAGCTGTAGATTTTGACGATATTCTTGATGGGCAGTGTTCAGTTTCCCTTCTCTTGGTCTTCCGGGCCACTTTGGTCCATCTCTCAGTCCCCATCCCTACCTCTCCCACTCTGAGGGAGACCCCTGACTATCCCACCCCATGGAAAGGAACTCAACTTTCCAGCCCAGAAGCTCAAAAGGCTCCAGTGGGGCCAGCTCTCTCCTCCCAGGCGCTGAGCATTTGCAGGTAGACACTGCAGGGGTTTGAAAGTGAAGGAGGGTTTTGGGATATTCTGAGGACTGAAGGTTTGGGCTGGCCCGAATAAGGGAGAGAAGGTAAGAAAAAAAAGAGGGAGAGACGCAGCTGCGCATTAACCCTCTTTACTCCCAACATCTAGCATTGAATTCACAATCTTGGGCTGGGCTGCCCTCCTTTGCCCCTGTTGCTGATACCTCTGGAGCCCAGAGCCAAAGTATTTTGATTTCCCAGGCATGGCAAAGAGCGGGGACCAGCAAAGTCTGGTTGGGACAGGGAGATGCGGGGAAATACCCAGGGTTTTTTTGTGCCTCTCTCTGAAAGGCCACATTCACGCTTTCTTTTCCGGCATCTTCATTCCAGACAGAATAGAATAATTCGTTGAGTCCAGATGCAGAGCGCAGCCAGAAAAACAACCCTAGTTGGGGTGGGGGCTGGACAGACGTGAGCCAGTTTGTGAAATGTGGGCGCTGGAATCCACGACAAAAGCTAAAGCGTTTGTGAAGCGGTAAAACCCAGACTTCGGGGCACTGGGTTGGAGGGGCAATTGTAAAGCCTGCGTCCAAGTCCGCCTCTCTGCTTTGGCTTCACCGCCGGCCAGAGACAGTCTCTTTTGCGCTGCACCCATGTTCCCGAAGGCAAATAGTAGTGGCCAAAGCCAGAGATACCGGAACTACTAGTTTTCTGTTTTTGCTGTTCCCCCCTGGGATCAGCCGATATTGATGTCTGCGGCGGTTGGTCCGCTTGGTGCATCTCAGACATGGTAAAGCTTGCGAAGGTCAGGAAAGACACGAGAAGTCTCCCGCGGCCCGGGAAAAGCGCTTCAATCCTTCTGCGTGGGGTTGGAGGGTAAGAATAAGAACTAGATTAGAGAGCGGGGTCCCCAGCGCGACCCCGAGACTGATAGGAAACGTGCGAAGCGGCAACTACCCTTCCATTCTCGCTCAGGAGCTTCCCCGCACGTGAGAGTGTTGGCCTGTTCCCTGTGGCCACAGGCGGGAGAATGGAGGCGGCTCAGGGAAGAGAACGGTGTTTTTTAGTGAGGTTGGGAAGCAGGCTCACGTTCACACTTCTGTCGGCCCCAGGACATCACTGATTGTCTTCAGGGGTCTGGAGGATTGGGGGGAGGGGATGGTGGGGAGGAGGATAGCTGCTGGACCCTCCGACGTTTGCAAGAAAACTTCGGGAGGCGCAGCCGAGGACTATCCAGAAGTTTCTCCAAGAAGACAGTATTTAAGGCCTCCGGATCTATTTTATAATTTTCTTTTCCGTTTTACTTACTGTTTATTCTTTGTGTGTGTAGATGGCCGTTCTGATAAAGATCTCCAAGCGCTATTCTTGTGATTTATTCCCCCTGCCCTGCGATTCCTGGGAGAAGCCCTGGAGAAGCTGTGGGGCGAGGCGGGGACCGGTGGGGGCACGAGGTGGAGCGGGTGCCGGGGACGAGGGTGGGCAGTGGAGCGGGGGTCGCCCGGGGAGGTCGGGCTCTGCCCACTTGACCACTCTTCTCTCCGCAGGGGTGCCTGTCCCGGCGCTGTTCCCGCACCCCCAGCACCCAGAGCTGCCGGGGAAGCACTGCCGCCGCCGCAAAGCTCGCACGGTTTTCTCGGACTCGCAGCTCTCCGGCCTGGAGAAGAGATTCGAGATCCAGCGCTACCTGTCCACGCCCGAGCGGGTGGAGCTGGCGACGGCCCTCAGCCTGTCCGAGACGCAGGTGGGCCGGAGGAGGGGGAGGCCCCATCTCCGCTCGCTCCTCTCCCCCCGACTCCTAACGCCTCTGGACCGGCTGCGGAGTTCTTGAGTGCAACGACCCCGCTCCCCTTTATTCTAGGCTTCTCCGAAGACCCGTAGTAAAAGTACCGACACCTCCAATCTCTTGTCGACTCACCGAAGCAAAATCTCTCGAGCGGGTTCTGGACTCGGAGGAAAAACCCCTCGAGTGATTCTGATGATCACTCCCCGCTTGAGAACTATCATTTCTGTGCCTCCCCACCCATTTCTGATCAGGGCAGTAACCCGGGTCAGACGTAAATCGGTAAGAGATAAGAGGGTTCTTGACCCGAGAGAAGCCCACACAAGATTTTTTTTTCTTCTTTAAACTCTCACAGCCGCGAGTCTTCAGAGTCACCCCTCCCCAGCGCGCGCGCGCGCACACACACACACACACACACACACACACACACTAATATAAGCCTCCTTTCTATTACTCTGAGTGGAAGAACTGTTTTCATCTTCTACCAGATGCTATTCACCTGCAACCTCAAAATACCTCGCTCCACTCCCTTTCCTTTTCCCTGTACCTGGAAACCCAACTTGCTGTGAAATCATAGACCTGCCAGGCCCCAGTGATTTTTCTCTCTGATGAGAAACAGCAAGTCTGCTTCTCATCTTGCTGTCCAGCAGTCTTGCTGGACCAGGTATTTAGATGTCACTGTCAGAGGAACGTATTCTGAACAGAAAGGAAACTTATCCACGCAGCACTTACTATTAGAAATTCTAATTAATAGCAGTATTAGTATTTACTAAACACACCATTTTGAGCCTCATCGTTATTTCAGGACAAGTACTTCTGAGAGCTAGGATGTTTGATTCTCATTCAAGCTAAGACAATAACTTGTGAGCCATACAGGTGTGACTTAACCCAAGGTTGGGACTGTCACAACTTCTGGATAATTTATCAGTGGATTGCGGTCTGTTTTCTTAAACTCCAGCAATCGCTTTTGTCTTAGCTCAGTAACCATGGGTCTGAAGGAATGACGTGATTTTCTTTGTTTCTCCCCGGAATCAGGTGAAAACGTGGTTCCAGAATCGGCGGATGAAGCATAAAAAACAGCTGAGGAAAAGTCAAGACGAGCCCAAAGCACCTGATGGGCCCGAGAGCCCTGAGGGCAGCCCCCATGGCCCGAAGGCCGCACCCGCCGAGGCTCGGCTGGGCCTGCCCACGGGTCCCTTCGTGCTGACCGAGCCGGAGGACGAGGTGGACATTGGGGACGAGGGGGAGCTGGGCTCAGGGCCGCACGTGCTCTGAGCCGCCGGGCCGGGTTAGGCGGGGAGGACGCAGAGGGGCGGGCCAGGGATATCGGCTCCGGGAAGATAAACACGACACACCTGTTAACCGTCCAACACCTGCGGGGCCTGCGCAGCGTGGCCTCCCGCCCCCTCCCCCGCCCGCCCGCCCGCCCGCCAGCTCGCAGCGCCCGTGCGGGGGCGAGTGTGCGCCTGCTTGGCTCGTCCGCTCGCCCCGCGTCTTCGGCAGCGCAAACGGGAGCACGGGCGCTTGGCTCCTTAATTCGGTGGGGGACCTCTTCCCCGCCGCGACTGCAGGCCCCTCGGCCCTCGCCCCTCAGCCACCTGTCCCCGCTCCGTTGGCCAGGCTCTCCACCGGATCCCTTGCCCTTCCTTGGGCAGACCGACGGGCTGCAGGTAAGGGACCGGGTGTCTGGGCCCTCCGCTCTGCGGGGATCCGGATCCGGACCTGATCCTTAACACATTCACTCCCGGACAGACTCGGGCGCGGCCCGCCACTAACCTCCCACTCGCCCCCGCCCCCCCATATCTAATACTAAGGCGACTGCCTCCTTCTCAGGGCGGCGCTTCCATCCTCTAGCGTCACAGTTCCCCTCAAGAGCTCGTGGTTCTGCACCCAGGAACCCTTTTTGAGCTTGTGGTCCCCCAGGCACCCGCGCTTTACCCTGTGGTTCCCTCTCCCTCCGCCCCCGTTCTGAGCGGCGCTCACGCGAGTCGAGACACCTGGGCAGAGCAAACCCACCGAGCAATTTTGCTTCCCGACCTTGTTGCGCGCCTGTCCAGCAACTCTTCCATGTCCCACCGGTTACTGATATTTTAAAAGCGAGTGTTCCTCGGGTTGTGTGTGGAAGTGCTCATTCTCATTGCATTTTAGGGAACTCGGAGTTTTAGCAAAATGAAACCTAAAGGGGAATACGCATCCCCTTACAGGCGTGCAGCTGTTTGGGGACCCTTGAGGTGGGGCAGGAGTCCTCTTGGCCCTGCGCGTTGCCCCCTCCCTTTCCCCTGGGAGGTCTCCTATTCTTTTCCCGGGTTTGCACTCTCTTTAGATAATAAAGGGTTCGCCGGGCAAAACTGGGAACAGACACGAGTTTCCGGGAATCGTTTGTTACCGCGACTTCCTGCGCGCACGCTCCCTCCCCTCCCTCCGCCCTGCGCCGCAGGAATGAGCAGGGCTAATAACTTTTCCTTAACAGATTCCCGTCTCCCCGTCGCCGATTTTTCTGTTTTTAATCGTTTAATAGTCTAGAGTTCCACCTACGTGAAAAAGGTCTCTGCAAAGAGTATTTTTTGACTCTGAAGTGCTGAAAGGACAGGGATCTCTTGATATTAGGAGTGTGAAGTGATGGTAATGAATTGTGTGTCGACACTGCATACCCAGTACACTTATCAAATATAGCAGCCGTGCCAGAGGCGACCTGTTTCCCATCTGCCTTTCGCCCTGGTTGTGTATTTAGGTAAAAGAGACCAGGAAGGCTGGAAAAGAGTGTCTGTGGCTAGTACTGACTCCTGGGTTCTAATGACTAATAGTAATTAGGAAAATTACAGAGGTGTGTGAGCTTGGGTTACATTTAATTACACTTTTCGGTTCCTTATTTCTCTAATAAGAGGATGAATCCTAAAGACCCTTCTGGGTCAAAGTTCTATGATTCTATGAATGTAGCAGCAGATTTTTTTTTTTTCCAGTAGGCTTGTTTGGGGAAACATTAACTTAAGCAAAGATAAGCGTCAGAGTGAGAACTTTATCCAACCTGCACCATTTAGGAGGCAAAGCTATTGCTTTAAAAACACAAGCATTGTATATACTATTTGGGTTTGGCAAAGTGCTGTCAGTCAACAAGCTGTGAGTCATGGCAAGGATTATTTTTCTCTTCATAGATAAAGAAATAGAGGCTTGGCGAGATGGAAGGACTTACCCATGAAATCAGGACTAACTAAGAGCCAAAGCAGGACAGAAGATATCTCTTCTGACTCCTTGATCACTTCTTTGCCCAAAACACTTTGCTTTCTTCTGGTAACATGGTTGGCATTTTGCTTCTAACACTTTGTAAGGACGCCTCTTGTATCTATTTAGATTGTGTAGCTGTGCTACAAAAGCAAGTCTAGGTTCAGATTTCTCCTCTCTCCCCCTGTTCAGATAATGACAGTACTGTTTTAAAGCAGGAGTTTTTGGCAAATGCTTTGTGAAAGACTTGGTTATAGAAAGAAAGCAATTTGTGAATAAGAATGTTTCTAGTAACTTGGGAGAGAAAGTGGGTCCTGTTACGCAAGGGGAACATCTCAAATACTTCTAATCCCAGGAAGAACAACTACTAAAAGGGATTTTGGGGGAGAATCTTTGAAGTGAGTAGAAATACTATGTTTTGGGAGAAATAAAAACAATTAAATTAGATGGTTAACACAAACCCCAAAGCACCAGGCATTTCTTTCTTTCTTCTCTTGTCTTCACAAGAAGATGGCAGGGCTTATTCTGGGTCTCAGAGTAGTAGATTAGCTACATGTTAAGACTCTCTGTCTTGAAAAGGCAGGTAAAGAGGAAACACTGTTAGCATAGGCACAGCTGTGCTTGATCAGAGGCAGGATGAATCCTGGGGCTCAGGGAATGGCTGTGTCCTTCATTTATGAGCATCAAACACAAAAAGATGCTCATTCTGCCTCGTCCTTGTCTCCCTCTGTGGCTCTTCCTGAATAGATTAGTTAGGAAGGGAAGAGCTCAGACATGCAACACCAGCCACACTGATGGTGGCACCATTTTCTCCTCAGAAAGTATTCCCTGAAATTGGCGGCAAACAATTCAATAGCCAAGTTCTCCTAGTTTTTCTTTTCTTTTCCCTTTCTTTCTTCCTTTCTTTCTTTTTTAATACACAGGGAGTTAGTGATGATAGTAGAGGAGAGACACAATTTAGTCTCAATTTAATGTAACATGATAGCACTTTTGGCCTTCAATACTGATCAAAGCCTCCATAGGCTGAAAAGATATTTTGTCTGAATTACCCAGGCTTTTGCCTCAACTCAGTTTCAATTGGTGGTGAAGATCTGACAAAACCTTGTTCATTAGGATGTATTAAAGTAAAGAAAGACATACATAGGTCTGATTCTGAAGGGGCAAAACCATCTTAAAATAGCCAAGGTGGACAAGTCATCCTACATGTAATCCCAAATGTAGTAAATAATTTGTTCGGTATTTGTTCTCAATGCTGTTTCTGATGGACTTCATTTCATAGCATCTCAGAGAGGGACTCGATAATATTTCTACTCACATGACATAAGAACACAAGAAATCAACAACACATCATTCAGTGCAGTATTAGCTGATAGTGGCACTAAGAAATGATTAATTGGAATCCATGACACCACTTCAAAAGACAGAGAACTGGCTTTTGTCGATGGATTTGATAACTAGAGATAAAGAGGTGTGAAGGCACAGAGCAAGCAGAATGCTTTCTTCTGCTAAGAGAATCGTGCAATAAACATACTTAGTTGAAGCAGTGACTCCCTGGTCTTCTTGAATTGGGCCCAGTGTGTGCAAAAATAATGAAATATTTTATACTTATGTTATATTCTTGGCAGCACATTTTAAAGAGGATATTGACAAACTAAAATTCATCCAGGAATGAATACAGGAACCTAGATAGTAAAAGGTGTAGGAAACAGAGGAGTGTGAGCTTTTAAGCTTGGAGAAGCAAGGCTTTAGAGAGGGTTGGGAGAGGAGATTGGCTGTGTTAGTTGTATTTCAATGGCTACAGAGCAATTACGTAGGGTATGTCTAGTCTGTCCTGCTAGAGAGGGCAGAACCAGAACCAATGGATGGTTCCAGGCAAGCAGATTTTGGAACAATATTTGAGCAATTTCTATAGGCCAGGTACTGTGTTGTCCATCAATAGAACAGGCTAAGTCCACAAAACACTAAGCACTTTTCACTAGCAAAGTTAGATCAGAAGCTGGAAGGCAAAACATTTAAAATTATTTGTCATCTTACTAAGAATAAGATTTTACTTCATACACTCTAATTTAAATAAATAGACCAGGACTTCCCTGGTGGCGCAGTGGTTAAGGATCCGCCTGCCAATGCAGGGAACACAGGTTCGATCCCTGGTCTGGGAAGATCCCACATGCCGCCGAGCAGCTAAGCCCGTGTGCCATAACTACTGAGCCTGTGCTCTAGAGCCCGCGAGCCACACCTACTGAAGCCCACGCACCTAGAGCCTGTGCTCCACAACAGGAGTAGCCACTGAAGTGAGAAGCCTGCGCACCACAATGAAGAGTAGCCACCACTCACTGCAACTGGAGAAAGCCTGCATGCAGCAATGAAGACCCAATGCAGACAAAAATAAATAAGATCTCACATGCCACGTGGCCCGCCCCCCCCAAAAAATATAGAAATCAACAAAAATAAATTTAAATAAATAAATAAATAAACCTATCACAATTAGAAGAGTTAACGGAAACAAGAAAAAGAAGAAAAGGATATTACTTTATTCGTTAAAGAAGTCCCAAAACCTCATTCTAGAAAGTAAATGAAAACAAGGTGATATCCCACTGAGTTAAGGACAAAGTTATAGTCAGGAAGGAATTGTCAGTGTTAGAAGAGACATTTGACAAAAATCTAAGCCCTTCATTTTATAAACGAAGACATTAAGATCTAGATATAATGAATGTCTGGCTAATGTCGTGGCAGAATTAAGACTAGAAGCCAATTTGACTTATCATAGCTCACCACTAATCCATATTATGATAAAGGTGGCAGTGGGGCTATTGTCATTGTATCATGTGGAGGAGAGGAGTTTGCAGAGCAATTTTGGATGTAAAAATTTTTTTAATTAGCTGGAAATTATCTAGCAAATTCTTAGATCAATTTATGGAAAATCTTCTAATTAAGAGCAATCTGAAACTTAAATTGACATTCCTAGGAGGTACTGAATCCCTTAGCCCTGTTTTCATCCAAGCCACAGTTGAATGACCACTTGCTGGGATGTTTTCTTTTTTTTCTTTTTTTTTAAATTGAAAATGATGTTTTATTTGAATAAGGCATAAAATAAATTTATACTATTATAATTTATGCCAATCCATATATTATGCTTACATTTTATTTTTTTCTTAACTACAGACTTTTGCTGTGTTAATATATGTTGTGAATGATCATAGGATACATTTAACATATAGCGCTGGGATGTTTTTTTTTTTTTTTTTTTTGCTTTGCGGTACGTGGGCCTCTCACTGTCGCGGCCTCTCCCGTTGCGGAGCACAGGCTCCGGACGCGCAGACTCAGCGGCCATGGTTCACGGGCCTAACCGCTCTGCGGCATGTGGGATCCTCCCAGACCAGGGCTCGAACCCGTGTCCCCGGCATCGGCAGGCGGACTCTCAACCACTGCGCCACCAGGGAAGCCCCTGGGATGTTTTAGAAGAGGTTCATGTATCCTCTTGTAGGATGAGCTAGATGATGTCTAAGCTACTTCAAATCCCCCCACTTTTCTCTAAAATTTTTGGCCTAATCTCCTTTAATTACAGACAAAGCAACTGAGAGTCAGAGACTGACTTGCCCAATGTCATACAGGCTATTAATTTGGTGAGTTACAGAATTAATACATGCAGAGGTCAGAGATAATTCCGATAAATATTCAGAAGTGAGATGAAAATTTGAAATGACCCCCATGTTTTCTCTTCATTCAGATTCTCCCTGTTGTATTTTCTGATTTTAATCCCACCTCCCAAAGGTGGGATTTCTCCTTCCCTCTCAGAATCCCTGGTGTGTACACTAGATAACCGTCCCTCCATGATTTCATTTATAATAATTCTGTGAGCTCTCTCTTATTACTCTCTTTATAATATTATGGAACCACATCTGATTTGGCATCATTGCCACTGGCTAGATGGCTTAGAGACTTCAATTCTAATCTTACTTTAGCTAATGATTACATTATTTCTCTTACTTGGCATCCAAAATATGAGAATACCCTATAAATCAGTTAAGAATGGGGAAGGGATGTGAGATAACAGTTATAAAAGTATATACTGTGATATCTTGGATGAAAAGTGCTAGAGAAAGATGACGAATTACAATATACATCTGAACATATCAGTTTGTTCATTGATACCAAACTTCACAGGACATCAGCTGTAGCAGTATGGTTACCTAAAAGATGAGTATTAGTCTTGTGTGCCTTCACTATCATTACAAAGGGGATATTGTGTCTCTTTCCAAGGAATTTTATTTCTTTTTTATAACTTCATCTTAATTTCTCTTTGTCACTGACCTCCCGTGTGGACTGAGAGGACAAGACAGCCCTGGATGAAATAGGAGTCAGAAAGTGTCATTAAGGATGCTTTATCTAGAAAGCTCCTTTTTCTCCCCCTTACCTGTCCCAGCCCCATTCTGCCCCAGGTTTCTGTTATCCCATTTGGTGACAGACATGATGTTATATAAGGAGTCAAGTTAGAAAGAATTGCCTATGATTCCAATACAGAATGTATGAGGGAAATCCAGGATTTAAGCTTCCTTCTGAAGCCTTTAAGAAATTTTTTTTAGTTTAAAAAAGGCACACCTTTTGCATATATCTCTGTAACAAGAATAAATAAAAGAGTTGTTTAGAACTATTAACTAATATAATCCCTGGGAATTATCTGAACATTTCTAACATCCGTGCTGTCCCTAGCCTCCAGGGCTGCAGATAATGGAGTAATCATGTGTGCTTGCCAATATTCTAGCCAGAAGTTAAAGAATGGCCAAATAGGGAATTCTCTGGCCATCCAGTAGTTGGGACTCCGCGCTTTCACCTGCCAAGGGCATGCGTTCCATCTCTGGTTGGGGAAACTAAGATCCCGCAAGCTGCAGGGCGACAATCAATACCTACGTACATACATACATATACCAAATTATCTTTATTCCTCCTCAGTACTTCACTTGGGAAGGGAAACAAACTATAGAAAGCAATGGGAATAAAGATAGGAGATGGCTCTTTATCCCGAATTTAAGGTGGGAATAATTTACAAGCTAAAAACAAAATAATGAATACTTTATGCTTGCTCCGCTCTTTTCTCATCTGTTTTTTTTCTCCAGTTCCTAAGTTCTCTAATTTTAATTTTAAAGATTTGAGCTTTATCATTTACCTGTGCACAGTGTTTGAAAAGTCAAATAGTTCTACAAGGATTATTTAAAAAGGAAGCAGTCCCCTGTCCCCTTCCCTATTTTCTTCACTACAGAGGCAACCAGTTTCTGTTTTGGGCTGATTGTTTTGGTGTCTTATCTACCTTCATGTTTCTAAATGACTTTACTGAATTGCTGCTTTTTGGTGTTTCTATTTCAGGCATTATCTAGTACTTCATGTTATACAAGATGAAGATGTAGTTGTCTTTCTCCCCTGTTCCCACCACATATGTGCACCCTCTCTTATCTCTCCTCTCAAAACTGTAATTTTGCTTAGAGCATTATTATGGTGTGCATGTGTAATTCTCAGCTAAGCCAGGTAATCAGCTGCGATTACTTTACTTTTTCTGCAAGGCTTTTTGTTTTTCTTGGAATGAAGGCTCATTTTATTATTCTTAATTTTTAGTGTACTTGTGACTAATTTAACTCCAATTCTTCACCATTTGTCTCTACCTCCCTCCAAAATGTTCATGTATTTTTAAAAAATTTTTACTGGAGTAGAGTTGCTTTACAGTATTGTGTTAGTTTCTGCTGTACAGCAAAGTGAATCAGCTATACATATACACATATCCCTTCTTTTTGTGGATTTCCTTCTCATTTAGGTCACCACAGAGCATTGAGTAGAGTTCCCTGTCCTATACAGTAGGTTGTCGTTAGTTATCTATTTTATGCATAGTATCAATAGTGTATATATGTCAATCCCAATCTCCCAATTCATCCCACCGCCCCCTTCTCCCTTGGTATCCATACGTTTGTTCTCTACGTCTGTGTCTGTATTTCTGCTTTGTAAATAAGATTGTCTATACCATTTTTTTTCAGATTCTACATATATACCTTAATATATGATATTTGTTTTTCTCCTTCTGACTTACTTCCCTCTGTATGACAGTCTCTAGGTCCATCCATATCTCTACAAATGACCCAATTTTGTTCCTTTTTATGGGTGAGTAATATTCCATTGTATATGTGTACCACATCTTTATCCATTCCTCTGTTGATGGACATTTAGGTTGCTTCCCTGTCCTGGCTATTGTAAATAGTGCTGCAATGAACATTGGTGTGCATGTGTCTTTTTGAATTATGGTTTTCTCTGGGTATATGCCCAGGAGTGGGATTGCTGGGTTATATGGTAGTTCTGTTTTTAGTTTTTAAAGGAATCTCCGTTCTGTTCTCCATAGTGGCTGTACCAATTTACATTCCCACCAACAGTGTAGGAGGGTGCCCTTTTCTCCACACCTTCTCCAGCATTTATTGTTTGTAGATTTTGTGATGATGGCCATTCTGACCTGTGTGAGGTGATACCTCATTGTAGTTTTGATTTGCATTTCTCTAATAATTAGTGATGTTGAGCATTTTTTCATGTGTTTGTTGACCATCTGTATGTCTTCTTTGGTGAAATGTCTATTTAGATCTTCCACCCATTTTTCGATTGGGTTGTTTGTTTTTTTGATATTGAGCTGCATGAGCTGCTTGTATATTTTGTTAATCCTTTGTCAGTTGCTTCACTTGTAAATATTTTCTCCCATTCTGAGGGTTGTCTTTCCATCTTGTTTATGGTTTCCTTTGCTGTGCATGTATTCTTAACATTTTGATTTCCTGAACAAATTTCTCCCAGAGCCCCCTGGTCTGCTCCCCTATGGATTCTGGGTCAATGCATCTTCCTTCCTCTTCATTTCAGGCATTCCTTTCATTTTACTCTTGTCTCCTCCATCTTCCTTTTTCTTGATTTACTCTCTCATTTTGGTGGAGCACACGGTCCTGTAGTTTCCTCATTGGTGTATGAAAAGTCAATGTTTTGAGATCATTCTTGTATAAAAACATCTTTATTCTAGTTTCATGCTTTATTAGTATTTTGGCTAAGTTTAGAATTCTCAATTGGAAATCATTTTGAATACTTTTGAATAATTTTGAAAGCATCATTCAATTGCTTTTTAGCTTCCAATTGCTGCTGTGAAGTCTAACGCCATTTTGATTCTTGATTCTTTATATATCCTGTTTTATTTATTCATTTGTTTTCCTTTTTGGAAGCTTGTAGGGTACTCTCTTTGGAGCCAGTGTACTGAAATTTTGCAGTGATATGCCTGCGTTGGAGGTCTGTTTTCACCCACTCTTTTGGATACTCAATAGGCCCTTTCAGTCTGAAAACTCATTTTTTTCAGTTATGGGAAAATTTCTTGAATTCTTTGATGATTTCTCTTCCTTTTTTTCTATGTTCTTTATGGAACTCCTATTATTTTGATTTTTTTCAGCCTCCTGGATTTATCCTCTAAATTTATTCCTTTCTCTCCTATTGTTTATATTTTTGCCTTTTTGCTCTGCTTTCTGAAAAAATTCTGAATGTTATTTTGTAACCTTTGAATTTTTTATTTCAGCAATCATGTTTCTAATTCCAAAGATCTCTTTAATTTCCTCCTCCTCCTTTTTAATGGTATCGCATATAATATCCTCAGATGTTTGGAAATCCTTGATTGTGTGCTCATATTTAAGTTGGAGAAATAAAAAGCTAATAGGAAGCTCTGAATACCCAGTGCGACCTGCTGACTGTGAACTTTCCTATAGGATAACATGGTTGAGTTCTTCAGTTGGAGAACCTCTGAAATCAGAATGTTTAGCTCTTTTCTTTTAGGCTGGTCAGATTCCCCAGAGAAGAGTTTTCCAAATTCCTGCTTATAGGATGAGGGCCCAACATTCTGGGGACCACGTGTCAGAGGAGGACCAGAGGTCTCTGTATTTAGAACACCTGTGCTCACTGTTGTCTCTGTTCTCAGGATGGTGCCTCATAACAGCCCGTTGTTTCTCACTCCTGAGACTCTGTAGAGGGTCAAGCAGCCTTTTACCAGGGTGATGGAGGGAAGTCATCCTTCATTTAACCCCCTCACCCTCTTCCCCCCCTACTTTCAGCAGTAATTGACACCATCAGTTCCTGAGCATTTTGGGCATTCTGTAGTGTATATCAGATTGATTCTTGGATTTTCCCATTGCCTGGTTACGATTTAGTATTTTTGGAGGCTTCCAATTATTATTATTATTTTGCAATTTATTCACCTGCTTTCCAGTTTTTAAAAAGCTGCTACTGGTATCCCTCTTCCTGTTCTCCCTGTTCTTATATGTTTATGCCTTTAAAAAACCCGTTACTGTGATTTTAGTGGGGGCTTGCCAAGGGAGTGAAACAGATGTGTGCGTGCGTGTGCATGTGTGTGTGGGTGCTCAATCTACCGTATTTATCCAGATGTCTCATAATTTGAATCTAAGATTATTTTATTCTGGCTTTTACAATGAGTGATGGAGGTATTGATCTTTTACCTTGATGTTTCTTTTATGTAACTGAATTTGTTAAGTTCAAGAGAGTTGCCTTATCATTGGAACATATTAAAAGGCTGACTTCATTACCAAAGCACAGGATAGCCCTTCTGACCTCATATTCAGTGATGTACTACCAACGGCTTGGGATCTATCCATTTTGAAAGCATTGGAGGTTAGTTAGTCCTTAAGAATCTTTGTCTGTGAAAGGTCCTGAATAGTTTTGCAGGATATTCGTAGAAATTTCAAAGTGAGGGAATTTATGTTATTTCATTTTCCTTTGTCTCAGATTAATTTAAAACCTGGGTCCTTAATTCTCTGAGTAGAGAATCAGAAAAGATAAACAGAGAAAGCAAAACAGAGCCACACAGAAATACACACATACACACACACATGCACGGGCGCGCTTATAAAGAGAATGATGCAAACAGGACAAGGAGAATTGGAAGGTGATCAGTTAAGACATTAAGTGTTTTGTGACGCACAGATGCATCTGCATTTTGCCCTGATAACAGGCCATCAGCTCGTTTTCAGAGGGCTGCTGCCTTCTTCAGCTCAATCCGCAGATCAAAGCAAAACTGTCTGCTTGCATTTTGCAGTCAGAATGGGGATGCTAATTTATACTCCTTAATGTGTGAGGGTAAGGGACTCCTTCAATTAACTGAATTCTATAGCTGGCAAAATAAAAGGTATACAAAGAGGTGCAGGCTGGAAGAGCCGAAATTCTCATTAAATCAAAAGGTCCAGTATTCATTACCTCGTGCATCTGAGGCTAAACACTAAATATGGGGATCATCAAAGGAGGTTTAATGGGTTAAATTGAGAATATAATCTAATTAAAGCATTAGACACAGCAAATAGTTCTTTGATATTCATCTAAAGGTTTCATTAAAAATGGGTACTTGAGGTTTGTATGATAGATTATCAATTTTAAGTAGAGATAGCATCCTTGGTACTGATTCAAAGTGTCACCATTGTGTGGAAGCAGGGGAAATGGGAAAAGACATCACTGCCAGGTGACAGGTTAGAGATACAAGGTAAGGCCAACCAGGATTCATGATAGTGATTTGGATCACTGTCTGCATGACAAAAAAGAAAGCATAGGGATTAATTTAGGAGACAAATTTGCCACAGAGGAAAGAGTCCATTTGGGGCCCAAATTATTTGGTGTAGAGATCTACAGTGGTTTTTTTCCACTGGACATGCATTCTGTTCTCTACTTCCTTCTCCTGTATAGACAGCTTCCCAAAGGATAACTGATTATACTTCGTGGGTTTTAAATTTCTGAAGGTTATTTCTCCCAGTGTCAAATTTGCACCATAAGGATATCTACTATTTAAGCATCTCTTGCAAAAGCTTGGGACTCCAGCAATAAGAGGTACTCTCAAAAGCCAGTCTAGCAGCCCCAGTAGCAGGTCTGGTCTCTACGAGCTGTCAACTCATAAAGAAAATTTGTGAAATCTTGTCAGGTATTTCCAGGGTTTCACTAAATTTATTTGCCTGAAAAGCTCATATCATTGTAATCCTCTTGACCTGTTAGAGCTGTTTAATAGCAGAAGACCATTTATTCAGCTTATTGAAAATTAATTACTTATATTGCCCAGGTTTGCAAGGGGACAATGAAAAGGCAGTGGAGAGGCAGCAAGGGAGATAAACCTTGCCCGCCAAATTCTTTTTTCTTCTCTTCATTTTACCCAAAGAGGCCCTATATTGAGTGGTAGGGAGAGCTGAAAAGTCTGTTCATTTTGCATCTTATTGCATCTCTCACTGTGATGTTTTCATAACCTTTTGGGAAAGCCCCAACTTTTCAGTTATTCCACTGAACCAAAATTAAGTAACCAAACACGAAGAATGGGAATCTTTAAGATGAGAGAATAAAATGAATGAACGAATGAATGAATGAAAGAAAAACCCGCCATCCAAAACCTTTTGCTTTCCATTGAATGGATGTTTGCTTAGGAAATTGAGACATTTTGTATTTTCTCTGTACCTTTGTGAGAAAGATGTGTGGCTTTGCTTAATGAAGTTGAGAGGGGGAGTAGAAACAAATACTGTACTTAATCTGGAGGCAGTGAGTTGCGGGGACAATTCTGAATATCAGATTTTTAGCTATTCTGAGATCATACTTCAGTATATTTTAAAAAGTGGAATAAATAGCTAAATAAAATTTTATTAGAATACATAATTCTCCTTTTTTGCCTTTATAATATAGAAATTTTGTCTGACAATATAGACCATTTCTTATAATGAGGGATACAGAGGGAGGAGATACTGGATAGACAAAATCCACAATAATGAAAAACTGACTTTGTGCTACTGTTTAAATCCTGTCTCACGGGGAAAACAACTAAAGAGGCAATGCAGCATTCATGTGTCCTTTCGTCTTTCTGTTTTTATCCACTTAGGAATAAAAGTTATGAAAACTCACTTAGCATTAGGGAGAAGTCCTATCGTCATCCTGTAGAATACTTGAGTGTTAGAGGAAATGTGTATTATTCAAGATTTATTCTTACTCTGATAGGAAAAGATGATCTTTAAAAAGGCATATTTAGGAAAGCAACCTTAATTTTTCCTTAAGAACTTTATATTTTCAAGTGCAACTTCTAATATAATGGTAATATATGTTTTGAAGCACATGTTAGAGTTAGTTAAACTGGTCCTGGTATGTGCAGACTATCACCCCAATTCAATTCACCTTATGCAATTTTTCAATAAGTAATTAAAAAAGAATCCCTCCTGAGTTTATCCAGTCTGATATTGTAGACAATTTGCTATCAATTCAAAGTTCTCAATTAGCTCCAGCGTTGTTCTAATTACTGGATGTGTTTTCAAGCAACTTCCAGCTAATAACTGTTGGGATGAAGAGTCATTTTCTCGCTCTAGACTAGACTGTGCATGCTCATGCTTGCTGTGATGTTTTGACAATGATTCATTAACCAATAATAAGGCCCCAATTGGAACAATTAGACATCGATGCCTTTGCTAGGCTGACCTTTTATTTTGTTCCTCAATATTGTCTTTTCTTCAGTTGGTTTCTAGATAACTCCCAAGAGACTCCTTACTATACAAAGCAATATCATGATGACAGCTGTCATTAAATTCAGCTACTTGTACAAAAGCTGCCTCTAGGAGGATGCTCTTGTTGGAAACTCAAGATGGAAAAACATCATAAAAGGAGTCTATAATAAGAAAGAATACATGATTTAAAGGTCCTTTATACCAGTTCATAGAGATTAGGGAGTTAGGCACTATGTCTTTCAATGGCTTGTATAACATCTGGTCAAATCCAGGCCCTCCATCATTACGTCACTCAAGTTTATGGTTCCTTGTCTTCTAATAGGCAGATTATTTTTATTTCCTAAATATCTGAAACAGAAATATGATAAAAATTGATCACTGATCCACTCAGGTCTATAAAAGATCAATGTTATTGTTAATAGTACAATTGCCTTTAAAGGAGGCACCAGACAAGCGTTTGTCATTTACTGCTTTTGCAGAATCTCTACCCTGTCTTAGTATCATGGTGCCTTAGTGCCATTCTGCTGGATCTTACCATTGTGGGATGACTTGGGGCCAGATGAAGCCTATTTTGATCTATTCTTTGATTTCAACCCCAAGCTTTCAGCAAGTATGTTCTCTTTTTTAGTCAAACTCATTTTAGATGCCGCCTGTCACTTTCCGTGTTTGTGTACAAAGAATTTTGATTGCTCTAGGGTCATATATACTGGATGGTAAAGCTTTGCCTTGAGTGTAAAGTTCCTGTGAAATGTTGTTTGATATCAACTGGATCATTGAACCTGCTTCAGCTGGGTGTGGGTTCTTAATAGTAGGTGTGAAAGTGCCTGGAGGATTTAATGCTTAGGCTGAGAGAAATGGTTAGGGAGAGGTTTTTAAATGTTCTGAAAAAAAAAATTGAAATAGTGTCTCTTTTATTGGTCAACATTTGAGTTGCATTGTAGATGTCTCTTACAACTTCATCAATGTAGTAATAAAGTTGCCAGACTGTACATGTTAAAAATGCAAGGTAGATAGTAAAGCGTATTTCTAAAAATGGAACGTAAATGATGGAAGTTCATGTCCCAAATTGAAACATATAATTACATCCTCTTTGCCCACACGGAAAAACAAGAACTCTCTTCCCACAAACAAATAATCCAATAGTGCTCCCCTTGCTGTTGAAAGATTGGAGTTTAGACCTGGCTAGTCTCCCATTGTAGGACTGAAGGACTTCAGAGTCACTTATCCTTTCTTTCTTTCTTTCTTTTTTTTTTTTTTTTGCCGTACGCGGGCCTCTCACTGTTGTGGCCTCTCCCGTTGTGGAGCACAGGCTCCGGACGCGCAGGCTCAGCGGACACGGCTCACGGGCCCAGCCGCTCCGAGGCATGTGGGTTCTTCCCGGACCGGGGCACGAACCCGTGTCCCCTGCATCGGCAGGTGGACCCTCAACCACTGCGCCACCAGGGAAGCCCCACTTATCCTTTCTTGATCTCCATTTCCGCTTCTGAAAAATTGGCACTTGAACAAGATAAACCCCTTCCAAGCTCTAAATTCCTTTAAGATAATTTAGTAGAAATGGAATGTTTAAAAAATTTACCCTGTCCCTTTAAAAATGAAAATGTGGAAATGTCTCTTATGCATTATTTTTAGCTTCCAGAGCAAGTTTTAAAATATAGGGGAAAAAATCATTCTATCTCATGTTTCTAGAAAAGTCTTTAAACATGTACCTTGAAGGGTCCTCTTCTTTTACAGATACATTTTAGGAGCAGCTTGGGCTGTGATTTTCCTGAACTAACTCCTCATATATGCTATGATTTTCCAAATACTACTGAAACGTGATTCTCCAGTTTACTGTTTTATGTTCACAGATACTTGTTATCTTTCCAGACTTTCAATGCTGTTTCCAGTATTAAGAAAAAGTTTTGTACAGGCAGCTTTTCTACCACATTGTGGTATATGTAAAATTTATACAATATAGGAATAAATCTCCAAAGCCAGTCCTTATGCCACCTGTATAGAGAAACAGATTTTCCCTAAATTATTGTTAAATGTGTCCATTTCTGGATGTAGCCATCTAAGAATGAAATGCCCATCTAGTACAAGCAAGTAAGTAAAATTTAAATCCTAATTTAATAGGATTTTAAATAGTCCCAGGGACTATTTTAAGACCTGGGAATTTCACAATGTTTATGCAGTTTCAAAAGATTCTTTAAAAGGGAAAAAATATTTATTAATATTGACATTCAGTAGGATGTTTTGTGGGATGTTTTTGTCTTAATGTTTTTGTGTGGAAGCACACATTTGATGATATTTTAAGATATTTTTGATGGCAAGATGTTCAGCAAATTTATATACTTGGAGTCAGCAGCTTTGAGAAAGTGTCTCTCTCAGAGGTGCCCGAGTTGAGTGCTTTTGGACTTGGTGGATTTCTAATTAATATCTTGATGCTCTGTTAGAACAACATTGAGATTTGTTTTACTTGAGTAGCACATCTAGAAACACTTTCATTTTTAAAATTTTACATATAAACCCTTGGCTAAATTTAGAGAATTTTGAAATATTTTGGAAATGATATCGCAAAATTTACCTGTGTTTAGTCCAAGTTGAGTTCTTTTCGATAGAAACTGAAGTGTTTATAGTTTTTTTTTTAATCAGAAAAATGAGAAAGAAACTCAAGTAGATACATTTATTTCTGGGTAACTTTAAGAGTTTCATTATGCTAAGAAAGGGTAGCGATCATTTAAGAAATTAAAAGAACCAATATAAAACCAAAAAGAAATAAAAGGATCCAGTATAAAACCAAAAGGCTTTACTCCCTAGTTCTTATTCAGCCCCAATATTAACTGATTTGAAAATAAATAATTAAAATAGTTTTTCTTCCTGGAAAGTAAAATACGGCGCCATAATGTAATAGGGCCCCATATTTTAAATCCTGTACAAAGCAAACATGGATTGCAGTTAGATGACGATGCTAGGTCATCACTCTCAATGCAGAGTAGTGGGTTGGAGTTTCTCTTCTCCAAGTCCATTCCCTGGGCATCTCTGGTCATATCTTGTCTATACAATGTGAAGGGCTTTTAAAGCAGCCACAGCTTGTTTTTCCCTTTCATGTCTGTTCTGCAGTACTTCCAACAGTGAGATTTCAGGTAAAATGTCTCCTTTTCCAGCATGGGTTGGATTTTTCTTTTCCTTTGAGGCTTGATCACGCAGATTTGAAGGTTTGGGTTTGGGGATGGTCTTAGCATATTCCAAAGCCTAAAAGCATAAAGATAAAATTTTATTTGAGATGGGAAGTGAACCCTGGATTCCTTAAATTAAATCTAGTCTCAGGAAAGGTTTATTGATAATATAATTGGAGACTGTTGCTACAATAATGTACTAAGCGGTGGATGGAAATGGAGACCAAATGGAAAATACAAATAATGCAATATAACGCAGAGTTTAAACAAAATAAATTAGCCACGTAACAAAATGCTGTGGAAAAAAAGAGAGTTGAAGAATGATATGTACAGTTGTGACTCTGGATGTTTTCTTTATAAAACTGAGTTTTATTCAAGTGCTTGAAAATAGATTTCTTATGTGTTTGATCTGTTTAGCTTCTGGCAGTCTTATTAAAACCAAACCTCTATTAAGAAGATATTAACTGACCTTTCCATCCAAAGAGGACTTGTTACAGCTTGAGACCAAAGACATCACTGTAATTGAGATAAAACTGAGTCTCCATTATTACACCAACTATTCTTGTTTCTGGGTTCTTACAACTCTGGCAAGTATTTATTAGAGGTTGAAAATTATTTTTTCCTTTTCTTTAGCATATCTATAGATACCTGGATACTAAAAAAAGGCACGCTTTTTTTCAGTGATGTCAGTTCTGACAGGCATTACAATAAAGATGAGATTACTGAATATGATTTCTAAATCTGCCTTTATATGTTTTACTTTTCTAAAATTAACCATTTTTTTAAATTGAAGTATAGTTAATTTACAATGTTGTGTTAGTTTCAGGTGTACAGCAAAGTGATTCAGTTATATATATATATATATATATATATATATATATATATATATACTTTTTCAGATTCTTTTCCATTATAGGTTATTACAAGATATTGGATATAGTTTCCTGTGCTATACAGTAGGTCCTTGTTGTTTATCTATTTCATATATAGTAGTGTTATATGTTAATCCCAAACTCCTAATTTATCTCTCCCCACCCCCAGTTTTACAGTTTAATAAGAGTTTCTTGAGAGCTAAAATGGGAATGGATAGTATACGTAGGTCCTAGAAGGGGAAAAATCTCCAAAACAGTAAAACTCCAGACTTCTCAGGGTGTGTAGTTGACTTCTATTGGAATTTCTAATTATAGACTTGTTGCCTTGAATCTCTTCATGAACAAATAATGGACTGGAGAAAAAAAGAAAAAGTGGCATCATGGAAACTCAATCAAGTGGATTGAGGTCTTCAAGGTCTGAGGAAGAAAGGCAATAGATAGAAAATATGAGAGTCTGTGAAAGAGAACACGAAGTACAAATTCCTAAAAGCACCAAAGGGTCACTTGTCCCTCATGCAAAGGGTCCCATGTCCTTACTGGGACTGAGGCAGAGACTTGTACTGCAAAGCTCAGTGTCTCTATAGAACGTATTTCATTCACATCACAACTTAGAGTTGGATGACTTCTGAGAGGGAGAACATCCTGTATTTATCATTTTTATTGGGTAGAGGAACCTATATAGTACCATCCCTTAGGAAAAATATAGGGAATGAACTTGAGAGAAACAGTGAAGGACTTTCCCCTGACATAAGCACCCAGAGATGGCAAGATGCTAATTTCTTAAAACTTATTTAATGGTAGAGAAGGAAATTGATGGTTAATCAGGATTATTAGTTTTTTTCTACGAAATCACCTAACCATTGAATTTTTGTGTGAGAAACTCGAAATACTATACTTGGAGGAAAACATGTGGAAGACTAAAGATAACAGTGAACTTCAGGGAAAAAAAGAGGCTAACCTTCCAGCATCATATGTGTGTATATCATTTTTACATCAATATCTGTGAATGATGGGGAGCCGCAGGAACAGTAGTAGCTAAAACATCCTCTGTTCAAATAATGTGGGGAATTTATTGTCATGAGGTCACAGAGGTTTCCTTTTAATTCTAATTAAAAAGACAACTGCCTTGGTGAGAATTTCTTACCTTCTGCCGAGGGACAGCAGATTTATTTTCAGTCTTTGCTATTTGTGGCTTTGACGGGATGGATAGTGCCTTCATGTTGTATTCCTTTACTTGTTTTGCATATTCCTTTTGCTGTATTAATTTCTGCATCTGTTCAGAGAAACAAAGTGAGGGTGACTCACAGGTCCTGCTAGATCGCTCTGTTCTCTGTTTAAATTGACACTAACTTTAGTGAGCTGGGCATACAGTGTCAGCCACATGGGGGAAATGGGATCACTGCGTGTAAGGTGACAGCAGTGAAGTGGTTAAGTTAATGTTTCTCCTAGAAACAGTTTCTCTTTAGGGGCGGAATGTCACTGCAATAGCATACCCAGTGTTCACTTAACAGTGGCTAAATCACATTCAGCCTCTTCTTTGTTGCGTTTACCCAATTTATTTTCACTTTTGCTTCCAACTTTGAACTCTACTCTCTTTTTATGCCTTGAGTGTAACTGCAGTTAAAACACATTAGATGGGGGCTTCCCTGGTAGCGCAGTGGTTGAGAGTCCGCCTGCCGATGCAGGAGACACAGGTTCGAGCCCCAGTCGGGGAAGATCCCACATGCCGTGGAGCGGCTGGGCCCCGTGAGCCATGGCTGCTGAGCCTGCACGTCCAGAGCTTGTGCTCCGCAATGGGAGAGGCCACAACAGTGAGAGGCCCGTGTACCACAAAAACAAACAAACAAACAAACAAAAAAACACATTAAATGAAGACCTCCTTTCACTAGAGGAAAGAGAATAAAGTGGGTGCACTTTTCGTGGCTTGGGAAACTCTTACCCTGAGTGTCTTCTCTGTAACCACTCTTGAATATTATCAAGATAACTCTATCGGGAAAGACCAAGGACCATATAACACGCACATCTCTTTTCATGTGCATGTGTCCCACTTTTCTGTTTGGGCCTTCAAAACTAACTAAAAGGTGGATACATAAAACAACATTGGCTGAGTAATTTTATTTTATGGTAGAAGTAGTGCCTGGGGCTTATTACCAATGCTACTTCAGAAGGGTCTCTATTCAGAGGGAGACATTTGAATTAGGAGTTGGTTCTGGGGTTATCTTTATATGGTTTTGCTGGAAGACAAATGGCAAATCCAGTCCTGGAAATGCTGTATGTACATCACACTCACTTTGTCTCTGATGGACTCAAGGTCAGGTCCGAGGCCTCCAAGCTTCATGTCTCTGTTCTGATAACCTTTCAGCTTGGAACTCTAAAAATACAATCAAAGAGACAGTTTCTTTTAAAGACTTGTATGTCCCCCACCCTCGAGTTGTCATGGCCACATAAGAAAGGGAAGAAGCAAAATGAAGAATGGCAGCCTGTGTGGACCGTGGGAGAGTGGGTGTGTTTCCCAACAATTCTTCCATTTTAATGGTCGTCATTGATAATAGTTTCCTTGGTAATTTGTAGCTGGTGAGCTAACATGTTTGGACTTTTCCACTTCTGCAATAAAAAACACTGAAATTCTGAAAATTATAAATAAAAAATTTCAATTGAGTGAAGTGCTGCTTTGTTATTAACATTTTTAACGTAACGGATACATTACTAATTCGCTGCTGCTGCTATGAGTAGTATGTCTAGTTTTGTACCGTTCACTGAACCAACTGATTTCCCTGGAACAGGCGATCTAAATGAATCAGGTAAGCACACTGCTTCGAAGAGAGAGCACCCTGTCTAATGTCATAATATTCAAAAGAAAGGAAACATTTAAGGGTTAAGAGTCTAAGCAAGACCCACTGAGAAACTTATTCAGTGTGATTTTGGATATTTTGAAAGGTACAAATACTTTTATACGATAATGCTTATTACTATTGCATATTTAAAGGGACAGAGTAACAGACCGAGGCTCTTTAATTATTAAATTATGTCAGTTGAGCACAGTAACAGGCAGGAAAAATACCAACGCGCTCCGGACTGTAGGATAGGTTAAGATATTCCCCAAACTCCTGCTTTTGACATGAAATCTGACTTGCTACTTGCAGCAGATACCCTTGTGGGGAAACAAAGGCCTTTTTTCTTTGCATTTGTGAGTTCATTGAGTTGTCTTCCTTGGGAAGGGTAGGAAGGACAATACCAAAGAGATGGTTTGGGTGACGGTAATGATCTTAGGGTACATCAGAATTGGTGCTTAGAATAAATAGCCATACGGCAGAGGCAGTACTGAACTAACCATGTATGGTACCACCTGTCTATATGCTAATGACAAGGCATGGTATGTTTCTCAATTTTGAAAGTTCCTGTTAATTATGAAGTCCTAAAATATACAATATATCTAATGTGCCCTTTCCTAAGAGAGAATTTGGCAGAGATAGTCCAGAGACTTTAAAAACAGAACATTTCATCATATAGAGAGTTACTGCATATAATTCTCAAATCTCAACAATGAACTTATGTAGACACATATATCAGCTGTTACTACTCACAATGCCTACTGACTGACTACCTGGAGGTCAGACCACTTAGATTCTCCATCGCCATTTCCCAGGCTCAGAGCCCAAAGCTCTTGCCTCCAGACCCCAGCACTGAACTCTGGCCCATGAGATATGAATGAAGGTTTGCTGGCATAGATAGAGGGTGCATCTTGGAAAACCTTTAATTGGATTGGCACAGCCCCTCCCCCTTTCCCTTTATCTTGCCTTGAATGTGGATGTGATTTCTGGAGATGCAGCAGCAGTCTTGTAGCCAGGAAAGAAAAAAAGAACAAGAGAATTGTACAAATACTGGTTCTGATGTTTTGAGCTATAGAACCACCGGTGCTAGCAACCCCCTACTTGTGGATTAACTGTATGTAAGAAGAATGAACCCTTATTTTTGAAATTGCTGTAAAGAGTAGTTCTGTGACTTGTAGCTAAAGGCAGTATTTCTAAGGTCCTACAAAATTTTTATAGTACATAGTGCTTCACAGGGCCAAAATCATGTGTCATTTAGGCAATACTTCTACACTGCAAGGATTTAAAGTTCTGTAAACAGAATTTGCCTGATTAGTATGTTAAATATTTGTAGTCAGAACTCTTTCAGTGCATCTGATTCTAAAAGGTCAAAGAAGATCCTTTCTTAAATCTTTGGACTAAAATAATTAAAATATAGTATACAGAAGAATATAATATATAGAAGAAGTATATAGAAGAAATATTGTTCATTGAAAGCATTTCAAAATCATAAATCTCCTTTAAGAGAATAGAGTCATCACCCAGCAAAACCACTACAGCTGCTTCCTGCCCTTTAGATGTATCCGTTCATACTTTTATAAAATTGTCCCTATCCTACAAATTATTTTGTTATTTTTTTTTGCTGAGAAGGTTACCATTCACTGTATTTCCCTGTTACTACATGTTTTCTGAAAATGTGATTTTTATGTATAACATTCTATTGTCTAGTTATAGTTGAATTATTTAGCGATTCTTCTAAATGTTGAACATTTAAGATGTCCTAGGGATGGATGAGCATTGTTTGTGGGCTACTCTGATTATTTCTTTGAGATAAATTAAGAGAAGTGAGATTATTGAGACAGAATCATGAACATATTTGGGGCCATTCATGAACACTTCTGTTAACAAGGTAGAAGAATGCTCTTTTTGTCCAGACCTCGCTGACACTGGGTATTATCACATTTTAAAACCACTGCTAATTTTTAATAGGTGAATGAACTCAGATATCCTATACTTTGCGATTGCAGATTTGTTCTTTATCTGGCATATGCCATCTCCGCCATTGTTTTGAAATCACTATGTTACCATTTGCCAAAGTCAACCAATAATGAAAAAGGAGAGAACCCCACTCACATCCAAGTCATAAATCCAATTTGTCCCAAACTGATGAGACAGAAATGATCAGCGCCCAGAAATCGCATCCTTAGTCTGAAGCAGCTTAGCTTTAATCATTCCACCAACTCACAAAAGATGTAACGCAAAGCATGAATAATTGCTTATTGCATCCCCCCTGAAGTTCTATCACCTCGAATAAACGTCGTGGCTGTCGCAGGAAAACAGAACCGAGGGTCTAGCACTGCAGACTGACACGAAGGAAAGAGAGTGGCCCGAAGGGGTCATCTCCAAATGCCACTGACTCCTTGACAGGCTGAGCTGCTTCCAGTGAAGAGATGTTTCTCAAGGGAGAGCGATGGCCCCTAACAGTTTGTTCCGGGTGACTGGCAATGAAAAATCCTGGATTTACTTGTCAGCTTCAAGTAATCTTGATTGGTTCTCAGTGCTGTAATTTTGTTTGATCTCTTTCCATCAAAATTCTTTTTAACGGCTTTATTGAGATAAAATTCACACACCACCAAATTCACCCATTTGAAGTTGTACAGTTCAGTGGTTTTTAGTATAGTCATCAAGTTGTGCAGAAGTCACCACAATCCAATTTTAGAACATTTTCATTGACCTAAAAAGAAACCCATACCCATTAGCAGTCCCTTCCCTCCCCCCCACCTCCAGCCCTAGGCAACCACTAAGCTACCTTCTGTCTCTTCAAAAGGCTTTCATAGTCAAATAATGCCTAGAATTTAGTTTGATTTATCTCTCTTTGGCTGTTACAAGACCAAAAGGTCACAATAGCACCATGCCCCCCCCCCAGTTTTTAAAATTAAATCAACAATAATAGTCTCATTAGGTCTCCAAACACAGGGCAAATAAAAGCATGTTTTCAAAAAATCCCCGGCAGGGTTTGCTGCTAGTCTTTGTGTGAGATGCACACAGGGTGACATCAGCCAACCCTGGCTCTAGCTGACGGCTGACCAGACCAGATCTACCCCTTGGAATTGGCGTCCACTGGTCGTGGTTTTGGCAGAGTCTGGCATAGGATCTCCTGGTGGAAGGTTTCTGCCGGCCATCAATCACACGTCTTATCAAGCCGGAAGAGTGACTTTTATTGTAAACGTGGGGCAAAAGGTGCCTGACTTGGAAATGACATTGACTGTCCCGGGAGGACTTGTTTCAACTCTGAGAGGTCGTGCCCCACTGTGGGGGACACTGTGGGGCTTTTCTCCAGAACATTCCTCAGATGTGTAAGGGTGAGAAAGTTACTCAGAGACGGGACAGAAAACAATGCCTCAAATACTGGGGAACAGCAAGTGAAGGAAATTTGCTCTGTGGTTGCTAAACTTAATCCAAATAAACCTCGTCTTAGAAGCAGTCAAGCAGCAATACCCGGATTGTCTGTGACAACAAACACACGAGTTAATTACTGCAGCTCAGCTCAACACAGCAGTCAGAGAACTCCGTAAGCAGTTATTTTGTGGCAGGTTGCAGTAGATATTTTTATTACTGTTTGTCATCACTTGTGCTGTGTTAATCTCTCACTGCCTGATGTCTGGATTCAGTGGCATGGACAATGCTGAGTGTTCATAAACTGGTCACAACAGAACTGCCAGGGGAAGAGGAACGGTGCTTGGGCCTATTATCTTGACAAATCCTCAAATTTTGAATGTGATTCGAGTCGATTCCCTTGGAAACCATGAGATTTGCTTTGACTAGGAAATGGGCATGACGTGGGTAATGAGTCCCTCTGTCTGGGGCCCCGGCTACCTGCTGTCCTATACAAATAGCTCGGTTCTAAATCATTTTAGCTTCTGGAATGGCTTCCCGGCCAAAGAGTGCTTCTGTGTCTTTGTTGGATGTAGGCTGAAAGTCTTGGATGGAGAAAATGGATACGTGTGGATTGCAACATCTCTGAGAGAAAGCAGGAAGGCAGGGATTTCCCAAGTTGGAAAGAGGGCTTGGGAAGTGGTAAGTGGAAGTTCTCTTTCTTCCTCTTCCCTCCCCTCCCCGATCTTAGATGTCTCATGATACACCATCACTGGGTACTGTCCTCTGCCTTCCCTCGGTAAAACACAGATTCAAACTACCAAAAGGAGAAGGAAGGGAAAGGAAACTAACATTTAGTTGATGTCTATTCTTTGCTAGGCACTAAGCTAAGGTTTTAATACATTATGTCACTTAACCGTCAAACCAAATCTACAAAAAGAACAATTCTGATTGTGCGTATGAGGAAATAGGGGCTCAGGTGAATTAACTTGTCCGAGTCACAGAGAGATTAGGTGATGAGAATTTAGAAATGGCTGAGTGCGTGACTTCCGCTAAACCCTGCTCGTTAGGAATTGTTAAAAGCTTGCATTTTCAACAATAATCCACAGTTGGCAAGAACCCTAACCCAGAAGGTTCTCTTCCGAGGTAGTGAGTTTGAGCTCTTTTTTAGGCCCTGGTAACTCGTAAATTCCAGAGTGACAGGACACCCTCACCTTGAGAATGTGTTGGTTCCTAAGCTCTGAATACATTTCCCTATAGAAATAATAATACGCACAGTGTCTGGCTTCCTAGCCCAGTCTACAAACCCTATTCTATTTATGAAGTACTTGAAAACACTACTAATCGTAGCTCAGATTAGGTATGATTAACTGTCAAGTAATGATGTTTTGGTGGAAAAATAAGTTACTTATGAACCCAGGAACACATTTCTTCTTATTTACTGTGAAACTGGGGATCATCCCAGCTCTAAACAACCAGTAGTGGTTTCCACAGCCTGGGCAAGAATTAGGTACCCCGGCAGGACGGAGGATGTGAGGGAGGGTCACATGAGGAGCCCAAGGAGCCCTCAGGTCAGCGTGTGGGAAGGGGCCGAGGGAAGGACCCCGGGGCTGTGAGCGAGCTGAAGGCCTAGGCTCGCAGGTGGCGGCAGTGGGCTGGGGCATTTCATGTGCATCAGCCTCTGAGGTTCTATCTCAGGAGGACACACCAAGCTGGTCCTCCTTTTCTTCTCTGCAGTATGACCCACTGTCGTTCTAGTCCAGCTTTCCCTTCTTCTCTTCAAGGCCACCCTTTCCTTTTTTTCTGAGGCCCACATGTGGGTGTCCACTGACTTCACGATCCCCTATTCCTGGAGTGCCCTGCGTCTGCCCTGCACACCACAGCCAGAGCAGTCTTTCTAAAACATTAATCTAACTGTGGTTAAAATTCTTCCATGCCCCCCACCAACCCACCACCCCCTCCCCCCCAGCTGAGGGATTAGAGCCTTCCTTCTTCCAATGACGAGCAAGATCCTCGAAGACCCGGTGCCCGACCTACTTCTCCACTGTCACCTCTCAACACTCAGCACCTCCCAGTTTGAGTGGCAGCAACCCTGAAATGCATCAGTTCCCAGCATGCTTTGTGTTCTCTCAAGCTTCAGAACATTCACTTACACTGGTCCCTCTGCCTGAAATGCTTTCAGTCTTCCTTCTTTTGCTAACTCTCAGTCATCCTCTAAGATGCCTCACGATCACCTCCTGAAGCTCCGCTTGACCCGCAGGTGGGGATGTGTCCCCCTCTGTGCTCCTCTGTGTTCACTGTGCATCCCTCTCTCTTTTATTTCAACATGATACTGCTGGGGAAAGGGCGTGGCTCGTTTGCTATACATCCCAGCACCTGGCACAGTTCCTGGTAGGAATTCAGCACATATATGTTGAGTGGAACTAAGGATAGCTCCCTAAATCTGCCTTATAGTGGATGCCCCACTGGTGTCCACTGGTTCCCCGGCTGCTGGGAGTGTTGTCTGCTATGGCCCACGGTCGAGTCCCTCCCTAAGAACTGACCTCAGCCAGATGGAGCAGCTGTGCCCAAAGTTACAACGCTCCCCCAGAGACAGTCAATAGCCAATGGCTGATCCATGTGGGGGAACATCTGGGTTCCTTGCCTCTGATGGGCCATCCCAACTTCAGAACCCTCACGGGCTTGGCTGAGGCATCCTTTGCACCAGCCTCAAAGCCGCCCCTTCTCCCTCACCCGGCCTTGCCCTCTCCCTCCCCGACAAGGGTGGTTCCCTGGTAACTCTCTTGCTCACAAATCTCCATTTCAGAGTCTGTTCCTGGTGGGGCCAATCCACCACAGGACTATTGCTTCCAGCCAGTAAACTGGGCAACTATTTCCCTGTTGCCCAGTAAAGCAGAATGCATTTTCTAGCCTTTTCCTTACTATTTGACACTAGAAACAAGTGATCTTTCCTGAGGGGTTTTTATTGTTTGTAACAGTAGAGAAACACAAAGGACATAAAAAGACTCCTTCAACGCTCCTTCATTTCTTCCTGGAAACCTTCCTCTTTGCCTCCCACCCCCATTTCCCTTATTTAACAAAGCAGACCTGATGGGAAAGACCTAAGTGCACAAAGGTGCTAGTCATGGTGAATCTTAGGTAAACACAGAACTCAGTAAAGCAAACATTTCAGAAGAAAGCTCAGTCATTGGCTGTCCTGGGTGTTTTACTGCAGGAGCTGAGGTGAGATGAAGGCTGAGAAGGGGTGGGGACTAGAGAGGAAGAAGGAGGGGGAGCAGCAGCAGCAGCAGCCCTATTCCAGGCCTGAGATAAGGAGAATGAAAATCAAGGTCCCTGTGTATTATCAAAATAAAAGGTTAAGTAAGTAAGATGTTTTTATTACCTTAATGCTGCTTCTTTTCCTATGCTCCTTCCCCTTTTCCAGTTGAAACAGATAGCCTTCAGAATTGTTACAGCTAATTTTCACTTGGTTTCTTTGGCTTCTCTCTGAACTGAGTTGGGATTCACTTTCCACCCTTGACGGTATGGGTGGAAGCGTGACGCCAGGTAAGGCCCCTTTGTGGGGATGCATCTCAGTCAGATGCATTAGGGCCTGCTGATGCTGCTCCATTGTCTGGGTGAGCCGTGAGTCTGGAGAAGCACTAGCAGGTTGGCTCTCAGAGGAAGAATGGAACTTCCTTAAAGGAAAAAAAACACAAATCTGTTAATGAAACCTAGATACATAAGACTTTTAGCATAAAAGTCTTTATGAACCATTAATTTGATGTATTTATCACTCCCCCAATCAAATTAATGTTCTTTAGCTTAATCTTTTCATAAATACATTAATTTCTTAATATCCTCTATTTTTTCTTTAGGATATTCTAGCTCTTACTTAGAACTTTCATTTAGTGCATTCAGAATAGAAGAAATATCATTCTGAAAAATCAAAGGCATTCCCACCACAAAATACCTGGACAGGTTGGATTAAATTAAACAAATGCCCTTCTAATTAGATAGTTGGATTTGTAAGAGAGACAGGGAATCTTCAGAGACCACAAACTAAACAGAAACTAAAACTAAAGCAGATTTAGATTAGATGAAGCTATGGCTTTCTTTGAGGGAGTTTGGACCTAAGTGCTTGAGTTTCACCATTCAACACTGGTATGGGATATGTGAGATCTTGGCTCTGTGTCGGGCAGAGAATCAGAACTGAGATGCCTGCATGAAGGCTGTATGTAACCCTTGAAGAGCTACACCTTCAATAAAAAGGCAAATTAGTGAAAAACTCATTCACCAGCCTTGGGAAACAACAAAGCAAGCCTATCTGTCTTAATGTAGGCTCTGAGCTGGAGAAAAAATTCCCTGTGAATATCTATGGGACAATATTTGGGGTTCAAATTTACCTTCCCCACATAATCATGGAAATCCAACACCAAGAAATTAACATAAAGTGATCCTAGAGGAAGGATACCTCCCTAATATCTGGCGGAAGCAAGTTCTCTGGAAGGATACATTCCCACCCAAGCCTGCCTAGGTGTCTACAGATAAGATGGATAAACATAAGTTCACAATCCAAAATCCTAGAACATGTGAGTAAATAACCTACCAAGTATGAGAATCAGCAGATACACATGCACACACACACACAAAGCAGTAGTAGATTTCTAAGAACTTAAGGTAACTGAATATTAGATAGCATTCATAAGGAAGCATGTTTATAATGATTAAAGACATGAAAGAAGAAATCAAAACCCCGAGAAATATATTCTGAAAAAATAACAGGAAGGTTTTACTCAGAACCATGTAGAACTCCTAGACATGAAAAACACCATTACTGAAATTTACAACTCAGTGGATACACCAAAGAGCATATTGGAGCTGAAGAGACTTAGAAACTTAGAGGAAATTTCTCAGAAAGAGGCATAGAGGGATAAGAGATGGAAATAAGAAACAGTTAAAAAGACACAGAGTCTAGAATAAGAGAATCAAATATACATCTACTTGGTGTTCCTGAAGGAAAATTAGAACAAATTTGGGAGACATAATATTCAAAGGAAAAATGGGTGAATAATTTTCCAGAATTTATGAAAGAAATGAACCCTCAGATTTAGGAATCCCAGAAAAATCACAAGCAGGGTTACAAATTTCAAACCTAGATACATCACAGCAAAGCTTCAGAACACCAAAAACAGAGACCTTAAAACCAAGAAGAGAAAAAAAGACAAAGACAAAAAGAATGATAATTACATTGATAAAAGACTTTTCAAAGAAATAGAGAAGCCAGGAAATAGAAAAACAGTGTTTTCAAAGAGGTTAATTCTTTATCAAGTTAAACATAATTTAAGAGAGAGGAAAGTAAAGGAATTTCAGGTAAATTTACCAGTGAAATGTACTTGCTGAAAGAACTTCTAAAGGATCTACTTCAGGAAGAAAGAGTAAAATGGAAAAAAGAATGGGAGGCAAAGACAGTAATAAACAACTGGTTAAATCTAAAACATCACTGACTCTATACAACAATTATAAAACAATGATTAGTTTTAGAGATATAAGATGCTGGATAAAAGTATGTATGACACAAAGGGTGATTGGATTAGAACAATCCAATGATTTGAATGTGTCTGCAGGAGAATAGAAATTTTAAGACTAGACTAGTTAATAATGTAAGTTAAAAAAAAAAGAATAGAAGGAGAATATGCATTTCCAAATCAGTAGAGGGAAAAAGTAGCAGAAAGTTCTATCAGTTCAACAGACAATATTAAAAAAAATAAAGACAATATGTATTGGAAAAAATAGGGTGGCTAGGACAAATTAAGATAGTAGAAATTAATACAAATATATGAGTATCACAAAAAAAGTAAGTAGTTTAAAGTTTAATATCTGCCCACAAATAACAACAAAAGAAAAGCCAAACAAAAAAACACATGAGAACTAAATAGTTTTACTGGAAAATTCTCTGAAATCTTCAAAAAGCAGTTCCAATTGTACATGAAGTCTCCCGGACGATATAAAATGGGGGAATTATTTTAAGGCTGGTATAATCTTGATAACACATCCAGGCGGGGGCCAATGGCAGATTGGAGAATTTTAAGCCAGTCTCACTTCCTGCATGTGAATGTTAAATCCTAAACAGTGTTAACAAATCAAATCAAGCAATTTATTAAAATAGTATGACAAGTTGGGTTAGTCCTAGGAATAAAAGGATGATGGAATGTTAGAAAATCTGTTAACACATTTAGCCACATAAAGGATTCAAGGAGAAAATTTTTCAATTGATGCAGAGAATTTGATAACATTAAATATCTATTTATGATAGAAGTTCTTGGCAGGAAAAAAATAGGAATAGGAGGTCATTTCCTATTTATCTCCCTAACTACTAAAAATTAAATATTTTTAATGGCAAAAATGTTAGACTCACTCCCTCTAAAGTCAGGAAAAAAAGACGAGAATGCCTGCTATCTATCTATCACTATCTCTTCTGGAAACGAATTCTGAATCTTATTAACTGTACATTCCACACCTCCAAGTGGAGCACTTAAATGTCTTCTGATTAATTCACGTGTGTCAAACTGTCTCCCGACTTTGAAAATAAGCTCCTTGAAGGTTCCCACGCATCATACTACTTTTGTATCTTTTATAGCATTTTAGTCCTATATTCAGCCATATCAGGTATGTAATAAACACATTTGACTGAATGATATCAAGAAATACCCCGATTTTAAAAATAGCTTTTCTTTCTTCTAATTATAGAAGTAATGCATCTACACTGTAGGGAACTTGGACAACTCAGAAAATATAAAGAAGAAATTAAAAATAATCCCAATCTCTCTTGCCAGAAATAACCACTATTGACATTCTGGTGCATTTTTCATCTTCTCTGCACATTTTGACATAGTAGATAGAGCTCATACTCCTTAGGTGTAATTTTTGCACTGTACTATTTTCTCTTTATAGAAGCATTTCCTCATAAACATGGTTTTTAATGGTTACATGATATTAAATATTATAATTAATCTAAACATTTCCTTATTCAATTATTGTTGTCATTTCTGTAAATGATATATATTTTATTGAAGTGTAGCTGATGTACAGTGCTGTGACAATCTCTGCTGTACAGCAAAGTGACTCAGTTATACACATATAGACATTCTTTTTTTGTATTGTTTTCCATTGTGGTTTATCACAGGATACTGAATACAGTTCCCTGTGCTCTACAGTAGGACCTGTTGTTTATCCATCCTAAATGTAATAGTTTGCATCTACCAACCCCGAATTCCCGGTCCATCCCTCTCCCTCCCCTCCTCCTGCTTGGTAACCACAAATCTGTTCTCTATGTCTGTGAGTCTGTTTCTGTTTTGTAGATAGGGTCATCTGTACCATATTTTAGATTTCTCATATAAGTAATATCATATGGTTGTAAATGATATTTTTACACCCACGTGTTTTTTTTTCTGTATTTTAGATTATTTTCTTAGGATAGACCATTACAGAGTTGGAGAGAATTTGTTCCCTCCGAACATTACTTGTGACCCTCAAAATATACTGATCTTTTTTGACTGGGTCCCTCTGCCCTTCTCCCTCCAACCTCTGGTTTAACGACAGTGGAGAAAGTAGAGGAGACAGGGAAGAAGAAATACATCAAAAGTGGACTATTTTCTGCAGAAATCAGAGGCAAGGACATCATTAGGAGAATTTTTCCTCTTGCCTGACCATCGCCATGAATGGCCCCCGCCCCTCCATCCCGTCCTCCCCCTCCTGTCTTTCTCTAGCAGCCTCTCATTACTCTAGAAAACCACTTGAGAACAGGAAATTCTTACCATAATATTTCTAAGTTCTTATATTTTGTTTCTGTGTAAGTCCGTTTGGATTGCTTCTTATTTTCAGTTGATCCATTATTATTTATGTTAGAAACAGACTGAGAGCCTTTCTGGCTAAGGGATGCATGCTTCTTATTAAGTTCATGAAGATAGTTCAAGTCCATATTGGAAAGAGTGTCGATGTGTAGCTGCTGATATGAAAATCTTTTCTCTTCTTGGTCTTTGTGTCCTCTTTCTGTATTAACATTCATCATTGAGTGAAACCTGGTAGAATTTTTATATAATACCTTGTCAGAAGCCTGGTGTGGGGGAGCAAATTTATTGGAGGTTACTTTGGGTTCCTGGTTTCTTGGTATACCTGAGTATTGTAAATCATTGTTCCGGGCATTCATAAGCACGACTGTTTCCTGTTTCACTGCAGTATGTATTGGCTTATTTGGGGTTTGCTGCTGTCTGGAAGCGTTATTCTGGTGTCCTTGACTGACAACCAGCTCTTCAGTCACCAGAGACTTTGGGCCGTGCCGGTGTTTATGCTGTTTTTGAATCTTGTGCTTGGCTGGTCTTCTGGAAGTTTGCTGGCCATTGGTTGTTTCTGAAGATTGACCTCTGGGTCCATTGCTTGATTTTGCATTTTCATATTGAGACCAATGTTCCTGGTAATCCAAAAAAGATATTTTTAGTTAGTATAAAGTTAAAAGATTGGCACTCTTCACCAATTTTAGTGTTCTCAAACTGGGAGTTAAGACTTCTAGGAAGGTGAACACAGAATTGAAAAGAGATAAAGAAGGAGAACAGAGGGTCCTTTCCTCATTTCGGGCAATGAGAGGGTGATTAGCTGAGTGGTTCCTCCTGGCAGTTTCAGATTATGAATTTTCTAGAAAGAAATAGCTTAGAATGGGCATTATATTAAGGGCAAGTCTTTGACTTAAAATGTTATAAAATGAAGTATTACCAAATGGGGGGAAAAAGCAGCTTTACCCCTAAAGAGCTGCATACAAAGGAAGTGCAAATCAACATCAAAATATGCAAGTTTATCTTAACTAAGATGAATATTTAAAAAAATATTATCCAGAAAGAACATCAACAATTTGCTTTACCCACCAAGTACAAGTTCAATATGAAATACAATTCAGATGATCAGATCTTCTTACTCATATAGGTCAGAAGCTAGAAATGATCTCTTCACCAGATGAAACAAATTAAATTTTATTCAGAGGATTATAAAAGAGTCTGCGCGGTGATAGGACATCTGTGAAACCACAAGGGTTGTTTTGCTTCTGTTCCTTAATATAGCCTGTACTTAGGCAATCAAACATCTGGGGGAAATATTTCAATTTCAGAGCAGTCTTTATGCTTTCCAAAGTCTTGTAACAACAAAATGTACTCCTGGTATAATAGATGCACTATGTAACTATATTGTGCTAAGCCATTTAGACATATTTCCCGAGGAATAAAGTGCTCATTACTTTGTGAAAAACTAGCTGAGTTAAGAGGCCTTTGGAAAGAATGATTAAATGCTTACTGAAAACAGTCAGAGGACCATATGCCTCAGTGTGTTATATAACTGCAACATAATTCTTCCTTGCTGAACACACATATAAAAAGCCTCTGTGGCCTGTATCTATGCAACATTAATCGAAAAATGCAAGTTACCCAGATCATTTGAGAAAAAAACTTGAATAAATCATGTTTTTGCTCAAATTGTTTTAAGGATAAGTTCAACTATTATTTCACTTTTCTGATATAATTGCTAAGGCTCATCCTACTCCTGTATAATATTTAATGGTAGTCTACTTCTCATGAAATCTCATTATAATGATAAGGTTGAGATTATTCAATTTAAAACAGTAATATACAATATGACTTCTTATATCAGATTTTCAAGTAAGAATGACTTATAATTCAAAATATAGAGTAAGTTCTCCTTAGAATTTGAACTTTCTGGAGGATTGGCCAGGTTCTTAGTAGCTCCTCGAAACTTTAAATGTTTACCTGCAGTGCTCCAAAAAAGAAAAAACTTCCTTTTCTGTCTGTATTTCAATTAAGAAGGGTCTTTCTTTTCATGCAATATATTGAGCTGCATGGGGGAAATGTGGGCAAGGAGGCTCTGCCAACAGACAGCCCAAGAGCATCCTTCCTTGTAGTGGGTCCAGAAGAACATTGTTATTTACACTCTTGTAGGTGTATTCATGAAACACAGCAGCTCTTTTCATGGCTGTCATCGCTGTTCTTGAAGGTCAAAAAAGATCCCTCTTTGTTGGGCCTCCCTGGTGGCGCAAGTGGTTGAGAGTCCGCCTGCCGATGCAGGGGATAAGGGTTCGTGCCCCGGTCTGGGAGGATCCCATATGCCGCGGAGCGGCTGGGCCCGTGAGCCATGGCCACTGAGCCTGCGCGTCCGGAGCCTGCGCTCCGCAACGGGGGAGGCCACAACAGTGAGAGGCCCGCATACCGCAAAAAAAAAAGATCCCTCTTTGCTGTGACCTAGAGATATTTATTAATGCTGATAATGTCATTCTTTCATTCTTTTCAATATTTGTTCAGCCTTCTTTTATTTATTTATTTATTATTATTATTTATTTTTTTTTGCGGTACACAGGCCTCTCACTGTTGTGGCCTCTCCTGTTGCAGAGCACAGGCTCCAGACGCGCAGGCTCAGCGGCCATGGCTCATGGGCCTAGTCTCTCCACGGCATGTGGGATCTTCCCGGACCGGGGCACGAACCCGTGTCCCCTGCATCGGCAGGCGGACTCTCAACCACTGCGCCACCAGGGAAGCCCCAGCCTTCTATTAAATTGAAGGATAGTTGATTTACAATGTTGTGTTAATTTCTTTTGTACAGCCAAGTGACTCAGTTTAACACATATATACATTCTTTTTTTATATTCTTTTCCGTTATGGTTTATCACAGGATACTGAATATAGCTCCCTGTGCTATACAGTAGGACCTTGTTATTTATCCATTCCATATATGATGGTTTGCATCTGCTAATCCCAAACTCCCAGTTCATCCCTCCCCCACTTCTCCTTCCCGTTGGCAACCACAATCTGTTCTCTATGTCTTTGGGTCTGTTTCTCTTTCATGAATAAGTTCACTTGTGTTATATTTTAGATTCCACATATAAGTGATATCATATGGTGTCTGTCTTTCTCTTTCTGACTTATTTCACTTAGTATGATAATCTCTAAGTCCAACCATGCTTGTTCAGCCTTTTAATTGCTAGAAAAATAAGTGACCAGGAACTCTTTTTCTGCTGCCCTCTGACTGTACTTGTCCAGCTCTCTCTCTCATTTCCACTAAAAAAAACCCTATCAATAAATTTTTTTCCTGGGGTACCAGACCCCAAATCTTGGGTTACCACTTGGTCTTAATCATGTTATACCTTTGCAGCTGACAATTCAGATGACAATAGTGCTCTTCACAGGGTGCTTTGTCAACAAGGCCGAGGACTCATCATTTCATGAGAAACTTCAATTGCCTCGAGTGTTAAATCCACTGTTCACGTAAATGTAAGTGCCCAGAGACGGCATTTCAGTCTCCAGAAAGAAAGACGTTTATGGGCTTGATGTGATTTCTCTCACCTTCCGAGCAGCCTACTTGAGATCTGAGGTTTACTAAAGATTTATTACCCACAATTGAGGCATCAGGTGTCACTCTTTAGGTGGCAAGACCCTAGTTCCCTGAAGTTAATATACAAAGCCATTCTCAGGCTATTTAATCTCCATCAGCACCGAAATCCTCTATTTCATCCCCCTCTCACTGGGGTTCTTTTGTTACCAACACTCACAATCAGTCCGGACTACAATCACTCAGAATAACTGCTTAATGGCAGTAGGTTTTCCCAGCACACAAAGCTGAGTCCTTTGGCTGGAGCGTTAGCACCGGGGTCTCCTGATGCCTAATGCTGGGATGATAATTTCTCAGTAAGATCTGTGCTCAGTTATTAATGCTCCTTCATACTGTGCCATCCAAGGGAAGTCTGCCCCCAACCCTGAGACAGGCAGCATCCGGCTATTTCTCTTCACGACTTTTCCCGTTTACATGACCTAAGCAGAGGGGAGAATGCATGCTTTGATGTCAGCCAAAACGTTAATCTGCTTTAAAACAAAAGCCGTTCTTGTTCTTAGTCACCCTGATCGACCCTGGAGTCCTGTGGGTTGTGCCTGGGCTCCAAGATTAGCTCTGAAGTTTCTTTTGTGTTTACTAACAACAAAACACACATGCTTTGAGTCTGGGTTATACATTCCATTCGATAATATTAATAAAATTTAGAGAACACAGTAGCTCTAATTTTCAGTGCTAGTATAGAAGGACTCTATGCTCAGGTGAATAAAAGCGGCATAGCTCTGTTGATAGTGCTGGAGGAAAACCAAATGAATAGCTCTTTGGAAAGGTGGGAAGATCACTTAGGATGTGGTCACAAGGATGTTGACACAAATAAGTCAAAGACACTACATATCTTTCGCGCTATCATTTCTTTTCCTTGTCTAGAGAGGCAAGAGTTATTTTATTTAGAGGCAAGAAAGGAGACATCCTATTTCATCCTTTTGAAGACTCATGTATTTGGGGAACTTTCTTCTTTCCCACTGCCAGCATGCTCCTTTCCTGGGAAGGATCTTTGGCTGGTGGGAGTGTACCCTCTTGCACTGGCCAGCAAGGGTCTGACCCTTAGCTCAGTACTGTGTCTGGTTCTGAGCACACAGTAGAAATGGGATTTGGAAAATCTGTGAAGATTCACAGGTGAGCACAAAGCGATTCAGGGCAACAAGACCTATGTGGACAGGTAAAGTGATGATGGATTGCTTGGCTTGAAGTAAGGATCTTAGGCATGTGTATGGCACTTACATAGAAAATGATGAGGATGACCATCAATTCTCAGTATTTTTTTAAAACAGATCTTTATTGGAGTATAATTACTTCACGATACTGTGTTAGTTTCTGTTGTACAACAAAGCAAATCAGCCATATGCATGCACATGTCCCCATATCCCCTCCCTCTTGAGCCTCCCTCCCACCCTCCCCATCCCACCCCTCTAGGTCATCGCAGAGCACCGAGCCAATCTCCCTGTGCTATGCTGCTGCTTTCCACCAGCCAACTATTTTACATTCGATAGTGTATATATGCCTATGCTACTCTCACTTCGCCCCAGCTTCACCCTCCCATCCCACATCATCAAGTCCATTCTCTATGTCTACCTCTTTATTCCTGCCCTGCAACTAGGTTCATCAGTACCTTTTTTTTTCAGATTCCATATATATGTGTTAGCATACAGTATTTGTTTTTCTCTTTCTGACTTACTCCACTCTGTATGACAGACTCTAGGTCCATCTACCTCACTATAAATAACTCAATTTCGTTTCTTTTTATGGCTGAGTAATATTGCATTGTATATATGTGCCACATCTTCTTTAGCCATTCATCTGTTGATGGACCTTTAGGTTGGTTGCATGTCCTGGCTATTGTAAATAGTGCTGCAATGAACACTGTGGTGCATGTTTCTTTTTGAATTATGGTTTTCTCAGGGTATATGCCCAGTAGTGGATTGCTGGGTCATCTGGTAGTTCTATTTTTAGTTTTTTGAGGAACCTCCATTCTGCTTTCCATAGTGGTTGTATCAATTTACATTCCCACCAACAGTGCAGGAGGGTTCCCTTTTCACCACACCCTTTCCAGCATTTATTGTTTCTAGATTTTTTGATAATGGCCATTCTGACTGGCGTGCCATTCTGACCAGCGTGAGGTGACACGTCATTGTAGTTTTGATTTGCATTTCTCTAATAATTAGTGATGCTGAGCATCTTTTCATGTGCCTCTTGGCCATCTGTATGTCTTCCTTGGTGAAATGTCTATTTAGGTCTTCTGCCCAATTTCTTTTTTGATTTTTTTAATAAATTTATCTATTTTTGGCTGTGTTGTGTCTTCGTTTCTGTGTGAGGGCTTTCTCTAGTTGCAGCAAGTGGGGGCCACTCTTCATCACGGTGCGCAGGCTGCTCACTGTCGCGGCCTCTCGTTGCGGAGCACAGGCTCCAGACGCACAGGCTCAGTAGTTGTGGCTCACAGGTCTAGTTGCTCCGCGGCATGTGGGATCTTCCCAGACCAGGGCTCAAACCCGTGTCCCCTGCATTGGCAGGCAGATTCTCAACCACTGAGCCACCGGAAGCCCTTCCGCCCAATTTTTAACTGGATTGTTTGTTTTTGTAATATTGAGCTCCATGAGCTGTTTGTATTTTTTGGAGATTAATCCTTTGTCTGTTGTTTCATTTGCAAATATTTTCTCCCATTCTGAGGGTTGTCTTTTTGTCTCGTTTATGGTTTCCTTTGCTGTGCAAAAGCTTTTAAGTTTAATTAAGTCCCATTTGTTTATTTTTGTTTTTATTTCCGTTACTCTAGGAGGTGGGTCAAAAAAATATCTTGCTGTGGTTTATGTAAGAGTGTTTTTCCTCCATTTGTAGTTTATTTTTGTGTATGGTGTTATGTAGTGTTCTAATTTCATTCTTTTACATGTAGCTGTCCAGTTTTCCCAGCACCACTTATTGAAGAGGCTTTCTTTTCTCCATTGTATGTTCTTGCCTCCTTTGTCATAAATTAGGTGACCATATATGTGTGAATTTATCTCTGGGCTTTCTATCCTGTTCCATTGATCTATATTGTACCATACTGTCTTGATTACTATAGCTCTGTGGTATAGTTTGAAGTCAGGGAGCCTGACTCCTCCAGCTCCGTTTTTGTTTCTCAAGATTGCTTTGGCTATTCGGGGTCTTTTGTGTTTCAATACGAATTGTAAAATTTTTTGTTCTAATTCTGTGAAGAATGCCATTGGTAGTTTGTTAGGGATTGCATTGAATCTATAGAGTGCTTTGGGTAGTATAGTCATCTTCACGATATTGATTCTTGCAATCCAAGAACGTGGTATATTTCTCCACCTGTTTATGTCGTCTTTGATTTCTTTCATCAGTGTTTTATAGTTTTCTGAGTACAAGTCTTTCACCTCCGTAGGCAGGTTTATTCCTAGGTATTTTATTCTTTTTGTTGCAGTGGTAAATGGGAGTGTTTCCTTAATTTCTCTTTCTGACTTTTTGTTGTTGGTGTAGGAACGCCAGAGATTTCTGTGCATTAATTTTGTATCCTGCAACCTTACCAAATTCATTGATTAGTTCTAGTAGTTTTCTGGTGGCATCTTTAGGATTTTCTATGTGTAGTATCATGTCATCGGTAAACAGTGACAATTTTACTTCTTCTTTTCCAATTTGTATTCCTTTTATTTATTTTTCTTCTCTGATTGCCATGGCTAGGACTTCTAAAACTATGTTGAATAAGAGTGGTGAGAGTGGACACCCTTGTCTTGTTCCTGATCTTAGTGGAAATGCTTTCAGTTTTTCACCATTGAGTATGATGCTTGCTGTGGGTTTGTCATATATGGCCTTTATTGTGTTAAGGTAGGTTCCCTCTGTGCCCATTTTCTGGAGTTTTTTTTTTTATCATAAATGGGTATTGAATTTTGTTGAAAGCCTTTCTGTGTCTATTGAGATGATCATATGGTTTTTATTCCTTAATTTGTTAATGTGGTGTATCACATTGATTTGCATATATTGAAGAATGCTTGCATCCCTGGATAAATCCCACTTGATCATGGTGTATGATCCTTTTAATGTGCTGTTGGATTCTGTTTGCTAATATTTTGTTCAGGAGTTTTGCATCTATGTTCATCAGTGATATTGGTCTATAATTTTCTTTTTTTGTGATATCTTTTTCTGGTTTTGGTATCAGGGTGATGGTGGCTGCATAGAATGAACTTGGGAGTGTTTCTCCCTCTGCAATTTTTTGGAAGAGTTTGAGAAGGATTGGTCTTAACTCTTCTCTAAATGTTTGATAGAATTCATCTGTGAAGCCAGCTGGTCCTGGACTTTTGTTTGTTGGAAGATTTTTAATAACAGTTTAAATTTCATCTTGTGATAGGTCTGTTTATATTTTCTAATTCTTCCTACTTCAGTCTTGGAAAATTGTACACTTCCAAGAATTTTTCCATTTCTTCATGGTTGTCCATTTTATTGGCATATAGTTGTTTGTAGTAGTCTCTTATAATCCTTTGTACTTCTGCAGTGTCAGTTGTGATTTCTCCTTTTTCATTTCTAATTTTATTGATTTGTGTCCTCTCCCTTTTTTTCTTGGTAAGTCTGGCTAAAGGTTTATCAATTTTGTTTATCTTCTCAAAGAACCAGTTTTTAGTTTTATTGATCTTTGCTATTGTTTTCTTTGTTTCTATTTCATTTACTTCTGCTCTGATCTTTATGATTTCTTTCCTTCTACTGACTTTGGGTTTTCTTTGCTCTTCTTTCTCTAGTTGTTTTAAGTGTAGGGTTAGATTGTTTATTGGAGATTTTTCTTGTTTCTTGAGGTGAGATTGTATTGCTATAAACTTCCCTCTTAGAACTGCTTTTGCTGCATCCTATAGGTTTTGGGTCGTGTTTTCATTGTCATTTGTTTCTAGGTATTTTTTAATTTCTTCTTTGATTTCTTCAGTGATCTCTTGGTTATTTAGTAGCACGCTGTTTAGCCTCCATGTATTTGTGGTTTTTACAGTTTTTTTCCTGTAATTGATTTCCAATCTCATAGTGTTGTTGTGGTCAGAAAAGATGCTTTCTTAAATTTTCTGAGGCTTGATTTGTGACCCAAGATGTGATCTGTCCTGGAGAATGTTCCATGTGCACTTGAGAAGAAAGTGTATTCTGCCACTTTTGGGTGGAATGTTCTATAAATATCAATTAGATGTATCTGGTCTATTGTGTCATTTAAAGCTTGTGCTTCCTTATTTATTTTCTGTTTGGATGATCTGTCCATCGGTGTAAGTGGGGTGTTAAAGTCCCCTACTATTACTGTGTTATTGTCGATTTCTCCTTTCATGGTTGTTAGCATTTGCCTTATGTTTTGAGGTACTCCTATGTTCGGTGCATAAACATTTATAATTGTTATATCTTCTTCTTGGATTGACCCTTTGATCACTATGTAGTGTCCCTCCTTATCTCTTGTAACACTCTTTATTTTAAAGTCTATTTTATCTGATATGAGTATTGCTACTCATATCAAAAGCTTTCTTTTGATTTCCATTTGCATGGAATATCTTTTTCCATCCCTTCACTTTCAGTCTGTATGTGTCCCTAGGTCTGAAGTGGGTCTCTTGAAGACAGCATAATATGGTCTTGTTTTTGTATCCATTCAGCCAGTCTGTGTCTTTTGGTTGGGGCATTTAATCCATTTATATTCAGGGTTATTATTGATATGTATGTTCCTATTACCATTTTCTTAATTGTTTTGGGTTTGTTTTTGTGGGTCTTTTTCTTCTTTTGTGTTTACCGCTTAGAGAAGTTTCTTTAGCATTTGTTGTAAAGCTGGTTTTGTGGTGCTGAATTCTCTTAGCTTTTGCTTCTCTGAAAAGCTTTTGACTTCTCCATTGAATCTGAATGAGATACTTGCTTGGTAGATTAATTTTGATTGTAGGTTTTTTTCTTTCATCGCTTTAAGTATATCCTGCCACTCCCTTCTGGCCTGCAGAGTTTCCACTGAAAAATCAGCTGATAACCTTATGGGGATTCCTTTGTATGTTATTTTTTGTTTTTCCCTTGCTGCTTTTAATATTTTTTCTTTGAATTTAATTTTTGTTCGTTTGATTAATATGTGTCTTGGTGTGTTTTTCCTAGGGTTTATCCTATATGGGACTCTCTATGCTTCCTAGACTTGGGTGACTATTTCCTTTCCCATGTTAGGGAAGTTTTCAACTATAATCTTTTCAAATATTTTCTCAGGCCCTTTCTTTTTCTCTTCTTCTTCTGGGACCCCTATAATTTGAATGTTGGTGCATTTAGTGCATTAATCTCAGAGGTCTCTGAGATTGTCTTCAGTTCTTTTCATTCTTTTTTCTTTATTCTGCTCCTTGGCAGTTATTTCCACCATTTGTCTTCCAGCTCACTTATTCGTTCTTCTGCCTCAGTTATTCTGTTATTGATTCCTTCTAGTGTATTTTTCATTTCAGTTATTATGTTTTTCATCTCTGTTGTTTGTTCTTTAATTCTTCTAGATCTTTGTTAAACATTTCTTGTATTTTCTCAATCCATGCCTCCATTCTATTTCCAAGATTCTGGATCATCTTTACTATCATTACTCTGAATTCTTTTTCGGGTAGTTTGCCTATTTCCTCTTCATTTATTTGGTCTTGTAGGTTTTTACCTTGCTCCTTCATCTGTGACATATTTTTTTGCCGTCTCATTTTTTTTTTTTTATGAGTGTGATTGTATTCCTGTCTTACTGGTTGTTTGGCCTGAGGCTTCCAACACAGGGTTTTGTAGGCTATTGGGTAGAGCTGAGTCTTGGTGCTGAGACGCTCTGTCAGACCTCACTCTGATGAATATTCCCTGGGGTCTGAGGTTCTCTGTTAGTTCAGTGGTTCATAAGAGGGAGGCCTGGGAGAGGAGGGGCCCTCTGGGAGGAGCTGAGTGGGAGAGAAGCAGAGGGCAATTGCCCCGCCCACTCGGGCCCGGGGAGCCTGCTGAGCTCCCAGGCTGATCCCCTGCCCTCCAAAGCCCTCTCCAGGCTGCATAGCTCCTTGGGGGCATAGGAGGGAGGACAGGAAGATCAGGAGAGGCAGGCAGAAGGGGCCCTCCCAGACGGAGGAGCAGGAGAGGAGAGGAGGGCGTTTGCCCTGCCCACTCAAGCCCAGGAAGCCTGCTGGGTTCCCAGGTGAGGTCCCCAACCCTCTGAGACCAGGGGTGGAGGGCACCCTGGGCCCCTTCTGTTTCTTGAGCCTAAGCCCCACCCTCCACAGCCCCCAGGGCCTTTTTCAGCCCTGTGGGTCCTGAGCATTTGCCCCGCCCACTGCCCAAAACCTCACCCTTTCTTAGGCCCCACCCTCCACAGCCAGGGCCTTCCCCCTCACCCTTTTTTTTTTTTTTTTTTCCTCTTCTTCTTTTTTACTATTGTGGTATTGTTGTACCTTCTGGTTGTTGATTCATCTTTATTTTTATATTCTTCCTAACATATTGGTTAGTTTCCTAGTCTAATTTTAATTTTTACTTTGTTATTTATTTTATTTATTTATTTTTTGGCTGCCCCAGGTGGCTTGTGGGATCTTGGTTCATGAGCCCAGGGTCGGGCCAAAGCTCCTGCAGTAGGAGCTCTGAATTCTCAGTATTTTTAAAGTGAAAACACACAGGCTTAAATGGTCCAGGGACCTTGTTTCCAGCATATCACCCTTTCTTTTCTTGTCCTCTATCTCCAGTTTCTGATCCTTTCAGCATATAAATGTGTTTAAACCTCTTCTATTAAAAAAAAAAATGAAACAGTCCCTTACTTGATCTCATTCTCTGGTTAAACCTCATCTGTTAATCCACAGCCAGGCATCTTAAAATGTAGGTTGGTCTTCATTTCCCCAGCTCTCATCCTGACCTCTGTACCCTTCAGGAGAGCCCTTATTCTAACTGAAACTGCTTTGCTCAGGCCACCAATGACCTTTTAGTGCTAAATCCTATGGTACCATCTTCTTTAAGTTTCTATTTTTTCAAACTTACACAATTATTTCAAACTTACAGAAAAATGGCAAGAATAGCACAGAGAACCCCCAAATATCCTCACTGATTCACCACTTTTTAACATTTAGCCACATTTCTTCATTCTCTCTCTTTCTATAGCTCTCCCACTCTCCATTTGTAGACAAACAAATATACATTCTATCATTTATAGTATTATTGTTTGTATCATCATTACTTAGTTTGTCTGAATCATTTGAAACTTGCATATTTGAGTTGCATACATCACTCCCTTTTCATGGCACCTCTTTACTTGTCTTATCTGCAGAGCTGAACCCTGTTCACTGATTTCCCTTCCTTGAAGTTTTCATGTCTCAGGTTCCATGACACTGTTTTATCCTGGTCAGCTTTCTGCCTCTCTGGCAATCCCTTTGTAATCTTTTACCTTCCCTACCTCTGCTCTCCCTTAAAATATTCTTACCAATTTCTCCAGGGCCCTGTTCTTGACCTTCCTTTCTTCTCCCTCTACCTACAATTCCTGGGGCAGCTCAGCAATTCCCATGGCTGCAACCCACCAGGGAATTCTTATGATGCAAATGCACATAGGCTAACTCAGATGTCTCTCCTGAGTTCTAGGTCCTCCTCCCTACAGGCACCTCCTAACTCAACGTCAGGCACACTGCTGGCCTCACACACCCCTCTTTCATTCCCAGAACCAAAGCCCTCCTTTTCTTCCTCAGTGGTGTTGGTGCCACTAATTAGACACTCAGAAACTATTCTCTTTCTCTCTCCCACGTTCACCTTGTATTTAAGCAATTGCTAAGTTTGTTCATTCCACTTCCTGACCACCTCAAGGCAGGGGCTGAGGGGGATCAGATGCTGTCCTAACCTGCCAGGAGTTCAATCCAGCCGGTGGAAGAAGATATACCCACCATCCCGCAAAGTGAACTGATGGCATGTGGAGTGTGGGGCAAACAGCAAATGCTGCCACCTTTCCAGTTCTCTCATCATCTCTTGCAGAAATTACAGCAGAAGTCGCCTGACTGGTTTCTCTGTCTCTGCAATCTTATTATTCTCTTCCAATCTATTCTTCAGGCCTTGGCAGTTTGTTAACATGCAAGCCCGATGATGTCATTAACCTGCTTACAATTTGCCAGTGGCTTCCTGCTCTCCCTAGGATAAAATTGAAAATCTTTTGATCGGCATAAAAAGCCTTTCATGGCCCCTAGCTGACCTGCCCAGCCCCGTGTCCCTCACACTTTTCCCTTTAGCTACTGAACTCCAGGTGATACTCAGGACAGACTAGATTGCCCTGCATTTTTACACGTCTGCTCCCATTTGTCTGCTTGGCATATTTTGACTCATCCTTCTAGGGGCAGCTCAGGTGCTATCTCTTTTCAGGAAGCTTTTCCTGTCTTTTTAGGGCAGAATTAGGTGCTCTTTTAGTTACATTAAAAGAAAGAATTAAATTATACCTACTTTTATATCACTGCATTATAATGATTACATAACTGTCTTCCCACTACCAAAAGTTTTAAGCTCCTTGAGGGTAGGAATCTTTTTTTTTTTTTTTAAAGGATCTTTTGTCAAGTTTTATTTACTTTTCTCAAGAGTTTTTTTTTTTTTAAAAAAACATGTCTTTTGGGCTAGTCACCTAAAAGCTAGTGGTTGGAATATAGTAGGTACTCAATAAATATTTGTTGTCTGAATTATTTTGATTTCACGTAAAGGTATCTCGTAGTAGTGAGTTACTCATTGTTAGAGTAAGTTTACTGAGGGATATGCAGATTCTTTGAAAATCATCTTTCAAGAAAAAGATTTCAAATGAGGCCCATTTTCACTTGAGATTCACTAAATGACCTTTAAATGGTTTTTTAATCAACCATTAAATATTGAGATCAGCTTTGGGTATAGCAATGTGCTAGGAGGTGGAGAGGAATACAGTGCTAAGGTTCAAGGAGCTTATCATGTAGTTGGTACAAAAGAAACACAGGCAACAGCTAATGAGACAGTGGCCGAACAGGATTAAACCCTGGCAGACTGGTCCCAGCCACAGGCACAACAGGACAGGGGTGGAAGAGGCAGGAGAGAGGGACCACAGAGAAGCCATCGGAGGTGGGTAGTTAAAGAGGAGAAAAAAGTCAGCCTGGAGGTTTGTATGCTGAGTGCCCCGCCAGCATGCAGGATGCAGCGGAACACCTAACAAATCCTTTCTGAATAAAGAAAGGGAAACATCCCTTGGGCTGCTCGGTCTTGCTGTCATTTAGATGCAACAATCTTAAGATGCTTTGCTCCTTATTGCCTTTACTCAGGAGTGGGTTAGAAACAAATGAGTCGTGTACCCTCTCAGAGATGAAACAGTATCCTTTTTGCTTTCTTCTGATTTTCTTCTGTACGAAGTTTTTTACTGTCTCTGCCTAGGGCCATGTCGTGCATTAAGCACCGTGATTTTACCTTGATTACTTTATCACTGGCCGAGACTCCTAGTGACAAATGTGAAAGCTAGAGTTTGCAAGAATCCTACATGCTTCAACTGTGTTTCCTATAGTAATTTAAGTAACTAGAGATAAAGGATCATAGATTTATAGCATTTTGCAGCTGGGATGGACCTTGTAGTTCATTTCGGCCAATGCTTCGTTTAAGAAAAAAGAAACTTAAGGCTCGGGGGAAGCTGAGATTTGCCCAAGTCACGCATCAAGTAAATGGCAGGTCAGGGCCCAGAACTCGCTGTCTTCTGACCCAGTCCTTTACCCACAACACATAACAAGCCTTAAGGTGTTTCCTTTGTCCCCTCGATCCTGTTGGCCGAGCTGCCTAGGCTCTCCATCAGGTCTGGTAGGAGACCCTGTCCTCTAGGTCCACTTCTAGGAGACATTTGTCCCCATCCTCCCAACTTCTGGGTGTGGCCTCCTTGGCATCAGCTTTCAGGAAGCCTCAGGTGAATGGCTGTTTTCATTTCTTTCTTTCTTTCTTTCTTTTTTTCTTTTTGGCAACTCTAAGAATAGCCTGGAGGCTACTGCAGAGGCAAAAAGATGATTTGAGCTGTCCCTCTTTTCTAACTTTTCTGAAACTGGAATGAATTTTATTCTTCTTATTATTACTTTTCCATTGTACATAGTTTTAACTAATGATGTCAACAGGCCCTACAGGCTGGGTGATTTCAAAGGGCTTTATCCCTTATGAAGCAGGTATAAAACCCGGTACAAGAGCAACTGCCCCACGTAACACTATACACTGGATTAAGAAGACATCAGCTGCTAGAGCTTTTCTTGATTCTTCTAGAAAAACAATCAGTGGGGATGGTTTCATAAAAATCTTCCCTAAAACCATATTGTGATTTCAAAGTAGTAAACCCGTGGCCAAAAAAAGGGATGTCATCACGCTAAGTTACTAGGTAGTAGGCGTTTAAGTTCTGCAAACAAGGGCTCAGTGAGGCTCTGGGGATTCCCACCCATTTTTAGGGACCATATCCCCCATCACCTAGGGATACTATATGACTGATAACTCCAAAAGGAAACAGACTTGGGAGCAGCACAGTATTGGACAATAGTTTGGAACTGTGATTTTTTTTTTCCTGCCTGTATTTTCTCCATGCCATTCCTCTGAATGCTTTAAGAGTGATATGATGATTTTTCTCTAGGAAATAGAACGTTGGGAAAGTGGGCAGGGTTGGCTAGCTGAGCAAGTAATGACCCATCCAGGCAGAAGGCAGTCTTACCCATCAGAAGGTGGGTAACTATTCTCAGGCATAAGAATAAACCCTTAAGTGATAAGATGTCAGTCACAAACATCACTTAGATCCAGCAGTAACCCTTGAAACACACTTAAAATTCAATCTAGCAGGTGACCTTTAGCTGTTGGGCTCTTTGATGCCATTTGTCTTCCGGGTCGATAGTGACATTTCCAATCTCTCTGGTGTTCTGAATAGACGTCTTGTCAGTTACTCTGATGGGGTAGGAGATCTAAGAGGGTAAAACATATACAGCATGTTAACTGGATTCATTTTAGTCTTACGGCCATGGGGCTCGAGTCTGTACTCTAGAAAGAGGTCCTGCAGGGTTACATTTTATTTATAGTTCATTTCAAGGATTCATCTCAGTCCTTAGGTATCTGGATTATTCCCAAGGAAAATGGGAATAAACAGTGTTTTGTCTTGCAGGGATGATGTGAGAATTGGTGTTTTGAGGTCAAACTACTAATTATTGGGTTGGCCAAAAAATTCGTTCCGTAAGATTATGGAAAAAACCCAAATGAATTTTTTGTCCAACCCAATACTTTAAATGCTCAGTACATACTCAGGGGACCTGATTTTAGAACAGTCATCTGAGCTGGACGCTGCGACTAATGTTTAAGTATGCCAAACAAATTATGAAATAACACTATACTCCAAGATGATGATAAGAACAATAAAAATAACTAATATACATTGAATGCTCATGATAGCTGTCCTAAGCACTTCGTATACGTTAGTTAATTCTCACAACAATCTTACCAGGTATGTACCTTTTATTATCCCCTTTTTGCAAATGAGATAACTGAGGAACAGAGAGGTTAAGTAACTTGCCCAGAATCAACAGCTAGTAAGCAGAGGAGCCAGGCAGTCTACCTCCAGAGACTGCACATTTAGCGATTTTGCTAAAAACTCACTTATTAGAAATATCATCTTTGACTTGCAGACTTTGTAGTTTTGACACCCCATAAACTGGAATGATGTAGGTTAGTGGTGCTCAACTTTAGATAGATATTAGAATAACCTAGGAAGCTTTTAAAAATTAATGTTCTGGTCCCATCCCAGATCAATTAAATCAGAAGCTCTGGGGGTGGCCCCAGATATGAGTCTCGTACTTTAAAAGCTCCCCAGGTGGGCCTAACCTGAAGACAGGTTTGGGAGCCAGTGACGAAGGCAGCTATGTGGGATTTAGGTCCCCAGATTATTGATGGATTTAGGTTCCCAAATTATGGAGGCTCTCATTAGCTACCTGTTTTAAGTCAAGGAATTAGATTGTCTTCTCTGCTATACGGAATTCTAGCCACCAGGTAGCATTTCAGAAAGCAAACTTAAAGTTCTGCAATAGTAACGCTGGCAAAGATTCTGGCGGTAATTATCCAGTACACCCTCTAGTGCTTCTGTACCATCCCTGGTAGACGTTCCTCCCCTCACTGCCTAATCACTTGCCCCTTCTCCAGGCAGGAGTTATCTGCTTGTCACTATTCGTATAGGTTTAAAGATCTTGGCAGAGAAAGAAGGAACAAGGTGGCTTGTGAACGTTCCTTTCTGTGGGAGACCTGGTCCTTTCAAACACTCCCTGGAGTAAAATGTTAGACCTTTGAATCTCTGTTTTATCAATGATAAACATTATTTTCCATCCTCGAGAAACCTACATGCTATAAGGCTCTTCCTTATAAGAGCAGTGATAGGTCTGTCTGTAATTTCTATCCCTCTGCCCTTTGAAATAACGTAGAATAAGTCAATCCCTCTGTCAGAAAACAGCCCTAAACTGGTAGAACCTAAGATGCCTTCCCCAAGCCTTCTCTTATATAGAAGACTTCTCAAGATGTCTTTGTCATTCCTCCTGGGAAAGATTATTCATATGGGGTCCTGTGGCCACCCTGCTTTGTCACCTGCAAGATGCTGGTCTCTGCATTTCTAAACTGATGTCCTTAATTTAAAAATTTAGATTCAGGATTTGATACTTGTTTTGTTAAATTTCCCCTGGTGGGCTGTGTGGTGTGAGAAGTAGCAAGGTGGAACGCCGGAAAGAGCATGGGGTTTAGAATCTGTCATGGCTGCGTTTAAATTCTCCCTCTGCTGCTGACTTTGACTTCATACTTATGCAGACTAGTATTCAATGCAGAAAGAGGCAAAAATACTTGTTCAATATTAACTAGTAAGCAGGCATTTGACAGTGAAGATAACCTCATTCCTTACCACTCAAGGTGGCTTCTCTGGCACAAGAAAGACAATTTGTTCCTTTTGTTTTGGGTGTAACCCCCTCTCTACCTGAATGCCTCCCTATCACAATAGCCCTACTAATACATACAAATAAGGGAAATAGTGTGAAAGTTTCAGTACTTAAAGGTTGATCTGAAAATGAGAAAAAATGAAAATATAACTTTTTCCATGTTTGAATTCTCACCGCTAATAGAAGGTACAAAATGTACTACTGGATCATGGCAATGTTTAAATGACAAATGGAAGTAATTAACAGGTCTTGAGTGATTACCTACTCTGCAAATGGAAAACTTCACAATACCATGGAACAGTTTAACTTGTGCTGAGATGGAAAGTTTGGAGTTATAAATGCTATAAATGCTCAAGGTCAGGAACCACTTCTCATGTTTCCATCTCTCAGTCCCTCACTGGTTCCAGAAACATGGGATGACAGTAAAAGTATTAGATTTTACAGCTTCTGTCATCATTTGCTCAAAGGCTTCAGTCCCTTACTGCCATGACGTTAAACAGATACACAACTCATTTAAAAGAAAAATCAACTCCATCCTGGAGGAGAAATGAAGGTCGGGGCAGGAAAAAAAATCTAAATAGGCTGCCTAAGCAGGCGAGGAAATGATCCTTTTTTTGGGGGGGGGGCGGTACGCGGGCCTCTCACTGCTGTGGCCCCTCCCGTTGCGGAGCACAGGCTCCGGATGCACAGGCCCAGAGGCCATGGCTCACGGGCCCAGCCGCTCCGCGCACGTGGGATCCTCCCGGACCGGGGCACAGACCCGTGTCCCCTGCATCCGCAGGCGGACTCTCAACCAGTGCGCCACCAGGGAAGCCCGAAATCATCCTTTTTTAAACCTCAAACACACAATGTCTTGGACACGCTGGAGCCTGGGAGAAGTTGGGTTTATTCCTAGATCTGCCACTAGGGGGTTTGAGTCCGGCTTTTGTAAAGGGGACTTAGTTTAGTTAATTTGGTTTTTCACTGGTGATATTAATTGTTTGATTAACAACGATGGGATCCCTTATGGAGCTCTGATAAAAAGTTTACAAATGAAAAATACATTGTCCTACAGCTTCCTTTCCCAGAGAACATAGGATGTATAATATTTCCATCCACAGGCTGTTTTGGTAGAACTTGGTGTCTGAATCACTCCACTGAGTCTCTGGGTGAGTAAAGCATACTTCTACATTATCTCTTTGAAAGTGGAATGGGACACAACCTCTGCTAGCTATTTCTTTTTTTTCCTTGGTGAACCATTCTATTAATACCAATCAAATCGAGAAAATGATCAAATGAAATTGCATTTTGAGCATCATAAGCTGTGTAATGTCTATTCTGTTAAATTGGGGCCATAATTGCTTCTCCACTGAAAAGATACAACAAAGACAGCAATCATGGCATGTCATTATGCCAGACTAGAAAACCGGCCTTTGCTGGGAGGACTTCAAAGGCTTGTGGTTCTCGAATTGCATTTGGCTGCTATTGTTGGAGCGCAGGCAGTCTTGATTAGGTGTTTACACTGAGGTAAGGCACAGAGCAGAGCGCCTGAGTGCCTGGGTCTAGAGCCATTAAAAAATTGTACATTATGTTCCTGGCTTTGAAGTGAGGGTTTATATGTAGGAGAGCAACTCAGATTGAGTACAGCTGAGCTAGATTGGGCTGCTCCTTCTCTCTCAAAGAAACTCATCAGGTTCTTAGAGAATCAGCGCCACAAAAAAAGTTGATGCTCTTCCAAGAGCTGTATGTGAATCACTGTGTATCCGCAGAGACACACACTGAAACATGTTTAAATAGAATATCACTGTGTGGCCCTGCGGTCGCGGGAGGTTCGGGTCCTTTTTTCCTCTCTGCTGTTTTCTGTTAATAACCTTGTGTTTAGATGTCGTGGGGAGTCTCGCGTTAATTTATTAGGTTCCTTGTTGTTCTCATTCCTTGATGGTGTAAACAATGAGCATACATCCCAGTTAAAATAGGCCAGAGAGTCCTGTTTTTCTAAATGTGGTATTTGCTTGCCATCATTCCAACACATGGAATTACTGAATCCTTCTCTTTGGGGCATAATCAGCGGACTCAGTTGATGTTTCTTTGTTAACTGGGCTAATGAGTGATCTGCAGTTTTAACTCTGTACTGTTTCTAATACACTTTGCTCTGTGTCAGTCTGCGCCTGCTAAGATCAGTGGTACTGCCCCCTGTATTGACAAACGGCCGGCAGAAGAGGTGGAGGCATGGCAACCCAGAGAGCCTGCCGCGGTCAGGCTCCAACACGGGGATTTAGTACAGCTGTTTGAATTATCTGGGGATTTGTATTCATTATTCAGCTATTTAGAGACAAAACGCCTGAAAGCTGAAATGTTTTGGCTCTGCCTGGCCACTTTCTCCATCCTGTAGAACACTTCCTAATGGATCAGTATGTAGCACGTGCGTGCTCAGGAAGAAATTGACACTGACACCTCTGGATGTATTATTTTTACATTCATCTTCCAGATAAGATACTTGAGCTTTTAACAACCCCTAACTAATTATGCCAGTCACCTACGTTAAAATCCTTTGATGCTTTTACATTGCCCTTACCTTGTAAGGTTTATAAGGCCTTCAGCCTCCCCTCCCTGCTCTCTTTAGACTGTACTTTTTCAGGTCTGCTCTTGGGCCACGTGCTCTGGGTCCACGCACAGGGCCCTTCTTTGACTGGAAACTCCCCTTTACCTCACTTATTCCGACCAATCCCATTCACTGTTCTAGCCTTGGCTGAAATATAGTTAGCCTGCCCTGATACCCTGGAGGAGGTTATAACAGATGCACCTGAGCTCACGGCCTTCGTGCTCTGTCCTTTCCCTTGTGTGACAAGTTTCACCTTGGTCATTATGTTTGTCTCGCCTCTAGATGTTAGGTCCCACGAGGGCAGGAAAAGTAGGGACTCCGTGCTGGACTGTTCAGCTCCAGAGGCGCTACTCCCATGAGCTACGTGGTGGTTCTGGATGTGCCTGGCGCGTATGTGCTCAATAAATATTACTGAGTGAGAAGATCAATCTACATTGCTCACTGGACGCTCCCTTTACATCAGAACACATCTAATCTATCGTTCATATGGCTAGACCTGTGGTTTATATTAAAGCCTGGAGGCTGTCAGCAGAACAAGGTGGAAGCTAGGATCCCATCTCTGTTCTTTCCCTCCCTGGTTCGGCCCCAGGCCCAAGGAAGCCCTTTCCTCAAATATTTGCCTGGCGCTCTCTCCCACCTCCTTTGTGATCTATTTACAGTTGTAACCCCGCTCCCAGCATCCCCTCTCCCTCTGCTGTGCTTCATTTCTCTCCTCACCATTACATCACCTACTAGTACGCTGATTATCTGTTTTGTCTATTGTCTGTCTCCTCCTGATAGAAAGTTAGCCCCACGAAGGCTGGGATTTTTGTCTGCTTTGTTCACGGATGTATTCCAAGTACTTAGGACAATGCCTGACACATAATAAGCTCTTAATAATTATATGCAAATGAATGAAGCAATCAACCATTTTCAAGAACGCGAAAGAGATTTTTAGGAATGTGTCGTGAAACATCTGTGAAGGTTGAGCAGCTAGCAACCTGAACTCCCCGTTAACGCAGCTCAGAATATTGTAAGCGTGACCTCTGGATGGTCACAGGATTCAAACTGCTCCATTACTAAAATCCTTCAGTGATTCCATGTCATGTAGAGGAAAGGCCTAACTCTCTGGCACAGTAGCTCTAAAACTTGAGCATGTATCAGAATCAGTTAGAGCGCTTGTTGAAACACAGAGGTGAACGCCTCACCCCAGTTTCTGACTCAGGAGGCCTGGGCTGGGGCCCGAGAATTTTCATTTCTAATGAGTTGCCAGGCAATTCTGATGCTGTTGGTCCGGGGACCACATCCTGAGAGCCCCCGCTTTAAAATGACACACAGGGGCCTACATGAAAGGCCCATGCCCATTTCTCTAGCCTAAATACGCACACTCCCATCCTCATGATCTAGTCATGCACAACACGGAAGTTCTCCTTAACTAACTTGCTAGATTAAGTAACACTCTCCAGTCCTTTCTTAAGATAGTGGGCCAGGGCTTCCCTGGTGGCGCAGTGGTTGAGAGTCCGCCTGCCGATGCAGGGGACACGGGTTTGTGCCCCGGTCTGGGAGGATCCCACATGCCGCGGAGTGGCTGGGCCCGTGAGCCATGGCCGCTGAGCCTGCGCGTCCGGAGCCTGTGCTCTGCAAAGGGAGAGGCCACAACAGTGAGAGGCCTGCGTACCGCAAAAAGAAAAAAAAAAAAAAAAAAAAGAAATCAGAAGTGGACACCATAGATCTTTCAAACTGACGTGAGAAAGATAATACAAAACTGTAGTCCATAGAATATACACTGATAGGAAGGCCCAGCCCTTCAGTAAAAGGTTGGTGAATTAATGTGTATGTATATACTTTAAGTGAAAGTAAAGTACTTAAGGTCACCGTTTGTCATATCTGCTTTAACCACTTTACTTGATTAACTGACCAACTGCCAGTTCATGACCAGCGCCAAAGTAGTTCCTCCTGTACCCACAGGTCTCTACTTAAACAGTGTCCTTTCTCACCCTCATGCCATCCCATATGCTCTCTCTGTCTGTGGTAACTTTGCTGTCCACCTCCACCTGTTACTTTCTACTTCTCCCTAAAGAATCAGTTCAATGACTGCCTCTTCCGTGAAGCCCTCTCTGACTTCCCCCGACAGACTTGGGTACTTCTTCTTCTGGGTTCCTTTGGGGCCAGACATGTATCCAGGACATCAGTTATCACTTGGTTCTGACTGTTTACATGTCTGCTTCCCACTTGGCCAGAAGCTCCTGAAGAGCATATACACTGACAGCAGTTTATAAAATGACCACAGAATCGTAGCATTTGGGGGAATTTGGTAAAGAGGCAAAGGATGGTTCCCATCACCATAGCTCTCGACTTTACTGCACAACAGTGCACTATGGCCTGGGTAAGAGAGCACAGAATTATCAGGTTCTCCAGGCACATTTTTGACACCTGTCCTTAGACATGATTAATTCTGTTAAAGTTTTGGTTTTTGAAAGGGCATGCTTCAGTTATGGGGAAAGTTCTCTTTCCATGGATCCCTCCTCAGTAATGTCGAATTAATGAAGTGTCACTCTACAGATCAGATAAATAAGTGCTGAATAGTGCATACAAGAAAGATGCCTTAAGAAACTTCTTGTACTGAAAAACCATAAAGTTCAATTTAAATTATGCTGTCATAAGTAAGTGCTCTTGTTGTGGTTGCACAGGGCAAAATAAAAAAAAAAGATCAATCAATGAACATACACAGAGTACCTACTCTGTAGAAGAATATTTTTAATGAGTATAATATGAGACATGGGACTCAAAAACACCATCAAACTAGAAGAATTCTATAAAAAATAATTCTGTGTTTCTAACCAAACATAATTAGAAAAAGATCATAATTTAAATAAAGGTAAAGTTTAATTTTATAGACAACCAAAAGTTTCACAAACCATGAAATTTAAAACCATGGAAAAGGAGAGTGTTACATCACTTCTATATTAATCTTATCCAATAGGAGGCTAAATTCAAATCAAATGTTCAATAATAAATATAACATATTTATACAGGGCTATATGATTATGCAAAGTGTTCACATACAGCATCTTATTTGGTCATCTAAATAATCCTGGGTCTGTAGAAGAAGGCAGACATTTGTAACCTCACTCTGATGGGGAAAAACAAAGCTCAGCAAGTTTTTTTTTAATTTACCAAAGGTAATAATTGGCTCTAATACTAACGGGGCTCAAATCTGGTCTTTCAATGCCAAATTCCATTATTTAAGTCGAGAGCACAAGCTCGTTAGTCTTTTTTATTTTTTCATTTTGAAAGTGGTAAAATTCTGAAACCCCCCCCAAACTATTTAAAAATCACATTCCTTCATAAAAGATGTAGAAAGTGCTTACTGTATGCCAGGCTCTCGGAGTTCAGAGATGAGCCTTTAGGAGCTCAGAGTCATGAAAGACATAGACACATACACTAAATAGTGCAGTGTGGTGTTATGGATTCTACGGTGGATGTTCAAGGATGAGGGAGGAGCTCAGAGAGTCTTCATAAAGATAGGGGACTTTGAGCTGAATCTCAAAGGAGGCTGCAATTTTCCCAAGCAAACAAGACAAGGAAAAGTAACCCATCAGCCTGGACAGAGGCCCAGGGGAAACACTGGGTTCTGGGAGCTGTGAGTTCCCAGAGTATGACTGGAGCATAGGATGCAAGGGAGGAGTGACAAAGGATGAGGCTAAAATGGCAGGAAGGAGCCAGGTCACAAAGGGCCTCGAGTACCACTCTGAGAGTCAGAATTTTATCTTGAAATCAACAGGGACTCTCATTAAGCAGGAGATTGATATGATCAGATTTGTATCTAAGAGGAGCACTTGTGAAGGCAGTGGAGAAGATAGATTTGAAAGAGTTATGATGTGAAATTGTACTTCAAAACCAAACTGTCAAATATTCACATGTTCCTTATCACCAAGTGTAAATATTTGAAATATAACTGAGACCAAAGGCAGCTATTAAAGAAATATTGCCAACAAGTTGGGTACAAGACTGTAGGGTCCTGTAATCCATGGGGCAGTGTTTGATTGACTGGGGATCCTCAGGAGACAGCATGGTGAGTGTGAGGTGTGTCCATCCCCGTTGTATACAGTCTTTTGGGAGTCACATCATAGAATGGGCTGCAAGAGCCTACAGATGCTATTCTTTTGACAACACTTTGTTCTTATTCTACCTGCAGTCATGTCCCTTTCATTTTGAGACACTGTAGCCTGAAAAAAAAAAAAAAAAAGCTGTTTAGGAGAACCTATTCCCGGGGTGGATTCCTTTCTCGTGGCTTAAGGAATGACCAGTGGTAATAACAGCTTCGCTTCACTGAGTGTCTGCCACGTGTCAGGAGCTTTGTATAAACTCTTCCAATAGCCCTCCAAGGCAGAAATGGACCCCACACAATAGATGAAGAAGATAAGGTTTGAAGAGTCACTTGCTCAAATATCTAGTTAGTGGTACCACCTAGTACATGGAAAAGCCAGCATTTAACCCGTGATAGTCTGATTCCCAAACCAGTGTTCTGTTTCAGTTTCATCTCTTCTCCCACTATACTGTGTTGCCCCCTAGGAGAGAATGCTGCTTCCAAGGCTGGGGTCCCAGAGCTTACACAGTCTTTTCTTTTTCATCCATTCACGTCTCAACTCGAATGATATCTCCTCGGAGAGCCCTTCCCCAAGTACCTCGCTAAACATCCCCGTTACACCCTGCTCATTACTTTATGAAAGAACGTTAATTCAGTATCCTTTGAGATGTTTATCCCTACCTGAAGTTATTTTGTTACATGTTTCCTGTCACCCGACTGGATGTAAGTCCCTTGAAGGCCGGGCTCTGCATGTCTTGTTTTCTGTTACATCCCTAGCACTAGGAAGAGTACCTAGCACACACTGTTGCTCAGTAAATGCTTGTTGGCTGAGCTACCTGATGCCTCAGCAACAGTCTCAAAGATGTGCTGATGCTCAGAATGGGTAGTGGATTCTGTGTAGGACTTTTTATTGTTTTGAAGGCCATAGGTAATTGAATAACCTTTCTATATGCACATAGCAAAGTATCTGTAATTTCTTTGAGAAATTTCAAGGAAAAAAAACAGAATAACATGAACAACATGTAGCACTTACTGCTCCTTTCTAAGCCTGTACTAAATTTCGCCTTCATCAGCCTTCAAAGTCACATTAGAATCAAGATAGAAAGGTAGCTCAGGACTTCCCTGGTGGCGCAGTGGATAAGAATCCGCTTGCCAATGCAGGGGACACAGGTTCGAGCCCTGGTCCGGGTAGATCCCACGTGCCGTGGAACAACTAAGCCCGTGCACCACAACTACTGAGCGTGTGCTCTAGAGCCACGAACCACAACTATTGAGACCACGTACCACAACTACTGAAGCCCGCGTGCCTAGAGCCCATACTCTGCAACAAGAGAAGCCACCGCAATGAGAAGCCCGTGCACCACAACGAAGAGTTGCCCCTGCTCACCACAACTAGAGAAAGCCCGGACACAGCAACGAAGGCCCAAACGCAGCAAAAACAAACAAACAAACAAACAAAAAAAGGTAGCTCATTGTTCAAGAGACAGTTTCCTTTAATCGTAGATCATAAATTGACTCAAATTCTAGTGAGTTTCAGACAAATACTTACGGTTATGAAACAAATCATAAATAAAAGTAAGCACTGAGGGCTTCCCTGGTGGCGCAGTGGTTGAGAGTCCGCCTGCCGATGCAGGGGATACGGGTTCGTGCCCCGGTCTGGGAAGATCCCACATGCCGCGGAGAGGCTGGGCCCGTGAGCCATGGCCGCTGGGCCTGTGCGTCCGGAGCCTGTGCTCCGCAATGGGAGAGGCCACAACAGTGAGAGGCCCGCGTACAGCAAAAAAAAAAAAAAAAAAAAAAAAAAGTAAGCACTGAATATTCACCAGCGAAGTTACTGGCCGACTGTGATACTTAGGTGCCTTCTAGCGTGTGTTGGTTTTTACATCAGTTCCTTGCCTCACACATCATGTGATTAAGATCTTGCAGTGTATTCAAACGTGATTTTTCCAGTGCATTTTAATGTGAGATTAACAGATCTATGAAAAATGGTGAAATGATTGTGGAGAAATTGAAGTTAAAAATTAGTGGTTCTACTCTGAGCCATTATTTTCAAGCGAAAGTGCAATTCAGGTGACCCTGAGCAATCAGGGGGGTGTAAAGTTACCAGGGTTCCTACCAAACACTGTATATTGTAAACACATAGGCATGGTTCAAAAATAAGAGATATGGAAAGGTATAAAGTGAAAAGTTTTGCTCCCACCCTACTCCCCCTCCACCCTCTACAATTAACCACCTATGTATCTTTTCTCACTTTTTTTTTTGTGTGTGTGTGCGGTACGCGGGCCTCTCATTGCTGTGGCCTCTCCCGTCGTGGAGCACAGGCTCCGGACGCGCAGCCTCAGCGGCCATGGCCCACGGGCCCAGCTGCTCCGCAGCATGTGGGATCTTCCCGGACCGGGGCACGAACTCACGTCCCCTGCATTGCCAGGCGGACTCTTAACCACTGCGCCACCAGGGAAGCCCTATCTGGGTACTTTCTAATCTTTTGTTATTAGAAATGAGGACAAAATGAATGATTTTGTTCAAGGGTTATTTCAAAACTGCACACATAACTAGGATACATTCCTGGGAGTGGAAGATGTTGGGTCAATTTAAAAAATAGTAATTACTAACATGTATATAGTGCTCGCTATAAGCCAGGCATTGATTTAAGCACTCTCCATATATTAACTCATTTAATCTTCTTAATAATCCTTTGAGGAAGGTACTAGTATTATCTCCATTTTAAAGATGAGGTTACTGAGGCACAGAGAGGTTAAGCAACCTGCCCAAGGTCAGATGGCTAGCAGGTGTCAGTGTCAACCAACCTGGCTTTAAAGCCTATACTCTTGGCCATTATGCTTTGCTTTCTCAAGGAGTGTATGTAGTATTTGTATTTTAAGTAGATATTAACAAATTGTCCCCCAAAATAGTTAATCCAATTTATTCTCTTATCAGCTTGACTATCCTTTTTTGCCCAGAGGTAAACTGGGCAAAAACTGGGAATTTTGTTGGTTTAATTATAGATGAAAAATGGAATCCCAATGTAGTATTAATTTGGATTTCTCTTATAATGACCAAAGTTGGATATCTTTTCATATGTTTAATAGCCATATGTATTAACTTTTCTGTGAATTATCTATTCATATCTTTTGTGAATTTTTATATTGGGATATTGGTCTTTTTTATTGATTTCTAGGAGCTCTTTATATATTAGAGCTATTAGTGTTTTGGCTGTGATGTGAATTAGAAATTTTTTTTCTAGTTCTTTATATTTTGGCTTTCTTATGCCTTTTTTCTTGCAGAAGCTTTTGATATTTATGTATCAAAGTAGGGGTTAGGGGCACTGACCCTCCACGCAGTTGGAAATCTATGTATAACTTTACAGTCAGCCCTCCATATCTGTAGTCCTGTATTTGTGAATTCAACCAACTAAAGATCACGTAGTACTGTAGTATGTATTTTTTAAATAATCCACAAATAAGTGGACCTGTATAGATCAAACCCATGTTGTCCAAGGGTCAACTGTAGTCAAATCTATCAGTCTTTTGTAGATTTTGGACCTCAAATTGGGTCCTACCTTTATCAAATCACAATATCACATCATATATTCTCACACTAATTTGGTTCTATTTCTAGACTTTTATTCTGTTCTATTTTTCTGTCTGTATATGCATTAAATATTACTCTACTATTTAATTATTGAGGCTTAAAATATACTCTATTATCTAGTGGGGCTAGATTCTCTCATGACTCTTAATTTCCAGAGCTTGCTTTATCATTCTTTTTTTTAAAATTTATTTTATTTTATTTATTTTTGGCTGCATTGTGTCTTCATTGCTGCACATGGGCTTTCTCTAGTTGCAGCGAGTGGGGGTTACTCTTCCTTGTGGTGTGCGGGTTTCTCATTGCAGTGGCTTCTCTTGTTGTGGAGCACAGGCTCAAGGCAAGCGGGCTTCAGTAGTTGTGGCATGCGGGCTCAGTAGTTGTGGCATGCAGGCTCAGTAGTTGTGACTCGCGGGCTCTAGAGCCCAGGCTTAGTAGTTGTGGCATATGGGCTTAGTTGCTCTGCGGCATGTGGGATCTTCCTGGACCAGGGCTCGAACCCGTGTCCCCTGCATTGGCAGGCAGACTCTTAACCACTGTGCCACCAGGGAAATCCCTGCTTTATTATTCTTGCCTGTTTTTTTAATGTGAACTTTTCAAGTTTTATTTTTTTAAAAAAAAGGCTCACATTTTTTACTGGGATGTTGTGAACTTCTTAGACTTACTTTCACATCTTCCCAAATACAATACACTGCTTAAGACGCTGTCTGATTCAACTGGGCATGGAGGCTTGCAACAAAATGATATATTAAAAAGCTGGGTTTTCTTGGCCATGTAATGGTAATTGACATTTATTCATTCATTGAACAACAGAGGTCATTTATCCTTTCAGTATTTCTAGTTTTAAGATATTTGTCATCTCTTTCAAAGAAATGAGTAGGGGAAAACAGACTTTCAAATATGAAAACCTTCCAGATGGATGCTGCTTAATATAAAACAGCCTCCAAACCTGCCACCCCAACTTCTTACCTCCCACCCCCAAAATCAACACAATAATCTGATCAGCCATTGCAAACATCAAGGGTCAATGGGTACTGACTTACACAATTGTTACTGTAGGTTTCTGAAAAACCCTTTATGTTCTTTCTGTGTGGTCCAAGCACCAACAGCCTTGGCATCACCTGGGAGCTTGATAGAAATGCAGACTATTGAGTCTCACCCCAGATTTACTGGATCAAAATCTGTATTTTAACGAGATCCTCAGGGCGTTCATAAGTATCTTAAAGTTTGAGGGGAAAAAAGGATCAGTGGTTCTTAAAGTGTTGCCCTGGTAGCAGAAGTGGCGTCCCCTGGAACCATGTAGAAAATTCAAATCCCTGGGCCCTACCCTACCCCTACTGAATCAGAAATCCTTGGGTTAGGTCCAGAAACAAGCCCTCCCGATGATTCTGATGCACCTAATGTTTGAGAATCACTGCTCTAGATCAGTCTTAATGAAACACTAGGAATACCTGGGGAGCTTTGAAAGCTCCCCATGCTTACAGTGTACCCCAGATGACTTAAATTAGAGTTTCAGAGCTGCAGGCCAAGGAACCAGTGTTCTTTTTATTTTCCAGGTGATTCCAATGTGAAGCCAAGGCCAAAAGCCACTGCTCTAGTCTGGAACAATGCTTCTCAAACCTGGCTTCATGTTAGAACCACTTGAGCATCTTTAAAAAAAAAAAATACTGATGCTCGAGATCTCACCCAGATATGTAAACTGGTCTGGGTAGAGCTGAGAATCACTTTGGGTTTTTTTCTCAGATGAATCTAATATCCAGCCAGAATTTCAAACCACTGCTCTAGAAATACCGTTTCTCCCACATAAACTTCAAATCACGGTAAAGAGAAGGAGGTGGTAAGTAGTTTGGAGGTGATGGAAGACAGACACGTTTCATTTCCCATGTACTTACTGAGCCCTTACAATGTGTTAGGCTAATTACCATGAAGATTAAAAATAAATACAAAGCATAGTTCTTGCCCATCAGGGGACATATAATCTGCACTGGTAGAAAAACCTGCACATACTGCATATATAAATAACGATTTGAAAGGAACACATTCCATGCTACTGACTATAATTCAATAAACAAGTTATACCTATCATTCTATCATTGTAAGGTCAAACTAATTTGTATCCTTTTTTAAAAGAAGAGGAGTAAAAGAAGGAAATATAGGTTGGAAAATGGTGAAGAAACAATTTTGAATATAATTAGCAATCAACTCTTAAACATTTGAACCTGGAGAAAGTGGTAGAGAAGGTCAATGGCCACTTCAAAGGATAATTCACAAGCTTAAAGATTGGGCAAGCCTAAAATGCTTTAAAGTTTCCTCCTTGGCATAATGAGAAGAAAATTATGCTATGGAATCACTGGCAACACACCATGATATTGTTTGTAAATTAAGTTATAACTATTAAGAAAAATTAGCAATTACAAAATCAATTAAAGAGTTTATAATAAATCTTTTTTCACTTTTATTATTAGAGATATAACTAATTTTTTTGGCCTTACTATTTGCCTCTTCTCTTTTGAGAACACATTTAAAAATAAAGGAAAAATATTGTCCTAGTCTAGGAGAAATTATTGGCTATAATCATTTTTCACAGAATTTATATTTTAAAATGAACAACCAAGCAAAATTCAAAATTTCACAGTTTTATGGAAAAGTACATTAACAACTAAAACTGAGTCAAAAATGTTAAAAATTGTTTGAAGTCAGCTAAGTATTCATTTTGATAATCAACTAAATATACACACCCATTCCTTTGTTTTATTATTAGTTACAAAGGCAAGGATGTGACATAATCTTTTAAGACCATATAAGGAGTTTCTCAGTTAAGAAGAAAAAATCACAAATGTTCACCCACTTCATCCCTCTTGTTCTATCAGGAAATACTTACAGGTTAGAACAGGTGAGAGTACTCTACATAATATCAGTTTGAATTTGGGAGAGGTCTAAGGGCATGCCTATTTAATGTAATAACCTCTCCTTCATATTTGAAAATGATCCCACATTAGTGGGAGATGAATTTCAAGTTGTCTCCTCAATAAGGGTGGTGGATGCACTGATCCAGCCAGTTTTCCCATGTTCACGAACATATCAACTAGGAAGTGGGCTGATGTGATCTTTATGTGCACCCATGAAATAGAACTAAGTTTACTGGCTCCGACAGGCTTTTTTTTTTTTTTTTTTTTTTTTTTTCTGTTTTTTGGCCGTGCCGCACAGCATGCGGGATCTTAGTTCCCCCACCAGGGATTGAACCTGTGCCCCCTGTAGTGGAAGCGTGGTGTCTTAACCACTGGACCACCAGGGAAGTCCTCCAACAGGTTTTTTGGTTTTTTTGGGGTTTTTTTGCGGTACGTGGGCCTCTCACTGTTGCGGCCTCTCCCGTTGCGGAGCACAGGCTCCAGAGGCGCAAGCTCAGCAGCCATGGCTCACGGGCCCAGCCGCTCTGCGGCATGTGGGATCTTCCCGGACCAGGGCACGAACCCGTGTCACCTGCATCAGCAGGCGGACTCTCAACCACTGCGCCACCAGGGAAGCCCCCTTCCAAAAGGTTTTGAATCCATCATCTGGGTTAGAATTTACCCTCAAAACGATCAGATGAGAAAGGGACGACACTTATTATTATTCCAATTTTATAGATGGGGAGACTAAAGTTTATAATGGTATCACATCACTTGCACAGGATAAAAGACAGTACAGTGATTATCAATGGAAGTTGGAAAGATAATAGAAAGATAATAGAATCGACTGGATAATTAAAAAAAAATACTCATGTTGTATCCTGCCCTCCTTGCACTACCACCCAATATGTACACAGAATCTAAGTTGAGAATCACTTCTGTAAGTGAGCTGCTGTTATTGATATGAGTGTGTCATTGCACCTCCAATGTACTGGAGGAATTTAATAGGGTTGAAAACCAGTGCCTTAGGGGGAACAAAGGCAACCAACATAGGGAATCAAACTCTCAGCCCTGTGTTTTATCTAATGGAGCATACAGTTAAAAAAAATTCTACGGTTCCTTGAATAGGAACATTTTGAATATAATAATTGAATTACAGCACTGTAAGCCATTGATGGCTTTTATTTTGCTCTTAAGAATTTGTGGGGCCTCCCTGGTGGCGCAAGTGGTTGAGAGTCCGCCTGCCGATGCAGGGGATACGGGTTCGTGCCCCGGTCTGGGAGGATCCCATATGCCGCGGAGCGGCTGGGCCCGTGAGCCATGGCCGCTGAGCCTGCGCGTCCGGAGCCTGCGCGTCCGGAGCCTGTGCTCCGCAACGGGGGAGGCCACAACAGTGAGAGGCCCGCATACTGCAAAAAAAAAAAAAAAAAAAAAAAAAAGAATTTGTGGAATATTCCCTTGATTCTTCAAAGAGGGGCAAGGGACATGGAGTTCATTTTACTCAGCCAGGTGGTTACAGTGGCGTCACCATCCCAAAGGAAGTGATACCTAGCTATTTCAAACAAAGGCAAATTCCTGTCTAGTGCTCAGAAGGGATTTTTAAGTAGCTGCTACATACCTGTTCTGGGTGAGTTTCCCGCCTTTTTTTATTGTGAAGTTGAAGATAAGAGTCCATTTTCGGAGTGGGTAATCCCAAAGTCAGCTTGTTTTTTTCCACAAAATATTGTTTGGACTTCCTTTGCCGAGGGCCATGTGATCCTGGCAGGAATACCTCATTCTGTGAACTTGAACTCTTCAAGTAATGAGAGAGGTTGCTGGACTTCTCCAGGTCACTGCTGCTCAGCACTGAAAACGGCCCGCTGCGATGGGCACCGTGCTCGTAGTTTGGGCTTAAAAATTCACTCCCGAGTAAGGAGGCTGTGCTCGGTGGGCTCTTCTTCTGTTCACCTTTCCACCCTGAGAGTTCCATCGAAGTCTCCTTGGAACGGTAAAGTGGATTCAAAGTCAGATTTTCTGCAGAGCTGTCCACAGACTCTGGCAATGCTTCCATAGCCAACAACTTCCCCTCCTCTTTTTTCCTCTTCCAATTTGGGTCATATCGCAGGTCTGAGTATTTGTCTTCTATGGGTTGTTGACTGCCCAAAGCAGAAAAGAAATGTTAAGTCCTTTATCCAAACAGATTTACTCGTTCTCTTTAGCTGATCATCTTATTCGAAATCAATCTCCATCTTTCTCCTACAATTTTCCTTTTACTATCTACATGGGAAAGACACATCCGAGGCTCACATTAGACCTACACATTACACATAAGGGCAAAAAGTCATAATTATCTAAGTTCATTGAAATACGAAATAAAAATGGGGGATGGGGACTTCCTTGGTGGTGCAGTGGTTATGAATCCGCCTGCCAATGCAGGGGACACGAGTTCGAGTCCTGGTCTGGGAAGATCCCACATGCTGTGGAGCAACTAAGCCCGTGCGCCCCAACTACTGAGCCTGTGCTCTAGAGCCCATGAGCCATGACTACTGAGCCCGCATGCCTAAAGCCCATGCCCTGCAACAAGAGAAGCCACCGCAACGAGAAGCCCATGCACCCCAATGAAGAGTAACCCCCGCTGGTTGCAACTAGACAAAGCCTGTGCACAGCAACGAAGATCCAACGCAGCCAAAAATAAATAAATTTATTTAAAAAAATTTTTTTAATAAAGTGTACAATTCAGTGATTTTAAAAAATGGGGGATGGTTAATTTATATATGCTGGAAAACAAATGTCTATAATGTTAAACCAGTAAATGGCCTTGATGCAAGGAATGCTGTTACTTAAGACACACCATAAGTTGAATAAGTTACAAGCTGCTGAAGATAAAATGGATTTCACACTTAGCTAGTGATCTACACATTTAGCTATTTATCTGGGAAGGGAAATTCGACTGTTGCCTGAACGACTCAGTCTGAGCCTTTCGTGGGAGGAAAGCAAGACTTATCCCAACTGAATACCTACATAGGTTCATCCTCCTGTATCAGTGATTTTTACTTGTGACTTCATTTCATCTTTGTAGATTTTATCAAATGTGCTACAGAAAGATTCCTAACTTTTGGAATCAGATGGTGCCTCTGAAAGCTCTGTTTGTACTCTCTTGGTCAAGTCTATGTACACAAAACTCAGTAGACAGGTCAGTGTGAGCTTTAAGCTGTAGACAGCCCTAACTGAATAAAAGGTTAAGCACAGGGTCCAGCCCGAGGGGAGTCAACTGGTCTGTAATCAGTACATATGACCCCAAATAAAGTCCTCCCTTTTCTCCATGACGATCTCAATTTGTAAAGTATCTCTTAGTCTTAACCAAAAAAGAAAAAAAAATGCTGGTAATATGGCATATTTAATGCCTGCTTTGATCTTCAAAAGCTAAATGGGAGAGATTTTCCTTCCTTGGTACAGTAGATGCAACCCTCTAATCAAAAAGAAAATGTAAATCATCTGGGCTTTTTATGCTATTTGATATTCCCATTTATAGAGGACATCATTTTATGCTGGGTAAACAAACTAATGGTGCCCCTAATGTTAATTTAGTCTTCTTAATGTGGACCTAGAGTTCTTTGATTTGATGTAAAGCAAAAACTAGAGCGGAAAGCCCCAACTCCTATGTCTTGCTTAATTGTCACTTTGAATTTTTAGTGTCTTTTTTGCTTTTTTTGTTTTTTGGCTGCACTGTGAGGCTTGCGGGATGGGATCTTAGTTCCCCGACTGGGGATTGAACCTGGGCCACGGCAGTGAAAGCGCTGAGTCCTAACCGCTGGACTGCCAGGGAATTCCCCTTGTCACTTTGAATTTTTAGTTCGCATATTAAGACGGAAAGCTTCTTGGGATAGGCTGCTCTTCCTTTTCCACCAAGGGAAGAAAAATGATATTCTCTTCCAGCAAAGTGCCTGAATGGAGATGGTCCACTTTGGCAGGAAATCGACGTCAAACTGTGCAGCTCGCTGCTCCCGAAACTCCACAGGGCTGCCTGCCTCTGAGGCTTTGAGGGGGTTTCTCCATGTGATGTCCCCTCATGTGAACTTACAGGAGTTTTTGGCCCTGCCTTTCACTTGGCTCCAAGGGTCACTGGGCATGTAGTGTCCCAGGGGCAGGGAGGGGGCCAGCAGGGCATAATCTAGATTTGGGACTGGACAGACCTGGGCTTGAGTTCGGGTTTGCCACTACCTATCTGTGCATCAGCTGGCAAATCATGTCACCTCCGAGCTGGTTTCTGTCATCTGTAAGTAGGGATCAATTATATTTGTTCTGTTTATTTCTCAAGGTTGCATAAAGTCAAAATGAGACAATATAGCTTACTTCCTGTTCTGTATTTGTGCTTATTTCACTTTTCACTATGACAACCGTATCTTCTCACCTGGTTAAGGTCCTGGGCAGCAGGGACAGAGGGTTATCCTTCCTTCCCTAACCTCTACCCTGTGCTATGGGCAGAAGAAGCAACAAGTGATGCTTCAATCAATAACTGAGCATTAGATATTTATTTTTTAAAAAAACAGCAGCAGGGCCTCCCTGGTGGCGCAAGTGGTTGAGAGTCCGCCTGCCGATGCAGGGGATACGGGTTCGTGCCCCGGTCTGGGAGGATCCCATATGCCGCGGAGCGGCTGGGCCCGTGAGCCATGGCCGCTGAGCCTGCGCGTCCAGAGCCTGTGCGTCCGGAGCCTGTGCTCCGCAACGGGGGAGGCCACAACAGTGAGAGGCCCGCATACCGCAAAAAAAAAAAAAAAAAAAAAAAAAAAAACAGCAGCAGTAAATTAGAATCTAAACATGCAGAAAAACCTCCTGCATTGGACCAAATCAGTGAATGATTTTAGGGCTTATCTTGTGCTGCATTAAGTATAAGGTTCAGCAGTGGTTGTTTAGATGAGGAAGAAAAGATGAAAGTACATCTTCAAGTAAATAAAGATACAAAGATTTTTTGAAATGAAGAAACATGCCGTTTCCCATATCTATGATATATTGAAAGGAAAAAGTGAGTCTAACTCTCCTCGTTCATTCATTCACTTGATTCGACAGAATTTAACTTTCCTCATGCATTTGCTCGTTCACTGATTCTATATTTATTGAGCACATACTAAGTTAGGGGGATACAGTGGTGAGCCCATAGCCTAGTGGGGGATACAGACCAGGAAATGAGCTATTTGTGATTAGAGTGATGAGTGCCCGCATGAGGAGCATGGGGCCACCAGGACTCAGGAGGGACATCCAATCCCATCTTGGGAGAAAGGGAAACTTTCTGAAGGAAGTGATGGCTTAGCTGAGACCGAAGGCTAAGAAGGGCAGGAAGTGTAAGCCAGGCTGAGGAAACAACACGGAAAAAGGAATGGAGGGGAGAGAGAACATGGGGCTTTCAGAGAACAAATTCTACCTGGATAAAATGGAGGGTGGAAGGATTAGAATTCAGGGTTAAGCAGAGGTGAAATCTTGAAGGGCTTTGTAAACTCTGTGAAGGGTTTGGCTTAACTACATTAACTTGAGAGTCTGGATTTATTTAATTAAGTAAAAATCATTTAATTAGAGAGCAAAGATGTTATAGTAAGACAAATACTTTTGGGTAGGCAAAGTGATGAGTTTTTGGAAAGGATTATGTACAGAGGCCATATGGTTTTTGGGGTCAAAGTTTTAGAACAGGTAGCCCTGTCCTCTGCACTATTTAGAGCAGGGGTTGGCAACCTTTAAAAGTAACACACGTTATTGGAGCCCACTGTCTTGCTGCTTTTCTGGGTGGGTTGTAGAGTGCTGGCTTTGGGAAGATAGCACATAGCACACACTACTTACTATGTGCTGATCTAGGGAAAGCTTACAGTGAATCTCTAGTTTTCTCCTTATGGCAACCCTATGGGGAGGTACCATTATTATGCCCATTTAATAGATGAAGTAACAGGCTTGTGTCACTTTTCCAAGGTCACAGAGCTAATACGTGGTGGAGCCAGGATACAGACCCTGGCAGTTGGCCCTGGGATCTGGCTCCTGTCCAGTAACTCGCCCTGTATCACACAGCCAACCCCAGAGGTGGTGGCGAAGCAGGTGTTGTTGCAGGAGGGCCTGCCTTAGGGGAGTTAGTGAATCGGTCGGTCAGTCAGTTGGCCAGTCAACAAATATGTACTGAGTGGCTCCCCAGGTACTAGGCACTGGAGGAGAGCGGTGAGTGAAAGAGAAACAGGCGGATGGAACTGGCTGCTGAGTGAGGAAGACAGGCAGATGGATCTTATGCACCAACAGTAATAATCAAGTAATAAACTAGATGCAGAAAGAAGTACAGAATGTTATGGGCATTTAAACTAGGAGGACAGACCTTGTTTATCAATGAAAATATGTTGACCTCTTATTTCCAGATCCAACTGCTAGATGATATCTCAAAGTCCATTCCAACTCTCTTGTTCTGTGATCCTATGATGAACTCACAGGAGTCGATAAGCGAGGAATGCCCACTCTTTTTAACAAATAGGTAGTCTTTGATGATTGAAGGAAATGGAGTCTCTGACTTCCATCTCTGCCGTTATACTAAGAAAACTGGCACTCAGGCTGGTCACCAGACTTAACTAGCATTAGTTGATGATGGCATGATGTCCACAGTCAGGGCTCTAGACACCCCTCAGTCTCATGGAATAAATGATATGGAATATTTTGGTTCTGAGAAATGGTACCATAGAAAGTCAAAGGACAGGGGTCCTAGAATCAGGCTGCCTGCGCTCAATTCCTGGTGCCACCAGTTACCGTGGGAGTGTGGGCAAGTTATTATACTTCTTGTGCCTCAGCTTCCTAATCAATAAAATGAGGATAATAATAGTATCTACCTAAAAAAAATAATAGTACCTACCTCATAGTCGTTGAGAGTATTAAGCACATTTATATACGTATATATGCTTAGAACTATGTTCTTGGCATGGAGTAAGGAAGGTCCCAGGAAGGGCTGGTTATAAAAGCACATGCCGGGCCTCCCTGGTGGCGCAAGTGGTTGAGAGTCCGCCTGCCGATGCAGGGGATACGGGTTCGTGCCCCGGTCTGGGAGGATCCCATATGCCGCGGAGCGGCTGGGCCCGTGAGCCATGGCCGCTGAGCCTGCGCGTCCGGAGCCTGTGCGTCCGGAGCCTGTGCTCCGCAACGGGGGAGGCCACAACAGTGAGAGGCCCGCATACCGCAAAAAAAAAAAAAAAAAAAAAAAAAAGCACATGCCAACGAGCTCCATCACTGGTCTTTGCTTGCTGTGTGTTGTGTTCTGTTACCATGACACAACATTGGTGTGTACTATGCTTCCTCCTGATGGATCTCAAGGGATTCTTCTCTCCCTAGGGCTGAAGTTATTTTCAGGACACAAAGTTGTCTCGTGATGCACTAAGTGGGACCTTAGTGGCCTGAAAGAATGAACACTTATCTTTAAAAATCCAATTTTTTTTTTTACCACGACCTAGGCAGCATGGAGAATCTGTTTGAACTGTAATTTAGGAAATGGGATTAAGAAATGTCAGTGTTTCCACATGATGAGATATTTTAAGAACTGCTGAAAGATGATGAGGAAGATAAAACTGGGAGAATTCAATTACTTTAGACCTTCAGAAAGAGCTGTAATTTCTAGCCTCAACAAATTGCCATTCTTAGATGCCCACGGAAGCAATCTCACATGCCCTGGAAAAGACTGATATTTTAAGTGAAACCTAGAAAATACAGAAGGGTTTGAAACAAATCAGACACAATGAGTTGCTCTGGCTGGGAAAGATGTTTTTGAACCAATCATTTGAAGAGACACTCTAATAATGTGTATTTACAAGATGAGAATCGGAAAATGTGGCTCTTCTAAGAGCTTTAATTACACTGTACCATGTACACCTGCAATGATTATCTTAAAACATCCCCCTTTCTTCCCCTTTTGATGGAAACCATGTGTTGAGACAAATGGGAGTTTATGTTTTGCAAACTATAGAGCATGGAAAGCTGTAATACTTCACAGAAACAAATCTAATGGTTGAAATAGAACATGATACTAAAGAACCGCATTGTTCTGAGCTTGTGTGCGGAGAAGCTCAATTGTGTTGTGTGGTCCAGGTCAACACACTGGAACAAAATGTGTGTGAAGTGCTCCTTCATCAGTAATCTTGTGCACACAAAACACATACCTCATTTCCTCCCCATCTGATAGGAAGGTTACACGGACAATGAGTACACAAGGCTTTTGTTGCTGTTCAGACAACAGATGCCAGGTCTGCCCTTCAGATGCCCAGGTTAGAAATGGATGCAGAGAGGAAGGGGAGGGTGGTCTCATATGCATATGCCATCCTATCTGCTGGCTCTAATGGACCATATTTGAGCATGACTGTGACAACTTCAGTCCAAATAAAATCAAATCTCCATTTGACGAAGAGCCTAATATTCAGTTTAGTATTCAATCAAAAAATTACTAAAATTAGAGCATGTTTCTAGTACAATGAACATCCTTTGCACTCACAGTAAAATATTCAATAACTGGCCATTTTGCCTGTCGAGGAGGTGAATAAAAGCATTGCTATTAATCATTTAGCAGTTATTTATTTGCCACTTTGAGTAGGCAGTTAAATTGAAACTGCACATGTTATTATTGATTTAGGTTTAATTTAATCCTTTTAAACAGAACAATTATTCCCAATTTATATGCCATTAAATCTTTTATGCATATGAACAGCAAATTCAATTTCTGTTTAAGTGTAAAGTGTTTTGTTTTTTTTTAAGTGTAAAGTTTTTAATGCTTCTTTAAGGAGCTATAAAACTGACAATTGTTTCCAAGGATTTCTGAGCTCTGTGCTCATTTTAATCTTTTTATCAACAGCTTTAAGTAAATAAAATGAAATAAATCCAAAGGATTAAAAAATCACTTTTGCAAGTATGAAATAAAATGGTTCCACAAGTATACTGAAATGCTTTGGGGAGGCTATTTACAACCCAGAAAATTTCATTTAATGCAGGCATTTATTCTGCTAAAAATATTAAACATGTTAATAGAAGAAAGGTAGTTTAATGAACCGAAGGCCAAAGACTGTCTTTAGAAACACACTCAAGTGAAGGGACTGGATTGTTATCTGGTGAATTTTATTTACTGCAATTATAGAGTTTAGATAATTCCAACTAAAGTCCCCCTTTTTTTTCTTTTTGACAACAGGTTTATGGCTGCAAAATAACCAGATATTTGCCCCAAGTTCTTATTAGTACCAGTCTTGATTCAAGGACAATCTGAGTGTTAAATGAAAATAAATTATCTTAAGAGGGCGTGTTAGTAATTGCAATGTAAAATTCTAGTACGTCATTTCTAATTAAGATTATCTTATGTGAAACCAAGGCTGCATCTTCACAAGGGAAATGCTGTATGACACAGAACATATTTAGAAACATAATTCCTCTCGTTCAGTGAGAGTTTACAGTGCTCAAGCCAGACATTTTTGTGGAAGGCTTGGATATTCTTTTCATTCTCCAGAAACAATGGCTAAAAGCCAGGGACCAAGATTTACAACATTTCCAGGTGCATACACTTTCTTTAGATAGAGTCTCTTGTATTTTAAATGCCAGATATTTACAGCAACAGGATTGCCAGGTAGCTGTGACTTCATGGGCAAAAGCACTAGACAGGTCTTGACACCTGGGTCCTGGTCCAGATTTTGTCACTGAGCAGCTGTGTGAACTTGGGTGAATTTGTTATCCACTCCAGGCCTCAGGTTTCTCATTTTACAATAAGGAATAGACTGACCTTTAAGAGTCCTAACAGCTCTCAGAATTCACTAATTTTTAAATTGAATTGGGCCTATCATGCGAAACTCAGCAATGTATATAAGTGTTGGGAAAAAAACACTTATTTTAAATTCAATCCATTAAAAAATTATAGTAACCAAAGATTTCTACATTTCCACATTTGTCAGGGAGTAGGAACAGATTAATACAGTGGAGGTCGTGAATTAAACTATCTCCATAATTACTTGGTTACAAACTTCCTAATCCTCTTGATAAACTTGAAGGATTTCAGGTGATGTAAATTTAAATTACACTTTGTGAGGTTTCAAACTCACTATTTACTTATTTTAATACAGTAATGCATCCCCATTTGGAAATAAGCTAGAAAGGAACTCGTGGTCGTCTCCGAGGGCAATAAAATCCCAGGAGTCACAGTGGCTTTAGCATTTCTGGTGGGGACTGTGCCTCTGATAGACACAATTCATGCCCAAGCACACGCCTTACTCCCTCCTCTGCTTGTCTATCATGATGGCACCGTGCCTGCTCTGAGGAGTGCATCAGGGTTTGACTGCTGCACAGCTTGTGAGCAAGTGAGCATAAAACAGCAATGATGGGACTTCCCTGGTGGTGCAGTGGTTAAGAATCCACCTGCCAATGCAGGGGACAAGGGTTTGAGCCCTGGTCTGGGAAGATCCCACATGCCATGGAGCAACTAAGCCTGTGCGCCACAACTACTGAGCCTGTGCTCTAGAGCCCACGAGCCACAACTACTGAGCCTGCGTGTCACAACTACTGAGCCTGTGTGCCACAACTACTGAAGCCACCGCAGTGAGAAGCCTGAGCATGGCAACGAAGAGTAGCCCCCGCTTGCCGCAACTAGAGAAAGCCCGTGTGCAGCACTGAGGACCCAATGCAGCCAAAAAAATAAATAAATAAATAAATTTATATTAAAAAACAGCAATGACAACAGCCTACGACAAGTCACCTCTCTGCTATGACTATACACATGTGATCAGAAATAAATAACCAAAACGCTAGTAGCTATCCCCAAATACTTTGTGAAACCCCTAAAATTCGGTATATAGTAGAATGTGTTTGAAAGCAGTTGGCCAGCCAATGGCCTTAAATTGAAAATCTACCTAATCAAGACAGTATAAATCAACATGGATGAATGCTGCTAGAAACTAACAAGAATGAGAGTTGACACCTGGAAGCTCTCAGAATGTTCTTGGTAATACTAGAATATTAGATCTAGCCTCAAGTGTCACATTTACTCTCCCAACCAGAGCAAAATAAACAAAAACAAAAAAAACAAAACTCTACAACACTTATGAGAGGAAGTAATCTCCCCTCAGCTTAAATATATCCAATGTGTCCTACAAAACAGTTGGGGAAATTAAAATACTGAGTTTTAGTTTTTACTAAGTCTCCCTTTACCCACTTTCTGTTTTGCTTATCCCATACTGCTACTGAAGTCCTAGAAATCATCATTCAATATTTCACTTGATTCTCGTATTATTCATCAGAAACAACATACAGTGGTCCCTTGGTATCTGCGAGCGACTGGGTCCAGGACACTCAGGGGATACCAAATTCCACAGATACTCAAGTCCCAGAGCCGGCCCTCTGTATCCATGGTTCCACATCTGCTAATTCAACCAATTGTGGATTTTGTACTACTGCAGTACTATTTATTGAAAAACATCCTTATATGAGTGAACCCGCTCAGTTCAAATCCATTTTGTTCAAGAGTCACCTATATATGCAAGTGTTTGAGAGGAAAAATCATATACCACCATAAAAATGCAGATTATTATTCCTGAGTCCTTTTCTTACCTTCAGACAATTCTGAAATTCAGTTCAACTAAGAATACCTTACGGTGCCTATCTGCCACCCAGTAATTTCTGGTACACGGTGGTTTATGAGACAGAACGTGGGCTCTTTTGTGAAGGCTACATTTCCCAGGTGATGAGAGCTCAATGAATGAAAACATTCCGTTTCCCAGCAGAGCTGCTGAGGAATATAGGCTCTATGACCTCACTGCCCAAAGTAAAATGCCATTAATATTTATAGTATTCTGGGCTTCCCTGGTGGCGCAGTGGTTGAGAGTCCGCCTGCTGATGCAGGGGACACGGGTTCGTGCCCCGATCCGGGAAGATCCCACATGCCGCGGAGCGGCTGGGCCCGTGAGCCATGGCCGCTGAGCCTGCGCATCCGGAGCCTGTGCTCCGCAACGGGAGAGACCACAACAGTGAGAGGCCCGCATACCGAAAAAAAAAAAAAATTTATAGTATTCTGAGGGCACAGGATCCTTTATAAATTTGTATTACTTTACTAAAATTTATAATTTTACATGCATATTTAATTTGGCCTCAGTTTAGTCCATACTGAAATCGTTACACCTTTAATTTTTGCTAGAGAGCAAAACTGAATCCTTTACCAGATCAGCCCTTGATCGCCTATCTAGGTACTTATAATTAGAGGCTCAGACTTTGATGTTAAAAGAGAGTTAATTCAGTTAAATTTCTGGCTCTGCCACTTAGTAGCTACATACACCTACACAACTTTCAGAGCCTTGGTTCCTTATCTGCAAAATGGGGATAATAATGCCGATATCTAAGAGCCTCTTGTAAAGATAAATGAGATAATATATATCAAGCAAATAGTCCTACAAATGGTAGCTAATTATATTGAAGTATTTTTGTAAATAAGACCTTATCAAACACATATACTAGTTACTGTACTGCTGCTTTCTGATTTTTTTTTTTTTTTTTAACATATGAGGTTTCAGTAGGCCCCAGAGCTGAAGAGGTTATCTTTAATGCTCTAGGAATTACATTGATCTCTTTCTCCTGAGTGCCAGAGTGTCATGGGGCTAGTTCTGGAGTGGGGTTTAAGGATTATCATAAGAAGATCCTCTTTCCACTCTTGATTCATTCACTGCAGTCAATGCTGCTCCAATTTCCATTAAGTAAAAGGTTTTCTCTAATCCATATACATCGAACTGTGGCTTGACTTTGCTGAGGAACAAGGGAGTAATTGCTTTGAGGAGCTTCTAGTAACATCAAAACACAAGAGTAGGGCTCAAGTGATTTTGTCAGGCAGATTTTTAAAACGGTTGCCCATAAAAGCAAGAAGAAAGAGATCTTCCGTTTTAAGGCAAGGCTTTGACTAATTATTTTGAACTACAATTCCCAGAATGCCATCTACCTGACAGAAATGAAAGTCGTCTTGAATTTCATACTGAGAGCCTGAGATCAATTTGTCTATTTCATGGCTAGTAAACTACTCAGATCCAAATAACAATACACCTAAGAAAGGTTTCCAAGACTAAAGGGAGGCAGAGAAAAGGGGCCAGGAACAAAACACTCACCTGAAGGATATTTTTGAGGCATTACTTGGCTAAATGCTTCAGTTCGGCTTTCCTTTGTAGTACAGAACTGGTCCCGTAAATGTTCAATGTATGAAGCACTGTACAGCCAAACAATTACTAGGGCTGTAACCCCTTCTAACCCTGGGGGTTATAGTCGATCATTAAGGATTTCTAAGGCAAATCCGTCCAAGGAAAATACCATTATTTAAGGATCTCTGAATCAGAAGACCGAGGCCCTAATGATGCTTTTGACTTTGTAAGTATGGTTTTTTTTTTTTTTTTTTTTTTTCTTTTTGCGGTATGCGGGCCTCTCACTGTTGTGGTCTCTCCCGTTGCGGAGCACAGGCTCCGGATGCGCAGGCCCAGCGGCCATGGCTCACGGGCCCAGCCGCTCCGCGGCATATGGGATCCTCCCAGACCGGGGCACGAACCCGTATCCCCTGCATCGGCAGGCGGACTCTCAACCACTGCGCCACCAGGGAGGCCCTAAGTATGGTTTTTTATTTTGAAATATATTGAGTGGTATTTACATTGTCCTTGGGTAAAAAGCAAGGTTAAAGTCAGGTCTCTGAGCCCCACTCAAAGAGCAAAAACTCAACATTGGGGAAATGAGGTCACGTAATGGCTCCTTGCCTTGGTTTCTTCATCGTAAAAGTACAGACAAGAATACCTGTCCACCACAAAAGATATTTCTTTGCCGATGCCCCTCCCACCCCCATAGTAAATAAAAGTACCATTTATTACCTAGGAGACTATGCCTCTCCTAGATTAGAGCTACAATACAAACATGGTTTAAAGTTCCCCAGGCTTTTTGGCACCAGGGACCGGTTTCATGGAAGACAATTTTTCCATGGACGGGGGTGGGGGTTGGGGAGGGGGGGTGGTTCAGGCGGTAATGCGCGTGATGGGGAGCGATGGGGGGCAGCAGATGAAGCTTCATTCGCTGGCCCGCCGCTCACCTCCTGCTGTGCGGCCCGGGGGTTGGGGACCCCTGGTTTAAAGCATAGAGTCCGACTGCAGGAGTTTTCTGTTCCACCACTCACCCGGTGGAATAAATGGGTATAACATAACTGGTTTCTTTAAGCCTCATTTGCAGTCTTCAGGATGGGAGCATTATAGTGTCCACCTGTTGAGGCTGCCATAAGGATTAAATGAGATGATACATGTAAAGCGTTTGGCACAGGGATGGGCTCGGGACAAGCATTCTATAAATGCTATTGTTGTTAGAACCTTAAAGTAATCTGTGCCTTTTCTTGTTCCTTCCAACCCCAGTTCTAAACTGTCACCAAGTCCTATCAATTCTTTATAAACATAAAGAATTACCTATGAAGTAATTAATTCATAAATTACCTATGAAGGAAATGAATAAAAGATTGCTACGAAGGATATACACTCATAAGAGTATATGTGGGTTGGGACTTCCCTGGCGGTCCAGTGGTTAAGACTCTGTGCTTTCACTGCAGGGGGCGGGGGTTTGATCCCTGGTTAGGGAACTAAGATCCCCCATAACGTGTGGCGCAGCCAAAAAAAAAGAGTATGTATTGATGTACGGGTTATCTCTGAGAGGAAGACGGGGACGGATTTGAGAAGGGGAACCAGGAAACTATCTGTAGCATTTTATGTTTTAAAAAATATATCTGAAACAAACATGGCAATAAGGGTGAGGTAGTATTTTTCTCTGTACTTTTCTGTAGGTTAGAATTTTTTCTTGATTAAAAAACTCAGGGAATTTCCTGGCGGTCCAGTGCTTAGGACTTGGCGCTTTCATGCTTTCACTGCTGTGGCTCGGGTTCAGTCCCTGGTCGGGGAACTAAGATCCTGCAAGCCGCACGGCGCAGCCAAAATACCTAAATAAAGTATTTTTTAAAACACCTCAACATCAATAACAAAGCACTCTGATGTTGGGTGACTTCATCTCTGCCAGCTTCATCTTCCTAATCTGTAAAATGGGAATAGCAGCACTTTCCTGCAGGGTTACAATGAAGAATTGAGTGAAATTCTTCAAAAGAGATGGCCTTTCAAAAGAGACGTCATTACTCTTATTGTTGTCATTGTAATTATTACCATCTGGTAGTCTCTTTGTCCACTGTGTTTTTACCCTCTAATTCATAATGCACCAGCTTGCAGAATAATCTTCCTTGAACACTGATTCATCTCACTGCCCTCCCCAAGAACCTGCATTTTCTCTTCCAGGTGTGCCCAACCCAGTCCAGTCAGGTGAGGCTGGCTGGTTAAAGCCTTCCTAAGCCCCTCTTTCACCCCCCAGCTCTATGGCTGCACCTCAGTTATAGCATTTATCCCTTGTACAGTGGACATACGAAGAGCACGTTCGTTAAGTCCAATTTGTTCGTAAGTCCAACAAAGTTAGCCTAGGTGCCCAACTAACACAATCGGCTGTAGAGTACTGTACTGTAATAGGGTTATAATACATTCGCATCCTTGAAAGTTTGCAACTTGAACGTTCGTATGTAGGGGATTTACCGTACTGTACTGTGAGATCCCCTAAGAAGCAAATGAGCTCGATTCAACTTGACATTTCCAGTGAAAGAGAGAAAGAGGGAAAGACGAAAGGAAGAAAAAGACTCAGGGCTGGGCTCTCATTCTGGCTCCCGCACCAGTCTTCGCTGTGACTGCATTCTTGGGACACGTCATTTGAGTTCTGTGTTCAACGTCCTACCTGCGGCGTGGGCTGGGGGCACTCCACGACAGTCCCTGTCCGCAGGCCCCTCCTCTGTCTACTTTCCCTACACTCAGAACAAATCCTCTGCCATCAAGTGGGGTTCAATGTGCCACACACATTCATTCTAATTCTATTCTTTTTTTTCCCCAAATCTTACCTAGTCTCCAAACCCCTGCCTGCCCAAGTTCTAGGCCTTCCAATAAACTTTTCTCAATTTACTTTAACCCTAATTAAAAAAACATCTAACACATATAGAACTTAGAGTCACTGTTCGAAGCACTTTTTTTTTTTTACAACTTTATTGGAGTATAATTGCTTTACAATGGTGTGTTAGTTTCTGCTTTATAACAAAGTGAATTAGTTGTACATATACGCATATCCCCATATCCCTTCCCTCTTGCGTCTCCCTCCCTCCCACCCTCCCTATCCCACCCCTCCTGGCGGTCACAAAGCACCAATCTTCGAAGCACTTTTAATATATGTATACACAGACTTATTTTAGCCTCACTGTAACTCTGGGAGGTAACTATTATTACTAACCCATTTCTACTGAGGAGGAACTGAGGCACAGAGAGTTTAATCGGGCTTGGCCAAGGTCACACAGCTAGTCAGGGGCACAATCTGAACCCACATGGTCTGCTTCAGATGCTCTGTACTTTACCACCATCCCAAGACCCCTGTCTAATCAACAGCTTTTAACTTCAGGACTCTAGCATATCATTTATATTTTCATTAAAACTGAGTAATATTGTACTCATTTAAATCCTCTTAGATGTTTTGGTGGCTTCTAGCCTAAAGTTAATACCCCATAAGTACTGATTAGTAGAAATTAAATCTTTATGTGATTATATAAGCCCGGGAAGGTAGACCTCTCCTAGCTCAGGTAGGCTTCTACCCCCAGAACGTACTTTACTGACAGTGATGGCAATCCTGTGAGAGAAGCAGCCTGGCTGATCTGACAGATGAGAAAGACTGAAGAGACTTATTTCAAATTGTACACTAACCGGCAGTGCCTGGACCAACTCAAGACCACCTGGCTCCAAGTCATGGCATTTTGCTAGACCAGGCTTTTGGGGATTTCTCCGAGGTGAGGTCACAGCAGTGGAGACACTTGGAATATGACAGGAAATAAGGAGCAATAGAAAGGCAAATGCCCTTATTATTAATAACTATTCTCGTCTTGTGCGTTTTTTTTTTTAAATGAATGTGACAAAAATCTTGGCTCCAAGCTGTCCTTAGCTGCTTGGACACCTGTGTCACACACACTACAAAGGTGCTCATTACAGCAGCCTGTCCAGAAACAGACTCACAGACTTAGAAAATAAACTTATGGTTATCAAAGGGGAAAGGTTGGGGAGAGGGATAAATTAGGAGATCGGGATTAACATGTACACACTACTATGTATAAAACAGATAATCAACAAGGACCTACTGTACAGGGAACACTACTCAATATTCTGTAATAACCTACACGAGAAAAGAATCTGAAAAAGAACAGGTATATGTATATGTATAACTGAATCACTTTGTTGTACACCTGAAACTAACACAACACTGTAAATCAACTATACTCCAATATAAAATAAAAATTAAAAACGAAAAACAAAAAAACAAAAACCAAGAGCCTGTCCTTACTTTCACTTGGGACAGTACCAGTAATTATGTAACAATGCATTTCGGAACCCACTGTTTTCTTACACAAGCCAATTCCTTACCTGTTATTTGCACCAGCATCTTGGGTATGGAGGTTTCTCTGAGCTGCTTTTCTGCTTGCTTCCTCTTCCGTCTCACTCAAGTTCTCCTCCTCTAAGCTGTCAGGCTCCATGTCGTTGTCCTGAATTCGGTCTTCAAGTTTAGACTGGGACTTGATCTCTTGAGTGAGGCTTTCTGAATCAGATTCCAAGGAGTCTTTTGAAATCCAATGTAAGTCTTCATTCTTAAAAGGTGGCTCTGTGGACTGGACCTTTAAGTTGGTGTGATGAACAGGAGACTGAATAGAGAGCTTGGGAATTAATTTACTATGAATCATCTTGAGAAAATACGAAAAGGAACAGGGATACTCTTGTGGATGGCAGCAGCTGGCTGAATGTTTAAAGTCGTGGTTCGCAAAAGAATTTGCCTAAAAAAATTATATTTATGTTACTCTGTGACTACTGAAATCTCTTTAATTCCAATGTTAATCAAAAAATTAAATAAGAGAAACTTGTTATTACCTGCAGGCTTTTGTATGCCCCCTTTTGTGTGTATGAGAAAGGTCTATTGGAAAAACTATTATGTTTTTCTCTCTACAGAAACACATCTGATGTAGAGCTCATAAACAGTCTGAGTAATCAAATGCAGCTTTATTGAGAAAATTAAATGGCTGGATTCCTTTTTTGAGCTTCCAAGGGCCTGTTACAGATAAGCCCAGACAAAGCGAAATGGCTAATTAGGGACAGTACTTCAATGCCTTATTTCCAAGACCCAGGCACTGATATAAATATGCCATGTTCAGTAGTATTTATGGACAGAGTAAAACAGGTTCAGGGTCTGCCTTTTGGAAAATAAAGGAGGGGGAGAGAAGTAGAGTATGGTTTCCACAGTTGGAACTGTAAAGCTGATGGAAGCTGTTTTGCTCCTAACCCTATATTTGCTGACTCTATCATTTGGAAGACTTCTTGATATCCAGATTGCTATTAGGTGGGAATGTGTAATTTAGGTGGACATTACATGGAGATCAACCTCAGCTCAGAGGGAAAAAAAAAAAAACATGATAATGATTAAAACTGTTCAACAAAAGATTTGGTGGCCTTGTGAATTCTGCCATTCAGTGATTCATAGCAGAGGCTGGGTGTCCACCTACCTGAACGGAATGCTGTTCTGGGGAGTGTTGGGTGGGTGGAAGATTGGCCTGAATAACAGCTCGGGTCCCTTGTAACTAGCTTAAGAGTATGATTCCAAGTGAGCCCTCCCTGTCTCAAAGGGCTGTCATAAAGACCCACGAGATGGTTTATGGAAAGGATGCTTTGAGTTCAGATAGGATTGAAAGGAAATGATGTTTTTGGATGTGCTTCCCTTCATCTCTACTTGGCATTTCTACTTGCTCTGTCTTCCATCTCACTGCCTTTATGCTGTTTTTGTTTTTGTTTTTTTTTTCTGTAGGTCAGGTAACAGAAACAACCTTTCTCATCAGAGATTACTGTAAAATTTGTTTTAATGGCTTGCTCTTGTTCTTCGGGCAAATCCTCTCTTTAATTAAATAACACGACCTTCTTCCTAGTCCTAGTTGACCTTGTTGCTAATGTTTCCAAGGAACATCCTCAACTCCTTAGAGGAAAGTACCTTAACAAACAAAACAGACTCTAAAGGTAACGATCATACTTAAATACATCTGATATTTAAATATCTATGGTTTTCTTTTTAATTCAAAGTTCCCCCTTGTTGGTAGACTAACATATTATTGTCAAACTGCACAGACCAGTTTGCTGTATTAATTCTCTTATTTTAAAAATACGAATTTCATTCTACCGTATTATTTTAATTTTGATAAGCAGATCAACTGTTGCTTTTAGGATATTTTTAGAAAGTGGCAAATCCCTCAAATACTAACACATTTTAACTGAAACAGTTTGTAATAAACACCAGTCTTACTTTAAGAGTTCAAGTCACTGTACTTGGGATCTTGAAGAAAACTTAAAATAATCATTATATTTCAATTTGGAATTGCTCCTTCATGAAATAATTCAGTCCCTTCAATTTCTCTTTTAAATGACAGGGACTAGGATTTCTTGGAGTTAATCAATTAAAAATGTCCATAGAAGAAGATATAATTTTTGTCATTAATGAAGTTTGGGAGATTATGAAGAGAGCAAAGGCAGATACCATCCAAGTTGGGTCGTCTGTGGAAGGCGTGATTTTATAAAAGCATGAGATTAAAGTAGGAAAAGCTGATAGCTGAGATAAATTAAAAGTGAGCCTTTTAAATGTAGTGAATGTGGCTGCCTAGTGGCACAAAGTTTTTCACTGAAATTTCTGACCAAGAGGGGCTGACACATCTCCTAAGTAAACAAGAGAGACAGGGATAAACCGGTGGCACTAAGAAATGGCTAATTCCCTAGGGGTCCCTTCAAGACCTTGGGCCTAGCCCATTAGTACTGGGAGAGACACATTTCCTTCTGTAGGTGAAAAGGAGCCCTGCTTTAAGGACTCACCTACCAAGATGAGTGGTAGAGGAAAAGGTGCCCTGTTTTGGAACAAGCCCGAAGCTGCCCAAAGGGAAGTTGGGTTTATTTTCTCCACCCCCAACCCCTTTTCTCCGATGGACAAGACTGGGCAACCAGGAGCATTTTAAGGCCCAGGAAGTGATGGGTCTGGTGGGTCTGATGCCCTGGACCGGTCTAATCAACCCACGCTAGGGCTGTTCTGGGAGTCTGGGCGCCAAAGTCATTCCAGATCCCGGCCACCTGGGCCCCGTCCCTGCCTCGGTCACCGTCTGCCCTTCCCGCCTGGGTCCCAAGTGCTCCCCGGCGCGGGCTCCTTTGAGTTCTCCCCGTCCAGATCCAGTTTCCTCGAGAGGTTTCCTGCCGTCCCCACTCCCAGTCCCACCCCTCCCAATCCCCTCCTCTGGCGCACCGCCCACCCCTCCTGTCACCTGCCTAGCGCTCCTGGCTGCCGCGACCCCAGCGTGCCCTCATCCTCAGCGCCTCCGCAGCCCGGTTGCCCAGCGCCTCGCGGTCCCGCCCCGCGTCGCCCGGCGCTGCCCTGGAGACGGGGGCCAACAGGGCCCGCCCCGCGCGACTCGCCCCGCGCGCCCCAGCATGGCCGTGGGTGGGGCCGCACCGGGGGGGCGGGGCCGCACCGGGAGGGCGGGGCCGGCGCGGTCCAGGCCCAGCATCCCGATCACTCCGTGCCCTATCTTGTCCTGGTGGAGAGGGTGGGAACGGTTGTGATGAGGGTGGCAGGGGAGAGCTCCCAGGACCCCGGGAGCTCTCGAAGAAGCCGCTCGCAGGTCACACTGGCTTTTCCGAAGTTGTCATGCAAGGAAAGACAGGGCACCGAGTGGGAGATACTTGCAACACACACTGCTAGGAAACTTGAAGAACTCCTACAAGTTAAGAAGGCAAAGAACGGGCAAATTACTTGAACAGGAATGTCCCAAAAGAAACCCAATGGCCAATAACTGTCTGTTGTTGATTGAAAAGGTGCTTAATTCGTTAATAATCAGAAGCGGAGAAATTAAGACCACCGTGGATATAGCTCCATACTCACCAGTTGGGCATGCGTTAAAATATCTGACAGCGCCCAGGGTTGGAGAGGAGGGAGAGCAAAGACCCGCCCCCCCATATACTGCAGACGGGAGTGTGAGGCCGTGCAGACACTTTGGAAAATGGCTTGACATTAGCTAGAATGTGTACACCCTATGGTTCAGCAATTTCACCTTTAGGTATTTACCCCACAGCTGTGTGTGCTTCTGGGCACCCAAACTGAAAATAACTGAAATGTCCATCAACAATAGAATAGTTAATTAAACTGTAGTATTCCGTATACTGTATAGTAATACAGTAGCGAAAATGAATGAAACACAGCTGTGTGCAATGACACAGGCATCTTAAAAATATATTGATAATATTGAGTTTTTAAAAAAAACCCAAATAATTTTGTATATAAATATTTATAAAGGCAAAATTAAACTGTATTATGTTTATGGATGCATACTTAGTAAAGAAAACTATGAAAACAAAACCGAAGTAGTGATTCTCATAAAGTTAGGATTGTGGTCAGTTCTGATGGGCAGGGCAGGGTGGGGCTTTTTAGGGAAGAGTGCCTTTGAGATTGTATTTCCTGACTTTTAGTGCTGGTTACATAGATATTCATTTTATAACAATTCATTAAGCTATACATTTATGTACGTGTAGAATATTACACTATTTAAAAAATCTTCAAAGAAGTGTAAAGAAAGGAAGGGTTGAGAATTATATTCATATTAACACAGCATTAAAACCACAAATAGATTTGAATAACTGACTTCAGAGAGGCAGGAATTCTTCAGTATCAGTTGCCTCATTAATGATCGGAAACACAGAGAATTGGAAAAATCTTGCGTACTCAATTTTACCATTTTTTATTCGGCTTTTTATTAGAGTTAGATTTTTTTGACAAGGGAATTAAAACCTTTATTATGGTAAAATAATTGAACCCTACAACACTGCTTGATTTATTTGATTTGATTATGACTCAGGGATGCATGACTGATTAAAGCTACATCCTAGTTTTGTTTCATATGCTTGAGGTTGATGCTGTTATTTTTAAAAATATTTGCTGTCACCTTTGACTTTTAGTTCCACAATGATTTATTAATTCACTGGTCAAATTTCATTACAAAAACTTAAAGTAATTTTCTTCCACCTTCCCTTATTTTATTGAAATAAATATAGTTGGAATTGACTAAGAGGCCTCTGACTGATTTGGAAATAACTTTTTTTATTAGTGGCATCTTTTCTTTAATTAATTTTTTAATTGAAGTATAGTTGATTTACAATGTTGTGTTAGTTTCAGGCGTACAGCAAAGTGATTCAGTTGTGTATATATATGTACCTACATATATATGTATATATATATGTATTCTTTTCCAGATTTTTTTCCCATATAGGTTATTACCAAATATTGAGTATAGTTTCCTGTGCTACACAGTAGGTCCTTGTTGTTGATCTATTTTATATATAGTAGTGTGTATACGTTACTCCCAAACTACTAATTTATCCCTCCCTACCACCATTCCCCTTTGGTAACCATAAGTTTGTTTTTTTTTTTTTTTTTTGGCCACACCACATGGCTTGTGGGATCTTAGTTCCCCGATCAGGGATCAAACCCCAGCCCTGGCAGTGAAACCACCGAGTCCTAACCACTGGACCACCAGGGAATTCCCTATAAGTTTGTTTTCTAAGTCTGTGAGTCTATTTCTGTTTTGTAAATAAGTTCATTAGTATCATTTTTTAGATTCCATGTATAAGTGATATCATATGATATTTGTCCTTCTCTGTCTGACTTACTTCACTTAGTATGATAATCTCTAGGCCCATCCATGTTGCTGCAAATGGCATTAATTCATTCTTTTTTGTGGTTGAGTAATGTTCCATTGTATATATGTACCACATCTTCTTTATCTGTGATGGACATTTTGGTTGCTTCCATGTCTTGGCTATTGTAAATAGCCTTTGAGATCGTATTTCGTGACTTTTAATTCTGGTTACATAGATATTCATTTTATTATAATTCATTAAGCTATACATTTATGTATGTGTAGAATATTACACTGTTAAAAAATCTTCGAAGAAGATTAAAGGAAGGAATGGTTGGGAATTATGTTCATATTAACACAGCATTGAAACCACAAATAGATTTGAATTACTGTATTCAAAGAGGCAAGAATTCTTCAATACCAGTTGCCTCATTAATGATAGGAAACGTAGAGCATTGGAAAATATCTTTAGTACTCAGTTTTACCATTAAAAAAAATGAGTAACAGGTTTTTGTTTGTTTGTTTTGGCTGCATTGGATCTTCGTTGCTGCGCGTGGGCTTTCTCTAGTTGTGGCGAGCGGGGGCTACTCTTCATTGTGGTGCGTGGGCTTCTGACTGTGGTGCCTTCTCTTGTTGCAGAGTCAGGCTCTAGGCATGCGGGCTTCTGTAGTTGTGGCACGTGGGCTCAGTAGTTGTGGCGTACGGGCTTAGTTGCTCCGCGGCATGTAGGATCTTCCCTAACCAGGGCTCAAACCTGTGTCCCCTGCATTGGCAGGCAGATTCTTAACCACTGCGCCACCAGGGAAGTCCAATTTTACCATTTTTTATTCTGCTTTTTATTAGAGTTAGATTTTTTTAAAAAAACTTTTTTGACAGCAGGGACCTTGTGAGTATACAATAGGACCTCAATGTTACTTGAAGAAATGAAAGCAAGGTTGCTGAAAGCATTGATGTTATTCTGTCCAGCATATTATACAGTTAACATTAGAGCAACTGCAAACGTGCAAACAAACTCCAAGCAGAAGGATTTATTCCTCATAGCAGCTAACAGGATATGTTATATAATCAGGGCTAAGTCATTCACACTTTTTGACTGTCACATCTACTGGTCTGTGGAAATTGATGCTATCGTTCTTCAGACTCTTCAAGCATTTTCTGCATTATCCAGAAAAGAGTTTATTCTGCTTGTCTGAAAATGAGTGGTTCCTATGAGTCAGGAATCCACCAATCCAGCAGCTACTTGCAGAGACTAGTCACGCCCAGAGGATGGAGTACCCTGAACTTGATTTTCCTCCTTCCTCTTCTGGAATGGCTGTCCTGATTATTCTTACTCAGAGTCACTAAAGGCTGGAATAATAAACACAGGTGGCAGTCAGGGTCCAATCAGGAGACAGAAGCCACAGCAGTTATTTTAATGGAAATAACTTAATATGAAGATTTATTGACTGAAAAGTAGCAAGGGGAGCCCAAGTATCCTGAGAATAGTAGCTACAGGAAACAATTACCCGCCCCCCTATTTCTGGGGGAACACAGGGAAGAATTTGTAACGATCAACATTTAGAAGCTGGAAGAAAGGGGCCAGTGCTGGGACGAGGAGGAAATTCCAAGCTGATGGGTGCTGGTGTCTTTAAGAGGTGTGATGAAGCTGGTTCTGGGAGCACTGGGAAAACTGCCACCAACTGCTGCTACTGAAACTGGCTGAGCTGCGGGGTGGGGGTGAAGAAATATGTCAGGACGACTCTGAGAGGAAGAAGCAGGGGAGGAACAGTCCCTTTTCCTTTTCAAGCTGTGTAGTGTCCCTCTACCGCCCCCTACTGGCAGAGCCTAACAAGGAGTGACTGGCCAAGGAGAAATGAGGTTTGCAGAAGTTGCCCCCGTATGACAGCAGAGTGCATGAGTGCGTTCGAAGCGGAGACACAGTGGTTTAATAAGCAGCACAGTGATACACTGTTCTGCAGAATTCTTAAGGATTATAGGGTGCATACATATGAACAAAATAAAGCTGTAAAGTGCATTATTATGGTAATAATGATGATAATTTACATATGATTAACAACTTCCCGGGGTTTGCAAAGTGCTTTTGCATATGTCATCTGTTCAGAATCAAACTGGCAATCTGACGCTGAACTAACTAAAACACAAAGAAGAATGAGAAAAACACGTCAAAAAATGATCAAAATAGATAGTAATAGGGTAGTTCTCAACCCACGGTGGTTCTGTCCACCAGAGAACATTTGGCCATGTCTGCAGACATTTTCTATTGTCATGACTTAGGGGAGTGCTACTGGCATCTAGTGGGTAAAGGCCAGGGACGCTGTTAAACATCCCACAATACACAGGACTGCCTGCACAACAAAAAATTATCCAGTTCAAAATGTCAGTAGTGCTGAGGTTGACAAACCCTGAGCTAGACTAACGGCCCTTGGTCTGTGGCCACAAGGTACCCAAGTGCATGATTCTGTCTTTGTACCGACACATGCATGGCACTGGCTTATAATTAGCTGTTAATGGTTCTGTCACCTCCTCACTATACTATAAGCTCTGAGAGACCAAGGACTAGTTGTGCCCATGACACCTAATAGATGCTCAGTATACACTGAGGAAAAGCCACAATGCCTTACACTTCAGCACTTGAATGGAGAGTAGATAAGTATAGCCCATTAGGCCTTTTTCTAGAGGTATGCTCATATGTGGCACATAACTAAGATGATTAAATAACTTATTCTTAAAATCCAGAATACATTCAAGAATTTAAAAAAAAGATGCTATTAATAAATAAAATAAGACAATAGGTATGGCCTGAAATTGTCTTGGATAGCCGGAAAGTGTGGTTACTCCCTATAACTCTAACAAGTTTAAATGTCTGGTTCCTTCACTTATATGTTAAATTAGGAGCTTAGGAATGAGGAGAGAAGGGCACTCTGAGGACAGAAAGAAGGGACAGTACCAGCAAGTAAAGGAACAGAAATAACATAAGAGATGTTCAAAAAGACCCAGAGCCACCTGGGGTCCTTTAGTGTAGGCAACAAGCAACCGCATAGCTGAAAACCCTGTGTGAGAATCACGGTGTTAGAGCAAGCATGATTAATTTTCATAATGATTAATTTTCAAAAAACATATAAAATAGATCAGTTTAATACATACTAGAAAGGTAAAAATCAGGTAATATATTTTACAAAGATTTTTATCCAAAATATTAAAATGTTTACAATTTCAAGGGATAAACTCTCAATCATCCAGAAAAATGTACTTATTTAGCATAACCAGTCTTGAGAATTTTAGAGGACTGAAGCTGTGTACGTGCAGTTCAACAGGGAGATGTACAGGGAACACTAACACTGTTCTAAGAGAACTAGTCGAGTGCTGGGCGAGCCTGGAGGGAGGGAGGGGAGTTCTGCCTGCTGGGATCAGAAGCTTTAGGAACAAGATGATCCCATATAATGGCTCTTATGAATACAAATTAACAAATAATCAACGATTGCCTTTCTTCTTCTATTTTGATTCCTTGGTTTTCTTTTCTAAAAATAATTTTAAAACGTTTGTATTATGGCAATTTAAGAACATACAACAGTAGAGAGAAAGGTAGCCCTCGTCCAGCTTCAAAAAAGATCAATCTGTGAGCTATCTTGTTTCTACACATACTGTTCTCTACTCCGACCAAAGTATTTAAAAGTTAAACCCCAGCTGTTATGAGGTTTCATCTGTAAGCATGTAAAGATGTATCTTTTATTTTTTTAATATTTATTTATTTAGTTATTTTTGCTGCACCCGGTCTCAGTTGCAGCACACGGTATCTTTGTTGTGACACGCAGTCTTCTTAGTTGCGGCATGTGGAATCCTTAGTTGCGGCATGCAGACTCCTTAGTTGCGGCATGCATGTGGGATCTAGTTCCCTGACCAGGGATCTAACCCGGGGCCCTTGCATTGGGAGCGTGGAGTCTTACCCACTGCACCACCAGGGAAGTTCCATAAGAGACAATTTTAAAATAATTGCAATAGCATTGTCACATCTGAAATAAAATTAACAACGACTCCTTAATATCATTTAATACTGAGTCAGTGTTCAGACTTCCCAGGCTGTCTTCTATGTGTCTTTTTGTAACTGGTGGGTTTGAATCAGGATCCAAACAAATTCTACAGTGACTTTTTAAAATAACAGCTTTATTGAGATACAATTCACATACCACACAATTCACCCCTTTAAAGCGCACAATTCAGTAGTTTTTAGTATATTCATAGAGCTGTTCAATCATCACAACTAATTCCAGAACATCTCTCCCAAAGCAGTCACTCCTCATTCCCTGCCATTTTCTCAGCCCTTGGCAACCACTAATCAACTTTCTGTCTCTTCTGGACATTGCATGTAAATGGAACCATACAATATGTGTTTGTGTGTGTGTGTGTCTGGCTTTTTCCACATAGCATAATGTTTTCAAGGTTCATCCATGTTGTAGCATGTGTCAGTACTTCATTCCCTTTTTTTTGCAAAATAATATTTCACTGTATGAATATACTATATTTTATTTACCCATTCAACCATTGATAGCCATTTGTGTTGTTTCTACCTTTTCACTATTATGAATAATGCTGCTATGAACATTCATGTACAGTTTTTATGTGGACAGTTCTTTCTTTTTTTCCTATTCCCTTAGGCAGTTTTGTTTTCCTTCCAGCTTTATTGAGATATAACTGACATACAGCAGTGTAGGAGTTTAAGGTGTGCAGCTTAATGATTTGACTTACATATATCATGAAATGATGACCAAAATAAGTTTAGTGAATACCCATCATCTCATATAAAGTTAAGGAAACAGAAAATAATTTTCTTTTCCTTGTGATGAGAACTCTTAAGACTTAATTTATTAACAACTTTCATATAATAGTGTTAATTTTATTTATCATGTTGTATATTATCATATTGTATATTACATCCCTAGTACTTATTTATCTTATTACTGGAAGTTTGTACCTTTTGACCACCTTCATCTAATCCTGCCTCCCTCCACCCCCTGCCTCTGATAACCACGAATCTGATCTCTTTTTCCATGAGTTTGTGTATTTGTTTTTGAAGTATAATTGACCTACAGCACTGTTAGTTCCTGTTACTCAACATAGTGATTTAATATTTCCATACATTTCAAAGTGATCACCATGATAAGTATAGTTACCATTGTGGAAGTTTACTTTCAGTTCTCTTGGGTATATACCTAGGAGTGGAATTGCTTGAGCATATGGAAACTCTGTTGAACTTTTGAGGAACTTCCAGACTGTTTTCCAAAGTGACTGAAACATTTTACATTCCTACCAGTAATCTATGGGGGCTCCAATTTCTCTATGTCCTTTCCAAAATTTATTATTGTCTGTCTTTTTTTACGATAGCCGTCCTTCCTTGTGGGTGTGAAGTTCTATCTCATTGTGGGTTTGATTTGCATTTTCCTGATGACTAATGATGTTGAGCATCTTTTCACACACTTATGGCTATTATTGCACAGTGATTTTTCAAAGTATTGCAAATGTATTTTAAATTTCAGATTAAAGAGTTGGTAGCTGAGCAGTCTCCAAAACTGATTTGTCTTTGATAAATTCCTTGCTTTCTGGTATAAAATGTTTCAGGCTCATCTTATATGTTTCTTGCCCCAACCTGGATTTAGCCATTTCTTCAAGGAGCTTTGGGTAGTTTTAGTTAAATGTTATTTAGAGACCACAATCTGGGCACTGAGGATGCTTATTGCTACTGAAATGGTAATTGTCTCCAGGTCATTTCAGTGGGAAAAGCTAGAAAATACTTTTTTATTTATTATTCCAAGAGAAAAATACATTATAAGTGCATGCTTTTGTTTTCAATTCAAATTTAAGAATACAGGGTTTTAACTTATTTGATTTTACATTTATATCTCTTTCTCTTGTGCTGAAAATCGTGGTTCCAATGATATTAACATAATTAATTATGCACCTTATCCTACACAATATATATTATGCTTTCAGAGTGGCTGTCCTGGTGTGGTAACTAACAATATGACTACTGACTGAAACAAGTTTAAGATTTGTTTGCAGTTCTTTTTGTCATTAGGATATATCCTGTTGGTGTATACAGTCAAATGTATATTTTAAGGTAAGCTGAACTAATTCTTCTCTGTGTGGCATTTTTTAAAAAAGAAATTAATTTTTACTTTTGATTTAATTTTTAAGTGATTATGTAAATCACATAGTTCCAAAGTCAAAACTATAAAGTCAGGTACATTTCGAGAAGTCTAACTTCTAACTGTATCCCCTCCACTCAGTTCCCTCTCAGCTCATATAAGCAATAATTTTTATTAGTTTTAGCTTAGCTTTCCTTTAAAAAAAAGATCGTATTTATTTATTTATTGTTTATTTATTTGTAACCCACCCCTTTTCTCAGATTAAAGGAATCTATGTACTCTTCTGCACTTTGCTTTTTTTTTTTTTCCATTCAATAACATATCCTGGAGATCACCCTATAGACATATGTAATGAGCTTTCTCATCATTCCTTTTCATGGTTGTATAATACCTCACCGTGTGCCCAACCAGCCCCTTATTGATAGATACTTGAATTGTTATAGATGTGCTGCAATGAATAGCTGTGACATTGTGATAAGAAATATGTATATTTACAGTCTTCATTCTGGTTCCTGGCACAGAACTCCTAAAACCCTTGTAATTTCCTAAGTAATAAGGGTGATAGGAGCAGCATTTATTATAATATTTGGTTTTTGTCCCGGGTTCCTGACACAAGAGCTTATAAAACCCTTTTATAGTTTCTTGAGTGACAGGAGTCAGGGGGGCCTCTTCTGTTGTTCATTATGTCTCTTTCAATCATCCTTGAGTTTATGCTAATGAGGTGACTCTTGGTTGGGCCCTTAGATAGCTTCGGGATATGAGGGCTGGTTACCAGAGGCACCATCCCTGCGATCAGAGGGTTGGCACTTTCAGCCCAACCCCCAGCCTCAGGAGAGGGTAGAGGAGCTGGGTATTGAGCTGAGCACCAACACTCACTGACTTAATCAATCATGCCTCCATACTGGAACTTCCGTAAAATCCCCTAAATGATGGCGTTCACTGAGCTTCTGGGTTGGTGAACACAGCCATGTGCCAGGAGGGTGGCACAGCCCAACTCCATGGGGACTGAAGCTTCTGTGCTTGGGACTCTTCCAGACCTTGCCCTATGTGCCTCTCTGTCTGGCTGTTCCTTTGCATCATTTATAACATCCTTTATAATAAACCAGTAATAGTAAAGTGTTTCCCTGAATTCTGTGAGCCACTCTAGCAAATTAATTGAACCTGAGGAGGGGGTCATGAGAACCTCCAATTTGCAGTTGAATCAGACACAGTTGTGGGTAACCTAGGGCCCTACTACCTGTGATTGGCATCTGAAGTGGGGGCAGTCTTGAGGGACTGAGCCCTTAACCTGTGGAATCTATGCTAAGACCAGGTAGTTAGTGTCAGAAGTGAATTGCATTCCAGGACACCCAGTTGGTGTCTAGAGAGTTGGAGAATTGGTTGGTGTGGGGAAAAAAACTCCACACATTTGTTGTCAGAAGTATTGTGAGTAAAAAACTGTTCATAATGTCAAATTATAATTTTTCCATTTACCTTTGGGTTAGATTCCTAAAAGTGGGATCGCTGGCTTAAAAGGTAAGTACCAATGTAATTTTGTTAGATGTTGACAAATTCCCCTTTATAGAGGCTCTATGATTTTACATTCCGACCAGCAACATAAGAGAGTGCTTGGTTCCCTACAGCCTAGCCAACGAAGTGTATTGTGAAGTGCTTGGATATTTGCCAATATGATCGATAAGAAATAGAATTTTAGAGTAGTTTTAATTTTGCATTTCCTTGTTATGTATTTCTTATATGTTTAAGGAAAATTTGCTTTTTTTTCCTTGCTCCTTTTTGGTGGCATAGTATTGATTTTTCTCTTCTTAGTTTTTAGAAGCTCTTTATATTTAGGGATTTTACCGTTTGTGATCTTAGTTGCAAATATTTTTTTCCCAGCTTGTCATTTGTTATTTATTTTTTTGCCACAAGAGGCATTTATTTTTTGTAGTCAAATTTATCAATCTTCCTCCCTCTTATTTTTGAATTTTGAGTCACGATAAGGGAATTTTATCCCACTCCCAAGTTATAGAACAATTAACCGATTTTTTTTCCTGGTATTTCCATGGTTTCATTTGTATATTTAAACCTTGCATCTATTTGAATTTCATTTTTGGTTTATGATGTGTTTATCAAGTTTTGCCTTTTTCGATACGGCTGCCCAATTAGTAAAATTTTGACCTTTTCCAACTGATTAGAGATACCATCTTTATCACATATAAAATTTTTATTTTATTACATTAGTACTAAAACATATGCTTCTAATTGCTACTGATTTTATTTTGAGATGAGGTGAGAGAGTTCATTACAAGTCTTCAGTCTGACTGGGTCTTTCTGTGAGTCGTTCTTCAGTAGCGACCCCTTTCTGCCCTATTAGCTTTAAAGTTAAAATTCTGTTTATCCAGTTATCAGGATGTTCTCAGTAAGTAGACCCAGACTCAGGGGTCCTTATGCCATTGTCTAAAACTAGTACAAGGAGAAAACAATGAATCTAAGGTGGAGGAGAAAAACACAAACATTTGTTAGGTACTTATCACATGTCTAATGCTGAACTAGACACTTTGCCTGTGTTCTCTTATCTCATTTAGTCCTCACACTAATTCTGTGTGGTGGGAATTATCCCCATTACACAAATGAGGAACCTGAAGATACAGGAAGTTATTCTGTGACCAATACCAGCTAAACACAATTTAGGAATAAGGAATTAGGGAAAAGCAAAAGAAAGAGAGCATCCCCTGTTTTTAAAGAGTAATATTTAGGGAATTCCCTGGCGGTTCAGTCTCAATGCTGAGGGCCTGGGTTCGATCCCTGGTCAGGGAATTAAGATCTCACAAGCTGTGGCGTGGCCAAAATAATAATAATAATAAAGAGTAATATTTAGTTATTGTCTCTAGCAAAGGGGGTAACTTAATTTGAAAATTTCATCTGGACATCTGAGACTTAGTCTCCCTCAGACCACTTTGGAAGTCACAGATTTTAGTATTTTTCTAATGGGACACAATTTTTATTTCACAAATTAGGGCCTGGTTCAAAAGAGGCATCCTGTCTTAATTAAAAATTGTGACCCATTGTTTCAGGGGATTGCAAAAGACCTGGCAGAATTATTTTTTATGATAAATGTCACTTCAAGGTACTCTCACAAAATTTAGTCTCTCTACGATTAGGCAGGATAGCTTTTTAAAAAATAAACTTTGAGGCATTTGGGGAGTGTCGGAAGCCATCCTGGAGCCATTGCACCATGACAAAGTCATGAGCAACGGAAGGCATACCGCACTTTTAAAAAATAAAAAAGGGGGAGATGTCGGAAGCCATCCTGGAGCCATTGCACCATGACAAAGTCATGAGCAACGGAAGGCGAAACTGCAAGGAAGCTCCGTGCCAGGAAGGTGGACTACAGCTCCATTGTTATGTTTTATGATAATAAATTTACATACAGGGGTAATTTTGGGGGGATGTTGCTCCACGTGAAAGAAAAATTCCTCTAGGACTTCCCCTCCTGAAACTACTACAGAATGGGAAGTACCCACTAAAGCCCCGGGGAAATAGGTAAAGAATTAAGAGCCTGGAACTAAGGGGATGTTTTTATGAAAAATACCCTCTAGTATGGAGTTATGGCCATGGGCCGGAGTTCCTGATGACGACATAGGAAATTTATGGTTCTATTATAAAGGAAGATTAATTATAGAAAAACAAATGACTAGAGCAGAATTCGTTGCCAGGATAGGGAGAAAACACTGTCTTAGTTGAAGAAAACAACGAGAAAGAGCATGCAGGTACATTGTAAATATTTTCATGGAACCATTGTAAAAGGTTGCTCATGCAAGAAGAAAAATAGGAACAAGTAGCTTTAACTTTTACAATTGAAATAATCATATAACTGCTTGACTTGGTTACTAAGAAACAATCTGTGATTAATGGGAACTTGGGGAAATATTTTAATAGGACATCTAGAAACTAGGGGATATTTGTTTTAAAAAATCTTTATAGAATATTTTGAGGTTTGATTGTGCTAAGATTGTTTGGCCACGTACCTGGTAATGTAATCAACTACAATATATAAACCTGTGATTATAAACAAAAGAATGAAGAAGAAGAATCAAGAATAAAGACATGAGAGAAAGAAACATGCAATGCTGAAGTAATAGAATTATTTCCTTTGCCGATGCTAGCCATCCCTCGGGTATCCCTGGACTCGCTGGAGCTGGACTCCGGCAGGGGAGAATATAAGAAGTTGTTGTTGCCTTAGTTTTGGTTTGTTTCTGTCTGAAAATAAGATGTAGAGCAGAAAAGGTAGGGAAAAATTAGCATATTTGAACAGGTCTAGAGTAGTGATCTATGATGACAAATTTGCTCATGAATGCATTAGAGGAAGGAAAAGCGCTTCTCTCTTAGAAGGTGTAACACTGTAAAAATAGAACTGCATTTCATCTAGATCAAAACCCCATTATAAATATAGCAAATTACCATGACTTCAGCCAGGGGAAGTAACAGGAGATTATGTTGTTGGGTTAAATTAGTGACCTCGTGAATGATCAGCAGTTCAAACCATCCTCTTCCTCTGTGGGGAGACTCCCTACTTGATGTGTGCTTAGTCTGTTGGGTAGTATGATTTTTCTCTCTGTTCTTTTTACCTTATGAGAGATGCTTGGAGCCAGAGAATTTTGGTTTGGTTTTTCTTGAGTCATTTGAGAGGAAGTAAAATAAGCATCTTTCTGACTTTATCTCCAAAAGGTAAAACTAAGAAGGATCATGAAATAGAGATTTCTTGGTTATTCTTTAACTCCATCTTCCAATGAGCAGAAAGAAGTAAGACAGGAATAAAGACACAGACCTACTAGAGAATGGACTTGAGGATATGAGGAGGGGAAAGGTTAAGCTGTGACAAAGCAAGAGAGTGGCATGGACATATATACACTACGAAACGTAAAATAGATAGCTAGTGGGAAGCAGCCGCATAGCACAGGGAGATCAGCTCAGTGGTTTGTGACCACCTAGAGGGGTGGGATAGGGAGGGTGGGAGGGAGGGAGATACAAGAGGGAAGAGATATGGGAATATATGTATATGTATAACTGATTCACTTTGTTATAAAGCAGAAACTATCACACCATTGTAAAGCAATTATACTCCAATAAAGATGTAAAAAAAAAAAAAAAAAACCATACCATTGAGCCAAACACAAAGTTATTCTGGAAATGGGAAAATCACCATGCTGTCATCAGAGCTCAGGAAGAAGAACTTAATCCATTGATTACAGATGTACCTGCCTCTATGTGACATATGCAACATATTAAAGAAATTTACCATGTTAAAAAAAAAAGAAGTAAGCATGAAATGCTCTCTTAAGTTATATGTAAGGAATGAGACAAGATCCTGCTTTGGTCTCTTTAGGAGGCAGGAACCCAAGGTTCTGATCCTGTCTCACTAATCAGTTGTGTGGACTTTGATAGTTGACAAAACCTCTCTGGGCCTCCGTTCCCTTTCTAAAATACAAAAGAATTGCTCAAAATCAGTGCTCCCCAAATTGTGTTTGTTAGAACAATAATATTCCATAAAACAACTGTTTTGTAGTTTAAAAGGTGCTCCATTTAGAAGCTGGAAATAATTTAAAACCCAATTCACCCAGGTTACATAACAACGTAGGGATCTTTACCTCACTTAACAAGGAGTTCTGAAATACTCAGCAGCTTAACAAAATCATCAGGGATTAGTTGTACTCTGTCTCTTTTCTATTGCATCCTCGCCACATTAGCTACGATTCCTTGATGGGGAGAAAATAGCTGTGGCAGTTCTAAGCATCACTTCTTGTTATGGCAACATTATAGGGGAGGCAAGATGTTTTCATTCTGAGTGTCTCTTTTTATCATTAAGAGAAATCTTTCCCAGAAGCCCTGTAGGAACTTCCCCTCCTGTCTCAATGGCCAGCATTATTTATTTTTATTTTTTTTTTTTCAAATATAGTTGATTTACAATGTGTTAATTTCTGCTGTACGGCAAAGTGAATCAGTTATACATATATATATATATGCATTCTTTTTCATATTCTTTTCCATTATGGTTTATCACAGGTTATTGAGTATAGTTCCCAGTGCTATACAGTAGGACCTTGTTGTTTATACATTTTGTATATAATAGTTTGCATCTGCTAATCCCAAACTCCCAATCCATCCCTCCCCCACTCCCCTCCCCCTTGGTAACCCCAAGTCTGTTCTCTATGTCTGTGAGTCTGTTTCTGTTTTGTAGATAAGTTCATTTGTATCATATTTTAGATTCCACATATAAGTGATATCATATGGTATTTGTCCTTCTCTTTCTGACTTGTTTCACTTAGTATGATAATCTCTAGATCCATCCATGTAGCTGCAAACAGCATTATTTCATTTTTTATGGTTGAATAGTATTCCATGTTATGTATATACCATATCTTCTTTTATCTCAATGGCCAGCATTATTTTATGTGCCTGAGCTGAAACTGACCACTGGCAAGGGGAGTGGAACCATGGCTGATTCAAACCAATCATGATTCTTCTTTATGGCTGGGGGGGAGGCCTGCCTCCCCTGAAGCACAGGACTACACAGTGGGGGGTGGATACTAGAACAAAATCACAGCTCTACTAGAAAGGAGGAAGCCATTGGCCAATGGTCATTGCGTGGGCAACCATCACAAATTGTTTTATGTGGTTAAGTGAGTTTGATCTTTGCTGGGTTAAACAAAGCCAAACAGATTCCTTTATAAGAAGACTTTTCAGAGCCTTTACTGTGCTAATGTGCATCATCTCTATGAGGGAGATATAATGTTCAACCTTTTCCAAACTTATTTGACCCCAGAAAACTTTTTTTTCTTTTTTCACCGAGCATCCATTAACATTTCTAGGTCACCAGTGTTCCTCAAAATTTTAGGAAATGCTTGAGATGAACTCAAAGATCCCTTCTAATGATCATATTCTATGGTTATCTATAAAACTAGATTCAGATTTGTTGAGATGCAAGAAATCTGTACATATAGCTACTGTATTGGTTAGGGTTTCTGCAGCAAACAGGTGATGCATTCACACTGGGCAATTTGAGGAGATTTAATAAGTGAACTCCTTCCAAAGCTTTGGGGGAACCACAGAAGACAGTGCAGGATCCCCCTAGGCTCGATGAAGTGAGGGAAGCAAATAGATTCCCGAACTAGAGACAGAGAGAATTGCCTGATGGGAGATGTGACCTCCAGTCGGGGGACCCAGTCAGTTCCTAGCAATCTTGCACACACATCCTCTGCTCGCCTGCCGGAAATCCACATTCCCCAGCTGGAAGCCAGAGAGAGGGCAAGGCAGGCTGCTGATGTTTCCAAAGTGGCAATGTTCCAGGGCACCCGGCAGGTAGGAAAGCGGGGAGAGTGAGGAGGGGTAATTGAAAGATAATGAGCACAGCTACCCAACATCTCATTTTTTTCTAAATGTCCCCCTGGAGTCACCCTAGTATAACAGTTGGAGGGGCATAGCATTGAAGCCAGACAGACCCAGATCAGCATCTGGGCTCTCTCCTTACCTGGTTAAACGCTCTGGGTAGTCTCCTAAGCCATTTTGTAGAGTTTAGAGCAGCTCTTTTGTGTCAAATGTGCATTATAATACCTACCTTGCAAGAATGTTACAATGATTAAATTAGATTACCTATATAAAATGGCTCCTAATAGGTCCTTTCAAATGTCGTTTTTCTTTTACCTGTCTTCCCTCTGCTATTGGCCAAATATACATTGAGAAACTACCATAGGCTGGGCACCATGAACGTTGACAATTTTTTGTCCACAGAATGCGTTTGGCCTGTGGATTGGGGTGTGATTAATTTGACAGTAACAGAGTATAACCCAGTGACTAACATAGGATAGTAACAGATTGTAGCCTGTTTAATAACAGAGGAAACCATGAGTCCATACAGGTATCAATCAATAAGTAACTTGAAAGTTTGATGAGAAACAGGATATTTACATAGTTTTAAAGCATCTCCCCACAAAATATTAACTTAGAAAGCAGAAAAGAGTAAGTTTACAATGGAGAAGTTTGGCAGACACCACCTTCATCAAGTGATCAAGGTGGATATCATCAATAATGGGATCGATAAAATGCAGTGTGACAAACAAAACATCCCTGACGTGATAGTCCTGTCAAAGTTGCATAACCTGAATCCAACCATGAGGAACCATCAGACAAAGCCAAACTGAGGGACGGTCTACAAGATAACTAGCCTGTAATCTTCAAAAACGTCCAGCTTGTGAAAGGGAAGGCACTGTGTGACAAACTGAATAGGATGAAAATGAAACATGTGACTCTGAACTGGATCCCCTGGGAGGTTTGGGACAATCGGAGATAGATGGATGAAGTCTGAGGTCTGCAGTACAAAAACGTCAATGTTTATTTCCTGATTTTGGAGGTTGCGCTATGGTTATAGAGGAGGGTGTCCTTGTTTGGAGGAAATACACGCTAAAGCATTTGTGGGGTGACAGGACATCATGTCAATTTACAGTGGTTTAGAGGGAAAAGTGTTTCATTCTATCCTTATGCCTTTCAGTAATTTTGTGATTGTTAAAAAAATGGTATCATGAGAAAAACATCAGCCTGGCTAGATCTGGCCCCTGTAACAAATTACAAACTCATAATTTTTATGCATGTGTTAGAGCAATGCGGGGGGCAGGTGGTATTATTTTAGAATTAGTTTATTCAGGTCCAAAGAATGAGAAATGTCGTAAATGTTAGGGGGGAAAAAAGACATGTCACATGTCACTTTCACACGTGAAAGTGAAGGGAGGAAGTACGACTTGGAACAACCACTAGAAACACAAATACATATTCTGCTCTTTATTAAATAATTTTTTAAAAGCATCTATTAGGTCAGTAATCGGGAAATTCAGCTCATTATTTTCTTTTGTACGTGTTTTTGTAATGAAGTGCCCTGGTAAAAAACACTGTCTACCAGGTCAACTCTTGTGATTTAGCAAGACAATTAGAAGAAAATGGAAACTTTGGGTCTGCCTTGAACTAGCACTTGTGTCTTGGGGCATCAGTCTTGGGACCTTCATGCTTATCTGACTCACGCATTGTTTTGCATGACTTCTCCCAGACAGGGAATGGGCTGGTTACAGCTTCTTAAAAGTGCATCTTGAAAGTAAGCTCCTAGGATTAGAGACCTTCTTTGGGTCCTTTTCATCCCGAAGTTTTTTTGTTTTGTTTTGTTTTAAATTGGGTACTGTCTCAATTATCCTTTATTTGTAGTTTACCTTGAATTACTCTGGTAACCTATTGAGGTTTTTTTTTTTTTTTCTCCAATTCGCGCTGTCTTGGCGCACGTACGTGTCACCAGCTCTTTTTTTTTTTTTACTTTTTATTTTTATTTTATTTTATTTATGGCTGTGTTGGGTCTTCGTTTCTGTGCAAGGGCTTTCTCTAGTTGTGGCAAGTGGGGGCCACTCCTCATCGCGGTGCGCGGGCCTCTCACTATCGCGGCCTCTCTTGTTGCGGAGCACAGGCTCCAGACGCGCAGGCTCAGTAATTGTGGCTCACGGGGCCAGCTGCTCCGCGGCAGGTGGGATCTTCCCAGACCAGGGCTCGAACCCGTGTGTCCGGCATTGGCAGGCGGACTCTCAACCACTGCGCCACCAGGGAAGCCCCCCAAAGTTCTTTATTTGGAAACCAGAAAGAAAGACAAAAAAAAATTTTTTTTTTAATAGTTCCACTAGAGCCCAGCATCTAATATCTCCTGTTCCCTTTACAGTAAGATGTTAGCTGGTCACATTGACCCTGATCCCAAAGTTTAGTAGAATCCTTCTGCTCTGAAGTAGTATCAGGCATAATAGGTTCTTTCTCTTCTTTTCTTTTTCTTTGTTTTTTTTAACTACAAAGCTTTATGTCCATGGGTTAGTCCTCATTTGTTGCTCTGAGTCCGGGGCAGATTACACTTGGAGGGCACCATCTTGCATTGCACTCAAAGTACTTTTTTTTGTTTTTCATGTGATGGTAATTATGCTCCTTCCCACAGGCTGCTCCACTGAGGTGATGATGAGGCTGCCCTGAAATCCTATTTTCTGTTGCAATGAGCACTACACAATGCTCTCTGGTATATGAGTGAGCTCTCTTTTTAATTTTGAAGGTTGTGCCTTTTCCTTCGTCTTTGTTTTTGCCTCTGAGTACAACTGTGTGATGTAGTTCATGCAGCTCTTAGAGCGGGAAGCTGAAAGAAAAACGTAGCGAACACGAACATTTAGTTTGAACAACATCGCACCCATTTATTTGAAACACGTGGATTGCACGTGGTATTTGTAGGTCCGAATGTTAATGTGTTAAAAAAAATCGAACCTGAAATTCACTAATGTGTATACACGGTCTTGAATACCCTGTTATAGTCTAATTTTTAAAATGTCTTCTTATGTAAACTATATGCTCATAAACCTGAAATAAAATATATAGACATCTCTGCTATCAAATATGTATTGCTGGACAAAAAAATACATTGCCTTTAGCATAATTTCATACTGAAAGTAAGAGGGCTTATGGGAAAAAGAGGATTGGGGCGACCCACTGAAAGCCTATGCAACTCTGTACACGGAGTCTGGAAACAGCTCCAGAAGGTAGCTTTTAAGTGAGCAAAAACAATAGAGTTGAAATGCTGGATTTGAGGGTGCTGAGGGAAAGAGGATGGAAGTGGGGGTCAGAGCCCAGGATAAAGTGCAACTTCCCACAGCTGTGGCAAGCCGCCCCCCCACCCCCCGCCGCCCCAGGGAGTCAGGGTGGGGGCAGACCTTTCTGGGGAGGGAGTCCTGAGTGCAGATGCTCCTTTTGTTTTTTTAATTGTTTTTAAAATTTTATTGAAGTATAGTTGATTTACAATGTTGTGTTCATTTTTTCTGTATAGATACTCATTTTAAACTTTCTTAAAGGTGAATTACAAGGGCTTCTGCTTGCTCAGCAGCTGAGCTGAGGGCTTTTCTTTTCCTGCTAAAGGTTATAATTCTGCTCCCACTCTCTGTTCCCCTTGCCTGGGAGCATCGACGTAGGAAACAACCCCCATTACACGTTATACTGACGTCATTCTCCCCCTGACAGTCGTGGGAGGAGATGGATGTTATAGAAACACGCGTTGTACTACAATAGCCTGTATGCAGCTGACACACATTTTCCCCTCCCACACCCAGGTCTCGCACAGACCTCTCACTTGTGCCCCTCTTCCTGCTATTACAGCTAGTCTTTCTTTCCGTTTCACAGCCTGCTAGGTCAAAACCAAAAAAAAAAGCCAGAGGTGGTGTAAAAGAAATGCTTCTTACAAAGCCTCAATAAAACCAATAGGAACTAGTGGCAAAGCTCACTGCATTTTCTTGCAACTTTTGGCAGGTGGAATAAGTTCATTTGCATGGAGGAAACAATGGTTGGAAGGTGTAAGATCCTTGTTTTGCTATATTCCTAGCTTCTTTCTACTGGATCTTTGTCAAGAGTACACACACACACACACACACACAGAGTCTCCTTTTAGACTCTTCTTTTCATATTTTGCTTGAAGAATTGCAATGAAGTCATCCAAAAGACCTGAAACATTTCTGCTTGAATTAGTTAAGCCTTATATTCATTTATTCAATACAGATTTATCCAGCACTCCATCTGTGCCAAGCCCCAGGCTAGGATCTGGGGGTACACATAGAGTAGATCCAGTTGCTCACCACTGGAGGTGTACTGTGGTAGCTAAATTAACACACCAAACATGAGAGTCTGGCGTGGGAAGTGCTTCACTGTAAAGGTGTATATAGGATACTGGGGCACACAGGAGGGTTCTACCTGTGTGTGACAGCGAGGACTCAGGGATGGCTTCCCAAAGGGGCATACCTCCCGCTACCTGAACTGAACTGCTACTTCTTGTTTTTTAAGAAGTATTTCCTCAAGTTCTACAAGATGATTTATGTGATTTGCTTTTTCTTGTGCGAAAACTCAAACTTTGATTTTTATTCTCCTCATTAAAGGCAACAAGTTAACCTCATTTTTCAAATCTCAGGTCACATAGTTGACTTACTTTGGCTATTTTTCTCTTGGGATGATGTTTCTTCATTATTTGACCTTGATCTGTAACTTTCTAGAGTGTGCTCTGAAATTTCATTTTCTGCAGGAAGAGAAAATTGTTATTGATTTCTGGTGCACAGAGCATCATCTGTATTCAGAACTGTACGTTTTGAGTAAGAGCATACCTGTTTTTATACCATAGTGGGCTTATCACTCCCTCCCCCATACCTCATGTCCTCATTCGTTCAACAAATCATTTTTTATTCTCTACTATGATTCCTGCAGGCACTGTGCCAGGCAGTATAAGAGCTGCGGAAGTCAAATGACCGCAGATTAGAATCAAGTACTGTCTTTTGGGAAGAAACAATTCCGGTAGCCCTTAAAGAGGTATGGGGGCGAAGTATCAACGGGAGATTTTGAAACAATAGTATGGCATTTGCCTATTGTGCAGATACAGCTGGAAAGCCAGACCCTGTGTTTAGGTATATTTATGATGAAAATGTTAGTGCATCTGAATATCTCGAGACATTGATATTAAACTAGGAGAAGTGGTACTTTTAAGAGGGTCATAGCCGTTCAAAGATGTAGTATTTTGCCATGGGACATCATGAGTTCTCTGTTACTAGAGGTACTCAAGCCGTATGTGGCTAAATCAGCAGTGTCCAAGATCACCAGAATGCAAGTCACGCATGTAATTTAAAAGTTTCTAGTGGCCCTGCTCAGAAAGTAAAAAGAAGCAGGTGAAATAAATGTGTTTTATTTAACTAGTAGATTCAAAATAGTATTATTAGACGTATTCTTGTGTGTGTGTGTGTGTGTGTGTGTGTGTGTGTGTGTATGTGTACTGAGTCTTCAAAGTTGGGTGTGTGTTTTATCCTTACAGCACCTCTCAAGAGCAACTAGCCACAGTTCATATGCTGACTAGCCATATTGTGGCTACTGTATTGAACAGCCCAGGTCTAAATAACCACTCAGAATTAAAGAGGGGATTTAATCCTGGCACACATTTAGGGAATGAATACAGCAGATGGTTATTCTGGGTAACTTCTAAGGTCCCTTCTGTTTCCGATATGTGTTGAGTCTGTATTTTAGTAGATATCTTCCATGCTAGCTAAATAATTTTGTTTTTGTTTCCAATGAAATAAACTTTTAAATCAGAATGCTTAGGGAAAATTACTAACGTATGGTTGATGGAGGCTGAGTGCATTCTTACAGTGTAAGAATGGGACCCAAAACAGTCTATTATATTCAACCTTTGAGTATGGTTGACGGAGGCTGAGTGCATTCTTACAGTGTAAGAATGGGACCCAAAACAGTCTATTATATTCAACCTTTGATTGACCATTCCTAGAATAGGAGCTCCTTAAGAGCAGGGACTTGGTCTGTCTTGTTGGCACATGTGTCCCCAGTGCCTGGAAGAGTGCCTGGTACACAGCAGGTGCTCAGTGAATGCTGAGCTCAGTGAATGAATGAATGAATTAATGAATATGCTATTTGGTATCTTTTGTGAGTAGAAGCCTCCACAGTTTAATGCCAATTCCTGGAGCTACTCTAGTTTCTCTTGGTCGTGCACTCTTTAACTATAGTTCCTAGAGAATCACATCCTGTGTTCACTGCAAAACAAACAGTTGCTTATTTGAATGACAACACTCATCAAATAGATAGTACAGCATTGAATGGAAAAGCTTTGACAGAATTTCCCTTTGGGCTGGCCAATTGTTTGAGCATCTTGTAGCCTCCGTCAGGTTCTCTGCCCACTCACCTTTTTTCCATATAACGTGTGCTTTCCGAAGCTTCATGATGAAGAGCTGGACGACGATGAAGAGAATGAAAATGAGGAAGGACACGAGGGTCAGCAGCAGGATGCCGCTCTTCCTCCTCGTCAGCCCCACAAACTGACGATTCGCTTCTAGAAGGAAAATGAAAGGATTTTAGACAGTTCGAGGGCTTGATTTTTTTTTCTTTTTTTTTTTTGTCACTGAGGAATATACGCAATGTTTGCAAAATATAGTAGAGGCTAATACACAGCTGAGAGGAAGAGACGACAGAGAGCTTTACCCTGAAAGTAAAGAGATTCATGTCATTTATTCTCTGAAAACAAGCAAGCAGGGATACAGACAAAGCAGTTGTGTGGGATGATTTGAAAAAGGTTTTTAAGTTACATAGATATCGAGCTAGTTATTTTTCGTCTCTAGTGGAAACGTGAGAATATTAAATTATAGTCAGGGGATTCAAATTAGATGTTAAGGAATGGGTTTTCAGCAAAGTGTAGTTAAGTAGCAAGAGAGATTGTTAAGGAGTTTGTGAAACTATGCAAACAAAATGAAATTTCATTAATCTTGGCTAGGTTAAATGTGGTCCTCCATGAAGGCATCTAGAGATAAACCAGATGAGCTCTTAAAGATCCTTCTAGAATTCTGATTCTGCGGGCTCTAATTTTGCTAAATGTCATTCACGGTCCCTGTCATCTCAACCAACAAGCCATTGAGGAGTGTCAGCTACGCGTAGAACATTGTGCTTAGAGCTGCATAAGGCACAATTCTTATGTTTTCGGGAGAGTTGTCTGTATATGCAAACAAACAAGTTCATAGAAACAAGCAGAATTAAGATATCTGTGCCAAGTTCTAGACCCTCGTGTGTTAATATAATGATGTGTTCAGGGATTCTGAGGCAGGAGTGGTGCCTGAGTTGGTCAGGAAAGTGTTCAGTGAAGATATTGGCCTTGAAGGAGGGGTAAAGAGAGGAGTGATGCGGACTTTTCCTTTCATCAGGGCAGTTAGGGTAAACAAGGGCAGGGCAATCTAAATGGGATGAAGTTTTCAGAGAAAAATATGTATTCTGGTCAGGACCTTATAGAGACAGGACTGCAGAGGTAGGTGGTAGAGAGCACCTTATGGAGGGTTGAAGGCTCACATTCTGTGCTGTGGACTGTGAGCCATAGCAGTTTTCTGAACATAGGTGTGAAGAGTGCAAAGGGATGTTTTGATAGTAGGTGCTGAAAATGCACAGCAAGGGGAGAAACTAAAGTTACAATACCTCCAGCAGGACATGTGAGGTTCTGCCTCGGGGAGGTGGCAGTGGTAGTGGACAAAATACCTAAAAGGGAAGACTCCAAAGTCCTTGGGAACCTATTGATTTTATGTGTGTGTGTGTGTGTGTCCACACACACACACACACACAAGAGGGAAGGATGTCACCACGGTTTGGGGCCTATGTGATGCTTAGGACAAGCTGATTTTGTGGGAAAAGGTGCTGTTCAGTTTTTAGACATGTTGAGTTTGAGGAGATAACAGAAAACTCAGCCAGAGATACGTGGGAAATGGAATGAAATAGGGACTAATGCTCTGGAGAATGTTCTGGAAATGCAGGTATGGACATCTTCTGCCTGGTGGCAACAGAAACAATCTTGGGAATGGAAAAACTCCTTAAGCATTAAGGCAATAACCAAGGATGGAGAAGTAAAATCAAATCTACATAGAAGAAGTCAGAAGAGGAAGGGACATGAGCTAACAGACATGAGAAGGAGTGGTTAGCAAAAGTAACAGGACCAGGCAGAGTATGTCAGGGAAGCCAGGGAGACAACTAAGTAAAGGGACAGGAAGTGGCTGACCAATAGAAAGGTCAAAAATAATGAGGACCGTAAAAGGCTATTGGATGTGTTGATTAAGAGGTTAAAACATCAAGTGTTTATGCTAAATAAATGAGTGGTGGGAACACTTACCAGTGGCCAAGTGAGAGACTTGAGTGGTTTGTTCTTCCTCTTCCTTGTCAATCTCTGAGGTACTAGAATCTTCCATTACTGCAACTAAGGTGAAAGTAAGACATGATATATACATATGACTATGTATGTGCTGTGTAGTGTGTATATATGCACAGAGTCATCCTAAAGCAGCTTTGGAAACCAAATTAAGTGATCCTCATTAAAAAAACAACAATGAGGTTATTAGTTCATACTGACTTCTTCCAAAAATAGTGGCAAATGGTCAGGATCAGTTTGCCTTTTTTTAAGGTAAATGTTTATTGAACACTACTCTGTGCCAGGCCTTAAACTGACCATTTGGTATATATTCCTTCTCACTACAGCTCTGAGCAAACAGAGGTTTTGAAGAGTTAAGTAAATTGTCTAAAGTCCTACAGCAAATAAGTGGCAGAGCCAATATTGAGACTCAGAGCCCCAAATTTCAACCAGTATTTTATGCTTCCTTCCTGAATCAGGCCTATCAGTTGAGAGAGTTTTAGGATGCTTCAGGATAGCAACTGAACACTGAAGAATGGCATCCCAAGCCTGATGGATAGAAAATCCATAGCCGGAAATGCACAAAGCAATGATTTTTTTTTTTTTTTTTTTTTTTTTTTTTTTTTTTTTTTGGCGGTACACGGGCCTCTCACTGTTGTGGCCTCTCCCATTGCGGAGCACAGGCTCCGGACGCGCAGGCCCAGCGGCCATGGCTCACGGGCCCAGCCACTCCGCGGCATGTGGGGTCCTCCCAGACCGGGGCACGAACCCGTGTCCCCTGCATGGGCAGGCGGACTCTCAACCACTGCGCCACCAGGGAAGCCCAAAGCAATGATTTTTATGTTGAAAATCAGCTCAGTTGTCATTCAGACCTATGCTTGCTTCCCCCTTAGAAGTGGGATGTACTATGATGATTTTTGCTAGGTAAGAGAAATTATAAAAATGAGATCTTTCTTTCCGATTTTGTTGTTTATCTTCCCTTTTCTTTTTTTTTTTTTCCCTCTGCCGTCTCCTGGTTTTTAGCCCATTGCACAGCGCCACGATGTGGACCCCAAGGGGAATGAAACCACCCCTTCTATTGAAAATGAGTATTATTAACAGTAATAAAATTGTAGAAATTGAAAGCTGAAAGGAATTTTAGAAGCCATATTTCTTAAATCTTATATATGAAAAAGCAGAGGAGAAAATTCAGTTATTCAGTAGTGGTGTAAAGCAATTTAAAGACAACGAGATTCTAAACATGTTTAAAAATATTGGATTATTAAAGCAAGTGAGGTGGCTTCCTCACTTCCACTTCATAATATTTTCAGTTTCCATCGCCCTGCAGAACAAGTATGTACGTACGTGTGGTATATATGTACTTATCAGTGTTTAAAGAGCCTAAACATGTACTTCTCAGAATTATTCATGATAAACATTTTAAAAATGTGATCTCATACTCAGAACTATGAACATGATAGTGATATGAAAGC